>NC_139019.1:151483382-152719246 GCF_964374135.1 Grampus griseus | reverse complement strand
CCAATGTAATTTTGAATAAAGGTAGCAAGAATGAACATTCTTGTCTTGTTCCAAATCTTAGTGGGAAAGCATCTAGTTTTTACTATTAAGTACGATGTTAGCTGTGGATTTTTCATAAATGTCCTTCATGAGGTTGAGTTAATTCCTTTATATTCCAAGTTTGTTGAGTTGTTTTTTCTTAATCATGAAATGGATGTGGTGTATTATATTATTGATGTGATGTATTATATTAGTTTTCAGATATTAAACCAACCTTGCATTAACATAATAAATCCCAGTTGGTAATGGTGAACAAATCTTTTTATAAAATGCTGTATTTTGGGGCTTCCTTGGTGGCGCAGTGGTTGAGAATCTGCCTGCCAATGCAGGGGATATGGATTCGAGCCCTGGTTCGGGAAGATCCCACATGCCGCGGAGCAACTAGGCCCGTGAGCCACAACTACTGAGCCTGCGCGTCTGGAGCCTGTGCTCCGCAACAAGAGAGGCCGCGATAGTGAGAGGCCCGCGCACCGCGATGAAGAGTGGCCCCCGCTCTCCGCAACTAGAGAAAGCCCTCGCACAGAAGCAAAGACCCAGCACAGCCATAAATAAATAAATTAAGAAAAAAAATGCTGTATTTTGTTTGCTAGTATTTTGTTGAGGATTATTGCAATCATATTCATAAGAGATATTGGTTTGTAGTTTTCTTATGATGTCTTTGTTTTGACCTAAGTGTTATATTGGCCCCATGAAATGACTTGGGAAATATTCTCTCATTTTCCATTTTTAATTTTTTTAATTTTAAAAGTTATTTAATTTATTTTTAATTTTTTGGCTGTGCCACACAGCATGCAGGATCTTAGCTCCCTGACCAGGGATTGAACCCATGCCCCCTGCAGTGGAAGTGCGGAACCCTAACCACTGGATCGCCAGGGAATTCCCCCCTCTCTTTTTTTGTTCTTTTTTTAGAATAATTTTTGAAGAATTGTTATGAATTCTTTAAATGTTTGGTAGAATTCAGTGATGAAGCCATCTGGGCCTGGGCTTTTCTCTCTGGGAAGTTTTTTGATTACTATTTCAATCTCTTCACTTACTGTAGATAAACTCAGATTGCGTATTTCTTCTTGAGCCAGTTTTGATAGTTTGTGTCTTTCTAGGAATTTGTCCTTTTCATCTAATTTATCAAAATTTTGGCCTACAGTTGTTCATAGAATTCTTTTATGATCTTTTTTAATTTCTGTAAGGTCAATAGTAATGTCCTTCTTTTATTTCTGATTCTGGTAATTTAAAAAAAAATTTATTTATTGTATTTATTTATTTTCCTTATTTTTTGGCTGCCCTCAGGTCTTAGCTGTAGCACAAGGGATCTTTGTTATGGCCACGGTCTTTTCATTGCAGTGCTTGGGCTTCTCTCTAGTTGTGGCATGCAGGTTTTCTCTCTCTAGTTGTGGCACGCGGGCTGCAGAGCACGTGGGCTCTGTAGTTTGTGGCACGCGGGCTCTCTCATTGAGGTAGGCGAGCTCAGTAGTTGTGGCATGTGGGCTTAGTTGCCTCGCGGCATGTGGGATCTTATTTCCCCGACCAGGGATCGAACCCAAGTCCACAGCATTGGAAGGCGGATTCTCTACCACTGGACCACCAGGGAAGTCCCATGATTCTGGTAATTTAAGAATTTTTTTAATCTTGATTAGTATTGCTAAATGTTTGTCAACTGTGTAGATCTTTTCAAAGAACAAGCATTTGGTGTTACTGCTTTTCTCTGGGTTTTTTTTGTTTGTTTGTTTTGTTTTGTTTTTTACGGTACGCGGGCCTCTCACTGTTATGGCCTCTCCGGTTGCGGAGCGCTCTGGACGCACAAGCTCAGCGGCCATGGCTCACAGGCCTAGCTGCTCTGCGGCATGTGGGATCTTCCCAGACCAGGACACGAACCCGTGTCCTCTTGCATCGGCAGGCGGACTCTCAACCACTGCGCCACCAGGGAAGCCCTCTCTGTTGTTTTTATATCCTCTATTTTATTAATTTCTGCTGTATTTTTTTTTTTTTGCGGTACGCGGGCCCCTCACCGTCGCGGCCTCTCCCGTTGCGGAGTACAGGCTCCGGACGCGCAGGCCCAGCGGCCACGGCCCATGGGACCAGCCGCTCCGCGGCACGTGGGATCCTCCCGGACCGGGGCACGAACCCGTGTCCCCTGCATCGGCAGGCGGACTCCCAACCACTGCGCCACCAGGGAAGCCCCCTCTGCTGCATTCTTTATTATTTTCTTCTTTCTGCTTGCTCTAGGTTTACTGTACTCTTCTTCTTCCAGTGTGTTGAGGTGGAAGTTTAGATTTTTGATTTGTGATCTCTCTCCTTTCTTAATAGCACCATTAGAGCTGTTAAGTTTCCCTCTAAGCGCTGCTTTAGTTGCATTTCATAAGTTTTGGTATTTTGTGTCTTGATTTTCATTCATCTCAAATTATTTCCTGATTCCCCTTTTGACTTCTTCTTTGACCCATTATTGTTTGGGAGTGCATTGCTTAATTTCTATGTATTTGTGAATTTCCCAAAGTTCTTCCTGCAGTTGATTTCTAATTTCTTTCCATTGTACTGGAGAACATATTTTGAATTATTTCTAACCTTTTAAATTTATTGAGGTTTTTTTTTATGGCCTAGTATAAGATCTATCCTGGTGACTGTCCCTTGTTCCCTTGAGAAGGGTGTGTATTCTGTTGTTGTCGGGTGGAGTGTTTTATAGTTGTTTGTAAGGTCTAGTTGCCTTATAGTGTTGTTCAAGTCTTATTTTACGTCATCATGTGAGTGTTGTTTTATCTGTTGTTGAAAGTGGGGTATTGGATTCTCCAAATTTGATTGTTTAGTTGTGTATTTCTCCTTTCATTTGTTAGTTTTTTGCTTTAAGTATTTTAGTGGTCTGTTATTAGATGCATTTATGTTTGTAACTGTTATCTTCTGATGTATTGATATTTTTATCATGACAAAATATCCTTCTGTGTCTCTAGTAACCTCTTTTTGTTTTGAAGTCTATTTTGTATGATATTATTATAGCCATTCCAGCTTTCTTGTAGTTGCTGTTTACATGATACGTCTTTTTACATCCTTTACTTCCAGTTTTTTTGTATGTTTGAATATAAAGTGTGTCTCCTAGAGTCAGCATATAGTTGAATCATGTTTTTTTATCCAGTCTGACAATCTCTGACTTTTGATTGGATTTTTTAGCCCATTCATATATAATATTATTGATGTATCTGGATTTACATGTGCCATTTTACTTTTTTTTTTTTTTTTTGTGGTACGTGGGCCTCTCACTGTTGTGGCCTCTCCCGTTGCGGAGCACAGGCTCCAGACGCGCAGGCTCAGTGGCCATGGCTCACGGGCCTAGCCACTCCGTGGCATGTGGAATCTTCCCAGACCGGGGCACAAACACATGTCCCCTGCATCGGCAGGCGGACTCTCAACCACTGTGCCACCAGGGAAGCCCTCATTTTACTTTTTTTTTGTTTTTAAGTATTTTCTAATGTAGCATTTTAATTTCTTTACTGATTTGCCACTATATTAAAATTTTTTTTCAATGACTGCTCTAGGGATTGCCATATACATCTTATCAGAATCAGCTTCACATTCTGATACTAGCTTATTCTAGTGATAATAAGCATTATTATCTAGAAGCGTTATTCCTGTATAGCTCTATTCCCGTTTTCTCCTTTTTGTGGTGTTATTGTTATACATATTACACAATCAGTGTTGTAAACCCAACAATACATTGTTACTTTACCATATATAGTCACTTCCTTACCTCAATACAGCTTTCCTCCCACCCATTTTTTTGTGCTCTTATTAGCAAATATATAACATACATATTACATTTCTATATGTTATAGTACCAACAATACATTATATCATATTATACAATATTTTTATATCCGTTAAGGAAAAGAAAGGAGAAAAAAGAGACATTTACAGGCATACCTTGGCGATATCTCAGGTTTGGTTCCGGACTACTGCAATAAAAGCAAATATTGTAATAATACAAGTCATACGAATTTTTTTGTTTCCCAGTGCATATAGAAGTTATGTTTACACTATACTGTAGTCTGTTAAGTATGCAATAGCATATGTCTAAAAAAACAATGTATGTACCTTAATTAAAAAACACTGTTGCTAAAAAATGCTAATTATCATTTGAACCTTCGCACGCCATAGTCTTTGCTGGTGGAGGGTGTTGCCTTCGTGTTGATGGCTGCTAACTGATCAGGGTGGTGGTTGCTGAAGGTAGTGGTGCCTGTGGCAATTTCTTAAAATAAGACAACAATGAAGTTTGCTGCATCAGTTGACTCTTCTTTTCACTTAAACACTTAGAGGCCATTGTAGGGTTATTAAATGGCCTATTTCAGTATTGTTGTGTCTCAGGGAATAGGGAGGCTGGAAGAGAGGGAGAGAGACAGGGAAATCGCTGGTAGGTGGAGCACTCAGAGCATACCCAGCATTTATTAATTAAGTTCACCATCTTATATGGGTGTGGTTTGTGGCACTCCAAAACAATTACAATAACAACATCAAAGATCACTGATCACAGATCACTATAACAAACATAATAATAATGAAAAAGTTTAAAATATTGTGAAAATTACCAAATGTGATACAGAAACACAAAGTGAGCAAATGCTATTGGAAAAATGGCACCAATAAACTTTCTCAACACAGGGTTGCCACAAACCTTCAATTTGTAAAAAATGCAGTATCTGTGAAGTGCAGTAAAGCAAAGAGCAATAAAATGAGATATGCCTGTACACTGTCAAATAATTACATAATTGCCTTTACCAATTCTTTTTTCATGTAGTCTCACATTCCCATCTGGAGTCACTTACCTTCGGCGTGAACAACTTCCTTTAATATTTCCTGTAAGGTGGGTCTGCTAGCAACAGTTCCCTGTTTTGTTCATGTTTGTTTGTTTGTATTTTTAATCTGGGAAAGTCTTTATTTCACCTTCTTTGTTGGAAGATAGCTTTGCTGGGTATAAGATTTTTGGTTGACAGGTTTTTTTCTTTGTGTGCTTTGAATATGTTATCCCAGTGCCTTCTGGTTTCCATTGATTCTGCTGAGAAGTTGCCTGTTAATCTTATTAGGATTCCCATGTATGTAAAGCATCATTTTTTCTTGCTTTTTTCAAAAATTTTCTCTTTGACTTGCAGCATTTCTATTATGAAGTGTCTGTGGATCTTTTTGTGTTTATCCTACTTGGATTTGTTGTGCTTCCTGGTTGTATAGGTTATTATTTTTAAATAAATTTGGGATGTTTTCAGCCATTAATTTCTTCAAATACTTATTCCTTTCTTTTCTCTCCCTCCTCCCCTTCTGGTACTCTAATTATACGTTTGTTAGTGTGCTTAATGGTGTCCCACATTTCTCTCAGGTTCTGTTTATTTTTCTTCATTCTTTTTTCTCCTTTTTCATTTTGAATAGTTTCTATTGATCTATCTTCAAATTTGCTTATTCTTTCTTCTCATGATTCATATCTACTGCTGTGTCCCTCTAGGGAATTTTTAATTTCAGTTATTATATTTTTCAGCTCCAGAATTTCCAGCTGGTTCTTGTTTTATAATTTCTATCTCTTTATTGCTATTCTCTATTTGATGGGACAGTGTCATCATATCTTCTTTTATTCTTTAATCGTTATCTTCTTTGGTTCTGTGAATATGTACATAATGGCTTCTTTAAAGTTTTTTTTTTCGTATATATCTAACATCTGGTTGTGCTCACAGTTTCTGTTGCCAGTTTTTATTGGTTGTATGGATCATACTCTCCTGTTTATTTGCATGCCTTGTAATTTTTTTGTTGGAAACTGGATGTTTTAGATTATTTCTTATAGCAACTATTATGGTTAATTTTACGTGTCAACTTGACTGGGCCATGGAATGTTTAGATGTTCCTCATACTGAATGTTTCTGCGAGGGTGTTTTAATTTGAGATTAACATTTATTATTGGTAGACTGAGTAAAGCAGATCACTCTTCCTAACATGATTTGACCTCATGCAGTCAGTTGAAGGCCTGAGTAGAACAAAAATGCTGACTCTCCCTGAGTAAGAGGGAATTCTTCATATATGACTGCCATCAAACAGGGACATTGGGGGGCTTCCCTGGTGGTGCAGTGGTTGAGAGTCCGCCTGCCGATGCAGGGGACACGGGTTCGTGCCCCGGTCCGGGAGGATCCCACGTGCCATGGAGTGGCTGGGCCCGTGAGTCATGGCCACTGGGCCTGCGCGTCCGGAGCCTGTGCTCTGCAGCAGGAGAGGCCACAACAATGAGAGGTCCGTGTACCGTAAAAAACAAACAAACAAAAAAAACCCCAGGGACATTGGCTTTTCTCCTGCTTTCAAACTCAAACCAAAACATTGGCTCTTCATGGATCTCAAGTCTGCTGGTCTTTGGATGAGAACTACACCATTGACTCTCCTGGTTCTCAGCCCTTTGGGCTCGACTGGGAACTAAGCCATCAGCTCTCCTAGGTCTCCAGCTTGCTGACTCACCCTTGAGATCTTAGGACTTGTCTGCTTTCATAATTGTGTGAGCCAATTCCTTAAAATAAATGAATCTATCTATCTATCTATTATCTATCTATCTATCTATCTATCCATCCATCCATCCATCCATCACCTATCTACACCTTATTGTAGATAGAAACTGAAGATAGATACAATGGCAAGCTTCTCTCTGAGTGAACCCCCACTTTAGGATCTGAGGACTTGGTGTTGAGGGAGAGCAGCAGCCTGAGGACCTCTTGGCTTAACTATACTGATGTGGAGTTACATGTCTGATCACTGCGGTGTGGGTGATCCAGTGCCTTAGTATTCTCAGTGTGATGTACCCAAAGTTAGAGCCTCAATTCCATGAGCAGGAGCTGGGTGGAAGAAGGGAGCCTCAACTTCTCAACTCTGTTTGCCTGGGACTTAGCCTCGGCAACAGGGACAGAACGAGAAGCACAGATGTCCTGTTTCTCATTGTAAGACAGCCCTTCAACTGGGAGCTGCGTTCTTGGCTGTAGCAGTCTGGAGGGGAATCTGTACCTCACTGAGCTGGGAGGGTGGAGAGAGGGAGTGGTCATGGTTCTAATACCATAGACTCTCACTTGTCTTACCTAATTTTTTTTTTTTTCTGCACCATGCGGCATTCAGGGATCTAGTTCTCTGACTAGGGAATTGAACCTGTGCCCCCTGCAGTGGAAGTGTGGAGTCTTAACCACTGGACCGCCAGGGAGGCCCCCTTTCTTACCTAATTTTTGTAGATTTTTTTGGAGTAGGTATTTCTTTCTTTATTCTTTGCCCTTTGGATTCTTTCCAGAGGCTTGAAATGGTTGCTTTTAAAATAATTTTCACCAGTTTTGCTGGGGGTGCAGGTCAGTGGAGCTCTTCACACTGTCTTGCTGTATGTTGATCCTCTAAGTAGGTGAATTTTATGAAGTTGTTAATTACATCTCAATGAACTTGTTTTAAAAAAGAAAGTGGAAACCTGACAGAATTCTGTCAGAATTGAGGGGTTGTAGTCACTGGCTTCTGGCCATGGTCACCCCTCCCAATTCTCCTTTACATGGGTTTCATTATACAATAAAAGTCATGTTTTTTAAAAAAGATTCCCCCACAAAAGATTTCAACTTCAAAACATCTACTAGTTATAAGTAGATGTTCCTTTGATACTTACATACAAATTTTCTATTAGCTGTCAGCACTGTGTATGGGTTTCTTGGGATTCCATTATGTTTAGCCTAACCTTACTTGATAGGATATTTGCCTCATTTCTACAAGGTCCTATTGTTGATATTTCTGGTGGTAATGTAATAATCTGTTATTGTATTGCTCTACCATGGCCCGTTTCAAGTTAGCCTTTCTCCCATGGGTGAGCATTTGTATAGTTTCTAGTTTTTAGCTGTAACAAACTGTTTGGCTATAATCATCTTTGTTCAAATCTGTTCTTCTCTCTTTTGAATCATCTCCTTGAGATGCATTTCCCAATGTGATTGAGAGTATGATCATTTTTATGAATCTTGATAGTTATTGCCAAATTTCTCTCTGGAAAGATTATACTTGTTTATATTGCTTTCTCAGTGCAGCAATATACTTATTTTCTCACAGTTCTGTTAGCATTGAGTTTTGTCTGTTTTATTTGTTTTTGCTAATTTAGCAAATGTGCTGTGGGACTTTTATTTTGTATTTGTTTATTTATTAGTGATGCTGTACTTTTCTCCTAGTGCTTCTTTATTGTTAACATTTTTCTTATGTTTCTTAACACACTCTGTGTGTTTGACAGTCTGAACATTGTTTATAACTGTGTGACTTTGGCAAATCACTAGTCACCTTTCCTCCTTGTGATTCAGTTTCCCAAACAGTAAATTGGAAAAGTTGAGTAGATCAGTAGTAGAACTCTTTTTCAAACATGAACCTATATAGATTTCTAATGTTTGAAAGGGATAAAAGTGGTAACTTATTAATAAGTTATTTTATAATTTTAAAATTGTAACAGTTATTTATAAAATCAATTAATTAGAATAATGAGGTAGTCTAGATAAAGACAAAATTTTGAACTTGGGTATTATAGGTGGCAAATGAAGTCTTTTAATCAGAATAATTATTTAGTATACTCCCATTCTTCTTCTTCTTCTTTTTTTTTTGGCTGCATTGGGTCTTCATTGATGTGCACAGGCTTTCTCTAGCTGCGGCGAGCTGGGACTACTCTTCATTGCAGTGCGCGGGCTTCTTATTGTGGTGGCTTCTCGTTGCGGAGCACGGGCTCTAGGTGTGTGGACTTCAGTAGTTGCAGCATGCAGGCTCGGTAGTTGCAACACTTGGACCCTAGAATGCATGGGCTTCAGTAGTTGTGGCACTCGGGCTCAGTAGTTGTGGCTTGTGGGCTGTAGAGTGCAAGCTCAGTAGTTGTGGTGCATGGGCTTAGTTGCTCCGTGGCATGTGGGATCTTCCCAGACCAGAGATCAAACCCTTGTCCCCTGCATTGGCTGATGGATTCTTAACCACTGGTGCCACCAGGGAAGTCCTACTCCCATTCTTCTTTTTTTTTTTTTGCAGTACGCGGGCCTCTCACCCTTGTGGCCTCTCCCTTTGCGGAGCATAGGCTCCGGACGCGCAGGCTCAGCGGCCATGGCTCATGGGCCCAGCTGCTCCGCGGCATGTGGGATCCTCCCAGACCGGGGCACGAACCCGTGTCCCCTGCATCGGCAGGTGGACTCTCAACCACTGCGCCACCAGTGAAGCCCCCATTCTTTTAACTTCAGAGTTATAGAAAAGTTGATTGAATAGTACAAAGACTTTCCATATACTCTTCATCCAGATTTCCCAGATGTTAGCAGTTTCCTATTTTACGTCTATCCTTTTCTCTACATTTGCTTTAGAACCATTTGAGATCAAGTTGCAGAAATGATGCCAGTTTACTCTACATCAGTGTAAATACAAGGACATTTTCGTACATAATCACAGTACAGTTCTCAACACTAAAAATTACATTGACACAACAGTATTATCTAATCTGTAAACCTTATTAAGATGTCACTAATTGTCGCAATAATTTCTTTTATAGCAAAAGAAAATTCCAGATCATAAGTTCCATTCAGTTGTCATGTCTCTTTAGTTTCCTTTAGTCTGGAAGAATACTTCAGCTTTTGTCTTTCATGCCATTGATATATTTGAAGAGTACAAACCAGTTATTTTGTAGAATGTCCCTCGGTTTGGGTTTATCTCTGTTTCTCCATGATTAGTTTCAAGTTTATGCATTTTTGGCAGTGTTACCGTAGGCATCATATCAGATTTACATGATGTTGATGTGTCTTACTACTAGTGATAGTATCTCTGATCACTCAGTTAAGGTGCTGCCCATCAGTTTTCTCCATTGTAAAGTTAGTTTTCCCTTTGTAATTAATAAATATCTTGTGAGGAAATTCTTTGAAAGTATAGAAATATCCTGTTAGTCAGCCTTGCAGCCACTAGTTCTAGCATTTATTGATGGCACTTGCCTTAATTATTACTCTGATGGTTGCCAAATGGTGCTTTTCTAATTTCATCATTCCTTCTACATTTAATAGTTTTACCATTCTGGGACTTCCCTGGTGGTCCAGTGGCTAAGACTCTGCACTCCTGATGCAGGGGGCCTGGGTTTGATCTCTGGTCAAGGAACTAGATCCCACATGCCGCAACTAAGAGTTCCCATGCCACAAGTAAAGATCCTGCATGCCACAACTAAAGATCCCAGGCTGCACTGAAGACCCGGCACAGCCAAATAAATAAATAAGTAAATATTAAAAAAAATAGTTACCATTCTACTTAATGGAAGAGCTTGCTCCTTCTTATTTATTTATTTATTTATAAATATAGACTCAAGAATTATTATTTTATTCAATGAGTTATAATCCATGGCTATCATTATTTATTTTGATGTTTATGTTGTCCCATATTTGACCCTTAAATTTGGCTTCTATGTATTTTTGACATGTCCTCATCCTTCTTTGAATACTTCTTTACTTTCTTGCACAATAAGATGATCTAGGGGGACTTCCCTGGTGGTGCAGTGGTTAAGAATCCGCCTGCCAATGCAGGGTTCATGGATTCGAGCCCTGGTCCGGGAATATCCCATATGACACAGAGCAACTAAGCCTGTGTGCCACAACTACTGAGCCTGTGCTCTAGAGCCTGTGAGCCATATCTACTGAAGCCTGCGTGCCTAGAGCCCATGCTCCGCAACAAGAGAAGCCACCGCAATGAGAAGCCCGCGCACCGCAATGAAGAGTAGCCCCCATTCACTGCAGCTAGAAAAAGACCTTGTGCAGCAATGAAGGCCCAACGCAGTCAAAAAAAAAAAAAAGATGATCCAGGTTCATCTTGTACTTTTCCTGGAGTCAACCTTTTTTCTGAGGAGCCCTACTTCTACATAGTAGGAAATAGTTTTTTATTTTTGTTTTAATTTATTTATTTTTTGAAAATTTTAATGGAGTATAGTTGATTTACAATGTTGTGTTAGTTTCAGGCGTACAGCAAAGTGAATCAATTGTACATATACATATATCCACTTTTTTTTAGATTCTTTCCCGTATAGTCCATTACAGGGTATTGAGTAGAGTTCCCTGTGCTATACAGTAGGTCCTTATTAGTTATCTATTTTATATGTAGTAGTATGTATATGTCAATCCCAGTCTCCCAATTTATCCCTCCCCCCCTTACCCCGGCGACTGTAAGTTTGTTATGTCTGTAACCCTATTTCTATTTTGTAAATAAGTTCGTTTGTACCCTTTTTTTAGATTCCACATCTAAGTGATAGCATATGATATTTGTCTTTCTCTGTCTGACTTAATTCCCTCAGTATGACAATCTCTAGGTCGATCCATGTTGCTGCAAATGGCATTATTTTGTTCTTTTTTTGTGGCTGAATAATATTCCATTGTATATATGTACTACATCTTCTTTATCCATTCCTCTGTTGATGGACATTTAGGTTGCTTCCATGTCCCGGCTACTGTAAATAGTGCTGCAGTGAACATTGGTGTGCATGTATTTTTTTTTTAATTAAAAAAAATTAATTTATTTTTGGCTGCATTGGGTCTTCGTTGCTGCGTATGGGCTTTTGCTAGTTGTGGCGAGCGGGGGGCTACTCTTTGTTGCAGTGTGCAGGCATCTTATTGTGGTGGATTCTCTTGTTGCGGAGCACGGGCTCTAGCTGCACGGGCTCCAGTAGTTGTGGCATGCGGGCTCAGTAGTTGTGGCACAGGGGCTTAGTTGCTCTGCATCATGTGGGATCTTCCCAGACCAGGGTTTGAACCCGTGTCCCCTGCATTGGCAGTCAGATTCTTAACCACTGTGCCACCAGGGAAGCCCCTCACCCATGATTTTAAAACCTAGCCATCCAATTCTATTGTTATGGAAATGTTCTCTAGCTATAAACCCAACGCTTCCATCCACGTCCATCCTGCTATCTGCTTCTCCCGTGTGGATCCTTCTTCTTTCGGGTAGTGAGTTAGGGTTTGAGCACAAATAGGTAACTGGAATTCTGGCTTAGGAGGGACCATTACAAAGTGCTGGGGTGCTTTAATGCCAATTCTTCATCCTCCCAGTTTGAGTTCATACTCTCCTTCTGTTGCTAAGGAGAGGGTTAGGCAAGAGACATTAGAATTTTCTTCAGTAGGAAAATGAACAATTCTGACTCTGTACATTACCATGCTGCTGAGCCTTGGGTCTCTGGTAGAAGGCCATTTTCCATCAGGAACTTGGCTAAAATTCCTTATGGGATGGACAAAGGGGTTACTATGGTCCACGATGGACTTAGCTTGGGGTAAATAAATCCAGCACTCTCAACTGAATGGAGGAAGCAAGAGTTTGTGCAATGCGAGGCAGAGAGTTGTCTGTCCATCCTGTGGATAAGGGAAATAGGCATAGAAAAGCTAAGACAATTAGTAGCTTCATAGACGTACCAGTCAGGGTCATATTTAAATCACCCAGCACGGGCAGAGAAGTTCAGTGAATTCTGAAAGCAAGGGTGAGAGCAAAGAAGACAATAGTTATCAAAATCTACCAGAGCATATCAATTATTCTGTAAGTGGATTGGAGTGCTGGAAGGGAAAAGGAAGATAGTGGCTATGGGTACTTAGCCTAGGGTCTAAGAAATCTTTCTGTCCTTTTTGAATAAGAGCTTCAGGTCTTGGAGTGGCTCACTCATCCACCTGGAATTTTCAGGCTGTCCTGGGTCTTCTGGATCCTGTGGAGACTCTGAGGAAGGGGTGGATCCACAGGGATGGCTGGAATGTGGGTCTTCAGGTTCCTGTAACATATCGGTGGAGACAGGTTTAATCCTGGACAGATGAACCCAGCTGGTGACCCCCTGGAGTTTAACTGCCGTAGGAGTGCTCAGCAGGCCTTGGTAACGACCCTTCCATTTTGGGAGTAGCTGGTCACCAGGGGACTCATTTTTCCAGGTCTTTAAAAGTACCCAGTCTCCAGAGTTTACAACATGGTGATTGGGACTGTCATCTGGAGAGGGCTGTACTCTGTTGCCATGCTCTTGTATAGCCTCTGGACATGGCCTAGGTTTATAATGTATCTAAGATGAGCCTGGGTTTCTGGGTCAGTTAGCATGTCCAGAGTAAGGAATGGCCTTCCATATGTCATTTCTAAAGGGTTTAACTTAATGGTTGCTTTAGGGGCTGCTCTGACCCTTAAGAGGGCTATTGGCAACAGGCGATACCACGACTCTGACGTTTGCTGACTGAGTTTGCCTAAGGTTTTCTTTAGAGTATGATTAGCCTGTTCTACTTTTCCTGAGGACTGAGGTCCCCCAGATGAATGGAGGTGGTATTTAATTCCTGAAGCCTGTGAAAGCTGTTGTGTGACCTTTGCTACAAACAAAGGTCCATTGTCACTCTGAAGATGACGGGGCAACCCAAATCTAGGAATAATTTCCTTTAGGAGTGCCTCAGCTACTTCAGTTGCCTTCTCTGTTCTGGTAGGGAAGGCCTCTATCCATCCAGTAAAAGTATCTATAAAGACTAGTAAGTATTTGAAGCCCTGGAAAGAGGGCATCTGAGTGAACTCTATTTGCCAGTCCTCTCCTGGGTAAGTACCACGTCGCTGGACTGGGCTAACGAGATGGGGAGGCTTAAGGTTGCTTCCTGGATTGAGTGGCACAAACAGCACAGGCTTGAGTAACTCCTTTAACTGTCTGCAGGAGCCCTTTTCCTGTAAAAAGTCGGAAAACAATTGTAGACATTGCGGGCTTCCCTGGTGGTGCAGTGGTTAAGAATCTGCCAGCCAATGCAGGGGACACGGGTTCATGCCCTGGTCCGGGAAGATCCCACATGCTGCGGAGCAACTAAGCCCGTATGCCACAACTATTGAGCCTGCACTCTAGACCCCGCGAGCCACAATTACTGAAGCCTGTGTGCATAGAGCCCATGCTCCACAGCAAGAGAAGCCACCAAAATGAGAAGCCTGTGCACTGCAACAAAGAGTAGTCCCCACTCACCGCAACTAAAGAAAGCCCATGTGCAGCAATGAAGACCCAACGCAGCCCAAAATAAATAAATAAATAAATTTATTAAAAAAAAAAAATTGTAGACATTGCATGTTTCCCCAGATGGAGAGAATCATGTAGCCCTTTAATAATTTTCCGTTGGTCAGAGAGAGGTATGAGCAATTTCTGATCCATGTGCCACCAGCCATCTGTTCCCTTAGTTCCCCCTCTTGTCTCTTCAAAAGTCGAGTACCTGGGTATAACGTTAGACGGGGTAAGGGATGGGATTAATGCCATTTCTGTTATGGGCATCAGGGCTGCTTTCTTTGCTTCCCTATCTGCCCTGTTGTTTCCTTGGGAAATTTGAGGAGTTCCCTTTTGGTGCCCATGGCAGTGAATGACTGCTACCTGTTGTGGATTTTTGAACTGCTTCCATGAGATGTAAAATCTCAGCCCCATATTTTATAGGGGAGTTTCTTGCATTTAGAAGCCCTCTCTCTTTCCATATAGCTGCGTGGGCATGCAAAACAAGGAAGGCAACCTTGAGATCGAGTACAGTAAACCATTTGGCGTCCTCAGGGATTTGGGTTAATAGGTTATAAGGATGGCCATGAGGGGATGAATAGGGACCTCTGTGTCGTTTACTGCTGTAAGGTCTTGTACCATCCTATATTCCCCGTTTGGCTTAACAACTGGCAGAACAGGAGCACTGCACGGAGACTGGCAGGACACCAAAAGACCATGCCTTAAGGATTTATCTATGAGGGGTTGTAAACCCTTCTTTGCTTCCAGCTTTATGGTATATTGTCTTTTGTTAGGATAGGCAATTTCTGGCCTAAGGCTAATTCTTACAGGTTGGGCATTATGGCCCTTCCAGGGATTCCTTTGTCCCATGCTGAAGGGTCCACTGCCTGTAGAATATGGCTGGGAATAGGACCTTGCTCTTCTGGCTGGTCCGTCTTAGTCAGAGTTAAGATAAGGGGCGGCTCGGGGCCTCCTAACCGGAGTATGGCCCCAAGGGAGCTCAGAAGGTCTCTCCCCAGTAGTGGGGTTGGACACGCAAGTACAACTAAAAAGGCATGTGAAATTAACCGCTGCTCAAATTGGCAAGTGAGAGGCCCAGTAAAGTAATGGGTGCGAGGCTTTCTGTCGACACCAGTCACGGTACAGCTTTTAGAGGAAGGAGGTCCAGTGTGAGAAATTAAGACAGAGTAAGTGGCTCCTGTATCAGTTAAAAAATTGATTTTCTTACCTGCCACATCAAGGACTACCTGGAGCTCCTTGACGGAGATAGATATCTTGTTGGGGCGAGGTGCCAGAATCCGCGGGCTGCCTCAGTTGTCCAGCATGGCCATCTCAGGAGTGAGCCTTCCCCTTTGGGACTGAGGGCAGTCCCTCTTCTAATGACCTGTTTGTTTACACACTGGGCACGGCCCGGGGGGCTCTTTCTGGCAATCTCAGGCCCAGTGGCCAGTTGACTTGCATTTGTAGCACTCCCCCTTGTTGGTCTTACCTCCAGACCGATAGTTCGACTTTTCTTGGCCCCCTTGGGTTATCCTGAGGTCGCAAGCCATGGCTGACAGCAACAGCTATCAGTTTTGCATGAGCCCTGGCCTGTGTTTTCTTATGTTGGGTTCTCTCTTCTTCCCCAGCTTGATCTCAGTTATTAAGTACCCCAAAGGCCACATCTAGGAGTTGGGACATGGGGGCTTGTGAGCCAAATTGTAACTTCTGGAGTTTCTGTCTAATATTAGGTGTGGACTGGCTGATGAAGTGTTGTCCCAGAAGGGACTGACCTTTGGAAGTGGAGGAATCTATGGTGGTATACTTTTTTTTCTTTTAATTTCTTTATTTAATTTCTTTATTTTTTTGGCTGTGTTGGGTCTCCACTGCTGCACGTGGGCTTTCTCTAGCTGTGGCGAGTGGGGGCTACTCTTCGTTGCGGTGCATGGGCTTCTCATTGTTATGACCTCTCTTGTTGTGGAGCACTGGCTCTAGGTGCGTGGGCTTCAGTAGTTGTGGCACGTGGGCTCAGTAGTTGTGGCTCACAGGCTCTAGAGCACAGGCTCAGTAGTTGTAGAGCACAGGCTTAGTTGCTCTGTGGCATGTGGGATCCTCCCGGACCAGGGCTCGAACCTGTGTCCCCTTCATTGGCCACTGTGCCACCAGGGAAGTCCCCAAATTTCCAATTCTTAAGGATACACTCCAGAGGTGTCTCTTCTGGCTTGGAGGGGGATCCTTCCATGCTGAGTAACCTGCAACCGAGAACACGAGAGTACTCCTAGAATAGAATCTGGTGTCCTGGAAACATTTACCAGGAGGGTTTAACCTGAAGGGGTTCAGGGCGTCCCCCAAATTCCCTTCGAACCTGATGGGGTTTCAAGCGACCTCTACTCTCCCATCAATTTTTGACCAGACGTCTCTGGCCTTCCTTTGTACCTTGTGCAAGGCGTCTCCCTCAGCACGGCCAGAGAAGGGCTTTTGAATCAGTGCAGACCGGTTGCCAGGGCTTTCCTTAAGAGGGATCCCTTGTCTACAGAGTTTATGTCCTATGATAAGTCTTCCAATGGTGGGGTGTATTTCTCGCGACTGAGCATCTACAAAGTTTGTAATTCGGGATTCTGGGTAGCAGCCAGTCCGATAGGCTGTCTGTAGCAGCATGTAGGCTGTTAAGGCCTGGAGTGATGGGGCTGATAGATGCAAAGACAAACCCTTGAAAAAATTGGAGTTGGGCGCTGTGGAAGATGTCATGGGTTTCAAGGCTCGAGGGCTGGGAGGTATAGAAATTCTCATAGTAAATCTCTGGGCATTGAGTGAGGTGAGAGACTAGACAACAGAAGAATCCAAAATCCTTTGCCCTATCTGTCTGGCAACTAAGATAGAATTGGGAATTGTCTGACAATTTTGTCTGACACAGGCAGCACTGGGTTTGGCAGGGGCAGGGATGCAGTTTAGGAATAATATCCAGTAAATCCTTCCCTAAAAGGGGGCAGAGATACGAAGTGAGAAAGAGACCTTGTTGTGCGAGTAAAGTGGGAAGGAAAGGCGTAGTGGAGGGTTCCTTACGGGACAGAGAGAGGGAGAGCAAGAGAGAGACCCCTGGGGCTCCTGCACCGTTGGAAATCATGTTTCCACCACATCCCAAAGGACAGTGTCACCTGTCACCCAAGTGTTATTTGAATCTGCATGGCCTGGGAAATTCCCCTGCCACCCCTTATGTTGTTGTGGGGAGCCACGAGGCTGGGAGCGGACAGAGCAAGAGTGAAAGTCAGGGGCCTCAAGCCACAGCTGGGTGAAGCCCGCGGTTTACCTTGACTTCCCGAATTCCTGGGTTTCGGCACCAAATATGATCACGGGTGGCCTTGGCCTGCAGTGGCTTGAAGCAGGATTTCAGTTCCCGGCCAGTGATTGAGGTCGGGTCCCGGCAGTGAGAGCACCGGATCCTAGCCACTAGAACGGTCGTCAGTGACAAAGCCCTGGCCGTACGGCTTTGCAGAAAAAGAATCCCCACAAAGACAGAAAGTAGTGAAACAGGTAAAGTATTTATTAAGAGAAAAAAAGAGTACAGTATGTGTGGATAGACACATGGGTGGGCTCAGAGAGAGAGTCGCACCCTCATGGCAGCTTGAATCACTTTTATGGGGCATTTCTTCCATGTTTCCTTTGACCAATCATTTTGATTTGCCTGGATCAGAGTCCATATTTGGTGTATCTCAGGATTTTCCCATGTGTGCATGCACATCTCTTAGCCAAGGTGGATTCTACTGAAGAGGCCTATGGGTAGTGAGCATTAGTTGCCATCACTTCCCTTTTGACCTCCAAGGAGCCCTTCTGTGCATGTATAGTTGGGGAGGTCTCCAGACTTCAAGAATGAGGAATTTAGGGACTTCCCTGGTGGCGCAGTGGTTTGGAGTCCGCCTGCCATTGCAGGGGACATGGGTTCGATCCCTGTTCCGGGAAGATTCCACATGCTGTGGAGCAACTAAGCCCGTGTGCCACAACTACTGAGCCTGTGTGCCACAACTACTGGAGCCTGCGTGCCTAGAGCCTGTGCTCCACAACAAGAGAAGCCACTGCAACGAGAAGCCCACGCATCGCAATGAAGAGCAGCCCCTGCTTGCCGCAACTAGAGAAAGCCTGCGCGCAGCAACAAAGACCCAATGCAGCCAAAACTAACTAACTAAATTTATTTTAAAAGAAAAGAATGAGGAATATGTGGTCTCTTATAGTCTATCCCAGGAGGGCCTTGTCTCCTCTCTCAATTTTTCTGTTGTTTCTGTCTCAGAGTATCGGTCCACGAAGAACGAAATCAAACCGTTTGCCCTGGGGGCCCATGTGTCTCCTGCCTCAAATTGGGGTTAGAAGAAGCAGAGGAAGAATTGACTGAGCTGGATTTTGGCGGATCAATTGGAGGTAGATGAGTTGAGGGAATAGGAAAAGGGCATTCCAGAATAAAATGTTACAAAAAAAGTACTGAGAATAATGTACCTATAGTTCAGCTAGCCAACTGTTAACATTTTGTTTAGTTTTCTTCTTTTTTTTAAAGAAATCATGAAAGACCTGTCAAAAGTGCTCTTTAATCCTCCTTTCCATTTATCCTGGCTTCCACCCCTCCCCACTCTCGTGCCGTCATATTATCCCAGTGTGTATTCATATATTCATCTAGTTCATTTTCTATACACATATATTTTCCATAATCAGTATATATTGTAATTCTATGTATTTTTAAATTTACATAAATCATTTCACATGTACACATAACAGAGCTACAAGGCTAAAACTAATGAATGATTTCTAAAACTGTTTTTCCCATTCTCTCCCTCCTTTGCTGGGAACTAAAACTTAAATTCTTTGCTACTGTGCATTCTTTGTTACTGATTAACGTGGGTGGGCATTCTTGCTGTTTTTGCTTGTTCCTCTGATCTTAACTCCAGCCCCAAGACTTTGCTTTAAATACACACTTTCTCCCCAGAAAGCAGGTCATAGTTTTCAAGGCGCTAGTCTGCTACCCTCCTCATTTGCTGGCAAATCAATACATTTCTCTTTCCTTTATCCTCAAAACCTTGTCCTCATTATTCTCATTTGGCGAGGGGACAAGGACGGAATTTTCGGTAACATTCTTTGGGACGTTGCTATTTCAACAACTCTTACGAGCTGTCAAATGTTGATACATATAGGACTCATTTATTAGTTTTATTTGTTGTAATATTTTATTGTAGGAACATACCACGTTTTATTCATTCATGTCTTATTGTACATTTCCTTTGTTTTCATTTTTCATAGGGAAGTGGGCTTGAACATGAACATTTCTTCTGCACACCTGTATACATGAAATTGCTGGGTCATAAAATGCACATTTTAAATTTCACCAAAAGTGGCTATTCTAATTTTTTGCTTCCACCTGGCATCTCTAAGAGTTTCCATTTCCCAGATTTCCTTCTTCCCCTGAAATGGTCAGACTTTAACATTTACCATCCAAAGATAGTTTTCGTTTTTTTGTGGCCTCTCCCATTGCGGAGCACAGGCTCCGGACGCGTAGGCTCAGCAGCCATGGCTCACGGGCCCAGCCGCTCCGCGGCATGTGGGATCTTCCCGGACCGGGGCACGAACCCGTGTCCCCTGCATTGGCAGGCAGACTCTCAACCACTGCGCCACCAGGGAAGCCCCCGGAGATAGTTTTCAAGTGGTCTTATCAGATAATTTCAGTCTAACTTTATTTATTTATATAAATTTATTTAGTTTTGGTTGCATTGGGTCTTCTTTGCTGTGCACAGGCTTTCTCTAGCTGTGGCGAGCGGGGACCACTCTTCATTGGGGTGCACGGGCTCTAGGCGCCCGCGGCCTTCAGTAGTTGTGGAACACAGGCTCAGTAGTTGTCGCTCGTGGGCTCTAGAGCACAGGCTCAGTAGTTGTGGCACATGGGCTTAGTTGCTCTGCGGCATGTGGTATCTTCCCGGAGCAGGGCTATGAACCCGTGTCCCCTGCGTTGGCAGGAGGATTCTTAACCACTGCGCCACCAGGTAAGTCCTCAGTCTAACTTTAGATACATGCAAAGACAGGGCCAGAGGAGGCTTGATGTGGCAGAGAAACCTTTGAAGGTTTCACTGTAGGGTTTCGGGGACCCTGTTACTACTCTTTAGTTTCCCTCAAAGCACTAGCAAATGATAAAGCAAACGAACAAACTGCGAGACCACCGGGAGATGCCCAGTATGCCCTTGGATATGGAATCCACCTCGCGCTGATGGCGCCTCCCACCTCACACGGTTGGTATGTCCTGGCGGCAGTCTCCCCCCCGCAGTGCGGGTTGGTTCCGTCCCCGGACGCCCGCGCATGCGCCTGCCCCGAGAGCTCGTCTTCTCGCGGTACCTCAGCTTCGCGCGCGCTCGTCCGCCCCTAGTTCCTAAAGTGCTGCGGACGGTTGCGACCCGCGGCACTTGACAGGGGGGGCTCAGCGAAGCGGCGGGGACCGGTCGGTGAGTACTTGACGCTTCGGTACACCTCCTGCCCGCTTGCTTCCCGCCTCCTTCTCACCCTCAGGGGGGCCGCGGCCCACTCCTCTCCCGGAGGGGCGCCTCTGACTTGGGGGTAGGGCCCTCTCGACGGTGAGGCGGGTCTCTCCGGACGCCGAGGTGGGCGCCTCCTGAAGGGACGGCCCTTTGGGACGGCGGGGTAGGCCCCTTGGAAAACCGGGGATGGCTCCTCAGGGTACTGGGCGCCTCTCGACGCCTGGTGGGCCCCTGGTGACGCCGGATGGGCTTCCGCCCTCGGGTGCCCGGACCGCGCCCCTCACACACAGGGTGCGGTCTTCATTCTCCCCGGGTTCCCCTGGCGAAGGGCTCTGGTTCCCGCCAGCCCCTCGAAGGCGTCTTTCTCACGCTGAGCACCCCGCGAGCGGCCTCCGTCCGCGCCGCCTCCTTCCGCGGGGTCCCACAGCCGGGACTTCTCGCGGAGTCAGGGCGACTGGGCCCCTCCGCCCCTTTCTCCTCACGCTCCCTCCCTACTCCAGGCTACTGTTTTGTTGGTGAGTGTTCTAGTTTTTTTGCCCAGATATAAAGATGTTTCTTGGGAATCCTTATCATCATTTACCACTTTCCTCTCCAACAGAACTAGTATGTTTCCGCGCTGTACGGTGATAGTGTTTCAGGCTTTTTACATATACACATTTGTTGAATCTTCACGACAATCCTGTGAGATAGGTACTCTTATCCTCCTCACTTTACATATTAGATAACTGAGGATCGAAGACACATGGCGTAAGTCGTTGAGCTGGTTTTGAATCCAGCCAGACTGACTCCAATGTTCTTGTTCTTGTATTTAGTCACTGAGAATGAGTAACACCCAGGAAAAAGTGAAAGTTTATGCTACTGTCTTTATTTTTTCCTGTTAGAGGCAGTGCCTTTTAGTTGAATCCAAAAGTGTGTCTCTGGAATCAGACACATCGCGCTTCAATTCCCAACTTTCCCATTTACGAACTTGAGAAATTACCAGCTGTTTGATTTTGAATGTTTCCTAATGTGTAAAATCGTGATAAAAATAACGTAAAATAATGATGCCTACCACATAGAGTTATTGGGAGGAGTAACCTCTATAATGCATGTGAGGTACCTAAAATAGTGTCCAAGGACTCAGTAAATAACTTTAATTATTTCTCAGTGTGTTTGGATTCTGTTTTTACACACTTGTCCTAAACTGAGGCTGAATATAAACTGGAAAATAGAGCATCAGGTGTGTGTGTGTGCGTTTACCTTTTTTTAAATTGGAGAAACAGTCAAGCTGATCAGTTGATGAAGAGCTTGGTACCGAGTTTCTTGAATGGTGACTTATTTAGGCGTAAAAGTCAGTCATTCATAGAGGACTGTTAAGGTCGCTGTGCCACCAAGCTTTCAGAGCAATTTTGACAGATTTGGTAGGGAGAATGTCAAGATTTTAAATTATCTTGTCAGTGATTGTTCTTCAGATAGATCAAGATGGTGGAAGTGCTGAACAAAAAAGAAAAATAATATCTTCCAAATTGGAGATTTTCAAGGACACTACCAACCTGTGATGTAACAAGTCTCATTTTTGGGTCACCTTTCCTGCTTGTGCATTCTTTATAGACATTTTGTTCCTAACTGTCATGATTAAGAAGAGACTGTTGGCATCTAGACACTGTTCCTTCTTTGCAGGCACAGTGGTAATTCATTCTGTAGCCTCTGTTCAAGTAATTGAAGATAAATCATTATTTTAGTGATTTTAATTTTTTTTTTCATTTTGAAGGGTAGCAAGTTAAATAGTAGTTGAACTATATGTTAGGTTGTTTGTTTAAATTGGCTGAGCAGTGACCTTTTTACTCTTAGAATTTCTGTGGAAATAGTATGGCTAAATCTCATGAAGCACTGGAATTTTGAAATCTGTGGGGTGCCAGTACTTAACACTTCTTACTGATCCCTTATCTGCTGTGATTGTTTGAAAACCCATTTTGAGCCTGAAGGTGGTTCTGTGCTAGGGAGAAGAGTTTTTACTTATTTAAATATCTTTAAGGAATTACATGTATTTGGTGGTGTAGCTACCACTGCTATCATGTTTGAACATACTGGTTTAAATAACTAAATGTACAAGAAACACTTAAAAAGATAAAAACTATTCCTTACAAGATGTTTTCTTAGGGAACTATGATTCCTCCAGTCTTCCCTCATACTTATCCCTACCTATTCATGATATTCTTTTAGATTCAAGGATCACCTTAAGTCTTATTTATTCTCCATATAGCTTCCTACAGCCTATCATAATTTTAGCCTTCTGTGCCTTTATATAGCATTTAGTAATTTAAATATATATAATTTAAATGTATATTTTATTGAATTATATTTAATAATTTAAATATATAAGTTATGCTATAATTTAAATATAAGCATAAAGTATAATTCATCTAATATTTATGTGTGCATACCTTATATTAGGCAGCAGTTGGAAGAAATCCAAAGATTAAGTCATGGAGTATTGGGAGTCAGGATTTGGAGTCGAGAGACAGATGTGCAAGTGCCTGCTTTGTGGCTTTGGGCAAGTTACTTTTCTGAACCTATGTTTCCTCATAATAATTATATATACTTCTTAGGTTTTTATGAGGATTAATTAAAATATTCATCCACTTACAAATACTTATTATTAAAAAAAGCCCTTCTTAAAAAAGTATTGTTGACATATAATGAAGTGAACCAACCTTAATTGTATAGTTCAGTACATACATCCATGTAACTGCCACCCAAATAAAGATATGGAACATTTCCAGCACCTCAGAAGGGTCACCTGTGCCCCTTCCCAGTCAGTACCCTCCAGAGATAACTAGTGTTCTGGCTTGGTCACAGTAGGTTAATTTTTTTTAAACATGTTTATTGAGATATAATTCATATACCATACAATTTACCCACTTAAATGTACAATTCATTGGCTTTTAGTATTTTCACAGAGTTGTGTAACCATCACAACAACCAATTTTAGAACATTTCTTCACCCCAAAGAGAAACTCCATACCCCTAAGCCATCAGTACCATTCCTCCTGAGCCCTAAGCAATCACTGATCTACTCTCTGTCTATATAGATTTACTAATACGGATATTTTATGTAAATGGAGTCTTACAGTATGTGGTCCTCTGGCTTCCTTTTACTTAGCATGATGTTTTCGAGCTTTATGTATGTTGTTACATGTATCAGGCTTCATTCCTTTTTATTGCTGGATAATTTTCTGTTGTATGGATGTGACATTATTCCTTCACCTGTTGATGGACATTTGTGTTGTTTCCATTGTGGGGCTCTCAGGAGTAATGCTGCTTTGTGAACATTTATGTACAAGATTTTGTGTGGACATAAATTTTAATTTCTTTTGGCTATTTACCTAGGAGTGGAATTGCTGAGTTGTATGGTAACTCTAATTTTAACATTTTGAGGAACTGCTAGACTGTTTTCGAAAGAGGCTTCACTATTTTACATATCCACCAGTAGCGTATGAGGGTTCAATTTCTCCAAATCCTTGCCTACACTTGTTATTGTATGTCTTTTTTAATTTTATTTTAAATTTTTTAATAAGTTTTAAAAAATGTTTTATTTATTTATTTTATTTTTATTTATTTTTGGCTGCCTTGGGTCTTTGTTGCTGCGTGCGGGCTTTCTCTAGTCGCAACCGCAAGCGAGGGCTACTCTTTGTTGCGGTGCATGGGCTTCTCATTGCGGTGGCTTCTCTTGTTGCGGAGCACGGGGTCTAGTTGCGCGGGCTTCAGTAGTTGTGGCTCTTGGGCTCTAGAGCACAGGCTCAGTAGTTGTGGCACACGGGCTTAGTTGCTCCGCGGCATGTGGGATCTTCCTGGACCAGGGCTCGAAACCATGTACCCTGCATTGGCAGGCGGATTCTTAACCACTGCACCACCAGGGAAGACTTACTGTATGTCTTTTTGATCATACACCCATTCTGGTGGGTGTAAAGTGGTATCACATCGTGGTTTTGATTTACATTTCCCTGATGGCTATTCGTATTGAACATCTTTTACGCATTTGCTTGCCATCTGTAAATAATCTTTGGAGAAATGTGTACTTCGATTCTTTGGCTAATTTTTTTAAATTTTTTTTTGTGGTACGCGGGCCTCTCACTGTTGTGGCCTCTCCCGTTGTGGAGCACAGGCTCCGGACGCGCAGGCTCAGCGGCCATGGCTTATGGGCCCAGCCGCTCTGTGGCATGTGGGATCCTCCCGGACCGGGGCACGAACCTGTGTCCCCTGCATCGGCAGGCGGACTCTCAACCACTGCGCCACCAGGGAAGCCCTGTTTTTTTTTTTTTTTTTTATTGTGGAAATCGTCCACGTTTTATTCAGTATTAGGGAAAAAGCAACAGTAAAGAGATTACATTCAGTGTGATTTTCAGCATCCTAGAAACACCATTATTTATGTAGAGCAGAGATAAAGTTATAAGCAGATAATGTGGCAATGGATTTCACCTTGTTCTGGCACAACCTAATTTTGGCTGCCTTACCAGGTGAATCCAGTAAACAGAGACCCTCTTTTCAAACCAGTTTTAGGGGACGTGCTACTATTCTTACTACTGTTAGCCTCTTCTCATCAGGTCATCCTTTATTCCTGTAGCCCTATCTACTCACTAGTTAGCATTTCAGTTTTCTGCTCTCTGAAGGTTCCAAAAGAGTCTGTCTATTGATTTCATCACGCAGAACCGAGGTATATGGATGAGTCAGTGTGTATGTGTGTATGTGTGTGTGTTCATGAAAGAGACAGAGATAGAGCAAAGACATAGCAGAGGGAGAGAGAAAGAGAGAGAAGGAAAGTTATAAAAATAATCTCTTTTACTTTTCCCCTTTTCCGGTTTTGTTTTTCAAGTATGGGACTATTTTTTTTTTTTTTAGTTTGTTTAATTAATTAATTTTTTTGGCTGCATTGGGTCTTCATTGCTGCATGCGGGCTTTCTCTAGTTGTGGCGAGCGGGGCTGCTCTTCATTGTGGTGTGCGGGCTTCTCATTGCGGTGGCTTCTCTTGTTGCAGAGCATGGGCTCTAGGCGCGCGGGCTTCAGTAGTTGCAGCACATGGGCTCAGTGGTTGTGGCACGTGGGCCTTAGAGCACATGGGCTTAAGTAGTTGCCATGCATGGGCTCAGTAGTTGTAGCTTGCGGGCTCTAGAGCGCAGGCTCAGTAGTTACGGCACACGGGCTTAGTTGCTGTGTGGCATGTGGGATCTTCCTGGACCAGGGATCGAACCCATGTTCTCTGAATTGGCAGGCGGTTTCTTAACCATTGCGCCACCAAAGGAGTCCCTGGGACTATGGTTTTGGATCAGCATAGTCTCTCTGATTTTTTTCAACCAAAATATTTTCTAATAAAACTCCTCCAAATTTTGCTTATTTGGCATGGGATCACTTCTCTAGTCTTTAGTGATGATTTGAAAATTCCTGTTTTTTTTTAAATTAATTTTTATTGAAGTATAGTTACAGTGTTGTGTTAGTTTTTGCTGTACAGCAAAGTGAATCAGCTATATGTATACATATAGCCCCTCTTTTTTGGATTTCCTTCCCATTTAGGTCACCACAGAAAATTGAGTAGAGTTTCCTGTGTTGTACAGTAGGTTCTCATTAGTGATCTGTTTTATACATAGTAGTGTATGTATGTCAGTCCCAGTCTCCCAATTCATCCCACCCCCTCCTTCCCCCCCGCCCCCCTGGTATCCATACATCCATTCTCTACATCTGTGTCTATTTCAGCTTTGCAGATAAGTTCATCTGTATCATTTTTCTGGATTCCACATATAAGCGATATTATACGATATTTTTCTTTTTCTGATTTACTTCACTCTGTATGACAGTTTCTGGGTCCATCCACATCTCTGCAGATTGCACAGTTTCATTCCTTTTTATGGTTAATATTCCACTTTATATATGTACCACATCATCTTTATCCATTTTTCTGTCGATGGACATTTAGGTTTGCTCCATGTCCTGGCTATTGTAAATAGCGCTGCAGTGAACATTGGGGTGCATGTATCTTTTTGAATTATGGTTTTCTCCGGGTATATGCCCAGGAGTGGGATTGCTGGGTCATATGGCAGTTCTGTTTTTAGTTTTTTAAGGAACCCCCATGCTGTTCTCCATAGTGTCTGTATCAATTTACATTCCCACCAACAGTGCAAGAGGGTTTCCTTTTCTTCACACCCTCTCCAGTATTTATTGTTTGTAGATTTTTTTTGATGATGGCCCTTCTGACTGGTGTGAGGTGATACCTCATTGTAGTTTTGATTTGCATTTCTCTAATAATTAGTGATCTTGGGCATCTTTTCATGTGTTTATTGGCCACCTGTATGTCTTCTTTGGAGAAATGTCTATTTAGGTCTTCCGCCCATGTTTTGATTGGATTGTTTGTATTTTTGATATTGAGTTGCATGTGCTCTTTGTATATTTTGGAGATTAATCCCTTGTCAATTGCTTCGTTGGCAAATATTTTCTCTCATTCTGAGGGTTGGCTTTTCATTTTGTTATAGTTTCCTTTTATGTGCAAAAGCTTTTAAGTTTAATTAGGTCCCATTGTTTATTTTTGTTTTCATTAGTCTAGGAGGTGGGTCTTTTAAAAAAGATCTTGCTGTGATTTATGTCAGAGAGTGTTCTGCCTATGTTTTCCTCTAAGAGCTTTATAGTGTCCAGCCTTACATTTAGGTCTTTAATCCATTTTGAGTTTTATTCTTGTGTATGGTGTTAGGGAGTGTTCTAATTTCATTCTTTTACATGTAGCTGTCCAGTTTTCCCAGCACCACTCTGGCTAATTTTTTTTTTTTTTTTTTTTGGCGGTACAAGGGCCTCTCACTGTTGTGGCCTCTCCCGTTGTGGAGCACAGGCTCCGGACGCACAGACTCAGCGGCCATGGCTCATGGGCCCAGCCGCTCCGTGGCATGTGGGATCTTCCGGGACCGGGGCACGAACCCGTGTCCCCTGCATCGGCAGGCGGACTCTCAACCACTGCGCCACCAGGGAAGCCCACCACCACCATAATCAAGATACAGAACACTTATCTCAGGAGGTACCCTTGTGCCTGTTATCAGTCATTTCTCTCTCTCCCCCAGTCTGCCCTAAGGCAATTACTTGTTTGTTTTCTTTCCACTATTGATTATATTAGTCTTTTCTAGAATTTCATATACAGGCATATCTCAGATCTTGTGATTCCTCACGCTGGTCAAAATGACTATCAAAAAGTCTACAAATAACAAATGCTGGAGAGAGTGTGGAGAAAAGGGAACCCTTTTATACTGTTGGTGGGAATGTAAATTGATGCAGCCACTATGGAAAACAGTTATGGAGTTCCTTAAAAAAGTAAAAGTAGAGATACCATATGATCCAGTAATCCTACTCCTAGGCATATATCCAGAAAAGATGAAAAAAACTCTAATTTGATCTGCTGTATAAAACGAAAAACAAAACCTCTAATTTGAGAAGATACAGACACCCCAATGTTCATAACAGCACTATTTACAATAGCCAAGACATGGAAACAACCTAGATGCCCATCAATAGATGATTGGTTTAAGGAGATGTGGGGTGTGTGTGTGTGTGTGTGTGTGTAAAATGGAATATTACTCAGCCATGAAAATGAATAAAATAATGCCATTTGCAGCAACATGGATGGCCCTAGAGATTATCATACTAAGTGAAGTCAGACAGAAAGACAAGTATATAATAATACTTATATGTGGAATCTAAAAAATAATACAAATGAATCTGTATATAAAACAGAAACAGACTCACAGACATAGAAAACAAACTTACGGTTACCAGTGGGGAAAGGGAAGGGTGGGGAGGGATAAATTAGGAGTAGGGGATTAACAGATACAAACTACTATACATAAAATGGATAAGCAGCAAGGATTTACTGTATAACACAGGGAACAACAGTATTTGGTATCTTACAATAACCTGTAAGGGAAAATAATCTGAAAAAAAAAACCCGAATCACCTTGCTGTACACCTGGAACCAACACAGTATTGTAAATCATCTATACTACAGTAAAAAATTTACCTATTAGCTTAATATTTTCTTCTTTTCTGTGTGATTTCTTCAAGACTTAAGTCATTAAAAAATATGCATTAAGAATAGAAATTTGTGTTTAGCTTCCATTCTTATGATAGGGAATGATTTTGTGAATGACTCTGGATTGGAAGTGTTTGGGTGTACATTTTATTACTATCCTCCCTTAATACTAGGATTGTACAGACTTTTTTTTTTTTTTGCGGTACGTGGGCCTCTCACTGCTGGAGCCCCTCCCATTGCGGAGCACAGGCTCCGGATGCGCAGGCTCAGCAGCTACGGCTTATGGGCCCAGCCGCTCCATGGCACGTGGGATCCTCCTGGACCGGGGCACGAATCCCCGCGTCCCCTGCATTGGCAGGCGGACTCCCAACCACTGCGCCACCAGGGAAGCCCTGTACAGACTTTTTTTGATAATAAGATGTAACATTTCCCTTAGGAGTAGTTGGATGATTAAACAGTTTGAGCAGTTTGTAACACAGTTAAGGTTGTTCTTTTTATTTTATTTTTTTAAAATTGCTTTGCCTTAAAAAAAAAAATTTGGTTGCGTTAGGTTTTAGTTGCGGCAGGCAGGCTCCTTAGTTGTGGCATGCGAACTCTTAGTTGCAGCGTGCATGTGGGACCTAGTTCCCTGACCAGGGATCAAACCTGGGTCCCCTGCATTGGGAGCGTGGAGTCATATCCACTATGCCACCAGGGAAGTCCCTAAGGTGGTTCTTTTTTTTTTTTTTTTAATAAATTTATTTATTTATTTATTGGCCATGTTGGGTCTTCGTTGCTGCGCACTGGCTTTCTCTAGTTGTGGTGCGTGGGCTTCTCATTGTGGTGGCTTCTCTTGTTGTGGAGCATGGGCTCTAGGCCCGTGGGCTTCAGTAGTTGTGGCACTCAGGCTCAGTAGTTGTGGCACACGGGCTTAGTTGCTCTGTGGCATGTGGGTCTTCCCGGACCAGGGCTCGAACCCGTGTCCCCTGCATTGGCAGGTGGATTCTTAACCACTGCGCCACCAGGGAAGTCCTAAGGTTGTTCTTTTTAAATCAGTGACTATTTAAGTCATTAAGTCTCTGCTTTGGTTATAATGTAAAATCACCTGGGGAGGTTTTTTTTTTAATTTAGGTAGAATTCATAGAACATAAAATCCAACATTTTAGTCATTTTAAAGTGTATAATTTAATAGCTTTTTGTACCTTCAAAATGTTGTGCAGCTATCACCACTTTCTAATTTTAAACATTTTCATCACCCCAGAAAGAAACCCTATAGTCATTAAGTAGTCAGTCTATATTTCTCTCTCCTCCAACTTCTAGCAGTCTTAATCTGCTTTCTGTCTCTGTAGATTTGTCTATTCAGGATGTTTCATATAGACAGAATCATACAATATGTGGGCTTTTGTGTCTGGCTGCTTTCATTTAACATAATGTTTTCAAGGTTTATCCATGTTGTAGCATGTATTAGTACTTTATTCCTTTTTAAGGCTGACCAATATTCCATTTTATGGATGTCCCACATTTTGTGTATCCATTCATCATTTGGGTTATTTACATTTTTTGGCTATTATAATTAAGGCTGTTATGAACATTTAAGTACAAGTTTTTTTTTTGAATACTTTTTAATTTTATTGGGTGTTTACCTGGGAGTAGAATTGCTAAGTGTATTTTAACTTTTTGAGGAATTGCCAAGCTATTTTCCACAGCAGCTGCAGAATTTTATATTCTCACTAGCAGTGGATGAAAGTTTTAATTTCTCTGCATCCTTGGGACTTCCTTGGTGGTGCAGTGGTTAAGAATCTGCCTGCCAACTCAGGGGACACGAGTTCGAGCCCTGGTCCAGGAAGATCCCACATGCCGTGGAGCAACTAAGCCCATGTGCCACAACTACTGAGCCTGTGCTCTAGAGCCTGTGAGCCACAGCTACTGAGCCCGTGTGCCACAACTACTGAAGCCCACATGCCTAGAGCCGGTGCTCTGCAACAAGAGAAGCCACCACAATGAGAAGCCCGTGCAACGCAATGAAGAGTAGTCCCTGCTTGCTGCAACTAGAGAAAGACCTTACACAGCAACAAAGACCCAACACAGCCAATAAATAAATAAATTTATAAAAAATTTCTCCACATCCTTGACAACATTTGCTGTTTTCTTAAAATAAAAATCCCCCACAACTTTGAGATATGATTCACTTACCATATAATCCACCCACTTAAACTATACAACTGAAATTAAAAAACTGAACTGCCATATAATCCAGCAATTTCACTTCTGAGTATTTACCCGAAGAAAACAAAAACACTAATTTGAAAAGATATATGCACACCAGTGTTAATTGCAGCATTATTTATAGTAACCAAGATATGGAAGCAACCTAAATGTCTATTGATATGTTAGTGGATAAAGAAGAAGTCATACACACACACACACACACACACACACACACACACAGTGAAATATTACTGAGCCATAAGAAAATGAAATTTTGCCATTTGGAACAGCATAGATAGATCTAGAGGGTATTATGCTAAGTGAAATAAGTCTGACAGAAAAAGACAAGTACAGATGTGTGATCTCACTTATATGTGGAATCTAAAAAACAAAACAAAACAGACTCATAGATACAGAGAATAAACTGGCGGTTGCCAAAGGGGAGGGGGATTGGAGATGGGGCAAAATTGATGAAAGGGATTGAGGTATAAATCTCTAGTTAAAAGATAAATAAGCCATGAGGATGTAATAGCATAAGGAATATGGTCAGTAATATTTTAATAGTTTTGTATGGGTGCAGATGAGTTACTAGACTTATTATGGTGATCATTTCATAATGTATGCAAATGTCAGATCACTATCTAATATACCTGAAAATAACATAATATTGTACATCAATTATATTTTCAATTAAAAAACATGCAATTGAAAAGTATAGAATTTTAAAACATTTTATTACCTCAGAAAAGAAATCTCTCTGCCCCTTAGTGGTTACTCTTCAACTCTTCCAATCCCCCTGTCCTTGACAACCACTAATCTACTTTCTATGTTTATAGATTTGCTCTTCTGGATGTTTCATATAAAATGTGATATTTTGTGACTGCCTTCTTTGACTAAACATGTTTTCAAGGTTTATTCATGTTGTAGCCTGTATTAATACTTCATTCCTTCTTTTTTCCCCCACAGTGACTGAACCATTTTACATTCCCATCAACAATATACTAGGATTCCAGTTTCTCCATATCCTCGTCAGCACTTGTTGTTTTCTATTATTTTTTTATAGCAATCATTAGTGGGCTTTGCATTTGCCTGATGACTAATTGTGTTGAACACCTTTTCATGTGCTTACTGGTCATTTATATATCTTCTTTGGAGAAATGTGTGTTCATATTCTTTGCCCATTTTATAGTTGGTTTATTTGCCCTTTTACTGTTGAGTTGCAAGAGTTCTTTATATATTCTGTATACAGTTCCTTTATTATATAGATGCTTTGCAAATATTTTTCCCATTCTTTATTATTTTTTTAAACTTTTCTTAATATTATGGTTTGGAGCACAAAGGTTTTTAATAAGATGAAGCCCAGTTTATCTGTTCTTTCTTTTGTTGCTTATGCTTTTTTAAAAAAATACATATGTTTATTTTATTTATTTATTTTTGGCTGCGTTGGGTCTTTGTTGCTGCGCACAGGCTTTCTCTAGTTGCGGCAAGTGGGGGCTGCTCTTCATTGCGGTGCGTGTGCTTCACTGCGATGGCTTCTCTTTTGCAGAGCATGGGCTCTAGGCATGCAGGCTTCAGTAGTTGTTGCACGTGCACTCAGTAGTTGGGGATCACGGGCTCTAGAGTGCAGGCTCAGTAGTTGTGGTGCATGGGCTTAGTTGCTGTGTGGCATGTGGGATCTTCCCGGACCAGGGCTTGAACCCATGTCCCATGCATTGGCAGGTGGATTCTTAACCACTGCGCCACCAGGGAAGTCCCATTGTTGTTTATGCTTTTTATGTCATATTTAACAAACTATTGCCTGTCCAAGATGACAAAGCTTTATGCATATGTTTTGCTTAAGAATTTTATAGGTTTTGCTCTTTCATTCTGGTCTTTGATCCATTTATTTCGTGCAGTTCTTTATTATGTGAGGTAGAGGTCCAGTTTCATTCTTTTGCATTTGGATATCTGGTTGTCCCAGTACCATTTGTTGAAGAGACTTATACTTTGCCCATTGAACTATCTTGGTACCTTTGTCGAAAGCAATTGATAGCAAACGTGTGGGTGTTTTCCTGACTGTCACATAATGATAGTTCTTCTATTCCATTTATCTTTATTTCTGTTCTTGTGCCAGTGCCACACGGTCTTGATGATGTAGCTTTGTAGTAAGTTTTGAAATTGAGATGTGTGAGTCCTTCAGCTTTGTTCCTTTTTTTCAAGATTATTTTGGCTATTCTGGGACCTCTGTTTTTCCATATGAATTTTAGGATCAACTTGTCTATGTCTACAAAAAAGCCAATAGGAATTGTATTAGGGATTATGTTGTATCTGTAGAGCAATTTGGGGAATATTGTTGTCTTAACAATGTCAAGTCTTCTAGTTCATGAACATGGGATGTCTTTGCATTTACTTAGATCTTTTATATCTTTCAACAATATTTTAAAGTTTTCAGTTGCAGGTGTTGCGCTTTTGTTAAATTTTGTTAAGAATTTTATTATTATTTAAGAATTTTATTATTTTTGATGCTATTAAGAATGGAATTTAAAATTTTCATTTTTGGGTTATTTATTGCTAGTAGATAACAGTATAATTGATTTTTGTATATTTACCTTGTATCCAGCAATCTTGCTGAACTTTTTCATTAATTATAACAGTTTTTTAGTGGATTTCTTAGTTCTTATTTTTTGAATACAAGATCATGCCATCTACAAAAGGCAGTAGTTTTACTTCTTCCTTTCCTATTTGGATGTCTTTTATTTCTTCTTCTTGCTTAATTGACCTGTCTAGAGCCTCCAGTATAATGTTCAATAGAAATGATGAAAGCAGACATTCTTGTCTTGTTCCTGTCCTAAGAGGAAAGCATTTAGTCTTTCACCTTTAAGTATGATATTAGCAGTGGGTATTTTGAAGATGTCCTTTATTGGGTTGAGGCATTGGTATTAAAAAAAAACTTTTAAATAAATAATAATATATAGTCAAGAGGACCAATTATTTAAGTTAATGTTTAAGGAACTAGGATAAATTATTGTATTTTTCCTATTGAAATATCGCTGAAGAGATGAGGTTTATATATTTATATATGTATTTTTTCCTTTATAGAAAAAATACAAATCTTAATGAGTAGTAGAAGAGTTCAGAAATCCAGTTTTACTTCTGTTAGATGCATATCTTTTTTTTTTACATGACCAAATTACAAATAGCATCTAAAAAACTTATACTTTAAATTATTTTTCCTTGTATTTCAGACAAAAGGATGCCACGGAGAAAGAAAAAAGTTAAAGAAGTCTCTGAAGCTCAGAACCTGGAGAGGAAAGATATAGAAACTACCAGTCCTGTCAATGTGAAGAAGAAGCGTAGACTTGAGGATGCATTCATTGTGATATCTGATAGTGATGGAGAGGTCAGTATTATGAAGAGTAGAGCACTAGGTCTCAGACTAGGCCTCCTTATCTGTGACTGGTTTGTTTTGTGAGACTATACCTTAATGACACCATGAAGTTTTTTGATTTTTTTTTTTTTAATTAAAAAAATTTTTTTAAGGTTTTTTTTTTTGTTGTGGACCATTTTTAAGTCTTTATTGAATTTGTTACAATATTTCTTCTGTTTTATGTTTTGGTGTCTTGGCCGGGAGGCATGTGGGATCTTAGCTCCCCGACCAGGGATCAAACCCGCACCCCCTGCATTGGAAGGCGAAGTTTTAACCACTGGACCGTCAGGGAAGTCCTGACCATGCAGTTTTTACTTAGCTTCATTTTGATTTGTAAATGGAATTAAGAATTACTTAAGGGCTTCTCTGGTGGCACAGTGGTTGAGAGTCTGCCTGCCGATGCAGGGGACACGGGTTTGTGCCCCGGTCTGGGAAGATCCCACATGCCATGGAGCGGCTGGGCCCATGAGCCATGGCCGCTGGGCCTGCGTGTCCGGAGCCTGTGCTCCACAAAGGGAGAGGCCACAACAGTGAGAGGCCTGCGTACCGAAAAAAAAAAAAATTACTTAAAAGAAAGAAAGAAATACTGTTTGGCTGAGGATGGATCATAGTTCCTCAGTTTTATATTAACTGAAGGTGGTATTTTAAAACTATTTGAATAAGTTAGATGTGAATCTTAATTTTCATATGTTTGGAAAGTGAGAGAAAGACAATGGAAATGCCTTTTAAGTCTCTAGATATACTCTGTCCAATGTGGTAGCAACTAGCCACCTGTAGCTATTTAAATTTAAATTAATTAAAATTAAATACAAGGAAAAATCAGTTCCTTTCTTGCACTAGTCACCTCTAGTACCTGCTGTGTTAGCGCAGGTATAGAACATTTCCTTCATTGTAGAAAGCTTTGTTGGACAGTGCTGTAATAGATCTTAACATCTTTCCTTTGTTCCCTATTTCCATTTGTTAATTGGAGATTTGTACCTGTCTATAGGTCACATCCAGTAAGCCAGTGAAGTAAGTCATAGTTTTTTCCTCTAAGTTTACCTCTCGCTCTTCTTTATCTTCTATCTCATTTGATGGTAGAACCACTCATTTACCTCAAGTTATAAAGCTCAGAATTATCTCTAACTCTTTCATCTATCTCATGTTTTATACCTAATCATTCACCACAAGTGATTCACCATATCCTTTAGCTTTTTTAATATGATTTTTCTTTTTTTTTTTAAATTTATTTTTATTTTTGGCTGCGTCGGGTCTTTGTTGCGGCATGTGGGATCTTCGTTGTGGTGCGAGGGTTTTCTCTCTCTGATTGTGGTGCATGGGCTCCAGAGCGTGTTGGTCTTTGTAGTTGCGGCTTTCGGGCTCCAGAGCACGTGGGCTTTGTAGTTTGAGGCACACAGTTCTCTAGTTGAGGTGTGCGGGCTCAGTAGTTGCCCCGTGGCATGTGGGATCTTAGTTCCCCGACCAGGGATTGAATCCGCATCCCCTGCATTGGGAGGCGGATTCTTTACCACTGGACCACCAGGGGAGTCCCACATCCTTTAGCGTTTAACCTCTTAAATGACACTCACATCTGTCCTTCCTGTTCCATTTTTCATTTATTTTCTTGATCACTTGTTATTTGAGTTCTTATAGCAGACGCTTAACTTGCTTCTCTGCCTTCAGTTTTTTCTCTCTAAATTTCACTTAGCTTACTCCAGCTTTTTTCTAAGAATTTAAATTTTAGATCTTTGTACTTGCTTGCTTAGAAATCCTTGACTCCATAATCCCTACAAAATCAGTTTAGAATTTTAATATGGTATACTCTGTCAGAACCTTTACAGTCTGAATAGTCTCATTTATATTCTTATCAGTAGTTTGTTAATTTCCTTGTTCCCTGCAAAGACTTATGACATTTTTTATTTTTCCCAACTTGATAATCAGAAGTATGTTTTTAATAATAAGCAAGATGGAACAGTTTTTCATATTTCTGTTGGATATTTGTTTTTCTGGGGGGAACTTTCTTGTAGTCTGATTTTTAATTAGGATTTTGTCTAAATAGTTCTTTTTTAAAGTATATAAGTATAAAGAAGAGAACAATCCATTGATGCTACTATTTGGATAACTAAACTTAATATTGACAAGAGTAAAATAGTTATACATGTACATTTATATTAAAAAGTTAGGGCTTCCCTGGTGGCGCAGTGGTTGGGAGTCCGCCTGCCGATGCAGGGGACACGGGTTCATGCCCCGGCCCGGGAAGATCCCACATGCCGCGGAGCGGCTGGGCCCGTGAGCCATGGCCGCTGAGCCTGCGCGTCCAGAGCCTGTGCTCCACGACGGGAGAGGCCACAACAGTGAGAGGCCCGTGTACCGCAAAAAAAAAAAAAAAAAGTTATATACATACCTGTTAAAAAATCAAAACAGAATAAAAACAGTTCAAAAGTGTTTGAAAATAAAACTGTAGAAAGGTGTACAATGAGCATGTACATCTGAGTCAGTGTACATTTAATGAAAGGTAACAGTTTCTTCTGTATTCTTCCAGAAAAAAAAATCTTTATCCATAATACCATCAATAAAAACTTTTACAGGAAACGAATCACGTGACACATAATGTTTTGCTTTTTCACTTAATATTACTTGTAGATCTTTCTATAACAGCACATACAGATTTATCTCATTAAATTTTTAAAAATTGTCAAATATATTGTATGTACAGGAGAGTGCATAATATGTAAATGCATAGTTTAAAAAAAAGAATCTGAACACATGTATTCACCATATTTGAAGCCCTCTTGACTTAGTGTGGACCCTCCCCAAATGCGTCTCTTTCCACACATCCAGAGGTAACTACTATATTTATCTTTTCCATTCTTTTCTTTACATTGCTACCACATTTACATGTGTCTCTAAACAGTGTACATTTATATTGAAAAACTGAGTCTCAGTGGTTAGGCACTTCTACCAATGTTTTTCAGCAATCTATCCTTTCTCCAAAGATTTGAAATTTCACCTTTATTGTAAATTAAAATTTTGTCTGTAAATAGGTTAGTTTTTGGATTTTCTATTTTGTTACATTGATCTATAACATATTTTTGAAATAAATATTCAGTTGATTATCTTATGTTTTTTAGATAGGCACTTATATCTGCTAATAATGATAATTTTTCTCTTTTCCTTTCTAGTGTTTACAATTAACTTTTTTGCTTGTTTTATTGCATTGACTGTAGACTCCACAATAATGTTGATTGATGTCAGTGATAGAGTACATCTTTATCTTGATCTTGAATTTAATTGTGGAAGTATTCTTATGTTTTGCTGTATGTTTCATATTTCTGTTCTTTATTATGTTTCAGAAATATTCTTTAACTGCTTATTTACTATTAGTATTTTTAGAAATGTATGTTTAATCAAATATTTAATCAAATTTCATTATTTAGCAAGATGATGATACAGTTTTTTTCCTGTTATCAGTTAGTATTATATATTAATACAGTTTTAAATTTTGGAACATCTTCGCATTTCTGGAGTAAATCTTACTTGGTCATGATATATTACATTAACATAATATTGAATTTTCTTTCTCAGTATATCATTTATGAGTTTGCATCTGTATTCCTAGTGGCGTTTGTTTTATGTAATTGTCTTTTTTTGGTATTGTTTTCATCAGATTTTAGGATTAGGTTTATGGTATAAAATAGAGGAAGCTTTTCATTATTTTAATGTTCTACCAGTTTAAATAGTAGAGGAATTTTCTGTTCTTTAAGGTTTACTAGGATTTGTTCATAAAACTGGTCTACCAACTAATTTTTCTTTTCTTTTTTTTTTTTTTTTTGTGGGATTCTCCCAGACTGGGGCACGAACGTGTGTCCCCTGCATTGGCAGGCGGACTCTCAACCACTGCGTCACCAGGGAAGCCCGCACCAACTAATTTTTAATATTACTTTATGTTCTTTTAGTATCTTGGTATTTTTGTGCATTTTTAAAAAAGACTTTGTTTTACAGTGTAAAAAAGTAGTTGGTACAGTCATTCTTTTGGGCTGTGAGTTTAAAATTAAATGAATTACTTGATATTTCTTCTGCTCTTTGCACTGCTGACAGCAGTAACTTTAATTTATTCTTCAGCTTAGATGTCAGTTTCTTTGGCGGGCGGGGGGGCGGGTCCTTGCAGATCTTCCAAGATTGGGGTCAGTTGGCCATCTCTTATGCTTTCATAGAACCTATATTTCTGTAGTATTGATTGTCACACTGTTTTGAAACTGCCGCTGTGTTTTACTGCCTTCAACACTAGACCATGATTTCCTAGAGGTTAAGAATTTTGTATCTTAAATACCTAACAATAGTGCTTGGCCTAGATTAGTAGACATTATCAAAAAATACCTGTATTAAGCTTTACTTGTTGGTGCTGCTGTTTTATTTATTTCAATATTTCTTCAAGAAAACATTCTAGTTCTCTGGTGCAGAAGAAGCCAGGAAATGTCTTACTTTTTTCTTCCTTCCTTCCTTCCTTCCTCCCTCCGTCCCTCCCTTTCTTTTTTAAATTGAAGTATAATTGATTTAAAATGTTGTGTTAATTACTGCTGTATAGAAAAGTGATTCAGTTTTTTGTATATTTACGTATATATACATTCTTTTTTAAAAATATTCTTTTCCATTGTGGTTTATCATAGGATACCAGATATAGTTCTCTATATAGTGCTATACAGTGGGAACTTGTTGTTTATCCACTCTATATATAAAAGTTTACAGCTGCTAACCCCAACCTCCCACTCCATCCCTCCCCCAACCCACTCCCCCTTTGGCAACCACCAATCTGTTCTCTATGTCCGTGATTTTGTTTCTGTTTCATAGATAGGTTCATGTTGTATTTTAGATTCCACATGTAAGTGATATCATATGGTATTTGTCTTTCTCTTTCTGACTTACTTCACTCAGTATGATAATCTTTAGTTGCATCCATGTTGCTGCAAATGGCATTATTTCGTTCTTTTTTATGGCTGAGTAGCATTCCATTGTATATATGTATCACATTTCCTTTCTCCACTCATCTGTTGATGGACATTTAGGTTGTTTCCATGTCTTCGCTATTGTGAACAGTGCTGCTATGAACATAGGGGTGCATGTATCTTTTTTTTTTTTAATAAATTTATTTTATTTTTGGCTGTGTTGGGTCTTCATTGCTTCACATGGGCTTTCTCTAGTTGTGGCAAGCGGGGGCTACTCTTCGTTGCGGTGTGCAGGCCTCTCATTGTGGTGGCTTCTCTTGTTGTGGAGTACGGGCTCTAGGTGCGTGGGCTTTGGTAGTTGTGGCACGTGGGCTCAGTAGTTGTGGCTCATGGGCTCTAGAGCACAGGCTCAGTAGTTGTGGTGTATGGGCTTAGTTGCTCCGTGGCATGTGGGATCTTCCAGCCCAGGGATCGAACCCATGTCCCCTGCATTGGCAGGCGGATTCTTAACCACTGTGCCACCTGGGAAGTCCTCACAGGAATTTTGAGAGGAATTAAATGAGGTGATGTATTTAAAGTACCTGACACATAATAAGTCTGCAGTACATAGTAACTGTTTATTAAAAGTTTCTGTTGTATGATATAAGCTGGTAGACATATTGTAAGAAACACATTTATATAAGAGAGTACAAAAAGCGTGCTGTATCATGAAATCACTTCTTTGATATCAGTTGGATCACCTGCCTCACTGCCTGAAGAAAGATGCACATAAGGATCAGTACCCAGTTGGATTCTGTTGGTCCCAAAACAATCCATGGGGCCCGTTAGATCCAATGAATTGGATCTACAGTTGATCCTTGAACAACACAGGTTTGAACTGCATGAGTCCACTTATACATGGATTTTTTTCAATAGTAAATATTACTGTATTACATGATCTGTGGTTGGTTGAACCTGCAGATGCAGAACCGCAGTTATGGAGGATTTGCAGATATGGAGGATCCGTGTATATATAGGGTGCCGCCTGTAAGTTATACACAAATTTTTGACTCTGCGGAGGGTCGGTACCCATAACCCTCTCGTTGTTCAGGGTCCACCTGTATTTATTCTTGTCTTCTTCAATCTTCAATTCCCCATTTTCAGGATTCTCAGTTGTAAATTTGAAGTATTTCAGTTAGATAAGTTTTAGCTTTCCTGGAAATGGAAAGATAAATTCCTGTCTGCCATTTTTTTCTCCATCTTTTAGAGAATAGTTTTTTGAATCTCATAGCATTTGTTTTGTTGTTAGTATCTGTTCAACCCTTTATGAAAGAGAGCTTAGGCATAACTATGTGCTCTAAAAGTAAAACCATCTGAGAGTTTTGATCAGGAATGGGTATTGGATTTTGTCAAATGTTTTTTCTTTTTTCTTTTTTAACATCTTTATTGGAGTATAATTGCTTTACAATGGTGTGTTAGTTTCTGCCTTATAACAGAGTGAATCAGCTATACATATACATATATCCCTATATCCCCTCCCTCTTGCATTCCCTCCCACCCTCCCTATCCCACCCCTCTAGGTGGTCACAAAGCACCAAGCTGATCTCCCTGTGCTGTGCTGCTGCTTCCCACTAGGTATCTATTTTACATTTGGTACTGTATATATGTCCATGGCACTCTCTCACTTCATCCAAGCTTACCTTTCCCGCTCTCCGTGTCCTCAAGTCCATTCTCTACGTCTGCGTCTTTATTCCTGTCCTGCCCCTACGTTCTTCAGAACCATTTTTTTATATTCCATATATATGTGTTAGCATACAGTGTTTGTTTTTCAAATGTTTTTTCTTAGTGTATGACATGAAGTTATGATTTTTCTTTTTCAGTCTGGCAGAGTGGTGAATTACATTGATCTTTGAATATTAAATCAATCCAGCATTCTTGGGATAAACTTCCCTTGCTCCTGATGTTGGATTTGATTTGCTAAAATTTCATTTAGGATTTTTGCACGTATCTTCATGAGGGTTATTGGTTTGTAGTTTTCTTATAATGTCTTTATCTGGTTTTGATGTCAGGGTAATTTTGGCTTTATAGAATGAGTTAGGAAATGTATCCTCTTCAGTTTTTTAGAAGAGTTTATATTATTTCTAACTTAAATGTTTGATAGAATTTGCCAGTAAAATCATCTGGGCTTGAAGTTTTGTTTGTGGAAAGGATTTTAACTACAATTTCAACTTCGTTAATACATACAATGCTATTAAAGTTATCTCTTTTCTTGAGTAAGCTTTGATTGTATATTTCAAGGAATTTGTCCATTTCAACTACATTGTTGAATTTCTTGTTATAAATAGTTGTTTATAATATTTCGTTGTTATACCTTTTGAAATCTGTAGAATGTATGGTGATAACACCTCTCTTATTCCTGATACAGCTCTTCTTCATCTTGATTGGCCTGGTTTATCACTTTTGCATTCACTGATTTTCTGTTTAATTTTTCTGTTTTCAGTTTAATTGATTTCTACTTTGATCTTTATTTCCTTTCTTGTGCTTATTTTATTTTTTATTATTTATTTATAAACATATTTATTTTGGCTGCACCGGGTCTTAGTTGCAGCATGCAGACTTCTTAGTTGCGACATGCGGACTCTTAGTTGCAGCACGCATGTGGGATCTAGTTCCCCGACCAGGGATCAAACCCGGGCCCCCTGCATTGGGAGTGCAGAGTCTTGCCCACCGAACCACCAGGGAAGTCCCTCTTCTGCTTAGTTTCGTTTTCTCTTTTGATTCTACTTTCTTAAATGGAAGCTAAGGTCAAGCTGAGCAAGAGACCTTCTTTTCTAATATAGGTGTTTAATGGTGTAATTTTCGCTTAAGAACTACTAAAGCATCCCACAAATTCTTTGCATGTTGTGTTTTCATTTAATTCAAAATACTTTCTAATTTCCCTTTGATTTCTTCTTTGATTCATAGGTTATTTAGAGGTACAACATATAGTTTTTAAGTACTTGGAAATTTTTCTAGGTTTTTCTGTTAGTTATTTCTGATTTAATTACATTGGTCATGTGTACTTTGTACATTTGAATCCTTTTTAAATTGATTGAAACTTGTTTTATGACCTAGAATATCATTTATCTTGGTAAATATTCTGTGTGTACTTGAGAAGAATGTGTATTTTGGGTGATGTTTTCTATAAATGTCAATCTGGTCAAGTTGGTTGATAATGTCAAATTTACTGTATCCTTATTGTTTTTCTCCAAATATTCTACAAATATTTTGAGGGAAGTATTATAGCCTTTGACTATAATTGTGGATTTGCCTATTTCTCTTTTCAGTTCTGTCAATTTTTGTTTCATGTATTTTGAAGTTTTGTTATTAGGTGTGTGAACATTTAGGATTTTTCTCTCTTGATTGAGCCTGTTACTGTTATGAAATAACCTTTTTTTAATCACTGGTGATAATCTTTGTTCTGATATTTACTTCTTATGACAGTAATATAGCTACTCCAGTTTTCTTTTTTTTGGCTACGCTGTGTGACTTGCGAGATTTTGCTTCCCCGATCAGGGATTGAATCTGTGTCCTCAGCAGTGGAAGTGTGGAGTCCTAACCACTGGACTGCTGGGGAGTTCCCTTCTTTTTATTGATAGGGGAATTTTTTTTTTTTTGACCGTGCCATGCGGCATGCAGGATCTTAGTTCCCTGACCAGGGATCGAACCCATGCCCCTTGCAGTCAAAGCATGGGTCTTAACCACTGGACTGCCAGGAAAGTCCCCATAGGACAATTCTTTAATAAAAACAAGTTTACATGTTAACATTTATGGCTTAGCTGGAATAAATCTGTCCAAATTAAAATTTTATTAAGGACCAAACGTAGAATGACTGGTTTTTGTATAAAGTAATGGAATTCCCTCAAAACAATGGGTCTACTTCCATTTTAAGACCTCTGAAAAGCAAAATATCTAGTTATTAAAATAATTAAAACTTTTCACCTGTAGATAAAAATAGTTATCCATGAGGTTAAAGCATACAATGCCTTTCACATGCAAATACCCTTTTTCTGGAACTTACAAACTGCGGGCCTAAAATTATAATTAAGCCATTTCCCTGCATTTATTTAGTTTCAAAACATGAGAAGTATCTTTTAACTATAGAAAATTACCAAATGACCTAATGTTCAAAATAATATTTTAGAAATGCTATCTTGTGTTAACACTGCTTCATCCTGATATATAGTCCATATATGTTAATATTACAGACTATTAAATACGAGTCACTCTTACTTTTTCTGCTGCCTAGAAGAAATAAATATTTCCATTCTTTGCAATTCTGTCACATATATAATATAGGAATGAGAATAAAATTCCCTTCTAATATAGCCATGTTTTCAACTAGCTTAGTTTCTTTATATGGTATTTACCTAGATTTACTTTACAGGCATCATGGATTGATTTTTTCCAGTTTAAAAAATACTACTTCAGTGACTTCCTTAATGAGTGTTCCTTAAAAAAAAAAAACCTTCAAAACTTGAGACATTTCTCAAAAATAAACTTTTATCATTTAGTTTTGAATTTTGTCCATTAGTGCTTATATAGGATCTTAGGTGGTTGACTTCAAGAAGGTTAATAACCCTAAAGCCAGATTCATTCCTATAGTCCATTTTGCCCAGTGCATGAAAGTCATGTGATTTAACAGAATTCCCCCAATTGAAATTGTCTTCAGAAATAAGACTTTTGTATTTTGTAGGATTGTCACTTCAACTTTAGTTGGTTATCTGGTTGTGATACAAAAAGGCATACAAACTACACATTGTTACAGAGAAGCCGTATAGTGTAACACAATGTAGGAGATTAAGATGAACTTTTTTTTTTGCGGTACGCAGGCCTCTCACTGTTGTGGCCTCTTCCGTTGGGGAGCACAGGCTCTGGACGTGCAGGCTCAGCGGCCATGGCTCACGGGCCCAGCCGCTCCACGGCATGTGGGATCCTCTCAGACTGAGGCACGAACCCGTGTCCCCTGCATCGGCAGGCAGACTCTCAACCACTGCGCCACCAGGGAAGCCCTAAGATGAACTTTTGATAAAAGGTAGAGAATCATTACTTATATAGAAGCAACATTTTATCTGTCAAAATTCTTCAATTTCTGTAAAACCTATAATTTGTGAAAAGACAGTCTCTAAATCCAAGATTCTTAAAAACTATGCACAGTGACTTCCCTGGTGCCACACTGGTTAAGACTCCATGCTCCCAGTTCAGGGGGCCCGGGCTCGATCCCTGGTCAGGGAACTAGATCCCACATGCATGCTGCAACTAAGAGTTCGCATGCCACAACTAAGGAGAGGCGAGCTGCAACTAAGGAGCCCACTGGCTGCAATTAAGGAGCACACGTGCTGCAACTAAGGAGCTGGTGAGCTGCAACCAAGACCCAGTGCAACCAAATGAATAAAATAAAATTAAAAAAAAAACTATGCACAAGAACCATAGTATTTGGGAAACATGTTTATACAAGTAGTTTTAAAAATGTAACTTTTGCTACTATGAATTACACATTAACTAATTGAAAATATGCCACAACGGTAATTCTGGAAAAACAATTTATCATTTTCTAAATGGATTTTCCCCACATTTACTGTATGACGTAGCTGTTAATACTGCACAAGTCCAATTAACAATTTAATTACTTTTAATGTTTAAGCAAAGTCAAGGAATTTTTCTCCCTTAAAATAAGTTTTAAACATCAAAACCTATGCCTGTAAAATTTAAAACTTTCAACAGTCCCAACGTTTTGAAAGAAAACTATTTTAAACCATTATAAACTTCTCAAATGTTCCTTATATTATAGGTGTGTCAACCTCGTTATCTAGTGTAGAATCCTTCATAGGTTTCTCTGTCTCTTCACTGGGTGACTTTTTCTAAGTGCAGCTCATGAGTGCACTTTGTTGTTATTTCCATTGTTGTTATTGTTGTTATTTCCTTTGTTGTTATTTCCATTATGCTGTGGCCATCAAGCTTTCTTTTGACTTGTTTTACTGTAGTATTTTTGTTTTCATCCTCTTATTTTGAATCTTTTTGTATCTTTACATTTAAATGTAATTAAAATTTTTCTTTTAAATTACATTTAAATTTAATTTAAGGATCTCATTTAAATGTAAAAGAAATGTGAATTTCTTGTAGGCAGCACATATAGTTGAGTCTTTATTACCATTCTGACAGTCTCTGTCTTTAATTTGGGTATTTAGACCTTTCAAGTTTTATGTGATTATTGATATAGTTAGATTTGAATATATTGTCTTGATGTTTGTTTTTAATTTGTGCCATCTTTATGTCCTTTTTTGATTTTGGGGGGCACCTTTTTTGGATCACTCAAGTTTTTTTTTTTTAAATTTTTTATTGAAGTGTAGCTGGTTTACAATGTTGTATTAGTTTCTGGTGTACAGCAAAGTGATTCAGATATGTATATATATTCTTTCTCAGATTCTTTTCCATTATAGGTATTACAAGATACTGAATATAGTTCCCTGTGCTGTACAGTAGGACCTTGTTGTTTATCTGTTTTATATATAATAGTGTGTAACTGTTAACCCCCAGCTCCTAATTTATCTCTCCCTACCCTTTTTCCCTTTGATAACCATAAGTTTGTTTTCTATGTCTGTGAGTCTGTTTATTTATTTTATTTTTTTATTGAAGTATAGTTGATATACAGTGTTGTGTTAGTTTCTGGTGTACAGCAAAGTGATTCATTTATATACATATGTATTCTTTCTAATATTCTTTTCTATTATGGTTTATTACAGGATACTCAGTATAGTTCCCTGTCCTATACAATAGGATCTTGTTGTTTATCCATTCTATATATAATAGTTTGCATCTGCTAGTCCCAAACTCCAATCCAACTCTCCTCTATCCCCCACCCTGGCAACCACAAGTCTGTTTCTGTTTCGTAGGTAACTTCATTTGTGTCATATGTGAGATGACACATATAAGTGATATCATATGGTATTTGTCTTCCCTCTTTTTTTTTAATATTTATTTTATTCTTGGCTGTGTCAGGTCTTAGTTGCAGCACTCGGGGTCTTCATTGTGGCATGCAGGATCTTTCATTGTGGCGTGCAGGCTTCTCTCTAGTTGTGGCATGTGGGCTCAGTTGCAGCGCGGGGGCTGCAGAGTGCGTGGGCTCTGTAGTTGCAGAACACGGGCTTTCTAGTTGTGGCTCACATGCTCAGTGGTTGTGGCATGCAGGCTTAGTTGCCCTGCCGCATGTGGGATCTTAGTTCCCTGACCAAGGATGTAACTCGCATCCCCTGTATTGGAAGGCAGATTTTTTATTTTTATTTTTTTGTGGTACGCAGGCCTCTCACTGTTGTGGCCTCTCCTGTTGCGGAGCACAGGCTCCGGATGCGCAGGCTCAGCGGCCGTGGCTCACAGGGCCTAGCTGCTCCGCGGCATGTGGGATCTTCCTGGACCTGGGCACGAAGCCGTGTCCCCTGCATCGGCAGGCAGACTCTCAACCACTGCCACCAGGGAAGCCCCAGATTCTTTTTTTTTTAAATATTTATTTATTTTTGGCTGCGTTGGGTCTTAGTTGTGGTATGGCATGCGGGCTCTCTAGTTGTGGCACACGGGCTTAGTTGCCCCGCGGCATGTGGGATCTTAGTTCCCTGACCAGCAATTGAACCTGCGTCCCGTGCATTGGAAGGCGTATTCTTAACCACTGGACCACCAGCGAAATCCCTTTTTCTTTCTGACTTACTTCACTTAGTATGATAATCTCTAGGTCCATCCATGTAGCTGTAAATGGCATTATTTCTTTTTTTTTATGGCTGAGTAATATTTCATTGTATACATATATACCACAACTTCTTTAACCATTCATCTGTCGATGGGTATTTAGGTTGCCCTCATGTCTTGGCTGTTGTAAATAGTGCTGCTATGAACATTGGGGTGCGTGTATCTTTTCAAATTATAGTTTTGTCTGGATATATGCCCAGGAGTGGGATTGCTGGATCATATGGCAACTCTACTTTTAGTTTTTTGGGGAACCTCCATGCTGTGCTCCATAGTGGCTGCACCAATTTACATTCCCACCGACAGTGTAGGAGGGTTCCCTTTTCTCTACACTCTCTCCGGCATTTATTGTTTGTAGACTTTTTGATGATGGCCATTTTGACTGGTGTGTCTGTTTAGGTACTCTGCCTACTTTTTGTCAATCAAGTATTTTTTATAATCTCTCTCTCTCTCTCTCTCCCTCCCTATGATCCCATTTTATCTCCATTTTTGACTTGCTGGTTATAATGCTTTTTTATTTTAGTGGTTATTTTTAGTATGCATATTTAGCCTATCACAGTCTACCTTCAAGTGATGCCATACCACTTCGTGTATAATATAAACATCTTACAATAGTTTACTGTTATTATCCCTCCCCAACTTTGTTACTGTTGTCATGCATTTTACTTGTACATGTATTGTAAACCCCATAATACATTATTATTATTTTGTTAAATAGTTATTGTTTGACGATAAAGAGAAACAGTCATGTAGTTATTCATGTAGTTTCCATTTTTGGTGCTTTTCATTTCTTTGTGTAACTCTGTATTTACATCTGGTGTCATGTTTTTCTTATGCCATAGACTAGGTAGCTTAAACATGTAAATTTACTTCCTAACAATTCTGGAGACGTCCAAGATCAAAGTGCCAGAAGGGTCAGTGTCTGGTAAGAACTCTCTCCTTGAGTTTCAGATGGCTACTTTCTCACTATGTACTCATATGGCTTTTCTTTTCTGCATGTACTGGGAGAAAGACAGCAAGCTCTCTGGTGTTTCCTCTTATAAGGGCATTAATTCCATCATGAGGATCCCACCTTAATGACTTCATCTAATCATAATTACCTCCCAAAGGAGGCAACTCTAAATACCATCACATTAGGTATTGAACATATGAATTAAACGGAGGGAGGCCCACAATCCAGTCCTGCCTGAAGGACTTTGTTTTTTGTTTGCGGGTCTGCTGGCAATTAATTGTTTCAGTGTTAGTATATCTGAAAAGTCTCTGTTTTGTCTTTTTTTTCCAATAAAGTTTTTAGTTTGGAATAATTTAGATTTGTTAAAATGTTGGAAAGATAGTACACAGGTTTCTTTATACCATTCACTCACTTTCTTCTAATGTTAACATCTTTTTAACATTATAACCATGGTGCATTTTTCAGAACTGAGACATTAACACTATTGCATTAACTAAACTCTAGACTTCATTCAGATTCACCAGATTTTCCACTACTAACCTATTTCTGTTCTAGGATCTAATCCAGGATATCATATTACATTTAGTAGCCTTCATTTTTTTTTTTTTACCTTTAAATTTTTATTTATTTATTTTTATTGAAGTATACTTGATTTACAATATCATGTTAGTTTCAGGGGTACAGCAGAGTGAGTCAGTTATATATATTCAGTTATATATATATATATATTCTCTATATATTCCTTTTCAGATTCTTTTCCCTTGTAGTTTATTACAAAATATAGTGCTCTGTGCTATATAGTAGGTCCTTGTTGGTTATCTATTTTGTATATAGTAGTGTGTATATGTTAATCTCAACCTTCTAATTTATCCCTCTCCCCAGCCCCCTTTCCCCTTTTGTAACCATAAATTTGTTTTCTGTGTCTGAGTCTCCGCCTTCAGTTTTGAAAGATTTTGCTGGTAGATTAAAGAATTTTAGTAAGTTAACTTTCTTCTTTCAGTATTTTAAAAGATTTTGCTCCCCTGTCTTCTTGCTTATATTGTTTCCAGGAAATCTGGTATAATCTTTGTTTTTTCTGTGTGTTCATTTTTTTCCTCTGGCTTTAAGATTTTTCCTTTATCACTGTTTTTTGTGTTTGTTTTTTCTTCATCTTTTTTTTTTTTGGCTGCTCCATGCGGTTCCAGAGATCGAACCCATGCCCTCTGCAGTGGAAGTGGGGAGTCTTACTACCAGGAAAGTCCCTATCACACCGCTTTTTTTTTTGCTGTACGCAGGCCTCTCACTGTTGTGGCCTCTCCCGTTGCGGAGCACAGGCTCCGGACGCACAGGCTCAGCGGCCATGGCTCATGGGCCCAGCCGCTCCACGGCATGTGGGATCTTCCCGGACCGGCGCATGAACCCATGTCCCCTGCATTGGCAGGTGGACTCTCAACCACTGCGCTACCAGGGAAGCCCTTACACCGGTTTTTAACAGTTGATTATGATGTGTTTATTTATTTATTTATTTTTGTATTCTTTTATACATATTCTGACTAGAAATTCTGTGAGGTATGACAACTCTGTCAGAGTGACTTGCCTTTTCACTCTTTTTTTTTTTTTTTTGCTGTACGTGGGCCTCTCACCGTTGTGGCCTCTCCCATTGCGGAGCACAGGCTCCGGACGCGCAGGCTCAGCTGCCATGGCTCACGGGTGCAGCCACTCTGCGGCATGTGGGATCTTCCCGGACCGAGGCACGGACCCGTGTCCCCTGCATCGGCAGGCGGACTCTCAACCATTGTGCCACCAGGGAAGCCCTTCACTCTTTTTTAATTTTAATATTTATTTATTTATTTTTGGCTGTGTCTTAGTTGCAGCATGTGGGATCTTTCATTGCGTGCAGGCTCCAGAGTGTGGGGGCTCTGTAGTTGTGACTTGTGGGCTTAGTTGCCCCACAGCATGTGGGATCTTAGTTTCCTGACTGGGGATTGAACCTGTGTCCCCTGCATTGGAGGGCAGATTCTTAACCACTGGACCACCAGGGAAGTCGCACTATGCTCTTTTAAAAAGATGCTTATTGTACCTGTGGGTTTTAGAACTTATTAGATCTGTGGATTTATAGTTTTCATCAAGTTTGGAATGTTCTCAGTCATTATTTCTTCACATGTGTTTTTGTTCCTTGCCCTGTACAAGGACTGTAGTTACCTGTGTATTAGGTCACTTGAAATAGTCCCACAGTTCACTGATACTCTTTTCATTTTTGTGAATGTCATATGAGTCACATTTCAAGTGCTCAGTAGGCACTAGTCGCTACCGAGTTTGATCCTGCTGATATAGAACATTTCTGTCATGGCATTGGCTAGTACTGCTCCTTTAAGAGATAACCAGGACTGGGGACTTCCCTGGTGGCACAGTGGTTAAGAATCCACCTGCCAGTGTACGGGACACGGGTTCGAGCCCTGGTCTGGGAAGATCCCACATGCCACGGAGCAACTAAGCCCGTGTGCCACAACTACTGCACCCCCGCGCCACAACTACTGAAGCCTGCACAACTAGAGCCTGTGTTCCACAACAAGAGAAGCCACCGCAGTGAGAAGCTTGCGCACCGCAGCAAAGAGTAGCCCTGCTCGGCACAACTAGAGAAAGCCTGAGCACAGCAACGAAGACCCAACGCAGCCAAAAATAAATAAATAAAATAAAATTACTTCAATCAATCAATCAATCTCATTTAAAAAAAAGTTTAAAAGAAAAAAATAAGATAACCTGGACTAATCCTGTCTTGCCTTAAATCTGCTTACCTTGGACACCCCCAAGAAATTCAGGCTTCCCATAGCTTCTCTCATCACCTAGATTCTCATCCCACGACTCTAATCCGTCATCTGGGGGCACTTTTCTAATATGACTCAGTCTCCCTCTCCTGCGCTCAAAATGGCTCTGCCCTCTGGAATTAGGGTCAGTGATCAAAAAAATCGACATTCTTAACCCTCTCTGTGGAATTTCCCTTCATCTTCTTGCTCGAACTGAAAGATGGCTGTCCTCTGAGCATACTGCTTCTCCTTGTACCTTCTCAGGTACTGGCTGTTCTTCTTCCTTACAACACAATACCACTGACCTGGAGGTGGGGTAAATATCCTCTTACTCTTCGTTGTTGCTTCCAGACTACTGGAAAACCTGGTTTGAAGCACAGACCATTCTGCTACGCCTGCTGCTCCACCTTGAAGAAGTCATCTACTATCCTCCTGGTCACCCACCCCACCCCCTTTCCTGGCCATTCGTTGAAACTTTTAACATATCACTTGCTGTCTTTCTTTTTGCCAGTCTTGCCATCATTCTTGGTGATTTTAATATGTACATATTAGACTGAAGAATATGAAAGTTGCAGTTTCTGTAGTTCAACCTAAGCTATGATTCATTCAGTATCTGTCCTCTCACTTCCTTTACCTTTTTGCTATCAGCTCCCATGGATCATACCATCTCAGCCTTTCTCAAGTGGGATTTCTGAGAGAGAAGTAAGCCTAATGTCCTCAGGCATCCATTGTATGTAATGCATTAACCTCTGTCCTCTGCATCTAGAATAGTACCAACCAGTTATGTACCATCCTTGGGAGAAGTAAGGAAAACATTCGATTCATTTTCTGTGTTCTGTGGTTCCAGTGAGGAACCCTGATTGAGCCTGTCAATAATAATCATGCCACTTCCAACATCACCACCACCTGTCTTTTCCAGCTCACTCCTTCTAATACCCTAACTCCAATAATCCTTCAGTCCCACTAGGATGTCTAATTCCAGGCTATCACCTTCTCATTGTCCATCATCCTGTCATGTCCTCACTTTCCTTCTTACCTAACCTAGGTCTCATGGTTATACTAACTATTCACTTGAATATTCTTTCAACTTCTTTCTTTTCTTAAAAAAATTTTTTAACTGAAGTATAGTTGATTTATAGTATTGTGTAAGTTTCAGGTGTATAGCACAGCAATTCAGTTATAGGTTTTTACAAAATATGGAGAATAGTCCCCTGTGCTATACAGTAGGTCCTTGTTGGTTATATATTTTATGCATAGTATTGTGTATATGTTAATCCCAGGCTCCTAATTTATCCCTCCTCCACCCCCCTTTCCCTTTTGGAACCGTAAGTTTGTTTTCTGTGTTTGTCAGCCTCTTTCTGTTGTGGAAATAAGTTCACTTGTGTCTGGTTTTTTTTTTGTTTTTTTTGTTTTAGATTGCACATATAAGCAATGTCATATGATATTTGTCTTTGTCTGGCTTATTTCACTTAGTATGATAATCTCTAGGTCCATCCATGTTGCTGAAAATGGCATTATTTCATTCTTTTTTATGGCTGAGTAATATTCCAGTGTGTGTGTGTGTGTGTGTGTGTGTGTGTGTGTGTGTGTGTGTGTGTATACCACATCTCTTTATCCATTCATCTGTCGATGGACATTTAGTTTGCTTTCATGTCTTGGCTATTGTAAATAGTGCTGCAGTGAACATTTTGGTGCATGAATCTTTTAGAAATTAGGGTTTTCTCTGGGTATATGTCTAGGAGTGGGATTGCAGGATCATATGGTAGCTCTATTTTTAGTTTCTTAAGGAAGCTCCAAACTTTTCCATAGTGGCTGTACCAATTTACATTCTCACCAGCATTGTAGGAGGCTTCCTTTTTCTCTACACACTTTCTAGCATTTATTTGTAGACTTTTTGATGATGGCCATTTTGACCGGTGTGAGTTGATACCTCACTGTCCTTTTTTTTTTTTTTTGATTTATTTGGCTGCATTGGGCCTTATTGTGGCACGCGGGATCTTCGTTGTGGCATGCAAGATCTTTCTTTGCAGCACACAGGCTTCTCTCTAGTTGTGGCGCACAGGCTCCAGAGCACGCAGGCTCAGGTGTTGTGACACAAGGGCTCTCTGGTTGTGACATGTCGGCTGTAGAGCACTGGGCTCAGTAGTAGTTGCAGTGTGTGGGCTTAAGTTGCTCCGCAGCATGTGGGATCTTGTTTCCCTGACCAGGGATCGAACCTGGATCTCCTGCATTGCAAGGCAGATTCTTAACCACTGGACCACCAGGGAAGTCCCCTCATTGTACTTTTTATTTATTTTTTACTTTTTATATTTTTGCGGTACGCGGGCCTCTCACTGTTGTGGCCTCTCCCGTTGCGGAGCACAGGCTCCGGACGCGCAGGCTTAGTGACCATGGCTCGTGGGCCCAGCTGCTCTGCGGCATGTGGGATCTTCCCGGACCAGGGCATGAACCCGTGTCCCCTGCATCGGCAGGCGGACTCTCAACCACTGCGCCACCAGGGAAGTCCCCCTCATTGTACTTTTGATTTGCACTTCTCTAATAATTAGTGATGTTGACCATCTTTTCATCTGCCTTTTGGCCTTCTGTATGTCTTCTTTGGAGAAATGTCTATTTAGGTCTTCTGCTCATTTTTTGATTGGGTTGTTTGTTTTTTTGATATTGAGCTATATGAGCTGTTTGTATATTTTGGAAATTAATCTCTTGTTGGTTGCATCGTTTGCAAATATTTTCTCCCTTTCTGTAGGTTGTGTTTTCGTTTTGTTATAGTTTCGTTTGCTGTGCAAAAGCTTTTAAGTTTAATTAGGTTCCATTTGTTTATTTTTATTTTCATTACTCAAGGAGGTGGATCCAGAAAGATATTGCTGCAATTTATGTTAAAGAGCATCTTGCCTGTATTTTACTCTAGGAGTTTTATGGTATCTGGTCCTATGTTTAGGTTTTTATTCCATTTTGAGTTTATTTTTGTGTATGGTGTTAGAGAATGTTCTAATTTCATTCTTTTACATGTAGCTGTCCAGTTTTCCCAGCACCACTTATTGAAGAGACTGTCTTTTCTCTATTGTATATCCTTGCCTCCTTTGTCATAGATAAATTGACCATAGGTGAGTGGATTTATTTCTGGGCTTTCTATCCTGTTCTATTGATCTATATTTCTGTTTCTGTGCTAGGACCGTTTTGTTTTGATGACTGTAGCTTTGTAATATAGTCTGAAGTCAGGGACCCTGATTTCTTGAGCTTCGTTTTTCTTTCTCAACATTGCTTTGGGTCTTTTGTGTTTCCATACAAATTTAAAAGTTTTTTGTTCTAGTTCTGTGAAAAGTACCATTGGTAGTTTGATAGAGATTGCATTGAATCTGTAGATTGACTTGGGTAGTATGGTCATTTTGACAATATTGATTCTTCCAATCCAAAAACATGGTATAACTTTCCATCTGTTTGTGTCTTATTTGATTTCTTTCATCAGCATCTTACAGTTTTCAGAGTACAGGTCTTTTGCCTCCTTAGGTAGGTTTATTCCTAGGTATTTTATTCTTTTTGATGTGATGGTAAATGGGATTGTTTCCTTAATTTCTCTTTCTGATCTTTTGTTGTTAGTGTATAGAAATGCAACAGATTTCTGTGTATTAATTTTGTATGTTGCAACTTTACTGAATTCGTTGATGAGCTCTAGTAGTTTTCTGGTAGTGTCTTTAGGATTTGCTATGTGTAGCATCATGTCACCTGCAAAGAGTGACAATTTTACTTCCTCTTTTCCAAATTGGTCCCTTTTATTTCTTGTTCTTCTCTGCTTGCTGTGGCTAGGACTTCCAAAACTATGTTGAATAAAAAGTGGCGAGAGTGGACATCCTTGTCTCTTCCCTGATCTTAGAGGAAATGCTTTCAGTTTTTCACCATTGAATATGATATTAGCGTGAGTTTGTCATATGTGGCCTTTTTTACGTTGAGGTAGATTTCCCCTATGCCCACTTTCTGGAGAGTTTTTATCGTAAATGGATGTTGTATTTTATCAAAAGCTTTTTCTGCATCTATTGAGATGATCATATGGTTTTTATTCTTCAATTCGTTGGTTTTTTTTTTTTGGCTGCATTGGGTCTTTTGGCTGCGTTGCTGCATGTGACCTCTGTGTAGTTGCAGCGAGCGGGGGCTGCTCTTCATTGCCATGTGTGGGCTTCTCATTTCAGTGGCTTCTCTTGTTGTGGAGTTCAGGCTCTAGGCTCTCGGGCTTCAGTAGTTGTGGCATGCGGGCTCTAGAGCGCAGGCTCAGTAGTTGTGGCACATGGGCTTTGTTGCTACGTGGCATGTGGGATCTTCCCGAACTACAGATCGAACCCATGTCCCCTGCATGGGCAGGCGGATTCTTAACCACTGTGCCACCAGGGAAGTCCCTATTCTTCAATTTGTTAATGTGGTGTATCACATTGGTTTATTTGTGGATATTGAAAAATCCTTGCATCCCTGGGATAAATCCCACTTGATGATGGTATATGATCCTTTTAATGTATTGTTGCATTCAGTTTGCTAGTATCTTATTGAGGATTTTTGCGTCTATGTTCATCAGTGATATTGGCCTGTAATTTTCTCTTTTTTTGTGGTTATCTTTGTCTGGTTTTGGAATCAGGGTGATGGTGACCTCATAGAATGAGTTTGGAAGTGTTTCTTCCTCTGCAGTTTTTTGGAGTAGCTTCAGAAGGATAGGTGTTAACTCTTCTTTAAATGTTTGGAAGAAGTGGCCTGTGAAGCCATCTGGTCCTGTACTTTTGTTTGTTGGGAGTCTTAAAATCACAGATTCAATTTCAGTACTTTTAATTGGTGTGTTCATATTTTCTATTTTTTCCTGGTTCAGTTTTGGGAGAGTGTATCTTTCTAAGAATTTGTCCATTTTTTTTAGGTTGTCCATTTTTTTTGGCATATAGTTTGTCGTAAGTTGTCTCTTATGGTCCTTTGTATTTCTGTTGTGTCAGTTGTGATTTCTCCTTTTCATTTCTGATTTTATTGATTTGAGCACTCTCCCTTTTTTTCTTGATGTGTCTGGCTAAAGGTTTATCAATTTTGTTTATCTTTTCAAAAAACTTTTAGTTTCATTGATCTTTCTGTTTTCTTGGTCTCTATTTCATTTATTTCTACTCTGATCTTTATGATTTCTTTCCTTCTATTAACTTGGGGTTTTGTTTGTTCTTCTTTCTTTAGTTGCTTTAGGTGTAAGATTAGGTTGTTTCTTGAGATTTTTCTTGTTTCCTGAGGTAAGCTTGCATTGGTATAAACTTCCCTCTTAAAACTGCTTTTGTCGTGTCCCATAGGTTTTGGAATCTTTTTTTTTTTTGATTCCACCCATTTAAGTTTTATTATATGAATTATATAAATTTATTATATTTATTATAGGTAGGCATCTGTTGAAATTATTTCTTTTAAAAAATTTTTTTATTTTTACATCTTTTTTGGAGTATAATTGCTTTACAATGGCGTGTTAGTTTCTGCTTTATAACAAAGTGAATCCGTTATACATATATGTATGTTCCCATATCTCTTCCCTCTTGTGTCTCCCTCCCTCCCACCCTCCCTATCCCACCCCTCTAAGTGGTCACAAAGCACCGAGCTGATCTCCCTGTGCTATGCGGCTACTTCCCACTAGCTATCTATTTTACGTTTGGTACTGTATATATGTCCATGCCACTCTCTCGCTTTGTCACAGCTTACCCTTCCCCCTTCCCATATCCTCAAGTCCATTCTCTAGTAGGTGTGTGTCTTTATTCCTGTCTTACCCATAGGTTCTTCATGACAATTTTTTTTTCTTAAATTCCATATATATGTGTTAGCATACGGTATTTGTCTTTCTCTATCTGACTTACTTCACTCTATATGACAGACTCCAGGTCCATCCACCTGACTACAAACAGCTCAATTTTGTTTCTTTTTATGGCTGAGTAATATTCCATTGTATATATGTGCCACATCTTCTTTATCCATTCATCCAATGATGGACACTTACATTGTTTCCATCTCCGGGCTATTGTAAATAGAGCTGCAATGAACATTTTGGTACATGACTCTTTTTGAATTATGGTTTTCTCAGGGTATATGCCCAGTAGTGGGATTGCTGGGTCATATGGTAGTTCTATTTGTAGTTTTTTAAGGAACCTCCATACTGTTCTCCATAGTGTCTGTACCAATTCACATTCCCACCAGCAGTGCAAGAGTGTTCCCTTTTCTCCACACTCTCTCCAGCATTTATTGTTTCTAGATTTTTTTTTTTTTTGCCCGCGCCGTGTGGCATGTGGGATGTGGGATCTTAGTTCCCTGACCAGGGATCAAACCCGTGTCCCCCGCATTGGGAGCGCGGAGTCTTATCCGCTGGACCACCAGGGAAGTCCCTGTTTCTAGATTTTTTGATGATGGCCATTCTGACTGGTGTGAGATGATATCTCATTGTAGTTTTGAATTGCATTTCTCTAATGATTAATGATGTTGAGCATTCTTTCATGTGTTTGTTGGCAGTCTGTATATCTTCTTTGGAGAAATGTCTATTTAGGTCTTCTGCCCATTTTTGGATTGGGTTGTTTGTTTTTTTGTTATTGAGCTGCATGAGCTGCTTATAAATTTTGAAGATTAATCCTTTGTCAGTTGCTTCATTTACAAACATTTTCTCCCATTGTGAGGGTTGTCTTTTGGTCTTGTTTATGGTTTCCTTTGCTGTGCAAAAGCTTTGAAGTTTCATTAGGTCCCATTTGTTTATTTTTGTTTTTATTTCCATTTCTCTAGGAGGTGGGTCAAAAAGGATCTTGCTGTGATTTATGTCATAGAGTGACCTGCCTATGTTTTCCTCTTAAGAGTTTGCTAGTTTCTGGCCTTACATTTAGGTCTTTAATCCATTTTGAGCTTATTTTTGTGTATGGTGTTAGGGAGTGATCTAATCTCATACTTTTACATGTACCTGTCCAGTTTTCCCAGCACCACTTATTGAAGAGGCTGTCCTTTCTCCACTGTACATTCCTGCCTCCTTTATCAAAGATAAGGTGACCATATGTGCGTGGGTTTATCTCTGGGCTTTCTATCCTGTTCCATTGATCTATCTTTCTGTTTTTGTGCCAGTACCATACTGTCTTGATTACTGTACCTTTGTAGTATAGTCTGAAGTCAAGGAGCCTGATTCCTCCAGCTCCGTTTTTCGTTCTCATGATTGCTTTGGCAATTCGGGGTCTTTTGTGTTTCCATACAAATTATGAAATTTTTTGTTCTAGTTCTGTGAAAAATGCCAGTGGTAGTTTGATAGGGATTGTATTGAATCTGTAGATTGCTTTGGGTAGTAGAGTCATTTTCACAATGTTGATTCTTCCAATCCAAGAACATGGTATATCTCTCCATCTATTTGTATCATCTTTAATTTCTTTCATCAGTGTCTTATAATTTTCTGCATACAGGTCTTTTGTCTCCTTAGGTAGGTTTATTCCTAGATATTTTATTCTTTTTGTTGCAGTGGTAAACAGGAGTGTTTTCTTGATTTCACTTTCAGATTTTTCATCCTTAGTGTATAGGAATGCCAGAGATTTCTGTGCATTAATTTTGTATCCTGCTACTTTACCAAATTCATTGATTAGCTCTAGTAGTTTTCTGGTAGCATCTTTAGGATTCTCTATGTATAGTATCATGTCATCTGCAAACAGGGACAGCTTTACTTCTTCTTTTCCGATTTGGATTCCTTTTATTTCCTTTTCTTCTCTGATTGCTGTGGCTAAAACTTCCAAAACTATGTTGAATAAGAGTGGTGAGAGTGGGCCACCTTGTCTTCTTCCTGATCTTAGTGGAAATGCTTTCAGTTTTTCACCATTGAGGACAATGTTGGCTGTGGGTTTGTCATATGTGGCCTTTATTATGTTGAGGAAAGTTCCCTCTATGCCTACTTTCTGCAGGGTTTTTATCATAAATGGGTGTTGAATTTTGTCGAAAGCTTTCTCTGCATCTATTGAGATGATCATATGGTTTTTCTCCTTCTATTTGTTAATATGGTGTATCATGTTGATTGATTTGCATATATTGGAGAATACTTGCATTCCTGGAATAAACCTCACTTGATCATGGTGTATGATCCTTTTAATGTGCTGTTGGATTCTGTTTGCTAGTATTTTGTTGAGGATTTTTCCATCTATGTTCATCAGTGATATTGGCCTGTAGTTTTCTTTCTTTGCGACATCGTTGTCTGCGTTTGGTATCAGGGTGATGGTGGCCTCATAGAATGAGTTTGGGAGTGTTCCTCCCTCTGCTATATTTTGGAAGAGTTTGAGAAGGATAGGTGTTAGCTCTTCTCTAAATGTTTGATAGAATTCACCTTGAAGCCATCTGGTCCTGGGCTTTTGTTTGTTGGAAGATTTTTAATCACAGTTTTAATTTTAGTGCTTGTGATTGGTCTGTTCATATTTTCTATTTCTTCCTGATTCAGTCTTGGCGGGTTGTGTATTTCTAAGAATTTGTCCATTTCTTCTAAAATGTTGTCCATTTTATTGGAATAGAGTTGCTTGTAGTAATCTCTCATGATCTTTTTTATTTCTGCAGTGTTAGTTGTTACGTTTCCTTTTTCATTTCTAATTCTATTGATTTGAGTCTTCTCCCTTTTTTTCTTGATGAGCCTGGCTAATGGTTTATCAATTTTGTTGATCTTCTCAAAGAACCAGCTTTTAGTTTTATTGATCTTTGCTATCATTTCCTTCATTTCTTTTTCATTTATTTCTGATCTGATTTTTATGATTTCTTTCCTTCTGCTATTATTGGGAGTTCCTTGTTCTTCTTTCTCTAACTGCGTTAGGTGCAGGGTTAGGTTGTTTATTCGAGATGTTTCCTGTTTCTTAAGGTAGGGTTGTATTGCTATAAACTTCCCTCTTAGAACTGCTTTTGCTGCATCCCATAGGTTTTGGGTCGTTCTGTCTCATTGTTATTTGTTTCTCGGTATTTTTTGATTTCCTCTTTGATTTCTTCAGTGATCACTTCGTTATTAAGTAGTGTATTGTTTAACCTTCATGTGTTTGTATTTTTTACAGATCTTTTCCTGTAATTGATATCTAGTCTCATAGCGTTGTGTTTGGAAAAGATACTTGATACGATTTCAGTTTTCTTAAATTTACCAAGGCTTGATTTGTGACCCAAGTTATGAGGTATCCTGGAGAATGTTCCATGAGCACTTGAGAAAAATGTGTATTCTGTTGTTTTTGGATGGAATGTCCTATAAATATCAATTAAGTCCATCTTGTTTAATGTATCATTTAAAGCTTGTGTGTCCTTATTTGTTTTCATTTTGGATGATCTGTCCATTGGTGAAAGTGGGGTGTTAAAGTCCCCTACTATGAATGTGTTACTGTCAATTTCCCCTTTTATGGCTGTTAGTATTTGCCTTATGTATTGAAGTGCTCCTATGTTGGGTGCATAAATATTTACAATTGTTATATCTTCTTCTTGGATCGATCCCTTGATCATTATGTAGTTTCCTTCTTTGTCTCTTCTAATAGTCTTCATTTGAAAGTCTATTTTGTCTGATATGAGAATTGCTACTCCAGTTTTCTTTTGGTTTCCATTTGCATGAAATATCTTTCTCCTTCCCCTTACTTTCAGTCTGTATGTGTCTCTAGGTCTGAAGTGGGTCTCTTGTAGACAGCCAATATATGGATCTTGTTTTTGTATCCATTCAGCCAATCTGTGTCTTTTGGTGGGAGCATTTAGTCCATTTACATTTAAGGTAATTATCGATATGTATGTTCCTATTCCCATTTTCTTAATTGTTTTGGGTTCGTAATTTTAGGTCTTTTCCTTCTCTTGTGTTTCTTGCCTAGAGAAGTTCCTTTAGCATTTGGTGTAAAGCTCGTTTGTTGGGGCTGAACTCTCTCAGCTTTTGCTTGTCTGTAAAGGTTTTAATTTCTCCATCAAATCTGAATGACATTCTTGCTGTGTAGAGTAATCTTGGTTGCAGGTTTTTCTCCTTCATCACTTTAAATATGTCCTGCCAGTCCCTTCTGGCTTGCAGAGTTTCTGCTGAAAGATCAGCTGTTAACCTTATGGGGATTCCCTTGTGTGTTATATGTTGTTTTTCCCTTGCTGCTTTTAATATGTTTTCTTTGTATTTAATTTTTGACAGTTTGATTGATATGTGTCTTGGCATATTTCTCCTTTGATTTATCTTGTATGGGACTCCCTGTGCTTCCTGGACTTGATTAACTATTTCCTTTCCCATATTAGGGAAGTTTTCTACTATAATCTCTTCAAATATTTTCTCAGTCCCTTTCTTTTTCTCTTCTTCTTCTGGAACCCTTAGAATTCGAATGTTGTTGCATTTAGTGTTGTCCCAGAGGTCTCTGAGACTGTCCTCAGTTCTTTTCATTCTTTTTTCTTTATTCTGCTCTGCAGTAGTTATTTCCACTATTTTATCTTCCAGGTCACTTATCCGTTCTTCTGCCTCAGTTATTCTGCTATTGATCCCATCTAGAGTATTTTTCATTTCATTTATTGTGTTGTTCATCATTGCTTGTTTCATCTTTAGTTCTTCTAGGTCCTTGTTAAATGTTTCTTGCATTTTGTCTATTCTATTTCCAAGATTTTGGATCATCTTTACTATGATTATTCTGAATTCTTTTTCAGGTAGACTGCCTATTTCCTCTTCATTTGTTAGGTCTGGTGGGTTTTTATCTTGCTCCTTCATCTTTTGTGTGTTTTTCTGTCTTCTCATTTTGCTTATCTTACTGTGTTTGGGGTCTCCCTTTTGCAGGCTGCAGGTTCGTAGTTCCCGTTGTTTTTGGTGTCTGTCCCCAGTGGCTAAAGTTGGTTCAGTGGGTTGTGTAGGCTTCCTGGTGGAGGGGAGTAGTGCCTGTGTTCTGGTGGATGAGGCTGGATCTTTTCTTTCTGGTGGGCAGGTCCACGTCTGGTGGTGTGTTTTGGGGTGTCTGTGGACTTATGATTTTAGGCAGCCTCTCTGCTAATGGGTGGGGTTGTGTGCCTGTCTTGCTAGTTGCTTGGCATAGTGTGTTCAGCACTATAGATTGCTGGTCGTTGAGTGAAGCTGGGTGCTGGTGTTGAGATGGAGATCTCTGGGAGATTTTCGCTGTTTGATATTACATGGAGCTGGGCGGTCTGTTGTGCACTAGTGTCCTGAAGTTGGCTCTCCCACCTGAGAGGTACAGTAGTGACTCCTGGCTGCAGCACCAAGAGCCTTTCATCTACATGGCTCAGAATAAAAGGGAGAAAAAGTAGAAAGAAAGAAAGAGAGGGAGGGAGGGAAAGAAAGAATTAAGGAAGGAAGATAAAGTTATTAAAATAAAAAATAATTAAGAAAAACAATTTTTTTAAAAAAGAAAATAAAAGGACAGAACCCTAGGACAAATGGTGGAAGCAAAGCTATACAGACAAAATCTCACACAGAAGCATATACATACACACTCACAAAAAGAGGAAAAGGGGAAAAAATAATAAATCTTGCTGTCAAAGTCCACCTCCTCAATTTGGGATGATTCGTTGTCTATTCATGTATTCCACAGATACAGGGTACATCAAGTTGATTGTGGAGCTTTAATCCGCTGCTTCTGAGGCTGCTGGCAGAGATTTTCCGTTTCTCTTCTTCGTTCGCACAGCTCCCAGGGGCTCAGCTTTGGATTTGGCCCCGCCTCTGCGTGTATGTCAGCGGAGGGGCGTCTGTCCTTCGCTCTGACAGGACTGGGTTAAAAAAGCAGCTGCTTTGGGGACTCTGGCTCACTCAGGCCGGGGGAAGGGAGGGGTACGGAGTGGGGGGCAAGCCTGCGGCAGCAGAGTCCAGCATGACGTTGTACCAGCCTGAGGCGCGCCGTGTGTTCTCCCGGGGAAGTTGTCCCTGGATCCCGGGACCCTGGTGGTGGCGGGCTGCACAGGCTCCCGGAAGGGGGGTGTGGATAGTGACCTGTGCTCGCACACAGGCTTCTTGGTGGTGGCAGCAACAGTCTTAGCGTCTCATGCCCGTCTCTGGGGTCCACGCTTTTAGCCGCGGCTCGGGCCCGTCTCTGGAGCTCTTTTAAGCAGCGCTCTTAATCCCCTCTCCTCGCGCACCAGGAAACAAAGAGGGAAGAAAAAGTCTCTTGCCTCTTCGGCAGGTCCAGACTTTTCCTCCGGGACTCCCTCCCAGCTAGCCGTGGTGCACTAATCCCCTGCAGGCTGTGCTCACGCCGCCAACCCCAGTCCTCTCCCTGCGCTCTGACCGAAGCCCGAGCCACAGCCCCGAGCCCCGCCCCCCCCCCCTCGGGTGAGCAGAGAAGCCTCTCGGGCTGGTCAGTGCCGGTCGGCACCGATCCTCTGTGCGGGAATATCTCCGCTTTGCCCTCCGCACCCCTGTTGCTGTGCTGTCCTCCGCGGCTCCGAAGCTTTCCCCCTCTGCCACCCGCAGTTTCCGCCCGCGAAGGGGCTTCCTAGTGTGTGGAAACCTTTCCTCCACAGCTTCCTCCCACTGGTGCAGGTCCCGTCCCTATTCTTTTGTCTCTGTTTATTCTTTTTTCTTTTGCCCTACCCAGGTACGTGGGGACTTTCTTGCCTTTTGGGAGGTCTGAGGTCTTCTGCCAGCGTTCAGTAGGTGTCCTGTAGGAGTTGTTCCACGTGTAGATGTATTTCTGGTGTATCTGTGGGGAAGAAGGTGGTCTCCGTGTCTTACTCTTCCACGGTCTTCCCCTCGTGGAATGGTAATTGTGTCCAGCAGCAATGAGCTCTTTTTAGTGGGGTCAGTGGAAACCAGGGAATGAAGGCTCCAGAATATCTGAGGAGCAGTTAAAATATCCTTGCCAGACTGCAAGATTTCCTGCAGAATTTTACCTTTTTTTCCTTTGTGCTTCATCTAATTTCACTTGCTCGCAGGATACTGCATGAAGAGGCCTCACACCCAGCACTTCAGACCAGAGTTGCCAGGGCGAAACGGCTGTGCCAGCGCCTCAGCTTGTGAACGACTGCCCCCATAGGTTTTGAATTGTCATGTTTTCATTTTTATGTGTCTCTAGGTATATTTTGATTTCCTCTTTGATTTATTCAGTGATTCCTTGGTTGTTTAGTAGCATATTGTTTAGCCTCCACATGCTTCTGTTTCTCTCAACTTATTTCTAATTTCTACTGTACTCCCTGGGAAACCCCAATTTTGGTTAAATCCAGTTCTCCACCTATTATGTGTCCCTACCTTAGAAGCACAACAGTGCTCATGTTATATTTAAGACCACAAACCTCAAGTGGCCCCTCAGTATTGCCTAGCTATCCTAATATGTTTCCATAGTCAGTTTTATTGAGATAAAATTACATATTATATAATTCACTAAATTAAAGTATAATTCTTGGTTCTTAGTATGTTCGTAGAGTTGTACAACTATCACCACTATCAATTTTATAACAGTTTCATTAATTAAAAAAGAAACCAGTTCCTATCAGCAGTCATTGTCCTTTTCACCCCAAACTTCCAGCCCTACGCAACCACTCATCTGCTCTTTGTCTCTATGGATTTGCCTATTCTGGGCGTGTCTTATAAATGGAATCATACAATATGTGGGCTTTTGTGACTAACTTCTTTCACTTAACATATGTTTTCAAGGTTCATCCATATTGTAGCATGTAACAGTACTTCATTCCTTTTTTTCCCCACAGCGGCTGCACTGTTTTACATTTCTATCAACAATGTACTGGGATTCCAGTTTCTCTATGTTCTTGATAACACTTGTTATTTTTTAATATTTAATTATCATAACCACCCTAGTGGGTGTGTAGTGGTTTCTTATTGTGGTTTTGACTTGCATTTCCCTAATGGCTGATGAGCTTGAGAATCTTTTTTGTACTTGTTATCCATTTGTATAGCTTCTTTGGAGCAACGTCTGTTCAAGGCCTTTGTCCATTTATACAGCGCAGTTTGTCTTTTTGTTGTTCGGTGGTCTTTTTAATATTTTGCATATTAAACCTCCTATCAGGTATATTATTTGCAAATATATTCTTTAATTTTTGGGGTTGTCTTTTCACTTCCTTAATGTTTCTTGATGCACAACAGTTTTAAATTTTGATGAAGTCCAGCTTATCTGTTTTTTCCCCTTTGGTTGCTTATGCTTTTAGTATCATATCTGAGAATATATTGCCAAATATAAAGTCATGAAGTTGATTCCTAAGAGTTTTTTAATTTTAGTGCTTATGATTTGGTCTTTGTTCCATTTTGAGCTAATTTTTGTGTATAGTATGAGATGTTTTGTGTGTGTGTGTGTAGTGGTAAAATATATATAACATAAGATTTACCATTTTAACAATTTTTAGGGTAAGTATATTTACATTGTCATTGAATTGTAGGAGTTCTTTATATGTTGTGGATAGTTAGCCCCTCGTCAGATATATGTTTTGCACATATATTCTCCTTAGCCTCTTGTCAGATATATGTTTTGCACATATATTCTCCCATTCCATAGGTTGCCTTTTTACTCTGTTGATATCTTTTGATATACAGTAGGGGTTTTTTTGGGTTTTTTTGCGGTACACGGGCCTCTCACTGTTGTGGCCTCTCCTGTTGCAGAGCACAGGCTCCGGACGCGCAGGCTCAGCGGCCACGGCTCACGGGCCCAGCCGCTCCGTGGCATGTGGGATCTTCCCGGACCGGGGCACAAACCCGTGTCCCCTGCATCGGCAGGCAGACTCTCAACCAGTGCGTCACCAGGGAATCCCCGATGCACAGTAGTTTTAAATTTAGTCCAGTTTATCTATTTTTCTCTTTTGTTTCTTGTGCCTTGGTGTCATAACCAAAAAAATCATTGCCAAATCCAGTGTCATGAAGCTTTTCCCCTGTGTTTTCTTCTAAGTGTTTTAAAATTTTAGCACTTATATTTAGGTCTTTGATCCATTTTGTGGTATTAGCTTTTGTGTATGGTATAAGATAGGGGTCTAAGTTCCTTCTTTTGCTCGTGTGTATCCAGTTTTCCCAGCACCATTTGTTGGTATTTTAACTTTTAACCTAGTTACGTCTTTATGTTTTATTTGGGTTTCTTGTAGGTAGCACAGAGTTTGATCTTTCTAATTTTATACAGGCTGACAGTCTCTTTTTATAAACCAATGTGTTTAGACCTTTTATATTTAATAAGTTCTTGAGGTACTTTAAAATGTACCGTCCAACTGATTGTTTGTGCATTGCTTTTTAGTTTTCTTCCCATTCTTGTTGATTTAATTTTATTTTTGCATTATGTAGGCAGTTTGCATTATGTAGGAAGCTTTATTGAACAAATTAAGTCTGTAGAGAAAGATATACTGAAATTATCTTGCTTTTCCATCCTGTACTCCCTATTCCACATCCCTCACCCCTGTTGATAACCAATTTTATTGATTTCTTTTTTATTCTTACATTGCTTTAAAGCAAAAGTAAGCCCATTCATGTTTTCTTAATTCCACTTCTTTTTATGTGAAATGTAGCATACCTATTTTCATTTTGTTCTTTTCTCTGCTCTATCCTATAGGTCAGTGGTCCCCAGCCTTTTTGGCGCCAGGGACCTGTTTTGTGGAAGACAATTTTTCCATGGCCGGGGGGTGGGAGGGTGGGCGGGGGATGGTTCAGGCGGTAGTGTGAGCAGTGGTGACGGGCACATGAAGCTTCACTCACTCGCCTGCTGCTCACCTCCTGCTGTGCGACCTGGTTCCTAACAGGCCGCAGACCAGTACCGGTCCACGGCCTGGGTGTTGGGCACCCCTGCTATAGGTTAGTCCCTTCATTTTCTCATTGTTTTTTTGTATTTCTTCAGTGACTCTTTTAGATTTTTACTTGTATAGTTTTTCTTTGGAGACCCATTTTTATTTTTTGAGATGGTTTTATCTATTTTCAGTTTTTTTCCCGAATTTTATCAACTTTCATTTCATTTATTCCTTTTTTTGTCGGTTTATGTTCTGAGTTTTAAATTTCTGATTCTAGGTTTTTCTTAACCTGGAGACGATTCTTTCAAATTTGTTTGGAATGTGTTAATTTCTTTTTCTGGGTTGGTGATTAGAGGAGAATGTTCATAAACTGAAATGTTTTTATTTGCATCTTGTGTTTTTGTTTTATAGTTGCTTAGTTTGGAATTTCTTCTTTTATTCTTATCATTTCCTGGACAAAAGCTTCCCTTTTGTCACTTTAGCGTACTTCAGTCTAGTGAAGTACAGTTTCTTCTATGGATGTTATTGTTGATATTAATGTACTTGGGAGGGTGGGGAGGAGAGGTTGGCATGTTTCAGTTTTTTTCTTCAGGACCCTTCATTTTTTTTCCTCCTTTCTTTTTCTTCCATGAATCTGAGGGGTACCACCTCTTCTTTGTGTATCTCCCTCTTTTCCAGTAGCAGTGCATCTCTGTGGTTGCCACTTTTGTTCCTCTCACTTTCAAGCCCTTTAAAATGTAGCTGACTGTGTGAAGCACCACATCGTGGACCAGTGTTTGGCCTTAGTGTGGGACACTAATTCTGAAGGTGATTTTGTCTGTGCTTTCAGTTTTTCATCTTTTTCTTATTTTTCATGGAGTCTCTTAAGCCTTCCCTTTCTTTGTTCTGTGTACTCACAGACTTGCAACCGCAGTGGGAGCTCTGTTAGAATTTGTTGTTTATTTCTCTGCTCGCTGGTTATTTGAAGTTTGTGGTATGTTTTGTCTCCTAATAATGCTGAAGGCATTGGTCATAGATGGTGTTATTTCTGGTCCTTGTTGGTCTTGCGGTTTTTTCTGGGATGATATGTGGAGAGATTCAGATTTAGGTGATTACCATTATCTTCTAGACCTTTCATTTTCAGCCATTCTGGATCACCTTATGATCCAGAATGGCTGTGTTCTTTCTGGAACACGGTCTCTTATATATAGCTTTGAGTTGAATTTTCTTAGATTCTGTTATATTCACTATATATATTTTTTCTGTATTCTTTGATTTTTGGTGCTCTGCTTTAGGCATATTTTTCAGTATATGTTTTTTGTTTTATTTATTTTTAGGGAAAATAATTCCATTTCAAGCAGATGAATAAAACATCAAAGTGTCACACTGTATGCAAATAACCAAACACAGTTGATAGAGTTTTCCAATTGATGATATATATCAAGAGGGCTCAGAGAAAGTGAAGTAGGGCAGAAAATTAATATTGTTGGATAATGTTGCTTTATATTAATGCATGTTCTCTTATGTAAAACTCCATATTAAAAAATGCATTTTCCATGATTTTTTCAAGAATCTTCATACAGGTGTTTGCCCTTTATTGAAATATGAATTATTTTAACATGCTTATGAAACCTAGATTAAGTTGACTTTAACATATTGGAAAGTATAGTTTTACATCTTTGTACAATATTTAAAAATAAAATTTCTTCCCATCTCCTTTACCTCCCTCCCTCCCTCACCCCCCACTGGTAACAGATACTCACTTCCATGTTACAGGAATTCTTCTTTCTATAATTTTGTTTTTTGTTTTAGAGTTTATCTTTTTTTCTTTTAATTTATTTATTTAATTAATTTATTTTTGACTGCGTTGGGTCTTCGTTGCTACGCATGGGCTTTCTCTGGTTGTGGCGAGTGGGGGCTACTCTTTGTTGCGGTGCATGGGCTTCTCATTGTGGTGGCTTCTCTTGTTGCGGAGCACGGGCTCTAGGTGCATGGCCTTCAGTAGTTGTGGTGCATGGGCTCAGTAGTTGTGGTTCGTGGCCTCTAGAGCGCAGGCTCAGTAGTTGTGGTACATGGGCTTAGTTGCTCCGTGGCATGTGGGATCTTCCCGGACCAGGGCTCGAACCTGTGTCCCCTGCACTGGCAGGCGGATTCTTAATCACTGAGCCACCAGGGGAGCCCAGAGTTTATCTTATATTAATGACTTTTATAACTCCTTTCTTCCTTATTTTTAAAAATTTAGCTTTCTATGATCTGGTTTGTCAGTTGTAAATAGTATCCTTTGACTTTCACTTATAGTGCATGCAATAGTCAATGAACTTATTCTGTTTTCCACTTCTGTCTTCTCTCATTTATTAGTTGCATCATTTCTGCATATAATATTTACATGCTTTTTTTCTGTTCTCACCTGTACTTTTAGTCTTAGTTCCAAAATTTAATATATTAAATATTCACTATCAGTTCTTTTGCCAAGTTTCTCTAAAATCATTTTTTAGTTGAATAGTGCTTGTTTTTAATTAGATTTGACAGGTAGGCCTTGTGAGTATAGTATTTCCTGAGTTCTTATGTGTTTGATACTGTTTTTGTATAATCTTGATATCTGAAAGACTGCTTGTTGGAATCCAAAATGCTTGGTTTAAAAAAATATTTTTTCCCTTGAGTTTCTTTAAAATGCGGCCGCCTTGTTTTTTTGCTTTGTATGTTGCATTTCATAAGTCCAGTTTATTTTCCTTTTTTTGGTAAGTAATTAGACCTTTTTGTTAGTCTGCATGCTTTAAAAATTTTTCTTGGGTGAGATAGGTATATTAGTATATGTCTGGAAATTGACTGTTCAGGGTCCATTTTCCCAGGTAACTCATATATACTTTCAGTTTGTAGATTCAGATGTTTTCTCCCTTATAAATTTTTTTTTGATTATAGTGTTTATGTTAGTCTTTTTCATTGTTTTGTTTTCTTCTTTAGAGACCCCAATTATACATTTATTGGATCACCTTTGTCTGTATTCTTTTTTATTCATTTTTAATGACGTTTATTGTTTTCTTCCTGATTTTACAAGTAATACCTAATTGCAGGCAATTAGAAATACATAGAAGCCTAAACTAAAACATGATAATCACCCATAATCCCCACCCTCTAGACATAACCACCATTAGCATTTTTTAATTATTTTTTAAAGATTTATTTATTATTTATTTATTTAATTTATTTTTGGCTGCGTTGGGTCTTAGTTGTGGCATGCACAATCCTTTGTTGAGGCACGTGGGATCTTTTGTTGTGGTGTGTGGGCTCTTCATTGTGGTGCGTGGGCTTCTCTCTAGTTGTGGTGTGCAGGTTTTCTCTTCTCTAGTTGTGGCACGCGTGTTCCAGAGCGCATGGGCTCTGTAGTTTGCAGCACATGGGCTGTAATTGAGGCACGTGATCCCAGTAGTTGTGGCACAAGGGCTTAGCTGCCCCACGTCATGTGGGATCTTAGTTCCCTGACCGGGGATTGAACCTGCGTCCCCTGCATTGCAAGGCAGATTCTTTACCACTGGACCACCAAGGAGGTCCGACCATTAGCATTTTGATGCATTTCCTCCCAGTGTTCACACACACACACACACACACACACACACACACACACACACACACACAATAATTGAAGTATAATTTACATACAATGCTGTATTAGTTCCAGGTACACAAAATAATGATTTGCATCCATTGTATTCCATCAGTGGTATGAAAGTACTTGTTTCCCCACAATAAATGTTTTATAAAACATTTTCATATTTACTATTAATATAGGTTTAAAAAAGTATCTATATAATTGTTACGATTTACATACTTATGAGCCCCTTGTGTATGTTTTTCTATGAAGTGTTTTATCATATTCTTTGTCTATGGGAGGAGGTTAAATATTGGTCTCTGTATTGATTTATAAGAGCTCTATATATAAGGAAAATTAGCCCTTTATCTGATAAATATGTTGCATACTTTTCCTCAGTTCTGTTGCTTTTTAAAGTACTGATTTAAAATAAGTGACTCTGCACTGAGTTTAAACTTTATTATTGATTTTTTTTTTTTTTTTTTGCGGTACGCGGGCCTCTCACTGCTGTGGCCTCTCCCATTGTGGAGCACAGGCTCCGGATGCGCAGGCTCAGTGGCCATGGCTCACGGGCCCAGCCGCTCCGCGGCACGTGGGATCTTCCCAGACCAGGGCACGAACCCGTGTCCTCTGCGTCGGCAGGCGGACTCTAAACCACTGCGCCACCAGGGAAGCCCTATTATTGATTTTTAAACCTTGAATCAAGCTTTCTCTGAACTTGAATGCGTACTTGCTGGTATTTTGCAGATGGACCAGTTTTACATGAGCTTGTATATGACAGATAATTATGTCAGTATGTTATGATTTTTAATTTTTATTGGTTCTGAGTCTACATTTTCCTTTTTCTACCGTAAGAATCTTTTTCTGATGTTTTCTTTGAACATTTAAAACCACCACTGATTCTTCAGAGGCTCAGTGGCCTCTGTTGGCTGTAGAGGAGGTAGAAAGAGTACTACTTTTAATGGCAGTCACCCTGATCATATTTCTTGTTTTGCAACAGGAACCAAAGGAGGAGAATGGATTGCAGAAAATGAAGACAAAACAGTTGAATAGAGCAAAGTGTTTTGCTAAAAGAAAAATTGCACGTATGTTTTCATTTTTGTGTTGAGAATGGTTTCGAAATTACAACAATCATAGACCTGACACTGGTTTCTTCATTAGGAAGAGGTTTCTCTGAATAAGGTTGTGTGTGCTTCCTGTTAATTCTGGGTTCCATTAAAATTTGTGGGGATCACAATTAACCTATAGCATATATAAATGACTTATTAAAGACAATGTTGAAATTAAAAATGTGACCTTCAGAGTTAGGCACACTTGGATTTGAATCCTTGCTCCACCTTACTGTGTGGACTTTAGGCAGGCCACTACTTTCAGCCTACCTCTGTTTCCTCATCAATAACATGCAGATAACACTTAGAAAGTCACTTAGTGGCTCCAATAATGGTGTGTTTTACTCTTTTGTTCATTAAAGTTTTTAGGGAAAAACTCTTCTGTGTGTTTCCCGTATTCTTAACACTTCACTCTGGTCATCAAATGTGTAGGGTTTTTTTTCCCCCACACCAAGCGGTTCTCCAGCTCTCTGGCAGACACTGGGTGCCCTACAATTTAAGGAAATCTGACACTCTCAGATCCCACAAGTTAAGGGCTTAATTCTGCAGGACTACCCCTTCTTTTAGACGGCAGTTGCAATTCCAGGTTGTTACCTGTGCTTCTGACTGACTTGCTATAAATCAGAGGTTCCCATGACCCCTTTCTTGGGTTTGATTAATTTGTTAAAATGGCTCTCAGAATTCAGGGAAACAGTTTACTTATTAGATGACTGGTTTGTTATAAAGTGTATAACTCAGGAACAGCTAGATGGAAGAGATGCATAGGGCAAGATATAGGAAAAGGGGTGAGGATCTCCATGTCCTGTCCAGGTATGTCATCCTTCCAGTACACACACATATTCACCAACCTGGAAGCTCACCAAACATTGTAGTTCAGGTATTTTTATGGAGGCTTCATTATGCAGGTATGGTTGATTAAATCATTGGCCATTGGTTCAACTTCCAGCCAGCCCCTCTCCCTTCCTTGGACGTTGGGGAGTTGGAATGAAAGTTCTAATCCTCTAATACCTTGGTTGGTTCCCCCTGGCGACCAGCCCCCATCCTTAGGGGCTTTCTAAAAGTAAGTTCATTAACATAGTCTCTGGTGTGCCGAAGAGGGGATTGTTACGAATAACAAAAGACACCTTTATTGCTCTTTTCATTGAGGAAATTCCAAGGGTATTAGGAGCTCTGTGACAGGACCAGGGGCAAAGATTAGGTACATATTTATTATTATAAATCACAGTATCAGAAAAATCCTTTGTTGGAAGTTTTTTCTCTTCTGACTTTGTTACTCAATTGTGAAGTCGTTTAATAATTACTATATTTTTGCATTTTAATGTCATGTGAGATGTTTATTTCAGTGAAGTTTTCAAAACTATGATAACTAGTTGAAATTATTACAACAATTGATCGAAGGTAAAGAAGGATTTTTTTCACTGTTAATTTGAATTTTGGTGATTTAAGGTATAATTCTCAGCCTTATAAAATTAACCATAATTTTTGTTGTTGTTGCTAAATCATTGTGTTATATCTAGAGGTGGCTGTCACTATGGTTAGATCTGTTGAATCTACTCAAGTTATTTTCAGTCTTGAGAATTATTGATAATAGTTACTTTTTGAGGTGCAGTAATCTTTATCAATTGATAGTTAGGTTTTTGTCACCATTGGTAGACTGTTGATAGTTGTTTGCTTGCTGTCTGTGTTTCACGTTTTTATATAATTGTGTCATGCTTTTTTTCCCAGTCTTAGTCTTTTAAATTTTTTTTTAAATTCAGCCTGACAATTTCAGTCTTTTTAATTGTCCTTTACGTTTATATTTAATGTAATTATTGATGTAATTGGATTGAAAGCTGTTTATTTGTTCCAATTGTTCCTTCTTTTTCTGTTCTTTTTTTGAATTTGTTGAGTATTATTTTATGATTCCATTTAATTTCTACTATTTACTTACCTTATATCTCTTTAAAAAAATATTTAGTGGTTCCTCTAGAGTTTACAGTATACATGTTTAATTAATCACAGTTACTTTCAAATAATGTCATATTGTTTTACACGTAGTATAAAGACTCCCTAATATAAAGACTCCTGATTCCTTTCTACCCTCCTTTGTGTTATTTTTACCATACGTTTTACTTTTGCATATATTATAACACACAATACATTGATACTATTTTGCTTTAGATAGTTAAATGACTTTCAGAGGAATGGAAGTAAGAAATAAACAATTCCATATTTTCCTTTATTTGTGCCATCAAGGACTTTTTATTTCTTTGTGTAGGTCCCAGTTTCTGTCCAGTATCATGTTTTTTCTGCTGGAAGAGCTTCCTTTATCACTTATTTTAACGTAGACCAATTAATTCTCTATTTTATTTTTGTCTGAAAATGTATTTCTCCATTTTTATGGTAATTGCTTTACTGAGATATAACTCACTCAATTTATTCATCATATAATACTTTCATCATTGAAATATACAGTGGGTTTTAGTATATTAACAGAGTTGTGTAACCATCACCACAGTCTAATTCTAGAATGTTCTCATCACTCCAGAAAGAAACCCTATACACTTATCCAATAACCCAAAGCCCTCATCCCACCCAGCCCTAAGCAACTATTAATTTACTTTCTGTCTTTATAGATTTGCGTATTCTGGACATTCCATATAAATGGAATAATATAATATGTAGTCTTTCATGACTGGTTTTTGTACTTAATTTTTTCAGGTTCATCTGTGTTTTGGCATATATTAGTACTTCATTCCTTTGTTGCCAGATATTATTCCACTATATTGCTGTGCCATGTTTTGTTTATATAGTCATCATTTGATGGATATTTGAGTTGTTTCTCCTCTTTGGTTATTGACTAAAGTTGCTGTGAACATTCAAGTACTCGTTTTTATGTGGCTGTATGTTTCCATTTCTCTTGAGTAATAGCTAGGAGTGGAATTCCTGGGTCATATGGTAACTCAATATTTAATTGTTTGAGAAACTGCCAGATTGCTTTCTAAAATGGATGCACCATTTTATATTTCCACCAGCATCGTATGAGAGTTCCAGTTTCTCCATATCCTTGCCAACAGTTATTTTCCTTTTTCTTTTTTCCCCCATTACAGCCATCCTAGTGGGTGTGAAATAGTATCTCATTGAGGTTTTTTTTTTTTTTCCTGTGCCACCAGGGAAGCCCTGTTGAGCATCTTTTCATGTGCTTATTGGTCATTTCTTTGCTTATTAAAAATATTTTTATTATAAGATACACATAACATAAAATATACTACTTTAACCATTTATAACCATTTAAAAATGTTTTTATCATGAAGCGGTGTTGAATTTTGTCAAATGCTTTTTCTTTGTCTATTGAGATGATCATATGGGTTTTGTCTTTTGTCAGTTTGGTGTATTAATTGATTTTCATATGTTAAGTCAACCTTCCATTCCTGGGATGAATTCTACTCTGTCATAGTGTGTAATCTTTTTATATTACTTCTAGATTTGGTATGCTAACATTATGTTGAGAATTTTTGCATTTACATTCATAAGAGATATTGTTCTGTAGTTTTCTTGTGATGTCTTTGTCTGGATTTGGTATCAGACTAATACTGGCCTCATAGAATGAGTTGAACATTGTTCCCTCCTGTTCTATATTAGGAAAAGATTGTGAAGATTTAATATTATTTTTCTTTAATTGTTGGACAGAATTCACCAGTGAAGCCATCTGGGCCTAGACTTTTCTTTGTAGATAGTTTTTGATTACTAATTCAATTTTTTTTAATGTATTTATATTTGGCTGCACTGGGTCTTCATTGTGGTCTTTCTCTAGTTGTGGTGAGCAGGGTCTACCCTTTGTTGCGGTGTGCAGGCTTCTCATTACAGTGGCTTCTCATGTTGTGGAGCGCAGGCTCTAGGCGCGTGGGCTTCAGTAGTTGTGGCGTGTGGGCTCTAGAGTGCAGGCTTAGTAGTTGTGGCACACAGGCTTAGTTGCTCTGAGGCATGTGGGATCTTCCTGGACTAGGGCTCGAACCCGTGTCCCCTGCATTGGCAGGCAGATTCTTAACTACTGCACCACCAGGGAAGTCCTTAGTTTCTTATCTGTTGTAGTTCTGTTCAGTTTTTATATTTTTTCACAAGTCAGCTTTGGCAGTTTGCTTTTATTTTTGTATTTGTTAGTAATGTCTTCACTGCCATTCTGCTTTTAGTTATTTGAGTCTTCTTTTTCCCCCTGCTCAAATCTAACTCAATATTTTTAGTTTTCAAAAACCAACTTTTCATCTCATTGATTTTTCTTGTTTTACTATTTTTTAAATTAATTTCTCCTCTATTATTTTGTTTATTTTCTGCTTTCTTTAGGTTTAGTTTGCTCTTTTTTTTCTGTATCTTAAGGTGGAAGTTTAGGTTATTTGTTTGAGATCTTTCTTTTTTAATATAGGCATTAGATAGATGTAAATTTCCCTTTAAGTATTGCTTTAGCTAAATCGTTTAAGTTTTTAAGACATACTTTCATTTTCATTCATCTCAGAGTATTTTCTACTTTCCCATTGTAATTTTTTCTTTCACCCATTGGTTACTTAGTGTTTTATTTAATTTCCACGTATTTGTCCATTCCCCAAATTTCTTCCTTCTGTTATTTATAATTTCACTCATTATGTTGGAAAACATGCTTTGTGTGTTTTTTATCTTTCTGTGTTTGTTGAGGCTTGTTTTATCACCATCATATGTTCTATCCTGGAGAATATTTCATGTGCACTTGAGGAAAATGTTTATTCTGCAACTGTTGGATAGAGTGTTCTGTAGATATCTATTTGGTCTGGTTGGATTATAGTGTTGTTTGTCTTCTATTTACTTGATGTTCTGCTTAGTTCTCCTTTTTACTGAAAGTTGTAGATTGAATCTCCTTCATTTTTGAGAAATGGCTATAGGATATGGTTTGACAGTTTTTTCTTTCATCATTTTCAAGATGTCACTTTATTATATTCTGGTTGCAGAGTTTTTAATGAGAAGTTGGCTTTAATCCTCATCTTTGTTCTTTTGAATGTAACATGTTTTTCTCTCTGGCTTCCTTCAATGTAGTCTGTATCTTTGTTTTTTTTACCAGTTTGAATATAATATTTAGGTATGAATTTTTTGTTGGGGTCATGGAATGTATTTTTCTTGATAGTCTTTTTGGATCTGTGATTTGAGGTCTGATTTGAGATCTCTATTTACTTTGGAAAATTCTCAGCCTGTATTTGTGTGTGTGTGTATAACTTTCATTAAGACTTCATTTTATTAGAGCTGTTTTAGGTTACAGCAAAACTGAGGACAAGGTAGAGATTTCTTGCCTCACACATACATAGCCTCACACATACATAGCCTTACACATACATAGCCTCCTCCATTATCAACTTCTCCTATCAAAGTGATAGATTTGTTACAATTGATGTACCTACATTGACATATTATAATCATCCTAAGTCTGTAGTTTACACTAGGGTTCACTCTTGGTGTTATACATTCGATGGGTTTTGAGAAATATATAATGATATGTATCCATTATTATGGTATCAAACAGTATTTTCACTGCCTTAAAAATTCTCTGTGCTTCACCTATTCATCCCTACCCTACTTCCCCTGCCAATCTGTGACAACCACTGGTCTTCTTACTGTCTTCATAGTTTTGCCTTTTCCAGAATGTCATGTAGTTGGAGTCAGACGGTATATAGCCTTTTCAGATTGGCTTCTTTCACTTAATAATATGCATTTAAGTTTCCTCTGTGTCTTTTCAAGCTTTGGTAAATCTTTTTTTTTTTTTATAGCACTGAATAATATTCCATTGTCTGGCTCTACCATAGTTTATTTATCTGTTCACCTACTGAAAGACATTTGGTTGCTTCCAAGTTTTGGCAATTAAGCTGGAATAAACATCTCTCTGCAGGTTTTGGGGTGGGCATGAGTTTTTAATTCCTTTGGGTAAATACCAAGGAACATGATTGCTGAGTATGCTAAGAGTATATTTAGTTTTATAAGAAAGCACCAATCTCTCTTCCAAAGTGGCTATACCATTTTGCATTCCCACCAGCAATGAATGAGAGTTCCTGTTACTCCATATCCTCACCAGCATTTGGTGTTGTCAGTGTTCCAGAACTTGACCATTCTAGTAGTTGTGCAGTGATATCTCCTTTTTTCAATATGCATTTTGCTGATGATATATGATGTGGAATATCTTTTTGTATGCTTATTTGCTCTGTATATCATCTTGGTGAGTTGTCTGTCAAAGTCTTTGGCCCACTTTTTAGTTGTGTTTATTTTCTTACAGTTGAGATTTAAGAGTTCTTTGTATATTTTGGATAACAGTCCTTTATCAGATATGTCTTTTGCAAATATTTTCTCCCAGTCTGTGGCTTGTTTTCTTATTCTTGCAACATTGTCTTTTGCAGAGCAGGAGTTTTTAATTTTAATGACATCCAGCTTATTTACTTCTTTCCTGGATCATGCCTTTAAATATAATCTAAAAAGTTATTGCCATACCTAATGTCATCTAGGTTTTCTATGTTATTTTCTAGGACTTTTATAGTTTTGTGTTTCACGTATCAGTTTATGATCCAGTGAGTTAATTTTGGGAATGGTGTTAGATCTTTGTCTAGATTCAGTTTTTGGGATATGAAATGTCCAGTTGTTCTAGCTACATTTGTTGAAGATAATCCCTTTGCTTCCTTGTATTGTCTTTGCTCCTTTGTAAAAATCAGGCAACTATATTTATGTGGGTCTATTTCTGGGCTCTCTCTTCTGTTCCATTGACCAGAATTCTTTCACCAATTCCACACTGTTTTGATTACTGTAGCTTTATATAGTAGGTTTTAAAGTCAGGTAACATCAGCCCTCCAACTTTGTCCTTTTTCTTCAATATTGTGTTGACTATTCTGGATCTTTTGCCCTCTCCATATAAACTTTAGAATAAGTTTGTTGGTATCCACAAAATTACTTGTTGGAATTTTGATTTGGAATGCATTGAATCTACAGATCAGGTTGCGAAAAACTGATATCTTGACATTACTGAGTCTTTCTATCCATGAACATGGAATATCCCTTTATTTAGTTAATTCTTATTTGATTTTGTTCATTAGAGTTCTCTAGTTTTCCTTATAGATCTTGTACATTATTTCATTACCAATGTAAGTGCTATTGTGTTTTACATTTCAAATCACACTTGTTCATTGCTGGTATATGGAATGTGATTGGCCACTTTATACTAACCTTGTGTACCATAACCTTACTATAATTACTTAATAGTTCCAGGAATTGTTTTGTAGATTCAATTGGATTTTCTACTTAGATGATAGTGTCATTTGTGAACAAAGACAGTTTTATTTTTCTCTTTCTTAGTCTGTATATTGTTTATTTCCTTTTCTTGTCTTATTGCATTAGCTGGTATGTCTAGTAGTGTTGAAAAGGAGTGATAAGAGGGGACATCCTAGCCTTTTTCCTGTTCTTAGTGGGAAAGCTTTGAGTTTTCACCATTTAGTATGATGTTGGCTATAGCGTTTTTATAGATATTCTCTATCAAGTTGAGAATGTTCTATATTCTTAGTTTATGGAGAAGTTTTATCATGAATTAGTGTTTGATTTTGTCCAGTGCTTTTTCTGAATCTGTTGAATATGATCATGTGATTTTTCTTTTTTGTTCTATTTATGTGTTGCACTACATTAATTTTTCAGTGTTGAACTAACATGCACATCTGGGATAAACCCCACTTGGTCATGGTGTATAATTCTTTTTGTACATTGTTAGATTTAATTTGCTACTATTTGTTGAGGATTTTTGTATCTGTGTTCATGTTCATGCAAGATACTGGTCTGTAGTTTTCTTGTAATGTTTTTGCCTAGTTTTAGTGTTAGGTTTAATGGTGATCATGTAGAATGACTTAGGAAGTATTCCCTCTGCTTCTGTCCTCTGAAAGAGATTGTATAGAATTTGTATAATTCTTCCTTAAATGTTTGGTAGAATTCATTAGTGACTCCATCTGGGCCTGTTGCTTTTAGTTGTGGAAGGCTAATTATGGATTCTGTTTCTTTAATAGATATAGGTGTATTCAGACTGCCTATTTCTTCTCATGTGAGTGTTGGCAGATTGTGTCTTTCAAAGGGAATTGGTCTGTTGCATCTAGGTTATCAGATTTGCGGGCATAGAGTTGTTCATAGTATTCCTTTATTTATTTTTATTATTATTATTTTTTTGCGGTACGCGGGCCTCTCACTGTTGTAGCCTCTCCCGTTGTGGAGCACAGGCTCCGGACGCGCAGGCTCAGTGGCCATGGCTCACGGGCCTAGCCGCTCCACGGCATGTGGGATCTTCCCAGACTGGGGCACGAACCCGTGTCCCCTGCATCAGCAGGTGGACTCTCAACCACTGCGCCACCAGGGAAGCCCTCCTTTATTATTTTTTTAATGCCCATGAGATCTGTAGTGATGTCCTCTTTTTCATTTCTGGTACTAGTAATTTGTGCCCTCTCTTTTTTTAGTCAGCCTAGCTAGTGATTTATCAATTTTATTGATGTTTTTTCTTTTTATTAAAGAACCAGCTTTTGGTTTGGTTCATTTTCTCTACTTATTTCTTGATGTCAATTTCATTGATTTCTGCTGTAATTCTTTGTTTTTTTCCTGCTTACTTTTTTTTTTTTGCGGTACGTGGGCCTCTCACTGCTGTGGCCTCTCCCGTTGTGGAGCACAGGCTCTGGACGCGCAGGCTCAGTGGCCGTGGCTCACGGGCCCAGCCGCTCTGCGGCATGTGGGGTCATCCCGGACCGGGGCACGAATCCGCGTCCCCTGCATTGGCAGGCGGACTCTCAACCACTGCGCCACCAGGGAAGCCCTCTGCTTACTTTGTACTTAATTTACTTTTTTTTTTTTTTTCCTGGTTCCCTAAGGCAGCAGTCCCTAATCTTGTTAGCACCAGGGACCAGTTTCCTGGAAGACAGTTTTTACGCGGACTGGGGTTCAGGGAGGTATGGTTCAGGCAGTAATGCAAGTGATGGTGAGTGGCAGATGAAGCTTCACTCACTTGCCTGCCGCTTACCTCCTGCTGTGTGGCCCGGTTCCTAACAGGCCATGGACTGGTCCGCGGCCCAGGGTTTGGGGACCCCTGCCCTAAGGTATAGACGTAGATGATTGATTTTAGATCTTCTTTCCAGTGTATGCATTTAATGCTGTAACTCTCCTCTAGGCACTGCTTTTGCTGCAGCCTGCAAATTTTGATAAGATGCATTTTTCATTTTCATTTGATTCAAAGTATTTTTATATTGCTCTTGAGATTTCTTCTTTGACCCATGAGTTATTTAGAAGTATGTTGTTTAATCTTCATGTATTTTGGGATGTTCCTGTTTTCTTTCTGTTATTGATTTTTAGTTTAATTCCATTGTGGTCTGAGTATAGACATTGCATGATTTCTCTTGTTTTAAATTTAAGGTGTGTTTTATGGCCCAGAATGTGGTTTGTCTTGGTGAATGTTCTGTGTGAGCTTGAGAAGAATGTGTGTTCTGTTGTTACTAGTTGGAGTAGTCTGTAGATGTCTATTGTATTCAATTGATTGATGATGTTGTTGAGTTAAACTATATCCTTACTGATTTTCTGCCTGCTGGATCTGTCCATATGTGATAGAAGGGGGTTGGTATTTCCAACTGTGATAGTGGGTCATCTATTTCTCCTTGCAGTTCTAGCATTTTTTGCCTCACCAATGACACTCTTTTGTTAGGCACATACACATTAAGGATTGTTATGTCTTCTAGGAGACTTAATCCTTATGTAATGCCTTTCTTTATTACTGATAACTTTTCTTGCTTAGAAGTCTGCTGTGTCTGAAATTAATAGAGTTACTCTTGCTTTCTTTTGATTAGTGTTAGCATGGTACATATTTCCATCCAGTTACTTTTAAAAAATATTTATTTATTTGTTTGGGCGTGTCAGGTCTTAGTTGCGGCACACGGGATCTTTTAGTTGCGGCATGTGGAATCTTTAGTTGAGGCATGTGGGATCTAGTTCCCTGACCAGGGATCAAACCCTTGCCCCCTCCATTGGGAACATGGAGTCTTAGCCACTGGACCACCAGGGAAATCCGCATCCATTTACTTTTTTTTTTTTTTTTGGTTGTGTTGGGTCTTCGTTGCTTTGCACAGGCTTTCTCTAGTTGTGGCGAGCAGGGACTACTCTTTGTTGCAGTGCACAGGCTTTTCATTGCAGTGTGCAGTCTTTTCATTGTGGTGGCTTCTCTGGTTGCAGAGCACGGGCTCCAGGCATGTGGACTTCAGTAGTTGTGACACGCTGGCTCAGTAGTTGTGGCTCGTGGGCTCTAGAGGGCAGGTTCAGTAGTTGTGGTGCACGGGCTTAGTTGCTCCGCGGCATGTGGGATCTTCCCGGACCAGGGCTTGAACCCATGTACCCTGCATTGGCAGGCGGATTCTTAACCATTGAGCCACCAAGGAAGCCCCATCCATTTACTTTTAATCTATATTTCTCTTTGTATTTAAAGTGGGTTTCTGGGACTTCCCTGGTGTGGTTAAGAATCCATCTTCCAATGCAGGGGACACGGGTTCGAGCCCTGGTTGGGGAGCTAAGATCCCCCATGCCGTGGGGCAACTAAGCCCACATGTTCTGGAGTCTGCGTGCCACAACCAGAGAGAAGCCTGTGCACTGCAACGAGGAGCCTAAGCACCACAGTGAAAGATCCCATGTTCCACAATGAAGATCCTGTGTGCCACAACTAAAGACCTGAGGCAGCCAAATAAATAAAAAATAAATAAATAAAGTATGTTTCTTTCTTTCCTTCTTTCTTTTCTTTTTTTTAGCATATTAGCTTTATTAATTTTTCCAAAGAATCAACATTTGTCTTTATCAGTTTTCTCAATTTTTTTTTGGCCGCTCCATGTGGCATGTAGGATCTTAGTTCCCCAACCAGGGATCGAACCTGTGCCCCCTGCATTGGGAGCACAGAGTCTTAACCACTGGACTGCCAGGGAAGTCCTTAAAGTGGGTTTCTTGTAGACAACATATAGTTGAGTCTTATTTTTTGATCCAATCTCTGTCTTTTTTTTTTTCAGTCTCTGTCTTTTAATTGATACATTTAATCCATTGACATTCAAAGTGATTAGAGGCATATCTTGTTTAATTTTGCTTCACTTTATTGAGCTATGTAGATTTTTTTTTTTTTAAACACAAATTGAAAGTTTATGGCAACCCAGTGTTAAACAAATCTCTTGGGTGCCATTTTTCCAACAGCACTTGCTCACTTCATGTCTCTGTGTCACATTTTGGTAATTCTTGCAATATTTCAACCCCTCCACAATCAAAAGATTAAAACTTTTTGAAGGCTCAGATGCTGGTTAGCACTTTTTAGCAATGAAGTAATTTTTTTCAGTAACATTTTTTAATGAAGGTGAAATTGTGCAACTCAGATTGGGACTTGAACCCATGGGCTGGGACTCAAACCCAGCCCAAACCCAGATTGGGATTTGAACAGTCTTCTAACTGAGATCACACACCGGGTCTCAGGACTTAATGAAGCTCAGGTTCTTTTTGGGTGATTTTTGAGTTTTATTTTAGTTTTTATACAGCAGGTTCTTATTAGTTATCTATTTTATACATATTAGTGAATATATGTCAATCCCAATCACCCAATTCATCCCACCACCACCACCACCCCTGCCACTTTCCCCCCTTGGTGTCCATACGTTTGTTCTCTACATCTGTGTCTTTATTTCTGCCCTGCAAACCGGTTCATCTGTACCATTTTTCTGGTTCCACATATATGCGTTAATGTATGATATTTGTTTCTCTCTTTCTGACTTACTTCACTCTGTATGACAGTTTAGATCCATCCACGCCTCTACAAATAACTCAGTTTCGTTCCTTTTTATGGCTGAGTAATATTCCATTGTATATATGTACCACATCTTCTGTATCCATTCATCTGTTGATGGACACTTAGGTTGCTTCCATGTCCTGGCTGTTGTAAATAGAGCTGCTGTGAACATTTTGGTACATGACTCCTTTTGAATTATGGTTTTCTCAGGGTATATGCCCAGTAGTGGGATTGCTGGGTCATATGGTAGTTCTATTTTTAATTTTTTAAGGAACCTCCATACTGTTCTCCACAGTGGCTGTATCAATTTACATTCCCACCAACAGTGCAAGAGTGTTCCCTTTTCCCCACACCCTCTCCAGCATTTGTTGTTTGTAGATTTTCTGATGATGCCCATTCTAACTGGTGTGAGGTGATACCTCATTGTAGTTTGATTTGCATTTCTCTAATAATGAGTGGTGTTGAGCAGCTTTTCATATGCTTCTTGGCCATCTGTATATCTTCTTTGGAGAAATGTCTATTTAGGTCTTCTGCCCAGTTTTTGATTGAGTAGTTCTTTTAATATTGAGCTGCTTTTATATTTTGGAGATTAATCCTTTGTCCGTTGATTTGTTTGCAAATATTTTCTCCCATTCTGAGGGTTGTCTTTTTGTCTTGTTTATGGTTTCCTTTGCTGTGCAAAAGCTTTTAATTTTCATTAGGTCCCATTGGTTTATTTTTGTTTTTATTTCCAGTTTTCTAGGAGGTGGATCAAAAAGGATCTTGCTGTCATTTATGTCAAAGAGTGTTTCTCCTATGTTTTCTTCTAAGAGTTTTATACTGTCTGGCCTTACATTTAAGTCTTTAATCCATTTTGAGTATATTTTTGTGTATGGTGTTAGCATGTGTTCTAATTTCATTCATTTATACGTAGCTGTGCAGTTTTCCCAGCACCACTTATTGAAGAGGGTGTCTTTTCTCCATTGTCTATTCTTGCCTCCTTTATTAAAGATAAGGTGACCATATGTGTGTGGGTTTATCTCTGGGCTTTCTATCCTGTTCCGTTGATCTATATTTCTGTTTTTGTGCCAGTACCATACTGTCTTGATTACTGTAGCTTTGTAGTATAGTCTGAAGTCAGGGAGTCTGATTCTTCCAGCTCTGTTTTTCTTTCTCAAGACTGCTTTGGCTATTCGGGATCTTCTGTGTTTCCATACAAATTGTGCAATTTTTTGTTCTAGTTCTGTGAAAAATGGCATTGATAATTTGGTAGGGATTGCATTGAATCTGTAGATTGCTTTGGGTAGTATAGTCATTTTCACAATGTTGATTCTTCCAATCCAAGAACACAGTATATCTCTCCCATCTGTTTATATCATTTTAAATTTGTTTCATCAGTGTTTTATAGTTTTCTTCATACAGGTCTTTTGTCTCCTTAGGTAGGTTTATTCCTAGGTATTTTATTCGTTTTGTTGCAGTGGTAAATGGGACTGTTTCCTTAATTTCTCTTTCGGATTTTTCATCATTAGTGTATAGGAATGCCAGAGATTTCTGTGCATTAATTTTGTATCCTGCTACTCTACCAAATTCATTGATTAGCTCTAGTAGTTTTCTGGTAGCATCTTTAGGATTCTCTATGTATAGTATCATGTCATCTGGAAACAGTGACAGTTTTACTTCTTCTTTTCCAATTTGTATTCCTTTTATTTCTTTTTCTTCTCTGATTGCCATGGCTAGGACTTCCAAAACTATGTTGAATAATAGTGGTGAGAGTGGGCAACCTTGTTTTGTTCCTGATCCTAGAGGAAATGCTTTCAGTTTTTCACCATTGAGAATGATGTTTGCTGTGGGTTTGTCATATATGGCCTTCATTACGTTGAGGTAGGTTTCCCCTATGCCTGCTTTCTGGATAGTTTTTATCATAAACGGGTGTTGAATTTTGTCAAAAGCTTTTTCTGCATCTCTTGAGATGATCATATAGGTTTTCTCCTTCAATTTGTTAACATGGTTTATCACATGGATTGATTTGCATGTATTGAAGAATCCTTGCATCCCTGGGGTAAACCCCACTTGATCATGGTGTATGATCCTTTTAATGTGCTGTTGGGTTCTGTTGGCTAGTATTTTGTTGAGGAGTTTTGCATCTGTGTTCATCAGAGATACTGGGCTGTAGTTTTCTTTTTTTGTGACATCGTTGTCTTGTTTTGGTATCAGGATGATGGTGGCCTCATAGAATGAGTTTGGGAGTGTTCCTCCCTCTGCTGTATTTTGGAAGAGTTTGAGAAGGATAGGTGTTAGCTCTTCTCTAAATATTTGGTAGAATTGGCCTGTGAAGCCATCTGGTCCTGGGCTTTTGTTTGTTGCAAGATTTTTAATCACAGTTTTAATTTTAGTGCTTGTGATTGGTCTGTTTATATTTTCTATTTCTTCTTGGTTCAGTCTCGGAAGGTTGTGCTTTTCTAAGAATTTGTCCATGTCTTCCAGATTGTCCATGTTATTGGCATAGAGTTGCTTGTAGAAATCTCTCATGATCCTTTGTATTTCTGCCGTGTCAGTTGTTACTTCTCCTTTTTCATTTCTAATTCTGTTGATGTGAGTCTTTTCCCTTTTTTCTTGGTGAGTCTGGCTAATGGTTTATCAATTTTGTTTATCTTCTCAAAGAACCAGCTTTTAGTTTTATTGATCTTTGCAATTGTTTCCTTCATTTCTTTTTAATTTATTTCTGATCTGATCTTTATGATTTCTTTCCTTCTGCTAACTCCGGGGTTATTTTTTCTTCTTATTTCTCTAATTGCTTTAGGTATAGGATTAGATTGTTTGAGATTTTTCTTGTTTCTTGAGGTAGGATTGTAATGCTATAAACTTCCCTCTTAGAATTGCTTTTGCTGCATCCCATAGGTTTTGGGTCGTTGTGTTTTCCTTGTCATTTGTTTCTAGGTATTTTTTGATTTCCTCTTTGATTTCCTCAGTGATCTATTAGTTACCTAATAATGTATTGTTCAGCCTCCGTGTGTTTGTATTTTTTACAGATGTTTTCCTATAATTGATATCTAGTCTTATAGCGTTGTAGTGGGAAAAGATACTTCATAGGATTTTAGTTTTCTTAAATTTACCAAGGCTTGATTTGTGACCCAAGATATGATGTATCCTAGAGAATGTTCCACAAACAGTTGAGAATAAGGTGTATTGTTGTTTTTGGATGGAACGTCCTATAAATATCAATTAAGTTCATCTTGTTTTTATATATATATATATATATATATATATATATATATAAAAGTAATACAGTTTTAATTTTATTTATTTTTTATTTATTTATTTTTAGCTGTGTTGGGTCTTGGTTTCTGTACGAGGGCTTTCTCTAGTTGCGGCGAGCGGGGGCCACTCTTCATCGTAGTGCGCGGGCCTCTCACTGTCGCAGCCTCTCTTGTTGCAGAGCACAGGCTCCAGACACGCAGGCTCAGTAGTTGTGGTTCACGGGCCCAGTTGCTCCGCGGCATGTGGGATCTTCCCAGACCAGGGTTTGAACCCGTGTCCCCTGCATTGGCAGGCAGATTCTCAACCACTGTGCCACCAGGGAAGCCCTTGTATTTTTTAATTTATCTATTTTATTTCTTTATTTTTGGCTGCGTTCGGTTTTTGTGCGTGGGCTTTCTCTAGTTGTAGTGAGTGGGGGCTACTCTTCATTGCAGTGCGTGGGCTTCTCATTGTGGTGGCTTCTCTTGTTGCAGAGCACGTGGTCTAGACGCCTGGGCTTCAGGAGTTGTGGCTCGTGGGCTCTGGAGCGCAGGCTCAGTAGTTGTGGCACACGGGGTTAGTTGCTCCACGGCATGTGGGATCTTCCCAAACCAGGGCTTGAACCCATGTCCCCTGCCTTGGCAGGCAGATTCTTAACCACTGCACCACCAGGGAAGCCCTAGTTCATCTTGTTAAATGTGTCGTTTAAAGCTTATGTTTCCTTATTTATTTTCATTTTGGATGATCTGTCCATTGGTGAAAGTGGGGTGTTACAGTCCCCTACTATTATTGTGTTAGTCGATTTCCTCTTTTATGGCTATTAGCATTTGCCTTATGTATTGAGGCACTTATATGTTGGGTGCATAAATATTTACAGTTGTTATATCTTCTTCTTGGATTGATCCTTTGATCATTTTGTAGTGTCTTTCTTTGTCTCATCTAATAATCTTTATTTTAAAGTCTATTTTGTCTGATATGAGAATTTCTACTCCAGCTTTCTTTTTTTTTTTTTTTTGCGGTACATGGGCCTCTCACTGTTGTGGCCTCTCCCGTGCGGAGCACAGGCTCCGGACGCGCAGGCTCAGCAGCCATGGCTCACGGGCCCAGCTGCTCCGCGGCATGTGGGATCTTCCCGGACCGGAGCACGAACCCGTGTCCCCTGCATCAGCAGGTGGACTGTCAACCACTTCGCCAGCAGGGAAGCCCCTCCAGCTTTCTTTTGATTTCCATTTGCATGGAATATCTTTTTCCATCCCCTCACTTGCAGTCTGTATGTGAACTGGGTCTAGGTCTGAATTGGGTCTCTTGTAGACAGCATATGTACTGGTCTTGTTTTTGTATCCATTCAGCCAGTCTATTTGTTTTGTTTGGAGCATTTTAGCCATTTACATTTAAGGTAATTATCAATATACATGTTCCTGTTACTGTTTTTGTAATTGTTTTGGGTTTGTTTTTGTAGGTCTTTTCTTTCTCTTGTATTACCTGCCTAGAGAAGTTCCTTTAGCATTTGTTGTAAAGCTGGTTTGGTGGTGCTGAATTCTCTTAACTTTTGCTTATCTGTAAAGGTTTTAATTTCTCCATCAAATCTGAATGAGATCCTTGCTGGGTAGAGTAATCTTGGTTGTAGGTTTTTCCCTTTCATCACTTTAAATATGTCCTCCCACTCCCTTCTGGCTTGCAGAGTTTCTGCTGAAGAATCAGTTGTTAACTTTATGGGGATTCAGTTGTACGTTATGTGTTGCTTTTCCTTTGCTGCTTTTAATATTTTTTCTTTTTATTTAATTTTTGATAGTTTAATTAGTATGTGTCTTAGTGTGTTTCTCTTTGGATTTATCCTGTATGGTACTCTCTGTGCTTCCTGGACTTGATTGACTGTTTCCTTTCCCATGTTAGAGAAGTTTTCGACTATAATCTTTTCAAACATTTTCTCAGACCCTTTCTTTTTTCTCTTCTTCTTCTGGGACCCCTATAATTCGAATGTTGGTGTGTTTAATGTTGTCCCAGAGGTCTCTGAGACTGTGCTCAATTCTTTTCATTCTTCTTCCTTTATTCTGCTCCCTGGCAGTTATTTCCACCATTCTATATTCCAGGTCACTTATCCGTTCTTCTGCCTCAGTTATTCTGTTATTGATTCCTTCTAGAGTATTTTTAATTTCAGTAATTGTGTTGTTCATCACTGTTCGTTTGCTCTTTAGTACTTCTAGGGCCTTGTTAAATGTTTCTTGTATTTTCTCCATTCTGGTTCTGAGATTTTGGATCATCTTTACTATCATTACTCTAAATTCTTTTTCAGGTAGGTTGCCTATTTCGTCTCCATTTATTTGGTCTTGTAGGTTTTTACCTTGCTCCTTCGTCTGTAACATATATTTTTTGTCTTTTTTTTAAATTTATTTTTTGATGTGTTGTGCTGTATTCCTGTCTTACTGGTTATTTGGCCTGAGACGTCCAGCACTGGGGTTTGCAGACAGTTTGATAGAGCTGGGTCTTGGTGCTGATATGAGGAACTCTGGTAGGCCTCGCTCGGATTGATATTCCTTGGGCTCTGAGGTTCTCTGTTAGTCCAGCAGTTTGCATTCGGAGCTCACACCACAGGAGCTTGTGTCTGACCTCCGGCCTGGGAACCAAGAAACTGCAAGCTTCGTGGTGCAATAAAAAAAAAAAAAGGGAAGAAAGAAAGAAAAAAACGAGCAGTACAATGTCAAAGAATAAAAAACAAAATGAAATCAGAAAGATAAAAAATATATTAGAAAAAATAAAACTATAATTGAAACAACTGCAACAAGGTGAAATAAAACCACAGCAAAAACAAGAAAAGAGAAAGGGGGGGTGGGGCAGCGAGCCAAAAGGAGAGATCACTAGCGAAGTATAAAGAATAAAAGTTAGAAAAATAAAAGATTTATTCGGAAAAATAGAAATATAAAAGAATCAACAGTGAATCAGCAAGGTAAAACAGAACCTCAATGTAAAAGAGGGATAAAGAAAAGAAAAAAAAAAGGCCTAGGGTATGGGGGCGGAGTTTAGGTAGGGGGTGGAACTTAGGTGGGGGCAGGGTTTAGGATGGGGTGGGTCCTAAGCGGGTGGGGGGTGATGTTTGAGCATGGGGCGGGGCCTAGATAGGGCTACATTTAAGCGTGGGGCGGGGCCTCTGCTTAGGACCTGCACAGAAGAGGAGAGGCAGCACCTTGAGAGGAGGGCCTCTGGAGTGTGGGGTTCCGGAGTTTGGAGGTAGGGCCCTGAGTGAGGATGTGTGAGTGGGGTTTAGGCCCACCTCCTTTGGAGGGAGTCTCTGAGTGTAGAGGTAGGGCCCTGGGTGGGGGTGTAAGGGTGGGGTTTGGGCTCTGCGCAGCAGAAGGGAGGCTCTGAGGCCAGAGGATTAGGCCTGGGAGACCAACAGGCTTCCTGGTGCCTAAGTGGACAGGGAAAGCACTGGCCTGGTTCCCTTCCGTTCCTTTGTGCCCCTCCCCCACTGTCTCCCCCAGGGTCTCCCCTGTTGCCCCTCAGCTCCTAACTGTGGGTGGATCCTGCTGGGTGTAGGAACTCCTTCCCTCCCCCAGCCACCCCTTGGGGTGCTGTCCCGGAGGTCCGGCCTTTACGTTTGCTCCCCCTTACCTCCTTCCCACTCCCTCAGGACCCACCCAGCTGGAGGGGGCCTAGGTGGGCAGAGGATCAGGCCCGGGATCTCAACAGATTCCTGGAGGGTCCAAGTGCGCAGGGGAAACCTGGCCACACTCCTTTTTGATCCTCTGCCCTCCCAGTGGTTCCCCAATTTATCCCTTCCCCTCCCCCAGCTGCCCCTCAGGGGCACCATTCCCGTCTGGCCTCCACTTCTCCTCCCCCTTCACTCCCCCAAGCCTCACGTCCTACCCGATCACTGGGGTTTCCTCCTGTCCCCTTAGTTGTCTGTGGTCCCCCAGGGGTGCCAGGTAGGTGCCGTAGTTGTGAGGAGATGCGAATTATGCTGCCTCCTAGTACGCTGTCTTGACTCCGCCCCACCAGACTATCATTTTTATATGTCTTCATGATTAGTATTTTGATGATAACATTTGAGTTTCTTGAGTTAACATGCTATAATGTACTTAACCATGGCCTTGTCTTTACGTATCTAAGTAAGTTAAGTCACCTTATAGGTTATAGGTAATGAACATATTTTTGTGTAACACTTTTCTTCTTTTCAGTGATTGTTCAGGATAAATTCCCAGAAGTGGTATCACTTTCTTTGAGAAAGCACATCTGTACGGGTTATGACACAGTGCCTTGATTATTTCAAAAGTGTTTTATAAATTTACATTGTAACTGGCCATGTATAGATATATCAGCTTTACCAAAGTTGCAGAGCTGTATCTGTTTTGGAAAAGGAAGTTCTTAGGAAAAGATTAGGGCAGGAAAATAATTTATCTTTTGTTGTTGTTGTTATATGGAATGTTCTCTTTCAGCCATTTTGAACAACCACAAATTATTCAGGTTCTCTCTGTCTAGTTTTGTGTTCTGGATTGTTTGGATTGTTAACAGCCTGTTTGCACATCTCAGTGGGAGGCTAACCTGAATGTTGGGAGATGTTAATCATCATAAATTATGACCAGCATAATCAGCTTCACACAAATTGTGTAGTACTTTGTGTTTAGAATCAGCAGAATCATTTGATAAGCTGAATCAAGCCAATTCAGTTAGAGAGTCTAAGGTTGACACTTGCTGACATATTCCTTTAAGGAGCATGCCTCCTGGGTGGTATTCCAGTTTGTTTCTGTCTTTCTTCTAATGGTTGGGTTCTTATTACAGTAGAGAGGTCAGGTAAAATGTGTCCTAGTCAGCAGTGATGTTTATCGGACTTTATTCTCAGATCATGGTTATATAAAAAATAAGAGACAGTAACTAGTGAATGAGTGTCCTTTTTTTAAAAAATAAATTTTATTTATTTATTTATTTATTTATTTATTTTTGGCTGTGTTGGGTCTTCATTGCTGCACGGGCTTTTCTCTGGTTGTGGCAAGTGGGGGCTACTCTTTTCTGTGGTTTGCAGGCTTCTCATCGTGGTGGCTTCTCTTGTTGCGGAGCACGGGCTCTAGGTGCACAGGTTTCAGTAGTTGTGGGTCGCGGGCTCTAGAGCACAGGCTCAGTAGTTGTGGCACACAGGCTTAGTTGCTCTGTGGCATGTGGGATCTTCCTGGACCAGGGCTCGAACTCGTGTCACCTGCATCGGCAGGCAGATTCTTACCACTGCACCACCAGGGAAGTCCCAGGTGCTTTTAAAAAAAATTTTTTTTTTCTCTCTGGGTCTTGTCTAAGAAATAGTTGACTACTCCACAATTACAAAGATTTTTCACCTATGTTTTCTTCTAGGACTTTTATAGTTTTAGCTTTTACATTTAGATATATATTCCATTTTGAGTTAATTTTTTGTGTATAGTATGGATTACCAGTTCTAGTACCATTTGCTGAAAAGGACTGTTGATGAAAATCAATTGAAAAATTGATTTGTGGATCTATTTCTGAATTTTATATTATGTTCCATTAAATGAGCTTGTTGGGATTTTTATTGGGATTGTCTTGAATCTATAAATCAAGTTGGGGAGACTTGATATCTTACTTTCTGAATTAGGTTGCTATTATTTTTTTCTTTATTCTTAGTTAGAATTCACCAGTGATTAATGTCAGATGGCCTTGGGTTTTCTTTATGGAGGGGTTTTTAATTAGAAATTCAAATTGTTTAATAGATGTAAGGCTATTCAGATTTTCTGTTTCTTCTTGTGTCAGTTTTCATGATTTATGTTTTTCAGTGATTTTTTTTGTTTGTTTGTTTCAGTTAAGTCAGTGTTTCTCAGTCCTTTTTTCATTACTGTTCCCTGAAGGATCCTTTTTAAAGACTTTGTTTTCCTAGCCACCACTGTCCCCATGAAATTTTTTTTTTTTTTTTTTTGCGGTACGCGGGCCTCTCACTGTTGTGGCCTCTCCCGTTGCGGAGCACAGGCTCTGGACGCGCAGGCTCAGCAGCCATGGCTCACAGGCCCAGCCACTCTGCGGCATGTGGGATCTTCCCAGACCGGGGCACGAACCCGTGTCCCCTGCATCGGCAGGCGGACTCTCAACCATCTGCGCCACCAGGGAAGCCCCCCCATGAAATTTTAATACCACAGATAATGCTGTATATCCTGTTTATGTACTGACTTATATATCCATTTTTTATATGTAAAGAGAGTAAGATTTTTTTGGACTTCCAAGGACCAGTTTTTGTCCACTTGGGGATGATATCATGCCTATTGAGAATGAATGATCCAGTTTGTCAAATTTATTGGCATAAAATTGTCCACAATATTCCCTTATTATTCTTTTCATGAGTGTAGAATCTGTAGTATTACATCCCCTCTTTTATTGTTGTGTTGTTAACTTACATGTTTTCTTTTTCTCCTTCATCAGTTTAATTAGAGTTTTATAAATTTTATTGACCTTTTAATGGAATCAACTTTTGGTATTAATTTTTTTTTTATCCTGAAGCTTTTTTTAAAAAAAAAAATATTTATTTATTTACTTAATTTTGGCTGCATTGGGTCTCCTTTTTTGTGCGCGGGCTTTGTCTAGTTGTGGTGAGCAGGGGCTACTCTTCGCTGTGGTGTGTGGGCATCTCATTGCGGTGGCTTCTCGTTGCAGAGCATGGGCTTCAGTAGTTGTGGTGAGTGGGTTCAGTAGTTGTGGTGAGCGGGTTCAGTAGTTGTGGCTCGTGTGCTCTAGAGCACAGGCTTAGTAGCTGTGGTGCACAGGTTTCAGTGCTCCGCGGCATGTGGGATCTTCCCAGAGCAGGGTTGAACCCGTGTCCTCTGCATTGGCAGGTGGAATCTTAACCACTGCACCGCCAGGGAAATCCCTAAATTTTTTTTTCTTTTTTTAAATTTATTTTTGGCTGCATTGGGTCTTCCTTGCTGCGCGCGGGCTTTCTCTAGTTGTGGTGAGCAGGGGCTACTCTTCGTTGCGGTGCATGGGCTACTCATTGTGGTGGCTTCTCTTGTTGCGGAGCACGGGCTCTAGGTGCATGGGCTTCAGTAGTTGAAGCGTGGGGGCTCAGTAGTTGTGGCGTGCGGGCTCAGTAGTTGCAGCTCGTGGGCTCTAGAGCGCAGTCTCAGTGGTTGTGGTGCATGGGCTTAGTTGCTCCGTGGCATGTGGGATCTTCCTGGCCCAGGGATTGTACTGGTGTCCCCTGCATTGGCAGGCGGATTCTTAATCACTGTGCCACCAGGGAAGTCCCTTTTTTTCTTTATTGTATGCCATCTTCTATTTCATTGATTTCTGCTCTTTATATTTCTTTCTTTCTTCTTACTCTGGGTGAATTTCACTCTTCATTTTTTGGTTTTTTAAAGAGGTAAGCTTGGATCTCTGATTTTAAACTTTTCTTCGTTTCTAATATGATCATGTATAGCTATACATTTCCCTGTAAACATTGTGTTAGGTACCTTCCACAAATTTTGATATGTTATGCTTTCATTCTCATTAAGGTCACTTCAGATTCATTTCGGTGAATTTTTTATGTTGAGATTCAATTTTAGGGATCCCTCATCCTTATTGATTTTATTTTACTTTTTAAAAATAGGTTTAACCTTTACCTGGTTAAGTCAAGGATATACAAAAAGGTATATGCAAAGAAATGTCACTCCCTCCCTACCCCTTCCACTTTTTGCCCAACTACCTATATATAACCACGTGCATTAGTTTCTAATTTTTCCTTCTTGTGTCAGTCTTTGCAAAAAGTAGCATACTGTATACTCTTTTGTGTTTTTTTTAACTTAATACCATATCTTTGAAATCATTCTGTTCCCAGACCATAGATACCTTCCTTATTCTTCTTTACAGTTTTATGTATGTATACCAGAGTTTATTCAAGCAATGTCCTATTGTAGTCATTATGTGGACTCTGGTGTTTTGCAAATTCAAACAGTGTTGCAGTGAAAAATATAGTGCATATTTACTTTTTTAAAAATTGGAAATATATCATTAGAGTAAATTGCTAGAATTGGGATTGCTGTTTCATATATGTAGTTTATTAGACATTGCCAAAATCCTCTCCATAGGGAATATACAAAATGGCAATATTCTTATTTTTTTTATATTGGAGTAAAATTGCTTTATAATGTTGTGTTAGTCTCTGCTGTACAATGAAGTGAATCAGCTATATGTATATGTATATCCCCTCCCCCTTGGACCTCCCTCCCCACCCCACCCCCCTCATCTAGGTTGTCACAGAGCACCGAGCTGAGCTCCCTGTGCTATACAGCAGGTTCCCACTAGCTATGTATTTTACACATGGTAGTGTATTTATGTCAAACCTAATCTCTCAATTCATCCCACTGTCTCCTACCCCCCGTGTCCACATGTCCGTTCTCTACATCTACATCTCTGTTCCTGCCCTGCAAATAAGTTTATCTGTACTGTTTTTCTAGATTGCACATATATGTGTTAATATACGATATATGTTTTTCTCTTTCTGGCTTACCTCACTCTGTATGACAGACTCTAAAATGGCAATATTCTAATTCTGTCATTTCTATTTATTAGCTGGAATAATTCTTTAAAGAGAAACTTCTCTTCATCTGGTTGGTTACCCAGTAGTATAGCTTGTGTTGGAAGAGTAGAACAAAAGCTTTATTCTCTATCCTTTTATTTACCAGTTTTCAGAATAGTTGATTCACTAATATTCTTCAACAGTGACCAGTTAGTTGTTTTTTTTTAAGTACTATTATGAACTCATAGATTTAGACATATTTAGTGTGTTTTAATTCATTGCATTCATTATCCTTATTGATGTTCCAGTGGTCCCATTTTTAGCCAGTGAGAACCTTTTTAAGTTGGCTCATGAATTCTTTTGATATGACCCTAGTTATATCGGATAGGTTCATTGCTCACAGATATGATAGATATTCTAGTTCATCTTCTACATTTCATGCTGCAGACTTGGAATCAACTATTTCTCTCCGAGGTAACCCAGTTGCTTTTAATGGGAAATGGTGTTTGGAGATGAAATTCTGGTCGTTAGAAATGTTCTTTTCTACTGGGTAAATCAGAGGATTCTGAAGAGTAAAATTATTCTAGTTAAATGTTGAGCTTGAAGCAAATATGTATAAAGTGATATGTAGCAAAAAGCCCTAGAGTGGGAGTTAGTTCCTCTTATTTATTCATTCACCAGATATTTACTGAATATCTACCAGGTGCCAGGTACTCTTTTCTTGTGCTGGAGATACAACAGTGAACAAAAATAGGCAGAAACTCTGCCTTCATAGGAGTTCACAGTCTAGTTAACCCAGGATTCTTGTAACTGCTGCCAGCACCTTACCTTTTGGGGCTTTCCTCATTTGTAAAATTATAAAATTGTACTAAATGGTCTGTAGTGTCTCTGCTTGAAAAGTTTAATAATTTTGTTTCTTGTCTACGTGCTGATTCAATGTTTGTGGTGTCCCTCTCTCTCTTTTCCCGATCTTCTTACAGAAATGACAGAAGAAGAACAGTTTGCTCTGGCTGTCAAAATGAGTGAACAGGAAGCTAGGGAGGTGAACAGCCAGGAGGAGGAAGAAGAGGAGCTCTTGAGGAAAGCCATTGCTGAAAGCCTGAATGTAAATACGCTATGTGGAAAAAGTTTGTGAGGATTCATCAGCAATAGTTTTTTATTTCTGCAGTGTTATGGCTGCATTAGGAACTAGTTATAGTAGTTCATACGGTTTTCAAGTAACAGATATTTCCCATAATAATTTTTAAGTCTGTGTTGAATTGTTGATGAACTCAATTTGAAGTGTTTTGTTAATTCTGTATGAAAGTTTTCCACCTCACAGATTTTCAGTCCATAGCTTAAGAGAACCGTAGTAGTTGGCAGCTTCTGAAAAGAGTTATTGAGTGTCAAGAAACCAAAAGGGAGCAAGATAAGCAAGATAAGATAAAACTCCCCTGTTTTGTGGGGAGAGCAAAGGGAATGAGAACCAGAGGTGGGTTATGGAGAGAAAAAATGAGCAGTCTTAAAATTTTTCAAATAATTTTTAATTGTGATTTGAATATGTGTAATTGAAATTATTTTAAATGTGAAAGGTATTTGCCAGTGGCAGGTCGTGAGCCATCCTTTATGCCATTCACCTCTCTATATTAGAAAAGGGTTTAGTATAGTGTTCTAGTATAGCACTTTGCACATAGTAGGCATGCAGTACATGTTGTGGAATTCATTTGAATTGAGCATCTACGTTTTGGAGAGGAGAATCTCTTAGGGATGGTGGACTCCCCTTCTTGTCCTTTCCTGTGACCCTTCCTGTATAGCTGTCTTAATAATAAACCTGGTCTGGTGTGGGATCACTTGTTTCAGAGTTGCCGGCCTTCTGATGCTTCTGTTACCAGATCTCGACCTCTGGCCGCTGGACCATCTTCACAGTCCCACCAAGAGAAAACCACAGACTCTGGGACCTCTGAAGGCATGTCTCCCTGTTCTGGCTCCTTCTCATCAAGTATAACCATATCACAGGGATATCATGCTGAGAGTAGATATACAGAAATGTCCAGAATCCCTTTGGTGGTATTAAAGAGGTTAAATCAGAAAGTAGTTGAGATCTCACTAATATCCAGCATACTTTTATCTCCAAGGAAAAGCCAACTTTTGGTTAAACCCAAAGAAGAGCCTTTTTTTACCCACTTTATGTAATTCTTAATAACTTACCAAGCCCTCTTAATAAAAAATGGTTTGTCCTTAGCCCTACTTTTTCTCAAATACCTACAGGCATATGGCAGCTGGTACCTCCATCACTGTTTAAAGGCTCACATATCAGTCAGGGAAACGAGTCTGAGGAAAGAGAGGAGCCTTGGGACCGCACTGAAAACACTGAAGAGGAGCCGGTCTCTGGCAGCTCAGGAAGCTGGGACCAGTCAAGCCAGCCAGTGTTTGAGAATGAGAACGTTAAATGTTTTGACAGATGTACTGGCCACTTGGCTGAGCGCACACAGTGTGGGAAGCCACAGGAAAGTACTGGGAAGGGTTGTGCTTTTCACAAAGCTGCCCAGGGTAGGGGGGACACATCTAGGCACTGTTTGCCTACCCCAGCAGATGCCAAAGGTCTCCAGGACATTGGGGGCACTGTGCACTACTTCTGGGGTATTCCATTCTGCCCTGCTGGAGTAGACCCTAACCAATATACCAAGGTCATTCTCTGCCAGTTGGAGGTTTATCAAAAGAGCCTGAAAATGGCTCAGAGGCAGCTCTTAAAAAAAAAGGGGTTTGGGGAACCAGTGTTACCTAGACCTCCTTCTCTGATCCAGAATGAATGTGGCCGAGGAGATCAGGCTAGTGAAAAAAATGAACGCATCTCAGAAGATATGGGAGATGAAGACAAAGAGGAGAGGCAGGAGTCTAGGGCATCTGTCTGGCACTCAAAAACCAAGGATTTCCAAGAAAGCCCAATTAAAAGCTTGAAAGAGAAACTTTTGTTGGAGGAAGAACCAACAACCAGTCATGGTCAGGTAAGGGTCAGTGATGCTGTAATTAAGGATGATTAAAGAAAGGATTATTTTAGCTATCTGTTCTTTTTGTGTTTTTGCCCCCCTGATTTTTAAAGTAGCATATGCTCACTGTGGAAAATTAGGAAAGTACAGAAGAGTGTAAAGAAGAAAAAATTGCCCATAATCCCAGCACTAAGAGGCAATCATTATTATTTCTGTGCATATAAAAATACTTTTTTCTTTTTAATTTTTCAACAAAATGAAGACTCTTCTGTGTAAACTTTGTTCCTTTCCCCTATTTAATAGCTTATCTTTGATCTTTTCCTATTATGTATACTTGAAAACATTATTCTATCAGATGGATATATCATAAATTTATTTTTTGTTTTAAAATATGTATTTCTAAAAAGTTAAGTTTTTGAATAGGTAATAATGTTCAACTGGCTCAAAATTCAAAAAGATATAAATAAGAAGTTTGTCTCCTATCCCCATCCCCAGCCAACCAGTTCCCCTCCCTGGAGTCAACATTTATTACTAGTTTCTAGTGTATCCTTCCAAGATATTTCATGTAGTACAAGCAAATGTGTATACATATTCTTTTCCTCACTTTTTACACAGCTGATAGCATATTCCACATTATTCTGCACATTACTTTTTTCATTTACTATCTCTGTGAGATCATTCTATAATAGTACCTAAAAATTTTCTTCTTTTTGGGCGGGGGTGAGGGGACTGTGTAATATGTCATGTATGGATGAGTTTATCTAGTGCCCCTATTAGTGGACATTTAGGTCGTTTCCAAAATAATAGTTACAAACACTACTGCAGCGATTATCACTCTTTTTTTTTTTTTTAATTGGAAGAGGATTATTACTCTTGTGCATAAGATGTTTCATCTACATGGGAGATTTTGTAGGATAACTTCTTGTTGATATAATTGGTGGATCAAAGTATATATATATACTTTGCTAGCTGTTCCTAAATTGCCTTCTGTAGAGGTTGTATGAGTACCAGCTTCCCCATACCCATACCAGTACAGTATTATCAGGACTGTACTGCCAGTCTGAGAGATGAAACATAGTATCGCAGTCTTTTTTTTTTTGGCTGTGTTGGGTCTTCATTGCTGCGCACGGGCTTTCTCTAGTTGTAGCGAGTGGGGGCTACTCTTTGTTGTGGTGCGTGGGCTTCTCACTGCTGTGGCTTCTATTGTTGCGGAGCACAGGCTCTAGGCACATGGGCTCAGTAGTTGCGGCACGTGGGCCCTAGAGCATGCGGGCTTCAGTAGTTGTGGCGTGAGGGCTCAGTAGTTGTGGCTCGTGGGCTCTAGAGTGCAGGCTCAGTAGTTGCGGTGCCTGGGCTTAGTTGCTCCGTGGCATGTGGGATCTTCCCAGAGGGATTAAACCCATGTCCCCTGCATTGGCAGGTGGATTCTTAACCACTGCTCCATCAGGGAAGTCCCACAATGCAGTCTTAATTTGCACTTTTCTCCTGTGTAGTTGAGACCCATTTGTATTTCCTTTTCTGTCTGTTTAGATCTTATGGGCATTTTTCTTTTACCATAGTCTTTTTCTTAGTGGTTTGTAGGCACCCTTTATGTATTAGGGGAAGTGGTCCTTTGTGATAGGACGTGCAGATAGTTTTCCAGTTTATTTTTTCCCTCACATAATGGCGTATTTCTGATTTTGCTTGTGGTGATTTTCAGTAATTTACTGAAAACAATTCCCTGTTTGGGGACATTTAGGTTGCCTTTTAAGTCTTCTTCTGAGATATCTAGATAATATTATATAGATATATAGGTTGTATGTGTAATAGAGTAAGCTTATATTCTATCTTTTCTATTTTTTCTCTAAGTATTATAAAAACAATCATAATTACGAATTCTTTATAAACTAATTTTCAAGAGTATTCTGTTTTATTACTTTACTATTTTTTGTCACTGTTTCTGTTATTGGACTCTTGAGTTTTTGGTTTTGTTTTGCTAATATCCTGTTCTGTCTCTTTTATGATAAGGGTTCAAGATATGGTAGCTATGAGAAATTTCATGGCATTGTGTAGAGAGCATGGATTTGGAGTTTGAATTTTGACTTTAGTGTTTTAGTGACTCTGCCTTTGAGAAAGCCATTTAGCCTCTGAATCTCAGTTTAAAAACATCTGTAAACATCTGTAAAATGGGAGTAGTAATTCATATCTTTCAGTAGTTTTAATGATTAAAGTGAATTATGTAAATGTCTAGTATAATGCTTAGGAGATTATAGCCACTCAGTAAATGGTAGTTTTCTCTAAGGGACCAGAAGTTTATTCATTGAGAATATGTATGGGAATTATTCTTCCCTAACAACCTTTTTCATTCACATTCTAGAAACATAGCTATGTGGGAGGAGAAAACATTTTTCTTAACAGTTTTTCTAGTGACTTGCCTCTTTTCCAAAGGAAAGTTAGGTTATGCTTATAACATTTTATTTATTCATTGTGATTCAGAGATACTTCCTCTTTTTTTTTTTTTTTTTTCTTTGCGGTATGCGGGCCTCTCACTGTTGTGGCCTCTCCTGTTGCGGAGTACAGGCTCTGGACGCCCAGGCTCAGCGACCATGGCTCACGGGCCTAGCCGCTCCGCGGCATGTGGGATCTTCCCAGACCAGGGCACGAACCCGTGTCCCCTGCATCGGCAGGCAGACTCTCAGCCACTGCGCCACCAGGGAAGCCCAATACTTCCTTTTAAAAGAATAAAGTAACTCCACAGAGGGAACACTTAATGATTTACTGTAATTCAAGTCATTAGCTTGAAAGATCCCAGGGGCCAGAGTTCTAGAGCAGACTTGTGTCAGGTTCTGAGGTTTGAAAGCAGTGCCTTTAGAATAGGCTGGAAGTGGTTACAACCTAGTGGCTGGCCTTATTAGGTTTAAGTTCTCTAACTTCATGAACAGGCCACCAAATACTACACGTGGTATTATTAATTGGTACTGTTTGGCTATAACAAACTAAATCAAGCTAGCTTAATTAAAAAGAGGACTTCATCATAAGGAAATAGGGTACCTCATAAATTCTAAAACAGAATGGTAAACCAAGCCTGGATAAGGCACTAGGTCTGGAAAATTTGTCTGTAACTCGTAGTTATATTGTGTCTGCTTCATTTTCCTCCCTGCAAACTGGCTTCCTTTGCTTCTCTGTTTCACGTGGTAGGTGGAAGATATTGATCCTACAGTTCCCAAAGGTTAAATACAGGTTACAGGAGATTTATTCTTTCCCAGTTCCAACTTCAAACTTCTAGGAAATGACTTATGGCCCATTTAGAGTTAGTAGCCATCCCCAGCCCAGTTGTCTGTGGCCCAGAGCGGGTATGTTCCATGTACAAATGGCTGTGAGCCCACTGCTATCCTGCAGTGCGAGGGGTGAGGAACAGTCCTCAGTAAAAGGAGACCAGGTAGACAACCTAGTAAATATTCAGTTTAGTCATTAACATTATTTTTAGAAATCACTTAGAACTATTGAAAAATGCAAAAAAGTGTAAAGAACAAAGTTGAAAGTAGCCACAGTCCTACCATCCAGTGATGTATTCCTTCATCTTTTTTTCTATGCCTATTTTTTTGTATGGTTTATATCATATTACTGTATTTTTATATTTTTAAGTTAACATTATGTAAACTTTCTTGTGATGTTAAAATTATTTATAGATCTCATTTTTAATTACTATAATATTTTGGCTTATAGGTTTATGGTAATATTTAAATCATTTTCCTATTGCTGGGTATTTCAGTTTTGTGATTAACATCTTTCTAAGTAAAGCTTTTATTTATTTAAGATTAGTGTCTTTAGAGATAGGGAGCCAGAAAAATGCTAGGTTAAAGAGTTAGGAACATAAAAAAAAAAGACCTGCTATTTACTGCTAAATTGCTTTTAAGAAAGATTGTTCAAATTTTCCTTCCAGCAATGTATGAGAATGCCTAGTTCACTGCAGCCTTGCTGATGTAGAATAGCGTCTTTAAAAAAACAAAACAAAGAGAAATCAACTTAACTAATTTTATAGGCAAATAATGAAAGTCTTGCAATTGTAATTTCTTGTCTTATCTTGGTCTTTTGCTTTCAGGAACTGTGGGTAGAAAGAGTTTGTGTTTGTTAAACATTTTGTATTGATTATGGCTTTGCTGGAACTGCCCACATTTGAGACACCTTGGTTGATAGAGATAGCAAGAGAGTCCCAGAGATAGGGACTCAGAGAAACATTCACCCTGGGGCAAATTGCTTAGGTTATAAAAACTTGACATAGACTGAACAGTTTGGATCAGATGATAACTGGTTTCTGGCATCACTGCAATTATAGGGAAGTTGCTAATGAAGATGGAGAGGTCATCTTGATGGCTGTACAGCAGGGAGAGGAGGGTTAGTATATTGATGTGGTCCCTACTTTTTAGGGTCTGATCCTTAATTTTTCAGTCCAGGTACTGGGATTTCTTTCTTAGAAATGACCAGATTCTGTGGGAATGTGAGAACTGACTTTGATTAACCAAATTTCAAGCTGGTATGTGTACCAAATGTCAGTTTATTAATTTATTATGGAAGAGAGACATTTTCATTAACCAGAATACTCAAGCCCACCATCATACCTTTTTCTAGGATGAAGGAATCTGGAAGGCTGAAATAATAATCAGAAAATGGAAGTTTTAAGGGGTGATTCAACTAGTCTTTGGAAAGCTACTAGTGCCTGCAGCAGAGGACATTTCTGTGGTGATCAGATGATGTGTCTGTTAACTTTCACTTCCAGACCATGGTGTTGAAGACACTGCTTGATTCTGTGTCTTTGGATTTTTCCCTTTTAGATTTGTTGCTAACTATCCCTTTCCATTAACATATTATTTGTTCAGGCAGAGTGCAATGTCTTGATTAGGCCACAGCTTCCTTAGTGAAAGTTACATTCCTGTCATGCTTCTCTGTTCACCTTGATTAGACTTGGATATTCTAATCAAATTTTGTCTGCTTGTTTTGCTCTGTTATTTTCATATTCTGGAAGAACCTTACTTTACCCGTGTTTAGATTACTGCCATTGAGGTATAAGTTTAGGAATTAAAAATGGTTTATTGAAATGAAGACAGTCTTGGGATTCTATGTGGAAATGGTTAGGAAGAAAATTATTTGACTAAACAACATAGCTGTAGTGGTTAGAGCATGGATTTTGGAGTCAGAAAGGTCCAGGCTCCACTTTGAACAGCTCTGTGATTTTGGGAAGATTATTTAACCTGTCAAAGTTTCACTTGCCTCATTTCTAAAATAAATTAATAGCTTCTACCTCAGAAGGTTCTTGTGAAGGTTAAAGGAGATAATACATGTAAAGGGATTAGCATAGGCCTGGCACATAATAGGTGTACAATAATTTTTTTAAAAAATTACACTGGGAAAAAGGAAGAGATATGTTTAGCCTGAGGTAGAGGTGGAGGTATCTCATAACTTATTAATCAGTACCTTGTTTGCTTCTGAAGCCAAAGGCTTAGTTGGCTAGTCATTCTAACAAGGTAAAATTCTGTTAAACGGACACCAGGTGTCAGTATTTACCTTTTTTTTTTTTTTTTTGAGATAGAAATAAAACTGTTTTGTCACCACTGAGTTCACACAGTCAGGTGAAGTATTTATTTCTGTTGTAGTTTAGTCCTTTTGACAGTTTTGTTCAGCCCTCATTTGTCATAATGACTACATTCCCAATCATTGTACAGCTTTATCTTCCCTTTGACTGAAGGCTCATCTAGGCTATTCCTGTTTTTAGTATATTTCATCATTTACCTGAGTGGTATAGAGGTGCCTAACTCGTTTAGGTTATTTATATCCTGTTAGGAGACCCTGAAAATTTCAGCCAGTAGCTTTACATCTATTGGAATAAGCCTCACAGCCCAGGCACTTCCTCAGAAGTATCCGTAAGGCAGCAGTAGCTACTTTTTCCACACTCTGCTGTGCACCTACATTTAATGAGTTAACATTTGCACCAACTCTACTATTTTTTTTTTTTTTTGCGGTACGCGGGCCTCTCACTGTTGTGGCCTCTCCCGTTGCGGAGCACAGGCTCCGGACACGCAGGCTCAGCAGCCATGGCTCATGGGCCTAGCCACTCCGCGGCATGTGGGATCTTCCCGGACCGGGACACGAACCCGTGTCCCCTACATCGGCAGGCGGACTCTCAACCACTGCGCCACTAGGGAAGCCCCCAACTCTACTATTAATCAAAGAAAATAATTTTTTTTCTTAGCCAGTCCCTATTTATTACGTTTCTTAAAAGATATCCTTGTGGCCACATATTAAAACCATAGTGGCAGATTTTTAGCAAAAGGAATCTTTATAACCCTTTCTTTTGGATAGCCTATGTTATGGCTTGGTTGTGCAAGAGAGACTTCTTTCCACTGAGAACTGAACTTTTCTCTGTATCTCTTCCTTCCACAACAAAAGCTTCATAATTGCTTTTCTGAAATCATAATTCATTTGACTCACCAATTAATATTTATACGTCTTGCATTTTACACAGTGCATCATATATATTATCTTGTTTAATTCTCACAATAACACTCTGTGAGGCAATTGTTAATACTATTTTAAGATGAGGAAGCAGATTCAGATGTGACTTACCCAAGATTACAAAGTTAACAGCTGATTCACCCATGATTTAAATTCCAGTGTTCTGACTCCACAGGATATGTTCTTTTTATTTAAACTCACTGACTTTTGTAAAATGTTTTATTATTACTAATTGCTGAGTGATAATGTTGAACAATTAAATTTTTTTTTAAAGGAAGAGAAACCAGTTCATCTGTGCCTATATATTTAGGATGTTACATATTTCTTTGCAGTCTTCCCAAGGGCTGTTCGTTGAAGAAACTTCTGAAGAAGGAAGTTCTGTACCTGCCCCACAGAGGTAAAATTATATGTCATTATGGGTCTGAATTCTCCTGATAGTACCAGAATAAAAGAGATGAACCACATAAGTGACACTGTATTGGAACAGCTTTCCCAGGGACCTTTTGGCTCTTTTATACACACAGCCTAGGAGAAATCATTATCTCTCAGTTCTCAAATATGCATCTTATAGAAGTCTAGAATATTAGGGTGGAAGAGATCTTAGAGGTTTACTTGTCTACTCCAACCGTCTTGGCACAAATTCCATCTGTACTATTCCTGAAAAGTGGTTACATCCTGTTACTCTCTCTCTCTCTTTTTTTTTTGCGGTACGTGGGCCTCTCACTGCTGTGGCCTCTCCCGTTGCGGAGCACAGCCTCCGGACGTGCAGGCCCAGTGGCCATGGCTCACGGGCCCAGCCGCTCTGCGGCATGTGGGATCTTCCCGGACCGGGGCATGAACCTGTGTCCCCTGCATCGGCAGGTGGACTCTCAACCGCTGCGCCACCAGGGAAGCTCCATCCTGCTACTCTCTTAACTAACTATACTAGCTTCCTATGCCAATAAGAAGGGCTCTAGACTGATTTCTTCATGGTCCTTCTAGTCCTTTCTCCCTTTGTTCCCTCTGCTTATGCTTATTTTATCTGCATATCTAAACCATACACATCTTTTAAGTCTGCTCTTAAGATTTGCATTCTCTTTGAAGCTTTTATATTTTTCAGGCCACACAGAACCTGTATCACCCTCACTCCCTGTCCTGTGCCACTTTTAATCTGATTTTGTCTCATCTTTCCTTAAATGGTTGTATTTGTATTACCTCCTCAGTTATTCTTGATGGTTTGATTGATGGGGTTACCTTCTTAAATCTTCTCACTTTAATAATATGTAGAGGTTGATTGGTTACAAACTACACTTATTGACTAGATCAGGCTTCCAATTACTTTTCCCTTTTATTGGTAGTTGACCTTTGAGGATTACTCAAGAGCTTAATTTTGTGTTAACTGACCTTCATCTCCCAAACAGAAGTTGAGACCCAATTGCCATTTGTCACTTTGTAATTTAGTTGGTGTTCTTAGGCTTTTGGTTAAGTTGATAGTACTAGGTATTTCTTCCTGAGCTAAAGAATATGGCTGTGGTTTGATTCTCTTGCTGTTAAGACAGTTTTGGAAGTGGTTTTAACCAGAGTAGGCCTTCTGCTTCCTGCAGGCCACTCTGCTTTGTTGTGGTGAGCCTTCTGCAGAGCAGATGTAGGTTTTAATAAATGATTATACGCTTTGTCACCAGGAGAGAGTTGGAATTGCAGGCAATGCGGTTTGACTTCAAATTGATTAGCCCATTTTATAAATGTCAGCAAATTGTTTTGTGATGGACCCTTTGAATAGAGCTCTAACGTTATGTGCCGAATAAACTGTCTCTGGCTTAGGTTTATAACAAATGCTCTGAGGTGTTTTATTTAGAGGGAGAAATCACTTGTGGTTTCCTATCAGGATTTAGTTATTTATCATGTATCAGTGGTGGTTATTCTCTCTTCTTTGTGGTTCTTGGTTGATGTGAGGATTTGTCTGTTTTTTTTTTGTTCTTTTTGTTTGTTTGTTCTGTGGTATGCAGGCCTCTCACTGTTGTGGCCACTCCCGTTGCGGAGCACAGGCTCTGGATGTGCAGGCTCAGCGGCCATGGCTCACGGGCCCAGCCGCTCCGCTGCATGGGGGATCTTCCTGGACCGGGGCACGAACCCGTGTCCCCTGCATCGGCAGGCAGACTCTCAACCACTGCGCCACCAGGGAAGCCCGAGGATTTGTGATTTTAAGCGTTCTCTTGCATACTTGATCAGACTAATCGTAAAGCTCTGTGAAGCATGACGGGGCTAGCTCAGATGCTCAGATCTCTCAGCCATGTGTTCCTATGTCAGGAAGAGATTGCACTCCATGAATAGGCAGGGTAGACCAGAAGGTTGCATGAGGGGAGCCAGTCATAATTATGTTTTTCTCAGAAGAGATATTCAACTTGATTGGGCAGATTTTTTTAAAAAAATAAATTTATTTATTTATTTTTGGCTGTGTTGGGTCTTCGTTTCTGTGCGAGGGCTTTCTCTAGTTGTGGCAAGCGGGGGCCACTCCTCATGACGGTGCGGGGGCCACTCTTCATCGCGGTGCGGGGGCCACTCTTCATCGCGGTGTACGGACCTCTCACTGTCGCAGCCTCCCTTGTTGGGAGCACAGGCTCCAGATGCGCAGGCTCAGTAGTTGTGGCTCACGGGCCCAGTTGCTCCACAGCATGTGGGATCTTCCCAGACCAGGGCTCAAACCCGTGTCCCCTGCATTGGCAGGCAGATTCTCAACCACTGCACCACAAGGGAAGCCCCGGTTGGGCAGATTTTTGTTGTAGGGCAGTTTGGAATTGTATCTTGTTTTGTTGCTTGGAGAGCCATATCTTGAGATAAAAGAGGAAATTTAACTGCAAGGTGAGGGGAAAGCTATTGTGTTGTCAGAAGAATCTTCATATCTTCTCTTATGAGTTTACAGATCTCTAGCTTTCAGAAGTCTGAGATGGAGGCTATAAAACACTTTTGACATCCTTATATTAGAGTGGATTTTTTTGTCTGATAGTCCTTACCCTTCAGCCTTCCTTTGTGAAGACTTCAAAAGGGGTTCTTTTCATTCAGTGATTTCACTGGAACCAAAGTTGTAAGCATATTTATTTTCCCTGTTTTTGGCTTGGAGTTTTCACTACTGATTCCTTGCTTCCCTGTTGTGCTTTTGTGGTATTGGACAGCAGGTATCAGATTACCTGTGGCTTTGTGAATGACCATTGCTTTTGGCCCCATGTTCTGATTTATTTTACTGGGAATTCACTGGGAGTTTGGTTCTTTTTTCAGCATTGCTGCTTTGAACAGTAAGAGAAGCTCAGTCCTTATGCCAGAGAGTTCTGCAGAGGAAATCACTGTGTGTCCTGGTAAGTACCCCACTGTGATTTTACTAATTTCTGATCCCTAGCTATCTACCTTTTTGTGCCTTTTAATTTTTCTGACTTTTCCAACCCACTCTCAGGAGGTTTACGTGTGATTGATTTGTGTGTGTGTCTCTCCACACTCATACATATATATACACACACACACACACACACACATTTTTGATGGACATTGGCTCTGCTTCTCACCTTTTCTCTTCTTAGAGATAGTTTAGTTTAAAATTAACATGGCTCTTTTGTTTGTTTGTTTGCATACTAGCCTCATCAGAGATGGCAGCAAAGCATTAGGAATAGCATTTAACTCTACATTGAGAGCCAAGAGGACTTTATGTTTTGGTTTATGAGTTCTCAAAGTGGGTTGTCCTCAGATCTGCCTGTCATTAAGCAGTTTTTTACCCTGAGGCTTTTACTAGTTAGTTTTACATTGCCATTCATGGGGTCTATTGCGTAGGGAGTCCAGAAATTGAATTTTGTGCACAGTTCTATCACTGACTTATTTTTAATCTCAGAACAGATACTTAACCTGGTTAAGTATCATACTTTGCTTTTTGTTAACAGTGGTGATGAGAAGACACATGTATCAATACTTTGTTTAAGGTATGAGAGAGATGTTCATTGAAAGTTGCACATGAATAGGTTTTGATACACAAAATAATTTAAAATGAACTAAAATATCCATTATCTAAGAGAACTCTTGAGTTGAATCATTGTATAATATGAAGAATTATTTTGTGATTATGAACCACTACTTTCTAAGGAATCTGTTTTAGCTTCTATATATATTTTTGGCTTTTCTTAAAAGTGGGGCCTAATATATTATCAGTAACCTTATTCATATGAGATTAAGGAACTTCCTCTTAATGTTTAAACTCTTTGGGCAGCAAGTGTTGGACAAATGTTACCATAAGTCATATCTAATTTTCCCTTAGGTTGCGTATAACCTGTCGGGGTCAGAGAGACTCGTAGTTTTCTTGTTTTGGTTTCTTTCAAGTTTTTTTTTTTCTACAGAGACTCATTTAGTTTACACATTAGTCTAGGAAAGTCCTGTAACTATTTTTAAACAATTGGCAGCATATTGTAAAGGTCTTTCTGTACTTACTTTTAAAGTTTAACTGTTGTTTTTATTGAAAGTGGTTTCTTAATTCATTTGAAATTTATTTAGATTGCTGCCTAATGATACTCACCAAGAGACCCCTCTACCAATTGCTATGATTTTGGCAGGAGCTGTCAGGAATGCTGTGTTGCTTTTGTGAAAGGATAGCATTACTCCCTCTCCATCTGGGACTGCTGACTTATGCCATCCTGCTGGGAAGTCACCCAGTAAGTTTAGGATGATGGCATGTGACATCACCCTGGGATCTTGCAGGAGGAACCTGCAAATACAATTGAAATCCCTAATGAGAGAAAAGTTAATGAAAAGTAAGCCCTTCATCACTGCGGTTAGATAATTTTTGTGATTGTGACTTGCTGTCATTAGCCTGCTAATTAAGTCCAACTGTTTGCTGATATAAACCACTTCTAAATGAGATCACAAAAGGTTTCCCTAACATTACTGTTCCTTTTGCTAAGAAGGTGTAACTGCTTCTCCATGGAGTCAGACTCCTCAGTCCCTTTAATTTAGTGGCTTAAAGACTTAAACATAAGACATGATACCATAAAACTCCTAGAAGAGATCATAGGCGAAACATTCTCTGACATAAATTGTACCAATGCTTTATTAGGTCAGTCTCCCAAGGCAATAGAAATAAAACCAAAACTAAACAAATGGGACCTAATCAAACTTACAAGCTCTTGCACAGTAAAGGAAACCATAAACAAACAAAAAAGACAGCCAATGGAATGGGAGAAAATATTTGCAAACAATACAACCAACAAGGACTTAATTTCCAAAATATACAAACAGCTCATACAACTCAACAACAAAGAAAACAAACAACCCAATCGAAAAATGGGCAGAAGACCTAAATAGACATATCTCCAAAGAAGAAATACAGATGGCCAATAGGCACATGAAAAGATGCTCAACATTGCTAATTATTAGAGAAATGCAAATCAAGACTACAATGAGGTACCATCTCACACTGGTCAGAATGGCCATCATTAAAAAGTCTACAAATAACAAATGCTGGAGAGGGTGCGGAGAAAAGGGAATCCTCCTACACTGTTGCTGGTAATGTAAGTTGGTGCAGTCATGATGGAAAACAGTATGGAGTTTCCTCAAAAAACTAAAAATTAGAATTACCATATGATCCAGCAATCCCACTTTTAGGCATATATCCAGACAAAACTATAATTCAAAAAGATGCGTGCACTCCTGTGTTTATGGCAACACTGTTCATAGTAGCCAAGACATGGAAGCAACTTAAATGTCCATCAACAGATGACTGGAGAGAGAAGATGTGGTACATATGTACAATGGAATACTACTCAGCCACAAAAAAGAATGAAGTAATGCCATCTGCAGCGACATGGATGGAACTAGAGATTATCATACTAAGTGAAGTAAGTTAGAAAAAGATAAATACTATATGATATCATTTATATGTGGAATCTAAAGTATGATGCAAATGAAGCTACCTACGAAACAGAAACAGACTCACACACATAGAGGACAGTCCTGTGGCTGCCAAGGGGGAAGGGGGTGGGGGAGGGATTGAGCAGGAGGTTTGGGTTAGCAGATGCAAACTATTATACATAGAATGGATAAACAACAGGGTCCTATTGTATGGCACATGGAGCTAAATTCAATATCCTGTGATAAACCATAATGGAAAAGAATGTAAAAAAGAATGTATATGTATGTATAACTGAATCACTTTGCTGTACAGCAGAAATTAACAAAACATTGTAAATCAAGTATATGTCAATAAAAAATAAAATATATAATTTAGAAGCTGTGTATAAAAATTTGTCCTAAATGGGTAAAACACAGATTGAGTATAGATGTCCATCTTACCTATTTTGTTTTGTCTCATATTTCTGGCAGTTCCAGGGGTCTGTTATTCAAAATTATAACATCATATTAGTGAAGAAGCAGGATTAGAGCCTTATGCCCATGTTGTGCGTGATGCTAGTATTATTTACTTCTATGAAACTAATGTCCTCTTAATTTGTCTCTATAGTTGAACATTTCAGCCAGAGAAAGCTTAATTAAAGACTTTTTATTGTTACAGTAGTACAAGCGGTGAACAACTCTTATTTTCTAACAGACTAAATGTCTTTTTTGGTTATATCTCTCAGGGAGGCTTGACAAAGAAGATTTTGAGGTTTATGCACTCTAAGTCTTTTTCCAACAAGGTGGTAAAATCTGTGTGTGCATCCAGTTTTCAAAATATTATGATGTATTAAAATACAGTTGACACTAGAAATGTATATAATCATTCTTTGATGATTGAGAAGATACCTCAGTACCTTTCAGGTATACTATTTGCCCAGCATTTTCCACTCATTGTATTTGTGAAGCATAGATATATAATACCAGTTGGATGTATAGTGTGTATAGTGTGGATAACAGAACTTTCTGGATTGTGTTCTCAGATAAATTTCTAGATTTATTGTCATTTTTTGAAATATTGTTAGTGTTCTTTTGTTATATCAAGTGATGGGTGTCTAGACCAGAAGTCGGCAAAATTTTTCTATAAAAAACTAGATAATAAATATTTTAGGCTTTGTGGGCCATACAGTCTGTTGAAACTACTCAGCTCTGCTATTTTAACTCAAAAGTAACCATAGACAGTATAAAGAAGAATGAATGTGGCTGTGTTCCAATAAAACTTTATTTCCAAAAACAGGCAACTGGCTCTATTTGGCCCATGAGCTATAGTTTGCTGACCCCTGAATGAGACCATGAGAGACCTCATCTTACATCTCCATATTGCTAGTAGCCTGTACAGTACCTGGAACTTCTTCCATAAATATTTATTGCATTAATGTTGAATGAATAAATGCTGCTTAAAGAATAATTAAAGAAAGGCATATCTTTGTTGAGAATGTATTTTTATTTCTGCTCCCAATTTTTGTCTTCTCTAATCATCCCTTTAACCTCAGAATTAGCATCGGCAGTGTTTTGTTTTCTGTCAAAATAAATATACTTTAAAACCAGAACTATGCTGGAAAGAAGCCACATGGATTAACTGATGAATGGATAAACAAATTATAATATATCCATACAATGGAATACTACTCAGCAGTAAAAAGGAATGAACTACTGATATATGTAACAACATGGATGCTTCTCAAACACATTATGCTAAATGAAAGAAGTCAGACATGAAAGATGACACACTGTGTTATTTCATTTATATGACATTCTAGAAAAGGCAGAACTCTAGGAACATAAAGTAGGTTGGTCATTGCAGAGAGCCAAGTAGGAGGAGGATTGACTGCAGAGGGGTACATGAGAACTTTTGGGGTTGTTAGAAATATTTTACATCTTGATTGTGGTGGTGGTGATGTGGTATAAATGATACCATGTATACATTGTAAATATTTGTCAAAACTCACCATACTCTATACTGAAAATTGGTGAATTCTGTTATATGTAAATTATGCCTCAGTAAAGCTTTAAGAAGAAACAAACTTGATCTGTATTTCCACTGCGGAATTATCATACCCTAAGCTTAAGGAAACAGGTGTTTGTTTTCTTTAACTATGAAAATACAAAATGAAAATTAATGAAGTTTTAATTTTTTAAATTACAGAGACACAGCTAAGTTCCCCTGAAACTTTTGACCTTGAAAAAGAAGACTTTCCAGGTAGCAGAGAGACCGTGGATGAAGTAAGAATAATGGCAGATAAGGAGGTGAATATTACTTATAATTTTTGTCAGTGTTTTCTTTCTACTGGTAGTCCTCTCTCTGATGCAATATTGACGTTGGATGAAAAGATTTAGGTTACAGAGGGTTAGGCTTTTATCTCAGATTCTTAAAAATGAGTTCACTGTTTCTAAATATAACAGTAGTTACCAATTCTTCAGTATTTTAATATGCTTTATTATTTCCGGTACAGATGGGGAAATGGAGGTTTAGGATGTTTGCTCAATTTGCTCAAATTCAAACTGCTAATAATGGTAGAACCAGGATTTGAAAACAGATTTGTCTCCAAAGTCCTGGAGTATTTTCCATTATATACTGATAAGTAACAGAGATGAACAATCTTGGAAAAAGTCACTACGTTTATATTACGACCTAACTTTCAGCCCTAATTTTGAGACATGATCAGAAATGCAAAATCAGGATAGCAGCATGATAAAATAGGCAAATCTCTATTTGCACTATTATCTTTCCTAACTTCACATATCTGACATTAACCATAAAGCTGATTGACACAAGTTTATACTTCTGATTAAGATTCAGTGTATATTTTTTCATATTGAGTCTGACAAAACAACTTAAATGCCAAGAACTCTTTTAAAAAATTCAAAATCTTTAAAATTTGTTGGTGTGAAAAGCAGCCTGAGAATTAAACTAGTTTTTCTGTGAAAATAAAATTTTTGGTTACATATGTTTATACTATTTTATCCTGAGCAATTTAAAAAAGCTTTGTTCTGTTATTCCTTTTTATACTCTAGGTTTTTTTTGAGAACAGTGTTTACAGTGGAAGTTAGATCCCCTTCCTAGTTTCTGCACTGCAGGTAACTGGGTAGAAATTCTGCTTTCATGAATCATGCACACTGTTTGGTTCCCTGGAACCTGATCTGTCACAGCTGACAGACCAAGATTCCCTAATGCCAGTGGTGTTAGGAAAGATGAGGACGCTCCCTGCATCAGAGCCACTGAGGATAGATCCTGCTAGATAATGTCAAAATGGCCTCCGGTTCTTTTCCTAGGGAGGGACCAGAACCTTCTAAATGGGGATGGGGGAACAGAGTGTTATTAACGTAGTTATCCTAACATGCATAGGAAGCCCTGCAAGCCCTTAGTTAATTGAGGCTGATTTCTTACCCGTCCGTGACTGCAAAGGAAACTTCTTTGTTTGGGGCAAAGAGCATGAACCCTATTTAGAAGTTATATATGTCTGTAGCACTTCACATCAAATGGATGGAATTGTATGGTCTTTTGCACATTGAATGTCCTCTTTTTTTTTTTTTTTTTTTTTTTGCGATACGCGGGCCTCTCACTGTTGTGGCCTCTCCCGTTACGGAGCACAGGCTCCGGACGCGCAGGCTCGGCAGCCATGGCTCACGGGCCCAGCCGCTCCGCGGCATGTGGGATCTTCCCGGACCGGGGCACGAACCTATGTCCCCTGCATCGGCAGGCGGACTCTCAACCACTGTGCCACCAGGGAAGCCCTGAATGTCCTCTTTTTGGTGTTGCTGTTTGCTGATGTCTGTGGATACTCTAAATAGTCTTAGAAGTTTCCATTAAAAGAAGTTAGAGGGCTTCCTCTAGGGACTGGGTCTCTGCAGAGATGCTTCCACTACTTACAGCTTGTCCAGTTACTCACTTTGTGATCAGCAGGTTACTTTGCCTTTCCAAGCCTCAATCTCCTCTTCTATAATACTGGAGCTAGTGATACCTGTGCCAATTGGGTTGTTGTGAAGGATAGTTATGGAAAGTGCTTGGCCAAGCCTGGCATAGTATAGGAACTCAACCACTCTTAGTTCCTTTCTCATCTTTCTTTTTCTCCTTCCTTTTAAAGTAAAAGGCAGGTATGTGTTGAAAACAACGTTTTCTGGCAGTTGTAGAAATCGTTTTACTTGGTATTTATTTAGATGACCTGTTTCCCTCTCTGCTGGATTACATTCACAGGTGGTAAATTTTAGGGATGGCCTGAACTTAGAGACTAAAAGAAAAAAAACCACCCCAGTTGGCTCAGAGCTTAAATTATCTACCTACTGCAGTTTTGGTCCTATTTTGTTCTTGTATCAGAAGAGGGTTTATTTTTTTCCCATAGTAAGGCATAATGACAGCCCAGGTGCTCCTTGCTCTTAAATGGAAGCAGTGACTATGCAGGACAGTTTCACATTGATTGGATAGGACATGCTGTTCTTTGAATCAAGTGTTAGGCAGTAGTGCTGCAGTGCTCACACATACTATAGGATTAATCACTGCAGAGTTCTTGACTCTGACCTGTAAAGGTAAAATAAAACTGTCTCTGAGAGACTGGGAACTGTAGGAAAAATGATGACTACAAAACACTGAGAAGGGAGTAAGAATGACTTTGTCAGAATTGTCTTAATGATTTCTTCAGGCCTTCTTAAATATTTGGATCTTAGTTGTGTTTCCTCTTTCAACCCCAAAGTCACAAATAAAACACAAGAATTGGTTTTGTTTTACTGGTATAAGCTGAGACCTAGGTTCTTAACTTATTTTAGTTGTGTTGCTTTTGCTTAGAGCTCTTTTTTTTTCCCCCTAACTCTTGATATCTGAAGTCACTTACAGTGATCACAGTTCTTTGTGTGTGTATGTGTGTAATTAATTCTTTTTTGTCTTTCAGTTTTATTGAGATATAATTTACATACAGCACTGTGTAAGTTTAAGGGGTACAGCATAATGATTTGACTTACATGCATAGTCAAATGATTTTCACAGTAAGCTTAGTGAACATCCATAATCTCATTTAGATACAAAATTAAAGAAATAGAAAAAATTTTTTTCCTTGTGATGAGAACTCTTTAGGATTTACTCTCAGCTTTCTAATATAACATACAGCAGTGTTAATTATATTATCACACTGTACATTACAGCCCTAGTACTTATTTATGTTACAGTTAGGAGTTTGTACCTTTTGACTGCCTTTACAGTTCTTTTGTGAGATTGAAAAAGTGTCTCTTTTTAAAAAAATTATTTATTTATTTTATTTACTTTTGGCTGCATTGGGTCTTAGTTGCTGGGCATGGGCTTTCTCTAAGTTGCGGCGAGCAGGGGCTACTCTTCATTGTGGTGTGCGGGCTTCTCATTGCGGTGGCTTCTCTTGTTGCGGAGCACAGGCTCTAGGCTTGCAGGCTTCAGTAGCTGTGGCACGTGGGCTCAGTAGTTGTGGCTCACGGGCTTAGTTGCTCTGTGGCATGTAGGATCTTCCTGGACCAGGGCTCAAACCCGTGTCCCCTGCACTGGCAGGCGGATTCTTAACCACTGTGCTACCAGGGAAGTCCCTGAAAAAGTGTCTTTAAGATGCTGTTGATAATACAAACTGAAACACCGAAGACACAGCATACTGACCCAACGAGGACAGCACCTTGCAGTGTGATAGAGAGGAATGCTGTCAGGTTTTGGAGCCAAATAGTCCTTGGTTTGAATTTCAGCTCTGCCACTTATTTATTCTGTAACTTTGGGCAAGTTACTTTACTGTTTTGGACAACACTTTTCTCAAGTGTAAAAAGAGTGTGTTTGTACCTTTGTAAGATTATCATGAGGTTTAAATGAGTATCACATACAGAGTGCTTAGCACATAGTAGGCAGGCACTGAATAAGTATTATTCAGTATAATAAATAAATATTAACTATATTAGTGTATCTCCCAATCTGCTGTCCTGAATTTGGCAAACTGATTGGTATCACCTCATTGAAAGTAAGTGGAATATAGGATGGAGTCTTGCAGTTCTTTTTGGGAAAAGATACTTTATAAAGTAAAGCTAGTACAATTGCCATTTGTCATGTTCTTCAGGTTCTTCAGGTTGATAACAGGGAAGATGCTGAGAAGGAAATACCTACTACTACCTTCTCATCTAGTACCCAGGTATCCTGCCCACTATGTGACCAAGGCTTCCCACCCACAAAGATCGAGCGACATGCCATGTACTGCAATGGGCTGATGGGTCAAGATACAGGTAAAGCCAGATTCCTTTCTTCAACTGTGTGGTGGTTTTGTAATCCTATATGGTACAGTGCAACAGACAACTCCTCTTCAATGCTAAAGTTTGTTTTTTTTTTTAATCTAGCTAATTATCTAGTGCTTTTCACGTTCGTTATTACTTTATACTATTTTGTTGCACATACCTCAGGACAAGGGGAAGGGAAAAATCTTTCATCTTTCAATGTTTCACACTTATTCTTTGCTATAGGCAGGCCAGAGATCATTGTTATCCCATAGACCTTGAATTTCAATTTATATATTCAAATACTGAAACTCCTATGGAACTTGAGGAACTAAGTTTTAGAGTTGCCCGTTTTTCATTCAGAATAAATCCCGTGTGTGTGTGTGTGTGTGTGTGTGTGTGTGTGTGTGTGTGTGTGTGTGAATTCTACCTAAAGATAGTTAACAGCTGAAAAATATCACTAATTTCGGGCTTCCCTGGTGGTGCAGTGGTTGGGGGTCCGCCTGCTGATGCAGGGGACGTGGGTTCGTGCCCTGGTTCGGGAGGATCCCACAGGCCACGGAGCGGCTGGGCCCGTGAGCCATGGCCGCTGAGCCTGCGCGTCCGGAGCCTCTGCTCCGCAGCGGGGGAGGCCACAGCAGTGAGAGGCCTGCGTACTGAAAAAAAAAAAAAAAATCACTAATTACCATTAATGTCCTACATGTCTCTGCTGCATCACCCTGGAGGTGTTGGTTCTCTCTCGAAGAGTACACAAAAGGCCTTGGTTTTCGTGCAGTGTGACATATTGGGCAAGAGAATCTGCTTGTTCATCACAGCCCTTGAAATACCACCCCTGATCTTGCCTTTCTGTTTATGACTCTAAACTCTAAATATAATAGAATCTGCACAACTCTGTGGTCTAACATGTTGAATGTAACCATAACTTAGATGATTTAGAAGTGTTGCAACATTTTTCTCAGTGCTACTTGGTTCCCATAACTTAGAGATATTTAATCTGAAATTGTATTATTGTGAGGTGTTTTATACATTAAGATTTCCAGGAAAGAAAGGCACATGTTATTTAATTTTTCTGAAGTTATACACTTCTTATTAATTAAATAAGGAAGTACCTAAACTTAAAATTTAAATAAATTTGTTGATTTTTCTGATTGTAAAGTAGTACCTGTTCATTGTAGTATGAATAATAATAATGGCTTACATTTATTGAGTACTTGAAATGAGTCAGGAATTATTTACATAAATGAGACCATGCCACATGTGTGTAATTCTGCAATTTGCCTTTTTTTATTTATCAGTAAATTTAGATCTTTCTATGTGCAGGTATGTTTTTTACATAGTTGAGATCTGACTGTATGTAAAATTCTGTTTTGTTTTTTTCTACTTACAGCATAAAAATTTCTCCATGTCACTATAAGTTATGTGTAAAAATATTTTTAATGCTTATATAATATTCTGTAATCCAGATTGCCTCCATTTATTTAATTGTTGTGTGTTTAGAATGCTTCAAGTTGCCATGTTATACTTATATGACAGTGAGCTTTTTATGCCTAAAATTATTGCTGTATTTTGGGGTTATTTTCTAAGGATGTATTTTTAGTTTGGGTGATAGTAAAAAAAGATGGGCTCTGGAGTCCAATCAGTCTGAGATTGAGTCCCACCTCTGTCAATTACTAGTCTGTGAGCCTGTGCTAGTTTCCAGGCTTCCCTTCATGTGTCTGTCAAACAGTAGAAATGACCTTATTTGGTTTTTGTGAGGTGGAAGGAGATATTTTAAGTGTTCAGCACAACATAGTAAGTACTTAAGAACTTTGATCTGTGGAATTCCCAGTAGTGGTATTACTAGGTCAAAGATTTTGTCATCATTTTAAAGGGTTTTTATGAATAGCATTGTAGTCTTTTAAATACAATGAAAGTTGAAGACATAAATCTGGTCAACTCCTTTAATAGAAGAGCACTGTAGGTCTAGGATTTTAGATGCAGTTTTACCTTGACATAGCTCTTTAGTTTGATTTTTAGTGGAGAGTTCCAGTGACTGAAAGAATTCTAGGGCTGGGCCTTTGGTGACCAGAGAAGGGAGAGACTATTTTGTCTATCTCGCCAAACACCTTACCCAACTGGTATTAGTTACTGAGTCAACAATGCACTCAGCACTGAGGTCCAGAAATAAATGAGTTTGAGAAACTGAATCCCCATTGAGCTCTAGGAATAGATGACCTTCTTCCAGTCAGAATCAAAAGGTAAAGAGTATAGAGTAGCTCCTACTGATATCTCCCAGACTGAACGCTGATAGTTTGTGCTTAAACAGGAAGCTTTGGTATTCATCTCTGTCAGACATCTTTCAGCTATATAATATTTGCTTTTAAGCTTGTTCTTCATTACAGGGGTGCGGTGGAGCAACTCACAGCCCCAAATACTTGATTCAGGCTTGTTTCTGAGTTTTCTCAGAAACCTAATGCAGACTTATACCACCAGATCCAGGTTTTTCTCATTGAACTTGTTGAGAGGCTGACACTGTCAGGAGGGCAAAGTAGACTGAGACTTGCATTGTTATCCATTTAGGACAAGCCTTTCAAGTTCTCTTTAATCCGTTAGGCCAAGTGTCAGTGATCCTGTGTGATGCTGCTCAGTTGGATTTACACTCTGGGTCTTGAGGACTCTTTAAAATATTATAGATATAAGTGTGTTTTCTGATATAATTGGAAGTCCTTATTTTCTTGGCACTGTATGTCTTGTAGCCCTGATCCAAATGTCTCAGACCTCCATCCAAAGATGTCTGCTGTATCCTGAATGACTGTCACAGTTTATTTTTTATGAGGAAATCTGTTTTAAAAATTAGTTCAGGGACTTCCCTGGTGATCCAGTGGTTAAGACTCTGTGCTTCCATTGCAGAGGGCATGGGTTCGATCCCTGATCCCTGGGGATCCTGCATGTCGCTGTCCCCAGAGAAGGGTGGGCTTAGCCTGAGCTGGATAGGTTTGGACAAACCCATAGGAAAGTAGGGGGTCCTTTATCCTCTTATGGGTTAGATAAGATAGGAAGCAAGGGAAACAGCCACTAAATGACAGCTTCCACTTAATCTTCCTAATAGTGTTAGCGTACCTAAATTACCCTTTCTGAGAATGTGACATTTTAGGCCTTACGGACAAGTTTGGAGCAGGGAGTCCTCACTGGAACTGTCCCACTCTCTGCTTACTCCTCTACTTTCCTGCAGACAGAGCTTGGGGCTCTACGTGGGGTGGGGGAAGTATTGATAGTTGGATGAATTATGTGAAACACCTACTAGTGTGCCTGGCATATAGTGGGTTTTTGGTAAATTTGCTGTCTTTATTTGGTTTCTCCACCAGTTTCCTGCCCCATCTTCCTTGCCAGGGATAGTAGTGATTGTTCTGGTTCCTCTCAGCTTTATGACTGAAGACAGAGGGCCGTCCACAGCCTTTTTTTTGCGTTACGCGGGCCTCTCACTGTTGTGGCCTCTCCCATTGCGGAGCACAGGCTCCGGACGCGCAGGCTCAGCAGCCATGGCTTACGGGCCCAGCCACTCTGCGGCATGTGGAATCTTCCCAGACCGGGGCACGAACGCATGTCCCCTGCATCGGCAGGCGGACTCTCAACCACTGTGCCACCAGGGAAGCCCCACAGCCTAATATTTTAATCTTTGGTAAAAGGAAGCCTTTCCCACAATGGAGGGGAAAGAGTTACACATAACCCAGTCTGGGAGACCATTAGCCCAATGCCTAAGGGGATAGAATAAGAGGGAGGACTTCCCTCCCAGAGCTAAGTTTTCAGCTTTCCCCTCCTTCCTGTTTTCCCCTGAATCTGATCCTAGACATGCTTGTTTGGCTGTGTAAAAGAAATAGTAATTAGAGTCATTTACATGAAGTGTCTACCATTTATGCCTAGTTACCGTGCAGCACAATAACAATTATGCATATCATTAAATGTGTCTGGTTAACTTTGCTGTAAGTTTTATTTTATTATAATACTACACTCTGGTTAAGTTGGCTCAATCTGCTCAGTTTGTTGCTCAATGACATGACTATCTGTTCACAACTGTGGAAAAATTAGAGGGAGTGTCCTTTAAAGGCATTGTTTGAAGGGAGATGATTTGCTAAAGTAATCTAGACTGGAACAAAAGCAGGTTGCCTTTGCATTTGCTTTTTGGAAAATGTCTTTGAGACCATTTTCATTTAAACACCGAGGAAGAATAAAGGTCTTCATTTACACATCTAGTAAATACTTATTAAATGCCTACTACATGCCAGATATAGTGAACAGAATATACAGAGTCCATGTTCTCAGAGAGCTTATATTCTAGTAGTGGGATACTATTACAGTAAACAAGTAAACATATAATATGTCACGTTGATAAGTATTTTAGAGGAAAAAAAGAAATCAAGAGGAAGAGGGGAATAGGGAGTATTGAGGTCAGGAGGTGGCAGTTTAAAATAGGTGGTGTGGAAGTTTCCATTGAGAAGGTGCCATTTGAACAGAGACCTAAAGGAAGTGAGGGAATAAGTTAAGAGAATTTTGAGTGGAGAGGAGAGTGTTACGGGCAGAGGGAACAGTAAGTTCAAAGACCCTGAGGTGAGCAGGCTTGGCGTATATGGGGAATGACAAAGAAGCCAGTGCAGCTGCAGTAGAGTAAGTGAGGGAGAGATTAACAGTGAGACCAGAGAGGTAATTGGGGAGGGGACAGGTAGACAGATCACATAGGGCTCTTAGGCCATTAGTGAGGACTTTAGCTTTTAAAGGAGGAAACATTGGAGGGGTTTGAGCAAAAAATGAATTAATATTTGAACAAGGGATCACTCTGGCTGCTGTGTGAATAGATTGTTGGGTGACAAGGGTGGAAGCTGGGAGAACAGCCAACGTTTTATTTTTGGTAATAAGATAGAGTGGGAGAAACATAGGCTTTGGAACTAGGTAGATCTGAACTTAAATTTCAGCTGTAATACTTGTCGGCTGGGTAATGCTTGACAAATTATCTTACTCTTTGAGGATCAGGTGCCTCATTTGTAAAATTAGTCTAACATCATTAGGATTGTCATGGGAATCAGAGATAAAGCACCCAGCACTGTGTCTAGATTGTTTTAGATATTCAATAAATGGTAGCTACTGTTATTATTGAATATTTTTCTTGCCTGTGTAGTCATTTTGAAGTCTGTGTTTCTGTGTGCTAATACAATACGTAAAGGATAAGCCACCAGCCAGCTAGAGCTAAGGGAAAGATGAAAGGCAAGGAAAGGCATTAGAGTCAAAGTGCTAAGAATAAGTTTAGTGAGAAATAGATCATAGCAGAGTTAGGAAAGCTGAAGGCATTAACTGTATACACTTTGGGCCTAGATACAGAGGTGTGGATATTGCCAGGAGTGGATTTTCTCTCCATGGATATTTCTTGGAAACATAACGGTGGGTAAGTAGGTGGGTAGAGGTATCAAATCTCTTGATAGAGATTTGCCTGAGAGCTATCAGAGAAGGACTGGGACCTAGAATAGGCTTGACTTGGGTGAGTCAGCAAAAATCAGAAGACCCAATCATCTCTAAGTAACAAATTTCTTAAATTAGACAGAGTTGACTTTTTCTGTTTTATATATCTGTATTTGCCTACCTGAATGTAATTTGTACCCCATTCAGTCTTCTCACTTGTATTAATGTGGCTTTTGTGGTACCCAGGAGGATTAAGTATATCACTATTGACACCTAACTACTGAGGTATTAACAATTGGGAAGTAGCATAGGTTTAGTAGAAATAACATGGATTATGGAGACAGACTGACCTGTGGGAAGATATACAGATCCAAACAAAGTGAGATTACAGTGCAATTGGATAGATAAAAGGCATACACATGAATAACTGTAATGCAAGGTGAAAATGACTAAGGGACATAAAGATAAATTCCTGTGGTGTTTCAGAAGAAACGTGATTAGAGATTTAGAAAGAAGGACATTAATGTAAAATAGCAGTAGGCAAAATTCACGTAAATAGAAAAACATGAAGAAACATGCTGTACAAGAAAGAGCATGCCATTCAGTGTGGTTGTAGTATGGGCATTATGAAAATAAATAGTAGGCAATTGGAGAATGACAAACATAACTTGAGTTATATGGGTTAATACAGGGCAAAGTTTTTTTCAACTTGTAAAATAATTATTTACGTGTTTACTCCAGTAGTAGGACTCTTTTGGGTTCAGGTGTTGGAAAAACAAGCAATCTGAAGCAAAAAAGAGAGGTTAGTTTTCATAATAATTGGGAAGCCTGGGATAGGCTTTAGGCAGAGCAGGATCTAGGAGCTGAGATGGTGTGTCTCTCCATCTTTCGGCTCCATTTGTTTCTATTCAATAGATAGGCTTTTTTTTTTTTTTTTTTTTTTTAAGGGGCAAGCAAAGTGTCTGCCAGCAGCCATAGGCTTTTAGTCTTTAATGGAAAGAAGGAGTTCTTTCTCCTGAGACCACAAGTCAGTCTAGAGAAAGACTCTGATTGTCTTTATTTAAAGTGTCCACCCCTGCTTTAGTCACTCTTACCAAGTAGATGGTTATGTATCATTTTATATAAGTCAGAACAAATAATGGAAAACCCTATTAGTATCTATCAGAAAATTCTATCACTCCTAATAACAGAAAACACCGTTTTAATTAATGTAATTAATTATTAAATGGGTTTAACATGTAAGGTTTCTTTTTCTCACATATCCAGATGTCTAGAGTGAGGCAGTGGCTCAGTGATGTAATGAGAACCTAAGCTTTTCTCTTTTGGCTCTACAGTCCTGTACTTGTAGCTTCTTGACTTATTGTTTCAAGATGGCTGTTAACATCTCTAGACCTTACATCTGTGTTCCAGGCAGGAAGAAGAACAAAGAATAAAGGGGTATGGCTGTAGATTGTGACTGCTGCAATCTAATAACTCATTCCTATAATCTCATGGAATTGAGTTTATTCCAAATTGTGGTAGAATTAGGTCAGTTATGAATTTAGTGTTCATGTCTTTATGTGTAAAAAATTTAACATCTTTGAAATCATTGATTAATTTGCTTCTTACAGTGATTCAACTTAAAAATTTTCATGTCCTGCTGTTAATGAAGTATTGTGTTAGGTGCTGGGAGTGCTCACAAGGTAATAAAGGTATATGATACAGAGCTGAATGGGACCCCAAATTTGTATTCAGGGAATTCACAGTCCAGTGAGACAGACTTGGGAACGACTAAATATGATACAAGTCATATTTAGTGCTAAAATATAGTGCTAAAATAGAGGCACTAAGCACTCACAGAGATGGAAGGGATTATTACTGATTGGTGAGAAAAAGGACAGATTCTTATTTAAATGTTCCCCTAGTATCAGGTATGGGTTTTTAACGCTTCCCCCCCCCCCTTTATTGAAGATATGCATCTAAAATAGCAACAAGCCTTGTAAAGTATAAATTGTCTGAATTTCTGATTTTTTTCTTTAAACCAGACTACAAAAAGTGAAATTACTGGATTATATGTATAAAGTTTTAAGATTGCTTTCTGGAAAGGTTATACTCATTTAAATTCTCACTGGTAGCACGTGAGAGTGTTCCTTTCACCACACCATTACAAATACTGAGGAATATTACTTTTTCTTTTTTTGTTTTTAAAGCATGGTATATTCAGTAGATAAACAGTGATATTTCATTATATTTTATATTTCTTTGACTAGTAAAGGTGAGTTTTTTTTCTTTTTTAAAAAAGCCAATTTGTATTTCTTTTTTGAGAAATTGTTCTCTGAACTTTCCCAAGTATCTATTGGGTTCTTAGTACTTTTCTTATCAATTTATATAAGTTCTTTACAAATTATATTTTCCCTTTGCTTCAAAGGTGCTTTCCAGGTTTTTTCCACCCACCCAACAGTTCTTACCAAGGTTCCAGTTTTATGCAGCCTGGCACAGCAAGCCCATTCTTGTGCTTGAACAGCCAAAGCCATTTCTTAAAGCAGAAGCAGTGCTGATCCTGCAGAAGGATCTAATCGGTGTGAATAGCAGTGGCACTGATATGGGGAAAAAAGTATTGGAATCCATGCAGAACTGGGGAGGAGAGGAGGGTGGGTGGGCAGCAAGGAGAAAGGATAAAGAATTCATTGCTGTTGATAATGAGAGGAGGAAGCTAAGAGGTGGGAAGAGGTGGTGGCCTGGTACAGGGGTCAGCAGGAGCTGGATGCCCAAAGTGGTATATCTAAAGTGGATTCTTCTTTGATAGACTTGACCCCAGACTGTTTGGTGTTTCTGTAGAGGCCATCATCTTATTTGAATGCCTGCTGACATAGAAATATATAACTCTTAGCCACTGGATGAATCCTTAGACCAAGTACCTCCACTCCAGACTTGTGATGTTCCACTGCTTGTAACTCTCTCCTCTTGTATTAATAATATAGCAGAACTGTGTGGTCCTGTCCCATCCCTCCACCCCTGTCATCTGAGTTGTCTTCTGATAATTTTTGTTTAGCCTTTCTGTGGAACATTTCCTTGTATTAGCTCCACTATGATGCATTAATAAGGTTACTGTATGATATGGCATGTGAAAATGGCAGTCTGACTGCAATCCATGTCTACTTGAGTCCTCAGTGTCTTCACTCTTCCCATTTTGTTCCTCTTAACCTTGACTTTGTTATGCCTAATCGTTATGCCTTGCTGCTAAAGAGCCAGGCCTCGGGATTTCTTTTAGCAGGTTTTTTCCCTGCTAGGTGTGCTTATTCCTTCCTTGAAAAAATAAAATAGCTCTTATTAACACTGGAATACTAACCAAAGCATTATGTGTTGAAGGAATATTAACAGCTAAAAACTACAAGAGAAGTTCTCTCACTTCATGATTTAGTCACATGTTTCAATCCAGGCATCTAGAGCATTTTAAGAAAGACGAAAGTTCAAGGAATTAATATTAGATCAGTCATCTCCATTATAACTATCACAGAGCAACAGTCAGGACTATAAGTATCTTAGAGGATAAGTGTTATTGTTATCTCCATTTTATCCATGGAGAATCTGGCATCAGGGAGGTTTAGTACTTGGCCAGCATCAGATAGTTAAGCAGCAGAGCCAGGGCCCGAGCCCAAGTATGCCTGACTCCAGAGTCAGTCATTTTTCTTCATTGCTGTGTTCTGTCTGCCTTCCCTTGTGCAGAGGTGGGGACACACACAGTAGGGGAAAGTATGAGGAGACTATATAAGCCTCAGTCAGTTTTAGGAAGGCAGAGTACTAATAATCCTTCACCCCTGAATGCAGACATGAAATCTGATCTCATCAGAATTGACCTTGTCAGCTTTTCAGTTACCGAGAAGAAAAGTTTGATGGATTCACACTGTTTCCTGGTGAACAAGAGTTGATATGACCGACATAAGTCATCTCTGTGAAAACATGTGTGCGAAGTCAAAGGATCAGACGATGATGAGAATTACTTCTGGTGGTGTGGAGACTGACCATTCACAGACTTGTTACTAAGGAGTTTTCTAATGGCTTAATATAAAGGAAGCACTTGATAGCAAGATGGATTTTTTTTCCCATTAAGTAAAAGGATTTAATTTGCCAAATCTTTGTAAATCATACCTAGTATAGCTACCATTTATGAGCACCTGCTATATACCAGGAGCTGTACTTTTTGTATATTCTGTTTTAATTCTCACAGTAGTCTTTTGAAGTAGGAAGCTGAGGCTTGACGGGAAAATAATTTCCCCAAGGTCACATACCTAATAAGTGGCAAGAACTCACAACCAGCTACACAACCAGCTTTAATTCAAAAGCTTGTACTCCAAAGAATCATCCATGAAATATTGAGATTTAAAAAAAAGTTTCAGAATACTGAATACCAGTATGGTAGTTAATGTATTATTTTAAGAATTTGTAGTAAAACTGTGGTTTTATGTAATAAAGTAATGATAATTTTGAGAATAAAAGCTTCTTGGTGGGGGTGGGTGGAGGCAGAGGATGGGATCAGGAAGAAGCACAGTTAGCTACTCAGTTTTGATAATAGTCTACTTTTTAAGTTGGATGATTGATTTGCATATATATTCTTTTGTACATATTATAAAACATTTTAAAGAGCTCATATATTTCTGTTATGCTCCACTGTCATCCATTTCACTTTCTTAGGAACCTTGATAAAGCAGCAACTAGTAAAATTCAGAGAAATTTAGTTTTTTTCTGCATATGGAACTCATTGAGTATTATCTTAATTTAGGCTGTGATGATAATATGTGACCACTGGATTTGATTGTCATTAATAGTCTTTAGAAGCCTCTTAGGGTTTTTATTATTATTAGGGTTTTTTCCAGGTCCTTTTATCTGTGCCACCTGTCTTTCATACCAGTTTCTTCAAAAGACAATGGCCAATTTAACTTTGATTATTGTCTTGCAAAAGGACTTTGTGTGAGTTTATTTTATTTTAATTACAAGAACATTTCAGACATAAAAATTGAAGGAATATTAGTGCCTTGAAACCCCCATGTGCCATCCATTTATCAACTCATGGTCACTGTTATTTCATCTGTATTCCATTCATAACTCCCACTCCCTGGATTATTTCAAATCAGATCCTAGATACCATTTCATTATTTTCCTCAGTATCCCTGAAAGATAAGGTCTCTTTTTTAATAAAACCCTAACTATAATATTATCATACTGAAAAAATTAATATCATCAAATATCTGGTCTGTGTAAATCTCCTTGAGTCTCATAATTGGTTTTTACAGTTGGTTTGTTACAGTCAGGATCCAAACAAGGTTCACACATTCCAGAACATTTTTAATGCTAATATCTCAGGCACTCTTAATTATAGGAGAATCAAACCCAAAAGTGTTCCTTTTTTTTTTTCCCCCATATTTTTTGGCTGCACTGCGCGGCATGCGGGAATCTTAGTTCCCAACCAGGGATCGAACCTGTGCCCCCTGCAGTGGAAACGCAGTGTCTTAACCACTGGACCACCAGGGAAGTTCCAAGTGTTCCTTTTTAAGACTGAAACATTCATGATTAATACCTATAAGCTCAGTAACAGTAACTGTGTCACAATTGTTTTTATTCTCTCCACAGCATCTTAACATAGTGCTATGCAGGTAGGTCCTTCGAAAATGTACTCCTTTAAAGCAAAAGTTGACAGGCTTTTTTAAGAGAGACAGCTAGTAAATATTTTAGGCTTTGCAGGCTACTAGGTAGTTCGCTTTGTCCTTTATAAAGATTACTGTGGATGTTCTAGTCTTTTGCATTTCCATATAAATTTTAGAGCCAACTTGTAAGTATGTTGTTTAGTTTCCAACTTTGTTTCTGGTAATATTCTTTTTCTTGAAGTGTATTTTATCTGATAGAACAACTAGACCTAGTTCTAGCCATTTCAGCTCTTTATGCCTACTGCTTGTCTGGTATATCTTTTTCCATACATTCACTTTTAACATATTTGTGTTTTTTTGTTTTGTTTTTTAAATTTATTTATTTTTGGCTGCATTGTGTCTTTGTTGCTGCACGTGGGCTCTCTCCAGCTGCAGCTAGCGGGGGCTACTCTTCAGTGCAGTACGCGGGCTTCTCAGTGCGGTGGCCTCTCTTGTTGCGGAGCACGGGCTCTAGGCATACGGGCTTCAGTAGTTGTGGCTCGCAGACTCTAGAGCACAGGCTTAGTAGTTGTGGCGCACGGGCTTAGCCACTCCACGGCATGTGGGATCCTCCCGGACCAGGGCTCGAACCTGTGTCCCCTGCATTGGCAGGCGGACTCCCAACCACTGTGCCACCCGGGAAGCCCCATATTTGTGTTTTTATTTTGAAGTGTGTGTCTTGTAGACAACATACTGTTGAGTCATGCTTTTTACCCATTCTGACAATCTCTAATTTTTAATTGGAAAATTTAGTTAATCATTTAATTATTGATGTGATTGGGTTTAGGTCTACCATTTAATTTTTAAATTTTTGTCCCTTTTGTTTTGTTTTTTCTTTTCTGACTTATTTTGATTATTTGAATATGCTATAGAATTGCCTTTTTTGCCCTTTATTTTTTGAAGCTATACTTCTATTTTTAGTGGCTACTGTTGGGGCAAGGTAGGCTTTTACAGTCTACTTAGAGTTAATACCACTTTATGAAAAGTATAGAAATCTTACAATTGTATAGGTACATTTACTACCTTCTCCTTTATGCTGTAGTTGTCATATATCACATGTACATCTACGTATATTATAAATCCCATAAAACAATGTTATAGTTTTGTTTTAAATAGTTGCTGTGGATTGTAAAGAAATTAAGGGGAAAATGTTCTTTACTAGATATTTACCATTTTTGATACTCTTCAGTTCTTCCTGATGATCTGAGTCTGTGTAGTATCATCCCCTTCAGCCTGAAGAATTGCCTTTAGCATTTCTTACAGGGTGGGTCTGCTGGTTACAAACTTCCTTAATAATTTTATTATCTGAAAAATGTCTGATTTCATCATCATTCTTTTTTTTAAAGTTTATATACAAATTTTCTTTGTCTTTTTTTTATTTTAATTTTTGGTTTTTTTTAACATCTTTATTGTGTCTGGTTTTTAAATCTTTCACTTATTTCTTAATCTTTGCCTTAACCATTCCATGGTTAAGATAAATGAATTAAGCAAATGCTATTTTATAATTAGTATGAAATCAAAAATACGACTTTTTCCCAAAAGTTAATTGCTGAGCTTGGTTTTCAAAGAGAACCAATCAGATCAGAATTCATCTTTTACCTCCTTATCTAGCTCTTCTTTCTGATTTTCTCAGTTCTGTTAATATTATATTGGTTTTGTCAGTCATTCAAGTTGAACTTCTTAGGATCAATATCTTCTGAATTATCAAATGCTGCTGTATTTCTTTCAAAAACTACACCTCTGATATCCATTTAGTCTCCATCTGCATTTCTGAAATCCTGTTCATTGTGCACTGTTCTGTTCAAATATCATTAATTTGATCTGTGCAATTTAGTTCCAAAACACTCAATCCAACAAACATGTATTGAGTACCTCATCATCATTCTTGAAGGATATTTTCACTGAATATAGAATTTTGGGTTGATAGGTTTTTCCCTTTTAGCAATTTAAAGATTTTGTTCCACTATCTTCTGACCTCCACAGTTTCTGATAAGAAATCTGCAGTCATTCAAATTGTTTACCCCTATAAATTGAAAACAGGTCACATTTTCCTCATTCTCTTTGTATGTTAAGTAATTTTGGATTGTATCCTGGACATTGTGAATGTTATATTGTGGATATTCTAGTGTGTGTTTTATTCCTCAGAAAAATATTATATTTTGTTTCATCAGACAGTTAACTGGGTTGGAATCAAGCTACACACTCTTGTTTAGGGAAGCAGTCCATATCTCAGTTTGGTTCTTTATCTTTAACTGGAGTCTGTCTAGTGCAAGAGTGGTTCTGGAGTCAGCCAGAGACCTGGGCAGAGTTTATTCACAGAATATGGGGTTTTTCCTCTCTGGTTTTTCCTCCCAGAATATTAGTCACTTTGGATTTGTCTGATGTTTTCTTATGATTAGATTTAGGTCAGAACATTTTTGGCAGGAAATAATAACAAAGAGAGTGTAGTATTCTTCTAAATGCATCATGCCTTTGTCAGTTTGGACTGCTCTAACAAAGTACCATAGATTGAGTGGCTTATAAACAATGGAAATTTATTTCTCACAGTTTTGGAGTCTGTAAGTCTGTGATCAGGATGCCAGCATGGTTGGGTTCTGGTGATAGCCCTCTTCTGGGTTGCAGACTTCTGACATCTTGCTGTGTCCTCATGTAGTGGAAGGAGAGAGCTCTGGCCTCTTCAGTCCCTTATAATGGCGCTAATCCCATTCATGAAGGCAGACCCTCTCGACCTAATCACTACCCAAAGGCCCATATTCTAATACCATCACACTGGAGGTTAGAATTTCAACATATGAGTGTTGGGGTAACACAAATATTCAATCCGTAACACATCACATCAGGGGGCAAATGATATCAGTTTGTGCTCTGGGGGTTGTTAAATTTGATCCTCTAAGGTAATGTCTACCAGATTTCCTTCTGCAAATGTACCTTTTCCCTTTGTAATCAGTATGTCATCTGTGGGGTAATACTTTAAGGCTGTATGAACATCCTGTTCCCTAACAGGCATTCACCCATGGTTTTAGCATCCATTGGTGAGTCTTGCTTAAATTAATTGTTATTATTATAGTAAATGGTGATTTTTGTATTCCTGCCATTCTTGTGCATTAATTAGCTGACATTCTTCTGTAGAAAGAAACTTTTCCCTTTCCCATTAATTTTTTTAATGTGGTATGGATTCATTTTTTAAAATTTAATGTGTCATAATTCATTCTTTCTAGTAGTCATTTTGTTGTCCACATTTGACCGGTGAAAGTCCCTTCAGGTGTCTTCTGTAACTTTTTGTCATGTGCCCGTCAGTTTTTTGAGCACTTCCTTACTTTTTAGTACAAGAAGTTGTGAGGTTGCTTTGACTTTTCCTGCTTCAGTCCTGGAATTTTACCATTTATCCACAGGTTCCACTCTTAATCATTATGCTATTTTGCCTTCTAACAATTTTTTTTAAAGCAGTACATCTTCATTGTAGAAGATTTAAGTGGGAAAAAAATTTTTTTTAATTGAGGTAACATTGGTTTCTTACATTGGAAAATTTTACTCAGAAAAAACTCACCCATGATTTGGTCCAGTTCAAGCCACTGTTAACAGTTTGATGTGTATCTTTTCCTTACTTTTTTGGTTTTATTTACATGCATACCTTGTTTCGTTGCACTATGTTTTATTGTGTTTTTCTACAAATTAAATATGTGTGGTAATCCTTTGTCGAGCAAGTCTATCAGCACCATTTTTCCAATAGCCTTTGCTCACTTCATGTCTCTGTTTCACATTTTGGTAATTCTTGGCAATATTTCAAAGATTTTCATTCTTGTATTTGTTATGGTGATCTGTGATCAGTGATCTTTGATGTTACTACTATAACTCACTGAAGACTCAGATGATGGTTAGCATTTTTCAGCAATAAAGTATTTTTAATTAAGGTATGTACATTTTTTTTTTAGACATAATGCTGTTGCACGCTTAAAAAACTATAGTATACTAAGAACCTACTGTATAGCACAGGGAACTCTACTCAGTACTCTGTAATGGCCTATATGGGAAAAGAATCTAAAAAAGAGTGGGTATATGTATAACTGATTCACTTTGCTGTACACCTGAAAGTAACACAACACTGTAAATCAACTATACACCAATATAAATTAAAAAAAAAAAAGATTACAGGGCTTCCCTGGTGGCGCAGTGGTTGAGAGTCTGCCTGCTGATGCAGGGGACACGGGTTCGTGCCCCGGTCCGGGAAGATCCCACATGCCGTGGAGCGGCTAGGCCCGTGAGCCATGGTCGCTGAGCCTGCGTGTCCGGAGCCTGTGCTCCGCCATGGGAGAGGCCACAACAGTGAGAGGCCCGTGTACCACAAAAAAAAAAAAAAAAAAAGATTACAGTATAGTGTAGATATAACCTTCATATGCATTGGGAAACCAGAAAATTTGTGTGGCTCACTTTATCACGATATTTGCTTCATTGCACTTGTTTGGAACTGAATCCACAATATCTGTGATGTTGCCTGTAGTTAGCTTTGAACAGCAGGTTTGTTTTGAGACTGTTTTTTATTTTTATTGTTTAACAGTATAATGAATCCCTATGAACCTGTTTTCCAGCTTCAGCAATTACCAACATATGACCAGTCTTTTTTTATGTATAACATTCCTCACATCCACCTCCCACTAGATTTTTTGAAGCAATTTTCAGGCATATTATTAAATATTGTAATATTGAAAGATAAGGACTATTTTTAAAAAAATACAGCCACAGTACCATTGTCACACCAGTCAGCATCTCTCTTTCCCCAGTCATATCATAATTTCTTTCTTAATGGTTTGTTCAAATCAGGGTCCAAACAAGGTTTATGTGTTTCATTTGGTTGAAGTCTTTCAAGTTTCTTTTAATCTGTTATCCTTATCTCTTTGTTTTCTATAGTTTATTTGTTAAAAGATTGGCTTTTTGTCTTTCAGAATTTCCCTCCTGAATTTTGCTGATTGTATCCCTATTCTATCTTTAGCATGGTCTTCTGTTCTTTTTTTTTTTTTTTGGTGTATAATTGCTTTAAAATGTTGTGTTCGTTTCTGCTGTACAATGAAGTGAATCAGCTATATGTATACATATATCCTCTCCCTTTTGAACCTCCCTCCCACCCCACCCCCCTCAATCCCTCCCATCTAGGTCATCATACAGCACTGAGCTGAGCTCCCTGTGCTATAACACAGGTTCCCACTAGCTATCTATTTTACACATGGTAGTGTATTTATGTCAAACCTAATCTCCCAATTCATCCCACCCTCCCCTCCCCTCCAACCCTGTGTCCACACATCTGTTCTCTACATCTGCATCTCTATTCCTGCCCTGCAAATAGGTTCATCTGCACTATTTTTCTAGATTCCACATATATGCATTAATATATATTAATATATGATATGTTTTTCTCTTTCTTAACTTCACTCTGTATGACAGACTCTAGGTCCATCCATATCTCTACAAATGACCCAATTTCATTCCTTTTATGGCTGAGAATATTCCATTGTATATATGTACCACATCTTCTTTATTCATCTGTTGATGGACATTTAGGTTTGTTCCATATCCTGGCTATTGTAAATAGTGCTGCAGTGAACATTGGGATACATGTGTCTTTTTTTTTTTAATTTAATTTATTTATTTATATTTGGCTGTGTTTAGGTCTTCGTTGCAGCACATGGGTTTTCTCTGGTTGCGGCGAGTGGGGGCTACTCTTTGTTGCAGTGCGCGGGCTTCTCATTGTGGTGGCTTCTCTTGTTGTGGAGCACAGGCTCTAGGCACACGGGCTCTAGGAGCACGGACTCTAGAGCACAGGCTCAGTAGTTGTGGCGCATGGGCTTAGTTGCTCTGCGGCATGTGGGATCTTCCCAGACCAGGACTCAAACCTGTGTCCCCTGCATTGGCAGGCAGATTCTTAGCCACTGCACCACCAGGGAAGCCCCTACAGGTGTCTCTTTGAATTACGGTTTTCTGAGGGTATATGCCCAGGAGTGGGATTGCTGGGTTATATGGTAGTTCTATTTTTAGTTTTTTAAGGAACATCTGTACTGCTCTTCACAGTGGCTGTATCAATTTACATTCCCACCAACAGCGTAAGAGGGTTCCCTTTTCTCCACACCCTCTCCAGTATTTATTGTTTGTAGATTTTCTGTTGATGGCCATTCTGACCGGTGTGAAGTGATACCTCATTGTAGTTTTGATTTGCATTTCTCTAGTAATTAGGGATGTTGAACATCTTTTCATGTATTTGTTGGCCACCTGTATGTCTTCTTTGGAGAAACGTCTATTTAGGTCTTCTGCCCATGTTTTGACTGGGTTCTTTGCTTTTTTTGATATTGAGCTGCACGAGCTGTTTGTGTAACTTGGAGATTAATCCTTTGTCAGTTGCTTCGTTTGCAAATATTTTCTCCCATTCTGAGGGTTGTCTTTTTTGTCTTGTTTATGGTTTCCTTTGCTGTGCAAAAGCTTTTAAGTTTGATTAGGTCCCATTTGTTTATTTTTGTTTTTATTTTCATTAGGAGGTGGGTCAAAAAAGATCTTGTGATTTATGTCAAAGAGTGTTTCTCATATGTTTTCCTCTAAGAGTTTTATAGTGTCTGGACTTGCATTTAGATCTTCAGTCCATTTTGAGTTTACTTTTCTGTATGGTGTTAGGGTGTGTTCTAATTTCATTCTTTTGCATGTAGCTGTCCAGTTATCCCAATAACACTTATTGAAGAGACTGTCTTTTCTCCACTGTATATTCTTTTTTAAAAATATTTTTTAAAAATTAATTAATTGATTTATTTTTGGTACATTGGGTCTTTGTTGCTGCGCGTGGGCTTTCTCTACTCTTCATTGCTGTGCACGGGCTTCTTATTGCAGTGTCATCTCTTGTTGTGGAGCACGGGCTCTAGGCATGTGGGCTTCAGTAGTTGTGGCTCACGGCCTCAGTAGTTGTGGTTCACAGGCTCTAGAGCACAGGCTCAGTAGTTGTAGCTCACAGGCCTAGTTGCTCCACGGCATGTGGGATCTTCCCAGACCAGGGATCACACCCGTGTCCCCCTGCATTCACAGGTGGATTCTTAACCACTGCCCCACTAGGGAAGTCCCTCCACTGTATATTCTTGCCTCCTTTCTCATAGATTTGGTGACCATAGGTCTGTAGGTTTATCTCTGGGCTTTCTATCCTGTACCATTGATCTATATTTCTGTTTTTGTGCTAGTACCATACTGTCTTGATTACTGCAGCTTTGTAGTATAGTCTGAAGTCAGGGAGCCTGATTCCTCCAGCTCTGTTTTTCTTTCTCAAGATTGTTTTGGCTATTCGGGGCCTTTTGTGTTTCCATACAAATTGTAAAATTTTTTGTTCTAATTCTGTGAAAAATGCCATTGGTAATTTGATAGGGATTGCATTGAATCTGTAGATTGCTTTGGGTAGTATAGTCATTTTCACAATATTGATTCTTCCAATCCAAGAATATGGTATATCTCTCCATGTGTTTGTGTCATCTTTGATTTCTTTTATCAGTGTTTTATAGTTTTCTGAGTATAGGTCTTTTGCCTCCTTAGGTGGGTTTATTCCTAGGTGTTTTATTCTTTTTGTTGCATTGGTAAATGGGATTGTTTCCTTAATTTCTCCTTCTGATCCGTCATTGTTAGTGTATAGGAATGCAAGAGATTTCTGTGCATTAATTTTGTATCCTACAACTTTACCAAATTCAGTGATTTGGTAGTTTTCTGGTGGCATCTTTAGGATTTTCTAAGTATAGTATCATGTCATCTGCAGACAGTGACAGCTTTACTTCTTTTTCAATTTGGATTCTTTTTATTTCTTTTTCTTCTCTGATTGCCTTGGCTAGGACTTCCAGTACTGTGTTGAATAATGTGGTGAGAGTGGACATCCTTATCTTGTTCTTGATCTTAGAGGAAATGCTTTCAGTTTTTCACCATTGAGAATGATGCTTGCTATGTGTTTGTCGTATATGGCTTTTATTATGTTGAGGTAGGTTCTCTCTGTGCCCACTTTCTGGAGAGTTTTTATCATAAATCGGTATTGAATTTTGTCAAAAGCTTTTCCTGCATCTATTGGGATGATCATATGGGCTTTCTCCTTCAATTCGTTAATATGGTTTATCACATTGATTGATTTGTGTGTATTGAAGAATCCTTTTATTCCTGGGGTGAACCCCACTTGATCATGGTGTATGATCCTTTTAATGTGCTGTTGGATTCTGTTTGCTAATATTTTGTTCAGGATTTTTGCATCTGTGTTTATCAGTGATACTGGTCTGTAATTTTCTTGTCATATCTTTGTCTGGCTTTGGTATCAGGGTGATGGTGGCCTCGCAGAATGTGTTTGGGAGTGTTCCTCCCTCTGCAATTTTTTTGGAAGAGTTTGAGGAGGATAGGTGTTAGCTCTTCTCTAAATGTTTGATAGAATTGGCCTGTGAAGCCATCTGGTCCTGGACTTTTGTTTGCTGGAAAATTTTTAATTACAGTTTCAATTTCATTACTTGTGATTAGTCTGTTTATATTTTCTAATTCTTCCTGGTTCAGTCTTGGAAAGTTGTACCTTTCCAAGAATGTGTCTGTTTCTTCCAGGTTGTCCATTTTTATTGGCATATAGTTGCTTGTAGTAGTCTCTTAATGATCCTTTGTACTTCTGTGGTATCAGTTGTAATGTCTCCTTTTTCATTTCTAATTTTATTGATTTGAGTCCTCTCCCTTTTTTCTTATTGAGTCTGGCTAAATGTTTATCAATTTTATCTTCTCAAAGAACCAATTTTATTGATCTTTGCTATTGTTTTCTTCGTTTCTATTTTATTTATTTCCTCTCTGACCTTTATGATTTCTTTCCTTCTACTAACTTTGGGGTTTTTTGTTCTTCTTTCTCTAGTTGCTTTAGGTATAAGGTTAGATTGTTTATTTGAGATTTTTCTTGTTTCTTGAGGTGAGATTGAATTGCTATAAACTTCCCTCTTAGAACTGCTTTTGCGGTGTCCCATAGGTTTAGGGTTGTCGTGTTTTTGTTGTCATTTGTTTCTGTGTGTTTTTTGATTTCCTCTTTGATTTCTTCAGTGATACCTTGGTTGTTTATTAGTATATTGTTTAGCCTCCATGTGTTGGTGTTTTTTATAGTGTTTTTCCTGTAATTGATTTTTCTTTTTTTTTCTTTCTTTTTTTTTTTTTTTTGTGGTACACAGGCCTCTCACTGCTGCGTCGTCTCCCGTTGTGGAGCACAGGCTCCGGACATGCAGGCTCAGTGGCCATGGCTCATGGGCCCAGCTGCTCCGCAGCATGTGGGATCCTCCCAGACCAGGGCACGAACTTGTGTCCCCTGCATCGGCAGGCGGACTCTTAACCACTGCACCACCAGGGAAGCCCTGATTTTTCTTTTAAATGCCCTTGGTATTGTTTTCTTTTTAACTTACTTATTTTAATTTATTTATATTTGGCTGTATTGAGTCTTTGTTGCTGTGCGCGGGCTTTCTTTAGTTGCCATGAGCGAGGGCCTACTCTTCTTTGTGGTGCACAGGCTTCTCATTGTAGTGGCTTCTCTTGTTGTGGAGCACGGGCTCTAGGCACACAGGCTTCAGTAGTTGTGGCATGCAGGCCTTAGAGTGCAGGCTCAGTAGTTGTGGCACACGGGCTTAGTTGCTCCTCAGCATGTGGGACCTTTCTGGACCAGGACTTGAACCCGTGTCCCCTGCATTGGCAGGTGGATTCCCAACCACTGTGCCACCAGGGAAGCCCTCCTGTAATTGATTTCTAATCTCATAGCCTTGTGGTTGGAAAAGATGCTTGATACAATTTCAGTTTTCTTAAATTTTCCAAGGCTGGATTTGTGACCTAAGATGTGATCTGTCCTGGAGAATGTTCCAGGTGCACTTGAGATGAAAGTGTATTCTGTCGTTTATGGGTGGAATGTCCTATAAATATCAATTAAATCTATCTGGACTATTGTGTCATTTAAAGCTTGTGTTTCCTTATTTATTTTCTGTCTGGGTGATCTATCCATTGGTGTGAGTGGGGTGTTAAAGTCCCCCACTATTATTGTGTTACTATTGATTTCCCCTTTTATGGCTGTTAGTATTTGCCTTATGTATTGAGCTGCTCCTATGTTGGGTGCATAAATCTTCATAATTGTTACATCTTCTTCTGATTAATCCCTTGATCATTATGTAGTGTCCTTCCTTATTTCTTGTAATAGTCTTTATTTTAAAGTCTATTTTATCTGGGTTGAGTATTGCTACTCCAGCTTTCTTTTGATGTCCATTTGCATGGAATATCTTTTTCCATCCCTTCACTTGCAGTCTGTATGTGTCCCTATGTCTGAAGTGGGTCTCTTGTAGACAGCATACATATGGGTTTTGTTTTTGTGTCCATTCAGCGAGCCTGTGTCTTGGTTGGAGCATTTAATCCATTTACACTGAAGATAATTATCTAGATGTATGTTTCTGTTACCATTTTCTTAATTGTTTGGGGTTTGTTTTCGTGAGTCTTTTTCTTCTCTTGTGTTTCCCACCTATAGAAGTTCCTTTAGCATTTGTTGTAAAGCTGATTTGGTGGTGCTGAATTCTCTTAGCTTTTGCTTGTCTGTAAAGCTTTTTATTTCTCCATCAAATCTGAATGAGATCCTTGCTGGGTAGAGTAATGTTGGTATTTGGTTGTAGGTTTTTTCCTTTCATCACTTTAAATATATCCTGCCACTCCCTTGTGGCCCTCAGAGTTTCTGATGAAAAATCAGCTGATAACCTTATGGTGATTTCCTTGTATGTTATTTGTTGCTTTTTCCTTGCTGCTTCTAATATTTTTTCTTTGAACCTAATTGTTGTTAGTTTGATTAATATGTGTCTTGGTGTTCTTCTCCTTGGGTTTATCCTGTTTGGGGCTCTCTGCACTTCCTGGACTTGGGTGACTATTTCTTTTCCCATGATAGGGAAGTTTTCAACTGTAATCTCTTCAAATATTTTCTCAGACCCTTTCTCTTTCTCTTCGGCTTCTGGGACCCTATAGTTCGAATGCTGGTGTGTTTAATGTTGTCCCAGAGGTCTCTGAGACTGTCCTCATTTCTTTTCATTGTTTTTTCTTTATTCTGCTCCTCAGCAGTTATTTCCACCATTCTATCTTCAGCTCACTTATTTGTTCTTCTGTTTCAGTTATTCTGCTATCGATTCCTCCTAGTGTATTTTCCATTTCAGTTATTGTGTTATTTATCACTGTTTGTTCTTTTTAAATTTATTTATTTATTTATTTATTTATTTTTCGTTGCGTTGGGTCTTCGTTGCTGCGCCCGGGCTTTCTCTAGTTGTGGCGAGTGAGGGCTATTCTTCATTGTGGTGCGCAGGCTTCTTATTGTGGTGGCTTCTCTTGTTGCAGAGCACGAGCTCTAGGCATGCGGGCTTCAGTAGTTGTGGCACGTGGGCTCAGTAGTGGTGGCTCATGGGCTCCAGAGCTCACGCTCAGTAGTTGTGGTGCATGAGCTTAGTTGCTCTGTGGCATGTGGGATCTTCCCGGACCAGGGCTCAAACCCACGTCCCCTGCGTTGGCAGGCGAAGTCCCAACCACTGCGCCACCAGGGAAGTCCCCATCACTGTTTGTTCTTTATTTCTTCTAGGTTCTTGTTAAACATTTCTTGTGTTTACTTGATCCATGCCTCCATTCTATTTCTGAGATTTTGGATCATCTTTACTATCATGACTCTTAATTCTTTTTCAGGTAGGTTGAGTATTTCCTCTTCATTTATTTGGTCTCATAGGTTTTTACCTTATTCCTTCATCTGTAACATATTTTTTTGTTGTCTCTTTCTTTTTTATTTTTGATGGGCGTGGCTGTGTTGCTGTCTTGCTGGTTGTTTGGCCTGAGGCATCCAGCACTGGAGTTTGCAGGCAGTTGGGTAGAGCCGGGTCTTGGTACTGAGATGAGGAACTCCAGGAGACCTCACACCGATTAGTATTCCCTGGGTTCTGAGGTTCTCTGTTAGTCCAGCAGTTGGACTTGGTGCTCCCACCACAGAAGCTCAGGCCTGACCCCTGGCCTGGGAACCAGGATCCTGCAAGCCACATGGAAAAAAAAAAAAAAAAGGCAACAAACAAAAAGGAGTAGAACAATAACAAAGAATAAAAAATAAAGTAAAACTAGAAAAATAAAAAATATATTAGAAAAATATATATAAATGAAACAACAATAACAAGGCATAACAGAACCACAACAGCAAAAAAAAAAAAAAAAGCCAGAAAAGGCCTTGGCATTGGGGGTTGCAGGGGAGGGGGCTTAGGCTTAGGACCTGTGCAGCCAGAAAAGGCCTTGGCGGGGGATGCGGGGCCTAGGCTCAGGACCTGCACAACTGGAAAAGGCCCTGGGGTGTGGCGGGGATGGGGCTTAGGCTCAGCATGGCCGGAGGGGGCCCCAGAGGGCAGAGGTTCAGGCCCAGGATCCCAGCACGCTCGCTGGGGCCTGAGCGGGCAGGGGAAATGCTGGCTGAATTCTTCTCTGATACCCCGAAGGTCTCTCCCTGTCCCTGCTGTTCCCCTCACATGGGTGGGCTTCTGCGGACACGGGAACCCCTCCCCTCCTCCAGCTGCCCCTCAGGAACACCAGCCCCGTCTGACCTCCACTTCTACCCCCTCTCCCTACCACATCCTACCTGGTCACACAGAGGTTCCTCCCATCCTCTTAGGTGTCCAGGGTCCCCCACCAGCACCTGGTAGGTGCCCTAGTTGTGAGGAAACGTGAACTCTGCGTCCTCTTACTCCACCATCTCGACTCCGCTGCCCATGGTCTCCTGTTCTAAACTATAATTTCTGGAAACTTCTTTTTTTTTTTTTTTTTTTTTTTTGCGGTACGCGGGTCTCTCACTGTTGTGGCCTCTCCCGTTGCAGATCACAGGCTCCGGACACACAGGCTCAGCAGCCATGGCTCACGGGCCCAGCCGCTCTGCGGCATGTGGGATCTTCCCAGACCGGGGCACGAACCCATGTCCCCTGCATCAGCAGGTGGACTCTCAACCACTGCACCACCAGGGAAGCCCCTGGAAACTTCTATTTTGATTTGAGGCTTGATCAGATTCAGTTTAGATTTTTTTTTTGACAAAAGAGTAGCTCATAGGTGGTATTATATATTTCATACTGCATCAGATTGTGAGAAACATACTGTCTGGTTGTCTTTCTTTTATGATGTTAAGATTGACTAGTGGGATCAGCCTAATCCATCCATCAGAAAGCCCAGCTTTCAGCTAATAGTCATTGATGATCATTGCCCAGATCTGTTATTTCATTAGGGGTGTCTCAATATTAAAATAATTTTTTAAATTGTAAGACTAGTCTATGCTCATTGAAAAAAATTTGCAACATAGAAAGATAATCATCCAAAAATAACCACCCGCCTAATTCCCCTACCCCAATTACAGTTAACATTTTGGTGTATTTCCTTTCAGTCTTTATTTTGAATTTCTACATAGTATTTCATTCTGTATTTGAACACTGGGTTGTTTAAAATTTTCATTATTATAAATAATGCTTTGATAAAATATCTTTGTCTTATGATCTTGTCTAAATGCAGATGATTCCCTCAGAATAGATTTCCAAATTTTAATTCATGGGTCAGAAAATATGAATTATTTAAAAATTCTATATATATATTGTCAAACTGCTTAAATAAAAATGCCAGCTGTTAAAGAAAAAGATTGTGCTATAAATATTATGCACAAGTATTAGTAGGAGCTAGACAAGTGACTGTTTTTCTAAGGTCTCTAAATTATTCAGTACCTCATAGATTGAGGAATTTTGTTCATAAAAATATAATGGTTGTAGACCCTTTATTTCTATATCCTAAGTAGGAGTTTATGGTTTAAGGATTTTTCTCAGTATTAATTCTTTCCTTGAAGTCTCAGGGTGGTGGGGGCACTGCCAAGCTTTTTTTTTTTTTAATTTATTTATTTTTGTCTATGTTGGGTCTTCATTGCTGAGCGTGGGCTTTCTCTAGTTGAGGCGAGCAGGGGCTGCTCTTCATTGCAGTGCATGGGCTTCTTATTGCTGTGGCTTCTCTTGTTGTGGAGCATGGGCTCTAGGCATGCGGCCTTCAGTGGTTGCAGCAGGTGGGCTCAGTAGTTGTGGTGCACAGGCTTAGTTGCTCTGCGGCATGTGGGATCTTCCCGGACTAGGGCTCGATCCTGTGTCCCCTGCATTGGTAGGCAGATTCTTAACCACTGCGCCACCAGGGAAGCCCCAAGCATATTTTTATCTGAGTACTTTTGCCTTCTATGGAAAAGTGTTGAGGAAACCAGGCTAACACTTCAAATGCAGGGGTCAGCTATAGCAGCAGTAAAGACTAAGGTCAAGAGCTCAACATTCAAGTGTACCTTCTTGAGAAAGCAAGGTTATCTCTAAACTTGAAAAGAAATTGCTACAACTTGAGTAGGGACAGGGCGCTTGTGTGGCTTCTCTGCAACAAAGAGGGCAGTTTGGTATTGTGGTACTGGCTTTGGAGTCTAACAGACTTGGAATCATATCTTACCCCAGGTATTTACAGGATTGAAGCCTCTGAGCCTTTATTTTTTCATCTGTTTGTAGGACCTAGTGATGTGTGCCTTTTTTAGGGTTGCTTATACTTAGGAAGTATCAACATAGTCATTAGGATTTTTTAGTTAGAAGCTATTACTAGTAGAATAAGGTTATTAAGTCTAGTACCTGAGAGAATAAGAATTTGTTTACTGAATGAGGCATATAGGGTCTTTTTATTTCAAGAGTATTTCAAATTGAACACCTGCCTCACACCATATACAAAAAATATATTGAAGACGTAAATGTAAGTACTAAAACTATAAAACTGTCTTAGGGGTAAATTTTTTTTTTTTAACAATTCCTTTGTGAATTTTATTTATTTATTTATTTGGCCACACCGTGCGGCATGTGGGATGTTAGTTTCCTGACCTGGGATCGAACCCGCATCCCCTGCGGGTTGGAAGCAGAGAGTATTAACTGCTGGACCGCCAGGGAAGTCCCTAGGGGTAAATATTCATGACTTTAGATTTGGCAGTGGATTCTTAGATATGACACCAAAAGCACAAGCAACGAAAGAAAAAAATAGATAAATTGGACTCCATCAAAATTTAAACTGTTGTGCATCAAAGAACACTATCAAGAAAGTGAAAAGAAAACCTACAGAATGGGAGAAAATATTTATAAATCATATATCCGATAAAAGTCTAGATTTCAGAACATATACAAAATTCTTACCACTCAACAACAAAAAGGACTCAGTTAAAACAAAACACTTGCATAGACGTTTTCTCTAAGAATATATACAAATTGTCAGCAAGCACATGAAAAGATGATCAACATAGTTAATCATTAAGGAAATGTGAGTCAAAACTATGAGATACCACTTCATCCCCACTAGAATGGCTATTAAAAAAATGAAAATAACAAATATTGGTAAAAATGTGGAGAAATTGGAACCCAGGTACACTGTTGGTGGGAATGTAAAATGGTGCAGCTGCTATGAGAAAAAAAGGAATGAAGTACTGTCACATGCTATGATATAGATGAAAACATATGTTAAGTGAAAGAAGTCAGTCACAAAAGCCCACATATTGTATGATTCCATTTATAAGACACGCCCAGAATAGGCAAACACATAGAAACAGAAAGCAGATTAGTGGTTGCCTAGGGCTGGGATCCTGGGGGGAAAAGGAGAATGACTGCTAATGGGAACCTGTTTCTTTTTTAGTTAATGAAAATGTTATAAAATTGGTAGTGGTGATAGTTGCACAACTCTGTGAATATACTAAGAATAAACTAAAAGCCATGAACTGTAATTCAGTGAATTATATAATATGTAACTTTATCTCAATAAAGGTATTATATTGAAACAAAAAAGAATAGTGACAGCAGAGTCAGGATGGATATTGAAAGTTTGAAGATAGCAGAGAAGATGTGAAACAGTCTCTGGGAGAGTAGAACAATAAACTGACTATGGAGACATATTAGGATTGCTAGGCTGTATTGAGGGGCCGCTTGAGGTTTTTGGTCTTAAATATATTGTCAGCACCGTCAGCACTATTGTGCTGCTTAGGTAGGGGCACATAATAGGTGGAGAATTGGATTTAACCAAAATTGGGTTTTGCTAGGGAGTACAATAGAAATTAGAAATAAGTTGAGAAAATATTCAGGGGAATGGTTGGTAGAATAACCATGAGATCTAAGTTAGATAAGAAGGAAAGTGAGGACATGACAGGATGATGGACAGTGAAAAGGTGATAGCCTGGAATTAGACATCCTAGTGGGACTGAAGGATTATTGGAGTTAGGGTATTAGAAGGAGTGAGTTGGAAAAGATAGGTGGTGGTGATGTTGGAAGTGGCATGATTATTATTGACAGGCTCAGTCAGGGTTCCTCACTGGAACCACAGAACACAGAAAATGAATCGAATGTTTTCCTTACTTCTCCCAAGGATGGTACATAACTGGTTGGTACTATTCTAGATGCGGAGGACAGAGTTTAATGCATTACATACAATGGATGCCTGAGGACATTAGGCTTACTTCTCTCTCAGAAATCCCACTTGAGAAAGGCTGAGATGGTATGATCCATGGGAGCTGATAGCAAAAAGGTAAAGGAAGTGAGAGGACAGATACTGAATGAATCATAGCTTAGGTTGAACTACAGAAACTGCAACTTTCATATTCTTCAGTCTAATATGTACATATTAAAATCACCAAGAATGATGGCAAGACTGGCAAAAAGAAAGACAGCAAGTGATATGTTAAAAGTTTCAACGAATGGCCAGGAAAGGGGGTGGGGTGGGTGACCAGGAGGATAGTAGATGACTTCTTAAAGGTGGAGCAGCAGGCGTAGCAGAATGGTTTGTGCTTCAAACCAGGTTTTCCAGTAGTCTGGAAGCAACAATGAGGAGTAAGAGGATATTTACCCCACCTCCAGGTCAGTGGTATTGTGTTGTAAGGAAGAAGAAACAGCCAGTACCTGAGAAGGTACAAGGAGAAGCAGTATGCTCAGAGGACAGCCATCTTTCAGTTCGAGCAAGAAGATGAAAGAACTTCCACAGAGAGGGTTAAGAATACTGAGGATTTTTTTGATCACTGACCCTAATTCCAGAGGGCAGAGTCATTTTGAGAGCAGGAGAGGGAGACTGAGTCATACTAGAAAAGTGCCCCCAGATGACGGATTAGAGTCGTGGGATGAGAATCTAGGTGGTGAGAGAAGCTATGGGAAGCTTGAATTTCTTGGGGGTGTCCAAGGTAAACAGATTTAAGGCAAGATAGAATTAGTCATGTTTATCTCCGCAGTGCTAGTCAGTGGAACTGTCTGCAGTGACAGAAATGTTCTTTATTAGTAGACTCAAACATGGTAGCCACTAGTCACATGTGGCTATTGAACGCTTGAAATGTATACTTCATGTGATGAAGACCTGACTTTTAAATTACATTTAGGGGGCTTCCCTGGTGGTGCAGTGGTTAAGAATCCACCTGCCAATGCAGGGGACACGGGTTCGAGCCCTGGTCCGGGAAGATCCCACATGCCACGGAGCAGCTAAGCCTATGTGCCACAACTACTGAGCCTGCACTGTAGACCCGTAAGCCACAACTACTGAAGCCTGTGCACCTAGAGCCCATGCTCCGCAACAAGAGAAGCCACCTCAGTGAGAAGCCCGTGCACCGCAATGAAGAGTAGCCCCTGCTCACCACAAGTAGAGAAAGCCCACGTGCAGCAATGAAGACCCGATGCAGCCAAGAATAAAATAAATTTATTAAAAAAAGAAAAATAAATAAATTACATTTAATTCTAATTAAGTTTTAAATTTAAACAGCCACGTGTGTCAGAATGGTTTATAATGGTTAGTTCTGTTGATAGCCTTTTTGTTGGGACTACTCTCATAGGGAAGGCTGGCAGCATTGAGGCAGACAACATGCAGGTGGAGCAGGCCTTCCCTTTTTCCCCTAACATCCCACTGAGAAAGTGCTAAGCTGGAGGATTGGCGGTCTTAGCAGGAACGTAAACAACTCTGTGGCCTCCCATTATTTTCTGCTGATGTGGTTTTGAGGTTAAGGGAGACAAACTGAGAGTAACCACTGTCATGCTGCCAAATCTCTCTTCTTTGTATATATAATTTTCACTTAACTCAGGGAGCCATTGTCTTCACTGTTTACAGTTCAAGGCCATATGTTTTTATTTTTGATTGCTTGTCTGCTTAGGGTTTTGGAAATAAGTGTGTGCTGATGTTTACATAGTATTGGTAATTGTTCTGTAATGCTTTGGTTATTGTTCATTTTGTCTGTACAAATTAGTATGGGAACCACTTAAGACTAAGACCTAACGCAAATTATAGATAGGCTGGTAGGTATGTTCTAAAGATGGGCTTAAATCTTTGGCTAAGACTAAGAAATAAATTTGGAAGACTAATAATGAGAATTACATAATAATAAACAACTAATGATAATCTGAGTGCTTTCTGTGGGCTGAACACTCTTACAACTTATTTGGATTATTTGATGTGATCCTTACCAGAACCCATGAAGATAGATGCTATTATCATGTCATTTTGTGGGTAAGTCACCTGATACTCAGAGAGCTTAATTAACTTGCCTAAGGGAACACAGCTAGTCGAGTCCTAGCCTGGAGACCATTTTGTCCAACTCTAAAGTTGGTGCACATTATTCCACTGTGTGCCACTGCTTCTTTGTATCTTAACAGTGCCAAGCCAAGTCCTAAGTGCAGTTCCTTAGGGCGTTTTCCATCCAGTGGTATATTAAGGCCTGAGTTAATGGTCGTAGGTTTATATGTGGCTCTCTCAGCTCTCAGTGATGTTCCTCCTTTCTGTTTTGCATACCTTGCCCAGGTAGTTGCTTTCCTGGTAGTTGTCTTCAGACTCCATCGTTCCCTTTTGAAATCTTTGGCTGTTGTCACCAGCAACTAAGTTTTTGGATTTAAGTTTCATACTAAATTCTCTGCCTGCAGCTTAGTTAAAATGGCTCTCTCAACACTCATAAACCAGAGTAGCAGACTCCTTTAGAGCAACTTACACCTTTCTTCTTTGTAGGGGCAGTAGTTTTTAAAGGAAAAATGTAGCTGCAGGGGCCAGTCCAGTCTGCTCTGATCATAACATTTAATAATAGAATTAGCATATAAGTCTCAGCCATCTGCCAAGTCTCTTTTCCACCTGCCCACTGAGCACTTATCACTTTCTCTCTTCCCTCTTACCCTCTTTTTCTCTTTCCCTTTACCCTCTTATTTCCCAGGAGAGCAGCCTGCTCTTATAGAAGAACATATATTACTTTAAAGTAAAGCTCATATTGCACTTCTGGTGCCATGTTTCTTTGTTATTTTAGCTTTGTGATCTTTGTCAGTTTATTTCATCATCTATAAAATAGAGTTAGCGATATATGCCTTGCCAGGACCATTGTAAGGATTAGAGATTATGTTTTTTAAGTCCCTGGCACAGAGAAGGTTCTCATAAAACAAGAGCCCCTTTTTCCTGTGAATCCATTGCTATGATTTAAATTGACAAGTATTTATTAGCATCTAATCTATGCTAGACTCTGCTGGGGATGGTGAAGAGATCAAGACAAAACCCAGAATCTCTGAATTCAGAAGGTTGTGTGATGTAGAAAGGAGACTGACATATAAACAAATAACAGAAATGTGCTAGGTGCAGAGGTATATATAAAGTGCTATAAGCAATTAATTCCTTTTCCAGCCCTGTTTGTGGAGTGGTTTCCAAGTATTTCTTTTGGGAAAAATCCTTGGTAGTCAAGATGGGTAATAAATAGAAAGAGAGAGAGAGGGAAAAAAAAAAACCTTAGAGGTTTCTGTAATCAGAGATGCAAACATTTTAAGAATTGATTTCAGCACGGCACTTGATAAAATCTCTCATAAAGTCCTTGTACATAAGATGGAGAAATGTGGGCTGGCTGATAGAATAGGAGGTGGATTTTGAAGGTGGTTATACAACTATGTCCAGGATGTTTTTCTCCTGCAGTACTTTATTTTTATTTATAAAATCTCTGGGTTGGAGGGAACCTTAGAAATAGATCATCTACTCTAACTTGTGCCTAAGGCCTTGCTGTAACCTGATCTCTTTTTCTCCCTTTGAATTTTTTTTTTTCATACCCGTGATTCATTTATTTTTTAACTGGAAGTTTGTGCTTCTTAATTTCCCTCACCTATCTCTCTCCTCCCCCCACAGCCACCACCCCCCACCTCCCTGGCAACTACCCGTTTGTTTTCTGTATTTACAACTCTTTCTGTTTTGTTATGTTTGTTCATTTGTTTCACTTTTTATATTCCACATATAAGTGAAATCATATAGTATTTGTCTTTGTCTGACTTATTTCACTTTGTATAATACTCTCTAGGTCCATCTATGTTGTTGCAAATGGCAAGATTTCTTTTTTTTATGCCTGAGTAATATTCCATTGTGTGTGTGTGTTTGTGTGTGTGTGTGTATATATGTGTGTACATATATATATATATATATATATATATATATATATAGCAAAGATTTCAAAAGGGAACGATGGAGTCTGAAGACAACTACCAGGAAAGCAACTACCTGGGCAAGGTATGCAAAACAGAAAGGAGGAACATCACTGAGAGCTGAGAGAGCCACCTATAAACCTAGGACCATTAACTCAGGCCTTTATATACCACTGGATGGAAAACGCCCTAAGGAACTGCACTTAGGACTTGGTTTGGCACTGTTAAGATACAAAGAAGCAGTGGCACACAGTGGAATAATGTGCACCAACTTTAGAGTTGGACAAAATGGTCTCCAGGCTAGGACTCGACTAGCTGTGTTCCCTTAGGCAAGACTGGAAAACAGTGATATATATATATCACCTCTTCTTTATCCATTCATCTGTTGATGGATACTTAGGTTGCTTCCATATCTTGGCTATTGTAAATAATGCTGCAATGAACTTGTGGCACATACATCTTTTCGAATTAGCATTTTATTTTCTTCAGGTAAATACTAGGCCTTTTAATTTTGTGTGTGTGTGTGTGTGAGATACGCGGGGCTCTCACTGTTGTGACCTCTCCCGTTGCGGAGCACAGGCTCCGTACGCGCCATGGCTCACGGGCCCAGCTGCTCCGTGGCATGTGGGATCTTCCCGGACCGGGGCACAAACCCGTGTCCCCTGCATCGGCAGGCGGACTCTCAACCACTGCGCCACCAGGGAAGCCCGCCCTTTTAATTTTTAATTCAGTAGTACAGAAAACTATATAGTGAAAAATATGCCTGCCTCCTCTTCCAGTCCCCAGGTGTCCCTGTCATCCTCCCTAGAGATAAGACATTATTAATAGTTGCTTCTGTGTATGATCATGTTTTATTATATGTATCTCTTTACACCTTGTATTATAGTTATTTGAATGTATGTGCTGTCTCCCTTAGTAAATTGTAAGCTCCTTAAGAGCAAGAACCATGCCTCATAATTTCCTATATCTCCCCAAACTTACACATTGAAGATTATCAATAAACACTTGCTTGATTAAGTATTTAAAGGAAATTTGGACTAGGGGAAGACAGGCTTCTCTGGTAACATGCCACAGTTTTCTGTGTCCTTGGCCGTATCTTTAACAGTCATTTTTCCCCAGTGACTTGGATGAACATGTAGAAAGCATGCTTGTAATATATGCAGATGACACAAAGCTGGGAGAGCTAATAACATCAGATGACAGAATCAAGACTTCACATGATCTCAACTGACTGGAATGTTCAACTGAAAAGAATAGGGATAAATATAAAGTCCTGTTAGAGGGGAAACATACCCAACAACTTAGTTACCCAAGTAAAGAATTAGGAGACCTGTCTTGATAACATTTTTGAAGATGATTTGGAAGGATAGGGGATAGATCTTAATTGCCTTTACGCTCAGTTTAAGCCAGTAGAATACCAGGATTGTCAATAAAGTAAACACAGCCTTGGCTGAATTAGTAGAATATGAGTCCAGACAAAGCAGCTTGTGGTTCTTGTGTTCTCTTTACTGGTCAGACTGCTTGTTGGAATATTGGGTCCATTTTGAGGTGCCACACATAGAAGACTGACAAATTGGGGTGTATGTAGAGGAGATTAACTAGGAAGGTAAAACATGGGTATAGGAATCAGACAGATCTAGACTGTTCTGGGTTCTTCTGACTAGTTGTGATAGCTTGGCAAAGTCAATTCCTTTGAGTTTGTTTTCATACGTTTAAAATAGGGCAGAATAATAGTACCCATCTCCAGAGGATCATTAAAAGGATTAGAGCTACCCTAGGCCCTCAAAGGTTCTGCAGTCCAAGTCTTATTAGTGATTGGCTTAATGACTAGATATAGTACCTGTTTTGAAGGTGGTTACATTTTAGTGGGTCAGACAACTGAGTAAAACCAAGATTGTAATGTAGCTTGTTAAGTGTTCAAAGAGCTGACTTGTGGAAAAGGGGGTAAACTTATTCATACAGCCCCCAGTAAATGCAGATTAAGCCAGAATTGTTGTGTAGCGGTAGAATGGGTTTACCTAGGAGGAAGTGAATTCTCCTCAGTGAATGGATATAGTTGAGACTGTTTAATCACTTGTCAGGGTTGCTTATAGAGGCATTTATATGAGTGGGAGGTTGGCCTAGAAGGATAGGTAAACTATGGCCAGCCAGGAGTCAAATGTAGTTAGACATCTGATTTTATAAAGTTTTATTGGAACATACCACACCCAGTTATTTATAATGTTGCCTATGGCTGCCTTCCTGCTATAATGCAGAGTTGAGTAGTTATGACAGTTAAGGCGATGTGACATATCGCCTTCCAAGCCTAAAATATTTACTACCTGGTCCTGTACAGAAAAATTTTGCTAACCCCTGGTCTAGGTAAATGCTTCACAACCTAAATTATTTTGTGAACTGATAAGCTTTCTAAATTCTCTGTCATGGGGATGTCAAGTGTCAGGAGGGACAAAGGCAATATTTGAAGTGAGATGGTCACAGTTCTTCTTGTTAACTGCAAGGAATGAAGACTGGAAAACAGTTGGTTAATTAACTTCCAAGACCCTTTAAGAGAGTATGATTTGATAAACAGACACCTTTTGCTATGAGAAAAGTATTTGTATGCCACTTGGACTAAAGTTGTCTATACCCACTAGAATTAGGAGGTGGTCCTATTGTAGTGGAAAAGACTGGTTGTGTTAACTGTTCTGAGCTCTCATTTTCTCACTTGTAAATGGAACACTTTTCAGTTTTGTAAAGATTGGAGCTAATGTGGGCACTCAGATTTAGCTGTCATTGCTATATATCATAAAGCATCTTATTGGAGTATATGTGTCACAAAGACAGAGTTTTCAATGGGAAAGTATAAATCCTTCCCCCTAGTGCTGCAAGTTAGGATAGTAAACAAAAACCTTTCTTGGTGTGCACTAGATTTTTAGATCTAATGGCAAGTAGAGGAAAAATAGATCTCATTAGCAAATATGGGAATATCTTGCTGCTGGCAGTTTCAGTCCATATTATGCAAGTAATATTCTCTGTACTAGAAAGGCAGAGGTTTCCCAGACAGTCACCTCTCCCAGTGGAATAGGATTTTAAACTTTTCTTCTTCAAGTACATTTTGTCTTTTATATTTAGAGTCTACTGCCAACTAACAGTTTTTCTTTTTTGTTTTGTTTCTTTTTGTTGTTGTTGAAAGTGTTGACTCGGAGACAAAAAGAGACTAAGAGAAAGAGCAAGAGTGACAGTGGGACAGCTGCTCAGATTTCCCTAGACATTGACAAGTAGGTATACTGTGTTTACGGAGCTCTTGCTTATTAACACATACCATCACTTAGACCGAATAAGAGACCAATTTCTCTCTTACCCTGGGTTTCTTCGGCCTGGCAATCACTTTGTTGCTTTAATGCCTGTATTTCTTTTTCATATTCCCAGTTTATGTCAGCATAAGTGGGTGGCCTCTGTATCCCTTTTTGTTACTCTGAAAAGACCCTGCCACTCACTCCACTTCCACATTGCTCTTAGCTTTCTGTTTTCTTTGAATTTGCATATTGGTGTTTGGTGCTTTGGGGAAGCAGTGTGCTATTTTGCAATGTAATGGTACAGAAGTTGAGTTGCAAGAAGTTGGGCAATATTAAAGACTTCCTTGGGTTGTGGGTTGCAGCTTGACTAAGAAAGCACATTCATTACAAAGGGAGGCAGGGGCAAGGGGTGGGTCAGGTATAAGTGCTGCCTCCTGGAAGTAAAGACATCACCAACAATACATTAGGGCAGTTAGTCATTAGAAACATTTATCTTTGAAACAGAGATCTTATCTTAGATCCTAAATTTCATGGCTGCCTTCCCTAATCGAGTGGAGCAGAGCTCCACTTGCTCCTTTTGGAATCCTTCTGTCATGCAGTCATTTTTCTAGGACTGTATTCATCACACTATTGCAGTAATTTTTTTCCTTTCGTTTTTGACATTTCTGTCTCCGTGGCTAGTCTGTGAGTTACTTGAAGGCAGATACTTGCCTTCATTCATGTTTATATCCCCAGCATCTAATAAAATGTGTGTGAGACAGCAATAACAATAATACCTGTTTGTTGAGCTCTTAATATTATGTGCCAGCCGCTGTGCTGGGTGGTTTATTTACTTTGTAGCTATCACAATAGCTGATAAGGTAGTATTCTTTCTTTTTTAGAAATAGATATAGAAACTGAAGAGAAATTATACGTAACTGGTTAAGATCATGTGGCCAGAACTGGCAAAGTCTACCTGACTCAAAAACTTATGCTTCTTTTACAGTGCTGCCGTCTCTCATGTAGTAGAGGGTTAATAAATGCTTTTTACATTAATTAATAAACCTTGAAAGGTACACTAGTGTAGCTTTTCTCATAAGTCAGAGTTTTACTTGTATTCTCTCTAATGATTAATTACTTGAGAGACTTATTTCTCCTATTTTAAAGACCCTCCCAGAGAAATTTTTCCATAAAGGCAATCTAAATCTTTCTGTAGTAACCGAATAGCAACAGCCAGAAGGAGAAGCTTTGGAAAGTTTTCTTTAGCTTCTTAAAACTAAGATGATTTTATGAGTCAGGCAGACCTGGCTTCTGACAGTTATTAGCTATAGGACTTCGAGGAGAATAGTACCTTCCTAATAGGGCCCACCAATTAATTGAGAAATTGTGTTTAAAGGGCCTTGTACCAGTTCTGACCACAGAGAAAATACTTCATAAATGTTCATTTTCTTCCTTTGTCTCCAGTGATTCCATTTTTGCTGATGCCTAATAAACCTTACCTCAGGGACACAATTTCCTCTTTCCACAAACTCTACGATTATAAAAAGATAAAAATAACTGTATATATGAAGTTGTGCAAAAGCCTCTGGCAGAACCACATGGTTTTAGTAACTTCCTAGTGGATGTTGCAGGTTGTAGAATTAAGGAAGTCAGCATATAGACGGACTTGATATACTAATCAGACAAGTTCATCTACCGTGGTAAAAATGTCATTTTGATTTAATGCTCTTGGTGTTCCCTTTTCTGTCTAAATTTTAACTTCTCTTTGAAGAAAACGATTACACTTAATTTGAGAAGAGTTTGACTGAAGTCTGGAGAGCAATTAGCATTGTTTGAGATAGTTAGAAGAGCTGATTTCATTATCATCCCACTGCCACAACAGCAGGGTAAGAGAAACAGCCAGGGAAAACCACTAATCACTCAGTCCTTTTGATTGGCATTGGGTTAGTTTTATTGGCGATCCTGCTGAGCGAATCTGCTTTGGTTGACATGTCTTCTTCACAGAATAACTTTAAGACATAAAAACACAATTTGAGACGTATCTAGGAGCACAGAGGCAAAAGCAAATCTTAAAACTGCCTTTTCTCTCTTTCTTCTGATTGGCTAGGAATGAGAAGTGTTATCTCTGTAAATCCCTAGTCCCATTCAGAGAGTATCAGTGTCATGTAGAGTCCTGTCTCCAGCTTGCAAGAGGTGACCGAGGAGATGGGCCTGAAGAAAGTGATAGAGTATGCTCAGCTGTGGAGGGGAAGCGTCCACAACGGCTGAGGAACCCAAAGGTATGTGTGGAGTGTTTTAGGAAAGGTTACCTAACCCTCCACAGTTCTGTTCTGGGCTTTTTTCCTCCCTCCTTCCTTCTTCTGTTTATCTTGAAATAGGATTTGTGCTTTTTAAAATTATTTTTTCTTTTAATTAAAAAGTAATATATACTCATTGTAGAAAATATGGGAAGTTCAAAAAAAAGTATGAACAATAGCGAAATTATCATCCATAAGTTAATTACTCAAAGATGACATCTTCTAGTATTTTGGCCTATTTTTTTCTAGTCTTTTTTTAATGCATTTTAATGTAATTGACACCATATTATATATGTACATATACACATATGTGTACATACGTATACTTGTATGTGCATATGTATATATACACTTACAATTGTAACATAAACACCTTCCTGGGTTTATTTTTAAACTGTTTTTTAAATTACTCTTAATGTTTGTATCGCACAGTCAATTAACCGTTCTCATATTATTGGACATTCAGATTGTTTTCCAGTTCTTCTGTATTATAACGCTGTGTTTAAAACATTAATCAGTCTTTGTACCACTGATTATTTCCTTAGAATAGATTTCCTGAAGTGGAGCTCTTAGGGCAATGGGTATAAACATTAAAATCTCTTGAAACATACTGCCAGATTACTTTCCAGAAAGTATATCCAGTTGTATACCCACTGCCAGGAACATACAGTCAACTCTGTTGAACACCTCATGTGCCTAGCCTTATTAGGAAACTGTAGGATGTGGTCCTGGTCACTGGGAAGATGTGCTTTCTGGGCTTTGTGATTAGAGATCAGGAAGAGCAAGTCTTGGCTTAGAGATCAAAGATAAAGCAGCAGCTCCATGTCCAAGGCTTACTGACATAGCAGTCACTGAACACTAAGATGGAGAAGCCATTATCTGTCATGATGAAAAAAGAATATGAAGAAAAGTATGAAGAATCAGGGGAAATTATCTTTTCCTTATATGAATGGGGTGATGTTTAGGTGGTAATTTGGAGTTAGGGCTTACGGGTATGTGCTTATACCATAGAGCTAGTTTTTTCTCTGTCATCGCTGCCTCTAGAAGCTAATTTGAAACTGTTATTTTCTATTTTAAACCTCTCCAAATCTATCATAGGTCAAAGGTTACTGTTCTCTAATACGATCTTGGTGGAATAATTTGCCTTGACTCTGGTATCCATTCTTAGATATATTCTTGGCATAAAGACGTATTCTTTTAATCATATTTGCTTTTTTACTGTGTACCCTCGTTTATTAGAAAACAAAAGACTTTCCTACAGCTGTACCCCTACACCTCTTCTCTCCTGGAGATAGGTGTGATCTGGGCTAAGGAAGTTGTATTTTAGACTCTGTGTAACCCTTTCATCTATTTTTCTCTGTCACAGGAAAAAGGCTTCAGTGAAGGCCGACTCCTTAGTCTCTTGGAACAGTCTGAGTACAAGACTACAGGTGAGGATCCCAGGACCAGTTTTCTGAGCTTCTTTCTGAGGCCTTCTAGTAAAAATAGCCACTACCAACTCCCCTGACTTTTTGCTAGAGTTACGTGGTTGCACATTTGACCCAGTCAGCCAGCCTTTGAGACTTGGTCTAGGTCATCTCTCCCTAAGGAAGATGAAATACTCTGTCTTATTTATCATGTATTTTGTTTCAGCCTCTATAAAGCTTGAACTTTCTACTTGCCTTTTGAACTGGGGAAAAAACATTTCCAAATCAGAGTGGAATGTGGTACAAGTCCTAAGTACCTCCTAAAGGAATAGGCATTGAAAACTAGTCATTACTGTCATCTCCTAATGTTTTGTGCATCATTCATGTTACCTTTAGCATAGTGTCTCAACCTCTGCTCCTGAGGGACTGTAGGAAGTAATTCTGTCTCTGTGCCTAATATTTAAGGAGGAGTAGAGTGGATTGTTTAAGAGCATTGCATAGAGTTAGTAATACCAACTTCATAGATTGAAAGGATTATATCTAGTAAAGCTCCACACATATTCCCTGACGTAAGTAGGCTCTTGATAAATGTTAGCTGCTATTATTACTGTTGTTGTTGTTAATAGTTGCTATTGATAAATTTACTAGATGTAGGTGGAAGAGGAACTTTTGCTTAGGTCTGGTGAGATTTGCTTCCCATCTAGTTCTAATAGTTCATTCCGAACAAGCAAATCTGTTGTGCCTTCTGATGACTATAAAAAGGCAGCCTCTCTGAGCCCCATAGCCTGCTGCCTTTAGGTCAGCAGGTTGTGAATCTCTTCAGGTAGCAGATTTCCCTTGGCAACTCCTTGTTCCTCAAGTCCAGATTTGAAGTAGATTTATTCAGTGGTTATTCATTCAAAAGTGTTTACCTCTGTACTTTTGCAGGTAAGCCTGTTGGATGCTAATGCTCACATTCCATTGGTCTGGGGATTGGGGATCTGAGCTACCTGGATAAGCCTGATGAAGAGCAGTGCCCAGAACATAGGAAGCACACGATCAGTGAAAAGTGTTATGATTACACCACCACTAACAATATTATTACTTTTTCTGTCCTATCACAGATGCAGAGATAAAGACCAAGTTTTCAGAGACAGGAGCCTTCAGGTGAATTGGGGTGTGCATTGAAGTGTGGCTGACAGCAGTTCTAGAAAAGTACAGCCCTGGTCCTATGTTCTGTGTATAGTGTGATATTCAGACTGTTGAAGTAGAAAACTGTGGAACTGTGTGACTGCTCTCTGTATAACTCTGTGCCTGCCATATATCTGGGCTGAGAATTGGATAACTACCTCAAGTTCATTCATGGTGTCAGAACAAGCAGAGGAAAAGCTGTCTTACTCCTCTTTGCCTCTCTATCCCCACCCAACCCTTGTCTTCTGACTTAAAATTCAAGCAGGTTGGGAATTTGGGTCTGAATCCTCATTTCTTTACTACCCAACTGTGTGGCTTTGGGTATATGATTTACCCAGTGTCCTCATCTGTGAAAGGGAAATGATAGTACTTATCTGATTGGATTATTCCAAAGATTACATGAAATAATAGTATATGTAAATACCCCTGGTACACATACTTAGTGCTTATTAGTAGGTGTATATTGAATTCTGATTTTTTTTTCCTTCTCTCTAGGGTGCCTTCACCAGGGGTAGAAGAGGCAGGTTGCAGCAGAGAGATACAGAGTTCTCCTGCACATCTCGACTTAAATGAGTCTCCCATCAAGTCTTTTGTTTCTATTTCAGAAACCACAGATTGCTTAGTGGACTTTAAAAAGCAGCTTACCGTCCGGTCAAGTAGCCGGACACGGACCAAAGCAGGCAGAGGAAGAAGGAGGAAATCCTGAATTTCTAGGGTCTAAAGGTTGACAAAACCATTAGCAATAGGGGTGGGCCATGTTCATTAAGCCTTAGTGGTCTCCAGTTCATTGTTATGCAGGTTTTGGCCCTGCAGTTTCTACCACCAGCACCCACTCAGTGTTCTGGTTTTTATGTTTTCTATAAGCTATACAGACAACTGTGTGTAGTATTCTGTTTTATAACAGTCTGTTTGAATTCACTTGTGGTTAAAAAGAAAATTTAAATATATTTATCTATGTTTGTATGAAATTTTATTTCAATAAGATGGAGATTTTCCTTTTTTTCTCTGGGCTTAGGGGAGGGATATTTTAATTATGGAGCTAGTTCTCAGACTCATAAATTGCATGTTTCGGAATGAATTCCATTACTGGTCTCTGACATACTGCCTATATTCACAAAATGTGTAGTGCACAGTTCTGAACACTGTGTGGTTACTCTTGACTTTCTCTGACATCATTCTGGAAGATGCCAGGGCATTGAATTCTACTTCTGTTCTGCTGTCCTTAACATTCAGTGACTTGTCATCTCATCTTGCTGCCTCACCCAGTTAAGAATTCTCAGCAAGATCATAGGACCTTTGAGGGATATGTCTGACAATTCTTGCCAGGAGTTTGTAAGTGAACTCTAAGTTATTAGTTCCTATACAATTACTTTTTCTTCCTAGATTAACCAGTGGGGATGCCTTGTATATTCACCTGCTAAAACTGAGATTGGTTCTCTTGCCATCAGAGGTCATAGCAGCAACAGGAAATAACTTCTATTTGAGTTCATTAGTAGAGGAGTGCACATTCTCAACCACATTACCCAGGACCTTCCAGTGAAGAGCAGAGATGTGGTCTATCCTCAGTGCACAGGCAGACTCCAAAGATGAGAGGATGTTGAATGGCAGAAGCAACTGCCTGAGGGAGATGACCAAACAAGGATGTTGAGAAAGCTAGCTTTGGCCCAAGTTGATTTGAAGGTGTAGTGGGAGATGGTATGAGGTGGCTGCCGACCAGGAAAGGATCCTGGGACAAGATAAACAGGGCACCACTCACACTCTCCTAACTTCTGATTTACCAAGTCCAAAATTTTCTTTTCCTTTATTTTAAAACAAACATGAAGTGTGTGTTAGACTGAGGAGTTCAGAGATAGCTAGATGTAAGGCACAGCACAGGCCTTTAATGCATTGTTTCCTGCCTAGCTGCCTTTGCGCACAAGCTCTTTGAGTTAGAAAAAGGCAGGATGGCAGGCTCACCATGTCTTGGTGTTGGATGGCACTGACATTGTGGCCAGCATCACATTAATATTGCTGTTATTTTTTGAGCAATTGCTATGGTTCAGGCAATGTGTGTAGCTTCATTTATTCCTCACAGCAACCTTATGAGGTAGGTATTATCCTCCCCAATTTTCAGATGAGGAAACAAAGGTTCAGAGTAACAAATAAAACCACTTTTTGTCCATGGAAGTGAGACCACAGTGCCCTGCCTCATCAGTCCTAATGAAAATGCTGTATTTTGACTCTAGTACTGATTATTTTCCTGTTTTCCTTCTGAGAAATAATTTGGCCCATCAACTTAACTCTCACTAGTTTTCTCTTAGCAAATGGCAATTTATTGGAGGTACAGTTCCATAAACAGGGAATAGTATGTTTATCTCTCTGCCTGAAGATAAGAAGAGATAAAGGGCTGATTCTAGAAAGTGAATTATTTAACTTAAAATTGAGCAGTCTCCCTAGAACATGGATCATTGGCAAATTGTTGGAGGAGGGTGTGGATCAGCAGGATTAGTACTGGTCAGCTTATTTATTAACTAGTGTGGAGTCAGGGGGAAACAGCCATCTCCCCAGGCCCTCCCACCTCTATCTTTGGTAAAAGCTGCTCATTTGTCTTATTCTCCCAATACCAGCGGTTTTGTGGGAGGGGCCTTAGTAAGACAGTGAAGAGACAAAGTCAGTGAAAAGAGTATGACATCAACCTGAGTCTGAACCCCTGCTTCTGATACAAGTTAACCTCTGTGAGACCTAGTTTCCTTTTCTATAAAATGGGAAAAATCTTACAGGGTTCTAAGGAGGAAGATAATGTGGGTAAAAGCACAGTATCTGTCTCATAGAAGGTGAGTGAATGGCAGCATTCGTTACTCAATGTGATGCTAGTTTTGTATGTCGTAAGTAGTGTTACAGTGAGAGGAGGAAAAGCCAGAGAGGGGTGAAGAGCAGATGTGAGAGGTTACAGTTCGACTACCTTAGTTCCATCAAGCACCAGCCTTCCACAGCAAGCTCGGGTGTTTAGAGCTTGCCTAGGACCCCTGGGTTTTTGGGTTTTGTTTCTTGTTTTTGTTTTGCTTCTTCCGAAAGATGGGAAGCAGCTGTTCTGATGGTGTTGTCAACTCATGAAGAGCTGGGAAGATCCAAGAATTTCACAAGCTATTGTGATAAATTGGGAAAGAGAAGGTAACCTTTGTGTTAGGCACTGTGGTTGTGTTATTTCATTTCATCCTTATCACAGCCCTCTAGCAGAGGCACTGCCTTGCCCATTTCCCCTGGGCACTTACTGTTCTATTACATACCCGCAGGGTCCTATTGCAAGAACCTGTAACTCTCTGCCTTAGCACTTCTCTAGGCTAGTGTGTGGCACAGGCTGGGAGTGCCAGGGAGCGAGGGCCCCTGAGGCAGCCATCAGCCAGTAAAAGATGGAAGTTGGAGGATAAATTCTCCAGCTTCCTCACCTTAGGTGGATGCATTCTATCTGTCTCCCAGAGTTCCCCTGTGGGATTGAGCCTCAGTGGCTCCCAGCAGCAACTTAATTATGTATGCTCTATTGGCTTCCTTCCCTTCCTATCTCACTTCCAAGTCCCCTGTCGGTGCTTCCTGGATCAGGGCTGGGACTAGGGTGAGGGGCCCTCACTCTTGGGTTCATGTAAAGGCAGCGTTGACACTTGTGTGAACCTAAGAGGGATTCTCTACATTTTATTGCTAGGCACTTCACATGCATTGCCCTAATCCTAATCCTGGCCTGATTGCTTCCCAATTAAACCTTTTGCACTCAAATTAGGTCTGCTTCTGGAGGAGCCCAACCTAAGGCATTAGTCTCCATGTTTTATACATGGAAAACTGAGGCTCAGAGAAGTGAAGGAATTCACCTAGGTCATACAACTGGTAACTGAGATGGGATTCAAACCCAGGTCTGTCTGACACCAGTGCTGATTCTGTCTACTATACCATACTACCTCCTACTTCCCACTTGAGTCACAAAACTCAATGGAAATTTTAAGTTTGGGTGGGCTCATTCTCACCTGTGAGGCAGAGAAGCTTTGGCCCTAAGTTGATTTAGAAGGTGGGAGTTGGGGTGAGGGGAAGGCAGGTAAGTAAGTAGATGGTAGTACCAAGTGGGAAGATGGAAGAATGTATAAACCCAGAGTGGAAAGGCTGCTGAAGCCGTATGTACCAGGAAGGCAGGAAGAGGTTACTTATTTCCTCTCAGTTTCAAAAGCCCTGGACTATTGAGGTTGTGGGAGGGCTCTTCAATTTAACAAAAATTAACTGATACCTATCCCACGTTAGATATAGAACTGGGCCCCGGAGCTCCAAAGGTAAATAAGAATCATTCTTTGGGAGCCCATAGTACAGTGGGGGGAGACAAACAGATTCTTTTAATAGACTGTAGTTTATGCAATGATACAAGATCAAGACACTATGGGATCAATAGACAGGTTGCTACTCGGCTGGGATTAGGGCCAGGAGGAACTTGTCTAGGAAGGCTCCCAGCACTGGCGATGTCTGATGTGTAATTTAAAGGATAAGGAAAAGTTAGGTGAAAAGGCTGGAGAGCGCAAAGGGAGAGTCATTCCAGACAGATCAACATAAACAAAAAACTAACAGTAAGAAGCAGCTTGATGGGTATAGGAGAGCTGCAAGGCACATTGGAGTAAAAGGGCATGGAGAGAATAGCAGGAAGCTTATTGGGGCCTGAGTGCCTGGCCGTGGGGCACTGTGAGCTGTGAGAAGCAAGCCTATGAGCACATCGGAGCAGGGAGGGCCTGGCTCTCATCCCAGCCATGGTACCTGGGCTACAGCCCACCTTTCCCCCAGCTGACTGCCTCTCCCCATTCCTTAGTTCCTCCTGGACAGCTGGAGATTGGCACTAAGGGGCTATGAGGAGCCTTGTGAGGACTTGTCCTTCCCTTTTTTGGTCAATGGCCATCTGGTGTCTGAAGAGAACTGCTGATCCTTGCTGTGCCTCTGCTACAGTTACGGCTGTCATCGTTGTTCACAGATCTCAAGCCCAGACTGCCTCCTCCTTCCATAGGCCCTGACACAGACCTTCCCTGACACTCTGCCTAGGTTGTTGGGACCCCTGCTGCTGGGGAAATAGACATAGGTTTCTAGAAACACAAAGAGCCCTGGCATTGCTTATCAGGGGTGTATCCTCACCCTGGCTCAGGAGACTGCAAACTGACTGTCAGCATGAATCACATTCACATTCAGTTCTATATTCTCTCCCCACTAAGAAGTTGAGAGAGACTGGAGCCCCAGGCTAGGCAGGATGTATGTTTTGAATGATGGCCAGTCTATCCTCCCCACCCCCATTCCCAATCGCAGAGCCTACATGCCTGATTGCTACACAGTGAACTGTGCAGGAGGGCTGATATGTGGCATGTTTCCAGGCCCAGTTATGCCAAAACTGATTCAACAGCCATCATCCCTGGTCTCCATCCTGGTGTCATGTGGAGGCAGAGTACTGTTTATGGTTAACGGTAGGGTTACTGTTGATGAGGTAGCCTGGAGTTTTAAAGTATCTGCTCACCAATTTCCCTGGAATGAAAATTGGTGCAGCGTGTCTAGTCTCCTGCCATGGCGAGTATCTTAGTCCATTTGGGCTGCAATTAAAAAGTACCACAGACTGAGTGGCTTATAAACAATAGAAATGTATTTCTCACAGTTACGGAGGCTGGATGTCTGAGGTCAGGGTGCCAGCCTGGCCAGATGGTCAGATGAAGGCCTTCTTCCACGTTGCAGACCGCCAACTTCTCGTATCCTCACATGGCAGAAGAGGCAAGGGAGCCGTCTGGGGCCTCTGATGAGGGTACTAATCCCATTCATTAGGGCTCCACCCTTATGACCTAATCACCTCCCAAAGACCCCACTTCTTAATACCGTCACCTTGGGCATTAGGTTTTCAACATAAGAATTAGGTGGGAGGGGAACAAAAGTATTTAGACCACAGCAGTGGGCACAGTGTTGCCCCAACTTTCTGTACATTCAAGAAGACTAGTTCAGGGAAACCAGCTTGGTGGCCAACAGCCCCACTGCAGCTGAGATTCCTTTTCCCCTTCTAGTAGAGAAGCCCCATGGTGTGAACCTACTCTTCCTCCTTGGCCTGTAGACTAAAGGCTGAACTCCACAGCCTGGCTGCCTCCTCTCCCACCATGTGTCCTCACCTACATGTATCCTCTTGAGGTCCTTGGAGCTGTACCCCAATTCCATGAAGGTGCCTTATGCTCCACAATTTTGTACATGTGAGGACATACTGCCACTCTTCCTTCAGGGCTCAGCTTCCTCAACTTCTGCCCACTCTGGGGCAGAGTTAGCCTCTTCCTCTTGTGCTTCCACATCGCCTCGTGTTCATTTAGTAGGTCGTTACACATTTTGGAAAATTGTCCATTGGACTACATATTTCCCAGGCTATTCTAGCTCCTTTCCAGGGATGAACCACTGCGGACTCTGAGTGTTTGTAAAATGGATGGAGCTCCCAGCATTGCAGAGGGGATATCCCAGGCTCCTTGACCCACTTCAGGACTCCCAACTTCCTGTGGCGATCTTGCTTAAGTTTGCACCATGGCCCTGCCTAACTTGGCCTCCTCTTAGGGCAGACTCAGAGGGAAGTGCATCTTCCTGAATTAGCTGGTGTCTTGTGAGAGGGTGGGGCTTGGTGACATTATAAGTCAGATTACTCGTGAGTTTCACTTTTGAGTACAAAGCAGTTCAGTGGGACGTCTCATTGAGAGAGAAGAGCCCAGGTCTGAGAAGAGTGACCAACTGCTGCTTCTCCCAGGTAAGATTCTCCTCTAATTCCTGCCTGCCTCAGCTCTAGCCCCTTCCTTACCCTCATCTCTCCTGCTTAGTCCATCCTGGATGGGTGGAGGCTGGAAAGGCTAAGCTGGTTGGTCCTCGATAGTGCTTCCTATCCTCGGCAGAGGTCCTGGGATACCTTTCAGAAGGAAGGCTCGTTCCATGTAGCTGATTCAGCTGAATTAAGCCAAGAGGCCCACAGTTATTCAAACATCCCCAGACCCTGGGCTGGGTTCTGGGGATCTAGTGATATGGCAGACATGTCCCTCCCCACAGGAACTCTCAGCTGGAAGAGACAGAAATGAATACATTTACTGGGAGTGTAAATACTGGGGTTACTTGGGGGAAGCTTCAGTCTCTGTTATGTAGAAGTGCTGAATAAATGTTGAATAGAAGAAGAAATGAATAAGAGTGAATGAGTGATTGAGCTAGCTGGGCCTCGAAAGGAGAGTGAAATCTTACCATGTGTGTAGCCCTAGGCCCCTCCCAAAGGTAATTGCCTCAGTTATCCCATTTTATCCTCAAAACAGACTTCTAACATATATGGAACATATGTTTGACAGATGTGACAGCAACTTGAGTGTAGGTATATGTGACTTTGGGGAGATTTTTTGGAAACTGATTTCTTGGTTCTCTGAATAAGAACTCCCCACCTCTCAATTTTTCAAAGCTGTACTAGCACCTACCTATTTCAAGCCCTGTGCTGGGCATTGAAGAAGCAGAGATGACTCAGACAGCAATTCCAGGGAAGGCTGTGAACGAAGGCTGGACAGCAGGAGACAGGATGAAGCTCATAGTCAATGTGGCTGGAATATGAAGGGGAGTAGCAAGCGAGGAAGCTTGGGTTGAGGACAGTGTGAAGGGGTCTGCAGTAGAAGCCATCACAGTGTGACGGCTTACTTCACATTGTGGGGAATGACATGATAAAATCTATTTTTGCACAGTCACTCTGGTAACATGTTTGGTGTGGGTAAGGTGGCGAGATGGATACATGGGAGCACAAATATCAATCAGGAGGCTGTTGGAATAATCAGATGGGTGGAAGGTCTAGGACAGTGGCTGTAGGAACTGGGAGGTGGAGACACATGGGAGCTCTTTCCGCTCTCAGCTCTTTCAGCCTGAGAACTTATTGCGTAGAGGAAGTGAGGGTCAGGGATGTATAGCGGCAACATGAATGCCTCCAGCCAAGGTGAAGGACGGGAAGAATTTCGTGGGGAAAAGTGAAGGAGGAAATGAATGTGGCTTTGACCGTTGAGTTTGAGGAGGCTTCTCTAGCATCCAGAGATGCTAACAGACCATTGGAATTTGGGATTTGGCTCAGGACGGGTAGATTTGGGAACCTTCACACAGGTTTTAATCAAACCTTGGGGATGAGTGAGATAAAGAGGGAGTGTGGAGGAGAAGACTATGGCCAGAAATTTGGGAGCCCCATTGTTTAAGAGGAGAGGAGCGAAGGAGTTATTGACGAAGACTATGAGAGACTCAGGAAGGAGGCCCAGGGAAGACTGACTGTTGCAGCCAAGGGAGAAGAGAATTTTGCAGTGAAGAGAATTCTCATGGCTTTGCATGCCTGAGAGAGGGTGAAAGCATGGGGACTGAGGAAAAGGCTGGTATTGGGCAGTCAGGAGATCATAGGTGGCCATGGGGAGGGCAAATTCATGGACATGAGGGGAGTGGCAGGTGGGGAGGGGTTGCAGAGGTGGGAAGGTAGCTTTCCTGAAGTTCTGCTGTTAAAGGAGGAGAGGGAATAATTCAGTAGCCAGATGCCTTCTGCCCATCTTGGGCCCTCCATTGCATTTCCCTTTTCTTCCACCCCTGCAGGGCACCTGAATCATTGAAGGCTCCTTTGGAAACTTCCTGGTCCCCATTTTATTTATATGTAGATGAAAATAAAGTAGGCCTTGAGATGGAGAGACCTGGTGTGGCTGCTTTGTGAGGAGCTGCATCCTCAGCTATGAGCACAGGGCTCTTTCAGCTCAGCATCACCCCACCTTCCAAAACCCACCCTGACGTTTATGTTGCACATTAGAGTTCCCAAAGCATTTTCCCTGTTGTTACTCTTTTTAATTCTGATGACAGCCTTGTGAAGGTAGATATTATCTTCTGTTTTTTACAGATGAAGAAACTGAAATGCAAAGAAATCATAAATGATTTGCCCAAAGTCATGGCATTAGTGGAACACCTTTCTGAAGCACAGATCCACCCCTGTCCACTTCTCTCTTCAGCGGGAAATTTATACACCTTAACTTGGCATGAAGGTGCCAAGCCAGCCTGCTTGCTTCTCCAGCAGGTCTTTGGCCTCTCCTTACCTCACAGCCTTTGCTCCAAACCTTTAGCACATCCCTGAACTCCCAAGTACAGCAGCAAGTCCATCTCTGTCACTGCCTGTGTCAGTCATACTGTGATTATTGGTAAAGCTGTGAGGTCCCTGAGGGTGTGGCCTAGGTCTGCTTTGTCTGTACCCTAGCATGTGGCACATTAGGCATTAGGGACTGGTAAATGTGAATGAATGACTGAATGAATGGCATTGGGATTAGAAATCAGCCTTCCCAGTGCTCTTTTGTTGTACATGCTCTGGAAAATGAGGGCTTTCTGGTTGTTTACTAAAGGATTTTGATGGTCAGAGATTCTGAGCTCTGCCCACATCTTCCTTCCTGGTCCCCTTCAGAAGGAAGAAAGTTAAGGGTCTGTATCACAGCCTCCGAGGTTCATCACAACCTGTGGAGTACGTGGTTCACCCAGGAACCCTTTTCTCCCATAGCAGGTCACCCCCCACCGTGGAACCACATGGACTTCATTGGGTCTCTAGGGTTGCAGCAACGGGAAGGAGTCCCCAGCTGCCCCCAAGAAGGCTTGCCCTGCCCCTCAAACAGCTCTGAGCTGGTAAGTTCAGCGCTGGGTTCCTGTCTCGTGCCTATTCAAGGCTGTTAAGAGCAGGAGCAGCAGAAGATGCCATGCGGCCACTGGCTCACACCCATGCAGCCCTTTCCTGTTTACTGAGCCTTTCATATCTGATCTAGTAGCTTTCTCCTTCAAGGCTCCACACCACTACAAGGTGGGGATTATCTCCTCATTTTACAGGCGAGGAAGGGGGCTTAGAGAGGTGACATACCTTGAGTTTAAGGCATGACAGGAGCTTGAGCTGAGGTGTTTCATCTCCAAAGTCTAGAAAGGACCCTCCAGGGTTTTTCTTGTAGAAAGCTGTGTGTTTTTTTTTTTTTTTTAAACATCTTTATTGGAGCATAATTGCTTTACAATGGTATGTTAGTTTCAGCTTCACAACAAAATGAATCAGTTATATATATACATATGTTCCCATATCTCTTCCCGCTTGCGTCACCCTCCCTCCCACCCTCCCTATCCCACCCCTCCAGGCGGTCACACAGCACCGAGCTGATCTCCCTGTGCTATGCGGCTGCTTCCCACTAGCTATCTACCTTACGTTTGGTAGTGTATACATGTCCATGCCTCTTTATTGCTTTGTCACCGTTTACCCTTCCCCCTCCCCATAGCCTCAAGTCCATTCTCTAGTAAGTCTGTGTCTTTATTCCTGTTTCACCCCTAGGTTTTTCATGACATTTTTTTTTTCTTAAATTCCATATATATGTGTTAGCATACGGGTCTCTTGTAGACAGCAAATATATGGGTCTTGTTTTTGTATCCATTCAGCCAATCTGTGTCTTTTGGTGGGAGCATTTAGCCCATTTACATTTAAGGTAATTATCGATATGTGTGTTCCCATTCCCATTTTCTTAATTGTTTTGGGTTTGTTATTGTAGGTCTTTTCCTTCTTTTGTGTTTCTTGCCTAAAGAAGTTCCTTTAGCAGTTGTTGTAGAGCTGGTTTGGTGGTGCTGAACTCTCTCAGCTTTTGCTTGTCTCTAAAGGTTTTAATTTCTCCATCAAATCTGAATGAGATCCTTGCTGGGTAGAGTAATCTTGGTTGCAGGTTTTTCTCCTTCAACACTTTCAATATGTCCTGCCACTCCCTTCTGGCTTGCAGAGTTTCTGCTGAAAGATCAGCTGTTAACCTTATGGGGATTCCCTTGTGTGTTATTTGTTGTTTTTCCCTTGCTGCTTTTAATATGTTTTCTTTGTATTTAATTTTTGACAGTTTGATTAATATGTGTCTTGGCGTATTTCTCCTTGGATTTATCCTGTATGGGACTCTCTGTGCTTCCTGGACTTGATTAACTATTTCCTTTCCCATATTAGGGAAGTTTTCAACTATAATCTCTTCAAATATTTTCTCAGTCCCTTTCTTTTTCTCTTCTTCTTCTGGAACCCCTATAATTCGAATGTTGGTACGTTTAATGTTGTCCCAGAGGTCTCTGAGACTGTCCTCAGTTCTTTTCATTCTTTTTTCTTTATTCTGCTCTGCAGTAGTTATTTCCACTATTTTATCTTCCAGGTCACTTATCCGTTCTTCTGCCTCAGTTATTCTGCTATTGATCCCATCTAGAGTACTTTTAATTTCATTTATTGTGTTGTTCATCGTTGCTTGTTTCATCTTTAGTTCTTCTAGGTCCTTGTTAACTGATTCTTGCATTTTGTCCATTCTATTGTCCATTCTATCTCCAAGATTTCAGATCAACCTTACTATCATTATTTTGAATTCTTTTTCAGGTAGACTGCCTATTTCCTCTTCATTTGTTAGGTCTGATGGGTTTTTATCTTGCTCCTTCATCTTTTGTGTGTTTTTCTGTCTTCTCATTTTGCTTATCTTACTGTGTTTGGGGTCTCCTTTTTTGCAGGCTGAAGGTTCGTAGTTCCTGTTGTTTTTTGTGTCTGTCCCCAGTGGCTAAGGTTGGTTCAGTGGGTTGTGTAGGCTTCCTGGTGGAGGGTACTAGTGCCTGTGTTCTGGTGGATGAGGCTAGATCTTGTCTTTCTGGTGGGCAGGTCCACGTCTGGCGGTGTGTTTTGGGGTGTCTGTAGACTTATTATGATTTTGGGCCGCCTCTCTGCTAATGGGTGGGGTTGTGTTCCTGTCTTGCTAGTTGTTTGGCATAGGATGTCCAGCACTGTACCTTGCTGGTCGTTGAGTGAAGCTGGGTGCTGGCGTTGAGATGGAGATCTCTCGGAAATTTTTGCTGTTTGATATTATGTGCAGCTGGGAGGTCTCTTGTGGATCAGTGTCCTGAAGTTGGCTCTCCCACCTCAGAGGCACAGCACTGACTCCTGGCTGCAGCACCAAGAGCCTTTCATCCACAGGGCTCCTTAATTTGGGATGATTGGTTGTCTATTCAGGTATTCCACAGATGCAGGGTACATCAAGTTGATTGTGGAGCTTTAATCCGCTGCTTCTGATGCTGCTGGGAGAGATTTCCCTTTCTCTTCTTTGTTCTCACAGCTCCCAGGGGCTCAGCTTTGGATTTAGCCCCGCCTGTGCGTGTAGGTCGCCGGAGGGCGTCTGTTCTTTGCTCAGACAGGACGGGGTTAAAGGAGCCGCTGATTCGGAGGCTCTGGGTCACTCAGGCCCGGGGGGTAGGGAGGGGCACGGAGTGTGGGGCGGGCCTGCGGCGGCAGAGGCCGGCGAGAAGTTGCAGCCTGAGGCGCGCCTGTGCGTTCTCCCGGGGGAGTTGTCCCTGGATCCCGGGACCCTGGCAGTGGCGGGCTGCACAGGCTCCCCGGAAGGGCGTGTGGCTAGTGACCTGTGTTCGCACACAGGCCTCCCGGTGGCGGCAGCAGCGGCCCTAGCGTCTCATGTCTGTCTCTGGGCTCCGCACTTTTAGCCGCGGCTCGCGCCCGTCCCTGGAGCTCTCTCAAGCAGCGTTCTTAATCCCCTCTCCTCGTGCACCAGGAAACAAAGAGGGACGTAAAAGTCTCTTGCCTCTTCGACAGTTCCAGACTTCTCCCCGGACTCTCTCCCGGCCAGCCGCGGTGCACTAACGCCCTGCAGGCTGTGTTCACGCCGCCAACCTCAGTCCTCTCCCGGCGCTCCGACAAAAGCCGGAGCCTCAGCTCCCAGTCCCGCCCGCCCCGGCGGGCGAGCAGACAAGCCTCTCGGCTGGCGAGTTCCGGTCGGCCCGATCCTCTGCGCTGGAATCTGTCCGCTTTGCCCTCCGCACCCCTGTTGCTGTGCTCTCCTCCGCGGCTCCCAAGCTCCCCCACTCCGCCTCCCGAAGCCTCCACCCGCGAAGGGGCTTCCTAGTGTGTGGACACTTTTCCTCCTTCACAGCTCTCTCCCGCTGGTGCAGGACCCGTCCCTATCCTTTTGTCTCTGTTTAGTTTTTTCTTTTGCCCTACCCAGGTACGTGGGGGGTTTCTTGCCTTTTGGGAGGTCTGAGGTCTTCTGCCAGCGTTCAGTAGATGCTCTGTAGGAGTTGTTCCATGCGTAGATGTATTTCTGGTGTATCTGTGGGGAGGAACGTGATCTCCGCGTCTTACTCTTCCGCCATCTTCCCGGAAGTCTCGAAAGCTGTGTTCTTAAAGCCCTTCCTTTTCCCACTTCTCAAGTCATTCCTGCACATCTTTCACCCCTCAACACGGCCACTGAAGTCAGGCACACAGAGAGAATTTCAGTGCTGAACTCAACTTGGAGGTTGTGCAGCAAGGTTATTGTGCCTCAGGTTAGCTCAGAGTGAAATTCTCTTTTTTCTGTCATCTTGACCAAGATTTAGAAGCCCTTCCCTACCACACCCTCTAGCAGGAAACACTCGGGTAAGTCAATTCACATCTCTTCGTCTCTGTTTCGTCAACACTGAAATGGAGGAAAATAAAGTCTAATCCTCCCACCCCTGGAGGATTAAGTGAGCTAATGGAGATACAGGACCTGCACAGAGAGGCATCCACGAAAGGGTTCTTGTATCGTTCCCTGCAGTTTCTTTAGCTTTCCAGCCCATTCTGAAACCTGCTTGATTTGGCTTGTTGCCCAAACTAGAGGGGCGTCCCCCCTCACTGCATTTCATGCTCCCACTTCACCCTTGTCCAACGTCTGCCCCAGACCCTGTAAACATTTCTTCTGTGCACAATCCCTAGCTGGGCCACAGAAGGGTGCAATGACTGTGCCGCGGTGCCTGCCCTGCCAGGGCTTGCTCTAGGGCCTGCCACCATCACCTCTTTCACTTTACACCACTCTCTTGAGACTCTGGCGCTGGTCCCACACCCACCCTGCTGGCTTTATTGCACACACCTGCAGTTTAAAGACAAGTCTCTTCAGCTTTGGGGGGACTTCACATGGATGCCAAATTTCCTGTGGCCTTGGGCCCCCACTCAGCACTGCAGGCTTCAACCTCAGCTCCCCTTCCCATGATGATCTAAGAACCACGTGTAGTCGGAACGCAGTCCCATCTGAGTTCCTTCCTGGTGCCTTCTGCCAGGACTCTTTTTGTCACCAGAGGGGTCATGGAGTCAGGCTCCCCAGGCTAGTTTTACCTTGTGCTCTGAGGAAAGGGAACCCATGTCCTATAGGCCAGCCACTGTCTCACCCCTTCACATCTACTGTCTTCTCAGTCCTCAAAACATCGCTGAGAAGTGGGTGCTATTTTTGTTCCTGCTTGACAGAGGAGAAAACCTGCTCAGAGAGATGAGGTGGGCCCTGACTGACGGACACAGCAAGTTGGTCAAAGGATCCAGCATTGAGGCCGCATTGAATCCACCCTCTCTCTAATGCTTTGCTCCTCACTCTCCTGGCTGAGGTCTCTCCCCACTCTTCTTGGGGGAGGTTGAGGGGAGACTCCAGTAGCTTCTCCTGGCTGCTGTGCGCCCACCAGTGTCAGCCAGGGAAGTCCTCCTGTGTTTCTTGAGGCTTCTGCCATCTCATAGTCACTCCTCTTGCACCTGTCACTGCAGCTGGGAGGAAAAGGAAGAAAAACATCGATCTACCCAAGCCACTGACTTCTCCATAACTCTGATGTTGTCATTAAGCAATAATAAAACACCCCTCACATCTGAACAGCACTTTACACTTTCACATACATTATCCCCTTTCTTATGCCACCACAACCACTTAGTCAACAAATCCTGAGAGCCAGCCACTCCTTGTGGCCCTGAGATACAGCCATGAACAAGACATGGCTCCTGGGTGCTTTTGAGTATTGTTATTCTCTTGTTAAGTCTTACCATGTCAGAGAGAAGTTTAACTTGCCCAGGGCCACATAGCCAGGAAGTGGCAGGGCAAGGACTCAGATTTAAGTTTTCTCATCCCATGTCCTGTGGGGGTTTCTTTGCTGCCAACTTCATCAGCTTTGGGTTCTTTTCAGGTGTTTTTATTAGTTTTTATAAGGCTTCACATTTATGTGGAAACATCTCTGCAGTCAGATCTGGGTTCAAGTCCCGCTCTGCCCCTTAATAGCTGCTTGGATTAGGCAGATGACTATACCTCTCTGAGCCTCAGTTTCCTCATTTGTGACTCAGGAATAGCTCCTCCTAGCATGCATGGCTACTGGAAGCAGTAATGTGAATATGGAACTGAACATCTGGACTCCAGTTAGGATCATTTGCCTCCTTAAGGATCTGTTTCCCATTCTTTTCCTAAAGCAGGGGTGGGACTGAGTTGCCCCCATCTCCCTCAGTTGGCAGCCTCTCCTCCCTGGCTCTCCCTGCCTCCTTATCCAGGTGCCTGAGTGGTACTTTATAGATACGGGCCCAGTGTGGGGTAGCGGGTCATAGGAATGGAATTCCTATGAGACAGGCAGTGGGGACCCAGGAAAGGCTAAGCCTGGGAGAATGGAGTCGGGGGCTGGGACCCTCTGAAAAACCCAGGGAGGCTGCTGAGGCCTCTTTGAAGGACAGGCCAGAGGGTTGTCCCAGGGAAGTTTCCACACAGAAGTGAGATACTGGAGCTTTTCTTAAGCTCCCCCAACTCAAGCTTCTGCTGGAAAAGAACCTGGTGTCCCATCCTCTGCTTTCCCTGTCTGCCAGCCACTCCCTTCACTCTGATCTGCGCCTGGCCAGCCTTCCCCCAAATCCGTCCCCTTGCTCTGAAGAAAAACCCTTTGTGCTCTTCCCCCATATCTTCAAATGGCTCATTCCTTTCCTTCATTTAGGTCACCTCCACGGGGAGACCTTCCCTGACCAATATCCAAAAATACCTCTTCCTCTCCTGGTCACTCTTGAACTTCTATTTCTACCTTTCTTTTCTACCAGTACTACCAGAACCATATTACATGTTTCTGTGCTTATTTTCTGCCCCCTACACTGGAATTGAATTCCACAAGAGCAGACTCAGCTGGCTGTGCAGTGTATGGTGCTTAGAATAGTGCTGGGTGCATATTAGGGGCTCAGTCAATGTCTGTGTGAAGGATGGCCAACTGTGGGAGGACTGTCCTCCATGGTGTGGCCCCCAAACTCTCCTGGCTGGGCTTGCTCGGGCTCCAGAGTGGAGTGTATCGGAAGAGGGAAGCCCCTGAACCTGAAGTTCATCCACACATTTGTTCATTCATTTGCTCATCTAACAACAATTCACTGAGCAGCTCGGCTCTGGGTCCTGGGGAACCAGAGCAAATCACTGGTGGGGTGACAGGGGAGAGGTCTTGCCAGCCCTGAATTCAAAGAAGTAGAGGGGGTTGGAAGGAGCTGAAAGGATCCACAGGGAATGGAGCAGGAGGAAGTGGGTGGGTCTTCCCACCAGAAAGGAGCTTTCTGAGGGTGCAGGAGCTGGTGTAGGCTGTGAGCGGCAAGAAAGCCACAGTGTGTGAAGAGGCGAGGAGTGAGGCTGGGCAGGTGCTGGGGAGCTCAGCAAGGCTCACAGTGGGCTCAAGCAGGGCTCAGGCCAGCCCCTGGGGAAGCTAAGGGAGGGGTGCTGGTCTGGGCTAGGGAAGGGAGGTATGAACTGGGCCAGGCTAACCTCTGTCCTGTTTGGAGTGGGGGAACTTCGCTAGGCCAACAGGGCTCCTGCCCAGATGTCGGCCTGTTTCTCCTCAGGTACAGGAATGCCTGCAGCAGTTCAAGGTGACAGGGGCACAGCTGCGGCAGATCCAAATCAGCCTACTGGACTCCATGGAGCAGGCCCTTAAGGGGCAGGCCAGCCCTGCCCCTGCTGTCCGAATGCTGCCCACATATGTGGGGTCTACCCCACATGGCACTGGTGGGTGGTATAGACTAACATGGGTGGCCAGGACTGGTAAGAGGGTTCTGATCTGGGGGAGGGGGGAGTTCCTTACCCCTTTCTCCATCTCTAAGGTCCCCATCTCTAAGGTCCCTTGATGAGACTTCACAGGCCTTGGGAATGTTTCTGGGAAGAAGAGGGCTTGCTCTCACCAGCTGCGTGCCTTTCTGTGACCTGCTTTCCCACAGAGCAAGGAGACTTCGTGGTGCTGGAACTGGGAGCCACAGGGGCCTCACTGCGTGTTCTGTGGGTGACCCTGATGGGCATTGAGGGGCACAAGATGGAGCCCCGAAGCCAGGAGTTTGTGATCCCCCAAGAGGTGATGCTGGGTCCTGGTCAGCAGGTGAGCACTCACTGCACAGGCTCTGGGCCCGGGGGCAGCTGGGGCTCCAGTGGGCAGAGCTAAGCCCCCAACCCACCCCACAGCTCTTTGACTTTGCCGCCCGCTGCCTATCTGAGTTTCTGGATGCGCTCCCCGTGGGCAATCAGGGTCTACAGCTTGGGTTCAGCTTCTCCTTCCCTTGTCACCAGACAGGGCTGGACAAGGTGAGTGGCTACAGGGACAGTGGGTGGAGGGGCTGCAGCCCCATGAAGGTTGTTGGAGGATTGACCTGAATTTTCTGCCTCCAGAGCACCCTCATTTCCTGGACCAAAGGTTTTAGGTGCAGTGGTGTGGAAGGCCAGGATGTGGTCCAGTTGCTACGAGATGCCATCCAGAGGCAGGGAGTGAGTAGAGGCAGGGGAGCAGGGAGGGATGCCCATGTGGTCTGGGCCTGGGCCTGGGCCCAGCACATGTAGGCTGTTCCTATGCTTCTGGGAGAGCCTGCTTTCCTCTCGTGTTTATACTCTTTATCCATGTAACCTTCGGGTAAATGCTGCTACCATTCTCATTTTATAGGTAAGGAGACTGAAGCTAAGAAAGGTCAAATAAACGTTCAGGACTGTAGGGGGAAACAAAGATGAAAAGACTTGACCCTGTCCTCAGAGACCTCACAAGTCTAGTGGGGAAAGCATTCCAATAAAAGATTGTCCCTGTTGAGAATGTGGTTCCGATGACTGTGGGAGCACAGGGAAGGGTGTACTACGACTTGAGCAGAGACTTGAAGGAGAAGTTTGCCAGGTGCATAAGCTGGGGCTGGGGAGGAAGGTCTAATTTCAGAGAAGGGCATATTCAAAAGTCTGGATGCCTGAGAAAGGCCACTCTGGATCTGTGCCGACTAACCACCACGGTGCTGTGTGAGTAGCTGGAAGTCAGGGCTGAGAGGAGCAGGCTTGGGGAGCCAGGCCAGGACCAGGGTGAGCAAGAGAGGTGTCTACAGCATAGCCTTCAAGGTGACATGTTTGCTCACCCTTGTCCTGGTCCTGTGGGGAGCACTGGTGTTCTGGAAGTGATGGCTGAGCCTGAGAGCCCCTGAGACCTCCAGGGCCTGAGCTGGGGGCAGAGGAGCCAAGGGGCAGGCGTGGGATGGGAGGAAAATCCTCTATAGGATGGGAAGGCCTAGAGCATATGTGACGCAAATGTGTGGGGCATGCGGACACGCATTTCAGGGACTCTGTGTGTCTCCGTCAAAGCCAGGGCCCCAGCCCTGCCCATACCCCAGGTTCCCTGACCTCTGTCCTCTCTGTTGTCCAGACCTACAGCATCGATGTAGTTGCCGTGGTGAATGACACAGTGGGCACCATGATGGGCTGCGAGCCAGGGGTTGGGCCATGTGAAGTTGGGCTGGTTGTAGGTGAGTCACAGCCATTTGTGATGGTGGATGGAGGGCCTGGAGGCCTGGTGGACAGGCCCTGATGGGGTGTCCCTGCCAGACACTGGCACCAATGCGTGTTACATGGAAGAGGCACGGCATGTGGCAGTGCTAGACGAGGACCGGGGCCGAGTCTGCATCAGCGTCGAGTGGGGCTCCTTCAGTGATGATGGGGCCCTGGGGCCAGTGCTGACCATCTTCGACCGCACCCTGGACCACGAGTCTCTGAATCTGGGTGCCCAGAGGTGGCCTAACCTTCTGCTCTAGCCCCATCACTGCTTTGTTCCCCTCCCGCTCTGTTGTCCCTGTACTCCAGCCCTTAGGCCCCTCCCTCTCATTTGCTCCTAGGCTCTCCAGGTTGCATCCTGGGGGGCCCTGGCCAGGCTCAAAGAAGGAATGGGTTCTAGAACGAAGAGTTTTTAACTCTTGGCCCTCCCTTATTCCTGACTCTGGCCAGCTCTGGCAGGGGTTGGGGGTTGGGGGTTGGGAGTAGCCAAGCAAAGAGTCTCCTACCCTCCTTGGGTCCTTCTACCCTCCAGGAGCCCCCATGAACCTAATCTAAGCCAGAGGGGGCAGTGGGGTCTGGGTAAACACCCAACTGTCTCCTAGGAGGCCATTTGCTTCTGGACCCTTCAGCAGGGACCGCAAAGAAAATGACCTCTCTTTGGGAGTTCTTGGAGGTGGGGCCAGGTGGGCTGAGGGCTTAGGAAAGGCTCTGTCCAGCCACCCTTCCTGCCTGTAGGTTTGAGAAGATGATCGGGGGCCTGTACCTGGGTGAGCTGGTGCGGCTGGTGCTGGCTCACCTGGCCCAGTGCGGGGTCCTCTTTGGCGGCTACACCTCTCCTGCCCTGCTAAGGCAAGGCGGCATCCTCCTGGAACATGTGGCTGAGATAGAGGAGTGAGTGCGGGAGGCGAGTGGGCTGCGACAGAGGGGTTCTTGACTTGGGAATGGGGAGGATGCTCTTTCCCTGAGGTAGCCATGGAGCTTTGGTGGGGGCAGGGAGCTTTGGGGCTACTTCAGCCCCAAAGTAGCACCCTGTCCCCGCCAGTCCCTCTGCTGGGGCAGCCCGTGTGCATGCTATCCTGCAGGATTTGGGCCTGAACCCGAGCGCCTCAGATGCCGAGTTCGTGCAGCACGTATGCGCGGCTGTGTGCACGCGGGCTGCCCAGCTCTGTGCAGCTGCCCTGGCTGCCGTCCTCTCCCGTCTCCAGCACAGCCGGGAGCAGCAGACACTTCAGATCGCTGTGGCCACTGGAGGCCGAGTGTTTGAGCGACACCCCAGGTATTGGGAATACAGATGATCCTGTGTTAGCAGGTAGCAGGAACAAGTGTGTGTTTGTGATACACACCCAGAGGGCACTCTGGTACCACTGGTGCAAGCCGATGGGTATGAATGGCACCCAAGCAAAGTGAGGACAGACAGGGGCTGGGGAGGCCAGAAGAGGTCAGAGGAGAGAAAGAGACTTCTCTTGGTTGTGCAAGGGAGGGTGTCACTGGGGGCACTGGGCATATGGTTGGTGCATAGATGGGTTTAGAATTGAATTGATTTGAAGTGAGGGAGCCCAGGGCTTCTGCAAGCCCTGGGGGTCAGGGCCAGGTGCCAAGCCAGGGTGCACCTGATGTGTGTCTGTGTAGGTTCCTCAGCATCCTGCAGGAGACAGTGATGCTCCTGGCCCCCGAATGTGATGTCTCCTTCATACCCTCTGTGGACGGGGGAGGCCAGGGTGTGGCAATGGTGACTGCTGTGGCTGCCCGCCTGGCTGCCCACCGGTGCCTGCTGGAGGAGACCCTGGCACCATTCCGGTTGACCCGTGAGCAGCTGGCAGCAGTGCAGGCACAGATGCGAGAGGCCATGGCCAAGGGACTCCAAGGGGAAGCCTCCTCCCTCCGCATGCTGCCCACTTACGTCCGGGACACGCCTGATGGCAGTGGTAAAGACTTGGCCTGAATGGGACATGGGCTCCTGGGGGTCACAGCATGTGTGGGGGTGGAGCTTCCAGCTTTGACCTGGCACTGAGGGTCTCTGCCCCACAGAGCGTGGGGACTTCCTGGCCCTGGACCTGGGGGGCACCAACTTCCGGGTCCTCCTGGTGCATGTGGCCACTGGAGGTGTGCAAATCACCAGCCAGATCTACTCCATCCCGGAGTGCGTGGCCCAGGGCTCTGGGCAGCAGGTACCCACAACCTGGAGCTGATGTCAGGGGGCGGGGAAGGGCCAAGTGGTCTACTCCCTGACTTGCTCCACTCCTCAGCTCTTTGACCACATCGTGGACTGCATCGTGGACTTCCAGGAGAAGCAGGGCCTGAGTGGGCAGAGCCTCCCCCTGGGTTTCACCTTCTCCTTCCCATGTACGCAGCTCGGCCTGGACCAGGTGAGAGAGGGAGGGCTGCGGGAAGCCATCCTCAGGGGCTTTCCACCAACATACTCTTCTTGGAGTGGGCAGGAGGCCTGGAGAGGGCTTCCTGGGCTAGGGAGAGGGCTGGGTGGAGGCACTGCTGGGCTGGGCCTGCACCCAGCCTCAGTTTCTCCAGATGTGATGTGCCCAGGTGGATGGGATGCGGTAAAATGGCCTGGAATCCAGGGCCATGAAAAGGCGTGGGATGGAGAAGGACATGGTTACCCCTGGGGGCTGCCAGTGGGCAGGAGAGTGGAGCCAGCATTAGGTCTGGGCACTTGGGAGCAGTGCAGGCCAAGGTTGGGACTGACCAGAGGACACACTGGCTGTCTCACTCACAGCACTGTTGTAATGCCGAGGGTATCTGCAGAGAGCAGATTGTTCTGTCTCTCAAAGGGGCTTGTGTTTGCATGGTTTCTTTGCCCTCTTTCCTATTCCCGGCCTTGCTGGTATCCTTCTCAGGGCCTGGTTGGGGTTGGTAGAGGGGCGGGCACAGGTCTAGACACAACATCCACTCAGCGCACACCTCTGCATCCTTCATCAGGAATGCTAGACTTTTCATGCACACACCTAAGGCCTGCCATGGAGACGGCTCCTCCCAGACCTCTGATCCAAGCTCCCAGGAATCTCCTCCTCAACACCCCCAACTTCTGCTGAAAAGCTCCTGTGATGAGGAGCTTGCTGGCCCTGAAAGTGCCCACCAGGTTCTTCCACACCTGTGGTCTCTGGGAAGCTCTGCCTACTCTACTCCAACCAGCCTTCCTATGGTTTTCGCCTACCCTCTGCTCCTGCTCTGACCTCTCAGACACGGGCCTCTGTGCTCTGCTTTCCTTTGGATCATGCAGTCAGCAATGTCTCTTTGCTCATCTGCTTCCTCCAGCCTGAGTTATTCTGGCACCTTTTGATTATTCCTTGTAAGGTGTGAGAAGCAGGTGGGACTCTGTGCAAAATCAGGCATGCAGGAAACACGGTCCTATTAACAGAATTTAATTTCTATGTTGAGCCCACATTCTTTTCAGGAGTGAAAACTTAATGGTAATCAATTCAGGGATCCCCTTATCCAGGTAGGGGCCCCTCCTTTGCTGTATAGAATGTGCAGACAAGTTGGGACGTGGGGGAAACGTCCAGGCCCCAGCCATTTGGACTCTGCATCTTGCTCTCTTGGGTCTTGACAACTCCCTTGATACCTTACCTTCCCCTCTGTGGGGAAGGAGGGCAGAGGCTGCCTCTGTTCTCAGATTATCCAAATCCCTTCTGTATCCTCCCCTTCCCCACAGGGGCATGCCCAGGGTGGAGGGCCTAGGACATCTTTCTCAGGAAGCCATCTGGAACCTGGCTCTAACTCCTGCCCACCTCACCTTCCCCAAACCAGGGGGTCTTTCTCTCATCTGGGAGTGGGGAAACTTTGCTGTTACTCGTGATCTGGCTCTCCTTCTCATTCACTCTCACTCTCTCTGGTTTCTGTTTTTGAGACAATGAGCACAGAACACTCTATCTTGTGGTTTTATGGGGAAAGGAATAAAGGGAAATATTACTGGGGGAAATGTCAGTTAATATGTCTAAAGTCTCCTGCCCCAAAGATTCCCAGACCTGCTCTCCATGCGTCTACTTTGGGCAGAGCAGTCATTTTCTCCTAATGGTGGGTGGAATAGTTCCCCTGCCCTCTCCCTCAGAGGAAGCACAATAAGAAAAGAACAGCTAGGCCCCCATTACTAAGTTCACAATTTAAGGCCAGTTTCTCACAGTAAATTGTCTTGTCCCCTCCTGTCCTGCCCAGGTGTCTGGTTTCTGGCTTTTCCATTCATCCTTCACTCGTATCTGGAACATGCATGTGAATCTCCCATTGACACGGCTCCGTCCTAACTCTGAGAATTCCTTCCTTTCAAGTGACTCTTGCTAGCTCTTTCTGGAAGAGCAAACGCTGCTGTTATTTGGACCTCTGAGCCTTCTCTGTCCTTCCCTTTCTCACACACAGCACTCATTTTACCAGATCTGTTAATTCCTAACCCAATTACAAAGGGCCATTCCTTCTGGGCAGATGTCTTTTTTTTTTTTTGCGGTACGCGGGCCTCTCACTGTTGTGGCCTCTCCTGTTGCGGAGCACAGGCTCCGGACGCGCAGGCTCAGCGGCCATGACTCATGGGCGCAGCCGCTCCGCGGCACGTGGGATTTTCCCGGACCGGGGCACGAACCCGTGTCCCCTGCATCGGCAAGCAGACTCTCAACCACTGCGCCACCAGGGAAGCCCTGGGCAGATGTCTTAAAATGGCCAGACCCTCAAACTATCTGAGCATTCTGGCACTAAAAGTAGAAGATGTAGGTTGGATGGTTATTAATAGGTTTCTTCACACTGGAATCCTCCTGGGGAATTGGGAGGGGGCAGAAGGCAAGGCCCTTAATCGTATGACAGAGTAGGCACAGAATCCTATGTGGGGAAGGAATCATATACTGCATTCTGATGGGATGCAGGCTTTGGGGAGGCAAAGTGAGATTCCAAGGGAACTCTAGCTTCCTGCTTCCTCTTGGTCCCACCCCAGGGCATCCTCCTGAACTGGACAAAGGGTTTCAATGCATCTGACTGTGAGGGCCAAGATGTTGTGTGTCTGCTGCGGGAAGCCATCAGGCGCAGACAGGTAAGTAGTCTGCCTGCAGAGGTGCTTTGGAGTAACAGGCCTTGAAGGGAGCAAAGGGTCTCCCGCTGCCTGATGTGGGGGGCCCTCTGTAGTAGAGACCTCTGGGTCCAGTGCTATTTGCTGTGACGACCACGTTGCCCAGCAACTAGCAGCATCCTTTTGTGTGCAGGCAGTGGAACTGAATGTGGTTGCCATTGTCAATGACACGGTGGGGACCATGATGTCCTGTGGCTACGAGGACCCCCATTGCGAGGTTGGCCTCATCGTAGGTGAGGAGGGCCCTGCTGTTTTGTGCCCCTACTGCCTGTTGCTAATTTACTGCCTCCTGTTGAGTTGAACATTCCCCTGGCCTTGGGGATGTGGCATCACTCTTACCTGACTCAGTGGGGCCCTGGAACACTCTATTGGGCTGAGTGTCTGGAGCTTCGGTGTTTAGCCCAACTTAGCTACTGACTCACAGTCACTTAAATTCTCTGAACCTCAGTTTGCCCATCTGTTAAATGAATGTGAGCTTTGGAGTCATACAGATTTGGGTGGAAATACTAGCTCTGCCACTTCCACTGGTATGACCTTGGGCAAATCACCAGAGCCTCAGTTTCCTCATCTCTAAGGTGGAGATAATAATGATGCCTATCTTAAGGGGTTATGAGGATGAAATGGGAGGGGACAAAGTGTAGCATTATGCCTGGCTCATGGCCTACAGAGTATTTGGAATTGGGTGGGACCCCAGTGATGGGATGGGTGTGTGCAGAGAATGAGTTGAGATGGTTCTTTGAATAGTCCAAGATTCTAAGTCTTTTTTTTTTATTTTTAATATTTATTTGGCTACGCTGGGTCTTAGCTGTGGCACATGGGATCTTTAGTTGTGGCACGCAGGATCTTTTTAGTTGCAGCATGAGGGATCTTAGTTGTGGCATGCAGGATCTAGTTCCCTGATCAGGGATCGAACCCGGGCACCCTGCATTGGGAGTGTGGAGTCTTAACCACTGGACCGCCAGGGAAGTCCCCAAGATTCTAAGTTTTTATTAAGCACCTCTCCTGTGGCCAGTTGGGGGCTGGATGAAGGGACAGGAAGACACATAAAGAAGGGGAAAATATCTGCCTTCTCGGAACTGTTTAGTGAAGGTTGAATCCAGAAGAGCACGTGGCCATCAGAGAGAGCTGAATCTGACTCTAAATGCCAGGGCAACAAGCCAAGATCAGAAAGGAAGGGGTCCCGACATGAGTGAGACTTGAAAAGAAAGCCTTGAAAAGAAAAAAAGGAATTTGGCTAGATAGGGAAGGAGGGATCCCATAGCTCCTTGGACATCCGTTTCTTAGAGCAGGAGGTATGTGGCAGCCTCGAAGGAGACTGGGAGCTTCTTGAACATAGTGTCTGGCACCGGGAGATGCTCGAGAGAGGCAGGCCCAGATTGCTGTGTGAATTAACAACTGGATGGAGTAATTCCAGGGTCCAACAGACCTGCTTAGAGCTGGTTGTGTGTTGGGGAGAAGAAGGAAAAGCCTTTACCCAGGGTATGCCTTCTGTCTAAGCTTCTTGGCTTCAAGGTCAAATCCAAATGTCACTTTCTCTCTGTAGCTTTTCCTGACTTTCTAGGCAGGAAGACTCACCTGTGCTTGGATGTTCCATGATGCTTTTCTTTGCACTTCTATTTGGGCACACACAGGAAGTATCAGAGTTGGCTGCTCATTGCCCAACCTCTGGCCACTGTGGAGCTCCTTGTGTCTCATTTTTATGTCCCCGGTTCCTGACCCAGCACCTACTGTTTGACTAAAGACCTGGAAGGCCAGTCGAGGAAGGCTTGGGCCTCTCACCCATGTGACAGCAGGGGCTGTCACACATCTCTCAGGGGAATGATGTGAATGACGGGCATTTTGGGAGCACCCTGGGGTAGCATGGGAGATGCGCTGATGGTGGTGCTGGTAGGGGAAGTAGTGGAGTCCTGGGGGGCTTGATGGTGGCAGGGTCTAAAAAAGGGATGAGAGGAAGGAAGGAGGACCGGGCTCTGGGCAGGCCAATGAGCATGGGGAGATGGAGAGGTAGGAAATGAGCCCAGATTTTGCTATCTCTGTGGGAAGGGCTCAGAGGGATCTTGTCTGCAACAGTAAATGGCTTCCACCCCATCTGGCCTCTCTGAAGGAACTGGCACCAATGCCTGCTACATGGAGGAGCTCCGGAATGTGGCAAGTGTGGCTGGGGACTCAGGCCACATGTGCATCAACATGGAGTGGGGTGCCTTTGGGGACGATGGCTCTCTCAGCATGCTCAGTACCCGTTTTGATGCAAGTGTGGACCAGGCATCCATCAACCCTGGCAAGCAGAGGTGAGGGTTGGGCTGGGCAGGTGTGACTGGTGGTGGCTGGCACTAGTGATGTGGCTGGTGGTGGCACGGGGCTGGGGCCTCCTGCCCTGTGTGCACACACACTTTCACGCAGGTTTGAGAAGATGATCAGTGGCATGTACCTGGGGGAGATTGTGCGCCACACCCTCTTGCATTTGACCAGCCTTGGAGTTCTCTTCCGGGGCCAGCAGACCCAGCGCCTTCAGACCAGGGACATCTTCAAGACCAAGTTTCTCTCTGAGATTGAAAGGTGCTGAGGCCTGCATTATCTCCTTCCACCTCCCAAAGGACTCTATCATTGGGTGGAATGCTGGTTGGAGGGAGGTGCACCCAGAGGACGAGAAAGCCATGAGAGGGGGCGCTCATGCAGGATCCTGCCTCTCTGTGCTCTATTCCCTCCTGTCCCCAGTGACAGCCTGGCCCTGAGGCAGGTCCGAGCCATCCTGGAGGATCTGGGGCTGTCCCTGACCTCAGATGATGCCCTGATGGTCCTGGAGGTGTGCCAGGCTGTGTCCCAGAGGGCCGCCCAGCTTTGTGGGGCAGGTGTGGCTGCCGTGGTGGAGAAGATCCGTGAGAACCGGGGCCTGGAAGAGCTGACTGTGTCCGTGGGGGTGGATGGAACCCTCTACAAGTTGCACCCTCAGTGAGTCTGGGTACCAGGCTGGGCAGGGAGGCATGGCCAGGTGGAGCCCGGCTGACCTGGTCTCACCTCGGCCTCTCCCCCTCACAGCTTCTCCAGCCTGGTGGCAGCCACAGTGCGGGAGCTGGCCCCTCACTGTGTGGTCACCTTCCTGCAGTCAGAGGACGGGTCCGGCAAAGGTGCAGCCCTGGTCACCGCTGTTGCCTGCCGCCTTGCCCAGATGACCTGTGTCTGAAGAAGTCTCCAGCAACCAGCTTTGTTGGACCAGGGCTGGGACCCCATCTGTCCCCCAGCCAGGTCCAGACACCCAGGACTTCCAAAACAGCCATGTATGACCCCTCCATGGCCACTGGCCTGGACCCCTAACTCTCCCTGAGAGAAGTAGCACTTGGGTTAGCAATATATATATATAATTTATTTACATTCACGTCCGCTAAAATCCCTACGCGCCCTGGCGGCCGGGCAAGGCTGTGTACATAAGGCCAAGTGTAAGTGCACGAATGCACTTAAAACAGAGTCAGGGCACAAGCTTCACATGACAGGCCCCGCACGGGGGCACCGGCCAGCCCCAAGAACGGGCACGCCACGGCACGCACACTCGCCATTGTCCAGCCCGGGACTCCCGTTGCATATTCACACGCCCCGTCGGGCAGGGCTCCTCGTGGCTGGGGGCAGGGGGGGATCAGAGAGGAGCCGTTGGGTGTCCCTGGGTGGGTGGGAGAAGGGCAGCATGTGAGAGGCAGATGTGGACTGACACCGGGCGTGAGAGACGTGAGCAGCCTCCAGGTGTACAGCATGAGATGCATGTGTGGGGGGATGCATGTGACAGGAGCACACGGGACATGCATGGGCACATGCCCGTGTGTAGTTGTGTGCCTGAATCCAGGGGCCGCCCCCTGTTCAGCTGTGGCCCTCAGTCCCACAGGCTTGGAGCCAGGCCCCTCAGATGTGCCCCTACCCAGCAGGCACAGAAATGTTTGCATAAGGTCCAGCTCAGGCAGGAGCTCTGGGGGCCACGTCCCGAGCCCATCGTGTGCATGTATGCCCGTGTGTATGCGGCCCCCTGGCTGGGGCAGGAGGAGAGGTAGCATCACACGCACATACACACACACAGATGGGCTGGGCCCAGCCCGGGCTCCAGGCACTGTCCACCCTGGGCCCCGGGCAGAGTCGGAGCAGGTGGCAGTGCCAGCCCGGCCAGGCAGGCCATGGAGGGGAAGGAGTGCGGGCAGGGTCTGAAGGGCCAGTGTTAGGGGATAGCGTCTGCCAGGAGGGGGCCTGTCCACACAGCTCTCCCCGGTGGTGGCTTCTGCCTGTCCCTGGCGGGTGCCAAAGCTGGTGAGAGTGTAGGCTTTGTGGGCCTCGCCGGCCTCAGCATTCGGCCTCTGACACTGTGAAGAGGCCAGCATCTGGCTGGCCAAGTCCGGCCACTGCTGCAGCCAGCTGGCTGAGGTTGCCGTTGGGGAAGTGCCGCGCCTCCCACAGGTTGAGGATCATGGCTGTGGGGCTGGGCTTGGAGGCAAAGAAGCTGAGATGGCTGCAGAAGGGAGGGGAGCCCGTCAGTGGCCTGGCTTCCCTCAGGCTGCAGCCTCTACCCTCCTAGACCACCCAAGGACAGGGCCTCCCCTCACTCAGCCAAGGGGATGCCCCAGCTGCTGGTGGCTGGGGCACAGGCCCCAGAGTGTGTCTTGTCCACCGCCCCCCCACCATCCTCTCCACCCAGGCTGGACTGCAGGTGGCCTTCACAGCCCCTCCCTGCCCATCTCCCACCCACCTGTCCAGGTGGAGTTTCTGGGCCAGAGTCCGCCAGTCGGCACCCCGGCTACAGGGTGGATCCAGGCTGGTAATGATCTTCTGCCGAATGAGGAAGGGGATCTTGAAGGCACTGGGGCCCACTAGGGCTGGGAGCCCCCCTTCACTCTCCAGGGCCAGCAGCTCAGCGAATCTCGTGTCCTGGAAGTGGGGAGGGGTGGAGGTAACCGTTACAACTTGCCCAGCCCAGCCCACTGCTACCTCACGCTGGGGGAATGCCTGGACCACCTCAGGGCATGGGGACAGTGTGGGCACTGTTGCTTCCCGGTGGGCCAGGGCCCTGCTCACTGGGGCATTGAGGTACAGTGACCTGCCCACAGTCACACAGCCAGTGAGCAGAGGAGCCTTCTGACCTCATTCTCCTTCCCACCCCATCACTCCTCCCTAGGTCACCTCTGCCACCCTCTGCTGACCAGCAGAACTCTGCTGATCACTCAGAACTCACTGCTGTCCTCTCACTGCCTCTGTCCTCCACATTCAGTTCCCTCATTGCTGCCTGTCTAACTCTTACTCATCCTTCCAGGCCCAGTAAAAGTCCCTCCTCAGGGAAGTCCTCCGAGGTCCCCAGGCCAGCTCCATCTCCCCCTCCTCTCCCTGCTGCTCCCATCTCCTCCTCCCCAAGTCCAACAGCATCTGTCTGCATCTGTCTACATGTGCATCTGCACCTCCCTCCCTGGGAGACTTGGAGGGAGCTACCAAGCAGTTTCTAGGAGGTGGGCTTGGTGGCAGGGTAGGCCCAGTGGGGGAGCACATTATGGCAGTGCTGCCCACCTTGGTGATGTTGAAGTTGATGTTGAAGCTCTGCCCGTCGCCCTCCACCTGCCATACCCACACCTTGCAGGCCAGGTCGCTGGTGCTGGGGCTGACGCGCTCCAAGGTGAAGGTACAGTGCAGGTACTGCTGTGTACCATTCCAGATGTGATAAAAGGGGATCTCCTGGGGGTGGGGGGTGACAGAGAGGTGGCATCAGGTGTGCCCAGCTCAGGTGTGCCCAGCTCCAAGCACCTTGAGCGCCCGCACCTGGTAGCTGACGAGGAGCTTGCTCTTCCACAGGGAGCTGGGCACGTCATGGATGGACAGGCGCAGGTTGTGGTAACTGTCCTTGAAGTGCAGGATGCGAGGCTCCTGGATCAGCTGTCCTCCCAGCTGCTTCTCCAGCTGCACCACCTCCTGCAGTGCCCCAGGTGTCAGCCAGGCCTGGGGGCTGGGAGCGCCCCTCTCTACTGGCCCCTCCCTAGGGCCAGGGGTGGTCAGCCGTCAGAGCCGGCCTCCCTGTGGCAGGGTGGGGCTGGAAGGTACCTTGAGTGCATCGTGGGTGTCATGCAGGCAGTAGACTCGGATGTTGTACTCGAGGGAGGTGCAGGCCACGGGGGCAAACAGAAGCAGCTTGAGGCGCTTGGCCGCGGCCACGCTGAGAGCCTCTCCCACCAGTGCGAATCGGCCCAACTGCTCCGTGAAGACATAGCAGGCGCCGGCCTCCAGCTGGCAGTAGTAGAGGTGGGAGGGCGCCTCCTCGCCGAGGTGCAGCACATCCTGCAGGCAGGGCCTGGTGGGTCAGCTCGCAGCCAACCACAGCTCTGAGGAGTGGCCGGAGACTGGTTGTGGGGGGGGGGGCGTGGCTCAAGGGCCAGGCAGGAAGCCAGACACCACCCTGAGCTTGGGGGTGGGGGGTGGGGGGTGGGGAGGAGGCTTGGGGCTCACCTCCCAGCTGCCTTCGCAGGATTGCTTTTTGAGGTGCAGGCTCCAGCTCTCGGGGCTGGGCTCCCCACAGTGGTCCATGGCGAGGATGACTGGCCGGGTGAGCAGGACTCCGGGGGGCCCACAGCTAACGATGGGACTCAGCAGGGTCTGACAGCCGGCTAGGGGCAACCTCAAGTGGGGAAATATGGGTGGGAAGGGAAAGGCATCAGTGGGCCACCCTGGGACCCTGGGGTTAGGGGCTGTGGAGCTGGGTGGAGCTTAGGAGCCCCTCTTCCCCTGCCCTCCCTCGGGCCAGGCCAGACCAGGCCCAATAGTGGGGTGGGCAGGGGCGTCACGGTGACAGCAGGAAAGGACAGGACCCACCCAGTCCCAGCAGCAGGGCCCATGCCCACACCTCACATCCTCCGGCTTGTGCAGTGTGAGGTAGATCTCGTAGATCTTTCCTCGGGGTATGGCGTCTGGGGGGATGAGGAGGCTGATGCCTGTGACAGAGCGGGGGGGACAGCCGGGGCTTACCAGGGCTGCAAAGACACCAAACACCTTACTCCGCCAGTCCCTCCCTGAGCCTCCCTCTGAGGACTGACTGGCGCCAGCCTGGCCTGGGAACAGAAGTGCCACTGGGACTGCCAGGCTGGCCAACCACCCGCACAGGCATGAAGCTGAGTCAGGGAGACCCCGAGTGGCTGAGGGAACTCAGGTGGGAAATGCTTGCCTAGTTAGCTTGGGCACAGAAAACTCTGGAACCCCCAGGTACACTGTACCTACCTGCCCCATCATCCACTTAAAAGCTTCCCTGCCTCCAGGGTCGAGTCCAGCTCCTTGGCTGGATATTTAAGGCCCTTGGCCTGTGGGCCTAGCCTGTGCTGCGTACTTGGCTGTTCTGGAGCCACCACCCTAAGTGTGCCTCTGAGTACTCCCCCCTCCTGGCCTGCTCACGTTCCTCCTCTCTCCCTCGGCTTGGCCACCTCTGGGTGGGCACCCCACCTCTGGTGACTTTGCTCCCTGTTGGGCAGTGGCCCCCTGCAGGTGGGGCTGGGGCCTTTAACAATCTTGCCTACTTTGGTAACCTTCCCTAGTCTGGGTGCCATTGCACACACGTCCTGTCTGGCTGATTCGCCTTTGTCTCAGCGTCTTGCAGGGGCAGCATCAGAAAGCATCTGCTGGGGAGAGGTGGTTCCAGAGGAGAGGCAGGGGGCAGGCCACGGTGAGGCCAGGGGCTGGGGAGTCACTCTGGGGATGGCAAGGAGCGGTCCTGCCCCACCTTCCTGCCCTTTTAGGACAGAGAGCCCCTATATCAGGAGGGGCCTCAGAGGCTCATGACAGGGAGAGGGGAAGAAATTCTATGGCTATCCCACCAAGTCCAAAAGCATATGCGTGCTCTCCAGAGTGGGCAGCTCTGAGGTGGGGTGGCTGGAATATCACAACTTCCCAGCAACTGAAGCCCAGGACAGAGAGGGAAGCCAGTGGTGGTGTATTTGCAGCTACTGCTCCCTTCTCTATCCTGTGCTGCCTCCTGGTACCGGCTGCCAGGGTTGGTGATAGTCTCGGTGATCCACGTGTGAATGCTCTCTGTGGCGGGGGTACCCTCACTCAAATACTCATTCAGTGAATGCTAATGCTGAGTACTCAGGAAGGTGGGGAAAACCATGAGCCCTGCTCTCATGAAGCATTCAGTCCGCGGGGAGACAGATAAGTGGACGGCAGCAAAGGATGCTGGGTGTTGGGGGAGAGCAGGGTGGAGCACAGCCCACCTGGCCACTCGCCCCACCAGGGGAGTGAAGGGTGCATGGTCACTGAGCGCCCACTGTGCGCCTGCCTTTTTCTAAGAGCTTGACATGGACCATCTCACCTCATCATCTTAGCAGCCATGTGAGGGGGACATGAGGCATAAAGGGACAGCTACCAGACCCGAAGGAGAAGTAGCAGTTAAGCTAGTGGATGGGGGCAGAGAGACGGCATGTACAAAGGGCAGCCCAGTGTATTTGGGTTCATGAGAGCCCACCGTGGCTGCCAAGTGCAGGAGCAATGTGCATGGGAGGAGAGGCCACTGCAGCTGGCCACAGGGGATGAGTCCTTGTGGTTTTGTCATGTGGGCTTTGAAAGGAAAAGTGGAAGCCCCAGAAAGGGACATGATCAAGTGTGGCTCTAGTGAGTAAATGCTTGGAGCTGTGACTCAGACGAGAGGTAGGTGTGGTGGCCTAGCCCAGGAGAGGCAGCAGGAAAGACAAGCAGGAGGATGCAGGAGCATTTGAGGAGAAAGAATGATGGGATCAGTGTGTGAATGAAGCTGGTGTGAAGGTGAAGGGGGAAAGTGAAGAAGGGCAGGAGGCCAAGGTGACCCCTAGTTTCTGTCTTGAGCAACTCGGCTGTGCCATGCCTGAGGAAGAGAAAACTGGGAAGGAGGAGGTTCTGGGGGAGGGTGGGAGACGGTGCTGTTTTAGGCATGAGGAATCTGAGGTGCTGTGAGACATCCAGATGGAGCTGTCCAGGAGGCAGCTGGGTGTACGATTCTGTCACCCAGGAGAACTGTGGCTGGGGATGGAGGAATGGGAGTGATCTGCACAGACATGGCGATTAAAGCCATGGAGTGGGTGAGATCACTTGGGAAGAGGGCGCCAGGGTTGGGGGTGGGGGGCGTGCTCTGAGGAACACCTACATTTAGGGAGCAGGCACCAGGAGCAGCTGCAGAGGAACAAGGAAGTCAGGGCCATGTGGGGTCACCTAAACCGAGGAAATAGAGAATTTCAGGGTGGGAGAGGGGAGACACACCAGAGGCTGTGGCGCTTTCCCGAAAGATGACCATCAAAAGGGTCTGTGGATTCTCTATGAAGGCGTCTTTGAGACCCTGTCCCAGGGGTTTCAGTGAGGTGGTAGGTGGAGGAGCCCCTGTCCAGGCATTTTTCCTCTGCTGTCTCTCCACTAGTTCCCCAGATCCCTGGGGCCTAGGGCCCAGCACACACAGGCTGGTTGGCTGTGTAAATGAATGGACAGTAGTCCTGTGTCCTTGGGCAACAGAGGGAGATAGCTCTGGCCTCAGCCTCAGTGCCAGCCCCACTGCCAGCCAAGACTGGATCCTCTCCAAAACTCTATCCTTTTTCCTTGCTGGGCTGGCTCAGCCCTTGGGGTGAGGCTGAGAGGCATAGGAGGAACATCAAGGCCGTCCCGGTCCCGTCCTCCTCCAGGAGGGACACATGCTAGTCTTGTCTCTTAGAGCTCCCTGGGGCACTCTAGGGTCCTTCCCACCTGTATTAGGGATCATCAGCCGGCCCCCAAGGAAGTTGAAGGTCCCATAGGCCATGTTGCTGGAGCCGCGGGGCAGGGAGCGGAAGTAATTCTGGGTGGAGAGGCGGGAGACGAAGTCCTCAGCCTCAGAAGTGGGTGAGCTGTGGTGCAGCGTGTGGCGGCCGCCACCCAGCGGGCTGAGCAGGTGCCCGTTGGTGAGCTGGAACTTGGGGCTGGGCCCATCTTGCCGGGGACACAGACTGCCCTGGTAGGTGGTCGTAGTGGTGCTGAGGTCTGGCTGGATGGTGAGCAGATGGGGATTGTCTGCAAGGATCAGACAGACTTAGAGAGTGGCACGGAGGGCAGCCCTGTCTGGGCGGCCCTTGGCATGGGGGTCTGGCACGAGTGCTGGGGACAGGGGCACCCCACCTGCTTTGCTGGGCTTGATGCTGACGGGCTGGAAGCCTGAGGTGAGAATGGATGAGTCGGCCACATCCGAGTCCAGTCCCTCCTTCTTGCGGCAGTACACAAGAATAAGGACGAGCAGCAGCAGGAGGAGGCACACGGCCACGGCTACGAGGCCCACGTAGAGCGCCACGTCCTCTGGGCCGGAAGCAGCTGTGGGAGAGAGTGCAGGCTTGGGAGGGGTAGGGTGCAGGAGGCCGGGAAGGAGAGGTCAGCGGTCTACACCCCAGGAGGATGAGGCCTCCACTTCTTGGGCATCAGCACCAGTGGAGCAGCAGACGCTGGCAGCAGGGAGCATGGAATCGGCACACATGCATTCCAGTCCTGCATCTGCCACCACCTTGCTGTGTCTCTGAGCAAATTGCAACCCTCATGAGCTCAATTCATGTTGAAGTTGCTGCTGATGGAGAATGGAGGAGGGGAAGAGCCACTTTCCTGGGTGGCCGGGAAGCAGGCTGCTAGGCTGAACCTGCTCTTCTGGGGCCCAGGGCAGCTGAGACTGAGGGTGAGCTCCTAGGATCCCCAAAGCAGGGGATCTGCTTTCTGGGGAGGTGGGTGGGGGGTGTCTGCCATTCTGGTTCCTGGCCAGTCCCTGGGCCAGGAGCAGGGGTGCTAGGGCTCTTCTCCTTGTCTGCCTCCCACAGGCCTGGGGCAGGGCTGAGGAGAGAGTGATTGACTGTCTGGAGGAAACTATATTGATTTTAGAAGGGCTTTGCATAATGGAAGAAATGTCCATCAGAAAGGAATTGACACAGATAATCAGGTTTTTAATTGAAAGAATGGGGGAGGGTGTGTTCTAGAGACAAAATCCAACAGAGATCTTTAATTGTTAGTTATGGCCTTGTAATTAACAGGCCTCACAAGTCTGGTGTCCCCACAGGACTTGTGTGTGCACTTGGGGGAGGGGCGGAGGTAAAACTGCAGGAGAAGACAAGAAGGGGGTTGGGAGATGATCCAAGAGGCCAGGTGTGCACAGTAAAATCTCCAAATGTATGCATGTCTCAGGGCAGGTATGGGAGGTATTGGGGTATATGTGGGCACATGTTGGGTGTGTTAGGGATGGGGTTCCCCAAGGTCCTGAGCTTTGAATAGGGGGTGCAGCCTGTGGCAGGGGACTGATCCCTTAGCCACCACCTCCCGGGGGCAGGGCCGGGCCAATCCTGGCAAACTCAAGAGGACTCCTGGGTGGAGAGGACTCACTGTGCACGCAGAGGTCACTGGTACAATTGCGGGTGTCCAGGTCAGTGCCTCGGCACTCCTCACCTCCGTTGCGGGGTGCTGGGTCAGAGCACTCACGGCTCCGCCAGTGGGTGCAGTCGAGCCCACAGGCCGACCACTTGCTCCACGGGCTCCAGCTGCCATCCACTAGATGCGAGACAGACATGGACAGAGAAGAGATGGCGTGGTCAGCCCAGGGAGCCAGTCTAGGCCATCTGCCAGTGTGGCCCCGCTGGGAGTCCGGACCTGGTGCAATGTCAGGGCTAGGGCCAAGCCTGCCAGGCTGCAAGCCCTCTGGTGTCCAGCGGGCCTGGATGATGCATGCTAATGACAAAAGGCACGATGACGCTGGGCCTGCTTGGTTCTACCCACACCGGGGGCCATCCTGGCCCTGGGGCAGTGAGGGCACTTGGTCACACAATGACCCTCTGATCCCAGGCACAGGTGGTTCTGCAGCACCAGGCTGGGGCCTGCCCCACACTGACTGTACCTGTCCTGACTGCACCTTAGATCCTGTGACTCAGCCCCTCTGCTGAGGCTGGGCCTGGACACAGACTGAGCCCTGCCTCCGATCACACTGAAACCCATCCTGGCCTCAGACTGTGAGCCTGGCCCTGCGTGCGGGCGGGTGGGATGGAGCCATGGGGAGCAGGCTGGTGGGCACGATGGAGCCAGGGCACGGAGATGGCGTGGTGAAGAGCGATGCGGGAGGCGGCAGCCGCTGGTACCTGGGCACAGGGTGGCGCAGGCTGTTTTCTGGACATTCTGCCCCTCACAGAAGGCGCCCCCGTTGAGAGGCGCCGGGTTGGTGCAGCTCCGGCTCCTTTTCTGCCAGCCGCGCCCACAGCTGGCGCTGCAGACAGACCACTCGGTCCACGTCGACCACCCACCGTTCACTGGCCGGACAGAGAAGGACTGGGGTCAGGGAGCGGGGGCTTCCTCAGACACACTGGCCCAGGGGCCAGGGCAGGAGGACAGAGGGGCTGTGAGCTGGAAACGGGCAGGCTACAGCTGTGTTGAGAGAGAGGCCCTGGAGGGGAGACCATGCTTCTGCCCATTGCCCCCAGGGCCTGGCAGCACCCACTCCACAGCCCCTTCTCCCCGTGGGCACCAGCCCTAGCTACAACTCCCATGTTCCTCCAACCCAAACCCCAGCCTTTCACGGGGGTTACTCCCACACCCCTCCCTCTTTCTGCTCCTGGGGGTGCCCAGGTCGCTCTACTTCCTACCCTGGGGACACAGGAGTACAGGCTGTGGTCTGTCACTTTCCTAGACTCCCATCCTGTCCGCTCATCTCCTTCTGCACAATGGCCTCCTGCCCACAAGTAAGCCAAGGGATGGTCCAGCTACAGATGACCATCAACCTGCCCCCCATCTCCACCCAGATAGGCCCTTGGCTCCCTGACAGCCACAGTAAGCCCTCTCCCTGTCCTTCCCAGTCAGGCCACGGTTTGGCTTGCCTGGTCCTGGCTCTGCAGGGAGCCAGCCACATGTGGTTGCCCTGAAGGCAGCCCCAGTGCCTCTCCTATGCCCGGAGCCCTTCTGCCCCACCAGCACCGGGGCCCACCGTAGACGATGACAGCAGCGGAGGCGCTGCGGCGACGAGCTACGATGTTCTTGGCCACGCAGGTGTAGTTGGCCGTGTCGGCCAGGCGGGCCTGTCGCACCACCAGGCTATGCTCCCGCGTGATGTACACATTGGGGTCCAGGGATGGGTCCACCAGGTCCTCGTTCCGGAGCCACTCCACCTGGGGGAGGGAGCCATGCCACTGTACTACCTGACTATGCTGGCCCTGCCCGGAGCGAGAGTGGCCCCTGGGGTGGGGGATCAGCCTGGAGGGGTGGGCAGGCGGGACTCGAGACCTGGGAGCACTGCCCACCTGTGGAGTGGCACTGGAGCCCTGCTCACCTCAGCTGGAGGGATGCCCTCTGGCGGGCGGCAGGGCAGCACGATGCCCTGCTCCAGGGACACCTCCTTGGCCAGCGGCTCCTGCTCAAAGTTCTTGCGCAAATCTGGGGGAAGAACAAGAGTGTCCTCCAGGCCGAGTGCCTCACGACAGGTCAGCCTGGCTGACCCTGTCCCCTGGTCCTGCAGGGGCCACGGCACATGCCAGAAGGAAGTGTCAAGTGCCCAGGGGGACATGGGGGTGGCTGGGCAGCGTCCATAGGCACTCCCTCCACCCATCAAGGCAGGATCTGAGGGTTTCTGATGAGGCCTCCTCCCCCAGTGACACCCTAGGGCCACCTCCGCCCTGGACTCACAGGCAATGCGGATGTAGGCCTTCTGACTCTTGGTGGTGCCCGAGGAGCTCCATGCCACGCACTGGCACCAGTACTCCTCCAGCCCAAACACCTTCTCCACCTGCTGCCTCGAGACATTGATGCGGACCTCCATGGCAGGCAGTCCTGAGGGTGGAGCGGTGGGTAGCAAGGGCCGGGGCCATGCCTAGCCCCCAGGCCTCTCTGTCCAGTCCCTTGCCGGGCCCCTGCACCACCATAGTCCTCCCTCTGCTCAGCGGGAGAGCGGACGGACTGTGGGGGGGGCAATGCTCTGCCTGGAGGGAACACTGCGGGGGCTCAGTGGGAGTCCCTTTATATCACCTGAAGGTCAAGAGTGGGTGCTTAGCACTTCCATTCATTATACTTTGTTACCCAAGGCCTGTCTCCCTGGAGTCACTTACAAAAATATCACTACAGGAGCTTCCTGTTGTTTCAGAGACAAGGGCACAGAGGAGCCTTGGGCAACAGGGGCTGGCAGAGGAGGTGGGGCAGATAGGCTAGCCCTGGGACCTTTGTGGGTTAAAAAAAAGGGTAGGGAGCGATCTGGCTCACCTCCTGGGGTTAGTAGGTACATCCTGATGAGTGATAATATAATAACAGCTATTAACAAGATAATTACAGTGATTATGTTGTATGATAATAGACCCCTGGGGCTTAGCAAGGGTTTCCCATGTGCTGGCTTATCTTTTTCAATCTGCTCTCTTGGAGGTATTGCTCCCACTCCATGGATGAGGAAACAGAGGCTCAGAGAGGCAGTGACTTGCCATAGGCATCCAGGGCTGTCTGCTGTCTGAATCCAGAGTATGTTCAGAGTGCTCAGAATCCAAGGCGTGCGAGGGGTTCACCGGAGGAGGGTGCTGGGGTTCCCATCCCACAGGGAGAAATGCTGGCGAGGGGGAGGGGGCAGCTCACAGAGGGGAAGCTGGCCTGTGATGGGTGGCCGGGACCCTCTCTACCCTGAATGGACTGGGCTGGAGGAAACACCTCTCAAGGATGGACACAGTCCCCCAATGTCTGCCACACCCGGAACCAGGTGTGGGGCATCTGGGGAGGGTCCAGATTTCTGAGGACCCAGGAGGGGGAATACCAGTCCTCCTCCAGGCCCCTGGCCCTCAGACAAAACAGTGTCCCCAGGAGTAAGAAAAGACTGTTTCCAATTTTTCCTCCTCCTGACCCCAATTTCCCTTGGGTCATTGGCTTATCAGAAAGAGGGAGAGAGGCTGGTGTTTCCACTGTTAACAGAGAAATTCAATTAGGGCTGCATTGCAGGAGGAGCCGCCGCCAGGCTGAGCAGGCAAGCCAGGAGGCTGTTTTCTGTCTTAATTTCTCTAACGTGTCTTTCCCTGACCCCTACCCAGACCCCTCCTCATGAGTCTCTCCGGCTCCCACACTGGGCTCCCAGATTTTCCTATCCCTCACCCCTGCCCTCCCCGTGAGTTTTCGCAGGATTTGGGGTGTGTGTATCACCTCTGGCTGAGGTCACAATCACTGGGCTAGATCCCTCCATTCTGGGCACTGCCTACCCCATCCTCTAAGGCACTGGATGTGTGCATTCTAGTGGTGTGGGATGACGCTGAGAAGCGAGAAAGGGTCCCTTACAGGGTCTGTGCATAGGAGAGGGGCCCTGGGCACCAGCCAGCTGTCAAGCACACAGATTCTTGGAGCATCTGAGAAGGAGCTGTGCACATACTTGGGGGTAGAGACAGGGTCCTCCCTCTCAGCCTTTGGGGTTAGTGGTGGGAGACCTCCAGAACATTCTGAACTGGATACTTTTCCTCTCTTGGGTGGACAGGTCTATGGATGGACTGCTCCATCCCCCATGGTGGTGGGGGGAGCTCGTGCACCACCCAGGCAGCTCAGCTCAGGGAGAACAGCACTAAATTTAAGTGCTCCTGGGACCTCCTTGGTGGTCTAGTGGTTAAGAATCTGCCTTCCAATGCAGGGGATGCGGGTTCCATCCCTGGTTGGGGAACTAAGATCCCACATGTCTCAGGGCAACTAAGCCTGTGCGCCGCAACTACTGAGCCTGTGCGCTGCAACAAAAGATCCCGAGTGCCTCTACGAAGATCCTGCGTGCTGCAACTATTTGGCTGCAACAGCCAAGTAAATAAATAGATATTAGAAAAAAATCTTAAAAAAAAAAATTTAAGTGCTCCTATTTCTTTTTCCCTGTCTCCTCCACACTTCTGTCCTGCCATCTCATCTCCTTCTTGCTGCCACGAATAAGGGCCAGGTTTGTCCATGAGGTCTAGATCCAGGCAGTGCCCTTGAGCCCCACAGGCTCTGGGAGGTGGGGAGACCCAGAGCCTGCCCTCTGGTCCTTGAAATGAGGGGCTGTGCCCTCCCTGCTGCAGGTCAATGAGCAGCCTGGCTCCTGGGAGCAGTTTCTGGGCACGGCTGTGTCCGCACCTGCCTGGTAAATGTGAGCAGATGCTAGCCTTGGGGAGGGATGGGAGGATGTAGGGGTCCCTGCTGGCCCAGGCCTAGGAGCGTGTCGGGTGTGTGCTGGCGTGTGAGTGCCGTGGGCGTGTGGGGAGGCCCTGGTGTGGGCATGCTGAGGGTTTCTGGGAGGTGGAGGGGTGGGGGTAGGGGGCTCTGAGGGCAAGTGAGGGCTTAGGGTACCTTCTTACCAAACTGCTTCTAATAACCAGTCAGTTTGTTTAATACATGATAAATTACACTCCCAGACCAGACTCCAATGCTTGGTTTTGCAAATTTCCAGCTTTTACACTATCAGTGGGTTTGGGTTCAAGAGATTTCAGGCTTTGGTCCCCTCCCCCTGGCCTTCTGGATGGGGAATGGGGGCGAGCAAGGGGGAGATCAGGTGCTCTCTCCTGGGGTGTCCACCCTGCCATTCCCACCCCCATGCAGAAATGGGTGGGGCTTCAGATTTGGGCTGACCTCTGACCCCATCATACCTGCCTGACCACAGAGCATTCCTGGCTCAGGGTCTTGGGTCTGTGTGTAGCATGGTGGTGCCGCCCATGGCCTGGGCATCTGTTTGTGGGTAAGTGAGAAGCCTATCTCTTTGCCTCAAAGCGCTCAATGGCTTTGGGTTGAGAAGTCAATAAGATCAATGAAAATTCAGATTTGCAGGCCATGGGAGGCCTGAGGTTGGATGCTCAGAGCAGGAGGGGGCCCTGGTGGCTATGGGGACGTGTCCCCGTGAGCTCTGCTCTCTGCCTGGCTTTGAAGGGAGCAAGGCCAGGAGAGCCTGTTGGGGAATGTGGGCTGAGGGCTGGCCTGGCCTGTGACTGCTATGTAGGCAAGAGCCTGGGTCTCAGCCAAGCCATGGATTCCAGACCTCGTGATGGCAGGAGACAAGGAGGGGTATATGTGGGAAGCCAGGAAGGGGAGGTGTGAGCAGTTTGGGGCTGGCCTGGCACCTTCCAAGAGGTTCCAGGACAGGCTCTCAAGGCTGTGGGGAGACAGGTCTCTGGCTGTGGCTTGCTCTTCCTCACCTGTCCTTTCCTGGGGGGACCTACCTCAGCAGCAGGAGGACTCATAATGCTGCAAAGTGGTGCTGGGCCCTAGGCATGGGGTAGGGAGAGAGGAAAGACCTGGGGCTGGGCTCCACCTGGGTGTGAGAGATCTCACAGCTTCCCCCACCAAGGGGGGCCATCCTCATCCCCATTTTACAGAGGAGGAAACTGAGGCCCAGGAAGGGAAGGGGGGCTTGCCGCAGAGGGCACCAACCCCATGCATTCCCCTCCTGAGAGTGGGAGGCAGAGCTGGATCACCTGCACCAAGAGCCTTGTGGGCTAAATTCTTAGCACCTCACCGAGGCCTGGCACAGGGCAGGTGCTCAGTTAAGACCTGAGGACTGCAAGGAGGACGCTGCCAACAGCAGGTGTGTGTAAGGCCAGAACAATGCAGGGGTCAAGGACCTGGGCAAGAATCACTCACTAGGGGGCTGACACTTGGGGGGAAGAAGACCAGCACCTGGTGACCCTGGCAGGGGAGGATGGGGCGTGACTTCTGTGGACCAGAATGCCTGGTTGGAGCCCTGGATGAGTCAGAGCCATCTGTAATAGGACAGGTTGGCTCTGAGGACTAAATCACACGCTGATGAAACTCAGGGCTCGTCTGCTCACATCTCGGTTCTTGTGAGAGCTTCCGAGTTCACCAGGGCAGGGCCCCCTCCTCCAGTCTCCCTCTGCCTGGCACCAGCTTCCCACAGTGCAAGTGTGGCTGCAGCTTCCTCGTCTTGCCGACCACCCCCTCGACCCCCACTTCTGCCACTCCAAACCTGGGCCTCTGGCCAGCCTCCCATTCCCTGCATTTGTCCTTTGGCCTGATAAACAGTCATTCCAGCTGGTTTTAAGACCGAGGTTGGATGTTATCACCCCACCCCACCCCCACTCCGGGAATCCTTCCTGCGCTGCCCAGTCCCTCCCACCAGGAGCATGGGCCACCCCTCTGGGCCTGTGGTCCCCTGCCTGCCCTTGGCATCAGTGTGAGCTGTTCTGGGTGCCACCTGCTTGCCCCTGTGACTCAGGCCTCACTCAAGTGGCCATACTGGGCACAGGGTCTGTGGGCTGTATGTCTCAGGCTGGCTGAGCCTCAGTGGCAAGGGGCTCAGGACTTAACCTGAGGGCTCATCATGTGTGTGGGCTCCACAAAGCATCAAGGCAAAGGGGTAAGCAATGAGCTTAACTGGGGTCCAGTTAGCGAGGAGGAGAGGCTGTTAGCTCTGCCAGGCCTGCTCTCGGGGAGCATGGGAACCCAAACAATGGCTCTCTGCCCCCATCCCCATTGCCTACTGCCTAAGGCCAGGGCTGGAGGTGGGGAATGAGGTGTCCCACAGAAGGGGCACTTCTTGGGTCTGCCTCTCCTGTCAGCCCCCCACACTGGCTCCGAGTGTCACCCATAGCTCTGGTCATGTCACTCGGTAGCTTGAAATCCCATAGGACTGTGACCTCACTCCAGAGCCGGACGGGTGAGGCTCCTGGATGGCACCACTGCCCGCTGCACACACTCCACACCCTCCCTGCTAAGCCTCGACCCGCACGCCGGCCCATCTGCCTCCAGGGTTTTGCTTGTGCTGTGTCCCTTTCTGGGGGTGCCTGGGACGCCCTTCTCCTCTTCTCGCCCTGACCAGGTTTACATATCACCTTCCCCGAGGAGCCTCCCTGGGCAGCCACAGATCCCAGAACTCAATGAGAGGTCACTGTGCTGCCCCCATCTCCGTGGGGCTGTGTCTCCGGCTCAAGGGTGGGTGCTCAGGGAACGTGCCAACGAACGGACCAACGAATGAACCAACAGATGCACAAAGAAAACAATCACGGAATGTGAGGTCCGTGATCTCTTCCATCATCTGGGATCCACTCTTTTCAAACCTTTCTCCGCTGGCACCACTTGCCAGGCTGCCTCTGGGTCTGCCTGGGCTCAGATGCAGTGGCAGGGTCCCGCCCCCCCCAACCCACAGAGCTCCCTGGGGCATTTTGGGGGGCTTCCCTTTTACTCACTCCCCCACCAAGTGATGAAGTCTTGTGAGGGTGGGCCTCCCAGGGAAGGCCTTGGTGTGTACACAGTGGGTCCCAGGTGTGGGAGTCCTGCCTCTCCTGGGGACCTGGGGTGGTGCACACAGAGTGGTTAGTTTCACCCTGGCCTCGGCTCACAGGCATGCAGCAGGGGCAATGGCAGGCCCCTCTCTGGGCCTCCATTGCCTCTGAGTCTGAGACTCGCTCCCCCTTCGAGTGACCCCGCCTGGCACCCCAGCCTGGTCTCACCGCTGCTCCCATCCATGCTGTGCTCGATCACGTGGTCCACCTGGCGCACCCACTCCCCGTTGCACTTGAAGAAGATTTGCGTGGCGGGCATGGCCTTGCACACTAGCAGTACCGGCTTGTTCTTGACGATGTACACGTCCTCAGGCTCCACCAGGAAGTGGGGAAGCAGGTCTGGGTTAGAGCCGGGCACTGGGTTGGCCACTGTGGCACTCTGCTGGGCCCCTGCAGCAGAAGCAAAGGGGGCAGGTGAGCTGGGGCCTCTGCTGGACTTGCGGGGCCCTCCCGGGGCTACCTGCCTGTTCAGGGGCTGGGACCGAGCCAAGAGGAGGCAGCAAGTGGGGCCAGGCTCTGCCACTTCCAGCCCAGCAGGCTGGGCTGCTGAATGCCTCCCTTAAACTTCAGTGTCCCCTTCCATAAAATAGGGGAAGAAGCAGCCCCCTGTGGAGACAAATACGGAAGTGCCAGCACACAGCAGTGGTCAGGGCTCATTAGCACGCTAGTAGAAGTTTAGGGATCTGGTGAGGCAGCCCACTGCCCTGGAAGGCCCCGGGCGGGGGGTGGTGGAGCAGAGGGGTGGGGAGTGGGGGGGGGGGTTGGGGGGAGAGAGGGAGGGAGGGAGAGGGCCCTGGACAGCCTGGGGCTAGGGAGGGCAGGAGTCCCTTCCTCTGGTGCCCTGGCTGCCTCGGGGGCTGCTTCCGGGTTGCTCCCCATTCCTGGCCCCTGCATGTAGTAGGTGCTGAGAAAATACCAAGTGAATGAAGGAGGGGAGGAGGCTGTGACGAGTGCAGATGTGAGGGGTGTTGGTGGCAGTGCTACAGGAGAGGCCCCCAGGAGGGGCGACTTGGGGTGAGCCTGGGCTGCTGGGTGGGTCCCGGGGAGGGTGGGAGCCAGGAGGGTGTGTCTGGGAGCTTCAGGGGCCCGGCCCATGTCCCACCCTTCAAGGAGACCAGAATATGGGTTTCCTCCTAATTTTAACTGCAAACCACAGCCATCCCACAAGTCATTTGTTGCTAATTACACAGGTAATTGGCTCTGAGGCTTTGGTGGAGGTAACCCCCCAGAGCAGTCTGACCGTCTGCTCCACCGGCAGGACCCTTGAGAGGGTGGGGAGGGGCAGGGTGGGGGGGGGGTGGGAGGATGGAGAGTCGGGGCACCCTCAGCCTCCACACCCACCAAACAGGCCCCTGACGGCCTGGCCTCTCTCAGGGCTGCAGTGATTTCCCCCAACACACACTCACAGCCAACAGGGGGCTCTGGACATAAAGAGGGAAAAGCTTGGGCTTCAGAGACCCATCTGCTCCCTGCTAGTGGTGACCTTAGGCAGGTTACCCATTTTGTTGTCTATGACATCTATGGAGGTCCTGTCTGCCCCGTGGGGGAGTCTGGAGGTGCCTCACGCAGTCGGCCTCCTGGCTCCACTACCTCCTTACGGGCAGCCCAAAACCCATGGAGGGCTTCTAACAGGGAGGCCTGGCTCCTCGGGCCCAGGGGGCACCCACGCTGCCCCTTCTCTCTTGCTTGCACAGGGACCCTCTCCTTCCAATGTGGGAGTCTGCCCTCTCCACCCCAAGACTGTGATTTGGGGGAGGGGATCTGTGCCTGGTCCTGTAGGCACCGGGTGGGTGAGCTGGGAATGTCTGCAGAGGCTGAGAAACCTGGTGTGACTTCAGTTAACCCCTGCTTGTTTCCTTGCCTGCAAAATGGGGGATGGTACCCAATTCTTAGGGCTCTCATGAGGATGAAGTGAAAAAAGGCACAGTGCTCGGAAACTGTTGGCTGCTCTCCGTACCCAGTGCTTTTGCACTGACAATGCTCCTTCAGTAACTCTCCTAGCAATCTCTTCAGGGGTGGGGACTGATGAGGAAACTGAGGCACAGAGCCAGCAGGTGTCTTGCCCTCAGTGTCTGCAGCAGTGGGCTCATCCACCCCTCCTCCTCCCGCCCTGGCCTCTCCCCAGCCTCTCTCCCCCCTACCCCCTGTACTTTCTGCTGCTCCGTAATGAAGGCTAAGCTGCCAGGGAACCACACTTGCAGTTGGGAAGACAAGCTCCCCTTGTCCCGCCCTGCCCCATCCTGAACCACTTCCATGGGGCTCTGCCAGTCCTTGGGTCTCTGTTTTAGGCTGAGGAAGGTGGGGATGCAGGCAGAGGGGAGAAGCCATCTAGTCATCTTACAGATGTGGAATCTGAGGCCTGAGGGAGAAGTCACTTACCCAGCCCCGCAGCTCCAGCCCTGGACTCTGGGGGGCCCACATCCTGACCCTTTTTTATGACATTCACTTGTCACTCAGCCGCCCTGACCCAGGCAGCGGGCTCAGCCGGGGCAAGGCTGAGCTGGGCTCAGACCTCCCAAGGTCTGGAGAAGGGTGGGCTCCCAAGTGTGGGCCTGGTAGGTCCAGGAGCCTCTCTAGACACTTCCTGGGGAAGCCACGGCATCTTTGCAGACCCCAGGGCTGCACAGGGGAGGGCTAAGCTTGACCCCTGAGCAGGGCCCACAGGGGGCTGGGGGCAGGCATCACAGGCTCCAGAAGGGCATGCGAGACCTCAGTGTCAGCCTCCAGGCCTGCCCACGCCTCGCCTCACAGAGGCTCAGGGTGATGGCCTGTGTCTGATTACTGGCTGGGAGCTGGGTAGGCAGGGGTTCCAGCTGGGGGTATGGGCAGGGAGAGGGCACATGGACCCCCCCGACTTCCCTATCGATCACCACGCCAAGCACTGCTCGTGTCAGCCGCCCGCTGAACCCAGCACAATCCCTCATGTCTGCATTTAACTGCTAATGAAAAATAAATGTACTGTGACCAATAAGGGACATAGCTCACTTCTCCTGGGCCTCCGCCACGCCACGCTGGCATGGTCTCCCCTCTCCATCCCCCTGGGGGGGCATTTATTGGGTGGACCCAGGGGCCCCCTCCAGGCTGCAGTTATGACCGCTGGCAAGGACACTCTAAGGCCATAGGTGGGGGTAAATTCAGCCCCTCTTGGGGCTGCTGGAAGCTTCCTGGGTGGCCAGAGCTGGCTTCCCCTCCCTCTGGCCCCTTCTCCCACCACATGACCTCCACCCTTGTGGTCGGCACCTGCAATCTGCCCACCCCCCTCACCGTCCCAGTTAGGTCTCTCACTTGGACTAAAGCACAGTGAGAGCCTTGGGTCTCTCCCTCTCCACGTCGCAGGCCACTAGCATGAGCTATCTTTCCCTTTGATATGAAACCCTGTACTTGTCTATCAAAGATAACAGCAAGCAGTGCATGCTCAGTGTCAAATAATATATGATGTTTTCAAAAGGGCACGGACTCTAGTTCACTGCAGTCACCACCACTCCCTAATGCCCCCTTTCTCCCTGCCGGTACTTTCCTACCTTCTCCTCAGGGCCCAGATCTATCGTCACTTCTTCTGAAAGAGGACTCCCCCACCTCACTCTCTCAGGAAACCACACATGCCATTTTGCCCCCTCTGCATCTAGGACCTGTCCTCTCTGGTTCTATAGCTCTTATCACAGGTGAAGCAAGCATGTGGCTGAGGCCTGCCCAGCTCGAGGCTGCCTAGAGCTGGTGTTGGCGAATGGGGACTTGGATTTGGGTGCCTACTTCTGCTCCCTTCTGGCTGTGAGGTGATGAGCATGGGAGGAAGGCTTTGCAAAGCAGATGCACTGGGGCTGTGGGGGAGCAGGCAGGGGCAGGGCCCGCTGGCCACACAGGCCCTGCTGTATCCCGAACTCCACCCTCCAGCTCGCCAGAAGCTCCGTCCGCCACAGCCTCGCCAAGTCTCTCTTACTTGCCCAGCTGCCCTCTTGGAATTCAGTTAGAAGACTTCTTTCATTTACTAGCAGATCCCTGAGAACTTGGTCACTGAGAACTGCCGATGGGGCTGTATGGACGCTCAGGGCTTGAAGTGGGAACCCCATTCCCAGTGAGCCTTGGGGCTGGCCAGCTGGCCCCCGCCTGTCTCAGGAGGGCACTGGCTGCCCAATCAGCCCCAGCCGGCACCCCTGCTCTGGCTGCCCATGAAGGGTGGGAGCCCCAATCCTAGCAGTCCCCACCTACAGTGTCTTCTTAGGGATAGCAAGGGAGACCACGTCTTGTGTAAGAGTGTGTGTGTGTGTGTGTGTGAGAGAGAGAGAGAGAGGGTGTGTGTGTGTGTGTGTGTGTGTGTGTGTGTGTGTCTGTGTCGGGAGGCTGGGAGCTAGAGGGGGATAAGAGACCCCTGGGTAATAGGCCTTGGCCAGAGCTGAGCCTGGGACAAATGCTACCTTCTCCTTCCCCTCTCATGGTGCTCTTATGACCTGAAATGTATTCATTCACTCATTCTTGCATTCATTCAGTGAATACTTATTGAGTGCCAGGAACTGTTCTGGGATTTTGCAGTGAGCAAGACAGACACATCCTCTGCTCTCAAACACTTTCATTCAAAACGGAGAAGCAAAAGAAAATAGAGGATTCAGAAGTTGCCAAGTGTTCTGAAGCAGGTAAAAAGGGGTGCTATTTCGTAAAGGGTGTGGGTGCAAGGGCTCTAGAGGGGAAGAGGGCTTGGGGCAGGTTCCTCTGTTGAGGTGATGTCTAAGTAGACCCCTGACGGCCAAGGCCAGGAGGAAAAGCATTTTAGGAGGAGGGAACAGCAGAGGCTGTCAGACAGGAAGCAGCCAGGTTTGTTGTGAGGACAGCGAGGAGGGTGGCCAGGGCAGAGGGAGTGCAGGGGAGACGAGCAGGAGGTGAGTCAGAGAGGGAGCAGCGGCCTGATCTTGGAGTTTTATTGGGAAGGGGTGAGGAGCATCTGGGGGGCTGTGTGCAGAGGAATGCTGAGATCTCCCTGCGTGAGGAATGGGTGGAGGGAGGGGCGGCAGTGGAGAATCGGATGGGGAGGCATTCTGTGGAGTGGACCATGGTAGGCCTGTCCCATGAGGTCTATCTGGGAACTCCCACCCAGACATCCAGTCTCAGCCAACAAGCCACCTCCTCCAGGAGGCCTTCTTGGATCCATACTCTTTGTCACTTTGCCCCTGTGCCCATGCTGTCCCCTAAGCCTTCCTCCAGGGTACATGCCATATTCAGGACTGGGCATGCTGCCTCCTCCACTAGACTGTGAACTCGCTCGGAGCAGAAGCCCAGGTCTGACCTGGATACTGATGGAGTGTTTGTTGAGTGACTGAATGACCACCCCCTTTTTTCCCTTGAACTTCAGCAGATTTGCCTAAGGGTTGCCCCCTTCACTCTTGTCCTGCAGGGAGACCCAGAGTGAGCTCAGAGAGGCCCACAGGCAGAGTTGTGGGCAGGGAGAGGCTCTGTGCTCCAGCCTGCCCTCCGCCATCCCCCAACATGCTGCTGCTCTGAGGTTGAGCCCCCCTTTTCTCACCTGCAGCCTGGGATGATAAGGCCTACTCGTGTAACTCTGAGGCCCAGGGTGGGTGTGAAAGTGCTTTCAAATGTTTTATTTTTCAAAGCACCATGAAAATATGAGGTGTGATTAATCAAGCTACTAATGAACTCGTGTTTTCTGAGTGAGGACTCAGTCTCACAGAGCAGGGTAGGAGCACTGGGGGCAGGGTGTCATCTGGCCTCACTCAGCTGGGAGTAGTGAGCACTGCTTCTCAAGAATAGCTGTGCCAAGCCCCTGTCCATAACTTGACAGGGGCTTGACAGGGGCTCCTTTTTATCCCTCCAACAGCCCCGGTCTGTGTCAATGGCAAAGGGGAGGGGCAGCAAGCCCCTGCTTTCGCTACTTCCCTGAGAAATGTTCTGGAGTTGAAGTGGGGTGGAGGAGAGAGAGGGGGCTGGGAGCCTGGCAGCCTCTGTCTTTCTCTTCCTGGCTGTCCACCCAGCATTGCACCCCCTCACCCCTGGGCACCTATGCTCCCAGTCTCCCTGGCTCCCTGGCCCGGAGATGTGCATTTGGTCGGTCCGCTTGGGGCCTGGGTGTTCTGCTCCACAGGCCCAGGTGGGGAGAGGAGAGTCCACAGGATGGCGCACCACGCCCTTCACCTGGCATTCGAGGCTCTACTGGCCCAGGGCCTGACCTGTTACCTGGCCTTGCCTCTAGAGCCTCCCTTCAAGTATGTAGGATGGCATCTAGACTACTTGCAATTCTGCAAAGGCTTGTGCATACTCTGGGACCCTGCCTCCCTCCCGCGTCTGGCTAACAGTACCCGCTTTTCTGCAGGGAATGCCTGGCCCTCACACTACTCAGTCCATACAGTCATTCGGTCCTGGTGGGCTGACCCCATCTCTGGCCCCAGAGGTAGGTATACTACACTGACTAGTTCCCAGACAGGAAGGTCACCCCATCCCCATAGATGGGACTTCGGGATTTGGGTTGGGCTGCTGGGAAGAGAGAACCTCTCTGCTGGGCCAGTCCTGAAGGCTTTGCAGGCCATAGGAGGCCAAGTGAAAGGGGAGGCCATCCACAGGTCTGAAGCAGGGGCTTGGAGAATGGAGACAACCAGGGAAGAAAGAGGTTGACTCCTCACTGTGTTGAAAGCCTGGGATCCCAAGAAGCCAGAAGGCAGAGCTACCCCTGGATTCCTTTCTTTGCCTAAAGCTAGCTGGAATGAGGATCCTTTCATTGCGTTGATCTACGCCCCCCATCTGCTCTCTGCCTGGGTGACTTCTACTTGTCCTTCAAGGCCTGCTCAAACACCCCCTCCCCGAGGAAGCCTTCCCTGACCCCCAGACAGAGCTGGCTACACCTCCCCTGAGCTCCCACAGCCCCTGGCCGAACTCACCTCAGTACCTCCCACATCATATGGTCACCATTTATGAATCTGTCTCCCCATGCAAACTGTCAGTGCCTTGAGGGCAGGGACTGAATGGTGACATCTCTCCCAACCCTTGAGCATCCCCAGAGCCTAGCCAGGGACTGATACATAGCGAGTGTCCAGCGAGTGTTTGTTGAATGAAGGTTGAATATCATTACCTTGACTGGGACCAGAGCCCAGAAAGGAGGGCTGAAAGAGGGGGAGACACACTCAAACTTGGCTGGGAGCCAGCTCTGTTTACCTTCCAATCAAGCAATCAATCAATTCTAGAAACACCCGTGCTGGACCGTGGGGAGGTGGACCAAGGGGACTGTGGAGAGGCTCATGTGCAGGGTTGAGGGGAGACAGAGGGGGCTGGGAGCCATGGCCACAATGGTGGGGGACAGAGGGGGTGCAGACACACAGAGGAATGGGGATTTGTGCCTTCCTGCCCATCTACACCCCTGTGGCCTGAGACGGCTTCATTATTATTTTTAAAATGTGGGCCTTCCCTGGTGGCGTAGTGGTTAAGAGTCCGCCTGCCAATGCAGGGGACATGGGTTCGAGCCCTGGTCTGGGAATATCCCACATGCCACGGAGCAACTAAGCCCTTGCGGCACAACTACTGGGCCTGTGCTCTAGAGCCCATGAGCCACAACTCCTGAAGCCTGTGCGCCTAGAGCCCGTGCTCTGCAACAAGAGAAGCCACTGCAATGAGAAGCCCGCGCACCACAACAAAGAGTAGCCCCCACTCACCGCAACTAGAGAAAGCCCGCCCGCCGCAACGAAGACAAAACGCAGCCAAAACTAACAAAAAAAAAATGATGAGGGAGCTTCACTAGGAGGCTTTGATAAGCAGGGTTGAAATCTGCATTTGCTGTTGGAGACACACAGACAGCGGCGGGGTGGAGGAATGGTGGGCGGGAGGCCCCAAGATGACAGATCTGGGGGCTACACGAAGAACCCTGAGGTTCCAGGTGGCAACTCAGAGGTGTGGACCTGCCTGGAGCCAGAGCAAGCTGGGGGGTGCGCCCCAGAATTCTTCCAAATCCATCATGTAAAAAACTCTGCTCTGCCCACCAGCTGCTTCCGAGGCTCACTGACTGCTGCAGACTCCTATGCTGTCCCTTGTTTCTTGAGCCTCAGTTTCCTCATTTGGGGCAAATAGCACTGACCCAGCCCCAGGATGAGGTGGGTCAGGAACGACATCCTGCCCAGGGCCTCCAGGCATCCACCAGTGCTTCTCTTCTTTCGCTTCCCGGCCCCATGGTCCATCCCTCAGTCATTTGTCTCCCTGGCTGTTGCTCCAAACGTCTCAGGACTTCTGGGAGGGAAGGGACGGGTCTACTGCAGGCCCTCCTGTCGGGGAGCACGCAGGAGGTGGAGGTGGCAAGGTGGGGTGACAGCCCCTCACGGTGTCCCTTGGAAGGGAGGGCTGCTCCCCTGACCCGTGCTCACACACAGACGTGAGCGGCACTCCGGTTTCTATGGTAACATGTGCACGAAAATGTCACAGAAGCGGCAACCACCTCCCCAAGATCGGAGGAAAGTCACCCTCTTCCCCAGTGGGCTCCAGGGGCTTGGTCACAAGGACAGACACAGGCGTCACGAGGAGGACATGCAGACAGGCTGAACTGCAAAGAACAAGGCGGTTGGGGCTGGGCACGCTGCCACCTCACCCGTGTGGCTTGTCCTCTGGCATCTGCACTCAGGTGACTTCTACCCGTCCCTCATTTCACAGACAAGGAACATGAAGCTCACGACTTGCCTAAGGTCACACAGACACAGAGGGCAGGTATGCTCTCCACGCCTCCTGGCCCAGGCCAGCCTAGGGCAGGAGTTATGGGCCTTTCCTGGACCAAGGTCTGGCCCCACCCACCACACCACCCCTTGCTCACTTGGCTTACCTGCTGACCCTTCTCTGCTTCTAAAATCCTCCAAGCTCATTCCACCCCAGGGCTTTTGCACTTGCTCTGCCTACAATATGCTGTCCCCTGCTCTTCCACAGCTGGCCCCCTCTAAACCCTCAGGTCTCAGTTTCAACTTTCTTTCCTCCAACAGGCCCTCCTTGACTGCCGTGTCTGAAGTAGGCCCTTCTTTTGTGTGTTTTTTTTTTTTTTTGACCGTGCCAAGTGGCTTGCGGGATCTTATTTCCCTGACCAGGGATCAAACCCATACCCCTACAGTGGAAGTGTGGAGTCTTAACCACTGGACCGCCAGGGAAGTCCCTGAAGTAGGCCCTTCTAACTCAGCAATACCTCCCTTTCCCAGTCTATTTTCCTCATAGCACTCACCGCTATGTGAAGTCATCTTGTTTGTGTACTTGTTTGCTGGTTATTGTCTAGGTCCCCTTCCCCTGAAACGTGTCATGACAGCAGCTTGTCTTGTTCTCAGCTATAGTCCCAGGCCTGGCGCATAGTAGGTGTTTGATAAACATGTGCTGAATTCATGAATGAACAAACTCGGTCTTCCAACTCTACGCCCAGAGCCCACACTGGGCGCCACACTCCTGCCACTGCTAAGAGCCCCTAAACCCACCAGTGAAGGGGACTTAGAAACTATCAGGATGCCCAGGGAGAGAGTGCTTGATGGGGGGGACAGGCCTCCAGGGAACCCCTCCCAGGTCCCCTTCTGGCCACAGGGCCTTGCTTTGGACCAGAGAAATAGTTAATAAAGCTGAGGCTTAAATAAGCATTTGATTAACAAACGATAAAATAGCTATTGTGTCCCTGAATTAAGCTGTAATTGTGGCTGATAATTGGCTGGTTAGAATTTAATAAGCTGCAATTAAATAGAATGGAATCCAGGGTAATTATGTGGTCGCACAGCCCAGAGAGAACCAGGGAAGGAAGGCTTTTTCCTGCTTTGGAATCTTCTGCTGGTGCAGTGTGTGTGCTGTGGGTGTTTCTGGTGGTGGTGTGTGTGTGCACGGCAGGCTTCCTCCACTTTTCACCTGGAAGAGGCGGGCAGGTGGGTGCTGGCCCAGCCCCCTCACCACTGCTCGGCAGGAGATCATCACGCAAGCCCTGAGCCCTGCCAGGGCCTGTGGCAGCTCCAGCTGAAAGAGACATAAAAGGATCCCTGGCACAGTTCCCTGCAGGGTGGGAGGCCGTGGGAGGGTGGCCAGAAGGGCACTGGGAACACGGGGGAGGCAGGCAGGCAGGGAGAGGGTCTGCCTGCCTTCCTAATGAGAAAACTGGGGCTCAGAGAGGGAAAGAAGTTGCTCAAGGTCACATAGTGATCAGCGGCCGGGCTGGGCAAGATTTTCAGGTTGCCTTGTATCGAGGGTAATTCTGAGTGGCCAGGAGGCTGGAGGACACTTCCCTCTCCCCACCACCCCTTGCCAGCTCCCAAGGCATCCCTCCCCATTTCCATCCTTCACCAGGTAAATACACAGGCTAAGTAAGGATGGTGCAACTGTTCCATACATGCACCCTTAAGACAAGCTGCCCCCCATGCTCCCATTTCCCTCTCCCGTGGCTGGCCTGCCCGCCGGAGGCCCTGGTGGCTGCAGAGCTCCCTGGTGTCTCAGCCTGGCACAGCTATCCCTGCTCCCAGCCCAGGTGTGGCCCCCACAAGTCCAAGGGGATGATGAACAACACTGCTCAGGCACCGTTTATGACCCCATCAGCACTTTTACAATGTTGCCAGCAATTAATTTAATTAAGGACCCTGTCCTGGATATGCTGGCATTTCATATTTCACTGGTTTAGTGTGAGCCCGGCCTGAGCAGGGGCCAGGGGTGGTCCAGGAGCGGCAGCTCTGCTCCCTGGCTGGGCTCAGCTCAGGGTGCACAGGGCAAGGCAGTCGCACCCCTCCTCCCGGGATGGAGCCCAGAGACAAAAGGGGGGCCACCCAGAGGGAGGCCACCCAGTGATCTGCCCTCGGCCGGTGGGAGACACTGCCCACAACCCCAGCCAGCACGAGCATAGGCACACAGGCTCACACACACACGTGCACATGTGCACACATGCTCACGCATGCATACACCCATACACAGTCATACCATGATAATAGTGGCGAACTTTACATGGATTGTCTCATTTGGCCCTCATGACAATTCTAGGAGCCAAACTATTTTAAACCTCCAACTTCCAGGTGAAGAAACTGAGGTGGGGACAGGTGAAGTAAGTGGTGAGTGGTGGATTCCTACCCAGGCTGACTACTGTGTCCCACGCCCTTAACCAGGTCACACTGGTTCAGCAAATGTGCTGGACACGAGCCACACAGCAGTGCCCAAGCCAGACTCATGTCCCTGCCCTATGGAGCGTCCAGTGGCCACAGCCCCACCTGGGAAGTCCTGGACACAGTGTCCCAGAATTACGCTCGCCACACCAGTGCTCGGGCATTTGTGGGCACACACACCAAGTCCCCTGGGAACACACGTGCACACCAGCACTGCTCACTCTCCTCTGGGCTAAATCTGGCCAGAGCGGCTGATGCCCTCACTAGGATGGTGACCCTGTAGCCACAGGTCACCTACAGGACCTACAGGAAAACTCCGTACCAGATCCAACTCCTACCAGCAGTGGTGGCGGCCAGGAGCAACCGCAGCTCCTCCCCTGTCCTTGTCCACGCAGCAGCTTGGCTGTGCTCTGCCCTCTCCTGGGGCCCCTGTTTCCATAGCTCCTCACCTTCCCACAAGCTCCTGCTCGCCAGCTAGGGCCCCTCATCCCCCCTCGCAGCTGAGCTGCATCCGACATTTTCCCTGCCTCTGGGTGCCCCACAACCTCACCCCGGGCACTTCCCAGGCTGGGCTCGGGAGCTCCCCCAAACTTCCTGCTCCCAGAGCTGACACTCAGCAGGAGTCTCAGAGCTGCTGGGCCTTCTCACCTCCTCACCATCCACTATTCTATCCCCCCCAGCCTCTCTCCCACCCACTCCCTCCTCTCTTGCACTTTGGGGGCTACCCCCCACCTCCAGCCCCCGAAACTTGTCCTCCTGGGACCACCTCCCGGCTTTGGTACCATCAACAATGCCACCACAGTGCTATTTCTAGAAAGAAAATCTGATCCCACCCTTCAAGCCCTGCAACGGTTCCCACTGACCGCAGGGTAAAGGTCGGTTCCCCATACACCCCACACCCCCCTGCACACCCGATGTAGCAGCCTCATCTCTTGGCACCAACCTATACCCAGCAGTCAGCTCAGCGCATCCACTAATCCCCTCTCCCAGCACGCCCAGACCCCGCCCCCACCCCAACTTTCCCCTGTACCTGCAGGGCACCCCAGACACCCCAATGTCCCCCAGCCCTGTTAACTGATGACTCAAGGTGTCACCTCCTCCGGACACCCTCTCCAGCTCCTCTCTGCATAGGGGCTGCACTGCCCCTCCTCCGGCTCCCCGGCTGAGAGAGCGTTACCCACTGATGTAGGCCATTGGTCAGTGGCTGCCTCCATCACACTGTGCACCCTCAAGGGCATGCAGCAGGCCCGAGCCACCTCTTCTCAGCAGTGTCCAGCTCAGGCACTGAAAAGTTGGGGGTCTGGTACAGTTGAAATCTCCCCCGTCACTTGACAGCTCCTGGGCTGGGCACTGGGCTGTGCCTGCCAGTGACAGGTCCAGGGCATGGACTTGCTGAGGGCAGAAGCAGAGCCTTTGGATGGGCATCAGGGGACTGGGTCCCCAGTCCCCACTCTGCCTCTACCTGGCTGTGTGGCCTTGGGTAAGTCATTGCCCTCTCTGGGCCCCAGAAGGGATGGGACTGCGTCAGGGCTGGCGAACTCAGGTGTCTTCAGGGGCTGATGAAGCCCAGGAGAAGTGGAGAGTGAAGATGCCCGTCCAAGGGGCCAGCTCAGCTCAGCCAACCACTGCCAGGTGGCAGGCCAGCCAGGAGTTGCTGGAGTTTTTTTCTTCCAAGAAAAGCTAGAAATCATTTTTATTTGAAATTTCCTATTTTAAAATGTTGACAACTAATTTAAACACTTAAACACCGTGTGGGCCAAACAAGTTGGCAGGCCAAAGCCAGACTGGACAATGTCCGAGGTCTCCTCCGACTGTACAGATCTAAGAACTGGGGTCACGGCAGGGCGAGGGGGAGCCCCCCTCTCCATCACTGCTCTGCTCTCCTGGTTTCCTCTCCTCCCCCACTCTTCCCACCCTGGCCAGCACCCACTCCATCATCCTGTCTTCTCCTTGGGACCCCTCTTCATCATGGCCTCCTGAAGGAGGTCCCCTGGGGCCTGGCAGAGGCTGGAGGGGGTCATCTGTCCATCACCCCAGGTGACTTGGATTTAACTGTCATCACAAGAGTCCACCCTCAGCTGAGGCCTGAGGGCATTGCCCCTTTCCCAGAGGCTGAGGGTCTGAGAACCGGCAGTGAGCTGCTGCTCCCGGTTCTGGATAGTGGTGGGGGCAGACGGCAGCCTGAGGGCTGCTCTGCCTTTCCTGCCTTTGCTCTGGGCCTCAGATCTTGAGCTGGGGAGCAGGGAGAACGCTGCTGGAGACACAGGCAGGTCAGGGGTGGGCACTCCATAGAGGAAATCCTCTACTACAATCCCCCCAAATCTGGGTCGGCAGGAGCTCAGGCCTGGCTGCGACCTTACAGCTGGGAAGAGGGTGTCTGACCACGCCCGCCCATCATACCCCAACAAGACAGTAATGAGCCCTCACCCCATTTTAATTACCCGCTGTCCAAATAATTACCAGCTTGTTTATTTCACTTAATGGCAGCCGTACTTTTTCCTCCTGATATTGATTTCATGTTTTCCTGGTTTGTTCATTATCTTTCCTGCCCCTTTAATGGGCTTGGAGGTCTTGCGGGTGGAGGAGAGGGGGCTGGAGGAAGCAGGGGTATGAGGGAACATGGAGGAAGGAGAGATGACCTGGGCCTCCCTGTGCAGCCTGAGGTGAGTCACTGCCCTCTCTGGGCCTTGAGTCCCAGAATCCCAGACCCCTGCACACCCTCCTGTCCTTGACGTAATTAGGGTGGAACATTTTAAAATGAAAGAAAGGAGGGAGAGGGCAGCAGGGGAGAGAGAGGCTGGTGTACTTCCTCCCAAGGGCCCCTAACGGAATAGGAAGAGACTCAGACAAGCGTGAAGGTAGGAGGGGTACCGAAAAGGGTGGGGTTGAGTGACACTAAGGCCAGAACGAGGTGGGAAGGAGGTGCTCCTGGAGACCAGCCTGGAGGAGGCTGCAGTGTGGCCATTAGCCAGTGGGGGTGCAGAGGGGCCGGTGGGTGGCCTCCTCATCCCTGTGTCCCCCAGGTCTGATGGAGGAAGGAACAGGAGCCTCTACCTTCAAGAAACCCAGCCTCTCCCTAGGCCTGACCTCTATCCTTGGCCTCCACCTCACCTGCCTGCCGTTGCCATGGAAACATCGGTGATGCTGTGATGTCATCCAGGCTGCGAAAGAGCAGCTCATTTCTCTGATTTGGGTTGGGATGGGGGGGGCAGCAGTAAGGAGAGATGGGGGTGAAGGGGGAGGGGAAGGCCAGGGCTTCTTTGGGTGAAGATTTAGAGAGCCTCTTGAAGGGGTCATTAGCTCTTAATAAATCACTAATAATTGCATGAATATTTAAATCTTAATAAAAAATACAGTAGGCCCAGTGAGTTTCCCTGTGTGGGTATTTATTGCTATCAGTCTGGAATATGTAAAAGTTGGTATTGGTCTCACTGAACTGCTGTTATCGCCACAGCTAAATGGGTAATTGGGAGTGAGAGACGCTATCAGCAGATATAAATTACATACAGTAAACTGAGGGCATTAACTGGGGGTTTATTATCAATTATCTCTGCGCTTGTTCCCCTCAAAACGAACTTTAAGAATATTAATGAGAAAATTTACAGGTCTTAATGAATTGAGGGAAGCGAGAGGGTGCAGAGGGCCCCTATTTTGGCCCCTGCATGGTGCTCTCTCTGGGACCCTCTGGCTCTCTCTGGAACAGTGGCCTGTTCCTAGGGGGTGGTCGTCCCCCCAAGGGAGGCCCTGGAAGGAGGGCTCTTGGGTCAGCCCGCCAGGTCACAGACACCTGCTTTCCTGCCGGGACCAGCGGGGAGAGCCGGTCAGTCCCCGAGGCCGGCCCTGTCTCTCTCCAAACCCCCATCCCAGAGAGGGGCACTGGGTGGGAATGGGGTGGCTTCATCCAGGCAGCCTTTCTTCCAACAAAGACCCCGCCAGGGCCTGATCCTGGCTGTTGGATGTGGAGAATCAGCTGGGGCCTGACTTCAGCTGGATACGGATGAGGCAGACCTTCATCTGCCCCCAAACCAGGACGTGGGTGTCGCCATCAGAGCAACCCAAATGGAGTGTGAGGGGGGTGGGAGGTCGAGAGGGAATGTGAGCCCCTGTGGAAGCTCTGCGGGCAGAGTATCTGTGTAGCATCCATGTCCACCCTGATCCGGAGCACGTCTGCCCCCTGCTGAAATGCTGGCTTACTTCAAGGTCGGCACGACCTCCTTCTGGGCCAATTCACCACCCAGCAGCCTCGGCTCTCTCCAGGCCTCCCCGCCAGGGCTGTGCCGCTTTCCCTGGCATTCTCAGCCTCTCCCACCAGGCCCTGGGTAACGACCTGGATTTTCCATGAAGGACAAAATCAGGCCCCTCTCTCAGGAGCTTACTCATGGGAGACAGACACTGGCTAGGTGTCAGGGCCGTAAGTCCAAGGTTACAAGCCGTAAGTCAGAGTTCTGTCAGAGAAGCACTGGTGGCATGAGAGCACATAACTGGGTGGGGCAGGGCGGGGCGGGGCGGCCAGTGCTGATCTGAGGTGTCCAACAGGGCTTCCTGGAGCCGGTGTCACTGAGCTACGTAAAATGCCTGGATGACCAAAGGGTGTCCAAGGATGCTCAACTCCTCTCCATCAAAGACAAGAAAACCATTTGTTTAACTGTTTTGCCCCTTTCCAGCACAGGTCCCTTCTCTCTTTTCCCCTCTGGGCTCCCGTTCTGCTCTCCCTCACCCTGTTCCTGACTCAGCCACTACAGTCGGGCTTTCACCTCCGCGTCTCCCATCTGCCAAGGAACCCCTCTGTCTGAGTTAAGAGCTCCTCCTGGCCTCTTCCTTGAGGGCTCTGCCCAGGCTCCTCCCTCCCTCCTGTTCCTCTCATCTGCTTTCCCCTCGCTCCTGGAGAACAGCAGGCTTCAACGAGGACGTCAGAGCAGAAGACTCCAAAATCCCCACTGTAGGACCTTCAGGCCCAACTCTGCAGGATGTTTCTTCCTCTCAGCCATCCTGTGTGGCCCCCCGTAAACAGTCATCTCCCCATGCAAACAGCACTGTCACTGCCCTGGCTGGAAACCTGTTGGCTCTGCCTCTTGTCTTTGTTTCTTGTTCCTTCAGATGTCACAGGTCACTGTCCTCTCAACTCACCAACACCCGGCCTTTCCTCTGTTCTTCTGCCCCTTCAAGCTCAGTCCTGCCTCAGAGCCATTGTGCCCGCGGTTCCCTCTCCCCTACAGCTGAGGGTGCTGTAGCTCACTTACTCTTCATTGTCCTGGTCTCGGCTCACAGCACCTCCTCAGAGAGGCTTTCTCTGAGCGCCCCATCCATCCAAGAGAGCACGCCTGTCATTCTCTAGTGCCCACCGCCTCTGATGGGTTCCCTATTTGAATTGTTTCTTTGTTGTCTGTTTGCCTGGAACCAGAGGCCCTGTCACTACATATTTCTGAGTGAAGGAATGATTATGTTTCTGGAGAACCTGTTCTGTGCCAGACCCTGAGCTCTGGGCTGCAGAGGGTCTTTGGGGCGCATACCATCTGGCCGGGATAGGCACAGAATGCAGTGTGCGTGCCCTGCCGCAGGGTGGGTGGGCAAGGGAGGGGAAAAGGCAACGGCCTGGAGGGAGAAGTAGGGAAAGGCATCCTAGGCTGGGGGAACAACAGTAGCAAGGAATTTGAGGCAGGACATATCTAGTGGCAGCATGGATAGGATTAGAAAGGGTTTGAATCTGTGCCAGGACACTGAACATGGAAAAGCAGGGAAGGTTCTGGAGCAGGGCCGATGGGATCAGAGAGCTGTAGAGAGATGGCTCTGTTGGGGAGGGAAGGGAGAGTGAAGGCTGTCACCACAGTACAAGGAGCTGTCTGACCCTGAACCGGCCTCCGGAGAGGTGGAGGATGTTAAAAGCCTCTCAGTGGGGTTGGGGGCAGGGTAAGGAGAGTCACCATCCTGGCTGGAGGAAGGCAGGCGGGGAGCAGAAGATGACTTGGTCATTTCCTGCCTGGTTGAGTGGGTAGATGGCGATGCAGCCAGGCGTAAATACCTGGAAAAGCCTTGGGCCACTGCTCACACACGCGGGAGGGCAAGATCACTGCCCTCTGGACAAGCTGAGAGCCACAAACCCACCCTGCCGCAGACACAAGTGTGCGATGGCTGCTGTCTGTTGGGGGCACGGGGTGGGGGTCCGTGGCTAGACCGAGCCCTGCTCACTGCGAGCAGGTCCAGTCGAGGGCTGAGTTGCTGAACCTCAAGTGCTGTTTGGGCCTCTGTCTTCCAGTTGGAACAATGGGAGGCCAGGCTGGCTTTCAGAGGATGCAAACTGCTGGCTACAGGCCCCTAGGTGTGTCTTATAGGTTTAAATCAACTTTTAGAGACTAGGAAGTTTCACATCAACGTTGGTATCTACCCCCACTGAAGAATCGGAAGCTAGGGCCACACCAGGCCTTTGTGTCCGTGAGCCACCATTGGCAACACTCTTCAGGCATGGCACAGTTCACCGTGTCCCCTCTGGGCCTTCCCTGCCTGGCCTGCTAGAACCAGTGGGCGCCCACAATTGGCTCAGGTCATCCCCAGCATCCCTTCTAGCTCAGTCTGGACACCGCTGTCACCTCACACACACCTCACCCAGAAAAGCCTGGTGGCCTGCGGGATCCCAGTCCATCTCAAGGACATAGTAAGGCCTGGGGCCTCTGATCTGTCTACTGAGACACTTCCATCAGCTTGGACCTGCGTTTAGTTACGGCTTTTATTAAAAAAGTGCTTCTACTACCCCCAAACACCGCCCCATTTGCTTCACTCTCTCCAGCCCTCCACTTGTTTCCACGCCTCCGGGCCCCTCTCCCTCCCTGCTGTCTCCTGCCTCTGTAAATAATCCTCTCCTCTGGGCCTATAATTAGCCCCAAGTAGAATAATTCATAACAAACTTTATTTCTTGTGGCATCTTTCTTGCTAACGTGTCATTGAGCACCTCGCAGGATCAGCAGGAGGGAAACCAGACTTCGGAAACAGCTGAGCACCCTCCCTGAGCTCCCCACCCGGCTGTCTGCACCCATGGGAGCTGGGTCAGCAGGGAAGACCCAGTACATCCACCTCTGCCAACCTGAGCAGGAAGGTGGGGCAGGGCTAGGGTGGGTCCAGGGTGTGGACGACTAATCCAGAGACTCTTCCCAGGGTAATCATAATTGTAACAGTAATAATAATAGTAATGGCAGATAACAGCTATATAGCATTTACTATGCCCCTGGCTCTGCTTTTTAAAGAGCAGTGTTGTCTTTTTATTTTGACATATAAAGTAAAATTCACCTCCTCTAAATCTATAGTCTGGTGAGTTCTGACAAACGTATCCAACACCACAATCAAGATAGAGAAGAGTTTCATCCCCCCAAAGTGTTCCCTGCGTCCCTCTGCTATCAATCCCTCTGCCAGCCTCAGCAACCACTGATCTGCTTTTTGTCGCAATAGTTTTGCCTTTTCTAGAGTCTCATAGAAATAGAAGTATACAGTATGCAGTCTTTTGTGTCTGGCTTCTTTCACTTAGCACAATGTCCCTGATCATCAACGTTGTCGCCTGAATCGGTAGTTGGTTCCTTTGGATTGCTGAGCAGTATTCCATTGTTTGAATGGACTGCAGCTTGTTTATCCATTCACCGGCGCTGTTTCTAGATTTTGGTGATGACAAAGCTGCCTTTGGTGGACACGTCTTCATTTCTCATGGAAGCGGGATTGCGAAGGCAAATGGTAAGCATGTGTTTAACTTGATAAGAAATTCTCTCTTTGTTTCATATACTATACATATTTATATATAGCATCTCACTTAATTCTCTCAACAACTTTATGAGTTAGGTACTATCATTATCCCCATTTTACAGGTGACAAATGGAGGCTCAGAGAGGTGAAGTAACTTGCCCAAGGGCACACTGCTAGACATGGCAGAGCCAGAAGTCTGGTTGCAGTCTCTGCCCTAAGGTCCCTGCTGTACTGCCGCTCACAGCTCTTCTGGGCTCAGCCCTGCGCAAGGCCCGGGGTGGTGGGCAGAGCTCTAACCTGGGAGCTGAAAGCCAGAATCTGAGTCCCAGCTCCACCTCTGACTAGTAGTGTGCCCACGGAAGTCCCTCTGACTCTGGTGCATCCCTATCTGCAAATGGCACCCACAACTGCCTACGTCACCGAGTACTCTGCGGTTGAAGGAAATAAATTGGAGCAGACATTTGGTGCCCTTACAACTTCAGTTCTGTGATAATTACCAGCCTGTCCTGACCCCAGGACCTCACAAGTTTAGCAGAAGGGACAAGAATGGTTCCTGACACACCCACTGCCTCCTATGGCTTTCGACACACGACCAAGTCACACTGCATCCATTCAATGCCTAGTTGTTCATCCTCCTCTGTTATAGACTGAAAGTTTGTGTCCCCTCAAAATTTACATATTGAAATCCTAACCCTCTGCATGGTAGTATTAGTAGGTGGGCCTTTGGGAGGAGATTAGGTCATTAGTGTGGAGCCCTCATAAATTGGATTAGTGCCCTTGTAAAAGAGACCCCAAAGAGCTCCCTCGCCCCTTCCACCATGTGAGGACACTGAGAGAAGATGGTGTGTACAGGTGCAACAGGAGGCAGGCTCTCACCAGACACCAAATCTGCCAGTGCCTTGATCTTGGACTTCCCAGCCTCCAGAGCTATGAGAAATAAACCTCGGTTTACAAGCCATCAAGTGTGTGGTATTTTGTTATAGCAGCCCAAAGGACTGAGATGCCCTGTCTGGTCGATGGAGTTTTCCAGTGAGGAAACCAAAGCCCATATACCCAGAGTGAGGGAGTCAGCGGGCAGCAGCCCTCCCGTCCTCAGCCCCTAAGGGCATTGGGGGCACCCAAGAAGAGGGCAAAAGTGGAGAGGCAGGAAGCTCTCCCCAGCCCCATCCCCACCTGCCTTTTCAAGCCTGTCAATGTGGGGTCACCTAGGCAAGTCTCTCCAACATCTGGTCCCGTTAGTCCCACTGAAGAATGAGATTTCTCTGAAGTTGGCTTGGATGTAATACATCCCTTTGGTTAGTGATTTAGAAGATGATCGATAGGGAGGCCTGGGACAAGAAGCCTCTCTCTTGTCCTGCCCCCCTAGCTGTCTCTAGGAAGTGCTCACGGGGCTCACAGGGGACAGAGAATCCCCACTAGTCCCTCACATGAGCCCTTGGCTACCCTGAGCTCTGCTCCAGACCAGCAGCCCCTGGACAGGGTGAGGATCCCCATCAAATGGGGAAAGACATCAGGAGATGTGGCCAGCCCCTTGCTGAGCCCAACTTGTTATTAAAACAAGAGCACGGAAAGGAAAAGTGCTGATGTGGGTGTCACATCATTGAGGGAAGCTGTAAGTCTCAGTGGTGGGAATGAATAGTGGCTCTGGCCCCTCCCCAGACTCACAGCCCAGCCCCTGTCACTGCACCCCCTCAGATTTACCCACCCCACCCCGTGCCTCTGAGTTTCTTCCCTCCTCCCTCTGACACTCAGCTCCAGTCTCCTCTCTTTTAAACCAGCAGGCGCCTTACAAGTCCTTCCTCTCCCCCAACGAGTCCCTCACCCCTGGCCAATGCCAGAGACGCCTGAAGAAGGTTAACACTTTGAAGAGGAGGCAGTGTAGCCACAGTGGGAAAAGGAATCCAGGGTGCTGCCAGCATCCTAGTGTCTGCTCTCTCGGGACCCCACTGACCATCCCCCAAGTGCCATTACTCTCAGGCGAGGCCACCTCCTCCATGCACATCCTCTGCCTTTGTCACATTTGGACTGGCCCTGCCAGGGCAGCTTCAGGGGCTAACACTCTACCCACAGATCGGGCAAGTCCAAGCTTTCACTGGGGGTGACGACAGGGGACAGCCCAGGCTGTGTGGACCTGGGCACCAGGGACAGCCCAGGCTGCACAGCCAGCCAGCTCTCCTGGCCTGCCTGTGGCTCAGCAGTGCTGTTAACTCACCCCACTGAGCCAATGTGACAGCGGCCATCCATCACCCAGCTCCAGCACATGTGCCCTGGGATGCATGTCCACTCCCCTCACTGCCTGCAGATCAGGGAATGGTGAGCGGATAGAAGGGAGAAGTAAGCACAGTGATGGGAGGGATCAGAAGAGTCAGAGACAGGAGTGGTGTCGGGAGGCAGGAGCACTTGAGAAGAGCCTTGAAAGTGGTAGAGGGTATCAGTAGGTGGATTAAACAGGTGCAAAATCACAGAATCAGAATAAAAAAACTAGCACGCTCAATAATTGGACACCTGTTAACTGCCCTTCCAGCCTCCATCTTTCCCATTTCCCCAATAGCAGCTCCATTTCTTTGGGGATCCCCTGCTGTTCCATATTCAGTCATGTGGTTTGGGTGGAAATGACCCCCATCCCACTTCCCAGCTCCTGAAGTGGGCCCTGATTGGCTTAAACCAACTGTCTTTCCTGCCCTGACTGTGAGGAATGGTTTGGGAGAGGCATGGGAGCCAGTCAATGAGGTCCTTAGAGACATTTGCTCCCTAAATGGTGTGGGGCAAGGATGTAGGGACTAGGCTGCTGCAGTCATTCTGTTACCAAGAGAGGGAGGCTATAGAGTTGCTGGGGGCAGCCCTGAGGAGGCCAAGGATGTAGCTGACACCAGAGAAGGCAGAGCAGAGAAACGGAGAGAGTAGTTCCAGAGTGACATTGCTTGAGCCAGTGGATCAAACCTTGCCCGAGGTCAGCCATACCTTTGGGCTTTCCAGTTACGAGAGTCAGTAACATCCACTTACTGTTTAGGTCTGTTAGAGTTGAGTTTTCTGTCATATTGCAACCAAAAGATTCTTTGAGAATCCAGTTTGGCTAGAGTGTAAGAAGCAGCAGAAGAGAGTAAGAAGATAGAACTGGCAATATGGATCAGGAACATTTTACCAAGGGCTTGAATGACAGGTTGGGGAACTGCTATTTATTTCCATAGGCACTGGGGACTCATGGGGCATGAGTGGATCACACTGGGTTCCTAGCATCCTAAAATACCCTCTGAACTGGCCTCACCAATCCCTATTTCCTACCTCTCCAGCTCCCTTCCACCAGAGTTAAGCCGCAGAATCAGGTTTGCAGGAAGGCATAATCTCTTCAGCCTCCATGGCCACCTTGCCTGGAACAAGCTCTGGGAATGTCAGTGGAAGCCTATGGGGTAGGAGTCCATCTACACCGGGGAGAATGGAAGCTCCACAGGGCAAGTGTTGCTTCATTCCATAAAGTGCTGCCAGCGTCTAAGACAGTGACTGGCACACCATAGGTAGGTGCCCAATAGTCTTGGCGAATGGATAAATGATTTCTCTGGAGATGGTGGCGGAGGTAGGTAGCAGGGGTTGGAGAGGCTCAGCTCCAAGAGCCAGCCGAGGCACCGCGTTGGGCTGTCCATGGTGCTGAAATCCCGGTTGCGCCCAAGACCGCTATCCGTGGTGCTAAAACAGAGCTCACAGCTAGTTACACGGCCCAAGCAAGCAGACTCCATAACCTTGCCTTCCCTGCTAATCCCAGTCCCCCAAGACCTTCTGCACAAGACAGATAGCCTGGCACAGACCCAAGCAAGCCTGTTTCCTGATGGTGACCCTTTACCCAGTGTGGATATCAGTTCACCCTAACGTGCCCAAGCTCTCCAGGGTTGTGGGTCCCTGAAGGGCTTGAACATCAGCCTCTGCTGGGGACCCTGGGAGAGGCAGCCAGGCAGAGATGGACTCTGGGCAAGCAGCCAGAGAGAGAAGCTGCATGCCAACAGCATTAACCGGAGGGTCTGGCAGGAGATTCCAGTCCTCACCAGCTCACGCGCACTGCCAGGCAAGGCGCCTGTGCTAGAAGACAGTACACGGGGGGTGGTGGTGGCTGCTCTGTGATGAGAGGTGAGATGGCAGGGACAAGCCGGAGACAAAGGTTAGCACTGAGAGTGAAATTCTGGGAGTTGGGCTAGGGAACTCCTGGAATGGAGTTTAAGGGGGATGTGGGAGCAGCAATGAGAGTGATGGATTGGGGAGGAAGTAAAGGGAGTTTCAGAACAGAGGTGGACTGGTGAGAGGGGAGCTATCCCCATCAGATAGGAACAAGCTAGTCCTAAACACAGACTCAAACACACACACACGCAGGGACAGCGCTGTTAGGTCTGGCCCAGGCGTTTGGCTCTGCTAGGGACTTCCTCTCTGACATCATTCCCACAGTGCAGAGGCCTCCTAACATGCTAATTCTACCCAAGAACCACTCTGATTCTGATATCCATGAACTTATCTAAACATTTCTGGAAGCAATTCCAGCCTGTATCACCTCTAGGGGAAATGATTTTCAAAGTTTATTCCCTGCTGAGTGCAGCAGGATTTCTGGTTATTGGTTTTAAACTTCCCTCTCCTGAGTTTTGGTGGGGGCCAGGAGTGGGGAGGGGTTCATTCTGTCAGGCTGGGATTTAGTGAAGGAGCCGTGTTCCCTTCTCTATGCCCTTTCTGATTTTATAGATTTCTACCATATTCCCTCTTAGCCTCTCTCTGTACAGTGAAGTTGTCCCAGGTGGGCTAGAATGACTTTATATGACAGTTTCCTTCTCATCACAACTCTCTAGATCACATCCACTCACAGTTGCACTGAACTTTACAGTTAACCTACACATTGTCATCTGAGTGAGATCTCAGTCTCTCCCTCTCTGTGAAGCAGGTCCCCAGGGATCATTACCTCCATTTCACAGATGTACAAACTGAGGGTCAAGGAAGGGAAATGAATTACCCAGACCATATGAGTCTGTAATAAAACCCAGGTTTCCCCAATCTTGGGCTGGTGCTCCCCTAAGGAGACATGACCACAAGCACACCAGAGTGCTGGATGCAGGTATACCTCACTCGTGTGTTGGGAGGAGAATACTTTTGGCTCACTTCAAACTCCCTTCCCAAGCATGCCCAGATTTCGATTGCCCTTCTGGGTCCCTCTTTAGGAAAGAAGCTCCAAACACCCTCCCCGAGACACCACCCACATCCTCACTTCCCCCAAACTGAAACTTGCTGGCCATTCTCTGCCCAGCCCATTGCCTGTCAAGATAAGAGTTTCCTAAAGCTTATCCCTCACCACCCTGGCATTTTACTACCACCCAGGAGAGTTTAGCTTTAACTGCAAACTTGGTGATTTCACTACACACATTCTCTTCCAGATCTTTTATTTAAATGTTAAAAAAATAAAAAATAAAAAAGATAAGCTCCAATTCTTGGCCGAGCTCACATCTTACACTTCTCTACCCAGAAGACTGTTTATTCATTCAGACCTTTTGTTTCCTTTCTTTGTCAGCTCCTTATCAATGATAAAACAGTTGCTACAAATTCCAGATGAATGCATTTCTAAGACATACTTATACATGGAACCCACACCCCAGAACACTTAGGATACACCCAGAGGACACACACACACAGACACACACACATAGACATACACCCTTTATCAAGGCACCTATTAATATTGGTGCTGGTTCCTCTATGCCCATGCTCAGGCACACAAGTGTCTGTCTACCCCCAACCCCTGCCACACTTCCCTCCACACTCACTCACACACCTGCACGTTGAGGAGGAACTTGGCGCTGCTCTTTGAGGAATCCAGTGATTTCATATGTTTGACAGGAGGGAAGGGGATGGAGCCAGGCAGGGAAATGCCAGCACATGAGAGAAATGGATCAGAGGCTCTGGAGCATCTGGAACTGTTGGGAGGGGATCAGGGAATTTCCTGAAATTTGGACCAGGGTGGTTAGAGGATCCTGGATGAGGACCTCTCTCAGCCATGGGCAGGGTGCCCAGCTGTCTCCACCTGGGAGCATTCATGTGAGTCTCATACAATGAACACACACCAGACCAGGCAGGCAGCCTCTGTTCACACTTAGAAGAGCAGGTGGTCCTAAGCCCCCAGGGGCTGGCCTTGTGGGGCGGTCATTCCTGCTTTCCAAGCATGCAGTGAGGTCACCTTCACCCACGAGCACATACCTCCTGGGTCACATCAATACTGATGTCTACCTCCAGGTGTACAAGCCAGCTCCTGGCCAGAGGCCCCATTCCCAGGCTCATGTGATGCATGAGAACATCCGTCACATCACCAAGCCACCCTGAGACCACCTCTCTCCCTGGCCATGCTGCCTGCTGAGTGCAGGGGTTGCCCACAGTGCCAGGCGGGGACCTGGAACTACCCCATGTTTTCATGAGAAGCAGCTGCCACCTGAAATCCCAAATGGGTGATGACTTCCAGCCTAGACAGTCATATGAGCACCAACCAGGGCCCAGAGCACTGCCATCGACCTCTCACACTCCATTCTGTCTTGGGGCTGCCACCTGGCACAGGGTGGGCCCAGCCTGCCAGCCACTCTGGCTCAACTACAGGAATGGAGCACAGCGAGGCTGGCCCGCACCGGAGCCCTCACAGCGCTCATGTGGCTCCTCAGAGAACTGGCAGAGATGAGGGAGAGACACCAGCAAATTGAATTGTCATTAGGGAACCATCTCCCAGCACCTGGGGACAGCTTCTCCCCAGGAAGGCAGGGTGGCAGAGCCCAGACTCCTGCAGGGGCACAGGCAGAGGGTGAGAGGGAGGGTGGGAGGCACTTACACGGCAGGATAGATAGTTCTCTGAGCAAGCAGGGCCCTGCTCCCTTCTGCATCTGTTCTGCTGCCTGGGAGTTCTGAAATCAGATCTCCCTTGCTCTCTTTTTCGTCCTCTCCTGGCATTTTTCTTCCCCTCAGGGTCCTCAGAGGAGAAGACTCCATAGAAAGATCTTTAAGTGAATGGCCCCTCCCGGGCCCTGGGGAATATATTAGAGTTCTGAAGTGATGGCCAAAATGGGGGAAGTAATCCAGGGCAGACAGGGAGATGTATCGGGCAGGCCAGGCTGCTAATGCCAACAATGTATCTTGGCAGGGCTGGGAAGCCATGGGCCACTTCTCATAGGCAGATAGGACAGGGCCTGAGAGGAGGAGGGAGGAAGGGGGACCCGTCTCATCTCCTTCTTTGTTCTCCTCTGCACTCCCGACAACATGCAATTATTTCATTTCTTCATTTGCTCACTGGCTCGTCGCCTGTCTCCTCCACTAGAACATCAGCTCTGGGAGCGTGTGCGTACCGCTCCGTCCTACTTCCCGGCATACTCAGGGTCCACCTCAGACCCGTCCCCACCCCCCAGTAGAGATGGTGTTCAACAATTATTTGTTGAAGACATGAGTTGAGAAATGAACAAATGAGTGGGTGAGCGAATGAATGAATGAGCAAATCCACCCAGGGCAGATTCACAGCCTGCACCTGAGCCCATCCAGAGACAAAGCCAGGCCCCTGAGGTCGCTCAGAAAAGCCCCACCCAAGTCCCCGGCAATGGCCTGAAGATTCTCTCAAGTTGGGCTCCTCCCTACTCAGACTTGGCCCCAGCCCCAGATGTTTCCACTGCTCCCTGGGCTTTAGCCAATTACCCATGTCCTGGAGGCGGGAGCAGCCACCGCTTGTGCTGGCCCCGTGCTTGGCACCAGGCAGGGAAGATCTAAAAAAGCATGAGTCCCCACAGAGGCCAGCCCTGTGCAGACCCTTGACGCTCCTCTCACTCCTCCTCTGTCCAAGTCATGACAAGCCCTGCCTGTTCACCTTCACTATGGCTGGAACTGTCTCTGCACAGTTGGGGTGCAGGCCTCGTCAGCCCTCATCTGGATCATTCTGGTACTGAGCTTTGCTCCCTCACCCATCAATCTGCCACTGGGCCACCATGATCCTTCTAAAACCCAGATCTGATCACATGGCTTTCTCGATTTAAAATCTTCAGCAGCTTCCCCACTATCTCTGGAATGGCTTGAAACTCCTTGATGTGGCATTAAGGGCCTGCATAATGTGGCCTCAACTTCTCTTCACAGCCTTAACTTCCACCACTATTACCATGGAAACAGCAAGGACTGCAGCTAACGGGTCCAAGCTCTCACCATGCACCCTGCCCTGAGCCGCTCACGTGGCTTATTTGATCCTCTCATGCTATAGGATAGGTGATGGCTGTCCCCATCGTACAGATGAGGAAAGTGAGGTGTAACTAAAGCAGAGAAGTGATTTGCTCCAGGTTGAACAGCAGTAACAGGAATTATTATTAGAGCTAAAACGCTTAGGGCATGAACTCTATTCCTGGTGCTGTTCCGAACATGTCACCACTGGTACTCCATGTAGTCTTTAGACCAGCCCTCTGAAATCAGACTGCCAGCCAAACGCTCACCTTTTCCATGCCTTGGTTTCCATGTCTGTAAAATGGGGAGCATGATGACAAAGCTCTGCTGTGAAGCTTCAATGAGATAATGTGTGAAAGAGCTTAGCACAAAACAGGCTGGTTCCTGAGCAGGGGTGTGCCGTGATGGGCTTTGGGAAGATGCAGGCACAGCAGTGGGGCCGGGTTGGTTGAGGGCAGGACAGGGGAGGACCTCTGCCAGGAGGTGGCATTCAGGCTCTGAGAGGTATTGGGGGGCAGAGGAGGAGGAGACAGGTGCGAGGTTAGAGGGCTGGCTCTGGGCAATGCAGAAGTCCAAGATGGTAGCCAGGGCGCTGATCCTGTGTGGCTGGAGGATGGGGGGGCCAGAGCAGAGCAGGGTCGTGGGGAGAGGGCCTATTTAGGGAGACAGGTCCACCCACGTGCCAGCCCCAGCCCAACACCAGCATGGCTTCTATGGAGTGGAAAGAGGGGCCAATCCAAGGTTCACCCTGCAGGGGATGCAGCCTCTAGGACACTCCTTGGTATGTGCTGTCTTGAGCACTCCTGGGCTCTGAGGCAAGGACCCCTGCTGTGTCGCAGTAGAAGGTGATGGACAATGCCCCTGGCATTGGAGACCTGGCCCCAGGGACGGGGAGAGGGGCCCGGGGGGCTCCATACCAGCTGACTGGAGTTGCCAGCTGCAGTCCCATAAATCGCACCCTGGCCCAAGCTGGCAGTCCATTAACATGAAAGATTTTATCGCACTTTACAACCTCCCTGTCTTGTACCGCGACAGCAGGTAATTAAAACAATAATTGTTTTCTGATGTTGCTTCTGCTGAACGATAAAAGTTTCATTTTCCTTTCGCTGGGGTAGGTGGGGGAGGGGTCTGATCTGGGGGTGCGGGGGTGGGGTGCAGGGCCACAGAAGTTTGGGAGGCGCAGAAGGGTGACGCAGGGCCTCCTGTGTGACCCCCACGGAGCGAGGCCTGAAGGAGCCTGATTTCCAATTGACCAAGCTCTGAGCACATCCTGTCACACACACATGCCAGTGCACACCATACGTGTCCCCTGCAGGCCCGTCCTTCATGCCCAGACCTCAGCTGCCCTGGAGAGGGCCACCCTGCTTGGGAGCCCCCGGGAGGGAAGGAGAGGGTCCCTGGCTAAGAAGGCTGGCAGCGGCTGGGTCCTGGAGGAGCCGGTCTGTCCAGCGCCCTAGGGGACCCTCAATGGCTCCCATCCACTCAGAGAGGGAGGCACGGATAGGCTCTAAAGAGTGGGAGTGATGAGGAAGTGCAGGGGTCAGAGGCTTGTGAGTACCAGCCCTAGTGCTAATGAACGTGTACTTCCCAGGTGCCTGGAAGCCTGGTACAGCAGAGGTGGCTTGCCTGAGGGGGCTGGTGTCCCTCAAGTCCCAGAGAGAGCTTGACTCAAGGATAACAGGATTCACGGTACAGCGAGGGGTTTTCTGTGCCCCCTGAACAATCATCTATCCTCCCCACTCCCATCCATCCACACACCCACCTATCCGTCCACCCACCCATTTGCCCACTCATCCATCCAGCTACCCATCTATCCACTCTCCCGCCTGTCTGTCCATCTATCCAACAAATCCTGAGCTTCTACTTACTGCCAGGTTTTGTTCTAGGCTCAGGGGACACAGTGAGCAGTGAGCAGGCCACAGCCCCTCAAGAACCTTATGTCCTAATGTGGAGGGAAGTAGAAAATAAGTACACAAGTCAATAAAGAAGGTCATCTCTGATGCTGATAAGTGCCACCAAAGAAGCTAAGACAGAGTGACAGGCTGCTACTTGAGGTTAGGGGGGAGTCTCCACCTCTTGGTCCTGAGACTTGCCCACTCTTTGCCACCTCCAGCCTCACACCCAGGAAGCCCGAGGTGGGCACGGGTGCGTGAGGGATGGTGACTGGTGTGATCTCTGCTCATGCTGGTACCTACAAATGACGTCACACCTGGGGCTTCCTCCACCCCCTCCAAAGCCCCCTAGGCCTGCAGTAAATCACCCTGATGCTTTAAAACAAATACTTCTTAATCACTAAAAATTGAAATGATTTCATGTGAAAATGTTAATGTATTCGGAATCACAGCCGCGCACTGCGTCTGACAAATTAGCACCCAGCCCGCCGCATTGTTTGTAGCTACATTTATCCTGGTGACGAGACACACACACAAAACGGAGCAGAGGGGCGGCGAGGGCAGTTCCTGGCTGGGGGCGTGTGCGGAGGAAGAAGGGAGGGGTTAAGGGAAACAGAGTCCCAGAGGGCAGAAAGAGGCCTGACCTTTCCCTGACAGCCAGCCTGACCCACTGCAGGGCCACGTGCCCCCAGCTGCCCCTGCCCCTCCAAACCTGCCCTTTGAAGCCAATCCTGGGCCATGTAACCTACACCAGGCAGGGCTGGCTGGCCTGGCGGTGGCCTCCACATGAACTCAGGCACTAGCAAAGCTGGAGCACCAAGAGAGGAAAAAAACAATTTTTGCAAGAATTTAATGATTTCAAAAATAAGCATGAGGATGTGGAAAACTGGAACCCTCACACATTGCTGGTGGGAACATAAAATGGTGCAGTTGCCGAGGAAAACAGTCTGGTGATTTCTCAAGGAATTAGACCTAGAATTACCATATCACCCAGCAATTCCACTCCTGGGTAGCAAACACTTGCACGCAAATGTTCAGAGCAGCATTATTTACAATAGCCCCAACACTGGAAACAACCAACTGTCCATCAACCGATGATAACGGATAAACCAAACGTGGTCTACCCATACAACAGAACATTACTTGGCCATAAAAAGGAATGAAGCACTGATATGTGCTACAACATGGATGGACCTCGAAAACACACTAAATCAAAGAAGCCAGACACTAAAGGCCACACACTGTATGATTCCATTCATATGAACTACGCAGGAAATACCCAGAATAGACAAATCTGTAGCGACAGAAAGCAGGTTGGTGTTTGCCAGGGGCTGGCGGGGGGTGGGGAGGTGGATTGGGGAGTGACAGCTAATGGGGTCTCCTTTGAGGCTGATGAAAGTGCTTTGGAACTAGACAGAGGTGATGGTTGCACAACATTGTGAACGTACTAAATGCCACTTTTAAGGTATATGAATTTCACCTCAATTATATATATAATAACATACTTGAGAAGGGTGTGAATCTCAACTGCATTGGACTCCCCTAGCTCACTTTACAGGGTCATACCTGATACTGGGAGGAGGTGGGGACAACAGGCACTGAGACTGCAGGCTGGTGCTGAAGGGGCCTGTCTTGGCTTCTCCCCACACCCTCCCTTCTCCCCACCCTTAGCCCGCCCCTTTCCATTCTAAGGCCTCAGGACCAGCGCCATGACAGCCCAGGCCCTGGTCATCCTCTCCATTTCTCAAATGAGGCAGAGGAGTGTGTCTGGTCTGGGGCTCACCCTCTGAACTCAGCACAGGCCTGGGACCCAGGGCTCTTGACCCCCAGTCCAGGCTGACATGCAACCACCCCAGGCCTGGGCTCTCTTGCGCAGTACCCACACCTCTGAGCAACCTTCCTCACCCCTGTGGATCCTATCGGATCTGCCTTCAGCGGAACTTCTAATCACTCAGCTCCTCAGACTGTGGCTTTCAGGAAGTTGAGGGGCACAGAGCATACATGAACACAGAGACAAATCACGCTTTCTCTCCACCCAGCTCTACACTTCCCTGCGCCCAGACCACAGTGGACCTCCACTCCTTCCTGTCATCCGGGTCTCAGCTCACATGGCACCTCCTCAGAGGGGCCTGACCATCCAGGCTAACGTGCCAGCCAACACGCCTGCATCTGCTCACCCGGGGTCACAGGTCACGCGTCCCTCTCTGCCTGCCTTCCAAGTCCTGAAGGGCATTCCTCATTATCTCAATCTGTCTGCTTGTTTGTTCACGGTCATCTCCCCTCACCAGAATGTGAGTTCCTCAAGGGTGGGGACAGTGCTGGCCTTGCTCACTGTGTATCCGCAGTGCCTAATGCAGGGCCGGGCACAAAGTAGGTCCTCATCAACGCTTATTTGATGACTGATGTGTTCCCAACTTCACTCGGCCTTCTCCCCCAGTCCATCCTTTTGGCTTCCCTCAAAAGCTTGCTGGGGCCCTGGGCCTCCTGCCTCACCCCCTTGCACAGACCTGTGCTCAGAGGGGCTGGGCCTGGGACCTGGCCTGCAGTGGCCGCCGTTTGACTCGGGAAGTCACTTCGCCTCTGAGGCTGCCTGCAGAGAGCTGTGTGCAGGTGCTTTGCAAGCGCCGAGGAATCACACCGGTCCTGCCCCTGCTCCCTTTGCACGGGCTCCTGCTCTGAAGCCCTCCAGGATCCCTTTCTGTCTCTAATATCCTTCCCTCACAGCACTTCAAATTCTGAGTGGCCCCTATGCCCTGCCCACTCACTTCATCCCCGATCTCTAAGACTGGTTTCATGCTGCCGAGCACAGGCTCTCAGGTGGCAATTCCTGGCCCCGTCCCAGCATGTGTACCCTCCAGGCCTCGTCGGCGGGGCCTCTCCCTGCAGCCCTCCTGGGGCTGCCTCCCTGTCCTTCTCAAAACTTTAAACTCCTCCCCAGGCTCCCAGGCTCTCTCTTTGGCCTCCTTCTGGCTTCCTCGGAATCATTCCCCAAATCCTCCTTTTCCATCTCGGCCGCAGCCATTCCCCAGTCACCCCTTAAAACGGGACTTGAGCTCACAATGCCCATGACCAGCTCCTTCTGAATGGGCCTCTCATCTCTACTTCCCGCCCTCCCTGCCCCTCAAAGTGCCAGTCCCAGGTTTCCAATAAGCTTTCAGACTTTCCACCTGACTAGCTGTTGCCACCTCAACGGAACAGGTGAAATCTAAGGCCCCAAATGCAGTCTCTAGAGCCAGAAGGGAGGGGAGGAAAGGCTTCCATACAAGTCCTCAGTGTTGTGCTGGGGTTAGAACGCAGCCTCAGTGTGCCTGGGCAGTGGGGGTGTATGGGAGACGGGTGTACACCTGCCAAGGTGGCAGCCAGGTCCCAGCCCCTACCTGCCCAGGAAAACAGGCTCTCAGTGCCCAGATCTAACTTTTCAAGGGAAGCCCCAAATCTGGACTTTTATGTGAACTCTCTATTGCCTAGAACGTTCTGTCTGCCACCTGCGGGTTACATGCCCCGCACACTGCCACCCAGACACCTCTGGGAGGGTGCTTTACCCATATCGTCATATCTTCCTCCTGAGATCCTGCGCCAGGCCCCGTTCAGGTGCAGGGCACTGAAATCCAACCAAACTGGCATAAGCCTAAAGCGGGATATTCTTGGCTCAAGTGCTGGGAAGGCTGGGGGACAGCCCACAGGACTGAGAGAAAAGCTGCAGGCTCCTGAGTCTCTAGGGCCTCGGGGCCACCAGACATCTCCCCCTTCTGCTTGTCTCTGTGTGTTGGCCTCACTCCTCTCTGCAGCCAGGCTCTCTCCATATGAGGGGGAAACGGCTGCCACTGGCCCAACATCTCTGCCTGCATCTTCACAACTGCCAACCTCAGGGGCAGAGAGGGCAACTCCTCCACCTCCAGGTGGTAAAAGCCATGGGTAGGATCCTGATTGGCTCAGCCCAGGTCACGTGGCCACCCTTGACCAATCACTGTGCCTAGGATCTCCACTAGGATTTGCCAGCCTGGTCATGTGTTTTCTAGGGGAAGGATGGGGCCCCATAACTGACCACATGGTATTGGAGAGGAGGTCACCCAAGGAAGAGTGCTGTGCTGGTGAGAACGTGTGTTGAGTAGTCAAAGCAACAAGCACCAAAGAAACTACAAAATCCCACGAGATGGGAGCCCTCCAGAGAGCCCAGTTCCCAATGGGTAAGAAACTTCTCAAGGCCAACCAGTAAGAGTGGGGCTGAGAGTGGAGCTGAAGTCATTTCCAAAGCTCCATCCTTTCCCCTTTACCATGGAGCCTCACCAAGGCCACCTGCCACCAGTTCACAGTCTCCCTGACAGGTCCTGACAGGGTCTGTTTCAATAGCCCCACAGACGGGGAGCTCCCTGCCTGCCAAGGCCACCAGTGTCACTGCTTGTTAGGAAGGTCTTTCTCAGCCTCCGGTGTCTCTGACCTGCTGGTCCTGACCCTACCCTCTAAGGCTACACAGAACAAAGCAAATCCACTTTCCCCTCCTGCCTTGGGTGCCTTGAATTACATAGGACAGCCCCATCATCACCCTGACCTTTTGAGAACTTCTCTCCTAGGACATGACTTTGCCTCTCCCTTGGTTACCCACTGAACCTGACCACCCCTGTTACATTCCCCTTGCTTCACTTGACCAGAGCCAGTTTCTGCTACTTGTGGCCAAAGTGCCTGACTGACGTCCACGCTCTAGGTAGGGCCTGGCAGGGTGAAGCTCCCTGGGTGAAGCGCACAGCTCTTGGAGCCCTGTTGCTCTTTAAGCTTCTTCCCCGCTGAGGCTCCCCGTCCATTTTCTGTTTCAGACATCACTTCCCCAGGCTTGAAAGCTCTGAATCATGTTTGCCTCTTCCCCGTCCCTCGCCCCCCACATGCAACATCCAGAGGCTCCTCCCTTCAAATGTCTCCCACATCCATCTCTCTGACTCCATCCCCGCTGCCTGCTCCCTGAGAAGGGAGGCCTCGTCATTTCTTGCCTGGATGACCGCTGCAGCCTCCTGGCTGGTCTCCTTGCCTCCAGCCTCTCCCTGCTCTCATCCACATGCTGCCAGATTAATCTTCCTTAAACACCGCTCACTGCCTGTCAGTCCCCAGCTCAACAATGTAGCCAGCGCTGTCGCTCACTGGTCCCCCACAGGCACTGTCTGCTTCAGCCGGGCTACACCTCCCAGCTCCCCTGTACACACACTGTCACCAGGGAACGTCTGTGTGCTCTTCCCCTTCCCTTCACTGTCTGGCCAATGCCACCACATGCTAATAAGGTCCTAGGCAGAGTCCCTCTCCTCCTCTGGCCTTGGGACACCCAGAGTTGGGAGTAGAAGAAGAGGGGTGGCCAGGGACGATCCAGTCTGCAGGTCAGCAGATGGATTGTCCTTGCCTGGCCTGTCTGGGCTCTTGAATGTTGCTGTGACCCCTGTCACCTCTACACTCTGCATGTCCTGGGAACCCACCCCAGCTTCCAGGCTGTCAGGAGTCATACCTGGTCAAGTCCTCTGGATGAGTCATCTTTCACTACATCAACCTTCCTTCTCAAGCCCTCTCATGAATGCTCATCACCCCAGAACGAGCACCTTCCCAAGATTCTAGATCTGCAGGGTCCTCCCTTGATGCTCTCTGCCAGTGCTGTCAACCAAGAACCCTGCTCCCCCCACCACTTCAGGGGGTGTCACAGAGGGAGGCCAAGAGTGAGCATCCCCACTGCTGTCCACACAGCATCCGCGGCAGTCCCATTTATGGAGCATTCACCCCGGGTTTGGCATTGGGCTAAGTGTTCCACACAGAGTAACTCATTTAATCCTCACAATCTTACGAGGTAGGAGCCTTTCATTATCCAGATTTTCTGGATGAGGAAATCAAGGCACAGAGAGCTGAAATCACCTGTCTTAGGTCACCCAGTTTAGGATTCTAACTGTTCCAGGGCCCCGACTCTTAACCACAATCCTCTAGTGCCTGACTCCCCACCCCATAGCTCACCAAAGAGCTGGGGAGGTCAGTGGGTCCTGCGGGGAGAGGCCTAAGGAGACTTTGTCACTCCCTCCTGTGACCACTTCTTCAGAGGGCTGGGGTGACCAGGGAATAGTGATGTGCTGAAGCCAGCTCATCCTGGCTTAGGAGAGCCTGTTGTTAAAATTTCTGGAATTCTGCAAGCTGGTCAACATCACACTGGTAGCTTAAAATAGGCCATCGTGGGAGTATTTACACCATGGAAATCGGCAAATCTGTCCTGCAGCTCTCCCAGAGAGCCAACTGTTAAACATTTACCAGCACATCACTGCTGGGGAGGGGATGCTGACCACCCTCAGAAGGGCGGCCTAGCCTATGGGTGCCAGGCTTCAGGCAACTCACACTAAAGACAAGCTCCCCAGTGGAGCCAGGAGTCTTAAAAGAAAGGGGTCTTGAGAGGATAGGGTGGGTCTCAAAGATGGACCTCTGGCTGTGTGATCCCAAAAGATCTGGAGGAAAAAGGACTCTCCAAAATTGTCAGGGCAGCTGCAAGACATCTAGGTAGGCTCATATTCTAACCAGACATGCCCAACATGGAAAGATGGCCCCAAACCAAGGACAAAGCCACCGATGAGAGGCATGGACCGGAGAACCATGCAGGGAAGGGTAAGCTCAGGTCCAGCTGAAGCTTGTGGGAAATGCCAAAGCAACATGGGGCAGGAGGGGCTTGGAGGAGGAGGACCAGGAAAGGGTGGGCCTTCTGACTGGTTGAGGGGGCGGGTACTGGAAAGCTGGCCTCCCCACCCCACCATTTTACACCTGAGAACACTGAAGTGGAGAGGCAGGACAAACACTAGTAAGAAAGTACTGAAGGCCAGGCGAGATCAGGACAGGCTGAGTGTTTGTTGCGAATGAGTTCAGGTCTCTTGGTCCTAATAAATTACACCTCAGGTCCTGGCACAGGGACCTGCTGAACCCCGCTGCTGACCTCTGAGAAAGGAGTGGGAGCAGTCTTGGGGCAGGAGATGTGTGAGCTGTGGCCTAATTTTCAAAACAGGAAGAAAGTTGTATTTGGTGAATGCATCACTTAGGTTCTTTGAGTGCAAGCAACAGAAAATGATTCTCACAAATTTAAGCAAAAAGGGGGAAGTACTGGTGAGAGATTGGGTTGCTGAGAGAAGGGAAAAGAGGCTTAAAAAGCAAGCTCTGAAGCAGGAAAGGAACCAGGATAGGGAAATTACTAACCTGTCTCACTTGGGCCCTGCTGCCAAGATGAAGGGGCCTGTCGAACACTGACTAAGGCTATACCAGGGGAGAGGTCAGGGAATTCTGATGGGACTGGGAATGGAAGCTGGACAGATACAAAACCCAACAAATGTCCACTGGAAAAACCACAACCTGGTGAACCCGATGCAGACCCCAGGAACGATTCTGGTAGTGCTTCTCAGTCAGCTGCAGATGACCAAGGGGAGCAGGGACACCGAGAGACATGCTGGAACCCCCAAGTACCTGTCACACCAGACCAGCTTCCCTTATCATAAGGTTACTGTTCTGATAGGTCAGGGCCGGACTGGAAACGGACTGGAAACAGTGTGTCTGGATTTAATATCTCAAGATCAGCAAATGGAGATATACGAACCAGGTGACAGCACATTTAGGGGAAGGCAAAACCTTCTGAATGGCCAGCATTGTTTTCTTTTTTTTATTTTTGGCTGCATTGGGTCTTCACTGCTGCGCATGGGCTTTCTCTAGTTGTGGTGAGCGGGGGCTGCTCTTCGTTGTGGTGTACAGGCTTCTTATTGCGGTGGCTTCTTTTGTTGTGGAGCTCGGCTCTAGGTGTGCAGGCTTCGGTAGTTGCGGCACTCAGGCTCAGTATTGTGGCTCGTGGGCTCTAGAGCGCAGGCTCAGTAGTTGTAGCATATGGGCTTAGTTGCTCCACAGCATGTGGGATCTTCCCAGACCAGGGCTCGAACCTGTGTCCCCTGTATTGGCAGGCGGATTCTTTTTTTTTTTTTTTTTTTGGTGGTACGCGGGCCTCTCACTGTTGTGGCCTCTCCCGTTGCGGAGCACAGGCTCTGCAGCCATGGCTCACAGGCCCAGCTGCTCCGTGGCATATGGGATCTTCCCGGACCGGGGCACGAACCCATGTCCCCTGCATTGGCAGGCGGATTCTTAACCACTGTGCCACCAAGGAAGTCCGGCCAGCATTGTTTTCTAACACAGCCGATTAATTGGCTAATGTTGATCCAGGCTTGGGTCAGCCTCAGGCTGGGTCCTTGGTGCTAGTCAGCATTTTTATTAAATACTTGGGTAAAATGTACTGATGACATACTGGTTAAATCTGAGGATCATGTGCCCATCCCTTCTCCATGAACAAGAAGCTGTGAGTGGTGGCAAACAGCCTGGGTAACAGGACAGTGACATAGGCGGCTTGGGCCCAGCTAACCTGTGCAACCATAACCCCTGAAAGTGGGGACTGGCTCACTCATACAGCACTTGAATTGGACCAATGAGGAAAGACCAGGACATTTGTTAGATGGCTAAGGGAAGAGGGATTCTCTCTTTCCCCCTGGATTGGGCCTGCAAGGATGTAGCCCTGGTAACCCTGGCAGATACCTTGGTACTGTGAGGGGAAAGGCTGTTGGAGAGTGGCACCAACACCCCCCATCCCCTGCCAGAGCAGAGAAGAGGGATGTATCCTGGTCACACTGTTCTCCCTGGATCCAACCATGCCTGAAGCCAGAGCTACCCCTGGCCTTTCAGTCACACATGGCAATAAATCTCTTTTTTTTTGCTTAAGCCAGTTTGGGTTGGGTTTTTCAATATTTGCAACAGACACACTTAGTATCCTATGTTAGTCCACACCAGGGCATTGTGTCACAGTGGGATGCCCCGCTGGGACTGACATCCAGACACAGCTAACAAAGATGTTCGGGGTAGAGAAGGGGGCTTGGAACCTGCTACATGAGGAACACCTGAGTGGATGGGCGGTGCCTGGCCTGGCAAAGGGCAGATAGGGCCCTGTCTTAAATAACTGAAAAGAGAAAAGCTACCCTTGTGTGGCCCCAGAAGGAAAAGCCAAGAACTATCTAGAGGAGCTTACTGGGAAGGATTCCACCTCCCATAAGAAAGTTGCTCTGAACAGCCCGAGCCACCTGAAGATGTGTGGCCCTGGAAAAGTTGGAAAGCCGACCCCCAGGGGGTTTTATAATCAAAATCCTGTGGCCTGGACATCCCAGCCCAGGATTAGAAAGTACCTGCACCCTGGTGGTGGGATGGTGTGAAGAGGCAGGATACAGGGGGGAAATGGGCTCTGGGAGATGAGGGGATTAGCCCAAGATCATGCCGAGGAGCAAGGTCCCCTGACTCTCTCCAGTGGGCTTTCAAGTCCATGGGACACCAGACAAGGTCCTGACAGTAAATGGACACATGGGGCTTGGTTCTGCTCCCCGCTGGTGTGGGTGGGGGAGGTGAGGCTGAGCAGTAACAAGGTCCCAGCTCTGCCACTTCTCTGAGCCTCAGTGTCCTCATCTAATAAACGGGACTAACCTCACCTACCTCCTGGGTTGTCCTGAGGTTCTTATCAGATGATGCAGGTAGCGCCCAGCACCGGCCACGGCTCCTACCATCACCAAGGTAATTAAGAATATAAGGAACGGCAGTTTCAGCCACCGAAGCCTCCTCCTTTCCCCGCCGCAGGCTTCAATCCTCTTAGCAGAGGAGAATGAGTTTGGATGTCAAAGACCTGGGTTGGAACCCCAGGCTTGCTTACGATGCCCATGCGGGACCTCGGGAAGCCATGCCCTCCCATATCTGTAAAATGGGACGGACCACAGCGGCGCACTGGAAGCCTACAGAAGGTGCCCCAGAAATCTCCTCCTTTCCGCCGCGAGCTCAGCCTGGGAGTTGGAGCCGCTACACACACCAGACCGCCAGAGGGGCCCACCGCCCAGCTACGTCTCCGGGGTCTGAGGGAAGGCGGCGCCAGTGGTGGCTGCAGCCGGGCGGGCGCGGGAACCGAGGAGCGGCGGAGGCCGCCGAGCCGCAGTGCCCGGAGGCTGGACGTCTGCTCCCCCGGCGGCAGCCGAGCGCTCAGCCAGCAACTTGTTAACAGGCCCCGAACAAAGAGCCGCTAATCCGGCGGGCGGCCGCGGGCGGGCTCGCGGGCGGAGGGATCCTGTCCCTCTTTCCGCGCGGCCGCCGAGTTTACTGCGTGCTCATTACCCGGCGCCGGGCGGGGGTGGGGGCGGGGGCGGGGCCGCGGGCCAGGACGCGCAGCGCCCCTTTTCCTTGGACGGCCCCGGGGCGCGCCCCTACCCAGAGCCCCGGCGGGCGGGCGCAGCGGCTAATTGCTAATCCCCTGGGCTCGGGCTCCCATGGGCTCGGGCACCTGCCGCCCCGCGGCTGCTCACGTGCTCCGCAGCTCGCCCGCAGGAGGCTTGCCTCTAGCCCGCGACCCCCACCCGCCAAGCTACCCGGACAACGTGGTGGGGAGTGGGGAAAGCTCCGGTCACGCCTGTCACGCCGGGACCATAATGAATCACTTCTACCTGCCAGTGCCTGGCATCCTTTTTTTTCTTTCTTTTTTTGTTGGGGTCGGGGGCGAGAAGGGCTGGAAAGATGCAGATGTAGAAAAAGGCAGAAGCCCCTCAACTCCATCTGGTCTCTGCTCCAATAAGGAGGGGGTAGGGTCTAAATCGGGGTGTACCTCCCTGCAGGCTCTGAGCTGGACATGCTGGGGTGGGGCACGGGGAGTCCCACCTGCCACCCTGGCTGGGGAGGTGTACTGCAGAGGTGGGATACAGGGACCAGAGCTCCCTCTCCAAGGATCAATCTGGACTGACTCCCCCTCCCCAAACCTCAGCCATGTATTTGCCTGGAGCTCAAGGTGACCCTGAGCCTTCTAGAGGGACACAGCTCTGACATCCAGGCGTGCAGAGGGGCCTGAATCTGGGAGACTCACCCATCAGGGCACTGGCCCTTGGTGCTCTCACCATGGCCCACTCATAGGTGGGGAGTTCAGGGTCCCCTCCCCCACCTAAAATTTGCCCTTTGTGGCCTACTCTGGGGAGCAGCTGCCACTTAGGCCTCCCCTGATGGCTATGAATCTCCCTGTCTCCATCTCAAACAGGGCTGGGATGGCGCAGCCAACAACCACACCTGGAGAGCAGGAGGGGCAGGGGACTTCCATATGCCCTGCCCCGGGCGTCAAAGTGGGCAGAGAAAAGACACAAGGCCTGTCCCCCATCCCCAAATGGAGACCTCCCCTCAGGCCTATGCCCTTTTGCCTGGACCCCTAGCTGCACCCTCTCCCACAAAGAGGGCACCAAGGACTCCCCCACTCCCCATAGGAGAGGATGGAACAGTGCCCTCTGCCATATCCCTCACCAGCAATTGCTAACATTTATTGAGTGCCTACTGTGTGCCAAGATTGGCATGCCATCAGTCTGCCTAATTCACACATCAACACTGAGTTAGGTCCTCTTATGACTATTTTAGAGACAAGGAAATAAAGAAGTACAGGGAGGAGCTGGATCCACAGCCAGGACGAGGGTGAGGCAGGGGGTGCCAAGGGTACAAAATGTAAGGAGGCACTCACCCTCAGGGGCTGACCCTGTACAAGCACGACTTAAATTTTGCACCCTAGGCCCCTCCCTTGCCTCACCCTAGTCGGAGCCCTGGTCCAAACCCTGACCCCAGAGCCTGCCAACTCAACCATCCTACCACCTTCTCCATGTGCCTGGGGTTCTGGCTCCCAGGGGACCAACGACTGCCTGCAGCATCTAACATCAGTCCCTGGGAAGAGGGTGGGCCTTAGGCACTGGCACTCTGACCTTCTGGGGGTCCTGAGAAGGCCTGTTTTTGCCACTGGGGGAGTTCACCAGCTAAAGCATGACCCTGCTTCCTTGCCTGGGCGCTGGGACTCACAACTCCCACCTCTGTCTCACAGTCACCTTCGGCCCTGCTGCAACAGCCACGTAGCTCCAAAGCAACACAGGCAGCTGCTGCCAGTGTGGTTGGTGGCTTTGGCAGGTGCTGGGCAGGTGTGAACAATTCCTGGGGGAACCTGCTGCTGAGTGCACAGTCCACCCCAGGCTCACAAGGCAGCCTCTCTGGGCACAGCCCCCAGTAGTCATCAAGCCCAACCCTTTAGTATACAAAGAGGAAAACAGCCCAGAGAGGTTAAGTGATTTGTCCAAGATCACACAGCAATCAAACAGCAGAGCCCGAACCAGAAGTGATTCCATCCAGGGCCCCCACCCCTGCTTTGCTGCCACGTTCTGTGTGTGAGAGCTGATCGTCAGCACACAGTTCCAGGACAAGCTGAGCCCAAATCATCATGTTCACAGAACCCCCAAACAAAGCTCTTTGCACTGCAGCAACCGGTGTCTGAATCAGGCCCTGCAGGGGTGATGTGTGTATAGATAGGGGGTGAGTAGGGTGCTTCTTCCAACTAGAAGCAATGATTCCTCCTGAGGGCTCCTGCCTGGGGCTGGAGCAACAAGAGGTGAAGCAGCTTATACAGAGACCATCTTCTCTCGTATATATGAGCTTGGGGCCTGATGCATCTTAAGACCCCACCCTCTCCTAACTCATGTCCCTTCAGGTGCCAGGGAAAATGGAGGAAGGAGGCAAACGCATGCCTGCTCCACGTCGGGGTCCACCCTGGGTGCTCTATGTTGCCTATCAACTCGTAACTATAACCTCAGGAAGCAGACGTGACCCCATTCTACAAAGGTGGGAACAGGCTGGGGAGTAAAATTTACTCATCCTAGGTCAGGTGGCTTAGACTGAAACCGGGCCTGTCTGCCTCTTAAGCACTGCCCTTTCTACTAGACCTGACAGGAGGAGGGGGCCAAGCCTCCCCAGAAGGCAGGAGGACCCTTCAATGCCACTCTCATGGGAGCAGACAAGAGGAACGGAGGGCTGAGCCAGCAGAACTGACTGCAGGAAGCTGGGCGTCCATCTGGGTGGTGAGGATGGTCGGGGCCCAGGGGCTGGGCTCTGCTGGGGCTGAGCCTCAGGAGCTAGGAGCCCTGGGTAGGTGCCCACAGAGCCGCCGGTCTTGGTGTCAACTCCAGCCCTGAGGATGGGGGTGGGGCCCGAGGAAGGGCCACCCAGACAGACTGTCAGGGTCAGGATGGCTAATGCCACAGCTGGGTGCCCCTCAGCCCTAACTTCCAGGGGCTTCAGTCTGCAAGTCTGGGGGCCAGATGACATTACTTGCATGAGAAAACACCCACCTGGGAACATCTATGCCTGGGAGGGCTGGGGGTGGGCAGGGAGGTTCCTATTCTACATACATTGGCAAAGCTGTGTGAGGGACTCACACAGGCTCCCGTGAGCTGGTTTGCCATCCGTGTGTGGGGCGTCAGCTAGCTGGTCCCCGCCCTGGACAGGAGCCATCTCCAGCCTCCCTGGAGCAGGGCAGTCTGTGTACAGGCACAGGGATGAGGAGGGATGAGGAGGGCTGCGGAGGGGACAGAGCAAACTTCTCTCCTTCTCCCCAGCTGCAAGAGCCCTCCCTGCCTATCCAGAGAACCCGAACTCAAGCAGAGGAAACAAAGAGAAAAAATAAGCATTTGACTGGCTGTGACTTGGAGCACACTGGGGGCTGAGAACCGGGTCGCAGTGCCGCAGACAGTGGCAATATGTGTGGGAAGCACTGGTGTGAATGAGGAGATGGCTCGGGCCAGATGCCTCTGGCAGCTGCCCCAGGCCCCACGTGCCTTTCCAGGGCTGAAGAACCAGTACCTCTGTCCTGTAGCCCACTCAGAGCTCCTCAGTGTGCCGTGACCCCTGCATGGGTCTTAGGAGGAGCTGGGGAGGCCTCTTGGAGGGGGCTGGATTGAAGCTGGGGGCTGAGATAAGCAGAAAAGTGGGGACTGGAGGCAGCAGGGGGGCTTGGCCTGGATCTGGACAGAGCTGAGGATGTTGGGGTATAGGATGGGGAGCGTGGCTGGCTGGCTGGGGGGCACCAGGTTCTGCGAGGCAAGTACAGTGTGTGGAAGCAAGAGCTTGTCTGGGGGTGTGGATGCCCAGCCCACCGGCAGTCAGAGCCAGGGAGGACGCCCAACCTGCCAACACATCAGCCCAGGGATGTGTGGTGATGCAGGTGTTTCCTAAGGGCTCCTGGGCTCAGGGTTCAGACTTTACCTGCTGGCACTGGGGTGCCACAGAAGGCTTTCTAGTGGGTTCTAGCCTGGGTAAAAGGGGCATTAGTCTAAGTGGAGGAGGCACAGGAGGGGGATGAGTGGGGGGTGGCCACTGCACTGGTCCAAGTGAGAAAGGTGAGGAAGAAAGGGCTGGGGGAGGAGGGGACAAAGGAGGAGAGGGACATGAGCAAAGTCACAAGTAGGGCTGAGCTGGAGGACTTGGTGACAGATTAGACATGAAGCGTGAAGGAGAAGATTAGAGCCAAGAGAGACTCTAAGGTTTCCAGCCCCAGGCTGGGGGAAAAAGGGGAGGGGGGACAGCAGGGCCCCTGGGAGGAGGGGACTGCAGGAGAGGGTTGGCCTGGAATAAGCAGGTCTGGGTACGTTCATAAGACAGTGCGCACGCCTGTGTGTGTGTGTGTGTGTGTGTATGTATGTGTGTGTGCGTGTGTGCATCTGTGTATACATGTGTCTCTGGTGGCAGCCAAGCCCAGCACTGGGGCCTTTGCCTGGAAAAGTCCTCCAGCCCTGGCTGAGGGCAGCTTCTGCCTCTGAGACTTCATGGCTTGAGTCTGCAGCTCTGGGGCCCAGAGCAGCACGAGGCAGGATGAAGGGATATAAGACAGGGGGTCCTGGCCCCTGGCTGAGGCCAAAGTTGGCTGCTCAGGAACCAGGAACCAGGCCAGTCAGTGCCTCTGGGCTGGGGGGTCTGGTATCTGGATCAATGCCAATCCCAGGCTCCTAAGGGAAGCCCCTCCCAGCACAGGCAAGGAGAGGCAGGTGGGCCAGTCAGAGGGCCAGCCCTCTTCTGGGGTGCCTGGGGGAACCCCAAAGAGCAGACCCCCATCCCAAGGCAGGGTGAGTGAGAGCAGTGTATCTCTTAGCCTTGAAGAATTAAGACACCTTCCCAGCAACCAAGTGCTCCAGCCTGGGGGTGGGGGTTGGAAAGAGGGGTCCAGGATCAGCCCTGAAGGTGGGGGAGGGGCCTGAGGAAGCGGCCACTGGGACAGACTGTTGGGGTCAGGATGGGCAGTGCCACGAGTCAGTGATGCCCCTCGGCCCCACCTTCCAGGAGATCCAGCTCCCCGTGGGCCCCGCCCCCTCAGGAGTGCAGAGATCTGAGACAGGGAAACACAGGTGTGTGCAGCTCACAGGGGCGGGGAGGCAGGTGCCAGCTGTGTGACTGGGTATGAATGGGAAAAGCCTGTGAGACACGTGGGTCCCTGTGTGCGCGGGCACAGAGAGGGCCCACTCAGGTAAGTGTGCTGAAGAGACAGGCTTTTGTGTGATATCAGAAGACAGAGGGTGGGCACTTAGCCTGGAGAGCAGGAGGCTTCAGAAGTGCTGGCCCCCGGCGCCCCCTGCCGCCTGGCCAGCCTTCCCTCCCTCAGCCACTCACAGACACATTTCACTGGTTGCTGTTGCCAAGGAGCTAAATGGGCGGTGTGGGAGGAGCCGGGGTCAGCGCAGGGCCAGCCTGCTGGGCACATGTGCCCGGAGCCTGTGGGGGCCAGCAGTAAGGGGCCCCAGATGACAAGAAGGGCCCCATGCCCTTCAGCAGCCCCTCACATGGGCCTGAGAGTTGATGCCCAGAGGCAGGCTCTGCTCCAGGGCAGCCCTGTGGCACGGGTGCCCACTGGCCAGCTCCCTCCGCAACCTTACACGAGGCCCCAAAAGGTGTCTCGAGACCCAGGAATGCGGTTCCCCCACTCTACAGCCTCCCAAGGAATCCACACAGCACCCCCGGGGCTGCGGCACCCTGACTCACCAGTACCCATCACCGTCTCATCTACACACCCTCACCTGTGCCACTGCTCACAACCGTCACACACGTGCGGTAGGCCTACCGTCACACACGCTCATCTGGCCACACGCATACCAAGCCTGCACACACTGCCAACCCGCGTCATCGCCAGGGCACACATGGCAGCCCATGGCCCTCACACGTGCTCACGTGGGCAACGTGCAGATATGACCACACAGCCCTCTCGCAAGCATCTGACTCAGTAAACATGTCCCGGCCCCTACTGGGTATCTAGCAACACCTCCCTTGTGTGTGGAGCTCGAACACCCCCAGATCACCACAGTCAGTGGTGCAACCCGTACCCCTGAGCGATGCACACACTCCTAACACACACATGTGTGCAATATGAAGACGCACCCGGTGGCAGTGCAGCCTCCCAGCTCAGTCCGGATGAGGAGGGGAGGTCACGGGGCAGACGGGTTTGGTAAAGTGAGGATTTGGTGGGGGGATGATGGGGTGATGGAAAGGGAGAGAGAGTGGATGGGATGAGGTGGAGGGAGGACTGAGGGGGACAGGATGCAGAGGGTGGCCAGGCAGTGGTGGATGCAGGATGCACTATGCAGAGACCCTTTAAGGAAACAGCCATCAGCCTCAATCATCAGGCTGGTTTCTGAGCTTTCACTCATTCATCTCCAGTCAGTCTGGCTTCCCATCTCAGGAAACCCAATGCTCCCTTCTGACACACCTGGGATTAACAATGGCCTGGCCAGGCTCAGCAGCACCCCCACCCCCACCCCCAGGGTCTCAGGGCAGCAAGAATCAAGAATTGCTAGGGCAAACTCCATGCTCCCTTGATCACATGAATGACACCCTCCCCCCACCCCCCCGCCATACACATAGAGACTCAGCTCTGCTAAGTGCACGGGGGTCAGGCACAGACCAGGAGGCCCCCCAAAACTCAGCCTAGGTGGAAGCTCAGGGACAGCAAACAAAGGATGCAGGGGAGCTCCCCCCACCCCCAGGAGGTGGGCTGAAGGCTGAGTTATGGGGCAAGAGAGGGTGGCCAAAGGGACACGAAGGAAGGGAGAGGGTTGTTCAGAGAAAGGGAGGGGAGGACGCGGCAGTAGATCCACAGCGTACACCTCTGGCCCCCACACACCAGGAATGCCAAGAGCCACAGCGCGGGTCAGGGGCCCTGGCGCTCTGATTGTGCCGGCTACAGGGGCTGGGGGGATAGTGTATGCGCCTCCACGCCTGGGTGTGTGCGTGTGCGAGCGTGTGTGGCGAGGACAGAGGAGGACACTGTGTTCCGGACGTGGGCAGAGGCCAGGTGCCAAGCTGGGAATTGTGAGTAGCTGTTTGGGACAGATGCTGCCGGGAAGAGGTATCTTAACCCCCTTCCTCAATTTCCTGGGCACTTGGGATGTGGTCAAACCCCTCTAAACTGCTAACCGGCAAAGTCAGACTCCCCGGGGCGTTGATCTAAACCCCCGACCCTGCTCTGGGGCCGGGCAACCAGCAAACTTCCCCCGCCTGCAGGCGTGGGGTGTCTACACTCGCCAGCCCCACGCGCTGACAGCTGCTCCTGTACTTGGCAGAACCCAGGCTTCCGGGCAAGCGCGCGAGGAAGCTGCGCAGCAGCAAGAGGCGGCCCCCGCGTCCCGCCTCGCAAAGTTTGGCCCCCGGGGGCTCCCGGCCGGGTCCGGCAGCGCGGATCAGGGACCCCCAGAGCAGCGAGCGTTCGCGCGCACGGTCCCCCGCAAGCCTCCCCAGAGCGCGCGCATGACTCACCCGAGCCGCGGAGCCAGGCGGCGAGGACTATGCCCAGGAACGCTGGCCACAGGCCGGACCGGACGGCCATGGCCGCGGGCGGGCAGGCGGGTGGGCGGGCAGGGCGCGGGGCCCCGCTGACGAGAGGGCGCCTTTCAGCGCCTCAGCCCAGAGCCCCAGCTCCGGGCACCCCCGGGGCCCATTGCCAGCGGTCTGCGCTGCCTCCGGGCGGCCGGCTGCGGGGCGCACGCGGCGCGTGGGCTCCCCTGGGCAACAGGAGCGCAGCAATGCAGCCGGGGCGGAGCGCAGCGCCAGCCGCGCCGCGCACCGAGCCAGCCGCCGCGCTGAGCCCGCAGCCTGGGAGCCGGCCGGCGGGCGCCGCAAAATCCGGACTGGAGCACCGGAGCGGGGCGACAGCAGGGCGGGGCGGGGGAAGGAAGGAGGGGCCCCGCCGCCCTGCGCCGCGCGAGTGGGCCACCCTCCAGCTCCGGGGATCCCTCCCGGCGATGCCCGAGGCTCCCCCGGGGAGGGGCTGGGGTGGTGGGCGGAGAGGCCTCCCACCGCCCCACGCGATCTCCAGGGACCAGCCAGGAGTCTGAAACCCGGAGCGGATCGGTTCTCCGGATCCGGGCTCTCCCGGGCCCGCCAGCCGGCGCACAGGTGGCCCGGGAGGGGCCCAGGGCTGCGGCGACCCCGGCCCGGCGCCAGGCTGCAGACAGAGGCCCGGGGCAGGGGTGCCCGGGGTAGGTACCCCTGGTACCGCTGCAGTTCTCTACCCCCAGCCCACCCCAGTCCCCGCCTCCCGGCCGCGCTCCGAGGCAGTCAGCGTGCCGCGGTACGCCACCCAGCCCGTAGCTTGGATAGGGGACTGCGGGAGAGCTCCCGGGCTCTGGCCCGCTAGCAGAGGTACGCGGGTAGGCGAGACTAGGCGCCACCCGCAGTCCCAGCCACGTAGCCTGGTGGACCTCAGAGTGACCCCAGGTTTCTCTAACCCCACGGCACCGTTCACCTAAGGAAAACAATCCTAGGACGCAGCGCAACCGACAGGGCGCGCGGTGTTTGCGCCCCGAGTGCGCACCGCGCCGGAGACGTGGGCGTGAAGGAACCAACCGGGCTTTGGGAGCTAGAGAGATCTAGGGTAGGGTCTAGGAGCCTCCGCCTTCTAGCTCTGTGACCTTGGGCAAGTCATGTTGTCTCCCGGAGCCTCCAGCAACGACCGCTGCAGGAGCCTCCTGTTCCCCATCCCCCATTCCCTAATCTGGTTAAAATAAACAGAGGGTTGCCTTGAAGGAGAAAAGAAATGACAAACACGCACCATGTGCACGGGGAGAGTGGTTAGAAAAAGAGAGGTTCCTACTCTGGCTCGGGAGGAGAATGGGAAGGGTGAGGGCACGGTCGCAAACTAAAATGTCTACAGGGGCCAGTCGATAATATAAATTGATGCTGCATGCTGGGCGATATAAGAAGGGTCTTCGCTTCCACAAAGAGATATGAGCTCTCCTGTATTTCTTGAAACACGAGGCCCTCTCTCGGTCTGTCTTTTGTTTCCCACTTTTGATAGAGAAGGGTTGTGAGAAATGTTTTGCTTTCCTCTTAACTCTACTGTGAAAAACACCAGCCAATGTCCAGATACATATCTATAGATGCTGGGCTTCAGTGCCAAGGAGGCAATGGCAGCGCTGGGGACTGGGCACAGGGTCCCATCTCCAGCACAGCTGGCTCTTCTCCAGGTGCCAGTTTGGGGGTGGGGGTGGGGTGGGGCCCAGTAGGGCCACATCTTCCAAATTTTCAATAAAAGCCATTGTATCAGTATATGAGATTTTCTGATTTCAAATTTTTAACTAAAACAATTTTGTTTTAAATTAACTTCATGTGAGCCCAGATGAAGATGTCCACAAATATCCACCAGCTCTGGGGTTTGAACTCTGTTTTGGGGATTGCTTGTGCATAGTCAGTGTCAAGGGGCCCTGATCTACCCAACAAGAGAGTGTGTGTGTGTTTTGTGTGTGTGTGTGTGCACGCGGGTGCATATGTGTGTGTTGGGGGGAGCAGTTACCTAGGCTGCTCCCTCTGGCATTATGCCCCACCCCACTCCCAGGAAAGAGGTGGGTGAGAGAGGTGAAACAATAGCAGGACCTGCATTTGGGGCCTCCAATATGGGGGAGATGATTAGGAACTGGGATTTGGGCACTGGAGGGAAGTAGTTGAGGATGAAAGACTGGGAATGGGGCTGGGGTATAAGATGATATCATAATGGTGTGTCCTGGACTCTGCTGTCTGCCTACATTTATAATTTGGTTTGATACTCACAGGAAGTCCTGTTAAATGAACATTATTATCTCCATTTTATCAATGAGGTAACTGAGGCTTGGGGAAGGAAAGTACCTTATATCCAGGGAGAACCTTATTCAATGATTGCAAGGTTAGTTGAGATGACTCTGTGCAAGGTTTGATTTCAATGTCCACGCTCCGTACATTTTCCCCTGCAGTTTTTGCTCTGGGATTAGAATTTGGGAATGAGGTTTGGGGTACAGGAAAGAAAAGGTTCTCCTCTGTTCAGTTTGGTTGCTCTGGTCCTTTCTCTGGCCCTTTCTCTTCAGCCAGAATAAGATGGTTTGTGTAGCAGTCAAGATAGACTAGATTATGTTGTGGTAACAGTCCCCAAGTCTCTGTGGCTTAAATAAACAAAAATTTATTTCTCACTTATCCATCATATGGGTCTACTGCTGCAGATCTTCATCACTCAAGTACAAAGCAGCCACTCTTAGGTGAGGGAGAGGAAACGGGAGCTCTGGAAGTACACCCACCAGCGATCAGTGGCTCATCCCAGAAATGACACTTCCACTCCCAATTCAATGGCCACAACTGGCCCTGCGGGCCCACCCAAGAGGACAAGAGAGTGTATTCCTACCACATGCCTGGAAGGCAGCCACTGAAATATGTGGAAAGCAGCAGCGATGACCACAGCCTCTAGGCCCAGCATGACCTGCCCTCTACCTACTCTGCAACTCTGCTTGTGCCCTAGCCATAGTGGTTTCCCTTCTGTTTCTTCAGCATCCAGATTCATCCTCACCTCCAGGCCTTCCTGTTTGCTTTCCTGTCCCCAGATCTTCACATAGATGATTCCTTTTAGTCACTCAGGTCTCAGGTCAGCTGTCCCCTTCCAAGTGGTGGTACTCAGGGCCATGTCAGGAAAAAGAGCAGGGATACCCTGTGGAGACAGGGGAGTAGACGTCTCACCTGAATTCTGCTTAAGAATCCAGGTTGGAGGGCTGCCAGGAAGGCCTTGTCTCAGACCCAAAGGTTGATGGCCAGATAGGAGGGCTCCTGACATCTCCAACCTCCTTTGCTCTTGAGCCCCAGACTCAAGGGAAAGGAGGAGCCAGATCCTGCCTAGGGGGGACCCTCCTGCAAGTGTCTGTAGCCCCCTTGCAATATCCCAGTGACAGAGCACAGGTTTCACCACCAACTGCTCTGCTGGCTGGAAATGTCTCCTCTCAAGGGAGCAGGAATCTGCCCCTCATTGAGTTCATCTTCTGGGGCCACATCAAGCATGTCTGCCCCCTCTTTTCTTCTGTTATTTTAGAAAACTTTCATTTCTTTTACTTCAGAACACAAAGTCTGGGTCTACCCTGGATTTTCTCCCTCCAGTGCTACTGTTGCTGGCACCCTTGACACATTGGCCCCCACTGTGGGATCTCTCCAGCGGGACCACTCTTCTGAAGGCACCTCCTGAAGGAAGCTGGCACATTTCTTGCCCACATGGCCTTGTGCACCGCATGAGCAGAGTCCCAGTCAGCTGTTGATCAGTGACATCGTACTGTTAGTGCCCACCAGACTGAGGGACCTCAGAGCTCGTGGTGAGGCCTTTGTTGACTTGGAGATGTGCCAGAAGCTCCTATGATGATGATTAAAATGCATATCTCCAGGCCCTGCCCTATCCTGGTTCTGATTCAGTGTGTCTGGGGAGGTGTCTAGGAATCTGTGCTTTTACCAAACCTATACCATCCCCTACTAGCTATTTTTACTGGTGCCAGTGGTCTGAAAACCTCGCTTTGAGGAACACTGCCTTAGGTCTTTGCCATGGGTGCTGCAAACAACAGGGTGTTACCCATTTACCCTGGGTCACTGGTTTTCTGAATTTAAATTCAGAGACTTCAATTCATCCCAGTTCCATTCCATTGTATTACGTCTAATCTCTCTTTCCCATATGGAGCCATCTCAGGATGTGGAGGCTGTCAGGCAGGGGACTTGATATTTTCTTCAGCTTCCTGTCATTCCCAGATGAGAGCGGGAAGTCATATATACTTTCAATCAAGTCCTTACGAAACAGGTGGCTCAGGGCAGAACCAAGGACAGATATCGTGGCTCCCCAATCTACACTACCTGCAAGTTGCACTGGGACAATAAGTCAGCTTCTCTTTTATCCACTTGGGAAACCTCTGATCACACCATCCTTCAGCTCACATATAACTGCCGCATCCACAAAGATAAATGGAAATACCCTGCAGAATCCCAGACTCATGAGCCTCCTGCTTTGCTTTGATCTACCAGGCCAATAACCCAATCAAAGGAAACCAGTTTGGCAGGAACGACTTGTTCTTGGTGATCCCAGATTGGCACTTGATGATCTCTGCCACGATTCCAGCATTCATATCTGCCCACTGCTTAGCATCTAGTTTCTGTCTTCTGAAAGCAGCATCTTCCCATCTTTCCTTTGAGGGATCACCCCTCCCCACCATCAGTGCATGAGATTCATGTGGGGCTACCCCACCCCAGTTCCAGAGGATGGCACAATGCTTCAGGACCCAAAGCATCCACTATTCCCTGAACAATGCAATTCATGAGAGGATGCACATATGACCCAAGCCAAGCCACTGAGGCTCAGTTCTAGGACCTTTGTTGGAACTAAGGTGAGAAAGAATTTCTTCCTTACTGGACTTGAAGAAGGAAAGAGGTGATCCTGGGACTGCCATCATGTGAGGAGCACATGCCTGAGACTAAATCTTGGGCAGAGAAGAGCAGAGCCTGGAGAAGGGAGAAGGGCTGAATCCTGGTTCTTTGTTCAACCCCCCTGGATCCAGCTGCTCCTGAAGCTACCAGATACACCCCTGGTTTTTCAGTTGCATGAGCCCTTTTTTGTTGTGCTGTTTAAGCCCATTTGGGTTTCTGTCATTTTCATTTGAAAGAATGGTACGGAATCATCTTTTATAAAAATCTGTTCTAGAGCCTTGCATAGGATAGAGCAAGTACTTATTAGTGCCTAGTGCTTGCAAGTCTCAGTGTTGCCCATTGGAGGAAACTGCGGCCTATGGGAGAAGACATAAATGTCCTTCTAGTTGTACATTAGAGTGTAATGAGAGCCCGGTTATAAGACAAGTGAAGAATGTGTAGAGATTGAGAGGGGAAAGAGAGCTAGAAACACACTCCTTCACAGGACCCCCAGCAATATCTGGACCAGTCCCTTCCACACACAGAATACCAACATCCACCCATGCCTTGAATCCAACACAGACACACACACACACACACAGACACACACACACAGCATGCAAACATCCACTCACTCTCTGCTCCTAACACAAATACACTTCCCACACCCAACTCAAATCACACAGAGGCACACAATCAATAATACCATCAATCAATACTGAATCAATATTGGGCACAGTCAATAAAAACACATACTTTCTCTGTATATATTTACATACATATAAAAACACTTCCAGACATCCCCAATTCTTTCCTGCACAGACTATTTTCGTGTCCATTCTCCATGCAGCCCCATGCTACTGAGAACTTTGTGCCTGGGACTCTCCTGTGCCTCAGCGCATGAAGTGAGATCTTTTCACCGTGGGGCCTTCAGGACCAAGGACAGCGCCTGGCATTTCTTGAGACTCACCACGTGCCCAGCACAGGACTAAGCTCCTTACCTGGTTTATCTCTATCAATCTCACAACCCCTTAGGAAGTAGATGCTATTATCACCCCCACTGTGTAGATACAAAAACTGAGGCACAGAGAGAGGACATAACTTGCCTAAAGCCACTCAGCTTGTAAGGGAGGGGACAAGGAGTTAAACTCAGATGCTGCTCCAAAAATGTTTGCTGAGTGATTGAAACAACCTTCAATCTAACAAATGGTTTTATTAGAGACACATGCTCCTATGATATATGTGCTATCACACACACACACACACACACACAATCAGATACACACATCCAGAGATAACCTTTCCAGCTCCACGAGCTCCATGTTATCTCAGACTTGGAGGTTTCCCTGGCTACATGGCCCCCATTTCTAGTGTCCCCACTGGGCACTCTCAGGCAGGTTTGAAGGTGAGGTGTTCCCTGATGAGGGGACTGTGTGAAAAGGAGGGGGTGGGGAATCATCACGAAGAGGCAGGATGAGCTGAGGAGGACGGGATTGGACCAAGTGGAAGCCTGGCACCATGCCCTCTGCAGATGACCTGATGAGCATTTTGCAGAGTTAATTTCATTAGCGTCTCTGGGAGATGAACAATTAGCAAGATGCTCTGATGCCTTTAAAAGATTAAGAGAGTGAGAAGGATGCCTTTCTGGCTTCCCCACCCGACCGCAGTGTTCCCCCCCTCCCCGTTCTTTCTCTGTGCTTCCTCCATCTCCATCTTCATCTCCCATCCATTCTCATTCCATCTTCCCCTCCCCTGCCATCATGCCCTCACAGAGTCACTTATACCCCCCGCCCTACCCCACCTCACCCTGCTCCTCGGCCACCACGATGGCCCCTCCCTCCCTCTTCCAGGCTCCCATCTGCCCCTTGGCAGCCCCACGTTGGACCACGGCCCACAGAGCATCAGTTGGTCCCCCATGTTCTGATCACTCAGACACACAGGGCTGGGGCTTGGCACTGGCCCAGTCCTGCAAAGAGGCACAGCTTTCCTTTGGCACTCACAAAGGGCAAGGCCAGGTAGGGAGTCTCTGTTTTTTATTGACATTGCCACTAGGTCCTTGGCAACTCCCAGAGAGGGTTACAGTCCCTGACAACTTGGGGCTCCCATTGCAATCCCAGGGCAGGTCTGGTGGGCAGGGCTGAGGTAACCTTCTCCCTCCTCCCTGGGACTGGGAGGAGGCTGGAGCTCCCTGAAGGGAGGCCCAGGTCAGTGTGGCTCTACTGAACAGATGGAAAAGGGGGCTCCAGACACTTGGGTCAGTGTTTGTTTCAGTCTCCAGCTGCACGGTTCTTGTGTTAGGGTCACACTACTCATTGTGTCTTCTTTAAGTCCCAGTCAGTTGGAGGGGTTCTGGTCCAGCAACCAGACTCTTCCCAGCCTCTTTGGAGTGCCCTGGGGCAGCTCTGATATAGGGAGGCCCTGCTGGCCAGGGCCCAGTCTTTGTGGGTTGAGATTCCCTGTTCTTGGCTCCAGGCAGACCCTCTCCTTTCAGATCAGATGATCCCCGATGGTTCTAATCTCCCTTCCACCTCAGAGGCCTCCCTCAGTCAGCGCATCAGAATACCTGGGAGCTTGCTAAAACCCAGATTTCTGGACTCCTTCCCAGGCTTATACTTGTTCTCCAGGTGGCACCCAGGGATCCGCATTTTAAGAGGTTTCCATCTGAGTCCTCTAGACTGGGAACCACGGCACACGATGTCATGGGTCATAGGCCGCTGGAGACAGAAACTCTGGCTCTACATCATGAATTCTCAACAGGGGCAGTATCGCCCCTGAGGGGGCGGGATTTGATTCTTTGCAGGTGGAGATGAGTGAAAAAAATCTGACTCTTTCTCTATATGAAGAACAGATCTATATACGGTACCTAAACAGATAGTGTATCTGCGGTATTAAAATTTCAGAGAGGGGGCCATTAGGGAAAAAAATGTCTACTAGGATCCTTATGGGGGCGATAGTGAAAAATAGGTTGAAAAACACTGCTCACTACTGAAAGGTCCTAAGAAGCATGAGAGCATAACACAAACACTCCACACTGGGACACATGCACACACACACCCGGGTGCACACACACACTCACACTCACACACCTCAGCGCACTCTACACACGACACATTGAGAGGCTTCTCCTCACACGTATGCAAGCTCCCATCTTCACCCTCCCACACAGACACCAGGAGGCTCCAATAACACTGCATTAGTGAAGAGAAGGCTAGGTTAGGATTTTAATAAGCCTGTAAATAAATACATATTATAAACCCCCCTTTACCAGGGCCTCTCGGCTTCTTATTAACATGACATCCCTGGCCTCATGCTTCTTGAGAGCAGAGTTGTCTCCATGCATGCAGGCATGTTTCTGAGATTGTGAGTGTTTTGTGCATGGCTGTGAAGGAGCATGTGTGTGCCCATGTGTCATGTACATGTGTCTGTGAGGTGTGTGCCGGGGCAGGGTGTTGTGGGCAACAGGTCTGGAAGGAGTGTGTGTGTGTGTGTGTGTGTGTGTGTGTGTGTGTGTGTGTGCGCGTTCCCATGCATATACACTTGGTGGTGACTCTGGGATTCTTAGCCAGACACTGGCCTATTTCCAGGGAACTTGGTCTCCAAATTCTCCCTGTTCATCATTGTTTTGCTTACTTTTGTCAACTTACAGTGCATGCTCCATAAATATGTGCTGAATGAGTGAGTGAATAAATGAATGTAATTTACAAGGCATCTTGACCTCTGTTCTCTGAATTAAACTTCATAAGTTGCCCCACGTCCTAGGTCTCACTGTGCTCATTTTGCAGGTGAGAAAACTGAGGCTCGGGGAATTGAAGGCAGCACTCACACCATCACCATTCAGTAAGTGGTAGTTGAAAACAAATCTTCTGGTTCTCAGACTTTACTCAGGGCCCATTGCTACCCTGCAGGCACTGGGGAGACCCAAATAGGGTGGTCCAGGATTGCTTCCAGGAGGGCTGCTGAAGAGGTGGTCATGTTGGAATCCAGCACCCACAGCAAGATCCTCCTGAGAGGTTCAGGACAACCCCCATCCACCTTTTTCCTCTGCTCCTCCCTGGTACCACCAGACCCCTGGTCCTCAGAGCCTGCTGTCCTGGTTCCTGGAGGGCCATCTGAAGCTAGGCAGAGCAGATAGGCGATGTTCACCCAGCGAGGCAATTTTGACTCAGTCCCTTGGGGGGGTGGTACATACTGTGTGCCAAGGTTAATTAAACTGGTAATTAGAAGGAGAGATGCTTAATCTATCTGGTTAATAAAATAACCCCCTTGCATGAGCACGCAGTCGCTGTCACTCGGCCAGGTGGAAGCCGAGAGGCTGCAGCCCTGGCATTATGGGATCAGTAGAGCAGAACACTCCCCGCTCCCTTGGGCATTGGCTTCCCGCCCTCTCTGCTCCCCAGGTCCTGGAACCAATTCCTGGATCTGCCTCTGTCACCTTAGGGTGGGATCTTGGAGGGAGCTGTGAGGAGGGTCAGGTGCGAGAAGGTAGCCAGGGGTGCCCTGTCCCGGGGTTGCTCCTAAGTGAAAGGAAGCACTCGCAGGGCTTGCCAGCCGTTGGCCCAGCTTGCCATGGGCTGTGGGGCTCCTATGCCTGCTGGGACCCTCTCGTGCCCTTCCGTGGCTCTTCATGCCACTTCCTTCAAGGGCTAAGTCTGACCATCACACTCTAAATAACATCCTTGGTGAATATCTTTACAAATTAATTTTTTATTTCCCATATAAAACATGAATACCTTATTTTTCTAAAAAATATAAAGACTACAAATACCACCTCTCCACCACCCCCAATCTCAGGTTTTTTCAGGGAAGAGACCACTGGTGAAAGTCTGGTGTGTCACCTTCGGGGCCTTTCTCTGCTTATATACAGGTAAAATATGTTGAGATAACTAGATGTAGTTTTGCTTGATGTTAGATTTTTATAATATGGTATCTTGCTGTATGCTTCATTCTGCTGTGTGTGTGTGTGTGTGTGTGTGTGTGTGTGTGTGTGTGTGTGTGTGTGTTTCCCCCACTCAACAATGGTGTGGAGAATTGATGTTTTCTTCAATCAGATTTCACTGAGATGGAATTTTCCAGATAGGGAGAGGAGTCTTCCTCGCCCTCAGAACCTCAAGCTAAGAATGGCCTGGGACTTGTATCAAGGCATCCCCTGGATGTGGACTCACAGCCCTGTGGGTCCACCCTGCACTCCCCAGGCTCACTGCCCGCTGACCCATCTGCCTGAATGCTCCCCTGGACCCTGCTACTCCTCAGCAATTGGAGCGAGCCAGGGTCGCAACAGTGCCCCTTCCCTCCTCCAGCCTCTGTCGCAGAGACACTGGGACTGCTCACGGAAGGCTATCTGTGTGTGAGGCTGCCACAGCCCCACTGCAGCAGCCACCCCCTGTCAACCTCACAGGCCCCCTAGCTCAGGTGGGGGGAGGTCCTCAAAGAGACCAGCTGCCTCCTACTTCCCACCTCCAAGAACATACATGGAGGGGCAGGGACTGAGTGACACCCTCCCTGGGAGCTGCTGTGAGGACAAAGGCGCTCAGCTCACCTGTGTGGCTTGCCAGGCAAGAGGGGCAGCGGAGCTCTCTCCCAGCTCCTGGCAACAGTGACAGGCAGGCCCAGCTGATGGGCAGAAGGCAGCAGGCAGCAGGCAAGGGAGGAAGTGTGCCCAGGCAGGGGAAAGGTTTTATTAACCTCCTAATGATTGGTTTAATGGGCTTTGAAGTCAGGTGAATTCAGCAACTGGAGCAGGTGGCACTGAGGCTGCAGTACCTGAGCTGATGTGAAGTGGGGAGCCTGGAGGGGCTTCAGCTACCAGAGCCCCAAGTTAGCTCCTAATCTAAAGGGGGTAACAGGACACACTTTTTTAAAGGGCAAGAAGCAGGTTAGAGAGTGAAGGCAGAGCTAGACAGGGCATGGGCTCAGCCTACCCATCCATCCACCCATCCACTCACCCATCTAGCCATCCACCCATCTACCCATGTACCCATTCATCTACCTATCCACTCACTCATCTATTCACCCATCCACCCATCTATCCAGCCACCTACTTATCCATTTCCTCACTGACCCATCCACCCATCTACCCACCATCCCATCCACTCACTCATCCACCCATCCACCAACCCACCCATCTATCTACTCCCCCACTCACCTATCCTCCCACCCACCCATCCACCATCCACCAACCATCTCTCCAGCCATATACTCATTCATTTAACAAGTATTTATTGACCCCCATGCTTTATGCCAGGCCCTGTGCTATGTGAGATCCTGTTTTCTTGGATCTGATTATTCCAGCAGGAGTGTCAGGCAGGAGAGAGACTGGCAATAAATAAACCAACAAGATAATTCCAGATGGTAAAAAATATAAAATGGTAAAGTGAGAGAGTGGAGGATAGAAGGCATGGAGGGCAGGGAAACTCTCTGAGAAAGCGGTGTTTCAGCTGAGACCTGAATGAGGAGAATGTGGCAGCTGCTTGAAGATCTGGGGGAAAAGTGTTTCCAGCAGAGGGAACAGCAAGTGTGAAGCATCTGAGAAGGAAATGAGCTTGGTGTGTTTGTGCTACCACAGGAAAGGTAGTGTGGCTGAGGCATAAGGGGATGGCAGGAGAGGATATGGGGGATGGTGTCTGAGAGGTGGGCGGGACTAGATCCCAAGGACCCTTGAGGTGGAAGGAGGGGAAACCAGACTATTCCAAGAGCAAAGGGAAGCCAGTGGAGAGTTTAGACAGGGGAGTAATATGATGTGATCTGCCTCTGAAACTCATTCTTCTTGATGTCTTAAAGGGATGACCATAAAAAAGGGGGGGAGGAGAGTGGTGGCCAGTGATTTCTAAGTCCCTTTTGGTTCCCAAATCCTGCAGTTCCTCACCCCTCTCCAATTCTAAAACAACATGAAGGATAATCTCTAACATTTGAAGGGTGTTTTCACCGTTTACAATTCACATTCACGGAATGATTCTGTTTAATGCTCACAGTAGCTCCGTTCAATATCAAGGAAGTGGCCTCCTCTGAGCCCCTGCAGGGCAGCCCCAGAGTGGAGCCTCCCAGCCTGAAGCCCTAAAGAGTGCTGCTCTACAGTGCCAGCTGGAAGGGTGAGAATGCCGCTGTTGGTCTTGCTGTGAACGTCTGTTATTTGCAGCTGGGCCCCCAGACCCTTACAGCACTCCCTTGTTCCTTTGGAGAACCTCCTCCACCACCACTCACAGTCTTTGTGGTTCAGATGGAACCAGTCCCACTTCCTGGCTCCAGGGGTGGCCAATCAGAATTCCCAGTATACTGGCTTCCCGCTATCCTGGTGGTTGGTTCAGGTTAGGCCCCCAGTTTGTGCCAGTGAGAATCAATCCTGGGACTTAAACTGGGACTTGAGCTGATACAGGAGATGCTCCCTTTCAGGTGGGGTTGGTCATCTGTCAGCATGGTAGCCTGATATGAATGGCTGATGACCATCCATTGGCAAGATCCTGCCTAAGGAGGGAACCACCACAGAGGAGAGCTAACAAAGAAACAAGGAGAGAGGCTTGTTTTTTTAGAGCACCCTGACCCAGCCATGCCTGAAGCCCAACCTCTCCCACCTTTCTAACTTTTCAATTACAAGAATCCATGAAATTCCTTTTTGAGCTTGAGCCAATTTGAGATGGGTTTCTGACCCTTGAAGCCAAATGGGTCCTCACCAGTGTGCACTTGTACAACCCTTGAAGGTTTATAAAACCACTCTTACACACAAGGCTGGGTTCATTCTTAGAGCAATTCTGGGAGTTAGGCATTATTACCTCTGTTCCACAGAGGGGGACAGCTAGGCCAAAAGTCAAGGTGTGTTGCCAGGTACAGGGCTGGAACTTGGATCCAAGCCTTTAGTCATTCTCATCCTGGAGGATGAGTGCATCCTCCTTGAACAGCTCTCCTCCAGGAACCTCTTTTCAGTCATGAGCCAGACTTCTGTTCACCCTTCCTTTGCCCCCCAAGGAGCAGGCCCCACTTTCCTGACTTCTCGTTCCTAGCCACTGCTCCAGCCAGCGTGGGGTCCTTGTAAGCCTGCTGCCCGTGGTTCCCTTCCACTGATATTTCAAGCAGGCGTTTTAGGAATGTGACTGGGAGTGACTCTAGGGAGACAGACAAGGCCCCTAAGGCCTTTCTCCAACCTGCTGGGAAGCCACAAGCCACAGAGGAGAAGTGGAATGTAGAGTCCCAGCCCTACTCTTTTTTATAAGCAGTATGACTTTGGACATGTGATTTAAACTCTCAACTGCCTCATCTGAAAGTGGAACTAGTAGCACACCAGCTTCAGGTGATAAACATTAAATGAGGCAAACTGAGTAAAACCCATGGTAAAATACACACTGGCATCATAAGCTCCATTGGCTTCATGGGGTCTCTCTGGTCCTGGCCCCTCAAAGTCACGTGCTCCTCCAGCTGCATTCCCCTCTGTCCTGTGCAGTTTCTTGGACGTGTGCTCCCCACTCTGGGGACACTTGGCCTCTTCTGGGATTCACTCCTTCACTGAGGGAATATTTATTAAATGCCTATTGTGTTCCAGGCTCTGCTCCAGACAGTGGGAAACAGCAGTGAACAAGACAAGAGCTTGCATTCTACAGAGCAGGGACAGACTACAACCACGCACGTTTCACATACGTGCCACGCAGAAAACAAATGAGCAAAACCCAGGGAGACGTGACAGTGTTCAGAGGAAGGAGGGGGGCGCTAACTGGTGGGGGAGGCTTAGCCACTGAGACCTAAATGATGAGAAGAAGGCAACCAAGGAAAGAACTGATGGTTTGAGCGTCCCAGGCAGAGAGCACAGCAAGTACAAAGGCCCTGAGGTGGCACTAGGTTGGAGGAACAATAGGCTGGTGTGGATAGAGAGCTGAAGGTGGAAGAGGTAGGATATGAGGTTGGAGGGGAAGGCAGGGCAGACCCTGGGGCCCTTGTAAGCCATGGGTAGGATCTGAGCTTTATTACATGTGCAATGGGAAGCCATGGGAAGGGGAGGTAGGCAGGGGAGGGACGGATCCTACTCATTCTAGAAAGAGCAGTCTGGCAGCTGTGGGAGGAGGCATGGCAGGGACAAAGAGCAAGCAGCGCTGCTAGCCTGAACCCCTGCCTCGTTCATGCCCTTCCGGAGCTAGTGCCCCCAGCCCAGCCCACCCCCGCCAAGCAGATGGTGTCGGGTGCCCCTAGAGTTTTCTGTTTATCTGCAGGTCCCTGTGAGCAGCTCTGTGCACCCAGAAAAAGATGCACGTTGATAAACTTGAGCAGGCATTATGGTTTCTCCACCAACCTCAGCTTCTTTTTGATGACTCATCCCCAGGGATTAGCACCGCCCCTCGCCCCCCCCCCGCCCCCCCTCCCACCCTCTCATTGGAAATGGTCTGAGGTTTCCTATTACTATCACTGACAAAGGCACGGCTCCTCCCAGGTAATTTGCACCAAAGGAAGATCGCTTCCCCCTAAAGGCAGAGACTACTTCCCTTCTCAGTAGCATCTCAGGATTTGGAGGGTCCATGGTCCCCTTCCAGCTCTGGCTGCAGGGGGCAGCCATTTGAGCAGCAGCGTGTGCCTGTGTGGACGCTGTACCCGGGTGCCCTCAAGGCCAAGTGTGTGAGAGCTGATGACCGAGGGCCGGAGGCAGGCAAGGATCCTGCTGGAGCGGAGAGAGGCCCCGGCCTATGGTAACCCAGCCACCACTGCTTGTCTGTTCCCATCAGCAGAGCCATCGGCCTTGCCGGCTATTTCATCTGTGTTTATTTATCTGTCTGCCTGTGTCTTGCTCTATCTTCTGATGTGGCTGTCTCTCAGTCTTCAGATGCCCCCTCAGCTGGAGCCAGTATTTCTGAAGACAGACACAGCCTGCATCTTTCTCCCGGGGGCCGGGCGTGCACGCGTTCTGGCCACGGGGTCTGGCCGTCTCTCTGGGAGCTGGTCCACGCCCTGTGAGAAAGAGCAAAAACAGCTCCCCGGGCTGCACAGTACTTTACAGTTTGCATTTCTCTGTCCCACGCGTGTGTTTAATTATATCCTTGCCTTGTTCCCAAAGGAGTTCAAGGCACTAGTCCTCTGTTCTTCCCAGTGGCACTACAGGGTGGGCAGGCACCAACCTAGCCCCTCGGTAGGCAAGGAAACCGAGGTTCAGAGGGGCTTTGAAGATCATGGAGCAAGGTCAAGGTCATGGACTGGGACTTGAGCCTCCGGCGTGGGTTGGATTGCTCTTGCAGGAAGTTTCCAGAGCCCTCCTTCTCCTGGAGGTTTGGAGCTTGCTCTGCCTGGGGGTGTCCCTGGCCACCTGCTCTGTCACAGGTTAGGTGGGTAAAGCTGGATGCCTCCTGGCTTGTTCAGGCCCCCGGTATCAGCCTCAGCCCTTCTGGGTGGAGCTCTGGGGAAGGCTCTGGGGAGCAGTAAATCGGGGAATCCCACAGGAAGTGGGGGAGGGAAAGGGGATTGAGACTCTGGGCTGGGGGCTGGAGGCAGCATGGTGGTGAGGGCAGCTGTGAACGCCCCTGCCTGTGCCCCACTCGGCAGCCTGGTCATGAGGGGCTGAGGCCTGGGGAGGGCTGGAGGGGTCTGGCGGGGTCATGGTGGGGGAAAGAAGGGCCTGCCCAGATGACAGCCGGTGACAGGATGACTTGGAGCCCAAGCTGCTGCCGCTGCAACAAAGGAGGGGAGCGAGGGGGACGACGGGGCTTGGCAACGGCTCTCCCAGCTGCTCTGGGTTTGAAGCTGAGCCACTTTGCTGGCTCCAGCACAGCGCGAACAGGTGGCAGCAAGATTGGCACAGCCAGGAAAATCCATCTTGCAGAGGCCAGCGTGCAGCAGAGCGGGAGAGGAGCAGCCAGACGGAGGGGGAGGATGGAGAGGGGGAGGGGCTGCGGGGAGGAGACCCTCCACTCCCTCCTCAGGCCCAGCCACCCCTGGGGACAGATTCTCTCCACCCCTCCCCCAGGTGTCTACATAACGCCCACGCAGCCACCTCTACACACCCAGGCCAAGGCACTCAAGAACCCTCAAGGACACTCAGGGCTCATGGGCTGACCAGGTCTCCTCCCCAAAGGCTCTCGTAGGACACCTACCTTCTCCTTTCGCCCCGCTGCCCACAGCTCCCAGCCAGCTCACCTCTCTGGCTTCTGCCAGCTGGGCTGTCTGGCACTGGGGACACCTGAGCACCTGGTGGGGACAGAGGCACCTGGGCCTTCCAGATGGGCTCCCAACTCCAGGAGTGGCAAGTTAAGGTTTCTTGCCTGGTTTCTGCTCTGTCAGGATGGGGAGCCTTCAGCACATGCAGAGGTATCTGGTGATTTCCCTGGGAACGGGCCCACCTCGCAGTGTCCTAACTCCTGACTGCAGGGCTCTACCAGCACCTCGTGAATTCTGCCTTAGTGAGGTGATGTTTGCCTCTCAGCAGTTGCAAGGCTGTGCATGGTGCTACCTATATACTTAGTTGATGACCAAATAAACCAGGTGGCCCTGCTTTCAGTCAGTCCTCATTCAGGAGATGGCTGTGAAGGGTCTCCTCTGGGCCGACTACTGTTCCAGGTGTGGAGGACACAGCAGGAAAGAGGGCAGACAAGGTCCAGGGCTCATGGTGCTTACATGATAGAGGGACGAGGCAAACCAACAAACGAGGTAATTTTAGATAGTGACAGGTGTATGTCGAAATAGAGCGGTGTCAAAAGGAAATGGAGAGGTGGCCTTCCAGATGGGGTGGCCAGGGAGGGCTTCTCTGAGGATGGCGCTTGAGCTGAGACCCGGTTGAGGAGCCGATCATAGAAAGCACTGAGGAAGTGTTCCTGGCAGAGGGAACTGTGTGTGCAAAGGCCCTGAGGCAGAATGACCATGACCAGTTGACGAACAGAAGAAAGACCAGTGATTTTGGGAACAGTTGGGACCTGGATCGTGCAGGTCCTGAAGGCCATAGGGAGGAGCTCAGCTTTTATCCTGAGATGAAAAGCCTTGGGGGAGAGATCCATCTGACGGTTGTGGGGAGATCAGACTGGACCAGGTTGACGTGAGGAGAAAGGCATCTGGAGACAAGGCAGAGGCAGCGGCTGGTCAGGTGAGGGGGGGAGCTGGACTGGAGTGGAGGTGGGGAAGAGGAGAGAAGCAGCTGGATTGGGGTGTGTTTTTGAGGCTGACACTGCAGGCGTGCTCTAGAGTTGGATACAGAAGAATTAAAATAGGTTTGGAGTTGAGCTGGGGGGAGGGAGCATTCCCTGGGTTGGAGAGGACTGGGGACTCCCACATGATTAGGGAGGGGACAGAGAGGAATTCTTTCTCCTCTTCTAGAAGTAGAACCCAGTGGGGATTCCCACACCCTGCAAGGCCCAGAGCAGTACGTGCTCCTGACCCTGGTCCCCACCTGAGAGGCGAGTTTCCATCATTACCCCACGGACACATCCTTCAAGACCCCAGCTCTCCTGTACATTCTGAGCAAGTTATGTCCCTTCTTGAAGATGGACGGCACTTTACAAACTCCATATGCTCAGTTTTCTTTTATTATTTTAATTTCTAAATACTTGGGAACGTTTCCAGCATTGGCTTCTGCTATGATTCTGGTGCCAACAAACACACTTTGCTCTCTCCCCCTCCACCTCACCCCTTCCTTCATCCAAACCACACAGATTTCTTCCAACCTGGAGGGGATTCAGGAAGGGAAATTCAGCCAGCACGTGGGTGCCCCGTGGGTCTGGTCAAAGATGAAACTGACTCCAGAGGCTGTGGGGGACAGCAGACAGGGCCTGGCCTAGTGGGAGGGAGTCCAGGGTCTCGATCAAGTTGGGGGTTTCTAGAGATGCTGTCAAAGGGACCATGGCATGGGATGAGAACTGCAGGCTTCCTTTCACCACCCAGTCCACCCAGGCATCCTCCCAGCCTTCTCTCCTTCCTGAGTCCCCAGGGGCTGACATCCCCCCTCCTCTCGTACTACATTCCCCAGCACCCACTTCCTCCAGCAACTGGGCTTTTCTATGGCTCAGACTCTACTCCCAGGGTCTTTGCTCTTCCCTGGAGTGCTTTCCCCCCAAACCTTTACAGAGCTCACCCCCTCTCACCCCGGTGTCACGTCTTCCACAAAGCCTTCCCTGGACACCCAATCTGAGCTGGCTCCCCTGAATAGTCCTTGTGACTTGTGCTGAAATCTCATGTATTTCTTTGATGACATGTTCCCATGGAAGCAAGACCTTATCCATCTTTGTTTGGTTTGCTGCTGTACCTCCAGTGACTGGAACAGTGCCCGGAGTGGAGCAATAAATACATGTTGAATGAATGAATGAATGGGTTTTCTGCCATCTCCTCGTCCTGCCAGTTCCCATTTGTGGAAGGGAGACGGAGCGTTCTGGGCAACTCAGACTTAGGTATATGGAGGACCAGGACAACGTTTATTGACGGACCACAGGTGCCAAGAGCAGTACAAGTGACCTCATTCAATGTGTCACCCTCATTCTATATGCAAGAAAATGAAAGCTCAAAAGAATAAAAGAACCTGCCCAGAAGCAGACAGATCATAAGTAGAGGAGCCACGGCTGGGATTCTCAGCTTTCCTACTCAACACGCTGCAGATGGACCACAGACAGATGACCAATTTTCAACGAAGTGGAGTAATAAAGTGCACTTACGTCCCTACAATTATGGATCATAAGTCAATGGCACTTTGATGACTCAGAAAGGGGTGATTTCGGAGCCCTGCAGGCCCCTGTCCTGCTGGGTCTTGATCTCACACGTGGCGCCGCACCTATGCACAGCAGGCGGTGAGGAGCCCTGCAGGGACCCTGGGGGCTGCTTTCCAGGCTACACCTCTTATCTCTGCAGATCATCCTTTGCTTTTTTATACCAAAGAAAGAAGAACAGTGCCTTGATGTGGGCTTTCCTGTGGCGTGTCCTCTTGACCAGCGACCAGCGGGAGTCTCCAAATCCAGCCTCGACAAGGAGGGGACGGCAACACGATGGGTCCTTCTGTTTCTCCTACCTGCTGTGCCCCTTCCCAGGGCATCTGTGAAGCCTTGGCTCACCTCCTCCAAGACTGCACTCACTGCCAGGTTTTTAGTGAAGCTTGACCTGGCGGGTTTGCAGGCACTGCCACCCCGTTCCCTGCTTTGAATTCATGCAGATCACCCACCACCATCTAACACACCGGCATTGTAACTACTTCACCCGTTAGACTGTAAGCTCCATGAGGGCAGGGTTTTTGCCAGCTGTGTTCCCTGTTGTGCTCCCAGCACCTGGCACACAGTAGGTAGGTAGTCTGTGTTTGTGCAATGAATATTTCCCCAACTTTGGTCATTCACATCCCACTTACACACTTTGGTCACACCTGTGTCCCCCTTGTCCTAGCTCATGTTTTTCTTTCCAACAGCCCCCTGTAAAACACTTACAGAAATGAAATGTAAGGAAACTTGTTTTTATCACTGCCATAAATGGAAAGCCAATATCACTTGCCATAAATAGAAGACAACTGTTAAAATAAATGCCACAAAAACAAAATAGCGTGAGGAAATTTGAGCAAGAGCCTGTTGCCTGCAGAAGGCAATAGGCGGAGGCCTGCTCTCTCTTTCTCTCTGCTAGAAGGAGGGGTCAGGGAGTGCTGGAGAGGTTTGAGAGATGAGCTAGCAGCAAAATGAGACTTTGTCCTCGATGGGAGGTTTTAGAGAGAACCGCATAGGGAGCAGCTTTCTCACCATCTGGGCGAGACAGTGTGACTTGACTCCACTCTCGGCACCTCCTAAAATCCAACCCCTGTCATGGTCCTCATGGCACACTTTGGGGAGCACAGAATCTGGACAACTCCGTAAGGCTAGGTGTGGAGGGACTGCTTCTCAAACGCACCTGGCATTTGGGACCGTGCTAGCCCCTGACGTGTCTTTGCGGGGATTGGGAAAAGGTGTTCCCTCAGGACAGAGGTGGTACCATGCCTTTGTGGGCAGAAAAAGTCACCATATAGCCTGGCTTCTGCCTTCCTGCAGCCTCCTCCTGCTGGGCTCCCGGGGCCAATCAGTCTGTATCTCTATCTGAGCACTTATCCCAGTCCTGCTTGCTATCAGGCGAGCTTGGGCTGAGCCTGTCTTCCTCACCCAACTGGGAGCTCCCCGCTGGGGGGACTGTCCCGTTCGCATGTGCATCTTTCATCACTTGGCAGAGTGTCCCGCACATGACCGGCTTTCAGGAAATATTTGTGGACTTGAACGGAATTGGTGATTAATCAAACTCCCAGTAGGCAATACTTCCTCCTGTCCAGTCAGATAATATCAAAAATTCATCCACTCTCTCAGCTCTGGCTTTTTTTCTGAAGTTTTCCCAGGACCACGTGGGTAGATGAAGACTCTGATCTCCCATAGCCTTGGGAAGAATTTCATTTTCCTGATTGCTGAGCTCTCCTTCCTGATTTTTTCTCTGTCTGGTCCAGCTGGCAGGGAGTTTCAATTAGGATGCTTTGTGTTGCAGGTGACAGGAAAACTCAGGTCTAATGGTTACATCACAGAGGAGTTTATTGAGCTATAGAGTTTTAAAGTCTGGAGGTAGTGTTAGCATCAGGTGAGGCTTGGTCCAGCAGCTCCAATGATGTCACTATAGACCTTGCTTCTCTCCTTCTCACTTGTCTAACTCCCCTGTTTCACTCTCAGGCTCTGCATGGAGCTTCTCCCTACACCCCACCTTGGGCAACTCCTGGCTATCCCCTCCTGGTAGCAAAATAGCTGCAGCCATCCTAATCTTACACCACATCCTTCAGGGGAACAATGAAGACCTCTCCCAGTCTTCCTTGTAAGACAAAGAAGACCTTGCTTTCCCAGAAGCTCTAGGAATATTCTCATGTCTCATTGACTCTGACTTGGTGACCTGACCATCTCTGAACCAACAGACACAGCCAGGAGGAGGGAATATGCTGAGTGGCCAATCAGGGTCTGCTCCTGAAGGTGGGCATGGAATCAGTCCACCAATCATAGGCTGAGCTATGACAGGGGTATTCTCAAGGGGAGTTCGGAGGACTGTTTCCTAAAGGAAGAAGGGATGGTTACTTGGCAAAGCACAGATGTCCTGAACTGTGGGGGAGGTGAGCCAAGCGAGCCAGCTACTGTGGGGTTTGTTGGACTTTTTAATAAACAGCTTCTCTTCCTCCCCGGGATGTGGGACTGTTGGCTGGGACCAACCCCTGAATCGAGGTGCTGCTGGGTCTGAAAAGGACACAAGTAAACCATGTGGAACCTGTCTCCAGTCCCCCCACAAACACATAGATGGTTAGGACTGGAGCAACCATCAGCTCAGAAGTCTTAACCTAGGATCCGCAGACAGATTTCAGGAGGTACAGAAACCTCTGAAGTCACTTGGCAAATCGGTGGGGTCCTTTGTGTGTGCACATTTCTGGGCAGAGGATCCACAACTTAATGAAGTCTCACAGCGGTCCGCAGCCTAAAAGAGGTTCACTGAGAGGGGCAGCTACATCCAAGGTTGAACAAGAGCTGGAAGCAGAATCCAGAAGAGAGGTTGGGTCTCCCAGTTCCCTGCCCCCGTGCATCTGGGTGGGATATCACCGTGATGTTCTCATTGTGTGCGTGGCATTTCACACGCCTCTCCTCACTTAATTTAATCCTCTGCATGTGCCCTCAGAAGTAGCTGCTGACCCCATTTTGTGGTTGAGAGAACCCGTGATGTGCTCGAGGTTACAAGTGGCACAGTGGGTTCAAGCCCAGGTCTGACTCTACAGACCCCTTCTTCACAGCACACCAAGTCCCCATGGGTCCTCCTTGTGACAATGCCATGTGTGTGGCCAGGCCTGAGGTAGGCAAGAGGCTGCTCTTGGTCTTGGCGGGCCCACAATGTCTCTTTTGTATATATATATAAATTTATTCATTTATTTATTTATGGCCGCTTTGGGTCTTCGTTGCTGGGTGCGGTCTTTCTCTAGTTGCGGTGAGCAGGGGCTACTCTTCATTGCAGTGCGCGGGCCTCTCATTGCAGTGGTTTCTTTTGTTGTGGAGCGCAGGGTCTAGGTGTGTGGGCTTCAGTAGTTGTGGCACGCAGGCTCAGTAGTTGTGGCACACGGGCTTAGTTACTCCGCGGCATGTGGGATCCTCCTGGACCGGGGCTCGAACCCGTGTCCCCTGCATTGACAGGCGGATTCTTAACCACTGAGCCACCAGGGAAGTCCCCCACAATGTCTTTTAGAGGTTGTCTGGTTGCTCCCAGGACCCCTGCTTCTCCCTGGGTGGGGATGATTTCCCCACAGCCCACAGAGGAGGCTGGAGAACCATTCAGAGCAACAACTCAGCTCAGGACAGCAGGGTAACATTTGGAGACCAGAGTCTCCGTTCCAGGTGCTTTTCATATATGATCACTCTCTGTCCCCTCAGCGCCACTTGGCAGATGCCATCGACATCCCGATTCTGCAGGCAAGGAAATGGTAGCCCAGGGGGTGAAGTCACTTGGCCTAGGTGACACAGCAGTGGTATGGCCAGGATTTGAACCCAGGTCTGTCTGAGGCTAGAGCTGGTGCATTTTCCCCCACCTTGCTCGCTGTGAGCAAGTGGGCAAAGTCTTCCACTGTTTATTTGAGGTACCCGGGATAGCTGCAAGGCTGGCCTGAGTGTCATTCGTTCCCTGCAAATTGTCAGGGAGGTGCCAGGGACCACGGCCTGGTTGGGGACAGCGTGGCCCAGCCACATTGCTCCTCCCACCCTCCCAGCCTGCCAGTCTCATCCAGCACAGAGGTCACCGGCCGCACTGCCCGCCACAGGGTCTGGCCACCCGTGGGCTCCGGCACAGGGCTGGGGTGCGTGGGCGCTTTCTACTCCAGTGTGCAAAGCCACCGCCACCACACAGTGCTCTGAACGGCTCCGAAAGCCATAAAGCAGCCGAGAAAAAATGACGGCGGGTGAGAAAACGGGCCACGGAGGAAATTAACTCGCACCCAGGGAACCGCGCGGCTTTCTGCTGACAGAGAGGGCCGGCTACTTCATAAAACTAAACACTTAAACTCTCCTCTTTACAATAATTACAGCGCCTTGAGTGCCTCTTTCCCCTGCCCTGGTTGGCCCAGGCCGGTTCTGCGCAGGGTACCAAGGGGAGAAAGGTTGAAGGGAGTGTGACTGCCAGGGTAAGGGTCCCTGCGGCAGGAGGACCGGCCAGAAGAGGTTAGAGCTGACCGGGGACTTGGGGACTGACTATTTCAACCCCCTCATTTGACAGATGAGGAACCTGGAAGCCCAGAGAGGGTTTGTGACTAAGCGAAGGTCACCCAGCCAGTTATAGGTAGAACGGACTAAAAACAGCTCCTCTCCCCGATGGGCAGTTAGAGCCATTTCCACCGAATCACTGCCCTAATTCCACAGACATTTCTGAAGCCCATCCGTAAGCCAGACTCTATGCCAGAGCCCAGGGAAAAGACCAAGGGGCTGTCTTGGCTCCAACTAGAATGTCAGCTCCTGAACACCAGGGCCACATCTGTCCCCTTCACACTGCATCCCAGCCCCCAGAGCAAGGCAAGACACAGGAATCCATCTGGGGGGACTTTCAGAGCAGCAGCCCTGAACCCCCTGCAGGAACGCAAGTGTCCTTCTCATTCCCTGGACATCTGAGGCAACTCCGGGAAGACAAGGTAGCCAACTAGAAGCTTCTCAGCAGCAAAGAGCCCCAGGAGCCAGGGTGTGCCTGCCAACAGGGCCAGGTGCCAGACTGCAAGCCAAGACGACAAGGCTTCCCCTTCCCAGCTGCACCAAACTGCTTTCTGGGCCTTTGACCCCAGCTTCTGTCTCCTCTTCTCTGCCTTCAGGGCTGCCCATCGGCTGGGCTGCGGAGGACTCCTGCCACCTGTGACCCTACACCTGCTCCTCAGCCTCCTCCACCTCGCTCCTCACTCAGACTCCTCCCCCCAGGAGCAGCCTTTCTCTCCTGCCTGGCACATGGCTGCCTTCTGTACTTCAAACACTCCCTTACCAGCCCCCTCCCTGAGTGAGGGGCAGCTGTTGTTTTTTCCTGCAGGCATCCTTCCCCTCTGTGGGACCACCCTTCCCTCTCCTTCAGTCCTGGAGGTTTGGAAGAATATGATCACTCTGGAGGGGTGGGAGTGGGTGTGGTACATGCCCCTGGCCTGGCCAATCAGTGTATCTCATCACCCTGGTAACAGAGGGCAGTCTGGAGATGGACAGAGAACCTGAAATCAAATCCAGGTGACTCCTGTGATGGGGGGAAGGGGTTATATCTTTCTGCTGGGACTGCTGAGCTGAAAGTGTAAGCCTGTTGCTGTAGAGGACTTGAGAATAAAGCCAATGCAGAGGAGAGCAACCTGAGATGGGGACTTACAACTTCTTGATGACTTGTTGAGCACCTGGATCCAGCCATGCCTGAAGTTATGTGAGCCAGGAAATAATATTATTTATAATAATATTAATAATTATTCTATTGTATACAATTATATATTTATGTGATTAATTATATATTAATTAATAATACTTATTACTGTGATTTTTATATTGTGAATAATAATTTTATTATTACTATTTTCTTTAGCCAGTCTGAATTTAGTTTCTGTCACTTACAACCAACAAATTCTAAGTAATGTGGCAAGACCCCTGTTTAAGGACCCAGTTAACAGTGTAATGGCCCCTCCCCTGTTCCTTCCCATGGAGCAGCCTCAGGACCTGCCTAAGCCCGAGGTCTTGGCTCCGTTATTTTACTACCTCTACAAGGAAAGACTCTGCTGTCCATCACTCTGGGGACATCCGCATTAAGCAGAAGCATCCAGCTGTTCCCACCCAGGCCTCTGAAGGTCCATATCATGACTTCTTCCCAGAACCTGGCTCCCAAGGAGGTGAGCAAGAATCCAGCCAATATAGCCAGATCTAGAGTTTTATATCTTCTGTGATGCATCATCATACATGTAGATTTGTTAGTATATGCATTTTTGTATTAGAACGTACACTGGGTTATTGAAAATGAAGGAGAAAATGAGGAATGAACATATGGTGGCCCCTGCTCTACTGGCCAGCCCAGCATCTGCCCTCCACCTCACTCTTTGTGCCCAGATACTTTCCCTCTGGAACCACCCCTCTCAGGGAGTGGGCACTTAGGACAGGCGCCCAGAGCCTACCATCCCTGACATGATGTCAGGGTGAAAACATGACCCTGGACAAGTCAAGAAGTTTCCATTCCATGAAGAATAAAGTCCTCTCTTTCCTCTGGGGTACTTGGCCTATAGAATATAAATCTGAAGCTGCTGGGGAGCACCGTGGAGAAAGAAGCTGCCAAAGAATGAAGCCAATGCAGAGGAAACAGACCTGGCTGGGGGAGAGGGAGCAGAGTCCTGATGACAGTGTTTTTACACCTGGATCCAGCCATGCCTGATGCCGCAGCTCATACCCTTGGACTTCTCAGTTCTCTTATTTTCTTGAGCCAATTTCAGTTGGGTTTCTGACTCTTGAAAGCAAAAAAGGACTGACTAATATAGAAAAGTATTCCAAATAAGTCATTTTAAGGAAATAACAATGACATTTTGCAAGATGCCAAAGTCATAAATGACTGTTCTGGCAGAGATGATAAATAACAGGAATAATGCACTATGAGAGCAGACTGGCTCCTCTGTGTGGGCCAGGCTCTGAGTAGCCAGATGAATAGAATGGTGCATTTTTTTAAATAAGTTTATTTATTTTGTTTATTTTATTTTTGGCTGCACTGGGTCTTCGTCGCTGCGTGCAGGCTTTTCTCTAGTTGTGGCGAGCAGGGGCTACTCTTCGTTGCGGTGTCCGGGCTTCTCGTTGCGGTGGCTTTTCTTGTTGCGGAGCACGGGCTCTAGGCGTGCGGGCTTCAGCAGTTGTGGCTCGCGGGCTGTAGAGAGCAGGCTCAGTAGTTGTGGCGCAAAGGCTTAGTTGCTCCGCAGCACGTGGGATCTTCCCGGACCAGGGCTCGAACCCGTGTCCCCTGCATTGGCAGGTGGATTCTTAACCACTGCACCCAGGGAAGCCCTAGAATGGTGCTTTTTATCTTGCCCCTTTGGTGTATGTCGTGACTCTTGAGGGATGGGATGGCTTCCACCAGCCTCATTTACCAGATGGCTCTTGTATAACTTTGTTGACTGACTCAGTTTTCCCTCCCTTTCCTGTCAGAGGGAAACACAGGAGGCCCCATTAAATAGCAGGAGTCTGAAGGCTGGCCTCCCACCCCACTTCTGGCCCAGAGGGGAAGAGAGTGGTGGCTCCAGGCAGAGCAGGGGCTGTGAGTCAATCCCCCCCACGAGTCCTGCTCCTGGTACAAGGTGTGGCCTGCACAATGCGGGGGGTACCAGCCCGCAGACCATGATGGGCGAGTCTCCCCACCCTCCACCCCACAAGAGCACTCCACATGGTCCTGCCTGTTCCCCGCCGGCTCCTGAACGCTAGCTTGGCAAAGACTTCTAGCTGGAAGACGTATCACCCAGGAAAAAAAATTGCTCTCAGGGCCCTGTTGTCAATAATTTGCTTCTGGAGTTCTCTTTATCTCTATTTCCCCTTTTTGCACAAAGGAACCAAGACACAGATGTCTTTGCAAAATTCTCCAAAGGAAGTTGCCAAAGACCTTTAACCTCCTAAGTTCTCTCTTTCTCTCTTTCTCTCTTTCTTTCTCTCTCTCTCTGTCTCTCTCTCTCTCTGTCTCTCTCTCTCTCTGTCTCTCTCTCTCTCTCTCTCGATCCTGAATCACTCAGACCACATGTTACTCCCCTACTCAAAAACCCTCCTGGCAGCCCACTGCCAGCTGAATTGAACCCAGATTTTTGCACTGATTCTAAATGCCCCTGGGCCCTGCTCCCCACATACCTTTCCAGAAACAGCTCTTACTATTGCAGGCACTCTGGCTGCTTGCTGCGCCCCCCTTCCCTGAGCACAGCCGTAATTGCCTGTTGGGCTCCTGCTGCTCTGCCCCTGGAATGCCCCCCGTGGGCTTGATCACACTCCTACACGTGCAGCCCCTTCACTCCCTAGTCAGCCTGAGAGGCGTACACATTGCCACCCACTCTAAGAGGCAAACAAGCAGGCAAACAAGCTCTCTGAGAGGTCGGAAGAGCCACCTAAACCCAGATATTTATGGGAAGAGGGTCGAGAATCCAGACCTCCTGTGTCTGGCTCCAAGCCCAGACCCCTTTCCCGGTTCCAGGATCCCCGTTCCCATTCCTACCTTCGGAGACACGGTAAAGGTCACACCAAATGCCCTCCTTTCTGTGCTCCCCCAAGCACCCTGAAGAAATTGGTTGGATCTTCTAGATGGTCACACCCCATGACATCAGGCAGGTTTCCGGCAGGAGACAGAAGGCCATTCGGCTGGGACTCTGAGGAGAATTTAATGAGGGTTCGTGCAGACAGGGTGATAAGGGAAGCTGCAGTGGGAGTGGAAGCATCAGGCACAAGCCCCACGGGAGGGAGCAATGTGACCAGAGTTGGGAGGGCTGTCCATAGGAACCCAGGACACAGCCACCAACAGGACCACCACCCAGGCAAATGGGGAGGAGGGAAGAAATACCCTGGCCTCTCTCTCTGCCCACCCTCCAGTTTCCCACAGGGGCCGCTCATTGGCTGTACCCAACTGTTAGCTGGAGGGCCAGGGAGCATGGGTGTGTGGTCATTAGCTGGTCAGCCTCCCAGGCTCAAAGCTGAGAGAGCTGGGTGTGGGGAGGGTGGCCTATTGGTTTCTGATTGCTACTGTAAAAAGTCACCACGAACTTCGTGTCTTAGAACAACACATCTTTCTCCTCTTACAGTTCTGAAGGTCAGAGGTCCAAGATGAGTCTCACTGGCTAAAATCAAGGTGTCAGCAGGGCTGCATCCCCTTCTGGAGGCTATAAGGGAGAATCTCTTTCCCTGTCTTTTCCAGCTTCGAGAGGCTGCCTGCACTCCTTAGCTTGTGGTCCCTTCCTCCACCTTCAAAGCCAGAAACAGCCAGTCCAGCCTCACGTGGCCGTCTCTCTGGTTCTGACCCTTCTGACTCTCTCTGCCCTACAGGAACCCTGTGTGCCTCTCAGTTACCATTTCCCTCCAACTGTGCTAATATTTTAGTCCCCCCCGCCCCCCGGGCCCCACCACTGTATTAGTTTCCTAGGGCTGCTCAGTAGCAAAGTATTCCAAACTGGGTGGCTTAAACAACAGGAATTTATTGTCTCACAGTCCAGAGGCCTCATGTCCAAAATCAAGGTGTCAGCAGGGTAGGTTCCTTCTGAGGGCTATGAAAGACAGTCTGTTCCATGCCTCTCTCCTCACTTCTCGGGGCCTCAGGCATTCTTGCAGATGGTGTTCTATCTGTGTCTTCACATCGACTGCTCCCTGCATGTGTATGTCTGTGTCCAAATTTCTCACAGAGCAGAGGAAGAACAGAGTGGGTCATCTCGGAGGATTGCAGCCTGCCAACCCCACAGGGTCTTCACAGACCACATAGCCCCGGTGTTTGTGTCTTAGAACAACACATCTTTCTCCTCTTACAGTTCTGAAGGTCAGAGGTCCAAGATGAGTCTCACTGGCTAAAATCAAGGTTTGTGGGTCCTGATTTTTTTACCCTCTCTGTATCCCTTTCTCATGTGATTTTGAAGTTTCTCCCCCACTCCACCTTTGGAGTTGAGTGTGTCCTTCTGCTCTCTAACTTTGGGTTCAGTCATATGACAAGCTTTGGCCAATGGGAAGTGGGCAGCCGTGCCGGTTCTGAGCCTCTTCATGCTTGCACGAGTCCTCTTGTGCCTCTGCCACCACCATTGGAGGATATGCCCCAGCTACCCCACAGTCCCAAGGAAAATGAGAAATTTATCGAGCAGAGCCAGACCCAGCCAGCCACCTCGTGGAGCCCAGGCTAACATAACTGCGAATGCATGAGCCACATAGTGCTTATTGCCGTAAGTCACTCAGAGACTATGGTTGTTTGTTATGTAGCAACAGCTGACTGACGTACAGTCAAATCACACTCTTCTACAGAGGAAGAAACTGAGGTCTCAAGAAGGTAAGAGACTTGCCCCATGGTATGTAAATAATAAATAGCAAAGATCTCCTGATACCTAGCTCAAGATTCTTTCTATTCCATTGCAGTGACTGTCACCTTGCTTCTGGTTTGTTCATTCGCTCATTCAACAAACATAGAGCTCATTTGCTCTATGTGCTGGAGATACATTGACTTGGTTTTTTTTCTTAGCTCTCCAAGAGCTCTGTGTGGTGGTGGTGGGGAGACAGACTCCAGAAAGATCATGATAACTGTGGTGAGTGAGGCCATAGTAATGTGCTCAGGAACCAGGAAGGGGTACCCAACACAGCTAGGGAAAAATCAGGGCGGGCTTACTGGAGATGGGGATGTCTGAGCTGAGTCGTAAAATAGTGAGATGGAATTGACCAGGCAAAGCCGAGGAGGGAAGGGGTTGGAATGAGCATGGGTTGGAGGCGAGACATAGTCTGGAGCTGGCGGATGCGAGGTGGGCCAGGGAGGGCTGCAGCAGATGAACTTCAAATTCCTTTGAGCTATTCAAGCCATTTCAGGTGAGGAAGGGAGTGGCAGGAGATGGGGTTGGAAATGAAGGTAGGACCCACATCCAGGCCCTTAATCCCGTGGATGGCTCTCAAACCTTTCACGAGCAAGTGACTGGGGGCCTCTGCAGGTGTGGCCTTGGACCAATCAACTCATACCCTGGGCCTTGGTTTGTCCATCCCTAAAATGAGGGACTGGACAAGATGGTCTTGGGGGTCTCTTTAAATCCAAAACCATTGTGGAGAACTGACGGCGGGGTGGGCACACCACAGAGGAGACCATTTGTCCTGGCAGCCAACAGGCCAAGAGCGGAGGAGAGAGGACCCCCTCTGCTTGCAGAATGGGGTTTGAGTGGCACCTCAGGGAATCAGGCCCTCCTTCTCTCCTCATTGGTGAGGAGCAGGGAACTTTCCTCTGAGCCAAAGGCTGGTCCAGGAACACAAGGACAAATTGGACGTTCAAAATTACATACAGGACTATCCAGATGGGGAGAGTGACTGTCTTGTTTCCCTTCCTCCTCCTCTCATAAAGGGAACATGGGGTTGGGAGATAGGGGAGGTTGGGATTAGTCACTGATGGCAGGGGAGCGGGCCTTTCTGACAGTCGTCCAGGCTCGAAGAGCCATGTCCTCTGCCTCAGAGCCCCCGACAGAGGCTACCTGGAGGAAAAATGGACACCAAACACAAGAAGCCCTATTTAGCAGAAAAGGGCCAATTCAGCCAGGCTGGTAAGAAAATTTCAGGTAATTGATGTTATTTTTCCCTTTGACTATGTTCTGCTAGAAAAGATTTTGGTTACAGGGTGTAATCAAATCACACTTAAGAATTCTACTAAAAGATTACTTTTGTAATCAGAAAAAAATGTACTTTTGAAAAGGAATCTGTGGTATAACCTCCTTGGAGGGCCATTTGGCAATACCGATGAAAATGGGAAATGCACACACTCTTGGATACAGCAGTTCTACTTGTGGGAATTGGTCTTCCAGGTGTTTCACTCACATACCCACCTGTGTGGGAAAAGATGCCTTTGCAGTGTTGTTTATGGGAATAAAAGATTGGAAACAACCTCAGTTTATCAGTAAGGGATGGGATCAATCAACAGTACATCCATCCATACAATGGAATACCATGCAAGCATAAATAAGACCATGGCAGCTGTCTGTGAGAGAGATTTTCAAGCAACACTTAAATGAAAAAGGCAGAAGGAAGTACACTGAGCATAATATTCTCCTCTCATTTGGAAAATGAGGAGGAGGAGGACGGGGGGTGGGGAGGGAGGACGGGGGTTGGGGGAGGAGGATGGGGGTGGGCAGGGAGGACGGGGATGGGGGAGAGGACGGGGGGTGGGGGAGGAGGAGGTGGAGAAAGGCAGAAACTCTATATTAGTTTCCTGTGGCTGCTATAACAAATTACCACAAACACGGTGGCTTAAAACAACAAGGATTAATTCCATCACCATTTACCATGTCTGAAATCCATGTGTCAGCAGGGCAATGCTCCCTCCTTAAGGCTTTGGGGGAGAATCCATTCCATGCCCCTTGCAGCTTCTGGTGACTGCCTGCGTCCCTTGGCTCGTGGCCACATCACTCCAGTTTCTGCTTCTGAGGCCACATTGGCTCCTCCTCTGCACTGTGTCTATTTTTAAGGTTACTTTCATTGGATTTAGGGCCCACCTGGATAATCCAGGATAATTTCCTTATCTCCAGATCCTTATTTAATTACATCTGCAAAGACCTGTTTTCCAAATAAGGTCACATTCACAGGTACCAGGGATTAAGGCATGGGCATATCTTTTTGGGGACCATCATTCAACCCACTTCAGATTCCAGCTCCATGGGAAAGCGGAGGCCTCTGGGAATGGAAACCCATAGACTGGGGGGTCTGGGTGAGCAGAGACTTGCTTTTCATGATAACTTTTTTGGAGGGTTTGACTTCTTTCCCATGAGCAAATGCTACCTATTTTTGCAAACTTCAAATAGTAAGAAGTAATCCAGCTAGTCAACATTTTGAGCACTTTAAAAAGGTCTTTTTCACACATCAGCTCACTAGAATCCTGACTGCCTTTATGCATCTCCCTGACCAGAGTGACCAGCTCCTCAAGGCAGGGGTTGCCCCTAAAATGTCTTTGGTGGGTTCCACAGCTGGACCCACAGAAGCCGGTCAGGAAGGATTGGCTTATGGGTTTTGAAATCGGTATTTAAATGAAAAATGGTAACTTTCAGTTTCACCAAGAATATAACTCAAGATATTCATAATATTGCAGCACGCTCAAGTTCCCAATAGTGAAAACTTCACTTCCGGTGTTGCCCGGGCAGTAGCAATAGCCCCCGGTGTAGAAATGACAATCCACCAAGCAGGGTCAAAGGCTACTTCAATGCTGTGGGGGCCAGGCCGACATGCAGTGGGATGAGGTGGGGATTGTTTCCCAAGGCACTTTATTGGATTCTTTGGAAGCAGACACACTTTACTTGCACATTAAACATGTAGGAATTGTCTCCACGTCCTCAAGAAATAGTCTCTCCTCTACATTTTCTCTGTGTTTTGTTTGCCTACTTTTGATGGAGGAATTTTGAGAAATATATTCCTTCTTTCTTAAATCCCCAAAGAGAAAATCAACTGGGCAAACCTGATGACAAATGGCAACTGACACTTGGTCTCAGGGTGGGGAGATCTTGGGGCCTGGTGAGGGCTGTGACAAAGAGGACAGAGCCTGTCCCCTCTCTAAGGGACAGCAATTACTCAGCCCCAGCCCAGTGCTGCCACACTGGAATGCAGGGCCCAGGGATACCAGAGTTTCTGGCTTTTCAGGAGAAGCTGAACATCCAAATTTTTCATAAATTCTCCCCATAATTTAATGTAGGAAACATTTACATTTTTTTGTAACCACTTTGTAGGCCAAATAAAACATACTCGTGTCAGATTTAGCCTGCAGCCCTCCTTTTAGAACCTCTGCCCTAATGTATTAGCACTTCAATTTCTGACCGGCCTCAAGCTATGTCTTCATTTCCACTTTTATATTCAAGCAAATCCTTATATATATATATATATATTTTTTTTCATTTTTCTCAGTTCTTAGACTAATAGCTTCATGTGGTAGTAAAAAAACCAGTCTGTGATAGTGTGCTGGGATGGGGAATCACAGCCCAAGGAGACACAGGCAGACAAATGGGCCCCTGCTTTTTGGGGAAGGGGGCAGTCTGCCCGGCACAGGCTGGAAGGGGGCAGTGTCTGCTCCCTGGCTAATCGCCTGGTTGTTTTGGACATTAGCTTGTGTAGACTGTTCTGTTCTCAACCTAATGATGCCATTTTTAGTGACTCATTAGGATCCTCATTAAGAGTTGTTAGCACATCAAAACAGTGTTGGTGAGGGCTGGCAGAGGGCGGCTTCCTGGACATTAGCAGTTGTCTGAATTTCCCTGGCAGCAGGGAAGGGACAAAATGGCAGCAAACGGATTCCCAGATGCTACCGGTTTAGAGGGTGCTGTTTCTGCAGCCAGCCCTTATTGAGCACCTACTGTGTGTATGCATGAGCACAGTGCTTTCCCTGGCACCAGAATGAAATGCAAAGTCATCAACTCCCACCCTCTCTCTGGCCCAGCCACTCGAGCTACCCCCACCTTTCTCCTCCACAGACAAGTTGTCCGGTCCCTGCCTCAGGGCCGTTTCACCTTTCTTGCCCCCTGCTTGGTGTTCTCTTCCCAAATCTCAGCCCCAAATAACCCCTTTCTGGAGAGATCCTCCCTGACTCCCTGTCTAGTCTTGCAAACCCTCACCCATCACTCTCCAAGCCATTGCCTTATTTTACATACCACATAGCACTTATCACCACTTGAACTTATAATTATTTGCTTACTGTTTTATTGTCTGTGTCCCTTACCTCCCTACTAGAATGTCAGCTCTGTGAGGGCAGGGACTGGCTCTGCTGTGTCCCTGGCTCCCACAAGTTGCCTGGCACACAGTAGGTGTTCAATTAGGATTTGCTTAACAAATGGGAAATGACGAGGAAGACACAGCCCCTATCCCCTCAGGCCAGGGTCACAAATGATCTGGCATGTCCTGTGGACACCCCCAACTCCACACACACACACACACACACACACACACACACACGGCACATCACTGAGGAATAAATCTCTCTTTATTAAAGAAATCTGAGATCGGGCTGAAGGAAAGATAAGGCATTATTTTCTACGGTTCCTAATTCTCTTCAGCAAGGGTACCTGTGCAGGAGCACCAGCCCGGCCCCTCCTCTCCCCATTCTGGTCAGTGCCTGGAGTGAGCCTCAGGTGCTGGCGGCAGCAGGTTAAGATCAGGCAGGGGCAGCCTAGGGCCAGGCTGTGCCAATAGATTATTTCTCCGAGTAATTAAGATGGAATTAAAAATTAATTCGTTCTTTCAGCTTGATTGTATTTCAAGGGATAAACTGAGTGTTATGGCTTTTGTGCTTGTTCTCCCTAAATTAAATTGGATCTTGTTTTCAGAGGTGGGGGAAGTGAGATGCTGTGATTAATCCAGCAGCTAAAAAATCCTCGGGGAAGGAACCAGGTAATTCTGCCTTGGGAGTGGATGAACTTGAAGGTGCAGCTGCTCTGGGCTGTACAGTGAATTTGGCTCCCTGGGGAGAAACTTGAGTCTGATTGGAGACCCAGGGATTCTGATCTGCTCTTGTCACTGCAGCCCAGGAAGTCAAGCTCCCTTGTCTACTCCCTACCAGAGAATGAGCTGGATCAGACAGGGTCAGACCCGGGCTCCCAGCCGGCTCTGCCACTTAACGATGGTAGTTCACCTTGGACAAACTCCTTCTGTCTCTGAGCCCCAGTTTTCTCATCTGTGAAATGGGTGTAAACCACCTACCTCCCAGGGCCTTGGGAGCATTATATGAGAAATAGGGTAGCACAGTGCCATAAGTATTCAATAAATGTGTGGGTCTCCCCATCAATCATCTCCCCATCCTCCAAAGTGCAGGAAGAGTTTCCTTCCTTTCTTTTAAATTTCATTCATTCATTCATTCACTAGGGTAATACGTTCCCACGATTAGAAAATCAAAAGGTAGAAAAGAGTATACAGTGAGAATCTCCCTCACACCACTGTTCCCAGGGCACCACCTCCCCTCTGCAAGGGCAACCAGTGTCATCTGTGTCTTATTTATCCTTCTAGAGATATTTTATGCACCCATGAGAAAATATCACCCCTCCCCTTTTTGTTACACAGTGGCAGTGTACTAGATGCATCATTTGGCCCCTTGTTTTGTTTCATTTTTTTCCTCACTTAGCAATATATTTTGGAGAATATTCCGTACTGATGCATAATCAATACGGTGGTTGATGGTTGATGGTTCCTTGGTCCACTTCTAAGTGTGGATAGTCCTCCATTGCATGATGTTCCATGGTGGATTTAACCAGTCCCCTGTTGATGTACATTCACATTGTTTCTGCCTCTTCCTATCTAAACAAGTATGTAGTAAATAATTTTGGACAAGTCATCTTGGTCATATGCATATATATCTCTGAAACAAATTCCTAGAAGTGATGTTGCTGGTCAGAGGAAACAAACTACATTTGTTAAAGATAAAAAAAAGATGTGTGTATGAGAGACAGAATGGATGAAACAAGAGCTGCAGAATGTAAAAGCTGAAGCTGATGAGTACATATGGGAGTTCATCATACGGTCCTTTACTACTGTTACAGGTGCTTGAAAATGTCCATAATAAAACATTGCAAAGATACGAGACTTTGGTCCAATATCTTCCAGTAAGGAGCTGGGAAGTCATCTCTCCCATCCACACAAGAAAAAAGCTGAACAAATTAAAAATCAATAACTCTTCTTAAACCCAGCAGAGAACTGAGGTCACAGGACAAATTTCTGTCCCCCAAATTGGAGAGACAGAGAGGCAGATATAGAGGATCACAACTTACTGGAGCAGAAACCTCCAGGACAACCAGTCTGGGGTGGGGAAACCCAGACTGTAATTGATTAATTGCTCATTGCAGACAAATTTCAGAGTTAAGAACTCCAGGGAGTGCCCAGTCTTAGCGAGCTCTCCACAGTATTGAGTGCAGTTGACTCTTGAACAACACAGGTTTGAATTGTGCATGTCCACTTACACGTGGATTTTTTTCAATACTATGTGTACTATGTTTACAATCCAAGGTTGGTTGAGTCCAGGGATGCAGAACCTGTGGATATGGAAGACCGACTGTGGGACTTGAGCATCCATGAATTTTGGTGTCTGCAGCAGGGCCTAGAGCCAATCCCCTGGGGATACTGAGGGATGACTATATTACCTCCACAAGCTCTACCAAGGTCTCAGAGTGAACATTAGAAAAAATTCCCCTCTTGCTTCCAGCAGGAAGAGTGAGGAGGTAGCTGTTTTGAAATAGACCAGAGCATTCTGTTCCTCTTAACAAGGTCTGTCTGCCCTCAAGAGAAACCGTTTAACCAGGGCTTGATTGACCTGGTGGAAGAGAAATATCCAACTGCAGTTGCATTTAGCTTTCAGTGTTGGGGGAGGGAAATATTCAACTGCAAGCCCTTCTAGACTTCCTGTCCCATCTAGGGTGGGAGGAGGGGGGCAGAGAACAGGGAAAAACTCGTGAAGGCCACAGGCCAGGGGCACAGGCTCCTAAAAGACAGAACTAATCATAGAACTGTAGAATGCTTCCCCTCACCTCACACCTCACCACCACATCACTAAAAGCCTAGGGATACAGTTCCTTTTATCCAGTACATCATGTCTGTCTTTCAAAAAAACATTGTAAGGCATACTAAAAGGCAAAGAACACAGTCTGCAGAGACAGAACAAGCATCAGACTAGGCTCAGACAGGGCAGAGATGTTGGAATTATCACATTGGGAATAGAAAATACCTATGATTAATATGCTAAGGGCTTTAGTGGGAAAAGTAGACAACATTCAAGAACAAATTGGTAATGTAAGCAGAGAGATGGAAATTCTAAGAAAGAATCAAAAAGAAATGCTAGAAATGTAAAATTCTGTGGCAAAAATGAAGGATGCCTTTTATGATGGACTCATCAGCAGACTGGACACAGCTGAGGAAAGAATCAGTAAACTCCATATTAGTGAATATATGTCTGCAGAAACTTCCAAAACTGAAATGCAAAGAGAGAAAAGACAGAAAAGAAGATCCCAGAACAGAATAAGAATTTTGTGATGTAATATACTTGTAATGTGAACACCAGAAGGAGAAGAAAGGAACAGAAGAAATATTTGAAGGAATAATGACCAAGAATTTCCTCAAATTAATGTCAGACACCAAGCCGCAGATCCAGAGAAGCCCAAGCTCAGAGAACACCATGCAGAATAAATGCCAAAAAGAAAGAAACAAACAAAATACCCCCCCAAACAACACTTAGGCATATTATATTCAAACTTCAGAAAATCAAAGATAAAGAAAAAATCTTGAAAGAAGCCAGTGGTAGAAAGTGTCTTACCTGTAGAGGAGCAAAGATAAGAATTACATCTAACTTCTCAGAAATCTTCCAGGCAAGAAGAAAGTAGAGTGAAATAATTAATGTGACGAGAGAAAAAAAACCCCACCAACTTAGAGTTATGTACCCTGTGAAATTACCCTTCAGAAGTGAAGAAGTAAAGATTTCTCAGGCAAACAAAAATTGAGGGAATTTGTCATCATTAAACTTACCTTGTAAGAAATGTTAAAAGAAGTTCTTCAGAGAGAAGGAAAATGGTATAGGTCAGAAACTCAGATGTACATTAAAAAAAAAAGAATGGTGTTAGAGAAGGAATAAGTGAAGGTAAAATAAAAACATTTAAAAAATTTGTAATTGATCTAACAGATAACAATTTTTTCAAAATAATAATAGTGACAATGTATTTGATGATTATTGCTTATGCATAAGTGAAATGAAGGACAGAGATGTGAGGAGGGATGGGAAGGAGGAATTAGGTATTTCCTAAGTTGTATAATGTTATTTGAAAGTGGAGTTGGATTAGTTGTAAATTTATATTGCAAACTCTAGGGCAACTACTGAAAAAATTAAAATTAAAATAAAAACCAAGAAGTATAATTGGTATGCTGAGAGGAGAGACAATAGAATCATATAAAATGCTCAAATAAAACCATAGAAGACAGAAAAATAGTGGAAGATGAAAATACAAACAGAAGACAAGGGTGGTGAATAGAAAACAATAATAAATATGATAGCTATTAATCCAACTCAATCAGTATCACTTTAAATGTCTGTGGTATAGCAGCTTTATTCATAGTTGCCAAAACTTGGAAGCAGCCAAGATGTCCTTCAACAGGTGATTGAATAAATAAACTGTGGGACATCCAAACAATGGAATATTATCCAGCACTAAAAAGATGAGCTATCAAGCCATGAAAAAATATGAAGGAACTGCAAATGTATATTGCCAAGTGAAAGAAACCCATCTGATAAGGCTACATACTGTATGATTCCAACCATATGACATTCTGGAAAAGGCAAAACTATGGAGACAGTAAAAAAAAAACAAAAACAAAAACCAGTGACTAGAGAACAAAAGTGGAGCTCTCAAACTTCCTGATTTCAAAAATTATTACAAAGCTACAATAATCAAAATAGTGTGGTCTTGGAATAAAGACAGGCATATAGACCAATGGAATGGAATAGGGAGCCCAGAAATAAACCATCACATATATAGTTAAATGATTTTTGATAAGACACCCAGTCGGTGTCCTGAGATCTGGCAAATTGGTCGGTGTGGGGAAAAAGACTCCCATACATTTGGTGTCAAAAATATTGTGAGTAGAGAAACAGTTTTCCTTTGGACTTGAATAGACATTTCTCCAAAGAAGATATAAAAATATCCATAAATACATGAAAAGATGGTCAACATCATTTATCATTAGGGAAATTCAAATCAAAATCACAATGAGATATCACCTTATACCTATCAAGAAGACTACTATTAAAAAAAAACAACAGAAAATAACAATTATTGGTGAGGATATGGAGAAACTGGAATCCTCGTGCACTGTTGATGGGAACATAAAATGGTGCAGCAACTATGGAAAACAGTATGGTAGTTCCTCAAACAATTAAAAATAGAATTATCATGTGATAGAGCAATTCTACTTGTAGGTATATGATCAATAAAATTGAAATCAGGGACTCAAAGAGATATTTGTACACATGTTCATAGCAGCATTATTCACAATAGCCCAAAGGTAGAAGCAACCAAAATGGTCATTGACAGACACAAAATGTAGTAGTTACAAGCAATGGGGTATTATTCAGTCTTAAAAAGGAAGGAAATTTTGACACACGATACAACATGGATGAACCTTGAGGACATTATGTTAAGTGAAATAAGCCAGTCACAAAAGGACAAATGTTGTATGATTCCACTTAAATGAGGTCCCTAGAATAGTCGAATTCATAGAGACAGAAAGTAGAACGGTGGTTGCCAGAGGCTGGAGAGTGGGGGAAGGGGAGTTATTGTTTGATGGATAGAGTTTCAGTTTTGCAAGATGAAATGAGTTCTGGAGATAGATGATGGTGATGGTTGCACAACATTTTGAATGTACTTAATACCAGCGAACTGTACATTTACAAATGGTTAAGATGGTAAATTTTATGTTGTGTGTATTTTGCCGCAACTTAGAAAAAAAGACCAGTGGTTGCCAGAGTTTCCAGGGGAGGGAGGGATGAATAGATGGAGCACAAGCAGTTTTTACAGCAGGGAATCTATTCTGTATGATACTATAATGTGGATATGTGTCATTATACATTTTTCAAAATCCATAGAATGAACAACACAAGAGTGAACTTTCATGTAAACCATGGCCTTTGGTGGGTAGTGATGTGTCAATGCTGATTCATCGACAAATGTACCACACTAATGAGGAATGCTGATGGTGGGGGAGTGTAGGGGGCGGGGTATGTAGGAACTCTGTTCTTTCTGCTCAATTTTGCTGTGAACCTAAAACTGCTCTAAAAAATAAAGTCTATATATATATATATATATATATATATATATATATTTTTTTTTTTTTTTTTTTTTTTTTTTTTTTGCAGTACACGGGCCTCTCACTGTTGTGGCCTCTCCCGTTGCGGAGCACAGACTCCGGACGCGCAGGCTCAGCGGCCATGGCTCACGGGCCCAGCCACTCCGCGGCATGTGGGATCTTCGCGGACCGGGGCACGAACCCGTGTCCCCTGCATCGGCAGGCGGACTCTGAACCACTGCGCCACCAGGGAAGCCCAAGTAGACCCTTATTCTTATGAACACTTGGTAATGTCAATCTTTTAAATTCTTGTAATAGTTGCCTCAGTGTGGTTTTAATTTGCATTTCCAAGATGACTAAAGAAGGTGAACATGCTTTCATGTGTTTGTAGACCAGATAGTCCCCTTTGTGAAATGCCTGTGCAAGTCTTTTGCCCATTTTCCTATTGTCTTCTTTCTTTTACGTGATTTGTTGGAATTCTTTCTATGTACTAGATAGAAGTCCTTTGCCACTAATACATCAGAGAACATCTTCTTCCCTTCTGTGACTTGACTTTCCATTGTCTTAATAGCGTCTTTTCATTAACGGAAGTACTTGATTTTAGTGTAATTTTCAATATTTTCCTTAATGTTAGTGCCATTATGTCCTGTTCAATAAACATTTGCCTTCCCCAAAGTCACAAAGATATTCTCCAATGCTGTGTTTGGAAGCTTTATTATTTTACTTTTCATATAGTGTAAGGTAAGAGGCAAGATTAACTTTTTCCATATGGATATCCAATTGCCACTGCACCATTTGTTGAAAAGACCATCCTTTTTTCACTGCTCTGTGATGTCAACTTGTAAAAAAAAACCAAATCCACACATACATGTGTATATCTGTTTCTGGACTTTATTCTGTCCCTTTGATCTATTTGTCTACCTGTGTGCCAGTGTTATACTTTCTTTTTTTTTTTTAATTAATTAATTTATTTATTTTTGGCTGTGTTGGGTCTTCGTTTCTGTGCAAGGGCTTTCTCTAGTTGTGGCAAGCGGGGGCCACTCTTCATCGCGGTGCACGGGCCTCTCACTATCACGGCCTCTCTTGTTGCGGAGCACAGGCTCCAGACGCGCAGGCTCAGTAGTTGTGGCTCACGGGCCTAGTTGCTCCGCGACATGTGGGTTCTTCCCAGGCCAGGGCTCGAACCTGTGTCCCCTGCATTGGCAGGCGGACTCTCAACCACTGCGCCACCAGGGAAGCCCCAGTGTTACACTTTCTTAATGACTATAGCTTTATATTAAGTTTTGACATCTGATAGTGTAAGTCTTTCCACTTGGCTTTTCTTCTGCAAGATTGTATTGGCTATTTTTCACCCTTTGCATTCCTGTGTAAAATATAGAACTAGCTTTTGTCAATTTCCACAAAAAAACCTACTGAGGTTAGATTGAGATTTCATTGAATCTATAGGTCAGTTCTGGGGGAATTGACACCTTTATAATATTGAGGCTTTCACTCTATAAGCATGGTATCTCTCCATTTATTTAGGTTTTTAATTTCAATAATATTTAATAGACTTCAGCATAGAAGTTTTAGTCACCTCTTGTCAAATTTATTCCTAGACATTTAATGTTTATGGTTCTATAAATGTCACCACTTTTTAAACTTTGATTTAAAAATTCTTACTGGTATACAAAAATGTTGACCTTGCATCAAGTGACCTTGCTAAATTCAATTATTCATTTCTATGATTTATCTATAGATTCTTGTGGATTTTCTACATACACAATCATGTTATCCATGAATAATGACAGATTTATTTCTTCCTTACCAATCTTTATACTTTTTATTTCATTTCCTGGCTTTGCTGCACTAAGTAGGACCTCCAGTATAATGTTGAAGAGAAGTAGAGATAATGGATATCCTTGTCTCACCTATAATCTCAGGCAGAAAACTTTAAAAATATTGATCAAGTATGATGTTTGCTGTGCTTATTGCATATACCTTTTATCACATCAAGGAAGTTTCCATCTATTCCTGGTTTTCTAAGAGCTCTTTCAAATTGTAAGTGGATGTTGTTTCATCAGTTGTTTCTTCTGCATTTATTGAAGTGATCATATGATTTTTGTCCTCTTTTCTATTAGTGGAGGAAATTACACTGATTTTTTAAAAAAGCCAACTCTACCTTCCTTGAATAAATCCAACTTGGTGGCGATATATTATTCCGTATTTCTGGATTTGGTTAGCTAATAATTTACTTAGGGGTATATGTCCATGAAAGAGACCCATGTGTTCATAAGAAAGATTTTCCTTTCTTATGCTTTCCTAATAAAAGTTTATGCTGGCTTTATATAAAAGAATTGGGTATAGTTTCCCTTTCTTCTATTCTCTTGAAGACTTTGTATAAGATTGGTTACGCTTCTCTCTTACGTGGGAGAATGTAAGAATTCTTTTGGAAGAATTTTTCAGTGAAGACATACTGGCCAGGAGTTTTCTTTATGGGAAAGGTTTTAGTTATGGATAGAATTTCTTTAATGGATATGGGAAGTTTCAGATCTTCTACCTATTCAAGTTGTTTTATCTAGTAATTCTTCCATTTCATCTAAATTTTCAAATCTATCACATTTAGTTGTTCATAAAATAAAATAAAATTTGTTCATAAAATAAAATAAAATTTGTTCATAAAATAAAATAAAAGTTGTTCTTATCTTTTAACATCTATAGGATCTGTAATGAGGTCCCCCTTTTCATTTCTGATATTAGTTATTTGTGCCTTATCTTGCTGTCCTTTAAAAATCCTAAGGGTTTATCACTTTTATTAGTCCTTTAAAAAACTGACTTTATTAATTGTTCCTAGTCTAAGGTTTTTTTCCATTTTCATTAATTCTACTCTTATTTCTTTTAAACTTCTTTAAATAATAAATACGTTGTTCTTTTTAACATTAAATTAATATATTCTGTCTTTCTTTCTTCTTAACTTTTCCTCATTTAAGACAACCTATTTCCTCTAACCATGGCTGTAGCTATTCCCACACAGGTTTTGATATACTGTGGCTCCTTTATCATTCTATGTAGATATTTTTTAAAATAGATATATTTATTTATTTACTTTTGGCTGCGTTGGCTCTTTGTTGCTGTGTGTGGGCTTCCTCTAGTTGCTGCAAGCAGGGACTACTCTTCATTGCGGTGTGCGGGCTTCTCATTGCAGTGGCTTCTCTTGTTGCGGCGGAGCATGGGCTCTAGGCACGTGGGCTTCAGTAGTTGTGGCACGTGGGCTCAGTAGTTGTTGCACACGGGCTTAGTTGTTCTGCCGCATGTGGGATCTTCCTGGACCAGGGCTTGAGCCTGTGTCCCCTGCATTGGCAGGCAGATTCTTAAACACTGCGTCCCCAGGGAAGTCCCTATGTAGATGTTTTAAATTTTCATCATTATTTTAATTTTGAGCTGAGGCTCTTTAGAAGAATATAATAATACTTATTCCAAACATTTGGGAATTTTCTAGTTTTTTGGTTGGTTTTTAGCTTAATTCCGATGTGGTCAGGAATTTCAATCTTATGAAATTTGTTGACAGTTGCTTTAAGGCATAACACATGGTTCATTTTGATGAATGTTCCATGTGCACATAAAAAAAAATGTGTATCCTGAAGGGTTCAGTATGCTATACATGTCAGTTAGGTCAAATTTGTTAAATGTTTTTTGTTTGTTTGTTTTCGGTACGCGGGCCTCTCACTGTTGTGGCCTCTCCCATTGCGGAGCACAGGCTCCGGATGTGCAGGCTGAGCGGCCATGGCTCACGGGCCCAGCTGCTCCGTGGCATGTGGGATCTTCCCGGACCGGGGCACGGACCCCTGTCCCCTGCATCGGCAGGGGGACTCTCAACCACTGTGCCACCAGGGAAGCCCGGTCTGCTTGTCTTAAACATTAATAAGGGGTATGTTAAAATGCCTCAATGATGATTGTGGATTCAGCTATTTCCCCATTGAGTTCTACTCATTTTTGTTTTATGTATTTCAAGTCTATATAATAAGGTGCATTAAAATATGTAGAATTATTGTAGTTTCCTATTGGATTTAACCTTTATCATAAAGAAATATCTCTCATTATATTTAGTTAAGTATCTGCTTTAAAGTCTACTTTTTCTGACATTAATGTAACTACCTGAACTTTTTGTTGTTGTCAGAATTTTCTTGGTATATACTTTTCTCTTCACCTTTTGTTTTTATATTTAAAGTTTGTCTCTTGTAAATAACATATAGTTAAAAAAAAATCAAATCCAACAATATTTGTCATACTTTAATTGGAATATTTCGTTTTAATTGGAATATTTAGTTCATTTACTTTTAATGTAATTGCTTACATATTTTGGTCTAAATCTAGCATCTTATGATTTGTTTTCTACTCTCCCCATCTGTCCTTTCCTTCCTTTGTATTAATTAAATACTTATTTTACTCCATTTTCCTTTCCTTAGTATATTGGTTTGTAAGTTTTAGCAATCAGCCTAAAATCCCTAAAATCCCTTCCTTGACTTACTAAAATCTAGTGTAAATTAAAATAATTTTATCACTTCCCAGAATTACAAGGACCTCAGAACACGTCATTCAATTTACTCTGCTCTCACCTTTTAAGCTATTGTCATTTTCCATTTTAAACCCTAAAAAGACATTTTTATTGTTTTATGTTGGCAATAATAAATTAATTTGCCCTCATATTTATATTTTCTGTTACTCTTCTTACTGCATCTCAATATTTCCAACTGTGATCATTTTCCTTCTAAATAATCTGCTGGTAATGAATTGTCAGTTTTTGTCTGCTGAAAATGTCTTTTCATTATTTGAAGAATATTTTCAGTGGAGTTTGATGTTGGCAGTTATTTTCTTCCAGCACTTTCAAACTATCAGACCAGTGTCTTCTAGATTTCATTATTTCTGTTGAGAAGTCAGGTGTCAGTCTTATTGCTGTCCCTTGAAAGTAATTGGCATTTATCTCTGGCTGCTTTTAAGATTTTCTCATTGTCTTTGATTTTCAGTTTTACAATGATGTACCTTGGTGTGGTTTTCCTAGCTCTGCTTGAACCTATGACATATTATCTTTCATATGTTTTTTCTGAAAATTCCTAGCCAGTATCTTTCAAATATTGCTTCTGCCTATTCTTCCTTTCTATCTTCTCTTTCCTCTACTTCTTGGATTTCAGATACTTATTACATTAGCTTTTTCACCATGACCCGTATGTCTCATGTTCTTTTCTGTATTTTCTATTCTGTGGTTTCTTTTTTTTTCATTCTTCAGTCTGAGATATTTCATTCTAATCTATCTTACAGTTCCACAATCTTCCTTCAGCAGTGTCTAAACCCAATTATTTAGTTCTTGCTTTTACTTATTGTGTTTTAAAATTATTTCTTTCCATTTTTACAGCTTTATTGTATCCAAATTGATGTTTAAAGAACTGCACATGTTTAAAGTATCCACTTGGATCAAGTTTGACATATGTATACACCTGTGAAACCATTACCATAATGAATACAATGAACATATCCATCACCCCAAAAGTTTCCTCATGTCCTTAATCTGTTCCTCTCTAACCCTTTTCCCTAAGCAATAACTGGTCTGCTGTCTATCACTATAGATTCATTTGCATTTTCTAGAATTTTATATAAGTGGAATCATTTATTTTTGGTATGGCTTGTTTTAATTCAGCATAATTATTTTGAGATTCATGCATGTTGTTGCATCAATATGCATCGTCCATATTGTATCAATAGTTCATTCTTCTTTAAAATTGAGAAGTGTTCTATTGTATGGATATGCTGTAATGTGTTAATCCATTGCCTCATGATGGGGCTTTGATTTTTACAGTTGTCGACTATTACAAATAAATTTATTATGAACATTCATGTACAACTCTTTGGGTAGACACTTGCTTTCATTTCTTTCAAGAAATATCTTGTAGGGGCTTCCCTGGTGGCTCAGTGGTTAAGAATCTGCCTGCCAATGCAGGGAACATGGGTTCGAGCCCTGGTCTGGGAAGATCCCACATGCCACAGAGCAGCTAAGACTGTGCGCCACAACTACTGAGCCTGCACTCTAGAGCCAGCGAGCCACAACTACTGAAGCCCACACACTTAGAGCCCATGCTGTGCAACGAGAGAAGCCACCGCAGTGAGAAGCCTGCCCACTGCAACAAAGACCCAACGCAGCCTAAAATAAATAAATTTTTTTAAAAAAAGAAATACTTTGTACTACAATGGCTGAATTTTATGGTAGTTGTGTGTTTAAAATTTTTAAGAAACTGACAAATCATTATCCAAAATAAGTGTAACAATATATATATCTACCAGCAGTGTTTCAAAGTTCCAGTTGCTCCACATCCTCACCAATGCTTGGTATGGTCAGTGTTTTTATTTATTTATTTATTTATTTTAAGATGTTGGGGGTAGGAGTTTATTAATTAATTTATTTATTTTTGCTGTGTTGGGTCTTCGTTTCTGTGCGAGGGCTTTCTCTAGTTGTGGCAAGTGGGGGCCACTCTTCATCGCAGTGCGTGGGCCTCTCACTATCACGGCCTCTCTTGTTGCAGAGCACAGGCTCCAGACGTGCAGGCTCAGTAGTTGTGGCTCACGGGCCCAGTTGCTCCGTGGCATGTGGGATCCTCCCAGACCAGGGCTCGAACCTGTGTCCCCTGCATTTGCAGGCAGATTCTCAACCACTGCGCCACCAGGGAAGCCCTGGTCAGTGTTTTTAATTTAAGTCGTTCTAGTAGGTATGAGGTGGAATCTCATTGTGGTTTTAATTTGCATTTCCTTAATGACTTATGTTGTTGAGCATCTTTTCATGTGCTTATTTGACAACCACGTATCTTCTATGATGAAGTGTCTGAATAAATATTTTGCCCATTTAAAAAATTGGGTTGTGTATCTTCTTATTATTGAGTGGTAATAGTTTTTAATATACTCTAGATACAAATCCTTTGTTAGATATGTATTTTGCAAATATTTTCTCCTGGTCTGTGGATTGCCTTTTAATATTCTTAACACTGTCCTTTCCTCCCACTTTTAACAGCTTTATTAAAATATAATTTACATATCATACAATTCACCCATTGTAAGTGCATAGGTCAACGATAATCCAGTTTTAGAAGAACACTTCCATCACCACAAAAGTTCCCTTGTGCCTGTTTATAGTCTTTACTCACTCCCAACATGGGCCTCAGACAATCACTGAAACTGTATCTATTTCAGTGATTGTATCTATGGTTTAGATTGTAATGGTTTACTGTTTTATGTATCTATGGTTTTGCCTTTTCTAGAAATTTCATATAAATAAAATCACACAATATATATTCTTTTCTGTCAGGCTTTTTTTACTTGGTAAAATGTTTTTGAGATTCATCTATCTTGTTGCATTTATCTGTAACTCATTTCTTCTTTTAAAAAATTTTATATTGGAGTATAGCTGATTAACAATGTTGCAATACTTTCAGGGGCACAGCAGAGTGACTCAGCCATATGTATACATGTATCCATTCTCCCCCAGACTCCCCTCCTATCCAGGCTGCCACATAACATTGAGCAGAGTTCCCTGTGCTATAAGGTAGGTCCTTGTTGGTTATCCTAGTAACTCATTTCTTTTTATTGCTGAGTAGTATTCCATTATATGAATTCATCCTTCCATGGACATTTGGATTATTCCCAATGTTTTGCTATTATGAATAATGTTGCTATGATTATTCAAAATGGAAATCTTTGTGCAGACACACTTGTTCTTTTAGGAGTAGAATTGCTGGGTCGTATGGCAAGTGCATATTTAACTATGTAAGATACTGCCAAAAGAATAGTGTTTTTTGAAGATTAAACATATTTCATATTATTAAATCCAATTTATTGATTTTTTTTTATACTTCATGATTTTGGAGACATATTTAAGAAATCTTCACCAAACCCAGATCACTAATATTTTCTTCTAGAATCTTTATAGTTTTAGATTTTACATTTAGGTCTATAATCTATTTCAAGTTAATTTTTAAACATGGTATGAGGTAAGGAACAAGGTTCTTTTTTTTTTTTTTTTTTTGCATATGGTTGCCCAAGTGTTCAGCACCATTTGTTGAAAATAATATTCTTTTCTCATTAATTGCCTTGGTATCTTTGTCAAAATCGACTGGCATGTTCTACCACTGGACTCACATTTTGCTCCATTGGTCTATCTTTACACCAATACTATGCTGTCTTAACTATTCTGGCTTTGTAACAAGTCTTAAAATAAGGAAGTATAAGTTCCCCAGCTTACTTTTCTTCTCAAAATGTTTGGCTGTTCTAGATCCTTTGTATTTCCACATAAATTTTAGAATCAACATTGCAAGTTCTACCAAGAAAATCTTGCATTAAATTTATAGATCAGTTTGGGAAGAATTGACATCTTAACTACATTGTGTCTTCTGGACCGTGAACACAGTATATTTCTCTATTTATTTATATCTCCTTTACTTTCTCTCAGCAATGTCACTGAGTTTTACATGTGCTGATCTTGCACATCTTTTGTCAAATTTATCAACCTTCTTTATCATTTTTAGAACTTCTATTTGATCATGTTTGATAGTTTCCAGTTCTCTACTGAAGATTTTCTTCCTGTCATCTAATTTGTTGACTATATTAATTACAGCTATTTTAAAGCCCAAACTTGATATCTCAAATATCTGGATCTCTGTGGATATGTTTCTAATGGGTTATTTTTCTCTTGATTTTTGTCCCATTCTTGTATTTCTACATTTCTATTTTTCATTGACTATCAGACATAATTGATGAACACGGGAAAGATAATTTGAAGCTCTGGATGGTGTTATCTTCCTCCAAGGAGAATTTGCTTTTACTGCTGCCTAAGGTAGGAACACCAGCCATCTCAGTTTGCATTTATCCAGTCAGGAATTAAGATGATTTGAAGCAGACCTGCCACCCCCAAGAAAGGGCTGGTTTAGTTCTGGATCACTTACTCCTAGTGTATAGCCCTCTGGGGTCTCAAATGAAACCCTAGGCTGTTTTTCAGGGTTCTTACTTCTTTTTTAAAAAATTGTGGTGAAATACATATAATATAAAATTTACCATCTTAATCATTTTTTAAAATAAATTTATTTATTTATGGCTGCGTTGGGTTTTCATTGCTGCACGGGGTTTTTCTCTAGTTGCAGCGAGCGGGGATTACTCTTCGTTGTGGTGCGCGGGCTTCTCATTGCGGTGTCTTCTCTTGTTGTGGAGCATGGGCTCTAGGTGCACACGGGCTTCAGTCCTTGTGGTACGTGGGCTCAGTAGCTGTGGCTCGCGGGCTCTAGAGTGCAGGCTCAGTAGTTGTGGTGCACAGGCTTAGTTGCTCCACGGCATGTGGGATCTTCCCGGACCAGGGCTTGAACCGGTGTTCCCTGCACTGGCCGGTGGATTCTTAACCACTGTGCCACCAGGGAAGTCCCTATCTTAATCATTTTTAAATGTACGGTTGGCATTGAGTACATTCACTTTGTTGTGTAACCATATCCTCCATCCATCTCCAGAACACTTCCCATCTTGCAAAACTGAAACTCTGTCCCCATTAAGCAGTGATTCTCTATTTTCCCCACTCCCAGCCTCTGGCGATCACCTTTCTACTTTCTGTCTCTATCAATTTTCCTATTCTAGGTAACTCTTATAAATGGAATCATACAGTATTTTCTTGTGACTGACTTATTTCACTTAGCATAATATCCTCAAGGTTCATCCATGTGTCAGAATTTCCTTCCTTTTTAAGGCTGAGTGATACTCCATTGTATGTATACACCACGTTTTGTTTATCCATCCATCTGTTCATGGACACTTGGGTTGCTTCCACCTTTGGGCTATTGTGAATAATGCTGCTATGAACATGGGTGTGCAAATAGGGTCCTTACTTCTCAAGAGACGCTGAGCTCCAATTTTTGTCTTCCCAGCCCCATGAAATTACCAAATGCTCTTCTCAGCCTCTCAGTCACAGCTTTAGAACTAGAATATGCCTCCAGAGGTAGACATCAGGCTTCCCTCTATGCGCCTCCCTTCTCTCTGGGATCTTGGAAACTTGGTAGCTCTCCAATATCTTCAAACTGTGGTTTTTGTAAAATTCCATCCAGTTTTCCTAATTATTCCCAGTACAAGCCAGTCCATCACAGCCAGAAGCAGATGTGTCAATATAATTTTAACTTACATCTCTCTTATTATGCATGAGGTTGAACATCGTTTCTGATATTTAAATGTTGTTTGTGTTTTCCTTGAAATCCTTTCCCATTTTCCTACTGAGTCTTTCTTCTTATTGATTTGTAGGCATTTGTTACATTTCAGAGAATTTGGGCTTTTGTCTTTGACCTAGAAAGAGTTCTCTAAGGCCAGTTCTAACTTATCATCAAGTCATTTTTTCCTCTGGGACTTGGTTTCTTCACCTGTGAAATGGGTGAAAAGGCTGGACTTTACCACATGGTCTCAGTTTCCTTTTGATCCGGCACCAATGGCTTGATTACCTCCTTCTGTGTAGACGAGACAAAAATTAAGGGGTGAGGGGAGGTATTGAGACAAAAAAAAGAATCCTTCCTACCTCCTACTTCCACATTCCACTGTATGTATGTATGGTACGCTGCTCTGTGGCTTCAGAAACATCCATCACTGTAACAAGAGGTGGAAACAGGGAGTTTAGTGTCTGCATGCTTTTATACCTAAGACCACAGCAACGGAGCACAAGGCCACACTTTCCAAACTTCAGTCAGTCTCATGAGTTTTGCTATATCCAGGTACCACATGTACTATTATTTACATATATGTTTCCAGTAAATCGACTCACTTGTTTTTAATCTAAATACCTTTAGCCTCGTCCTGAAAATAATGTGTGAAATCACAGGTGTGCTGTGCTAGGGTAATTTCTTGATATAGATTAACACAAATAAATAACAATTATAATTTTAGATGCTTTCTGCATACCCCCTCAATCCTTCTCAAGCAGCCCGCAGGCTAGGGTCTCTGGTCTGGTGGCCAAGCATGCCTTGTGCAGCCAGAATACCTAGAGGCTCTACCCACTAGCCGGGCAACTTTTCCTGAGCATCATTCAAATGTGATTCATTATTACCAGGGTATTGCTAACTGGTCCCCGCACACAGAAGCAGAGCCCTTCCTGCCTGGTGGCCGTGGGTTGTTTTTGTGCTGAAGTGTTTGCAGCCTTTGATGAAAGATGGCCAAAGACGGCCCCCCAGACAGCAGGCAACTTGCCACAGCTACCACCTGAGGTCTGAGAAATTTTTTTCCTTTCAGAGGCTATGCTCTTGCAACGCAGAGCCTTTCTCTTTCTTCTTCTGAGGTCGGTTATTGCTTTTAGCCCAGAGCCATCGCAAGACTCAGAAAGCAAAGATACAGTGGGAGCCCTAAAGTAAATGATAAAGTCCAAAATGGAACGCACTTCAAGTGAGCTCCGAGTGAAAAATAGATAACACTTTAGAGCTGTTTTCATAAAAGAAACCACCAGACCAATATATCATTGGGTCTTTTTAACTGTGGCATCTGAATAGATTTAATTCTGATTTTTGATATGACCAGTGCAACTCATGCATTTGAGCAGCTGTGTCATCTCTGGGCCAGTGGTAATTAACTGACCACTTCTTGTCTATTTGGGAGCAGATATCCACTTCTTCAGCAAATATTAATAAAGACCTACAAAGTATCGGCTTTCTGCCAGGCGCTGGGCTTCTGGTGGTGAGCCCCACCTTCCATAAGGAGGTTAGGGTCTGGTGGACAACGTGAAATCATCCAGTGGGAATTTCTGGCAGAGACTTTGAGATACTTGAGGGGCAGATTTGAAGACCTCTGGCCTGGCATTTCCAGGAAAGGTTTGCTGGGCCACAGGGCTCGGTGCTCTGTGCTGTCCTTTTCAGAACCTTTTCCTCCACTGGTAAGCACACAGGCCCTGGAGTGGAACTCCCGTCCCCTCAGTTGATTGACAGGCACAGCCTCACTGCAGGGACAAGAACTTCTTTTTTTTTTTTACATCTTCATTGGAGTATAATTGCTTTACAATGGTGTGTTAGTTTCTGCTTTATAACAAAGTGAATCAGTTATACATATACATATGTTCTCATATCTCTTCCCTCTTGCGTCTTCCTCCCTCTCACCCTCCCTATTCCACCCCTCTAGGTGGTCACAAAGCACAGAGCTGATCTCCCTGTGCTACACGGCTGCTTCCCATTAGCTATTTTACATTTGGTAGTGTATATATGTCCGTGCCACTCTCTCGCTTTGTCACAGCTTACCCTTCCCCCTCCCCACGTCCTCAGGTCCATTCTCTAGTAGGTCTGTGTCTTTATTCCTGTCTTACCCCTAGGTTCTTCATGACTGGGCAGGAACTTCTGAGCAACATGAATGTGAATTAGCTGAGTTCCATGCATGACTGCACCATCCCTTATTTTCTGGTTGTGTATGTAACTCTGGTACAGATGCCAAAGTTCAGATTTGAGTGTCGGCCCCAAAGGGAGCCCACCTGTTTCCCAAGATGCATAAGGCAGGCTCTTAGCCTGTGACGGGATGCTGCGTCCTACAGCCATGCTGGCTCTGTGGGTGATTGCAAATGTGCTCCCACATGGCCTGGGGCAGGAAACGTCTTTCTCAAGCATGCCTTGGTCCCACTCAACGTGCCCCACACTCTGGGGGACAGCCACAGTCACAGAGTGGGTTATAATACCTGAGGCTCAGACAAGCATCACTCCTATCCAGAGCACTGATGGGGAAATGAACTGACCACTGACCATGCATGACCACTGGCAACTACAGAGACCACTCAGGGCGATTTAGCTGCCATATGGCCACCTGGCAGTCCTCCTGAAAGAACAAAAAAGGAGGGGGTGCTGAGGTGAAAGAGAGGCACATGAGGCTCCTCCGGCACAGGCTCTCGGCCCCTCTCATCTCCCTTCTCCCCCAACCTCTGCCAACACGAAACCCTACATCCAGCAGCGTCTTCCTCCGCCGTACCTGGGCCAGTGGGTTTTGAGCTTTTGCAGCCTGGATGTCTGGTTCTGCAGCAAGTGACTCATGCTTGGCTGTAGAGGCTGAGAAAGGAAAGACACTTTCAGGGCAAGGAGAAGAAATTTGGTTAGTGCAGAGGTGGGTGAGTGGGAGATAAACACACTGATCAAAACTTCAGTGTGTGTGAGCTCATTCACCGAGCAACTTGCCAGGGTCCCACTAGTGAGTCAGGGATGAGTCCACTGCTCCAAGGAGAACTGAGGACCGCTGGGAAGTTCCAGAGAGGGGAAGCCCCTTGGCAGGGGCTCTTCTGACCTTGGCAGTGAAGGCTGCCTCCACAGGAGTCTGGCTGGGGGCCGGAAGCAAGTGGCCAGGCAAGTCGTTTGTGAAATTCTCTCCCCTCCGGGGCTGGGGGCAGTCTGGAGTAGACAGGCTGGAGCCTTGGCTCGACAGAAACTTGAACTTTGGGACTGTATGAGGAGGGTTCTGAGGCCCATGCAAGTAAGAGAGAATTATTGGATGGCTGTCGGGGCCTCCCCAAGTCAGGAGGAGGCTGGGGGACCAGGCCTAGGGATGAGCAAAAAGTGAGATGAGAGGCAGGAAACCCCGCAGATAACTTGAAGTCTTGTCAGGGTGATACCTTGGCCACCAAAGTGTCAGAGTCGCAGGGAGGCAGAACAGGCCCTCCTGCTGTCCCTGCGGCCCCTGCTCAAGAATCAGGGTCCCAGGAGCAGGCATCTGATGGGAAAGCTGCATCTGGGGTGGGGGGAGGGGGTCCTAGTACCTTTGCTTCTGCCCTGAGAGGTGGGTGCCTGAGTCACCCAGATACAGCGGGGAAATCTGGGGTGATATCCATGACGAGGGTAGGTTCTGAGCAGCCAGAAAATGACAAATGGTCCCCACAGTCAGAGGGCTGCTTTCCTCTCCTTGCATTTTCTTTGCTCTGTTCCCAGTTTCCCTTTAGCACATGTGAGTTGTAGCATGCAAGCTAGGTTCCCAATCAGAGGCCCTGCCTATTTGCCAGCTGCACTGGAGAGGAGAGAAGAGGGTGAAGAGAGAGGCTACATGCCCTGGGCTGTGGGATGGTGGCCCTACCCATGTCCAGCTTCCTGGGGTGACCATAGAGGACTTCTGAGGTTTGACTGGGCAGAGTCTATTCATTCCTCTCTCATGAGCTCCAAGGGACCCCAGCCAATCAGTTCATTCCATATACCATGCATAGTGGTTGGCCTGCAAAGGGATATCTGGTCTGATTCTAGCCAATGACATTCAAGATCAGCCAGCTCTTCCTTCTGAAGTGACCCCAAGAGTATGGGAACATGAAGTACAGCAGCCATCTTGCTGCCACAGAGGGAAGTTTAGAGCTTCTGAGGGCCCCAGGCAGAGCTGGAGATTGAAGCCAGACTCTGAGGAGAGAAAGCGAAAGAAACTGGGTCCTGAAGACCCTACTGAGTCCTTGATCCAGCTATGCCTGAAGACCGCACTCCACCTTTTCAGTTATGAGAGCCAAAACATTTCCTTTTTTCCATAGGCCAATTTGGGTTGGGTTTTCTATCACCCACAAGCAAAAATGACCTCATCAAGAAAGACAGTGGGGTGGAATGAATCAGGGAAATATGTTCTCAGTGCTCCCAAAGCCTCAAGTGAGAGGCAGGAGTGTACACGTGTGTGTGTGCAAAAAAATTTTTTTAAAAATTTCAGCCCTACTCAGCTGTGCTAAAGGAACGTAGGGAAGGATTTTACTATGCTTAAGCCAGGGTTTTAGAGCAAGAGGTCTTATCTCAGCAGATTCCCATGGTCATAGAGACAGAATTGATAACTACTCCTCAAGGGGGATGTGAAATTTGGGAGGTGGGGTCCAGAGGTTTTTGTCCCTGCTGAGCATCCCCACCTGTAAGCCTTCCTTCTGCAGCTTTTCTGTTTTCTTTTAATAAGGGACATGATTCTTTCCTCCGGTGTGTAATCTCATATTTTAAATGCAGCTTGACTCAGCTTTCAAAATCAACAGATAATACTATAAATACCTGGTATTTGTGCAGCTCTGCCACTGCAGATCCTTCCCCTCCCTCCACCCCTCCCCTTCCCGAGTCCCACCCGCCTCCTCAGTGCCAGGGCAGAGCCATCATCTTCTCTCTGGGGTGGCAGCTCGCCCTCCCTCTGTGGACTCCGGCCATTGTCCACTCGCCCTGATCTGTCGGAACCATGGCGACAGCAGTACAACGCTACTCTCAGAATCGCTTGAGCCGGATCATCCGCTCTGGTGTCGACACAGCCCTCTGCTTCCACCTTCTACCTTGCCCACCTCTGAGGCCAGTTCGTGCCCCAATTACCAGCTTCTCCTTTCTGCAGACAGATATGCTGCCATTCTCTCAGAGCACTCCATCACAGCCTGGTGGCTCGGCCTTCCACCTTCTCATGTCTCCAGCCCTTGGTCCTGCAGTTTCTGTCTTTAGACCTCACCACGGAGAACCGTAGCCTGTCTGCACGAGCTCAGTTCCACCCACGGTACTCGCCGGTACTGGGCACGCTCAGGCTGGAGGGCTCCTGGTCCACAGTGGATGTTGGAAGAATTGGTTTTCCTGAATGTTGCCCTCCTTCTAGGTCAACGCCCCTTCCACACACCCCATCCCTGTGCACACATACCTGGTCATTCACAAATCCCCCCCCACACCCCCACCCACAGGTGTCTCCTTGCAAACACGCCCTCCCGCTCCCTCCCTGCCTGACACGCACACACTCTCACTGTTTTCCTTCCTGCAGACATGGCCATACACCCCTAACACAGGACGTAAGGTGACTTTATCTTCTGAAGAAGTTCCTACCCTCAGGTGGGTGAGGTGGTGGGGATCAAACGCAGGCTACTTAGAAGTGTGAAGGAACTTACTTTGGTTTATCCTACTAACAACGTTCAATTCCAGAGAGAGGCAGGAAGTCGAGAGGGGAAGGAGGGGGCAAAGTAATAAGCGAGGGGTCCTGACTGTGGGTAAATCATTGATCCACCTCACCATTCACCCAGCACCTGGCACCAGGGCCTGGAGATCCACTCCAGTGCTTTACAAACATGCTTGCGATGTTGGAAAACCACTGGTCAATGTTTATTTCCCTACCTTCAGACTTTATTTCCTGAGTTTGATTGAGAAAATTATTATACATAATAATGTTTACTCTTTAGCTATTAGGTATATGCCCTTGTCAGATACTGCACTAAAACACCACATGCAGGGTTCATTGAAATCGGCACAACTCTATGGGTAGATGTTACTATAACCCCCTGGTCTACAGATGAGGATACTGAGGCTCTGACTTGCCCAAGGTCACAGTGAAGGTGGCAGAATGACAGCTTGAGCTCAAGTCTGCTGACAATTCAGTCCTAATCTCAACCACCAAGGTGTAATGCCTTACGCTCTAGAACTTTCTGTTAGATCTGAAAATCTCCACTTATTTTACCAGAGCAGGTGGCTACAAAATAACTTAGCTGTTCTTTGAGAGAATAAAATTATCTCGTACGTATGTGTTAATACTTTGTTGTTCTGAGCCTTTCTTTTATTTTTTTTATAGGTATTTATTGGAGTATAATTGCTTCACGATACTGTGTTAGTTTCTGTTGTACAACAAAGTGAAACAGCCATATGCAGACATATACCCCCATATCCCCTCCCTCTTGAGCCTCCCTCCCACCCTCCTTATCCCACTCCTCTAGGTCATCGCAAAACACCGAGCTGATCTCCCTGTGCTATGCTGCTGCTTCCCACTAGCTATTTTACATTTGGTAGTATATATATGTCAATGCTACTCTCACTTCGCCCCAGCTTCCCTCGCTCCAACCCCGTGTCCTCAAGTCCATTCTCTATGTCTGTGTCTTTATTACTGCCCTGCCACTAGGTTCATCAGTACCATTTTTTTTTTTAGATTCCATATATATGAATTAGCATACAGTGTCAGATGAATGGATAAAGAAGATGTGGCACATGTATACAATACAATATTACTCAGCCATAAAAAGAAATGATATTGACTTATTAGTAGTGAGGTGGATGGACCTAGAGTCTGTCATACAGAGTGAAGTAAGTCAGAAAGAGCCTTTCTTTTAAAATCCATTAAGTGTGGGGCTTCCCTGGTGGTGCAGTGGTTGAGAGTCCGCCTGCCGATGCGGGGGACACGGGTTCGTGCCCCGGTCCGGGAGGATCCCACATGCTGCGGAGCGGCTGGGCCCGTGAGCCATGGCCGCTGAGCCTGCGCGTCCGGAGCCTGTGCTCCGCAACGGGAGAGGCCACAACAGTGAGAGGCCCGTGTACTGCAAAAAAAAAAAAAAAAAAAAAAAAAAAAATCCATTAAGTGTGAGCTTCCCGTGGATAGAAGTATTCATCCTTCCATCTCGGGATTCTGCATACCATCACTTGGAACATAGGAGTTGCCCAGTCAATGTCCAAAGGAAATGAAATAAAATCAAATTCAGGTTTTTGCGCTAGATGTTGTCCCAAATAAGCTCTCCCTTAGTCTGTATTTCTCACGTAATCTGTCCGACATCAACACATATGTGCTTCCTACACACTGAAGTGAAGAAACCATCCCTGGCACACTTGACAACATGATGTAAAGGGGAAGAGTGTGCAGTCTGGACATGAACCTGGGTTTGAATCATGGCACAGTTTTTCTTATCTGTAAGCTGGGGCTCCCCCTCACCAGCAGGGTTGAAGTGAGCATGGGGATAATACATGTAAAACACTTAACACCGAGCCTGGCACCCAGCAGGCACTGGGGAATAGCAGTTGGTCCCGACCCCTTTCTTGCATATTTCTGCCATGGCTACTGGTTCCCCTTGATGGAACGGAGGCATGCTCCGAGCGGCCGGGACATGTCAAGATGTTCTCATCTTCTTAACCCTGTTCTGCTCAAGTATCGGCTTTTTGTAATTTCCCAGAAATGGTTCCCCACACAGGAGAGCACAGCCTTCTGATCCTTGTGAATTCCTAAACCCACTCTTTCTATCCCTGCCATGTGCCCATTTCCAATTTGCTCCTACCCTGGCCCTTGCCCACCCCCCTACCCCCTCCAGGACCTGTGAGATAGAGCCAGACCATTGAAAATGGAATTCAGTCATACACATGAAAAAAAAAGATTATAAAAATGAAAAGTAAATAAATATGGATGCTGAGGACCTAATTCTGATAAGCGGATTTTCAAAATTAGCCATTTGCAAGAGTAGATTGAATGCATTTAATGTGGTGGGTGGAAGGAAGTCGATTAAGATGCACAGCAAACCCCATTTCAGCAGATTCCAGGGAGAAGGCATCACAGGCCCCCTTTGCGGTGAGCTTGTTTGCAGGGATAAAGGCTGAATGCCTTTTAAGAGCACTAATTTGCTGCTGTTGTGCTGGTAAACAGGCCTCCTGGAAGGGGCCACTCTGCCTTCTGTACACGAGGCGGACAGGCCGGACAGAGAGGGGACCGCTGGGGGCCTGCTCCGGGGGTGTGAGGGGACCACTCTGTCTGTGGGGATGCGGGAACGTGCCAAGGACAAAAGAAAGACACTGGCTTCCCCATCACCTTCCCCAACCACCTGCTCCCCCCATCCCCAGTCCTCTGCAGTGAGAATTCTGATCCCAGAATACCTTGCAGCTCCTTCCATGGCAACAGTCGCCCTCCCTCCCTGCGCTGCCTCTGCCTCCTTCCTTCCTGCTCCGTCTCCCTGCAGCCCACTCCCGTCCCCAGAGCCAGGCCCCCAAAGGGGGATGGCACACCCCTCGGGCACATGGCCAGTCCATCCGTCCTCCAAGGAGGGGCAACCAGGCACTCACCAACACAAACACCAAGCCCCACCAGGGCCAAAACCCCAAAATGACCAGGCTCTGTTCTTCCCGGGGGGCACCACCTTCAAGGATCTCTGAAAAGAGCTCTAAAAAGCTCTGGCTGGATTTTAGATTTGAGGAAACAAAGGAGAGAAGGGATATTCTCTACTGTCACCCTGTGGCAGAGAAGCCAGTGATCTAAACAAGCACATCCTGAAGTCTTCAAATGTCCGGATCCCAGCGCCCGGACTTGGGAACAATTTTAAGTCCCTTATAGGATCTGAGGCACCAAGCTACCAAGTGACCTTAATGCCTGACCCCGGGGGTGCTGTCATAGAGTGAGAGCACAGAGGGCACTCAGCTAGCACCATGCTGGCTGGCACATGACTGCCCTTACCCCATTCACTTCTCCCAGCTGGGATGAGCTTCCCGTTGCCCTTGGAATAAACTCATGGGCCCTGCAAGATCTGTCCACTGCCAACCTCTCTGACCCCTCCCCATTGCTCTCCCCTCTGATGCTCCTGCCTTATCAGCCATCTTTGTTCCCTTAGGTCTCCATGCCCATTCCTGTCCCCAGGCCTTTGCACTTGCTGTTCTCTCTGCCTGGGAGCCTCAGCCACCATTTATAACAGGCCAGTAACTTGGCATCCAGGTCTCCACTCAAATGCTGGCTCTCCAGGGAGGCAGACACCACCTCCCAGCTGTCCCTATCAGCACCCCCTTTTTCTTGCCTTCACAACAGTTATCGTTATTTTCAGTCACTTTGTTTCACTGATTTGTTTGTGAGTTGATCATTTGCATCCTTACCATGTGCAGACAGGGGCTTGTCTGTCTGGGAGAGCTATCTTCCAGCGCTGAGAATGGACTTGCCCGGGATCAAGCAGCCGGAAGTGGTGAGGCCAGGACAGGAAGCTCGTGTGTCGGGCTCAGAACCATTCCCACCACTGACAAATCCACCCCCCTGGGACCTGATGATATTGGGGACAAGTCAGGGACAGGCTCTCATCTGTGACAGCTCCTATCTGAGCTGCCCTCAGGGAGCCACAAGGCAAAACGCTGTCCATCCCCTTGGAAGCAGGGCTCAGGGGAGGCTGAAGAGGGGGTGGGTTCTGCTTTGTTCCTATTTCACAGATGAGGCAGCTGAGGCAGGGATGTGAAATGCTCAACCAAACTCCCACAGCTTATAAGTGGCAAAGATAGGGCTCAAACCCAGGCAGTCTGGGGTAGGGGAGGAGGGAGTTAAGGGGGGGTTCTACCCCCAGGAGCATGACATCTCAGTCTAGAATAGTGAGTGACACTCAAACATTTTGAAGCAAGACTCTCTCTGGAGTTGTTGTTTGAAAGGTCAGTTTCATAGCCCTACCCCAGTGATTCTCACTTAGCAGGATTGAGGTGGAACCCTGGAATCTGCATGTTTAATAAGCAACCCAGGTTACTCTGATACAGGAACCACAGGGACTCCCACACTTTGATGGGAGAGTGTCCTGGCCAGAGACCAGAGGAGGCACCACTGCAACATTCCCTGCAAAACCACCAGCCCCTTCCCCCTCCCCCATCTCCAACCTGGTCCCCCACCCCACCCTGCACCCCCTGCATCCTCTCCAAAGTGAGATGACGAGGTCTGATTGATGCCTTGGCAACCTTGCTGCTGTCAGTTGATGGATCTGAAAGTCCGCTGTGTAGCTTCCTGTGAGACACATGGGGTAGGTGGACCAGAGGAAGAAAAGGCATCTGGTCAAATCCTTCCATCATCCCTGTGCCTGGCCTGACACCCCGCCCCACGGGTGATGTGGTCTCCATCAGCAGTGACACGTGCAGAGAGTGAGTAGGCAGCCTCACGTCAAGGGACAGGGCTGCCTTCCAAAGGTGCAACTGGGTTCAAGGGAGAAGGGCCCCTCAGGAGACGGTGTGCTGACCACATGGCCCCCACAGGTCTCTGCAAGGAAGGGCCTCCTTCAAGCAGCCCCTGGCCCTTCTGCCTGGCCCTGCTCCGGCTGAAGGTGGTATGAGGTCTGGGCAGGGCCTCCAGAGCCCATCTGGGGAGCCCAGCAGGTGAATGAGCCAGGCTGTCCCACCTTTGCTGTCACGACCCCAGGAAAGAACACTGTGTTCTGTGTGGTGTCCCACGAGCTGGCCCCAAGGCTGAAGGACGGGAGAAGCGGCCTGGAACGGGGAGGGCTCTTGTGGCTGCAGCTGCCCTGCTCTGTCCGGTTGCACAGATGCTGGTCTACTTGGTACTATAACTCATCTCACTGCTCGGTGGGCACATTTCTATGAGACGAGAGCTGGGGTGGATGGAAGTCAGAAGTACAGCAAACAGCTATTGAGTAGTAGCCTCATGCCGGGTTCTAGGCCAAGCGCCGGATAAAGCTTGCCTTCTCCGCCCCAAGTTCCAGAGTACCAGGTGCCAGAATTGCCCCCGACTCACAGATGAGGAAACAAAAGCAAGAGCGGCCAGCGAGCTGAGTGACCTGGAGCCTGGCCTCGCACCCCTCTCCTGCCTCCCAGGCCGCTGTGAGGACAGGAAGCTACATGGCGCAGGTTTGGCTTCTGTGGAAGAATGCATGCTGGGTCCACGTCCAGGTGCCTGATGGAGCAGCGCTGAGGGTCAGCTGGGACACCTGGTGGTGTGAGCTGGTGGCTTCCATCCCAGGTGGTGAGTAGCTGCGGCCTCCGGCTCCCGGAAGCCCCTGGCTCCGCTGTCCTGGTCACTCTGGCCTCCCTGGGCCTCCAGGCCCCTCTGGACCTGCTCCATATCGTGCCTGGCCACAGCTCGGATGTATCAGCGTCTGGCCCGTCAGGTTATTAATTATGTTGACTGTCACCCTGGGTCTCAGAGAGGATTTGTCACAAATCTGACCTGAAGTCCTCCCTAAGCTAAGGAAATCTCTGTCCCCGTGGAGGCTGCCCACCTGGTTCATCAGGAAGACCCGGATGGGAGCCTCAGACCATCACAGATAGAAACGATCCTCTTTCTCAGCCTCGGTTTCCTTCTCTATTAAAAACAACAACAAAGGACAATGCTTCCTGCCTACCTCCCTGAGGATACTCGAGGTAACTTAGCTGGGGGAAGCGGGGACTTTTTCATGTGTGAGCGCTCAGAGCCTCCCAGGCCACGCAGCTCTCCACCTCCTGCAGAAGTGAACTCAGGGCGCTCCCTTATTGTGAGAGCATGTTTTTGTCCTTGAGCGGGTGGTGATAGATAGAGAAACTCCCACCCCCACTTGAACCCTTTCTTTCCTGACAACCGATATTTCAAAATTAGTTTGCAGCTCTGAACAAGAGCAAAAATCATTAGAATTTGTCATCAGGGACTTGCTTTCATCTGTATTTGCCAAACCCCAGCCCCAGGTTTCTGCGGTTCATTATTTGTATTTCTCCTTTGCTGCCGATGAGCTGTTTTCTGAATCCAGCTGCCCATGTTCGAGGGAAGCTTGGGCCTCCCACATGGTGGTCAAACTGGCCTTCTCTGGCTCACAAGTTGGGGGGAGAGGGGAACTGAGATTCCAGATGGTTTAGGGAGTCACGGTGGGATGGAGGAAACAGAGGGAGAGGTGAGGGAGAGACTGAGGGAGAAGGAATGTTGAGCACTGAGGTAAACAAATTCGAGGCCAATTACCCATGGCAACCTTGCCCCCCAAGGAGGGGAGATGGCTGGAAAAACAAGAAGATAATATCCACCCGACCACAAGATGGTGGAAGCTGGTACCCAGCTGGGAACTTGCCGTCACCCCTCCCCCAACTCTGGGGGTTGGGGGCAGGGGCAAGAGAGAATTCCAGAATCAAACAGGACAGGGAGGTTGGCAGAAGAGTCTGTGAAGCTAACAGGTGCAAAAAAACAGTTAGGGGGAGGAGTCTGTGGTGAGGCAAGAGGAGAGAGACAGAAAGTGGGAGCAGACGCCTCCAGCCAAGATGCTGGCCACCCCTCGCTGGCCACCCCGTGCCGCCACCTGCAGTGCCTGCTGGGTAATGAGGGCCCAGGTTTGTTCCAGACGCAGGGCGCTCCCTTCTTGTGAGAGCATGTTTTTGTCCTTGCGCGGGTGGTGATAGAGAAACCGGCTCCGAGTAAGGAGGTAAGTAGGCAAGGGTCACCCGGAGAATTAATGTCATAACTGAGAATAACAAGGAGGCCTCCTATTTACTAAATAAAATAGCGCCAGGGGATGTGCTGAGAGAGACCGGGAAAATAGAATTTGAAATCATTTTTTATTTCTCTGCAAATGTAGTTGATGCTGCGTTTTTTCTCTCCATCTCCCCCGGAGAGGCTGGTGTTGCCACTGTCTTTTTCCCATCCACGCGCTGATGCTGAGACCCTATTCCCCTGGATTTCGTATCCTTCCGCCTGCTAGGGCAGTTTCTCAGAGCAGGATCCAGGGATGGGCAGAGAATCACCAGGGGTGGGGCCAGCATGGCCACTAAGTTCCCAGAAGGTCAGAAGTGCACCTGGGAGTCAGGACCCACCACTAGCACTCCCTGTAAGAGAGCCCAGGAGTTCAGGACAGCGGAGAGGGTGGTGGTTCAGATCCCAGTTCTGCCCACACTAGGGCACTAGAGCCTTAATTTTCCTTCTCTGTAAAATGAGGCTACTCTTGAAAGGCTATTATGAACGTCAAATGCAACCAAGGTGCCCAAGTGTCTTGGATGCGGTACGAGTGACTGGATGACCAGGCTGCCTGAGACATCGTTTATCACAGACAATGGTTAAACTGCAAGGGTTTTTAGGGCAACTTATGTGAGAACTTTCAAGAACTATGAAATTAATTGGAGGGTGCTAACTGTAAAAATAAAGTAACAGAAGGAAATTACCTCTAAAGAATTAGAGCAAAGCAATTAGCTAGAAAGAAAATGGTTTACAGGAAGAGTAAGACACATGTAAATAGCTGTAGCATTGGGACCCAGGAAAGCACAGCCTATCAGCAAAGGCATCCAAGCCTCAGAGGCCTTGGGAACTGTGTGAGGCCACAGGGAAGTGAGCAACTGAGGCCGGCGAGCAAATGAGGGCCACACAGTTAAGACCAGGTTCATAAGCAGCGGGGCAGATAGGAGGTAAGTGACAATTAGATTATGATTCTAGTATCTGTGCTATATTCACTGGTTGTGTGGTCTTGAGTATGTCACTGAAGGAGACTAGATGAACTCTAATATCCTTTCCAGGTCCCAAATCTAGGAGTCTAAGTGCTCTGGAATATCAGGGGTTAGGGAGAGAGGACAGTCTGGACCAGGAAATGTTGGAAAGAATTTGGAATAAAATAGAATGAGACTGGACTGCCTCTCTGGGTATGTGACCTTGGGCAAGTTCCTCTACCTCAGTGTTCTCATCTGTCAAATGGGAAGAAGAATTTCTACAGAGACTGTAGAGAGGGGTCAGTTGGATAAAGCATGTGAACGCAGGCTGAGCCATCAGTATGAACTAGTGTTCTGCTTGCTCCCTAGCCAGGTCGGCCCTGCTCTAGGCCCCTGACCCTCTGTGAGGCTTGGATACAATTGACACCCTCCCCACCTCCCTTGGCCCCTTGGCGTGGGCCAAGAAATTCAGCATATCCCGTCCTCCCAGTCACAGTGATTGGTTTGGAGAATGGGCATGTGACCCTAGCCAGACCAGTCAGAAAGAATCTCAAGACTTTTGCCTGGCCACAGACATGCTCTTCCCCTGCCACGTTAAACAGGAAACTTGTGGTCTCAGGAACTACTAAATGTTCTCACAGGGGGTCCTGGATCCACCCATTCCTGAAGATAGATTGCCACATGAGCCACATATTCCCTTGCTTGCCGATCACCAGCTCGTTTAAAATTGAGAGTCCCTTCTCATAAATGCCCCTGCCTGGCTCCAGGGTGAGCATTTTCACCTCCAGTGTGCTCCATCATCCCAGCAGCAGCAAGCTGGGCTGTCAAATGTGGCCACTGCTGCCTGGCACCTCTGCTTCTCCTACTCAGAAGCTCCACACATTCACCTCGCTATTAAGCATTGCCAGGAGCCAGCAGCCTCTCAGCTCTGGGCCCTGGTGCTGCCAGGCTCAGAGTTGCATTAAATAAAAACTGCAGCCCTGAAACTGTTCAAATGGATCTACATCAACAAGGCCAGCTAGGGGATGCCTTTAAATGGATTATCACCGAGAGCTAGCCAGGGCAGGCAAAGTTTGCCTTCAACATCATTCTCCCCTTGTTCCTACGCCCCTCCTCTGTCTACTTTTAGCGGGCCTCACCCCACACCCTGTCGTAAACTAATTCACATTGTAGTGGCTTTTAATATGTTACTCCTCTAGATTTAAGAGAGGAACAGGACACAGGAGTGGGCAGTGTTTAACCTAAAGGATGTGTTCGGTGATTATGGATTTGTAGACACCTGAAAGCCACAACCGAACCACGAAATGTATGACTGGGGACAAAGGAACTTCTCCAACCCTCTTGACCCACACCACCCAGCCCCCACTGTCCCCATAATTTCTTTCTCTGACCGTGAACCCTACTTCCTTTCCATTCTCCTGGGAGCCTGTACCTCAGAGTCCATTCCATGCAGAGTCCAGTTCAGGTTTGTGTGTTCCCTCCTCAGGGAGGACAGGAGCGGGAAGGGGGAAGCCTGGATCTTGGGGGCAGGGATGCCTTGGTGCCTGGGATCAGATTTTCTGCTTGGCCAGGGGTGGATTCATCACTGGCTGCCGGACTTTTGAAGGAGGACCTCCAGAGGGGCTGGTTCCCAGGAAGTCGGGGCTTCCCTGTGGCGAGGTTGCTACAGGCCCCAATGCATGGCCAGGCACCTCACCCCCATTTCCACCCAGGGAGCCAGGTTCCCCACCCAGTGGGCACTCAAAACTTTGTTTACCATCCTTGCCAAGTGCCAGGCACTCCCACATGGTCTCAGGTGCATTATCTCTTTTAATCCTCAAAACTAGCCTACAAAGTAGATACTATTTTAATCTCCATTTTACAGATGGGGAAAGTGAGGACCAGAGAGGTCAAGTGGCCTGGCCAAGGTCACCCAGCCAGGGAGATACACAACCAGGATTCAAGCCCAGGGAGGCTGGCTCCAGAGCCCAAAGCCGTGACACCCCGCCCCCCACCATACTCCTCCCTGTTAAACCCTGTGTTTATATCCTGCTGCGTCTATCAACTATTGTTTATTGCCTCCCATATGCCAGGCAAGGTGCTAGGCAAATTATGGTTCATTTTATTTTCTCTTCATAACCACCTTACAAGTTAGGCCCATGAGCCCCATTTCACAGATGAGGACACTGAGGGTGAGAGAAGAGACGTGACTGACCTCAGATCACTCAGCTTGTGAATGGTTGTGCTGGGATCCAAACTTGGGTCCATATGATTCCAACATCCATGCACTCTGCTATTTCAGGCCCAAGAACTGCTGGTTTGTGACAGCCTACAAAAAACTTAAAAAATTTTATTTTGGAATTACTACAGATTCATAGGAAGTTGCAAAAATAACACAGAGAGGTCTCATGTGCCCTTCACTCGTTTCCCCCCAGTGGTTACATCTCACACAACTAGTATAACACTAAAACCAGGAAACTGGCATTGGTACAATGTGTGCATATCATTCTGTCATTTTATCACCTGTGGAGATTCGAGAAATCTCAGCAATCAACATACACAACTGTTCCATCACTACAAAGATGTCCCTTGTGCTACCCTTCACTGTCACATCCACTTCCACCATCCCTAACCCTTGGCAACCATGAATCTGTTTGCCATCTCTATGACTGCCACATTGAGAATGTTATATAAATGGAATTGTATGACACGTTAGCTCTTGAGATTGGCTTTCTTCACAAAGGTCTTACTTTAAAATTAGTATTTATTGAGTACCTCCTACATATCAAGCAGGTGTTAGCCCCTTTCAGGAGTGTATCACATATGACTCTTCTGGTTGCAAGTGACAGAACCCACCTCAAACTCTATTGCTAAAGGGAATGTATTGGCATCAGTGATGGAGAAGTCCAGAGGTGGGGCTGGCTTCAGGCCCAGCTGGATCTAGGAGCTTGTTAGGACTGCTTTCATTCTTCATGTTTTGGCTCTGCTCTCCTCTGTGTTGTTTTCCCTAGAAGGCTGGCTCTTACCACTTGGCAGCTGCCAGTCACTCAGGTCCCACATCTTGCTCAATCACAGGCCCAGGAGAAAGAAGCATCCCTTTTCTTAGAAAAGTTTCAGCAAAGGTCTGGCCCTGACTGGCCCAGCTAGGTGCTCACATGACCCTGAACCAATCACTGACGTGGGGAGGTGGAGGGTGTTTGCAGTGCTGTGATTGACGAATTCTTGGTCATGTGGCCTCTCCTGGAGCCAAGTCTGATGTCAGTCCTGCCCAAATCTCAGGAATTGTGGGCAGGGGCTTAAGGAAATTTTGGGCTGCGTTGCTAGAGGAAAGGGGGAATAGGTGCTGAGTCTATGGGATACATGATGGTATTATACTCCCTCAGCTCAACTTGTTTGTTTTTCAAAAAATACGAAGAAAGTCAGACTCAGAACCTGTTCAAATTCAGAGCTCTAGGGCTTCCCTGGTGGTGCAGTGGTGGAGAGTCCGCCTGCCGATGCAGGGGACACGGGTTCGTGCCCCAGTCCGGGAGGATCCCACATGCTGTGGAGCGGCTGGGCCCGTGAGCCATGGCCGCTGGGCCTGCGTGTCCGGAGCCTGTGCTCCGCAGCGGGAGAGGCCACACAGTGAGAGGCCCGCGAACCGCAAAAAAAAAAAAAAAAAAAAAAAAAAATTCAGAGCTGTAGGTCCTGGGAACAGCCCTGCTGGGATTTGAATTGCAAATGGAGATGCCCATCCTCCATGCTCAGATGCAAAAGGGAAAGGCTCTGGCATGGAGCACAGCTGGGCTTACATGGGCATTTTAGTTCCTGCCGGGCCTGGCTGTGGCCTTCGGGTAGGGCCCACCTTCACTGGGACTCAGCAAATGGGCCACGTGCCCCTGGGGGGCTGAGGGGAGCCTCCAGGGGAAGCTGGTCCTGAAGTGGGTCCCCACCCCCCGGCGCACAGGCTGGCACAGAGCTGCTCACGGTCCTGTCCCCACGCTTGCAGACCCTGGCACCCGCTGCACGCGTGGGCTGCCACGTGGCACAGGGAGAGCCAGGAAGAGACGGCCGCCGTCCCACAGCGAGGACAGGCAGATGGAGCGAGTGACTCAGCACGGAGGCCAGATGTGGCCAGATGAGAAGAATAAACACGAAGGCTGGAGGCGAAAACTGCCACGGCCCCCCTCAGAGCCGGGCAGGGATAATGGGGGCCTGGGCAGTGACAGGCAGACGGGGATGGGGACAGGGGAGATGGATGGCCCCATCATGCTCAGCAGAGTGAGGAAAGCCAGACAGATGGTCTCGTTAAAGAAACCAGCCCGCATGAGGAAACAGGGCTCCGCGCTGGAGCGGGGGCACACAAGGCGGGCTGCTCCAGGCCTGGGTTGGTGCAGCTGGGGCCTGGGCCCTGCCCTCATTCTGTTTAAGGTGGCTGCCGGGTATGGGCAGGCCCTTCCTCTGGGTCTGTTCCAGCTGTGTCCACTGCCGGGACCAATGGCTCAGAAGCACTGGCCACAACAGGTGGACTGTGAAGCCCTTGACCTGGTGTCCCGTCCAAGGAAAGTCCCCGCCCCCGCCCAAGCTCCTGGTTGCTGCACACAGTATTTGCTGAGGACCTGCTACCCAGACACCATACTGGGCAATCTAGGTGCATCACTTCTATGTTGCCCTTTCTGTCCTCTCAATCTGGTACCCTCTTCCCCCAGGTCCTCACACACTGACTCTTCCTCAGTGGTCACCTCTTCCCAGAGGCCCTCCCTTACCAGCCCATCTAAAGTGGCCCCATTTCTCTCTCACCAGGACACCGTTTTAGTTCTGTCATAGCCTCATCACTGTCTGAAACTCATCCCATCCATTTACTCCCTGGCTTGTCCCCTGCTGAAACAGGACGTCCTCCAGGACGGGGGCCAAGGCTGCCTTGTTCTTGGCTGTGTCCCAGGTGCTAGAACAGTGCCTGGCACATAATAGGTGCCTGATCAATGTGTGTGGACTAAATCTTCCCAGCCCAGAGGGGGCCTGCTCCATCCTCCTCTCCCGTCCCTGCTCCCTCTTTCTCCTTAGCACTCCCACTGCTTCTCATTCCATGGGTTTGTCTTCATTCTCCATGTCTCCCAGACTAGAACAGATTCTTCATGAGAGAGGCAATTTTTTTCTATATCCCCAGTGCTTTGTTGTTTCGATGAACAGTCCTGAGGGAGCTGAGAGTGGGAGGCAGGAACCTGCCATGGTCTCATAGAGGGTGAGGGCCAGGCCAGGGGCAGAATCGGGCTGACCCCCAAGTCCTGCTGCCACACTGCACCATGCTTCCATCTCAGGCAACTTTCCCAACCTTGCTCCTCCTGGCTGCCGGGGGAAGGAGCCCGGGCCCTGAGCTAACTACAGTGGCCAGTGTGGTAGCTGAACAGTGCCCGCCAAACATATCTAAGTCCTAATCCCTGGAACCTGTGAAAATATGACTTTACAGGGCAAAAGGGATTTTGCAGGTGTGGTTAAGTTATGGACCTTGAGATGGGGAGGCTGTCCTGAATTATCCAGGTGGACCTTGAACACAATCACAAGTGTCCTTATAAGAGGGAGGAAAAGGGAGATTAGACACAGAAGTAGGAGATGTAACAACAGAAGCAAGAGGTTGGAGCAATGGGAGGGAGGGGTGATAAGCCAAGGAGTGCAGGGGGCCCCCAGAAGCTAGAAGGGGCAAGGAAACGGATTCTCCCCTAGAGCTTCTAGAAGGAGTCAGCCCTTCCCACTCCTTAACTTCACTTTGAGACCATTTCAGACTTCTGGCCTCCAGACTGTGAGACAATAAATTTGTTTTGTTTTAAAAGTCACCAAGATACAAAGTTTCAGCTTAGCAAGATGAACAACTTCTGGAGATCTGTTTCACAGCAATGTGAATACACTTTTCACAACTGAACTATACATTTAAAAATGGTTAAAATGGGGGCTTCCTTGGTGGCACAGTGGTTGAGAGTCCGCCTGCTGATGTAGGGGACACGGGTTCGTGCCCTGGTCCGGGAAGATCCCACATGCTGCCGAGCGGCTGGGCACTGAGCCATGGCCGCTGATCCTGCGCGTCTGGAGCCTGTGCTCCGCAGCGGGAGAGGCCACAACAGTGAAAGGCCCAAATACTGCAAAAAAAAAGGTTAAAATGATAACTTTCAAGTTATATGTTTTTTTTAAAAAGTCACCAAGTTTGTGGTAATTTGTGACAGCAGCTACAGGAAACAAATTCAGCCCGCCTGCTGCTGACCAGTCCGCAGGACACCAAGCTTTTATGTGTCTCAGGAAGGCCAATCCCGACCCCACCCCGAGGGAGTCTCCTGCAGTGGCAGCTCTGTGCCCTTGACTGGCTTGACAGAAAGAGAATAAGAGCCACCAGAGCTGGCATTTATCGAGCCCTTCCTGTGAGCTGAGTGCTGTACACATGTCTCATCTCCTCCCATCAACATCCCTGCAAAGCGGTTTGTACCATGATCCCCAACTTCTCCACAAGGAAGATGAGGCTCAGAGAAGTGAGATGACTTGCCTAAGGTCACACACCAAGAAGCAGAGCTTAATTACCATTTCCTGTCTCACTCCAGGCTGATTCAGCCAGTCTCATAGCTGCTGTCACAGGCGTTCAAACGTCCCGATGCTGCTTTCCAGCAGTTTTTAAAAGAGCCCTAGTATTGCCTTCTTTTCCTCTGTTTGTAACCAGGCATTCTCTTCCAGTTAATCATAGACCAGAGAGTCTCATTCTGTCCCAGTATGCTCACGAGGCTATGAGATTGCCCAGGAAAGTGCAAAAAAATGAGTTAGCTCATGTCTTATGTACAGTTCCCTAAGACGCCATAGCATAGTCAGAGATTGTGGGTTGCAAGCCAGTGGTCAGTTCATGCCTGGCCTGCATCATATGAAGTATTATTTTTAATCGATGCCCAACATTTAACACCAGAAGATTTCTCTTCAAAATCAGAAGTCAGGACATTTGCTCTACTTCTCTATAGTCAGGACAGGCTGGGCTCTGCTGCAGTAATAAACACCTCCAAGTCTCAGGGGCTTACCACACAGATGTCTATTTCTTTCTCACATGGCATGCCCAGTGCAGGTGTTCCAGGGGCTTTGCTCCACACAGTCATTTAGGGACCCAGGCTGACAGAGGCGCCATCATCATTTAGCAGCATCCGAGACATATGGCCTTGTCAGTTGCTGCTTCAGGGGGAGAAAAGACAAGAAGAGAGCACATGGTTGTTGCACAGCCTCAACATGCTACACATATCTGACTTCTGCTTATTTGTCATTGACTGGATATAGTCATGTGGCCCATCCACATTCCAAGGAGGCTGAGACGTACAGTCTTGTGTGAACACTAGTTTCACTAGTTCTGATATTGGTGAACACTAGTCTACCACACCTTCTCATCTGACAGCAATTCACTGGAGCTGAGTGAGCATGCCCCTCTCAGGGCTGCCATGGACAGGAGTTCAGGATGTGCACTGCACAGCTCGAGGAGGCACCATTCATGTAGTAGTTTCTGGGATCAGTGCTCACTGAACATCTGCAGTGCACAAGGCAGTCCGTAGCAGCCCTTCCCTCCCTACAAGGACATATGTGCTCCAGCACCAGGCCAATCTCTTTACTGAAGTCCCTGTAGCATTTCGACTGTGTGCCTTGTCTTAGAGTCAATAAGTAGATACAAGTTAAATGCAATTTCCGCATCAATATCAGTTTCCTATGGAGCAGAGTCCTAACTCCTTTGCAAGGCATTCAGAGAATTTACCAATGGGCCTCAGCTTCCCTTACTCCAGCATGCCTTCTCCTTCTGCATCACCCCTACCTCAGACTCCTCCCCCAGCTGCCGTGTGTCCCTACGCTCTTGTCAGTAATTGCTGGGGTGAGTTAGATGGGCCTTCATGGGTGTTCCATGAAGCCAGTGGGGCACACTATATCCTGTCCTGGAGAGCCACAGTGGACAATGTGTATTAAAGGCTCTGACGAGTATGCCCAGTTTCACTTTGTTTAATCCAGTGTTGCCAACCTGTGCCCTCTTCTCACACAGAACCCCTGATGTCACATGAGGAAGACTGTCTATTTGCCCAACACGCTCTGTCCATGTATTTGTATCTGCCCCATCCTCACACTTCCTTTCCTCAAGTCGCCTTAGCAGTTCCTACTCATCCTGCAAATGCCCTTTCTGAAGATGTCTCTCATGGTCTGTGAATAATTAGTTCTGAATTGGGGTCCCCCAGGACTGGGACTTCTGTAAAACAGAGCTCTGACCCCCCGGGGCCGTAGACTGAGCTGCTTCCTCTCTGTAGCTCACAGCTCCCTCCACATCCCGGTCCCTGAAAGGGGGACATTCTTGGCCCCTGACACTCACCACAGCTCAGTCTTTCCCCTTCCCCAGGGTGGGCAGGAGCCCTAGTCTTAGCCACCCACAGCCATGCTCATCCCCGGAGGCTTTCAGAGGGCAGAAAGGCAAGTCTCCAGTAAACACTTTTTTGGGTCCTTGTATATTAAAAATGCAAGAAATGCTCCCAAAGGGTTACAGAAACTGGGTTAATTTAAATACCTACATTTAATAATTCCTTCATTCATCCAGCACATGTTTGTAGAGCGCCTACTATGTGTCAGGCACTGTTGTAATAGCTGCGGAGACTTCAGGGAACAAGACTAAAGATTCTGTTTCCATAGCCACCTGCATTCAAGGTGCAGTAGAGAAAAAAGCATATAAAGGGTCAAATGGTGTTAAGTGCCCCGGGGGTAGGGAGTATGGGAAAGAGGGCCTCCACTTTCCTATGGGGGAGTGAGGGGTGGGGTGAGGGGAGGGGGAGGGGGGAGGGGCTGGAGAGGTGGGGGGGAAGGTTTGAGAAGTCCTCTTTGATAAGGTGACTTCTGAGCAGAGATCCAAGGAAGAGAAGGAGTGAGGCACGTGGAGGTCTGTGGGGAGAACCTTCCAGATAAAGAGAACAGAAAAGGCATAAGTCCTGAAGTGGAAACTTACCTACAAGGGGGACAGTGGCTGGAGCAGAGCAGTGAGGGGGAGAGAGCAGCTGAGCCTTGGAGGAGAGGGAGGGGTGGGGCTCTAGACAGATCCTGAGCTAACAGGGGACTCCTAGGGATCATGAGAGAAAGTGCCCTCGAGGATGACAACAGTTAGCACTGAGTGGTGAGTGTCCTTTTTTCCATCCTGGCAGAGCATGTCTCTGCGTCTACGTATCACCTCATCTGGAGTCTGAACCTGAGGTTTGTTAACTTGAGGTCCAGGCCAGCTGGCCTGCCTGGAACCCTTGCCTTCCCTGTCAGAGAAGATGCTGATCCCTAGGGCACTCTCACGAATGGACTGTTGGCCATTTTATAGGCTAGGAAATGGGCTTAGATGGGTTCCTGAGAGTGTGTCTCCCACTTTGGGAATCTGCCAAGGCACCTGCCAGGGGACGCCCTGTGGGGAGAGAAAGAGGGCAAAACAGTCCCATGCCCAGGGCAGGACAGCGGGAGAGAGGAAAAACCCGGAGAGCCATGAAGCCCTGCCCTGACCGAGACCTTAGGCTGGTCCATTAAGGAAGGCGGGGTTCGGGTGGGCTGGCCACGTCTTAGGTTCACCACCTCCATTCCATCCTGCCCTCCTGGGCAGAGAGGAGGCCAGAGCTGGGTGGGAACATTGTGCACGCCGAAGGATCCAACATGTGGGAGGCAAGGAGGAGACACCCCAGAACTCCTTCTCTGGCAACGGTGATTTCAGGGGAAGAGCCCGGAGTCCCTTAACCTCCGAGACGTCACTTTGGGGTGGTGAGAAAGAAAGGATCGGCCTCGATGGTCTCTAAGGACCCTTCTGGCTCTGAAAGTCTCCATCTCCTTCTAGAATAGGCAAATTTATACTCGCAATGGGTGTTCATAAACAGCCCCACAGCCTGAGCCTGTGTCAAGCCTGACCAGGAGGAGATGGCATCCTCTGTAAAACATGCTCGGGCCCTACCTGACACACGTCATCGTGTGAGCCATACACACTCCCTTTGGTTATTATGGTGAGGCTGCTCCCGCCGTGCAGGTGAGGAAGCTAAGACCTGGGGGAGCTAAGGGTTCCTGGGGGAAAGTCTCCCCTGGACGTGTGCTGCTGGTGGCCCTGGTCACTCAGTGAGCAAGTGGCAGTATCATCACCCCACACAGCTTCCATGTCACAGCCCCCCCGATCAGCCACACCCCTCCTGCACTCTGCCCCCAAGGAAAGCACAGCTCTGGTTCTATTAGCCACGTTTGGGGCCGCCCAGTGGTCCCTGGTCCTGCCACCTCCCCAGGAGCTGGACTGGTCACCCCAATGTCCCATCTGCTGCGTAGCATTACCCACTACCCCAGCCTCCATCCCCAAACCCTTGCTTCAATTCAGGGAGTGGACCACCTTCAGGCCAGGTGGAACCCAACTCCAGGGGTGCTGGAGGGCTATCCTGAGGATGCATGTGGGCACCCACGGGGCTGGGTGGGTTCTGACGGGTTCTAAGCCCTAAGGCCCATTTGGAGGAGGCTCTACCTCTCCTCTGAGGCCACTGCTCTGAGTGGGTGGGGGAGGAAGAGACAGGGACCCTCCTTATGCTGTGGGTGTCCTTCTCTGCTGCCCTCAGTTCCAGTGGAAGCCCCCCAACTCCCCCAGAGCAAATTCCAGCCTATGTGGAACCCTCTCAGGGACCCTGAGTAAGGCCAGGTACATAATTTCGGGTCTTTCTTCCCAGCTCCGAATGTCTCCTGCTCATTATGCCTGAGGGCAGTTTTAGGAAAAAGGTTTTACAGCTGCTGAGGAAAAAGTAAGTAATGCAAGATGGGGAATAAAAGCAAATTCAAGGAGTCCTCTCTGCAAACGCTTGCGGAGCAGGCGCCAGCTGACAGAGGCAGATAGATGACCTGCAATTACCCGCCCGGATCCCCCCAGCCTCGCCCAGGCTCCCTCCTGTCTCTTCTCCAAGCAATTTCAGACTTTTTGTACAACTAAAGCAGAGATTGTATACGATTTCTCTCTCCGGCAGAGGCGACTTTCAGGTGGAGGGCGGGGGGAGGCGGCCCTGGAGTGTTTATTCTCGAACAAAGGCAGTTGGAGACAAAATGGGCGCAGCGCCCTCCCCCAGCAGCCCGCTCTGGCTCTCTCCGCAAAGCCAAGGCCCTCATTCGGGCTGCAGAGGGGAGATTTGAATGTGTGTGCCCAGCTCAGGCTCTACAAAGTGCCGGGGTCCGGGAACAAAGGTGTGGGCTGCTCTGCTGTGTTCCCCGGCACAGGTCAGGTCATAAAGCTGCGCTGGTGGGAAAGGGTGACATCTACGTGAGTATGGTAACCTGGCCAATATGGCCTGTCACTGGACAGTTCCCTCCCCAGGGCAGGCCCCTCTGGCGTCTTCTCTTGGGAGGGAGGCAAGATTTAAGGAGTCCAGTTTCAGGAAGAGGTCCCTTAATCAACGCCCCAAGACGCAGTGAACCAGAAACGGGATGCTCTGGGCAGGTATGAGAGCGACAGGCAGTCATGTGCACACAGTGGGGCAGGAGTCTGTGTTTGCAGGTGCCACCTCCCTTCTCTCCTCAGCTCCCTGTTGGCTCCTGTGCGTGAAGGAATAGTCTGGGCATAAGAAAGAGCCCAAAGCCACAATATGGAGCAGTTCCCAAATTCAGCCACCAATGGAAATCTTCAGGATTTTGATCACATCTACGTACCACTTCTACACTCATTTATGTTGTTGGTTTGTTTTTTTTTTTGAAACAGGTAAGACAGTCACCTGGTTCTAAAAACAAGGCTAAAGGTGGAGAGGAAGACTCTCTCCCACCTCTGCCCCTTCCACCCATTTCCCCATCCCCTCCACCAACCACAAAGGACAGTAAGTTTATTATTAGCTTTTTTCTATCTTTCCAGGGTATATTCATAGAGGTATAACAAGTATAATATGAAGACAAATTCTTATTTTCCCTCTTTCTTGTGTGAAACATAACACATCCTATAGACTGTTCTGTATCTTATTTTCTCACTTGATATATTGCACAGATGTTCCACCTTATACACATGAGGCAGCATGTATAAGGGTATTCATTGCACTATAGCAGCCAAAGATGGAAAGCAACTCAGGGTCCGTCAGAAGGAGTTAGGCTCAATGAGCTACAGCCTGTCCACACAATGGAATAGTCTTCTATAAAAAGAAAAAAAATTATTTTTTAATTTTTAAAAAGAGGTGGGGGAAGTTAAGGAAGGTTTCTACATTTTGACTAGGAAAGATCTCTAATCTCCAGGCTGTATTACTTGACTAGAATAGGAGTAGGATAAGTTCCCAAAAGTAGGATTGGTGGTTGCAATTTTGATAGATATCATCAAATCTCTTGTGGCTTCTGGATTTTTAAGTCATAATTTAAAAGACCTTTTAATTTACTTTATATCTTGTTTTACATCAATTTATTTTTTAAACTTAATAAGTATGTATTTTTAAAGAGATACTAGAATAAGGAAAAACAACAGAAATTGAAAAAGGTGATGGACAAGTCAGGATCTTTTAATACAAAAGAACTGTGTGTGATTCAAAGCAATAGCAACATAGTTTGGCTGATGTAAACAGAAAGGGCCCTTATTATAGAATATTTGGATCTCCTAGAGGTCCTCGGGGAGGCCCGAGCATCATGCTGAGAGGCTGGTCATCCAGGAAGAAGTCACAAGGACACCACTGCCCTTGCCCTTGTCATTGATACCCCAACCTGCCCAGCTGGGCCCTGCGTCCTGTCCCCGCTGCCTCTGGAAGGCAGATGAGGCTGCTCGTGCAGTCGGCGCTGCCACTGCCCATCCACAGACAGATTCTGGGATGCTGGGTGGTCCCTGCTGCTTTGTGACCCTGACTAGCTGGGGAGGATGTGACTGATGGGGGATCCTAGTGTTCGGGAAGGCCTAGAGGGCGAACATCTGGCATTTCAGCTTAGACAAAGGGAAGCTCGCGTTTTCTGGTCAGAAAGAAGTTTCTGGTACTGCGTGGACAAGAAGAATGATGAGAGTCCACTCCCAGAAGGACGGACCATGTCCCCAGAGACACAGTGCTGCACAGGGCAAGGGGGACAAGATGTGTCAGAGCTGCCACAGAGGGAAGGGTCTGAGGCCGACCCAGAGGTCTGGGAGCTGCAGGAGAGGGGAGAGGGAAGGAAGAGGGCCCGGGTCGGGTGGCGGGTGGCGTGATGGGGAGGCTGGGAGGAGTTTGAGGAGGGTGGAGGCTCAGGATTGGGCCTGAGAGTAGGGCAGGGGTGCGTAAAGAGAGGTGCTGAGCCTGGTGGGTGTGCTGGAGACCTGGGAGGGGCTCTGGGCCATTAAGAGAAGGCAAGCTAAAGGGAATAAGCGGAGGGTGATGGGGCACAGAGTTGGTCCTGGGACCGGCAGACTCAGGAGAAGGGGCACGGAGGACACTCCCCAAAGGAGGCTGCAGGCGCCTCCCTGAGTCTGACAGAGAAGGCGCACCTGCCAGTAGGATCCAAGGGGAGAGCTCTGTGTCCTTTACGTTCCCCCTAAATCTCCAGGGATACCTGGCCCCCACCTTGGGAACCCAGGATTGTATTTTCCTATGCCTGAGCTCCCATCACACACAGGCAGTCACGGCAGCGACACCCAACCCCGGAAGCCGCTGGCTCTCCTGCCCCAGCCCTCCCACCCCTTGACTCCATCCTCTTTATCTTCATTGTTCTTTTCATTTGTGCTGACCCTGCCTGGAGGGCTGTGCCCGGCCCTACTTCTTCCTGCCGAGGCGATATCTTCAGCTAGGTGGGGGGACACCATCTCCTCTCACACCCCCAAGAGGCACACACCCCGGGCTGTGTATGGATCCTCCATTATTCACGGCTTTCAGATCTGGGCTGGAACCAGCTCCTTTCCATCTGTAACTCCCAGCCCTCTCCTTTCACGATGCTTTTGCATTTGATCTTCCGCAAATTTACCTCTTTGTTCTTCAGACAGAATCATATTTCCAGGGGCTCCCGAAGGACCTTGGTGGCACAGACTGCCACAGAAATTCTCTTTAAATAAAAAAATAAAAACGTCCCCAGAGCAATAAGCAAGACACCTCCAGGTGGAAATGTTACAACCTACCACCAGAGCAGAGAACAAAGCAAGGCCCAACCCAGTTGTGCATGAATAAGAGCTGAGAGCTTGTAGGAAGAGATGCGAGGCTCGTCCTGGTTCTCTCTCTCCCTGGATCAGTTGTTTCCTCCCCGACTCTCATATTCTAGGCTTGAAAGTTGGTTGATGATAGTACCTGGCACTGACGAGGCTGCAGAGACCATGGCTACTGATGGGTTGCGGGGGTAGCATGTGTTTCTGAAGACTTCCAGCTTATGTATTTGCTCACTCAACAACGTTGGTTGTATCGGGTCTCAGGGAATCAGTGGCAGAGAAGCCAGCTCAAACTTGGTCTAGATGGGGCGACTGTTGGCTCCACAACTGAAAAGTCAGGGGTAGTGACGACTTCAGTTACTGCTGAATCCAGAGGTTCAAAAATGTCTTCAAAACCGTGCATCCACTCAAGTGTACACATTAAAATGGTTAAGGTGGTAAATTTTATGTTATGTGCATTTTACCACAATTAAAAAAAAATTTTTAAACAAAACAGAATACTTGTGCCCTGTGCCCTGTGCCATCTCTGGCAGGGTCTTTAGGTGGCTGCTTCCACCTGGAACGCAATCACCACACATCACTCAAGTCCCTGCTCCAATGTCAGCACCTCAGAGAGGCCCCGCCCCAACCCCCCCACCCCCTGCAGGCTAGTAAAAGCAGCTAACCTCCTTTAGCCACTCACTCTCACCCTTCAAACACTTGCCATTTCCAGAAATTATCCTGTTTATTCACCTGCTTACTTATATGCTTATTTGTTGTAGAAACTGCTGCTCCCCACTAGAATGTCCATGAGCTCCATGAGAATGGGCACCTTGTCTTGTTCACAGGTATTTCCCCAGAGCCAGAAACAGGCCTGGCATAGGGTGGGGCTTAACAAATAGATGTAGAAGGAATAAGTAAAGGGATGTGCCCTCTGCTTCTCTTAGTCTTACTCTCCTTGCACTGGTGGGGCCTCCTTGTACAGTGGTAAAATGGCTGCAGGCAGCTCTGATGCTCCCCCATTGATATCACCTCATGGTCTATACTGCAGTATATACTATACTATACTATCAATACATCAACTATATACATCATCAACACATCATCCTCACAGCAGCTCTGAGTTCAGTGGGAGGAAAGGGCTTCTCTCACAAATGTCCCAGGGTTGCAGCTCATTGGCTGTGACTAAGTCATGTGACCTTACCTGAGCCAATCACTGCAAGCAGGGATACAGTGCTCTGACTGGTCAGGTCTGAAGCCCAGGTCAATCCCTGGGACCCAAAACAGCATCTGTACCACTGAAACTGCACTGGAAGGAGGATGTATTTCCCTGGGGAAAATTAGTGAGCTGATACCAGAGGAAGGGGCACAGGCAGACACAGCAGGTGAATACTACGAACACCTCAGACATACCAGGTTTTGTACCAGGCTCTAGAGAGTCAAGATAAGTAGCACTTTAATAAACATTTGCTGAATGAGGGTGACTCAATCCATGACCTCTCAGCAAAGCAAGGATGACAGGTTCGTGTGATCATAGGGAGTGTTGAAGCTGGGCTGTGGGAACACCTGTGTCCCTCCCATGAGATGGAACCAGGTGAGTCGGTTGTTGCCAGGCTAAAATGGGCTTAAGAGCTGGGGATCTGTTTGACCCAAGATTCCGTGAATTTACTCAAAAGGAGAAATAAACTATATTGCACAAGAACGGTTGTTGCGGTGTTATTTGTGATAGAAAAAAAAACCTGGAAACAACCCAAATTTTCCCCAGTAGGGGACTGGTTAACTAAATCATGAAACATCCACTGGAGGAAATATTCTGGAGCCATTAAAAATGATCGTTATGAAAGCTACAGAGCAACAGGGGAAAAGGCGTCTGTTCTAATGCACGGTAACAGCATAGAATGCAAAAGTGTGACCATGAGAAGTGCCCAGCGTGTGCCCTGCCCTGTGCTCGGGCCACAGAGACTCATGGGATGCAACTCCTGCCCCCAGGAAATTTGGTTCCTGGCGATGATGTGAAAACAAATAATGACACTCAGAGGGTGAGAAATGTAATGGCACAGAGGGAGGGAGTTGCTTGGGGTCTAAGAAAGCTGTCTTGAGAAGTGGTCTTTGAGCTTGATTTTAAGGGTAGTGAGTACTAAGATTGGAGCTGTGTAAACATGTGGACACTTAAAGGAAAAGGTTTGAAGGCAATGCATACACAAAAAATGAAAACAGTTATGCCAAGGAGAATTATGGGTGATTTTTCTCCCTCTTTTTTCCAAAATTTCTTTCATGTTATATTGTTTTTACAATAACAGCTAGTAGAAAACTAAGCTCAGATAAGGGAGAATAATTTTCACTACCAACATTCTTGTCTGAAAATCATACATGAGTTCATAAGTACTTTATTTCCTCAACAGAGCAGGGAAGTGGGGAAATATTTATTGAACATTTTGCATGTTGCCTGGCTCTGTGCTCTGCAGTGGAGGGATGAGACACTTACACTTCTAGTGGGAAGAACAAGTTATAAACACGTGAAATACTGAATTTAAAAAAATATTTAAATAATGATGCTCAGAGCTGGGGCACTTCTCTATGGGTGTCAGGGAGCAAGGACCTAGCTAAAACAGAGGAGGAGAAAACATGGCCAGAGCAGATGAAGATACGCAGTCAGACTGATTTCAGTTGAGAAGATTGCTGACAGCCACAGAGTGGGGCCTGCCTTTGGATAGGGGACAGGAGGTCAAAGGTCAAGGATTGGGAAAGAGGAGGAGAAGTTTGGAGAAGCAGAGCAGGACAGAGGCTGTAAAAAACTTCAGGTGGGAAAGGCCCCTTTTGGGGAGGCTCCAGATGCAGCTTCTAAGGGCTGATTAGGACGTAACAGCATGGGGAGGACAGTGTCACGTTAGACACATCTGCCCTGACCCCAAGCCTACCAATAGACAGCTGTGTGTATCACTCAGGGTTCTTTGCGGATCATGGATCAAAGCCTACCAAGACCCTGGCCAGTGATGACAATGCTGCCAGCACCGTGACCATGGCCACCACAGCTGGTACGGGACACAGCACAGCCCCTGCTGCTCCCCCATCCAGAAGTTTCTCCTGCCACCCTGCTTCCTTTTACCTTTTACCTCCTGACCCAGGTCTCCAGTGAGAAGCATCTTATTGGCTGGCTTTGGGCACCGACTCACAGCCTACCTGCCAGGGATGACAGGAAAGTGTGTATCTGGCGTTTTCAGTCTCCACAATGCGAGGTTAGCCTCATAAAGTTAGGATCTCTGTAAACACAGGATGAGGTTCAGACATGCAGCTACTGTTCATCTCCATAGGAAGCCTCGAACTCTCACCCAAATCCCCTCATTTGTAAGACAAGGAGACAAGATGGGAGACCGAACACTCATATTAATTGCGTTCCTTTCCAACCCCCACTAAAATTACAGCAGGTGATTTTTTTAAATACATCAACTTCATAGGAAGGATAACTGGGGAGATGACGGCAACACGATTTTGGAAGCTGGAAACAGGGAGAAGTAATACCTGACCAAGAGGTCCCAGCTAGACAGAATAGTAGGCTGTTTGATTCTCTAGAGGACACTCAAGTCTGTTTTCACCATAGAGCCTTCAAAGCCTTGGGAATGTGCAGCCCGAGGATATGGGGATGAGTGAGAGTTAAAACAAGAACGAGCAAAGCAAAAGCTTTTGCAAACCTGTGGGAAATCTGGATCCTCAACTCAGTCCAAGCTGTTGGGTAACCACCTCTCGTCCCCCCAGCAAAAGCTCAAGTTTATTCTCTGGACTGGAGGAGGCAAGGCACAGCTAAGAGCTTAGATACTATACTGAAAATGGGGTACAGAATGCTGCGACCCCCACCCAGCTCCCTTCCCCTATGCAGCTCCAGAAGCCATCAGGCCAGAACTCTTCTCCAGGCAGGAGACTGAGAGAGTTTCTCTAGGGAATCTGACCAGCCCCCAGTCAAAGACCTCAACGTACTGACACTGGTGGATTCCCCCACCAGTGGCACATCAAGATCTTGAAGCTTCCAATCAGCATTTTGGTACTTAATCATGATCTGGTGAACCAAAGGTCACCAGACATCTGAGGGACACCTCCATCAGGGAGTAGAGGGAACAAAGCAAACAAATAGAAAAAATAATGTACAGAAACAGAGGCCATGTTAGATGAAGAAAACCTTAAAAGATTATTATTAATAATTCCAGGGACCTAAGAGAAGATACTACATCTATGAAGCTCTAATAAAAGGAACATTCAGAGAATGGAGAATTAAAACAGAGTTCTTGGAAATTAAAAGCAGAAAGAAGTGATTTTTCTAAAAAAAGAAAAAAAAAAAAAAAAAGAAGAGATGGATTAGAGAGGCAGATGTGGGGAAACCTCCCAGAAACAGAGCAAAATGACAGAGATGGAAAATAAGAGAGGAAAGGTACAAGCACTGAAAGACCAATTCAAGAGATTCCACATCTGAGTAATAGGATATAAATAAAGAGAAACATGAAAAGAAAGAAATTTAATGAAATAATTCAAGAAAGTTTCTCAGGAATGAAGGACATGTGTTTGGGTACTGAAAGCCTCCACAACTGTGCACCACGGTGGATGAAAGCAGAGCCACACCAAAGCACGTTGTTGCAAAAGTTCAGAAGCCTAGGGACAAAAAAAGCAGAGTCTACAAGTTTCCAGAGAAACTAGCAAACATGGAGTCATGCTTTCAAAATTCTGAAGGAAAATTATTCCAAGCGAGAGTCTATACTATTCAAGTAAGCTATTTATCAAATGAGAGGAGAGAAAAACACACCTGCAGGCCCGCAAGATCTCAAAAAATGGAACTCTCTTCCACTCTTTCTTAGGAAGTCACTGGAGCTTGTGCTACACAGCAAGAGAGGAAACCAGGAAAAGAAATGACCAGAGACTCAGGGGTCAGGAGACCCAACCCAGAGAGAGGGCAAAAGAAATCCAGAGGGCAATGGTGACAAGGGATCAGGGTATCAGTTGAGTTCCAGGCATAGACTGGAGTCAGTTTGAGCATTGGTGGCCAAGCACAGGCAAGGCTCCATAGCTATAGTCACACTTCCCTCCAAAATGATCAGGCAGGCACGGTGAAAGTCAGAGGAGCCACCCCTTCTATAAGGAGGCTCGTGTGGGGGCTGACACGGAACGAGGAGGTGACGAAGGGCATTCCTAACATAAATTGCTACACTAAAGCTGGGCCTCTTGGCAAGAGCCTTCTTACATCTGACCCCATAGGCCACTGAGCAGAAGAAAACACAAATTTAAGGATTCTCCTCTATCTGCATATACACCTGCATATGAACAGGCAGTGCCCAGGGCAGTGGGCAAAAGCAAGTTTCCCTCTTCATGTGGAGCATAAACAAAAAACATATAAGTTCAGATCATACTAAGTGCTTTAGAAAAAATAAAAACCAGGTTAATGGTGTTGAGAATGGTTGTCGGGGGAGGTCGGGGCAGGTCTCTCTGAGGAGGAGACGTTTGACCTGCATGATGAGGTGAGCTGGCTATGCAGGGACCTTCAGGAAAAGACTTACAGGCATGGGGGGAACAGCAAGTGCAAAGGCCCTGAGGTGGGAATGAACTTGACGTGTTGAAGACCTGAGTAGAGAGGGAAGAGGATTGCAGTAGGAGATGAGTTAAGAGGTGGGAGGAGTGGGACTGGATCCATAGGGGTGAAGGGGCTACAGGTGAATGCAGGAGGATGCCTTGACCTTACTTACATGGGGTCACTACTAACGTCCTTGGACAGAAGTGGCTAACCGCCCCAACATCCATTCCCCCTTCAGTCTTACTACAGAGTCCGGGGCAAAAGGCTCAGCTTTAAAAAAATAATAATAATAAATTACATTTCCCAGGCTCCCTTGCAACTAGGTGCGGTCAATGTACTAAATTCTGGCCGATGAGATGTTCCTCCATTTTTCTCCTCCCAGCCCGACATGATGACTGGAAGTCCAGCAGCTATTTTGGACCTTGTGATGGCCTTTGCTAGGAAGGGACAACAGACAAATAGAAGGAAACTGGGTCCCTGATGACCTCAAGTGGTCTTATCAGCCTTAGACTGCCAAACTCCTGGCTATTTTATGTGAGAAGATGAACCCTTGAGAGGGTAGGCTGCCATCTTTCAGCTCACCTTGATTCCTGAGAGTCACTTGTAGATAGAGTTGAGGCCTTGTACGGGACCCTTGAATCATCGATAGTTTGGTGGTGTTGATCTCTTGCCTGCCTGTGTCCTCCATTCAAACTCAGGCAGCAGGCACCTCAAAGATTCCTACTACCTTCTGAATCTTGGAATGTAAGAAGAGAAGGGGCCTTTGGGAAGAGAAGGGCTGCTCAGAAAGGGCACCCACATTCTTGCTGAGGGAGGGAACTCTGGGGGTCTATGGCTTCATGGGGAGAGAGTAGTAATGAGTGAACTGACAAGTGGTTTTCTGTTTAAACTTTTGTATCCTGATCCCTTACTTGGCAACCGGAGCCCCAGGCTATTTTTTTTTTTTTTTTTTTTTTTTTGCGGTACGTGGGCCTCTCACTGTTGTGGCCTCTCCCATTGCGGAGCACAGGCTCCGGACGCGCAGGCTCAGCGGCCATGGCTCACGGGCCCAGCCGCTCCGCGGCATGTGGAATCTTCCCGGACCGGGACACGAACCCGTGTCCCCTGCATCGGCAGGCGGACTCTCAACCACTGCGCCACCAGGGAAGCCCCAGGCTATATTTTTTATACACAAGGAATTCAGCCTCTGGAGTTGGAATTTGAGAGCGAAGAGCTACATCAGCATCACCTGGGGGTTGGCTTATTAAAAGGGCTCCTCCCCTGAATCAGGAGTTCAGCAGAGTTCCCTGCCTTCCCTCCCACGTATCTCCCGGCCTCCAGGACTGGCTCAGGTTCCAGATCGAGATGTCCTTCTCCTTAACCCCCTGCCACATGCAAAGTCTCAGCAGATGCTGCTGGCTCCTCCCCCAGACCTATCCCAGACCTGCCCATGGCCACGCCTCCCCACCCAGGCCCCTCCTCTCTCTCTATAACCTTCAGAGTTTTCCATCACTTCCTACCCATTCTCTCCATTCCCAAAAGCATCCTGGGTGGTTTTTTTTTTTAACATATTTATTGGAGTATAATTGCTTTACAATGGTGTGTTAGTTTGTGCTTTATAACAAAGTGATCCTGGGTGGTTTTTAATGATGTAAATCAGAACAAGGAATTCCCCATTTGAAGCTCTCAAGTGAATTCCCATTACACTTAGAATGAAATGCAAACTCCTTTCCACGGCCCAATCCTCTCCCTCACACCTGTTCTCCCTACGCTTCAGTCATTTCCCTTCTTTCCATCCTTCCCCTCCCCCACCAATGTTCTACGCTGGTTCCCACCTGGGGGCCTTTGCCCCTGCTGTTCCCTCTGGGGCATGCTCTTTCCCCAGATTCTCCTCATCTCTCAGGTCACAGCTGAAGTGTCACCTCCCTCTGCTGCCTGGGGCGTTCTCCAGCACTTCTCTCTGTTTTATATTCTAGACTGCAGTTACCTGATGCTATCTTGTTCATGTACAATATTTGCTTACCTGGCTGCTGCCTTCCTCCTTCCCCACTGGAAAGTGAGCAGGGACCATGGTGGACGTGTCCACCAGACCCCCAGTACCCAAGTGACACCTGGCACATAGTAGGTGCTTCATACATATTTGTTGAACGGATGAACAGACGTGTGCTGCATTGCCTGCCCACTGTCCCATTTAGTCCCTGCAGTAGAGGGAGATAGGCCCAGAGCTGAGTGTCCTACTGGCTAGTTGGCTGGGCGTGACCCACAAGCTGCGTTAACCCATCTACCCTGCCCACCTCACACCAGCCCATTGTCGGGGGGTGGGGAGAATCTGTGCTTTGTGCTTCCCTCCCTTCTTTGGCTCTTGACACTGGGCTGGTACCTGCCTCCCTGTCTTCCTTCCAAAGGAGGCAGCGACCAATGTTCTCACTCCCTCCCTGTGTAGACGGGATCCAAAATCCCATGCAGTAGAAGGGTTCTCGGAGCTGGTGCCTGTGGGGGTGGGAGATGATCTGCCTGCTCTCCCTATTCAGAAGGTGTTTCCCCAGGTTCCTCCTGGTGCTAAATCATTCCTCCAGATGAACAGGAATGCTCATCACCACCCAACCACCTCCCTTTAGGCAGAAAATGTGTCTTTCCTGCAGAAGCTCCCCCAGACTGCAGGCCATTCCCCATCTCTCCTGGATGGGGGAGGGGAAGGGGGGCTGACTGCAGGGTGAGAGGGTGTGGCGCCCTGCCAGTTTCCTGCTCTGTACCCTCACACCTCAATCTCCCCAACCCTGCCATTCCCAGCTGGAAGGGCACACACAGATCCCCTTGCTTCCAGCATAGTTTGTGGTTCTGCCTCTGTCAACAGTTCACTGTGTGGGATTTGCTGCTGTGTTTTAAAGAAGACATTAGGGCAGAGGCATTTGTAAAGCAGTGAGAGTTGGAAATCATTTACTTAAGAAATGCTTTTAAAGTTCCATCCCTCCACACGCCACAATTTGATGAGAGCTTTTAAAACAACCCATGGGTGCTCTCAGCCTCCGTGCCATTCCGGGGCCTCAAGGGCTCTCCGCAGCTCAGCTGCGGCCTGGAAACCACCTTGACTCTCAGTCTCCCAACAGATGTGCTGGAAGCCTCCAGCTCTCCGTGGGATTTTACAGGCTGCTCACAAGACTATCTTCAGGGAACAGGAAACTGATTAGAAACCAGGAGTGAAAAGGCTCATACTACACAATGTGTATAATAAATATTAGATAACAACAACAACAATAATAATAATTTGGCCTACATCTTCCATGTTGTCTAAGGAGGTGTCAGAATTATAGACTGACTGGTGAAAAAGCAACATTTGGCTGCTTGAAAATAGCCTCCTTTGGCTCATTAGTGGGGCATGTGCCTGAGGGCAGGAAACGTTCACTCAACTCTGGCATTTTTATCACTGAAGCTGCTCCACAGTCGTTCTGAATTCAGGCAGATTTCCTGAGACATTTCTCCTAAGGACAAGGGGAGCCGTTGAGAGCACAGAAAGCTCACTATTCATTTACCCAACACATATTGCTCGAGCTCCTACTATGTGCCAGGCACTACGCTCAGTGCTGCAGATACTCAGGAGATGGAAGACAATAGGTTCCTGACTTTATGGAATTTAGTCTGCTGCAGTGGAGATGCACAACAAGCAAACAAACAAAACCCTGAAGAAAATTACAGATAACTGCTATGGAAAAAAAAAAAGAAAGAAAGCTTAGCAGAGGGTTGTCATGGAGAAAGACAGGGAGGGGGGCAGCAGGAGACTTTAACAGGAAGGGTCAAAACAGGCCTCACTGAGTCAAAAACTGTCTGGATCAGGAGCTTCTGCATCCCTGGGAACTTGCTAGAAATGCAAATTCCTGTGTCTCACCCAGACCTCCTGGATCTGGACCTCTTGGGGGCCGTCCAGTGTTGTGAGCTCAACAGCCTTCCTGTGACTCTGATGTGCGCTTGAGTGGAGCGTGAGCTGAGAGCTGAATGATGAGAAGCTGTGAGCCTGGGTGAGGGAGAGCAGAGCGATGAAGCCAATGAGCTAGAGCTCAGGGTACCGGATGTGACACGTGGGGGCAACAGGCAGTGGCTTCAAGGGACTTCCTAAAACGGATTCTGCGCCATCCTCTCACCTTTCTCCTGGCCTCACCTGGTGTGATGTAACTGCTCTGGATTCACCTTCTGACTCTTTTCTGGCGAAAGGGCAGGGAATGGCCCACCTCTCTGGAGTCTTCAGGTTTGATCCTGTGTCTAGATGACTTGCCTGGTCATTTCTCTCCTCCAGTCTAGGATGGCAGAGAGGGGTGGAGGAGAGAGTCTGCTATTCCCAAAAATAAGGAAATGAGTGTGGAGGTGACAAAGTGGTAATATCTGAAGGAAAGGCTGGGAGAGCCCAAGAGAATCCATGATGGCAGGAGTAGGGACATGGGCAGGGGCCGAGGAGTAACTAAGGAGACATTGAGGTGCCTTCATTTTCTCCCTTTGAGAGTCCCCAGAGCCGCAGGTCAAGACATCAGGATGCTGGAGATGAAGGTGCCAAGCACCCATCCCCATCCCACCCCATCCTGCTGCAGAGACCATGTGGAGAGCAGCACAGTGTGTGGCTATCACCAATCCCATCAGAGGCTACCTCTCAGGCCACATCGGCCATGTGAAACCCAGGAAGGGACACACAAATGAGCTCTTGGGGACCCACTGGGGCATTTCTCCTGCAAGTCAGTACACAAGCCCTCCCACAGCATGCAGGTCAGCACCACTTGCAAAGAAAAAGCCTCCTGCCTGGTTGGTATTCTAGCAGCTCAGCTTGCAGGCTGGTGGGCAGCAGACAAGCCAGATCGCCAAGCAGAGGTCCCAGCCCAGAAGGCGGGACACATAGGAGAAGGGCTTGGTGAACTCAGAAATCGAATCGGAATAGCACATTGGGAACTCTGTGAGGCCAGTCATTTACTCTTTCCATTGTCAAAGTATTTCCTGAGCACCTACTATGTGCTGGAGACTGTTCTAGGCCCTGAGGATCGCACATACCAGAACAAGATGGACAAGGTACTTACTCTCATGGAACTTACCATTTTAATGAGATGAGATAATAATAAGCAAGTGAATAAATAGGAACATTTCAGCTTGTGAGTACTGCTGTAACACAGTGATGTTTATGGTGGGAGCTACTTAAGGAAGGCCTCTCAGAGAAGCTGAGAGACTTGCAGGAAGAGTGTTCCAGGCAGAGGGAACAGCAAGTGCAAAGACTGTGACAGTAAGGAAACCAGGCCCTCTTCATAGTACTGGAGGGCGGGGGGTACACGACAGAGGAGGTGGCACAGACCCTGTCCCTCTTCCCCAGAACAAGCCCAAGTGCCAAGTGGGGTTTACTCCATACGCTAAGGGAAGCTGGTGAGAAAAGAGACCAAACCAAAGTGAATCAGCCTGATATTTGCAGGCCTCTAGAGCTCACGTTTTCAGTGGTGGGGGAGCTGCTGGGGAAGAGTGCAGGGAGAGAGGTAAAGCCAGAACAGGGGCAAGGATCCCAGCTCTGTCCCTTACCAGCTGTGTGGCCTGGGAAAGTTGCTTCACATCTCTGGGCCTCCATTTCCTCACCCCTATCTTGTTGTTTAAATGTATAGAATTCCTGAAAATGATATTTGTGAAGCACTGGCGTAGGGTAGCTGTTCCAGCCACAGTAGCTGTGATTGCAATATCAAATTTCAAGCTGCACTCTGTGTTTGTTCTGCAGGGTTTATTAAGCACCTACTACCACAGAAGGGAGGATGTGATTTCTATCCTGGAGTTCTACATGCGGAGGGGGAGGTATTTCTGGAAAACAATGCAAAGTTACGCAGCGCTGGCAAAGTCACTGCAGGGTCGCTGCGGGTTGTTGCCTTGTCTGCCCAGCTTCCAGGCCTTCTCTTTTGGAAACAGCATTCTGACTTTCCATCAGCACCTGCGGCTCAGGTGGGCCTCCCCTCCCCCAGCTGCAGGGAGCGCGCGGGACCTGGCGGGACCAGCCGACTAGTGCCAGCCCCGCCCCACCTCAGTGATTGGTCAGGAATGGACCAATGAGAATAGTCCTGAGACTTCAGCGGAACACCCGCAAACCAGGGGAATGAGGACCTGGACTGCTGCTGCTATCCTGCAACAAACACCTGGGAGGGCCTCCTCAGAAAGAGTCACGTAGAGGAGAGCAGAGCCGAGAGAAGGAGAGAACAAATACCAATGACAGAGTCCCTGGAACCTCCCGGGTCTAGGGCCATCAGCACTATCTCTGTACTTTATAATTATGTGAGACAATTCCCTTTTGGTTCATGCCAATTTTAATTGGGTTTCTGTCACTTGCGACCAGAGTGCTGACTGATACAGAGGGTTTTATATGGAGAGATAGAGATGGAGCTTCCATGAATGGTTTTGGATCAATAATTAGGGAGACACGAGGATACATAATGAGGAATAATAAGAAATGAGATTGAGTGGTGCCGTGGCATGTGTTTGTTGTTTCTCCAGGGTCCATTTCATCCCCTCGCCCTTCCTCAGAAAATCCCAAATTTCCCAGCCATGCATTCAGCTAGAATTGACCCCACGTTCAGGTTCAGGGGTGAGCCCAGGTTAGCTTAGCCCACCAGCATTTCCCATTGCACAATGACAGGTTAATTAATAAAGGAGCACATGACCCATGTCAACATGATCAGGGCCAATGAGATTCAGTTCTGGGACTCTTTCCCACCAGACATGAATAAGGAAGCAGGTGGCCTTGGAAGCTTCTGTTAACCATCTTGCAACCATGAGGAGAGAGACTGCTGAGAATGGAGCCTGTTCCAAGGCTGATCCAAAACATGGAAGGACTGGTGATGCTGTTGGAGTCCTGGATCAAGACACACCTGAAGAAGGAACTACCCCTCAACTATTCAGTTACATGAGCCAGCGAAGTCCTTTGGACTTAAGCCAGTTTGGTTCAGTTTTCCGTCATGAGTAAAAAGAATCCTTTCTGCCTTCAATGGGACTCAAGGTGGCACTCCCATTTCTTGTCATCCTACCTCCCAGAGACCTATGCTAGCATCGAGTGCTCCATCCTCTCCATCTGCACCTTGTAGCCCCCAGGAAAGTATCTTGTTTCTCTCAATTTCTCAGACCACCAGAAGCAGGGGTCTCTCTGGGACCTTGAAACTGAGATTCCTGAAGGGGGCAGGGGGCAGTGGGAGCCTATCTTCCATGTGGGCCGGAGTGAGCCTGAGACCCAGACTCTCTGGGAAAGGTAATAACTGATGCTGGGCCCTCTTCTGCCCTTCCCCCAGCCCAGTGTGGGCAAGGACAGCTACCCGTCCCACTTATCAGGCCCCTTGTTTCATCCTTTATCCAGCTGTCTCAAGTGTCACTTTGCATCCTTAACACAGAGTTATGAGAGATTGAGCGCTCGGGCCTGGACTGGCTGAAGGATTCTTGGGTCTGAGGCTGCCCATTCATCAGGGATAAGTCTCAATGGTTTTGGGAGTGGGGTGGAATATGATTGACTGGACTTGGGGGTGAAGGCTTTGCTATCAGCAACCAGAAATATCAAAGGCGTGGAGAGGAGGGTGGTGGCAACAGTGGTGATACCGGGTGAGGAGAAGACCCCCAGGTACCTGGGAAGACAGTCTGAGGCCTACAGGGGTAAGAGAAAGACCAGCTCTGGGAAGCTGTAATTATATTTCTCAGCCAAACTCACAGTTTACTTAGTAACTGTGGGGCTTACCAGGCAGGGGAACTCTGGACGGTAAGGAGTCCAAAGCAATCCAAAATATCTTTATAAACTCGAATCAGGGGACTCCTCTGGTGGCGCAGTGATTAAGAATCCGCCTGCCAATGCAGGGGATACGGGTTCGAGCCCTGGTCAGGGAAGATTCCACATGCCGCGGAGCAGCTAAGCCCGTTCGCCACAACTACTGAGCCTGCACTCTAGAGCCCGCAAGCCACAACTACTGAGCCCGTGTGCCACAACTACTGAAGCCCGCGCGCCTAGAGCCCGTGATCCACAAGAGAAGCCACCGCAATGAGAAGCCCACGCACCACAACGAAGAGTAGCCCCTGCTTGTCGCAAGTAGAGAAAAGACTGCGCACAGAAACGAAGACCCAATGCAGCCATAAATAAATAAATAAATAAACTCATATCAGATCCTGTCTCTACCCTGCTTAAAACCCCCCAAATGGCTGCCCATTACAGAAAATAAAATCCCAACTCCTGACCCCAGCTCACAAAGCCATCCTTGAGAGAGCCCCCTGCCCACCTTGCCCACTGCACTCCAGCCCCTTCAGCCTCTACCTGTTCTTCAAACACTCGAGCTCACTCCTGCCTCAGGACCTTTGCACTCACTGCCTCCTCTGCCTGGACGCACTCCCCCCAGTGTCTTGTGGTTGCTGGGTTCCCCTCTGCATTCAGGGCTCAACGAAGACAGCATCTCCTGAGGGGGCTTCCCCGATCCCCTCCTCAGTCTCCTCTGCCATATGGCCCTGTTTCATTCCCTTCATAGCACTCAGCACTGGCTGAAGTTGTCTTGTTCCTTTTCCTTTTTCTTGAATAGATGACAACCAGAATTCTAGTCCCTGAGGCCAGGACTCTGTCTATCTTCTCCATTGCTGGGTCCCCAGCCAGCACTTGGTGCATTACTGGACATCATAGGCGCTCAATATATATACCGTCGGCTCTCTGTACCCACAGGTTCCGCATCTGTGGATTCAACCAACTACGATTCGATAAGTTGAATCCACGGATGTGGAAGCCGGGATAGAGAGGGCCGACTGTACTGTGCCACTTTACATAAGGAACTTGAGCTCTGCAGATTTTGGTATCCACGGGCAACCCCCACGGCTCCTGAGGGATGACTGTATGTCAAAACTGTTGTCCAGCTGCATCCTCTGGAGGCAGCCCTAGGACTAGGTGAATTAGGAAAGGGGCTGCTGGCAGGACTGTGGTCTTCTGTCCAGGGTGCTGAGGGCTCAGTGGGGCATAACTGCTGTGGCTTCTCCAGGAGACAGGGAAGAAGGCTGCCCATTCTGGGAGGAATAGCTGTTTTGTGTCGCCAGGAGGTTGCCATGGGAACACCTAGCTGTGCAGCAAAGACTCCCCTTAAAGTTAGAGATGTGGAGATATGAAGTGATTGAGGAGTTGATGAAGTATTGACCAGCAGCTACGGAGCCCTTGCCGTGGGCAAGGAAGGACTTTGGGTCACCCCCAACTGCCCTCAGCTATCTTGTGACTACTTTTCTGTCCCTCCACTGCCGACTTCATCCCTCCCAAGCCTGCTTCCATCTGGGTGGCTAGAGCACTCACCCAGGAGGCATGAGAGGGAAGCGAAGAGCAGAAGGCGGCCAAGGGTCATGCCGAGGTCATCCCAGGCATCTGTGCCAACAGGGTGATGGTCGCAGAAGTCATAGATGACGTATGACAATACGCATGCATGGAGCACTTACTGTACGTACGTTGGACACAGGACTTAGATGGAGACAAGACATGAGACCCGTGAATTAACAGACCGAATCCTTACACAACCCAACAGGGAATTGTTTTTCTGATCTCTATTTCACAGATGAAAAAATTAAGGCTCAGAAAGGTTACATGAAATTTTTGGAAATTCCTCCCTAGTAAGAGGAAGTTCCAGGATTTTAACCCAGGGAGTCCGAATCCAGAATTCAAGGTTTTAAGCACACTGTCATCTTGGCAATTCTGAACACAAACAAATGTAGTAACTCCTACTTGTTGAATGGTTACTGTGGGCCAGGCATTTTGTTCAGTGCATATTTCTGTTATTTCAGACTGGGAAACTAAGGATTGTAGGGGTAAGTCATTCATCCTAGTGGGAGAGTTTGGATCTGCACTCTTGTTCAGAGTGCAGGTTCACTTTCCAACTTCAGTGAAGGCCTGGACCTGACCCACAGGGCCAGAGAAGATCCTCCACTCTGGCCACACTGGACTCCAGGAGGGGCTACTGCTACCTGTACCATCTTGGTCAATCCCAAGACTCAAGGCAAGGCAATGACCCCTTTCTTCAAAGCTCACCATGACTCGGGGCTTGGGAGGACACCAAAGATGCCGGACAGCCTGGCCACAGTAGATGTCCCTGGTGGGCTGCAAGGTGCCAGGGGACCAGAGCCTGGAGGAGGACGGCACCCATCACTGCTTACTTACCTTCTCTTACCTTCTCTGAGCCTGGCTTTCCTTGTCAGATCCATGGAGTAACTATCCTCCCCCGACTCAAACTCATTGAGGCTGGATGTGACAGTGCTTCCTAACCTGTCACAGTGAACGTGACTGCTGTGGCGTAGGTGAGCCCACTGTTAGGAAATCAGATACATTAGAGTCAATACTTACGTTGTGAAGCTTCCTCACCCTCCAACTGGATTCTCTTAAAGGCATTTCCAACAGAGATTAAACTATAAAACTTTAATCTAAATGCTGTTTTCTAGGAATGTGCCAACTGCACCCGTAGGCTTAGAGCCATGCAGCTATGTTAGGGCCAAAACCAGCCCAGACAAGTGGTTGTTCCACACTTGCTGTGAGGACTTGCTCCTAGGGAGTCTCCCTGGCTGTTTCACCCTCTGTCTCCTGGTTCTGCCTTCACCCATCACCAGGGAACAGGCAGCAGAGCTCAGGGCTGGGGTGGGGTCTCATTGTTCTTTTAGGTCATATTCTGGCATCTTTTCCTCAAAAAAGAAACCTCTTTCTCCCAGGCCCCCTGGCAAGCAAGGGCATGAGACATCCTGACAGAGGGGAGGTCAGACATCCTTCTAGATTCCAGAGAGCAAAAGTGGCTTTTAGGGGGAAATCATCCTATTTCCTCTCTGAAATTGCAACCCTCACCCTGCACATCCAGAATGTCAAAGCTCTAACTAATCTAGCATCCTCTTTGTATTGGCATTAGTCAGCTATTGCTGTGATAATGCTGTGTAACAAACAACCCTAAAATCTCAGTCACTTAAATCCACAAACATCAGTTTTTCTTGTCCGTAGTCTGAGGGTGAGCTGATTGGCTCTGTTTTAGGCCACAGTTTGGGTTCAGCTCAGTTCCACATGTCTTAAATTCTGAGACCAGTGGCTACCCAGGGCACATTCTTCTCATGGTGGCTGGAAGAAGTGCGAGAGGCCAATCTAAACCACACAAACAGATTTAAAGCCTCTGCTCACGTCATATCCCCTAACATTCCACTGGCCAAAGTGAGTCACATGGCCAAGCCCAACATCAATGGCATTGGGGAGTGTCTTCAGCCCACCGAGTAGGAGCCACTGCTAAGTCACATAGCACCTGAAAGTCTCAGCCTTTATGTTAAATAAACAGCAAAATAATAATAATAATAAGCCACATGGCAGAGGGTGTGGCTGTACAATTGCATTCCAGGGAGCGGGTGGTTACAAATAGGATGGAGTGGGCTTACATCCGTCACTGCCTTCAAGATCATTTTCCTTAGGGAGGATTCATCCCACCCCCTTTGGAGCAGACTTGTTTGTGGTTAAAGCAAGACTGACCCCACTACCAGCTCTAGAGGTGGGCCTGGACTGGCTTCAGACAATCTGACAGCTCATCACATAGCCACAGTCGTTGAGTCAAAGATAGTCATGTGACCTAATTCAGGCCAATGAGAGATGCTGAATTCCAGAAAAGAATCCAGAAAGTACCTCCTTTTCTCACTGGAAAGAACAAAGAAACATGGAGTCAAACAAGTTTCTGGCAACCAACTTGTGATCCTGAGGGGACCCAGCCTTAGAATGAAGCTGTGGAGAAGAGCAGAGAGCCAGGAAGAAATTAGATTTTAGGGCGATATAATTCAGTTGGATCAAGCATTACCTGAAACCCGACCTACCACTTGACTTTTCACTTACAGGAGCAAATACATGCCCTTTTTTGTTTAAGACAGTTCAAGTTTTATCTTCTATCATTTGCAACCTAAAGATTCCTAAGTGATAGAGATGATATCAGAGAAGAGACAGGAAACTGAGGTTCCTAGCTGCTGTCAGCCCCCTATGGCACAAGCATGAAACACTGGGCCTAAGAGCATCATGGGATTTGGTCAGCTCTGCTTGGACCATTAAGAGCCCCTCAGTCCCCCGGTACCTCGCTGCACCCATCGTGGGCCTCCAGTGCCCCCCAAATTGCCCTCCTCATCCAGACCTGCTCGCTTCCTTGATGCAGCCTCAAGTCTCTGACCGGCCCCAAAGCCCTGGGAATCTGGAGCTACTGTCTCATACATCAAAGATGCTTTTACATGGAGGGAAAAATGTAGGTCATTTTTCAATGTGTGGCTATCTTCGAGCAGCCCTGAATGCCAGGGCTGTGAGGCAGGGCTAGATAAATGGGATTTGTCTCAGAGGGAGCCGCCTATACTGCCTGCTCTCCCACCAAGGTGGGTGGGGGTAGGGGCATCTGGGAAAGGAGCTGTGAGGTGTGTTTCAACTCCTTACACACTCACAGCTTGAGCGCATGTCTTTCTGGACCCCAACACATTGTCCCCAGCCCTTAGCCACTGAGGGAAGAGAGAACTTTCTTTGTTATTGTTGTCATTTTAAAATCTTGTTTTGTGAACGAGAGAAAGAAAAACGGCAAGCCTGTCAAGGCATTTAGTCCTAAAACTCCAGCCAACACAGGCTGCTGGGGCTTGAAGAAAAATCAAGAAAAATGAGTGCTTGTGGAAAGGAAAGAGCGACAGCCCTGGCCTGGAACACGCACAGCTGGGGATCCACACGGCCTCCCTCCCCACTCAACCACTCCCTGAAGCCCTCTCTCTGCTCACGCCAAACGTTCAATGCTCTTCCTCTCCCAGTCCTTTCCCCATTCCCCACCCAACTCCTCCCTGCCGGCGCTGCACAGCCCACCCGCTACCAGAGTCAGGCCTGTCCTCTCCTGTCTTCACCCGTCCTCCCTTCCTCTCGTCTCCCCTCCCCTCCCCTCCCTCCCTTCCTCTCGCCTCCCCTCCCCTCCCCTCCCCTCCCTCCCTCCCTCCCTTCCTTTGCCCTCCCCTCCCCTCCCTCCCTCCTTTCCTCTCCCTGCCTCTCCCCTCCCCTCCCTCCCTCCCTTCTTCTGCCTCCCCTCTCCTCCCCTCCCCTCCCTCCCTTCCTCTCCTCTCCCCTCCCCTCCCTCCCCACTCCAAATCGGTGCTTTCCCCGCTGAGCCGCTCTGCAGCCTGGACAGACAGTGCCCCCCTCAGGCCACACTCAGCCCTGGGCTATGGCGACCCACATGACAAAGACAAACAACCTGTGGGGCCTTAGTAGGAGGACACACGCAAACCTCACTTGGTGACCCCAATTCCAGATCCAAACCTGGGTCTCCAGAGGTGAGTGTGAAGTAAATGCCTAAATTAAAATGCTAATTACGGTCTTCAGCAATTCGTTACCAGACAGTCACTTGTATCTATTATTAACAGCTTCCCGCCACAGCCCCGGCTCGCCAAGAGACATAGATGATTTAAAGATTCAGGTGCAAGAGAAGATAACAGAAAGCCGTGTCTGTGCTGTGAAGCTCAACCTGCAGAGGTGTCACCCCCGCTCTGTCCACCCCGCAGAAAGAAGCCCCGTTGAGGGCAGGCAGATGGCGCTGCCCCTGGAAGCCCCTGAGGGCTCCCCCAGGTGGGAACTTGGGAAGTGGTTAGATCAGCCGACACACAGGATAACCTAAACCCTCGTGCTTAAAGAGATTACAGAGCCCTTTATGGCTCACAAAGCCACTTTTTCTTAATTAAACACCAGGGTTTGGTGAGGGCTGGAGTTTGAGCTCCGATACCTCCCTTGGCATTAAGGCCGACCCTGCGTGCTCCTGGAATCTGGGAGGGTTTGCTGCTGGTGAAGAGCTGGCGCAGGAGCCGTCAGTGCCCAGGAGAAGCACATGACGGCTCTTTGAGAGCCACAGCACCCATGCCTCAACCCCTTTGTCACACTGACCACTGGGAATAAGACAGAGCAGGGTTCAGGGGAATGCCTTGGGGCCTTGGCAATGGCCATGAAGGGTCTGCCCAAGCTGAGGGCTTAGGTGGCGGGGAGAGAGGAGGCAAGGGATAAAAGAGCAGTGTGTGATACAGAGTAGAGAATTGCAGAATGACGGAACCAGAAAAGCCAAGCATTCACCCTCCTTTGTTCTCTCCAGGCAGAGAGGGACTGAGCCACCCAAGGTCATGAGGAGATGCCCAGGCAGGGCAGAGGTGGATTCAGATCGCCTTCCTAGACTCACAGTCTAGACATCAGAGGGACGACATACAGAGGCCTCGAGGCCATGTCCCCCCCACAGCACCCTGTTATGTTGCAATCACGGCAACTCCATCCCACTCTGAGATGGTCCTGTCCTGTACCTGCGTGCTCTCAGAAGCAGGCACTGGGTCTGCCTGGTGTTCCAGGAACATGGCTCCGGACACAGAGAGGGTGCCATGTGATTTCTAATGAACAATGAATAAATAAATTCCATCCTGTACATGAAGAGCTTCATACACAGGGCATTCTGGGGCTGGCTCCTAGGATCCAATTGTTAAATATACAAGATTTGTGAGCTGGTTACTAAAAAATTGGTAGCTTGAAGTCAGCCTTGGTGAGAGTATTTACACCACAGCAATCAGCTAATGTTACAAATCAGGGTCGTCTTCTATACCCCACCCCATCCCCAGCAAAACACCTATAGCCATAATCTGGGTTAATCTTCTTAATCTCCAAATCTTCCAAATACAGGAAAAGTTGAAATGCCTCCTGCATTTTTTTCCCTCATTCTGTTTCCTTTGGTGCACGAGTGCCCTACATTTTGAGCCACCCCCTGTCAAACCCCAGCATCTCTTCTCTCTGTCACAAGGCCAGGCTCCCTTCTGGAGACAGTGCCAGAAGGGTTAATTCCATATCACCTCCCCCCCCACTCAGTGCATCACCTGTTCGGCCCAGTTCAGTCCCAGGTGGAGTATAAACATGCCCAGTGATGAATGGCCCTGCAAGCCGCAGGCTGGAGCCCTCTGTTCCCTCTACCACCTGTTCTGTCCCAGCTGGAGGGAGGAGAGAGGAGGAGGGGGCCTCCATTTGAGTTAGAATCATCCATCCTAAGTAATTCACTGCCAAAGAAAACACAAACCCGCCAAAGGGGAGCAGAGGTCCCCTCACCAGCTTCTCCAAATTCCTCCTGCCCCAGGTTTTCGTCCGAGGCTGCTGGGAGAACCAGAAACCTGAGGAGTCCAGGAAACCATCTGCCAGGGCACAGGGTCTCTCCCCAGATCAAAAGCTAAGACATTCTTTTCAAGACCTTGCTGTCAGGTCCTGCCAAAGCCCAGCCCCCAAGGCTGGTGCTCTGGTTTCTCAATCACCATCTCCTAATCCGAAAATGGTAAGTGTATTAGGCAGACACCATTGGTCATCCGCCAGCATCCATTTCCTTCTTACCTGATATTGTTCAGATTGACTCTTGGTTATTCCATGTCCCATGCCCCTGATTTGTTTAGCGGGGGTGGGAGTGTGGTTTAGTTACAGCCAATGACACGTGAAGGAATGTCAGAGATTACTTTAATCATCAGAGGGAGAGATACTCTCTTTTATCTCCAAGCATTATGGCATCTGGATGTGAATCCTGGAGCTTCAGCAGCCATATTGTGACCCTGAGGGGTGCCAGACTGAGGTTGGGGCTGACATAACAACAAAGGCAAAGCAGAGGAAAGGAAAGAGCCGAGCTCCCTGATGACTTCACTGGACCTCTGATTCCCATGCCTGGAGGCACTCCTCCTCTAGACCTCCTGCAATGTGAGATAAGAAAGGGCCTAATCCATTCCAAGTTGGATTGGTTACCTGAAGTCAAAAGCATCCCAACTCAGGGAAAGCAAAGCTGGGGCCATCTCAGTCGCCAAGGTAGGAGATGCTGGCTCCTGGAGCTCCCCGTGTTCTCTACAGATGAATCATCCATTTGCAAACCTGCCTCTCTCCTCTCTCTGCCTAGGAGCAGACCCTGGCCTGTGTATGCCATTCCCCCATTCCTTCACCAGGCTGGAGGTGACCTCTAGCTTAAGGCCAATGCCTGAATCCTTGTTGCCCCTGGACACTTCATTGTGCCAATCGTTACTGCCCACCCACCTGCAGGGGGACATTCTGGATCTCTGTGCTTGGGCATCTTCAGGGGCCTCCCAGCCCTACCCCCACTTCCTCCTGCTCCCTAAGTGAGTAGGTAGCACTCCAGACCACAGCACCACCCCCACTCCCACCCCAGACTGAATGGGCAATGTGAACGGCTCCCTTGCTGGGACTGGAGGCCCCCTCTCAGGGCCCAAGGCAATTATCATTTAGTGGCAATGAGGGCTCAGGCAGCAGCTTTCCCTGAATTTCTCAGAACACATTACCCACATTATTTTTCACTTGATACCCGTCAAGAAACCCTTGAGAGAGCTGAAGGATGTAGCTTAGTCCTAGTTTATGGACGGGCCGTGCAAAAGGAAAGGGATGCACGTTTTTCAGGAGCTCAGAGTGACAAGAGCTCATGTTTGTTGGAGCCTAAACCAGCATCAATAACAAATGGGTACAGTTAGGGGAAGACTTGTAAGCCTTGTACAGTGACAAGTCTGCAGGTTTGGGCTGCACTGCTTGCCTCTGCTGGAAAGACCCACAGGTGGCCCAGATTGCCAGTGACCAAACCCACGGATCAGTCTGAAAAGACCCTGCTCCTTGAAAAGTAGCTCTCAAGAGGAACTGAGAGCTATGTTGCGGATCCAGGGCAAGAGCAAGGAGCAAGGAAGTTAGCAAAGGAAGGAAAGAAAGAGAACAGAAAACATGTTGGGCAAATCTTTCAGTCTCTCTCTGACTCAACTTCCTCATCTGTAACGTAGGAAATACAACTTCCCTCTCCCAGGGTGGGTGGTTAAAATCATGAACACATTTAATGAGTCCGAGCTACAGGCTGCCAGTTATCCTCCAATGTCCATTGTCCCCTCACTCTGATCTTTAGCTGGGCCCATGGCTACCTGGTATCAAGACTCTCTTCTCAACCTCCCTTGTTGCCATCTTTGCCCATCTGACTAAATTCTGACCCTAACACTGTACACACAGGTATGGTGTGCAGTTCTGGGGAGTGTTCGTAAGGGAGGACGTGCACTTCTTTGTCCCTTTCTCCTCCTGGGGGCTGGAACCAAGCAGCCATCTTGGATCATGAAGTGGAAGTCATGGAAGGAGACGGCTGAGCAGCAAGAAAGAATGATTGATGCCGACTTTGAGAAACCTCTTCCAGATTCTAGGCTCTTGATTATTTGAGAGAGAAATAAATTTCTATCATTTTGGCACTGTTTTTCTATTTGGGGTGGTGTCTGTCACTCACAGCTGGACCTAATCCTGGTCCCTACAGACTAGAACCTAGACCTGTCTGTCTCCAAGCCCAGGGAACCACCCACTGCAGAGCCCACCACTCCATCATAAGTCCTATGGAAGCCTATAGTGGTCAGACTGGGTGGGTACCGCTCAGTATGTGCCAACGGGCGACCCGATAGAGTGGGTGGGCCCTGGCTGGGGCTGACCCTCCGACGCTAAATTCCAGCTAGAAGATGCCGGTGGCCAGCCCCGCAGGTTTTCCAGAATGGCTGGAGAGTTAGTTTTTGAGAAGGGCAGGAAAAGAGCTTGAAGAACGGGGAGGCTAAGAACAGAAGGGCAAATTACTTGCTGGCTGGCTCAAATCAAGCATCTGGGAAAGCAGACAGTTCATTTTCAACCAGCCTGCAAATGGTTAGAAGAACATGGTAGCAAGAAGGGTTCAGATGCCCGACCCCCTCCCCCTACCCCCAGAGTGGCTGGTGAGCGAGTCCCTGTACCCACTATGCAGATAGGACCCATGTGGCTCCCCTTTCCACCACCTGGGAGGACAGAGAGCCACAACCACATTGTGGCCACATAGTGGCCATCTGTGACTCAGCAGCCAGGCACCTGTTCACTGTTTTCAGTGCTAACAGCACCCAGTTTTCCCTTAGGAATCCCTACTCCCCTCTTTCAACCCACTGGCTTCAAACAGAGCTGACTCCAGGCCAGGGTCTGGAAACCATGTGATTCAGGCCTGGCCAGTCAGAGTGTCTATATTCCACCAACCACCCTGATTGGTCAGGGATGAGCATATGACCCAGTAAGACTCTTGAGGTTTACTGTGTCTGTTAAGAGAAGAGTAGTCTTTTTCCCCTGGATTTGACCTTGGGAGGCTGTAACCCTTGGGCTGCTGGCAGCCACCTTGTTATCACATGGAGCCTCCAGATGAAGCAGAAATGGGCAGAGCCAAGAGGTAGAGAGGCATCCAGGTCCTAGTTGGATCCTGGCCTGACGCTCATTACCCCTCACACTTGTAGATATCAATAAGTTTCTTCTCCCATCACCACGCAAAACTACTTGCCTGTGCAAATTCTGGTCTAACTGGAACACCATTTCTTCTCCAGCTGGCAAAATCCCCCTCCAGCATCTTAAAGACCAGCTGAAGCTGCTCCTTCCCTGAGGAGGCCAGCTCTCAGTCCCCTGCATAGGTGAGCATGGATACTGAATGAACCATTTCCACGTCTGCTCCACCACCAGCATAGGGGTCTCTCAAGGACAGTACCTTTATCTCCTTTAACTCTGTATCCAGTGCCCAGCATTCAGTAGGTGCTTACTAAATGCTGGTTGAATAAATAAATGAATGACTGCAGAGAAGCAAGCTAATCGTTCATCAAGTTTATGGATAACATGAAATTGGGAGCAGTTTCTAGCCAGAGGTTAGAATTGTATAGCAGACTGGCTTTCACAAATGAGAGTATGGCAAGGCTGAGTCGTAATCGGATGATGTCCATTAAGTAACTAGTTTGAAGAAGTCGTTGCTGGGAGTCTGTGAGAGCTGGGAATGTAATGGTTTCTGTGCACATTCCAAGACAAGCTGTGGGTGGCAGGTTGGATTTGGAGTGAAAGAAGCCGGCCACAGAGGGCCGCTCTCCCCATTGAGGTCAATTCATGGGTTTGTGACAAACAAGACTCAGGCAAGTCCTTCTTCCTCCAGGAAAGCACTCCTAGCTTTGTATTTTGGGAAACATAGAAGATTCAGGGAAGCAAGAAAAAAGCATTTAAAATAGTGAAAGGTAAGACAAATTGGATTTCTCAAGTCAGGTTAAAGATGCTTGTGTTGCTGCATCTGGAAGGAAAAGAGAGAGAAAACCATTTCTCCAATGGGCTTTTTTTTTTTTTTTTTTTTTTTTGCGGTACGCGGGCCTCTCACTGTTGTGGCCTCTCCTGTTGCGGAGCACAGGCTCCGGACGCGCAGGCTCAACGACCATGGCTCACGGGCCCAGTCGCTCCGTGGCATGTGGGATCTTCCCGGACCGGGGCACGCACGAAGCCGTGTCCCCTGCATCGGCAGGAGGACTCTCAACCACTGCACTACCAGGGAAGCCCTCCAATAGGCTTTAATGAGGGGACTCATCCCCCAGAGTGGAGAATGTGTCCCAAAATGGGAGTGATGGGTAGGGAGGTGGTTGGCAGCCTCCCCTGCCCCCACTGGATCCTCCCGAGCTGCTGCCACCCCTGCTGTTTACGCTTTTATCATTTGCAATGAAAGACGATGATGTGGGTGCATGTTGTATTGATCGTGACTCTTAGATTTTTATGTCATTGTGGAAAGCGGTAATTATGCTTGTCCACTCTGGAGGAAGCAAATGGCCCTGGGGGAGGATGACACAGGGCCTGGGAAACCTCAGAAGGCAGCCAGAGGGAGTCCAGCTCAGGAGATGGGGTCATGAGACAGGCAGTAAGGGGAAGGGGCTGGTTGAGCCTGAGAAGGGACAGGAATCCCACCAAGTGGATGCACTGTCTACCCTAGGCTATAGACATTTATTAAGCACCTATGGTGTTCAAGGTACTCAAGTCATTGTCCCACACTCCTCTGAAAGCCCTCCAGTGGCTTCCTTTCTGTGTTTAGAATAAATCCATTCTACCTACTGGGACATATGTCATCTGACCCCACCTACCTCTCTGGTCTCACCTCCATTCTCTGCCTTCCTCACTCACTAGCCACTTGGCCTTCTTCCTGGTCTGCCCACTCACTAAGCTTGGCCCTGCCTCAAGGTTTTTGCCCTTTGCCCTTGCTGTTCCCTCTGCCTGGAATGCTGTTTCCCATGCTCTGTCCTGCCATTATCTTCACATTCAGGTCTCAGCTCAAGTATCACCTCCTCATATAGTCCCATGTCATGTCCACACCAGTCTCTCTCTGACACATTACCTCATTTTCTTTTCCTCATCGCACTTCTCACTCTCACATATATTCTTGCCTATTTATGGGTTCATTATCTGTCTTGCCCACCAAAATGTAAATGCAGAAAGAATAGGAACCTTATCTCTTGTTCAGTGCTTTGCCACCAGCACCTGGAGGAATTCCTAGTACATGACACAAGTGTAATGAATATTGACAAATATTATTCCCTCTAGTTAATAGTAGAGGAAATGGAGGCTTAGAGAGTATATGAATTAGGACTATGTTTGACTAAAAGTAACAGAACATCCAACTAATACGCAGAAGTGGGTGACTGCTGACACTGGTCCAATTGCTCAGTGATGGCCTCATAAGCTGAGGAACTCTCCATCGTTCTGCCCAGTTTTTCTTAGGCCATTACTCTTAGCTTGCTCCTCATGGTCGTAGAGTGGCTGCTGACGTAATTTGACATTCAAAGCAGGAAGGAGAGGAGAAGGCAAAATTCTGATCTAGTCAAGTATGTTTTCCTTTTTCTTTTTTTAAATTTATTTATTTATTTTTGGCTGTGCTGGGCCTTCGTTTCTATGAGAGGGCTTTCTCAAGTTGCAGCGAGCGGGGGCCACTCTTCATTGTGGTGCGCAGGCCTCTCACTATTGCGGCCTCTCTTGTTGCGGAGCACAGGTTCCAGATGCGCAGGCTCAGTAGCTGTGGCTCACGGGTCCAGTTGCTCCACGGCATGTGGGATCTTCCCAGACCAGGTCTCGAACCCGTGTCCCTTGCATTGGCAGGCAGATTCTCAACCACTGCGCCACCAGGGAAGCCCTGTTTTCCTTTTTATTGGGCCTTTTCCATTTCCAGAACACCCCTCACCAGGATTCTACTTCCAGCTCATTGGCTGGATCCATGTCGTTTGCTGCAAGAGATACTGGGAGGCTTTCTGGGCTCCAAACAGAGGAAGACAGAGGAGAGGTGGGTTATCCAGGAATGCTGAGTGAGCCAACTTCAGTGACGACCATGGAGAGGTGGCCTATGAACAGCAGAACTGAGATCTGAGCCTACATATGTCTGACCCCAGGGTCCATGCCCTATTTACCACACCCTGCTTCCCTCCTGGCCTCTGAGTGAGAGAGCAAAGGCACTAGAGCAGATACCAGAGTGCCATCAGGTCTGTAGCCTAGCATGTGCCATTCTGTGATACCTGGCCTTTCTCCATCCCAACACCTCCCCTCCCTCCACAACACACCCCAGTGCCCAAGCCAAGACAATCCACTCAGGGCTCCTAAACCCACCGAACCTTCCCTCCTCTGTCCCTTTGCAAAGATGCTCAGAGTGAGTTCCTGCTACCCCTACACCACTCTACTTATCCTTCAAAGACCAAGCTCAAGTGTCACCTCCTCTAATTCTTCCCCTTTCTTGCTTAGTCATCTGCTAGGGACCTTCCCTCACTGGAGAGGGAAAGACAGACAATAAACAAACAAACAAAATAAATAAGACCATTTTATAGAGAGTTAGGTGTAATGATGAAAACAAAACAGGGTGACATGTTAGAAAGCAACTGAGAGGCTGTGGTAGATGGAATAGTGCCCTCAGAGATATTCACGTCCTAGTCCCTGGAACCCGTGAATATGGTAGGTTATATAGCAAAGGGGAATTAAGGTTGCAGATGGAATTAAGGTTGTGTATAATAAAGACTTGGCTGGCCTCTGTCCCTGGTTCCTGGGAGGTAACCTCTATATCTTTGGAATTTCTGGAGTGATAGGACTGTATTTGTTATTCATGGTGGCCCCTTGGACCACACCTGATAGTTTATACTAATGAGGTGGCAGGATGGAGGCCGATCGTGCCAGAAAGACTAGCCATGTGATTAGAAAAATTGGAACTTTGAGCCACGTGATATCAGCCTGATGAGGAGAAGGGAGCTGGACATCGAGTTCAGCCCCTTGACCAATGATTCAGTCACATTGGTCAGTCATGCCTACACAATGAAACCTCAACAAAAACTCTGCACACTGAAGGTCCAGTGAGCTTCGTGGTTGGCAATACTCTGTGCTGTTGCACATTGATGTGTAGGAGGGTAAGGCATTCCTGACAACATGGGGAGAGGACACAGAAGTTTCATGTTTGGGGCCCCTAGACCTCATCCTCTGTACCTCTCCCCTTGACTGGTTCTGAATTGTATCCTTTTATAATCATAAATATCATGCTTTCGTGAGTTCTCTGAGCCACTCCAGCAAATTATAGAAACTAAAGGGGTAGTGAGAACCCCTGAATTGGTAGCCAGCTGGTCAGAATTGAGGGCAGCCTGGGGACTCCTGAACTTGCGGCTGGTGTCTGTGGAGGACTGTGGCCTTAACTTGTGAAGTTTGGTCTAATTCCAGGTAGTTGGTGTCATCGTAGGTCACTAGACAGCTGACCTTGAGTTGGGAGATTACAGGTGTACCTTAGAGATAGTGCAGGTTCAATTCCAAACCACCACAATAAAGCCAACACTGCAATAAAGTGAGTCCCATGAATTTTTTGGTTTCCCAGTGCATATAAAAGTTATGTTTACACTATACTGTAGTTCATTAAGTGTGCAATGGCATTATGTCTAACAAAAAGTACATATCTTAATTTAAAAATACTATATTGCTAAAAAATACTAAACATCATCTGACCTTTCAGTGAGTCGTGATCTCTCTGTTGGTGGGGGCTCTTGCCTTGATGTTGATGGCTACTGACTGATCAGGGTGGTGGCTACTGAAGGTTGGAATGGCTGTGGCAACTTCTTAAAATAAGACAACAATAAAGTTTGTGATATCGATTGACTTTTTTCACGAACAATTTCTCTGTAGCATACAATACTGTTTGATGGCGTTTTACCCATGGTAGAACTTCCTTCAAAATTGGAGTCAATTTTCTCAAACCCTGCCACTGCTTTATCAATTAAGTTTGTGTAGTATTCTAAATGCTTTTTTGTCATTTCAACAATGACGTTCGCTGTCTTATATGGGGCATGGTTCGTGGTGCCCCAAAATTATTACAATCAAAGATCACCAATCACAGATCACCATAACAAAAATAATAATAATGAAAAAGTTTGAAATATTTTGAGAATTACCAAAATGTGATGCAGAGATATGAAGTGAGCAAATGCTGTTGGAACAATGGTGCCGATAGACTTGCTCAGTCCTGGGTTGCCACAAATCTTTGATTTGTAAGATTACAATATCTGCGAAGCCAAAAAAAAAAAAAAACAAGGTATGCTTATATCCCAGATTATCCAGTGGACCTGATAACAAGGGCCCTTGGAAATGGAAGAGAAAGGCGGAAGAGAGAGAACCAGAGAGACGGCAGTGTGAGAGTGACTCAACCCAACTTTGCTGACTTTGAAGTTGGAGAAGGGGCTGAGAGGATGGTGGAAGGCGGGTAGCCTCTAGAAGGTGGAAAAGGCAAGGAAACAGATTCTCCCCTACAGCTTCCAGAAGGAATGCAGTCCTGCTGACACCTTGGTTTTAGCCCCAAAAGACCCAGTTTGGACTTCTGACCTCTGGAACAGTAGAATAACAAAAGTATGTTGTTTTAAACCTCTAAATTCGTGGTCATTTGTTACAGCAGCAGTGGTGAACTAATACAGTGGTATTACTTTGTTTGTATTAGTGGGGGAGGGTCAGGGAAGGCCTCTCTGAGAAGGTGACAATTAAGTTGAAATCTTCTGTCACATTGTTACTGGCTTTGCTTCTAAGAGCCTTAAAAATGTAAACCTTACCTGATTCAGTTTTGTACACCCACTACTTACTGGAGACCCGGCAGGGTCACACTCCTCAGGAATTTTTTCCCTCCCAGCATTTTCATTTTATTCTGTTTTAAACAATTCAGTAAAATTGTCTTTGTGTGTGTGTGTGTGTGTGTGTGTGTGTGTGTGGTCTATGAATTTTAACACATTTATAGATTCATGTAACCACCACAATCAGGATACAGAAGAGTTCCATCACCCCCATGAAGCACAGTCTCCCTTTATCATCACACACGTTCCACACCCTTACCCCCCAGCCATCACTGACGTATTCTCCATCACTATAGCTTTGTTTTTTTGAGAAGGTCACATAAATGGAATCACACAATATGTAGCCTTTGAGACTGGCTTCTTTCACTCGTCATAATGCCTCTGAAATTCATTCAAGTCGTCGCATGAATCAATAATTAATTCTTTCTTATTGCAGAGTATTATTCCATTGAATGGATGTACTACAGTTTCTCCATTCACCTATTGGAGGACGCTTGGATTGTTTACCATTTAGGCAATCACCAATAGAGCTGCTATGAACATTTTTGTTCCAGTTTTCACATGAACATAAGTTTTCATTTCTCTAGGGTAAATAAATATCCAGGAGTGGGATTGCTGGGTCATATGGTAAGTATATGTTTAACTTTATAAGAAACTGCTAAACTGGTTTCCAGAGGGACTGACCATTTTGCATTCCCACCGGCAGTCTATGAGGGTTCCAGTTGCTCTGCATCCTCACCAGCACTTGGTTTTCTCAGTATGTTTTTTGCTTTGTCCATTCATAAAAGTGTGTAATTGTAACTTTGCCCTAATCTTGTTGAACATCTTTTTGCATGCTTATTGGCCATCCTTACATCCTCTTGGATGACGTTTCTGTTGAAATCTTTTGCCCAGCTTTTATTTGGGTTGTTTGTTTGCTTTTTGTTGAGTTTTGAGAGTTCTTCATATACTTGGGATACAAATCTTTTGCTGGACATGTGGTTTGTAAATATTCTCTCCAAGTCTGTAGCTTGTCTTTTCTTTCTCTTAAAGGTGTCCTTCTCATAGCAGAAGGTTTGCTTTTGATGATGCTCAATTTATCCTTTTATGAATTGTGCTTTTAATGTTATAACTCTACCTACTCCCAGGTCATGAAGATTTGTCCCTTTTGTTATCTTCCAAAAGTTGTATCTATAATCTATTTAGAATTAAATTTTGGATAAAGAGAAAGATTTAAGTTAAAAAAATTTTAAGTGGTTGCTTTAGGAATAGCCATGCTTAACTTTTCCAGTCCACTTAGAATTAATATTTTACCACTTCATGTGGAATGAAGAAACCTTACCACTATATAGGTCACTTTGCCGTCCTCCTTTTATGTTATATTTCTCTTCTATATGACATCTACATTCATTGAAATCCCATCAGGTAATGTTATATTTTTGTTTTCAATCATCAGACATATTTTAAAGAGCTCAACAGGAGAATCAACAGGAGAAATATAGTCTATAATATATTTCCAAATATTTACCATTTCTGCTACTCTTCCTTACTCCTATTTCAAGTTTCTTTCTGATGTTATCTTCCTTCTGTTGAAGAACTTCCTTTAGCAATCTCTTAGTCCAGGTCTTCTGGCAACAAATTTTCTTAGCCTTCCGCCATCTGAAAATGTCTTTATTTTACCTTATTTCCTGAAATATATTTCCTGTGAAGAATTCTGAGCTGAGAGTTTTTTCCTTTGAGAATTTTAAAAAATGTTGTTCCACTTCCTGCTGGCCTTTGTGGTTTCCAATGTGAAATCTACAGTCATTTGAATCACTGTTCCCCTATAGGTAATATGTCATTTTCTCTGGTTGCTTTCAAGATTTTTTCTTTTGTCTTTAGTTTTCAAAAGTTTAATTATGATGTGTCTGGGCATAGATTTCTTCATATTTATTCCGTTTTGGATTCACTGAACTTCTTAAATCTGTGTGTTTATATTTTTCACCAAATTTGGAAAATTTCCATCATTATTTCTTCAATTTTTTTTCTGGACCTCCCTCTTTCTCTTCTCCTTCCAAGACCCCAGTGATATCAATGTTAGATCTCTGAGGCTCTGTTCATTTTAATCCAATCTTTTTTTCTCTGTGTTATTAAGATTAGATAACTTCTATTATTCTATCTTCAAGTTCACTGTTTCCTCTATCATCTCCATTTTACTATTGAGCCCATGCAGCGAGTTTTTAAAATCTCAGTTATTGTATTTTTCACTTCTAAATTTCCATTTGGTTCTTCTTGACATCTTCTATTCCTAGGCTGAGACTTTTTGTCTTTCCATTCACTTCAAGAGTGTTTGCCCTTATATATTGGGCTATTTTTATAACAGCTGCTGTAAAATCTTTGATATCTCAGGAGAGTCATCTCCGCATTGGCATCTGTTGATTGTCTTTCCCAAATAAGTTGAGATTTTCCTGGCTCTTCCCATGCAGAGTAGTTTTTTGTTTTGGGCTGCATTGGGTCTTCGTTGCTGCGTGTGGGCTTTCTCTAGTTGCGGTGAGCAGGGGCTATTCTTCGGTGCAGTGCGTGGTCTTCTCATTGCGGTGGTTTCTCTTGTTGCGGAGCACAGGTTCGAGGCGCATGGGCTTCAGTAGTCGTGGCACGCAGGCTCAGTAGTTGTGGCACACAGGCTTAGTTGCTCCCTGGCATGTGGGATCCTCCTGGACCAGGGATTGAACCTGTGTCTCCTGCATTGGCAGGCAGATTCTTAACCACTGCGCCACCAGGGAAGTCCCACAGAGTGTTTTATATTTTTCCTTTAGCAGGCAATTGACCTATTTGGGTTTAGATCACAGGTTCCCACAAGCCTCCTGTGGGTCATGGTTCCAGTGTCAGTGCAATTTTCAAAGCTTTTGCAGTGCTATTTGGATCTGTCCCGTATGTGCACCTCCCCATGGCCAATCTGGGATTTGGGCAGTGGTCTATCCTCAGATGTTCAGTTCTCTGGTCTCTGCAGGCTGTTTAGGGTCAGGCCATGCACAGTTTGGGGAGGAGCCCAGGATTTCATAAACAACTTCAAGGGGCTGCTTTTCCCAACTCCTCCCTTTCTGTGATCTCCCCTGGACTTTCCAGTTCACTGAGGTTGCCCTTTGCTGGTCCCCAGACCAGAGGCTGAGTCTCTATTTACTTCCCCTACCATGTACTTCCTTAACTGCTATTGTGGAGCCCAAGGGGCTTGCCCACCATCATGGACCATGTCTCCTCTCACTGGAGTTCTAGGTTGCCACCAGCCCACACTGCTACTGCTGCAGCTGCCATCACATGATTTATTGGAGGCTGGGGTGCAAGACAATGGAAAAAAAGGGGGTAAAGAAAAAAGAAAAGAAAAACAGAAGGCTTCTGCATTCTCTCACCTTTCTTGGTCCTCAAGCCAGAATCAGAGGGCTTTTCCTGGAGCTCTCTTTGTAGGTTCCAATACCCACTTCAAGGTTTCGGGCTGCATTGAATTCAGCCCAGGAGATACTGGGTGGGGCAGGGGGGTGGGGAAATAGTAAACTTACCACTGATTTGGTGTTACTTTGATATCTGAGACACCATAATATCTGTAAAGCCCTTTATCTTGGGACCCAGCACATAGTAAGTGCTCAAGAAGTGATAGCTACTCTTGATGTTATTATTACCACTTATTTGCTTGTAGGCAGAAGAGACTTCAAATCCATGCATTCCGTCCAGGTTTTAAGCTACACTCAGTGGGAGAGACAGGACAAGTGTGTTTACCTCATCTTACCTGGAATTGGAAACTCCCAGTCATATTTTAAAGGACACTGCATGCAAGCATACAGAGGTGGTACGGTGCTAAAGTCATCATTTAGTGAGCACATGACAGAGCTTTAGGCTCGCAGCTTTATGCCCTTATGCTTAGGCAGCTCAGGGTTTGAACCTAGCTGTCCCTCTTTCTAGCTGTGTGATGCTGGGCAAGAATCCAAATGTATATGATCCTCAGGTTCCTTGCCTGTAAAACAGGGACAATTATAGGATTGTGGTGAGGACGATGCAATAATGTCTGTAAAGCTCTTTATCTTGGGACCCAGCACACAGTAAGTGCTCAAGGCATTGATGGCAACTCTTGGTGTTATCGTTACCACCTGGGGTTGCAAGTTACAGAGACGAACTCTGCCTATATTAAGCAAAAGGGAAGGTATATCTGGGGCTCCCAGAATCCACAGGAGCTGAGGGGGACGAAGTCAAGGAGCACCAGCGACTGCAGGCTGGCTTGAGGTTTACAGCTGAGTTCATTCCTAGCCCCACAGCATGGGACACACTGCCCCCAGGCTCCCATGGTGGGAGGCAGGTGCTATCACCGCCCTCCCATGAAGACCATGCTCACTGGGGACACTTCCAGAGAGGAACAGGGACTAACAAGCAAGGAGGGTGGCTTCTGGAAAGCTCTCCCCACCAAAAATCCTCTTCCCTTTTACTACTTATACGACCATAGGCAAGTAACCTAACCTCTCTATACCTCAGTTTTCTCAGCTGTGAAATAAGCCTAATAATCATATGAACTGACGATTTCATCCAATAATGTCAGAAAAGGATTAATCAGGCTTAGGCACTGAGCTAGTGCTCAGTTATAAAGTATTATTATTATTACTACATGTGGCTGCTCCTTCAGTCCTCACAACAATCTCTGTGTGTTACTGACCTCGCTCTCCAGGTGGAGAAACTTATAGAGGTGCAGCGATTTGGCCCAGGACACAGGTGGACTTTAAAGCTGGTTTGAATCGTACCTGTCGTCAGGGTGGAGGTGGTGTCACCAACGGTGGGGCAGGCCCCCAGTGAAAGGACGACAGCCACAATGGGGGCAGCATTCGGGGAAGGGGGTCTTGAAGTGAGGGGAGTGTGGGAGCCCCTCCATCTGAGGTCCTGCATATGTCCTCTGGAAGCAAGGTGCTGCCTGCAGCGTGGGTTCACTTGTGTGTGCAAAGTGTGTCTCCTCTCAGCACACATGTGTCCTGCTCTGTGCTTTTCTCATGAAAAACATCAGTGATGTGGATGGGGCGTCAGGATGAGAAACCTGTTGGAGAACACACTCGTGGGCTGGGGGACAGGACAGGGTCCCCACAGGGCCTGAGGGTTGTAGGGATTGGCAGGAGAAGCCCTGAGCTGACCGGGCATGCTGGTCCCATCTGGAGGGTACAGCTGGGGCAGGGCGGGGGGCCAGGTCCAGGCTGCCAGAAGGACAAGAAAGCTGGGGTGGAGAAACAGGGGGACCGAGAGGGACCCATCGTGAGATGGGAGGTGATGGGGCTGCAGATGGTACCTCTTTTTCTTTCCATGTTTTTTTCCTCCACTTAAGAAAAAGCTGTAATGAGGCAGCCTATGGAATTGCAAGATTGATTGTGTCGTTCTGGCCTTTGAGGGAAGAAGGGGGAAAAAAATCAAATTATCGGACAGGGTCCTTTTAAGGAGCTGCTGTTTTAATTTATTTTTTTATATTTTGTCAATAGCTGTTGTTTTTTCTTAAACAAGTGCTGTACTTTATAAATGGATTTTGCTGGACAAAACAAACACAGTCATTTAATACTTCCTTCTAAAACTTGCTGAAAATGTGGTGAGTGACTATGATGGACACAGGGCCATACCACCACTCGGAAGTGTGACAGGTGGCTTTAGAGAGACACACAGCCCCAGGTGGGGCGGGAAGGGAATTGGACACAGCAGCAGACCTGTGGCACAGAAGACCACCTCCCGGCCACACGGACAAGTTCCCACACCTGTTGAGGCTCCATGTCCCCCAGCTGGGGAGAACATTTTTAAAAACAGAGATTGCCTCCCACCTTGAAGAGTCTGATTCAGTGGGTCTGGAGTGGTCCCCAGATTGTGTTCTTTTTAAGCTCAGGGAATTGAACAATAAATCTCAATTCCTCAGCTTGGCCTTGCAGCCACCCCTGGGAGACATCCCTGCCCTCATCCCCACTCCATCCCAAGAGCCCTGGACTCCTCTGGATGCCCCCAGCCTCTGTCCCCCTGCTTCCTTCGCCTGCAGTTCAGACTCAGCTTTTCAAATGGCATTCAACCTCCTAACCCTGGGCAGGGCTCTCCCACTTGTTCACTCATTCATTCAGCTGCTCATTAAAAATGTGTTTATTCAGCTTCTCTATATGCCAGCCACTGGGCTGGGTATTACAGTGAGTAATATACAGAGATACAGGGAGAATAGAGAGTCCTTGCCTTCCAGAAATGCACAATACAGAGGAGAGGGAGGGAGGGAGCTGGCTCTGAGCAGGGGTCTCTAAACCCAGACGTCCCCTGGGGTGGGGCAGGCCCCTAGGGGAGCAGAGGCAGGGCTGTGGTTAAGGCCCATGCAGGCCCTTTCCAAACTCCACTGCAGCCTGACTTGGCCTTGCGGAAAGCAGCTCAGTGTTGACCCGTTTTGCAGGAGAAGCTAAATCCAGGTATGTATATGAAATCTCCTGTTTTTTAAAAGCTGCTTGGTTTTCTTTAAATTCATCCTCCCTGGGAGCCACACAAAACTGGCCTGCTTGCCGGGTGGCTGCTTGGCAGCTGGGTCTCTGTAGCTCCAACCCTCTCGGAGCCTGACTTGGCAGGGCCTGGCGGGTGGAGTGAGGGCGGCGGAGGTAGAATGTCCTCCTTCAAAGGCCGCCCTGGGTGGGTGATGCTTGACCAGAGAGTCTGCCCTGGAACCGAGCTCACGCCCCTGGGCTCAGCCATCTACCTGGGACATCCCCACCCTGGTCCCTGGCCCTGAGCTGGCCCCCTCCCAACAAGGCGGGTCTCTTTTCTCCAACGTAGCGTCTCCCAGGAAGCGGCGCTTCACCCCAGTCGCTCTGCGGACTTAAATAATAAATTGCAGAAGAGAGAGGGGAATTAAGCAATGCAGTGTGGGAGGTGGAGACTGGAGGCTGAGGCTGAGATGGAATATCTGAAGAGGAATCAGAAGTGAAAAGGGGCAGACGGGTGGGCTCCGGCCCTCCACCGGGGGCTGCAGGGGCACCGGGGATGGGTCTCCTTGCTGCCCTGTCCTCGGAGCTTAGGCCTGGAGCAGAGCTGCATCGCAGCCTCGATCTTGTCGAAACCAGGAATCCAATTTGGTCCTGTGGCTACTTAAAGCAAGATGAAGCCCACTGTCATGCCCCTCACCCCTCAGCACGAGCCTGGCTCACTCAGGCTTGGCACCCAGGACCCCTCAGATGCCTCCCCCTGGGAGTCCATCCTGACCAGTTGGAGTGAAGGTTCTGCCCAGCCCGGGCCGGGGGTAGGGGCAGGGGAGCCTTGTTCCTGGCACCCTTGCCCTTCCTTCCTCTCTGCATTTCCTTACTCTGAGGACCCCAGGGAGCCCTGGCAGGCCCAAGGCTAACACGCATGCCACAAGCAGCAGACACAGAGATGTGTGTGGTGGTTAGAAAGACCCCAGGCTGGGGAGAGCCCTGGAGTGAGATGGGAGGGGTGGGGAAAGCTAACCTGGGCCTGTGTGGAGTTGGGGGATCCCATGGCAGCAAGACCGTGCTTCACTTCTGAGGTGAGGCCTGGGGAGCATGGAGGCCCACAGAGACCTCCACCAACCCACTCGGCCCCCAGCCAACAAGACAAGAAACTCCTTTTGGAGGGGTCGGTATAGACAGGCTTGGAGCAAAACAGAGGGTCCCCATGTGCCCCTGGAGGAAGAATGTTTCTCTTGGAATGAGAAATTCACCAGGGTGGCCCTGAAACATGATGAGGGGACCTCAGTGGCCGGGAAGGGACATGTGGCAGGGGATGGACCCAGGACCTGGCCGGACTGGGGACCACACGGGCAGCCAGTGTGGAGGAGTGGAGAGCTCTGGGAATGTGGACACAACATGGATGTGGTGAGCTCGGCTCCCATTCAAGGTCTCCACCCTTCGTGGGCCCTGCTCCCACCTTAAGTTCGACTCCAACCCTAGTGAGAAGCAGGAACTTGCAAGTGACCTAGGAGACCGAGAATTGACCAAGAACACCTTGAAATGACTACATTTAGCCTGAGTTTACTGTAGTGGGGGTTAAGATAAGATTAAGTTTTACATGAACACACTACTATATTTAAAATAGCTAAAACAACAAGAACCTACTGTATAGCACAGGGAACTCTGCTCAATATTCTGTAATAACCTAAATGGGAAAAGAATCTGAAAAAGAATAGATACATGTATATGTATAACTGAATCACTTTGCTGTATACCTGAAACTAACACAATATTGTTAATCAACTGTGCTCCAATATAAAATAAAAATGGAAAAAAAAAGGTTAAGCTCAGTTTTTAAAAACCTGAGACTATTTTTACACACCTGGGTTTCTAACCTGGAGACTCTGCCTGATGCTCAGCTCAGAGTTCTCAAGAGGCATTTGGGGTCCGGGCAGGCCCTCTACTGAGGGTCTGCGCTGTGGCGGTTTCCATCCTGGGACAGGGGATGCAGCAGTGAGCACAGCTGAGGCGAGGTCCCGGCACTGATGTTGGAGGAGGAGACGGGCGATACAAAAGTGGAAGTGATGTGATGGTGGTGAGTGCTTGAGAGAACAATAGCACAGAACCCTGTGATGGAGCCTCAGGGCTGCTGTGGAGGACATCCAGGGGGACCTCTCTCAGGAGGGGACACTGGGTTGAGTCTCAAATGCGGAGAAGGAGCTGAAGGCTAAGGTCGGTGGAGAAGGCTTTCCAGGGGAAGGGACGGCAGGTGCAAGGGGCCAGAGGTGGGATGGCTCACGGGAGCACGGCGGGTGGGGCCAGGGGGCTGCAGCATGGTGTGCGCAGCGATGGGCCCAGGAAGGCACGGGGTAGAGGGTGTCTGCCCTTCATTCTGTATGATGGGAAGTCAGGGGCCAGAGGAGGTAAAGCAGGGAAGAGACCTGATCTGATTTACTACTTTTAAAGGATATCTCGGCAACAGGGGACAATCTGCCGTGCCCCGCACCGCCCCACCGTGACCCCCTCGGACGCCACCTGACTCCACATCCACGCCAGCCTCGTGGCCTCATGGGCCCCCACAACCCCTAGCCCACTCCACGTGCCTGCCTCCACAAAGACTCTTATCACTCAACACCACACAGCAAACAGGAACTTAATTTGCTGGGAACCAAACATTTCCAACAACAAGTCTTGGTTTGTTTTCTCTCTTCTCACTTTCCCTCCAAATAACATTTCCTGTGTCCTTTGCCATTCTGAATCCTTCCTTCCCTCCCATGATTTGCCCTTCCTTGTCTTCCCCCCTTTCTCTCCTGACTGCTTCCCCCTCCCCACGTTAAACACTTGAGCCTTTTCCCCAGGGACCAAATGAATACTTCTTCCACATATGTCGTGTGCTAAGCACAGACACGTGTAATATCTATGACAATTGTCACAGGACTCTCACTTGAAAGTTGAGGAAACCCAGACCACATTGGTCTAGAATGGAACGGCTTATGTAGCTGGAAAGTCCTTGGGAAGATCTCACTTCAGTCATAGCTGGACCTAGGGGTGCAAACCATGTTTTTAGGACTTTGTTATGGACTGAACGTTTGTGTCCCCCCGCCACAAGATTCACATGTTGAAGCTGCAAACCCTAATGTGACTGTATTTGAAGATAGGGGCTTTATGGAGGTAATCAAGGTTAAGTGAGGTCATAAAGATGGGGTCCTGATCCCACAGGATTATTATCCTTATAAGAAGAAGCACAAGAGTGCTGGTTGTCCCTCTCTCTCTCTCTACTTTGTCAGCACCTTGATGGTGGATTCTCAGCCTCCAGCGCTATGAGAAATAAATGTCTGTTGTTCAAGCCACAGTCTATGGCATTTTGTTATAGCAACTGAGCTGACTGAGACGGACTTCGTTTCTTTCACCTTTCAGCTCTGCTTTCCTCTGAGTTGAAGTCATTCTCGGACAAACCTACCTCTTCATGGAGGCCCCGCAGCAGCTCCAAGCTGCATACTCATGCTCACCACCCCAGGAGAGCTAGCTTCTCTTTAGCAATAGTTCCAACAAAGGTGCCAGAATATATATAGTCTTGCCGGCCAGGCCCAGATCACATACCCATGCCTGAAACTAGAGGCCAGGGTCAGCCCTGCCGGAACTACTGGGAGATGAGGTTTTCCCAGATGAGAGTCGCGCAGGGGAAAGATGTGGGTCAGGCGGGATTGGCAGGCCGCCCTGTTTTGAGTGAGGACCTGGAGGCTCAGAGAGCTTAGGGACTTGCTCGGGACCCTGGAGCTGATTTGTGCTCCCAAGCCTGCTGACCCACCCCCCTTCCCCTGCCCCTACCCCTCCATAGCCCGCCCCGTGCCTACACAAGATGCTTCCCTCTGTCGTGGCAGCCCCCTCCAGGCCTGTCCTCTCCTCTGACCAGCAGCTCGCCCAGCTCCCCTGTCTGCCTTCTTCCTTCTTCCTCAGCACCAGCTCCTGTTGTGGCCCCAGTCCTGAGTTAAGCCGTGGGTTGTGGGTGTGACTATTCAGGCCACTAACCCAAGTGTGCCCAAACCACAACCTTACATTCCTATTATCTGTATTCTTCTTTATTGCAAACCCTCATTTCCTGCCCAGCAGAAGAAAATAAGTGTTGGTCAGTTCAGCGACTGGTGTTTATACTCAGTTGATTCGGAGTTCCCCCTCCCTGTCTCCTGGTCCCCGGATTCCAGTGAATGTGGGTGGTATCACAACGTGGGTAGGTAGTTGGCAGATGGGTCATAGGTTGGTGTCTGCCCTGCTGACACCCCCAAGACATACACGGGCACATCTGGTTCTTGGCTGTCATCTCCCTTCAGTGCTGGCAGCCGATGAGGTGTCTGTGTCCTCATCTGGTCCCTGCTTGCAAGGGCCAAGACAGGGCACAGGGGACCTGGGGGCCTCGCTCAGCCAGGTGCCCCCTGCAATCAGATCTTCAGCTCTGCTGGGGGTATAATCCTTCCTAGCTGCCCTGCTTCAGGGATTCCCTCCCCTCCCTCCTCCAGACCTAGAACAGCCCCAGCAGGGCCCAGCTCACTCATTTCATTCCTTACACTCTCTCTCTTTCCCAGCCAGACAGAATTTTTAACCTCACGTATCTGTGGTGACCAAAAATGCGCTGGGCAGGCATTGTTCCAAGTTTACTGTTTATGATGGCACCTGGGCCTTTGGGAGCTCAAAAGCTAAGATTTAGCTACTTTTGATTCTCTCTGCTCCTCCGCATAGCCTGCATCCTGCAGGTCGGGTCTGGCTGCTGTGGGTGGTGGGAGTGTGATACAGTAAAGAGGGCATTGCAGGCCTCGCTGGCCCTCGCTGGCCCTCGCTGGCCCTCGCTGGGGAAGATGTCACAGTGTCACCCACCTCAGGCTGGCTGGGGTGAAGCCACAACCCTGGGAGAGACAAGGCCATCTCTAGTGACACTGTGTGCTGAGAGCCACACATGGGGGTGGGGGCAGCTATAGAGGTGGGTCCCTCCCTGTGGGGCAGGCCTATCAAGGCAGCCAGACGCCCAGTGGGGAGCTCCTGGCAGAGGCCGGAAAAGCTGCCCTGCCCGCCACCTAGAGGCCAAGCGGACCAGGAACTTGAGAGCACCAGCCACAGTTGGTGACCAAGGCCCAGGGGCTGATATCGGAGCTGGAGGAGCCCATCTTGTTGGGCCGGACCCGGGCTTCTTGGCTTCTCTGTGTTTATACCTTTGTTAAGTCCCAGCAGTAACAAAACTGTGCACAGGGGACCCAGGGAAAAGGTTATTCACACGGGAGCCAGGACATAAAAAGGGGCAGCACTTGCCACTGATCCCTGAGGGGTGGGTGGCAGGAATCAGAGGGAGAGACCCCCAGGGAGAGAGGGAATCCGAAGAAGCAGTGGTCTAGGTTTAATTAATGGAAACAGGAGCCCCTCGTAGGGGCTCCCAACTCAGAGGAACAACTGCAGACTCCAGACAGCAGGCTCATCTGCTTACTCACATCAGGGAATATCACCTGGCCCCAGCAGTCTCCTGGACTCTGAACCTTTTGAGAGTACTGATGACCTCAGTCAGGTGTCTTTTGGTTCCAAGTGGCCAAAGCCCCACTGTGACTATCAGTCACAAGAGGAAATATGCTGACTCACAACTGAAAGTCAAGAGATGGCTGAGCTGGCCATTGAGAGCCTCTGTGAAAGTTAATTTTATGTCAACTTGGCTGGGCCATGGGACCAGGATATTCAGTCAAACATTATTCTGGGTGTTTCTGTGAGGGTGTCTCTGGATGAGATTCACTTTTTTTTTTTTTTTTTTTAACATCTTTATTGGAGCATAATTGCTTTACAATTGTGTGTTAGTTTCTGCTTTATAACAAAGTGAATCCATTATACGTATACATATGTTCCCATATCACTTCCCTCTTGCGTCTCCCTCCCTCCCACCCTCCCTATCCCACCCCTCTAGGTGGTCACAAAGCACTGAGCTGATCTCCCTGTGCTATGCGGCTGCTTCCCACTAGCTATCTATTTTACATTTGGTAGTCTATATATATCCATTCCTCTCTCTCGCTTTGTCACAGCTTACCCTTCCCCCTCCCCATATCCTCAAGTCCATTCTCTAGTAGGTCTGTGTCTTTATTCCTGTCTTACCCCTAGGTTCTTCATAACATTTTTTTCCTTAAATTCCATATATATGTGTTAACATACAGTACTTGTCTCTCTCTTTCTGACTTACTTCACTCTGTATGACAGACTCTAGGTCTATCCACCTCATTACAAATAGCTCAATTTCATTTCTTTTTATGGCTGAGTAATATTCCATTGTATATGTGTGCCACATCTTCTTTATCCATTCATCCGATGATGGACACTTAGGTTGTTTCCATCTCCAGACTATTGTAAATAGAGCTGCAATGAACATTTTCGTACATGACTCTTTTTGAATTATGGTTTTCTCAGGGTATATGCCCAGTAGTGGGATTGCTGGGTCGTATGGTAGTTCTATCTGTAGTTTTTTAAGGAAAGTCCATACTGTTCTCCATAGTGGCTGTACCAATTCACATTCCCACCAGCAGTGCAAGAGTGTTCCCTTTTCTCCACACTCTCTCCAGCATTTATTGTTTCTAGATTTTTTGATGATGGCCATTCTGACTGGTGTGAGATGATATCTCATTGTAGTTTTGATTTGCATTTCTCTAATGATTAATGATGTTAAGCATTCTTTCATGTGTTTGTTGGCAGTCTGTATATCTTCTTTGGAGAAATGTGTATTTAGGTTTTCTGCCCATTTTTGGATTGGGTTGTTTGTTTTTTGGTATTGAGCTGCATGAGCTGCTTATAAATTTTGGAGATTAATCCTTTGTCAGTTGCTTCATTTGCAAATATTTTCTCCCATTCTGAGTGTTGTCTTTTGGTCTTGTTTATGGTTTCCTTTGATGTGCAAAAGCTTTGAAGTTTCATTAGGTCTCATTTGTTTATTTTTGTTTTTATTTCCATTTCTCTAGGAGGTGGGTCAAAAAGGATCTTGCTGTGATTTATGTCATAGAGTGTTCTGCCTATGTTTTCCTCTAAGAGTTTGACAGTTTCTGGCCTTACATTTAGGTCTTTAATTCATTTTGAGCTTATTTTTGTGTATGGTGTTAGGGAGTGATCTAATCTCATACTTTTACATGTACCTGTCCAGTTTTCCCAGCACCACTTATTGAAGAGGCTGTCCTTTCTCCACTGTACATTCCTGCCTCCTTTATCAAAGATAAGGTGACCATATGTGCGTGGGGTTATCTCTCGGCTTTCTATCCTGTTCCATTGATCTATCTTTCTGTTTTTGTGCCAGTACCATACTGTCTTGATTACTGTAGTTTTGTAGTATAGTCTGAAGTCAGGGAGCCTGATTCCTCCAGCTCCGTTTTTCGTTCTCAAGATTGCTTTGGCTATTCGGGGTCTTTTGTGTTTCCATACAAATTGTGAAAATTTTTGTTCTAGTTCTGTGAAAAATGCCAGTGGTAGTTTGATAGGGATTGCATTGAATCTGTAGATTGCTTTGGGTAGTAGAGTCATTTTCACAATGTTGATTCTTCCAATCCAAGAACATGGTATATCTCTCCATCTATTTGTATCATCTTTAATTTCTTTCATCAGTGTCTTATAATTTTCTGCATACAGGTCTTTTGTCTCCTTAGGTAGGTTTATTCTTAGATATTTTATTCTTTTTGTTGCAATGGTAAATGGGAGTGTTTTCTTGATTTCACTTTCAGATTTTTCATCATTAGTGTATTGGAATGCCAGAGATTTCTGTGCATTAATTTTGTATCCTGCTACTTTACCAAATTCATTGATTAGCTCTAGTAGTTTTCTGGTAGCATCTTTAGGATTCTCTATGTATAGTATCATGTCATCTGCAAACAGTGACAGCTTTACTTCTTCTTTTCCAATTTGGATTCCTTTTATTTCCTTTTCTTCTCTTATTGCTGTGGCTAAAACTTCCAAAACTATGTTGAATAAGAGTGGTGAGAGTGGGCAACCTTGTCTTGTTTCTGATCTTAGTGGAAATGCTTTCAGTTTTTCACCATTGAGGACGACGTTGGCTGTGGATTTGTCATATATGGTCTTTATTATGTTGAGGAAAGTTCCCTCTATGCCTACTTTCTGCAGGGTTTTTATCAAAAATTGGTGTTGAATTTTGTCGAAAGCTTTCTCTGCATCTATTGAGATGATCATATGGTTTTTCTCCTTCAATTTGTTAATATGGTTTATCACATTGATTGATTTGCGTATATTGAAGAATCATTGCATTCCTGGAATAAACCCCACTTCATCATGGTGTATGATGCTTTTAATGTGCTGTTGGATTCTGTTTGCTAGTATTTTGTTGAGGATTTTTTCATCTATGTTCATCAGTGATATTGGCCTGTAGTTTTCTTTCCTTGTGACATCCTTGTCTGGTTTTGGTATCAAGGTGTTGGTGGCCTCGTAGAATGAGTTTGGGAGTGTTCCTCCCTCTGATATATTTTGGAAGAGTTTGAGAAGGATAGGTGTTAGCTCTTTTCTAAATGTTTGACAGAATTCGCCTGTGAAGCCATCTGGTCCTGGGCTTTTGTTTGTTGGAAGATTTTTAATCACAGTTTCCATTTCAGTGCTTGTGATTGGTCTGTTCATATTTTCTATTTCTTCCTGATTAAGTCTTGACAGATTGCGCATTTCTAAGAATTTGGCCATTTCTTCCAGGTTGTCCATTTTATTGGCATAGAGTTGCTTGTAGTGATCTCTCATGATCCTTTGTATTTCTGCAGTGTCAGTTGTTACTTCTCCTTTTTCATTTCTAATTCTATTGATTTGAGTCTTCTCCCTTTTTTTCTTGATGAGTCTGGCTAATGGTTTATCAATTTTGTTGATCTTCTCAAAGAACCAGCTTTTAGTTTTATTGATCTTTGCTATTGTTTCCTTCATTTCTTTTTCATTTATTTCTGATCTGATTTTTATGATTTCTTTCCTTCTGCTATTATTGGGAGTTCTTTGTTCTTCTTTCTCTAACTGCGTTAGGTGCAGGGTTAGGTTGTTTATTCGAGATGTTTCCTGTTTCTTAAGGTAGGGTTGTATTGCTATAAACTTCCCTCTTAGAACTGCTTTTTCTGCATCCCATAGGTTTTGGGTCATCGTGTCTCCATTGTCATTTGTTTCTAGGTATTTTTTGATTTCCTCTTTGATTTCCTCAGTGATCACTTCGTTATTAAGTAGTGTGTTGTTTAGCCTCCATGTGTTTGTACTTTTTACAGATCTTTTCCTGTAATTGATATCTAGTCTCGTAGCATTGTGGTTGGAAGAGATACTTGATACAATTTCAATTTTCTTAAATTTACCAAGGCTTGATTTGTGACCCAATATATGATCTATCCTGGAGAATGTTCCATGAGCACTTGAGAAAAATGTGTATTTTGTTGTTTTTGGATGGAATGTCCTATAAATATCAATTAAGTCCATCTTGTTTAATGTATCATTTAAAGCTTGTGTTTCCTTATTTATTTTCATTTTGGATGATCTGTCCATTGGTGAAAGTGCGGTGTTGAAGTTCCCTACTATGAATGTGTTACTGTCGATTTCCCCTTTTATGGCTGTTAGTATTTGCCTTATGTATTGAGGTGCTCCTATGTTGGGTGCATAAATACTTACAATTGTTATATCTTCTTCTTGGATTGATCCCTTGATCATTATGTAATGTCCTTCTTTGTCTCTTCTAATAGTCTTTATTTTAAAGTCTATTTTGTCTGATATGAGAATTGCTACTCCAGCTTTCTTTTGTTTTCCATTTGCATGGAATATCTTTTTCCATCCCGTTACTTTCAGTCTGTATGTGTCTCTAGGTCTGAAGTGGGTCTCTTGTAGACAGCCAATATATGGGTCTTGTTTTTGTATCCATTCAGCCAATCTGTGTCTTTTGGTGGGAGCATTTAGTCCATTTACATTTAAGGTAATTATTGATATGTACGTTCCTATTCCCATTTTCTTAATTGTTTTGAGTTCATTATTGTAGGTCTTTTCCTTCTCTTGTGTTTCTTGCCTAGAGAAGTTCCTTTAGGATTTGTTGTAAAGCTGGTTTGGTGGTGCTGAACTCTCTCAGCATTTTCTTGTCTGTAAAGGTTTTAATTTCTCCATCAAATCTGAATGAGATCCTTGCTGGGTAGAGTAATCTTGGTTGCAGGTTTTTCTCCTTCATCACTTTAAATATGTCCTGCCAGTCCCTTCTGGCTTGCAGAGTTTCTGCTGAAAGATCAGCTGTTAACCTTATGGGGATTCCCTTGTGTGTTATTTGTTGTTTTTCCCTTGCTGCTTTTAACATGTTTTCTTTGTATTTAATTTTTGACAGTTTGATTAATATGTGTCTTGGCATATTTCTCCTTGGATTTATCCTGTATGAGACTCCCGGTGCTTCCTGGACTTGATTAACTATTTCCTTTCCCATATTAGGGAAGTTTTCAACTATAATCTCTTGAAATATTTTCTCAGTCCCTTTCTTTTTCTCTTCTTCTTCTGGAACCCCTATAATTCGAATGTTGGTGTGTTTAATGTTGTCCCAGAGGTCTCTGAGACTGTCCTCAGTTCTTTTCATTCTTTTCTCTTTTTTCTGCTCTGCAGTAGTTATTTCCATTATTTTATCTTCCAGGTCACTTATCCGTTCTTCTGCCTCAGTTATTCTGCTATTGATCCCATCTAGAGTATTTTTCATTTCATTTATTGTGTTGGTCATCGTTACTTGTTTCATCTTTAGTTCTTCTAGGTCCTTGTTAAATGTTTCTTGCATTTTGTCTATTCTATTTCCAAGATTTTGGATCATCTTTACTATCATTATTCTGAATTCTTTTTCAGGTAGACTGCCTATTTCCTCTTCATTTGTTAGGTCTAGTGGGTTTTTATCTTGCTCCTTCATCTGCTGTGTGTTTTTCTGTCTTCGCATTTTGCTTATCTTACTGTGTTTGGGGTCTCCTTTTTGCAGGCTGCAGGTTCGTAGTTCCCGTTGTTTTTGGTGTGTGTCCCCAGTGGCTAAAGTTGGTTCAGTGGGTTGTGTAGGCTTCCTGGTGGAGGGGAGTAGTGCCTGTGTTCTGGTGGATGAGGCTGGATCTTTTCTTTCTGGTGGGCAGGTCCACATCTGGTAGTGTGTTTTGGGGTGTCTGTGGACTTATTATGATTTTAGGCAGCCTCTCTGCTAATGGGTGGGGTTGTGTTCCTGTCTTGCTAGTTGTTTGGCATAGAGTGTCCAGCACTGTAGCTTGCTGGTCACTGAGTGAAACTGGGTGCTGGTGTTGAGATGGAGATATCCGGGAGATTTTCGCCATTTGATATTATATGGAGCTGGGAGGTCTCTTGTGGACCAGTGTCCTGAAGTTGGCTCTCCCACCTCAGAGGCACAGCACTGACTCCTGGCTGTAGCACCAAGAGCCTTTCATCCACATGGCTCAGAATAAAAGGGAGAAAAAATAGTAAGAAATGAAAGAAAGAAAGAAAGAAAGAAAGAAAGAAAGAAAGAAAGAAAGAAAGAAAGAAAGAAAGAAAGGGAGAAAGAGAGAAAGAAAGAAGAAAGAAAGAAAGAGAGAGAGAGAAAGAAAGAAAGAAAGAAAGAAAGAAAGAAAGAAAGAAAGAAAGAAAGAAAGAAAGATATGAGGGAGGAAGGGAGGAAGGAAGGAGGGAAGGAAGGAAAGAAAGAAGATAAAGTAAAATAAAATAAAGTAAGATAAAATAAAATAAGGTTATTAAAATAAAAAATAGGGCTTCCCTGGTGGCGCAGTGGTTGAGAGTCTGCCCGCCGATGCAGGGGACACGGGTTCGTGCCCTGATCCAGGAAGATCCCCCATGCCGCGGAGCGGCTGGGCCTGTGAGCCATGGCCGCTGAGCCTGTGCATCCGGAGCCTGTGCTCCGCAACGGGAGAGGCCACCAACAGTGAGAGGCCTGCGTACCGCATTAAAAAATAAAAATAAAAAATAATTATTAAGAAAACAAAATTTTTTTAAAGAAAAACAAAACAAAACCAGAAAACGGATGGATAGAACCCTAGGACAAATGGTGGAAGCAAAGCTATACAGACAAAATATCACACAGAAGCATACACATACACACTCACAGAAAGAGGAAAAGGAGAAAAAAATCATAAATCTTGCTCTCAAAGTCCACCTCCTTGATTTGGGATGATTCGTTGTCTATTCATGTATTCCACAGATGCAGGGTACGTCAAGTTGATTGTGGCGCTTTAAATCGCTGCTTCTGGGGCTGCTGGGAGAGATTTCCCTTTCTCTTCTTTGTTCGCACAGCTCCCGGGGCTCAGCTTTGGATTTGGCCCTGCCTCTGCGTGTAGGTCGCAGGAGGGCGTCTGTTCTTCGCTCAGACAGGAAGGGGTTAAAGGAGCAGATGCTTCGGGGGCTCTGGCTCACTCAGGCCGGGGGAAGGGAGCGGTACAGAGTGGGGGGCGAGCCTGCGGCAGCAGAGGCCGGCGTGACGTTGCACCAGCCTGAGGCGCACCGTGCGTTCTCCCGGGGAAGTTGTCCCTGGATCCCGGGAACCCGGCAGTGGTGGGCTGCACAGGCTCTCCGGAAGGGAGGTGTGGATAGTGACCTGTGCTCACACACAGGCTTCTTGGTGGCAGCTGCAGCAGCCTTAGCGTCTCATGCCCGTCTCTGGGGTTCGCGCTTTTAGCGGCGGCTCGCGCCCGTCTCTGGAGCTCCTTTAAGCAGCGCTCTTAATCCCCTCTCCTCATGCACTAGGAAACAAAGAGGGAAGAAAAAGTCTCTTGCCTCTTCGGCAGGTCCAGACTTTTCCCCAGACTCGCTCCCGGCTAGCCGTGGTGCACTAACCCCCTGCTGGCTGTGTTCACGCCGCCAACCCCAGTCCTCTCCCTGCGCTCCGACCGAAGCCCGAGCCTCAGCTCCCTGCCCTGCCCGCCCCGGCGGGTGAGCAGACAAGCCTCTCGGGCTGGTGAGTGCCGGTCAGCACTGATCCTCTGTGCGGGAATCTCTCCGCTTTGCCCTCCACACCCCTGTTGCTGTGCTCTCCTCAGCAGCTCCGAAGCGTTCCCCCTCCGCCACCCGCAGTCTCCACCCGCGAAGGGGCTTCCTAGTGTGTGGAAACCTTTCCTCCTTCACAGATCCCTCCCACTGGTCCAGGTCCCGTCCCTATCCTTTTGTCTCTGTTTATTCTTTTTTCTTTTGCCCTACCCAGGTACATGGGGACTTTCTTGCCTTTTGGGAGGTCTGAGGTCTTCTGCCAGCGTTCAGTAGGTGTCCTGTAGGAGTTGTTTCACGTGTAGATGTATTTCTGGTGTGTCTGTGGGGAGGAAGGTGATCTCCGCATCTTACTCTTCCACCATCTTCCCTACGATTGAGATTCACTTTTGAATTAGTAGACGAGTAAAGCAGATTGCACTCCCCGGTGTGGGTGAGCCTTGTCGAATCAGTTGATGGCCTGAAAAAACAAAAAGGCTGTCTCTCCTCCGAGGAAGAGAGAATTCCTCCTGTCTGACTGCTTTTGCATTGGGACACCAGCCTTTTCCTTCCTGCAGACTTGAATTGAAACATCAGCCCCTCCTGGGTCTTGAGCTTGCCAGCCTTCAGACTAGTGGAACTCCACCTCGGTCTCCAGCTTGGCAACTCACCCTGCAGATCTTGGGACATGTCAGCCTCCATAATCACATGAGCCATTTCCTTATAATAAATATGCAAATTATATCTATTTATATACATCCTATTTGTTCTGTTCTCTGGAGAACCTTGACTTATAGAGCCTTTCTGGAGCCTTTGAGGGAAGGAGGCTCCAAGGTCAGCTCAGGAAGTGGCTTGAACCTGTCTTATGCTGCCAGGGTCTGCTTGAGGTGAAGCCAACCCAGGAGAGAGCTGGGGAATCTCTGGAGGGTCCTGGAGCCCAGAGGTGCACCAAGCTCGTGCCACCAGCTTCTGAAGTTGCCTCAAAAGGCAATTCCTCCCACTAGGATGGATAGAATCCAAAAATTAGACAATAACAAGCGTTGGCAAGAAATGTGGAGAAATCGGAACCCTCACCCACTGCGGGTGGCAATGTAAAGTGGTGCAGCCTCTTTGGAAAACTGTCTAGCAGCTCCTATACACAGAATGACCTCATGACCCAGCAATTCCACGCCTAGGTGTGTACCCAAGAGAAATGAAAACGTGTGTCCATGCTGAAACATGTACACAACTGTTTATAGCATTATTCATAATAATCCAAAAAAACGTGGGATGAAACGATTAAATGTCCATCAACTGACTAATGGATAAACCAAATGTGGTCATTCTATACGATGAAATATTATTCAGCCATAAAAAGAATGTTCTGACACATGTCACAGCATGAATGAACCATTATGCTAAATGAATTAAGCCAGACATAAAAGGCCGCATAGTGTGTGATTCCATTCATACGAAATGTCCAGAACGGGAGGATCTACAGAGATGGTAAGTAGATTACTCGTTGCTTAGGGCTGGGGGGACATGGGGATGATAGCTAAAAGGCTTCTTTTGGAGATGATGAAAATGTTCTCAGTTGATTGTGATGATAGTTGCATGTATCTGTGAATATACTAAAAACCACAGAATAGTATACTTTAAATGGGTGAAGTATGAGGTATGTGAATTATACCTCAAAAAGCTGTGTCTTTTTTTTTTTTTTTTAGAGCAACTCTCCCTTGTAATCTTTGCAACTGGACTCCATAGAGTTCTGGAACCTGAGTCTTTCTCCCAGGATAGAGAGCCTAGTTCTCACCAGGCTGCTGCCCCCATTCCCCTAACTGCCCCTCCCACATCCCTGAGGGCGGGGCCCCAAATGCTGTCCTATGGACGGGGCCCAAGCAGGGAGCCTCAGCCCACATCCATGGGTCTGAGCTAAGGTCTCCTACATTTCCGTGGACACTTGTGTCTCTGTGCTGCCCACAGGGAGCCAGGGTCCCTGGAGCACCCCTCTATGCCTGTGCTGCCCACCCCCTGCCTTGTGTTTTGGTACTGTCCACAGACTCTGGCTTCGCCTTAGCTGTTCTCCTTGGCCCTGCTGGCCAGCTACCCTGCCAGCCACCCAGTGCCCTCTGATTTCCACCCTTACCCACCCTCCAGCACTTGCCTGTGGCCCCACCATCATGTCCAGCATCAACCCTGATGGCCTTTTGCGTGCCTGCCTGGAATCCAGCCCCTACGTTGTGGGGTCACACCTGGAGCTCTGGGGTCAGCTTCCTCCCTTCCACCCTGATGCCCAGTCCATCCAGGTCTTTGATGCTCCCTGCTCTGTCGCCCACCTCTAGCCAAGACATGACCCTCCGTGCACTTTCACTCGCCGTCACCCAGGAGGTGGGGGCTGTTGGGGGCAGTCGGCTGGAGCCCCACAGTGGGGACACTTTGGGCAGTGATCCATCCGACGTCCTCCACCTGAAAAAGCATGCCTCTCTCCACCAGTGAGCTCACTGCTCACCTGCCCTCAAGAAACTGGCCCAGGTGCCAGGAACTTTGCAACGTGGTTAGTAATTGTGAAAAGCTGGGAGCCACCCAAGTGTTCGTCAAGGGGTCACTGGGTGGCTAAAAGACAGGCTAGTCATGGAAGGGAGAACGACCTGGCAATTCCAGGAAGGATCGAGACCCACATGGGTCTACTCACACGGAGCTTGAAAACATATTGAGTGTAAAACACAAGAAGCTGCATGATGCAGTACGATACCACTTAAGAAAACAAATCCACAAAAGAGTACTACCTCTTTTAAGGTATCTTTGTATATTTGTAAACTCAAGAGGAAAAAAATTCTTAGTAGTTGCCTCTGGGGAAGGGGAGGAAGGGGTGGGGTTGGGACCGGTGGTCACAGCGGATTTTACCTGGAATGTTCTAATTTTTTCAAAAGGAGAATTGATCCTTATATGACATGTGTAATTTATCATAGCTGAAGAGAGACAAAGAATTCCAAGAGCTGGGCCACATGCCCCCTGTGCCAGCCTCCCTCCTGGCTCCCCGCCTGCCCCCATCCCTAAGGCTTTCCTGCAGTCCCACCCTCTAGCTGGACCCGGAGCTGGAGGCTGTTACATCTTCCATTTAAAACTCCTCATCCACGCCCGCACTGGGGAGTTTCTTATTCCCTTTCCGATGTAACTGTCTGTCACCGGTAATAGTCTTTTTCGATTTCATTTCTTTGAGTTCCTGCCAGCCACTCTGAGAGCCGCCTTCCCATCCCTGCTGCCCCCCCCCCAGACCCAAGTCAGGGGGAAAAAAATACATTTTTGCCTTTACTATGATGTATGCGATCCCATAAAATAGTGAAACAGATATGAAAGGTTGAGAGGAGGTAGATAAATGGCTCCTATTATTCTACCAATCAAATGAAATACCTATCCACGTCCTCATTTGAATGATAATAAAACTCCGAGAGGCTGCTCGTTCGCCGTTGTCACCGCTGGCAGTGGCTCGAGCCGTGGAGCCACAGGCCAAGGTAACCTTGGGGTGTCCTCTGCAGCCGGCAGGGAACTGCAGCCCCCGTCTCCTCGCGCCTCTCCCCCAATCCGAGGCTTCCCATGCTCCCACCCCCAACCTCCTTCCCCTGCCCCGCCCACCCAGCTCACCCACTGGACAGTTTTGCACCTGTCTGCCCATACCCCCAACTCCCTCTAAGGCCCACAGGGCAGAGCCAGGCCCCAGAACAAAACACTAGGGTCCCCCAGGAATGCGCTCCCTCTCTGCCACAGTCTTCCAACCACCTTCTCAGCTTTCCCACGCAGACCTCTTCTGGGAGCCCCTGACCTCCTCTCTAGTCTGAGCACCCATGCCGGACACTCCCTTGGCACTCGCCACACGCCTCAGTGACCATGTCTTGTTCTATCTCTAGTCCAGGGCACATCTGTCTCCACTGCTGGACTCAATCCTGGGAGGCAGGGGCCACGTGGGTCTGGCTTTGCAGCACCCTCTCGACCTAGGCACGTGCGCAGAGTTTCATTCATTCCACCTGCATTTACCAAACACGCATGGAGCCCTCCCAGGTTCAGACGGGAAGCCCTGCCCAAGGGCGGTCACTCCGTAGGTGGGGGCAGGTGAGGCCTGACATACCAAACCCTTACGTGCTTACAGTTCAGCTCCCCCGGCACTTTCGGTGCCTCTTATGAGCCCTTGCCTGACAACCAGGGGACACTGGTGGTTTTTGCCTTCCCTGTGTCTCCCCCACTTTGCAGGGAGCAGCTCCTGAGGACTCAGCCCTTCTCCACCACAGGGAGTCCTGGCGGCTGTCAATCAAGAGACCCTGGTGGGTACTGACACAGGCCCGTGAAGCTAGGCAGACCCCTATCTGTGATTTTGACTCTTCAGCAGAATTTTTCATTCTGATGGCCACCCCCTGAAGAGACTTTACCTGAAGGTCTCACTGCTTAGATCCGCTGTGCTGCCCTGATTTCTGTCCTTTCCTTCCAAATCCCCTTGCTCAAGGTAGCCAAGGTCAGTTTCTGGTCCAAAGACTGACCAAGGTCTGGACAAAGCCCCAAGCTGACTTCCAAGGCACTGGGACTTGCTCCATCATCTCTCCCAACTGTGACATCTCATTGTCTGTCCCCTCTTAGGGCAGGGGCCTGTCTGAGTCATCTCCTCACCCTATCTCTCCAGCACCAGGGACAGCGCCTGCACGTAGGAAGTGGGTTGCTGACAATGAATGAAACAGGGGTAGGGGTGCCCTTTTTAGAGATAAGGATGATGAGCCCCAGAGAGAGAGTGACAAGTCAGGACCCAAGTCTGGCAGTTCTCCCCAAGCCTGGGACCCCTCCTCTGCCATTCGCTCCCAAATACGTGACGCCCTCTCCTGGGTTTCCTCAAGCCAAGGGAAACCCAGAGGAAGCGTCTCCTGAGAGCCAAGCCCGCACTAAGGCTGCAGGTTCATGAGGGAGGGGAATAGCAATCATGGTGTGCAGGGCTCACTGATTACAGGCAACAGAAAGTTCCCGGGTTGCCCTGGGAAGTTGTCAGGCAGCTTACTGAATCAACAGCAGCTCAGAGCCTGCTCAGGCCACTTATCCGTCCCTGTGTCAGGCCTCCCTCTGCTCGGGACTCAAAGCCCTGGCACAGAGACGGGCAGGTAATCCTCCTTTGGCCAGGGTAAGGCCTTGAAGGACAGTCCCCACTAGGCTGCGTGTGATGGAGGAGGAGAATCCCCAAGAGAAAAAACTGGAACTGTTACTTCTAGCAAGAGGCGTGGACTCGGGCAGCTCAAGTACCGTAAGCGAATAAGCCAAGCCACCCAGACTCTGAATTTCTGGTTCCTGCCTGGCTTGGCCTCCCAAGGGCTGCTTTGGGCCCGGCCCAGTTGTTCAGATTCCCCACAGGGTAAAGATCACAGACTTGGAGAGCGAGGGCTCCTTGGAGGGGACTGAAACTGCACATTTTGTAGCTGGGGAGCCCAAGGCCCATGGAGAGACAGTGACAGAGCCAAGATCCCTCCAACCCCAGCATGGGGCCAACACTGACTAGGGACCCTCAGGTCTCCACCAGGGAAGAGGCAGCCTGGCTGGGGGCAGGAGCTGTGAGCTGTGTGACCTGTGGCAGGCCACCAAGCTCTAAGCTCCTATCCTCCTGTGTATAAAATGAGGCTGCTTGTCAGGGTTATTGTAAGGATTAGGCAACTATGACATTGATTTGCTCATGTGAAAATACTTGGAATAGAAATAAAAACATATGTCCACGCAAAGAGTTGTACGTTCATACAGTTCATAGCAGCTTTATTCATAATTGCCAAAATCTGGACACGATCCAGATGCTCCATCAACTGGTGAATGAATAAAGAAACTGTGTGTCCACATGATGGAATACTACACAGCAGTAAAGGGACAACTATGGATACGCACAACGAAGTGGATGCATCTCCAGAGCATTATGCTGAGTGGCAGAGCCAGACTCAAAAGGCTGCCTCTGTGTGATCTCAAACACAGAGGTTCATTCTTCTATAAAGTCACTGCAAACACTGAATTTGTGAGTCTGAACCATCGCTCCTGGGAGAATACGCACAGGGTTAGGTTCCTGCAAGCCTCTGGTCACATGTGCGTCAGCCAATCAATACATAACTTTGTTGTGTGTGTGTTTCTGTTTAAAGACACTTTATTTAATACATATAGTTGAATCATTAACATTGAACTCACGGCCAGAGGCACTGTAACTCACGTCTCTAGGAAGCTTATCTAACACACGTATTTTTTCCATCAGGCACATCACAGCCTTCTCACACTGAGGAACAATGGACAGCACTTCAGCACTACATTTGGGGCCATTTTAAACAGCAAAACCACCACCAAAAACAAACAAACAAAAACAAATGCAAAAATCGCAGCACTAAATAACCTGCAAAGAGAACGCTTGTTTACAGTGGGAACTGAAGCAAAAAGCAGAGCCTTGCTTTCTTCAGTCTCAGCTGGGAATGGCGTCACATGAATTAAATTTTTCACCCCTCTGCGTGTGTCTACAAATGACCACGAAAGCACCACGAGAGTTGATTTGGGGGTTACAAATAAATTTTAGCAAGTAGGTGAGTTCTCAAATATGGAATCTGCAAATACTGAGGACTGACTGTATATGAAAAAAATCTAACCTGCAGTGACAGAAAGTAGGTCAGTAGTTGTCTGGTTGGGGGAAGAGCAGAGACTGGCCAGGAAGGACCAGGGGGCACCTTCTGGGTGATGACAATGTTCTGTATTTTAATTGTTATGGGGGTTACACAGGGCAATGCATTTGTAAAACTCATTGAAATATACACTTAAAATGAGTGCATTTTATTGTTTGTAAGTTTTACTTCAATGAAGTTGAGTTTATAAAAACGACTTACCAAAAATGATATCTGATCATTCTTCCATTCTTCTTGGGATCTTGGGGCCAGTCCCCTTGGAAGGGTCAGCACAGAATAAAGGAAGAGGCAGGGATGCTGACTTGGGCTCCATTTGGAAGCTGTTTGCACTGCCCCCCCCAAACCTCACCCCTGTGAGACAGCATGTATGATGCAGACCTTCAGCTTCTCCCACCCAGACATTCTCATTCCCATTGTGTCAGTCAGAACTCTTTTGGTTGCTGGTGACAGAAACCCAACTCAAATCAGCTTAGACAAAAAGCAGAGCAGTGGGGCAGGGGAGGACATAGAAAACAAACTTATGGTTACCAAAGGGGAAAGGGAGGAGAGGGATTAACAGGTACACACTAATGTATATAAAATAGATAAAAAAAACAAGGACAGCACAGGGAACTATATTCAATATCTTGTAATAACCTATAGGAAAAGAATCTGGAAAAGACTATATGTATCTATATATACACATATATATGTGTGTATATATATATATATATATATATATATATATATATATATATAAAACTGAATCACTTTGCTGTACACCTGAAACATTGTAAATCAACTATACTTCAATTAAAAAAAAGACTTATACACAAATTTTCATAGCAGCTTTTTTTTTTTTTTTTTGGCGGTACGCGGGCATCTCACTGTTGTGGCCTCTCCCGTTGCGGAGCACAGGCTCCGGACGCGCAGGCTCAGCCGCCATGGCCCACGGGCCCAGATGCTCTGTCGCATGTGGGATCTTCCCAGACCGGGGCACGAACCCATGTCCCCTGCATCGGCAGGCGGACTCTCAACCACTGCGCCACCAGGGAAGTCCCTCATAGCAGCTTTATTTGAAGTAGCCAAAAACTGGAAACAACAGGTGAATAGTATATCCGCACTATGAAATATTACTTAGCAATAAAATGGAATAAACTATTGATACATGTAACAACATGAATAAATCTCAAAATAATTATGCTGCATGAAAGAAGCCAGACATACTGTATGATTCTATTTATATGAAGTTCTAGAAAATGTAAACTAATCTATAATGAGGAAAAGTAGATCAGTGATTTCTTGTGGGTGAAGAGAAGGACAGGAGAAAAGAATTCCAAATAATCCTGAGAAAACTTTGGGGATGATGATTTGGGGTGTTCATTTATTGATTATGATGATGATTTCGTGGGTGTATACATGTTAAAATTGGTCAGATTGCACACTTTAAATATGTACTTTATTGAAGTCAACATTACCTCAATAAAACTGTTTTAAAAATTGAAAAAAAAAGTCGGGGTGCTATTTGTTCGTGTCATTGGAAAGAGCAGGAAAGCTCTGCCATCAGACATGACTAGATCTAGGGATCAAGTATGGTCACCAGGTCAAGACTGATCTCCCTCTCTTGACTCTCTCTGTGTCAGCTTCACTCTGGGACCATGGGCAGGAAGGTGGTCACCAGTAGACCCAGAACACCAAGGAGAGGGAGTATCTCTGTTATCAGCAAACATTCAGGAACAGATGTCCTTTGCCAACCCTCCACAGCCAAAGGGATGGAACATGCTGACTGGTCAGGCCTGGGTTCTGTTCCTACTCCCCTTGAAGAACACGGACTGAGGGTGGGGGAGATTTCTCCCCAAAAGATAACTCAGGTGCTATTTCCAGAAGATGGGGGAAGAGACAGGGACCAGGCAGAGACAGTAGGTACCCAACACCCAATTTGCCTTAAGCCAGAGCTACTTTTCCTGGACATAACTAAGTCTTTTCCTGGCATCCCAAGAGCTCTCTCACTCACTTCTGGTCTCAGGGAAACATCATACTTCTATCTTTCTGGCAGCACCATGATGATGGAACTTCATGAGCACCAGTGAATTTTCTCTGACTCTTGCTATTAGAGGATCAGTTCTGCTCCTGCCTCCTTCAAGAAACTTCTTTGAGAACACACTGAATTTTTCTTCAATTTAACAAACATTTATTAAGTATCTGCTTAATTGGAAGCAAGATGAAAGAGATGGTCCCTCCCCTGTCTCTTCCTTTCTATTCTTTTTTTTTTTTTTTAAGATTTTTGATGTGGACCATTTTTAAAGTCTTCATTGAATTTGTTACAGTATTGCTTCTGTTTTATGTTTTGGTTTTTTGGCCCCAAGGCATGTGGGATCTTAGCTTCCCGACTGGGGATTGAACCCATACCCCCTGCATTGGAAGGCGAAGTCTTAACCACTGGACCACCAGGGAAGTCCTTCTTGCTTTCTATTCTTTACATTTATTTATTTTCTTGTGTTATTGCATTGGCTACGACTCCACTACAATGCCAATACTAGGCATCCTTGTCCAATTCCTGCTACTAATGTTTCATCATTAAGTATAACAGTTGTCTTATATGTCTGGTAGATGCCCTTTATCAGGTTAAAGAAACTCTTTTATTTCTAGTTGCTAAGAAATTGTGATTTTAAAAATAAGCATAAATTGATTTAAAATTTATCAAATGCTTTTTCTAGATCATATTTTCTGTAATCCAAAAGCTATACTACACTAAGCTCTAGGAGAGGGGAGGCAGGGGCTAAAGGAGCATTTGAGTAGTTCCTTCAAGGATGTGAGAAACTGACCAGCCTCAATGAGGGGAATGGCATTGTAGGCTGCGGGGACAATCTCAGCAAGGATATGGGCGTGTGAACATGCCTTTAGAGAATGAGTACTAGTCTGAGTGGTTCTTTCATGTGAAATCCCCTCTCCTGGTTTGCAAACACCTGCCCACTGTGGGTCCAGGACATGCCTCAACCCCACAGGAACAGTAACTTGGGCATTCTACAGTGAAGTCGGCACTCATGGCAAAAATCAAGAGAACAGTCAAGATTAACCCATGGAAACTGCTTACATTGCCTATAAAAAACATACATGGGTTTTATGTCTAAAACTCTGTAAGAATTCTAGAGTGCTCCTGCTTGCCTGCCAGGCTGACTCCAACCTGCTTCTGGGAGTTTATTAAGCTTTATCCTTTAACATTTACACTCATTAATATATTTGTTAGTTGCTGGAAGGGTTACCTGAGTTGTAGCTCAAGTCAGCCAGAAGTTAGATGATGCAGAATGTCATTGTGCCGTACACGCAGCAGAGACGGTATACCTTGTCCCAGAATGGCCAGCGAGGCTTCTGTGCCTCCTCTAAGTCAGGCTGAGGCTGGCCCTGACACCACTGAAAGTCTGCCCCTCCCCAGTCTGCAGGCACATGACCAGAGAGTGACAGGGGTCTTCCCAAGCCCGACTTCCTTGGCCATGCTGACCCCAGGGCAGACCTTTCTCTCTGTCTTTGCATGTGGCCAACACCACCAGGAAAGGAGACCCATTCACCATGACCCCACACACCTGGCAACTGGGCTTCTGGCCTTGACCATGATCGTCCTTACTTTATTGCCACCGATTTCTCAGCTCATCTCCTCCTCACTGGACTTGCTCCAGTCACACTGGTTCCATCTTCTTTCTCAAACACCCAAAGTTCATTTCTGCCTCAGAACCTTTGCACTGCCTGTTCCCTTTGCCTAGAGTGCTTTTCTTTTCTTTCTTTTGATTTTTTTTGTTTAAATGCACCTCACTTTATTTTATTTTACTTATATTTTATAAATTTATTTTTATTTATTTTATTTTTGACTGCGTTGGGTCTTCATTGCTGTGCTCAGGCTTTCTCTAGTTGCAGCGAGTGGGGGCTACTCTTGGTTGAGGTGCGCGGGCTTCTCATTGTGGTGGCTTCTCTTGTTGCGGAGCACGGGCTCTAGGCTCTCGGGCTTCAGTAGTTGTGGTTCACGGTCTCTAAAGCACAGGCTCAGTAGTTGTGGCGCATGGGCTTAGTTGTGGAATGTGGGATCTTCCCAGACCAAGGCTCGAACCCGTGTCCCCTGCACTGGCAGGCGGATTCTTAACCACTGCACCACCAGGGAAGCCCTGGAGTGCTTTTCTTTGTCACCATTCAGGTTTCAGTTCACATGTTGCCTCCCCAGCCCTCTTCCTAAAGTAGCACTCCATCCTGCATCCCTGTCATGTATCCCTGTTTATTTTCTTCTGCAGTCATCACCATTTATTACCACATGAAGTATTTTCCTAGTTACTGTCCATCTCCCCGCCCATGAAGAAGATCCTGACTGTTCTGGTCACTTTGCAGCTACCCAGTGCCTGGCACGCCGTAACCACTTAATAAATATTTGTTGACTGACTGTACAATGGAATCTATGGCTGGCCAATGCGGTTTTGGAGTGTCTTGGTCCCTCCTCCACACACGACTAACTGGGGACCCTGCCTTACGTTGGGCCCCAGCACTCATAGCTTTCCTAGGATGCCCTCCCAGAACTCCAATCCCACCTCCAAAACTGGCCCCTGGCTCCACCCCAGCAGGCAGCTGAATTCCAGAGCCCCTCTGCCCACCTGTGTGCTAATCCTGCCCCAGGGTCAGGTTGAGGGTCGGATGGCAGCCTGGAGGGGTGGGCAGAGGCAGCTGCAGACTTCCCAGCTGACTTGAAGGCCTTGCATCTCCATCTCCTGCCTGCCTCTCCACCATGTGCAGGCCTCCGAGTAAGCGTCCCTCAGCGGCAACTCCCTCCCCAATCATCCCCATTAGCTACTGTCCACACTGGGCTGGAGGGAGATCAATTACCAGTGCTGGCCACTGAACCGTGCTAATGAGGATGTACGCACACCCAGCTGGTGGTGGGCATGGGTGGGAGGGGCAGGGGAGGCTACTTACTAAGTGCTTGGTGGGGCAGGTCCCCTCTAGGGTCCCTGGAAGATGCTCCCTTGGGGCAGAGACCCCAGGAACCATGGTTTAGCTCAAGCTGTGTGTGGGAGCAGAAGAAACAGCCTGGCTGGGGATTCGGGACTCAGGGAGTAGGGGTGACACTGATGAGAAGAGGTGCATTCTCAGGCTTGGCCTGTTCGGGTGTCCCTGCTGCCCAGCCCTCTGAGCCTTTGCTCAGACCCTCCCCTCTACCAAGAATGCCCTCCCTGTGTCTACCCCATATCCCAAGGGCCAGTTCAGATGTCATCACCAGCAACGCTCCTGGACCACCTCTACCCTTATCCCTGACAGAAAAACCACTCCAGCCTCTTGGCTCCTAGCCCCTTTGGACCTCGCTCTGTGTAATTCTGACTCTACCAGATTGTACTGATCTGTTTGAAAAGACACTCAGCCTCTCTCATAAGAGCAATGCAAAGGAAAACCATGAGAAGAGATGGTTTTCTTCTATCAGATTGGCAAAGATAGAAAAGGTGGATAAAGGCAGTGCTAGCCCTCGCTGCCGGAGCAGGAGGGGCAGGTGCCACCTTAGTAACCGAGTGTGACCTCTTCAGAGGGTAATTTGACAATAGCTATGTAAATTTAAAATGTACCTGCCCTTTGACCTAGCCATTCACTTCCAAGCATTCATCGTCTGAGATACAAGTGCCCAAAGATAAAAGTACCAGAGTGCTCACTGCCTGGAAATGTCCTCCACATTGTCCATCAAGAGGGTGGTGAGAGTCACTCAGGCCACGTCACACAATAGGCATCCCCAACCCCCTGCCCGTGGAGTGAGATAAGCAGAGCACCCATCTCCAAGCTATTGCGGGGAGTCAATCAGTTAATATAAATAAAGTGCTTAGAGGAGCGTCCAGCACAGAGTAAGTATAAGTTCTTGCTATTATTATGGGTTTGCTGTTGTTGAAAAGCATTGGGTGGATCTGTACATATTGATATGTAATTATCTCCCAGAAATGCTGGTCAGTGAAAAATGCAGACAGAGGCCGCCAGTGGTGCAGGATGTGGATTGGGTTCTGGCTGGCTTTGTTTCTTGAGGAGATCTGCTTTTGAATGCATAGACCATCTCCAGGGAAGTGGACAGGGCTGACAGCAGTGGCTGTCTCTGGGGAGGGGCAGGAGACCGGGAGACAGGGGCGAGAGGAAGATTTGCACAGAGACTTCCACGCAGTTTGCAGTTTTTAACCACATGCCTGCACCATCTATTCAAACAAATAAATCACTCATGAAGACTGGTGATTCACCTGTCTGCATCTCCCACCAGACCATGAGCCCCCTGAGGGCAGACACTGTGTTGGAGCCACTGCAGAATTCCCAGCCTGGCACACAAAGGTACCTGGCAAATGTTGGCTGATGGGTGAGCTGGCTGGAATTCCATGTGGTCCCTCTGCTGGGACTCCCCCGCAAGGCATGATTCCCAGGAGATGCCCACAGATTAGGGATGGGGCATGCTGGAGCAGCCTGGGGAGCATTTGGCCTTAGTGGGAGGCAGACCTCAAAAGCTACTTCCTAGAGGATCATTCCTGGAAGCAGGACCCAGGTGTCCAGGTGCATCCAGGCCTCCAGGAGCCTAAGATAACAGCCTCGATCAAGGGCAGGACCCTCTCTCAGGCCACAGCGCAGGCCCCTCTGTATGCAGGAGGCTGATGTCCCCATCTATCTGCATGGCTGTACGAGGGACCAGGGAGGCATTACCGTGGCAACAGCCTTCACAGTGCCAAGGGACTAATTGTGTGGCTTTCACACTTCTGATGGGCTGAGTTCCAGGTCCCAGATCTGTGGTAATGCAGCCTACCAGGCCGGTGCCTGGGCTGAGGAGCAGAAATGATGCCCCTAGGCACAGGAAGGGACCTGCTGGGCCCACCTCTGCCATCAGCCCCGACTTCGAGCCACCCTCCCTTGTAGCCCTCGTCCTGTGCAGTGAACAGTGGCTGCTCCAGCTGGAACCCCAGGAGAGGAGGCCCGGCTGTGTCTCTCACCAGAGCCTTGTGGCGGAAGAGCCCCAAAGTGGGAAGAGCTTGACTGTCCACTATCCATGGACAGTCAAGGAAAGGGATGAAGAGGTAAAACATGGCTTATCCCCGCAGGGAACACCCCCGAAGTGGAGAAATGAAGCAGCTTTACATGCACAAATGTGACTCTGTCTTCAAAACACATCACTGGTGTGTGTGTGGGGAGCGGTGGGGGGAAAGCTAGCCCAGCAAGATGCGGACAGTATCCCGCCACTTAACACACATACACACGATGCTGAACACTGTCTCTGAGTGCATAATATGAGGAGGAAATTTTTAAAATGTAAGTGGTCCAGAGGGATCTATAGCTCACAGCTTCAACATCACAGGGAGAGGAGAGGGGAATAGAATAGGGCAGTAAGGGGACCTTAGAGTCATCCATTTTTTAAGTAGACTGGGTTCCTATTTTTACCTGTGCTACCAAAATGATTTAAAGTTAATATAAAAAGTCATTGCTCTATCTTGCTGTCTCATCAAGGCTCCCTCTGACCACCCTCTTTAGTGCCGAGGCCTGACCTAGCCCCTACACTCCCAAGGCCCCTTGCTCACTCATATTTCCACAGCAGTGAGGCTCACTGTGCCTGGTCTTCTCCCTTCCTGGGGGGAGGGGGCAGTGGGGGATGGCTATACCAGCTTGTGTGTGAGGCCAATCTGGCCCACTGCCTGTTTTTACACAGCTCCAGAGCTATATATAAAAGAATGGTTTTATGTTTTTTAATTGTTGAAAATCAAAAGAGGGATAGTATTTTGTGACACATGGAAATTATATGAAATTCAAATTTCAGTGTCCAGATAATGTTATTTGAACATGGCCAAGCCCATTCGTTCGTCTTGTCAAGAGATGCTTTCTGCTATAAAGGCAGAGTTGAGTGGTTGTATGACCTGAAAGCCTAAAATATTTATTTGGCCCTTTGCAGACAAAGGTTGCCTACCCTGATCTGGACTGTAAGCACCACAGGGATGGGGGTCTCGTTTTGTTCCCTTATGTATCCTGAGTGCCCACCACAGCGTCTGGCACACAGTTAGGTGCTCAGTAAATCTGGCTGAATGAGCGAATGGAGGTGTATGCGTTGGAGCATGTCGCTTCAACCTCCTGGAGAAAGTGACCCCCTTCCCAGCTCCGTCTGGCAGACATCACCGCCTTCAGGGATGGGAAGGTGGGCTCAGGTCTCCCTGAGCACTGCACTGGGAGAGGCATCTGTGGGGCAGGCAGTGTCATTTGCTCTAAGTCCTCGGAGAATAAAGCAGAGGGTGGCAAGGTCTGGATTTGGTACCAACAGGGTGGGCCCCCAGGTCTCTGGAAGGTGGCATGTCTTTGCTTAGCCACGCGGACCTCCCTCCAACGACCCACAGCCCCTCTCTGCCCACAGCTGACTCTGCTGCCTGCGTGGGCTGCGCTTTGGTGCCCTCTAGTGGCCGCCAGGAGTGTCTCTTTCCAAGGCATGCGCCAGCCACCCTCTGGAAGTGAACCCTGGCCCCGGACTCCATAGCCCATCTGACCTCCTCGTCCAGAGATCCAAGGGCTCAATGGTCCGGCTCAATCTGTCCCTTCCAGTTCTTCCCCCGCCCTCCCCCCACGCACAAGGTAGCTTGATATCAGAAGATGCCCTCCTGCCAAGATGATAGGGGAGCTGCTGGCAGCCTCTCCTCTGGTTAGACTAGGTAGGCCCATGGCTCCTGAGGGTCTCCCAGGCTGCAAGACAATGCCCACCCCTGTCACCTCCAGTGTCCCTGACGGTGGGTGGGAGGGTGACCTTGGTCCCCATGTCCCAGGGATCCTAGTGTGATGGGCAGTAGGTAGCTTATAAGCTTCCTTGTGTTTTCTACACATCCGGAGAGGTCCCATCTGGGTAAGGGCTCCTCAGTCCAAGGAAAATAACTGCTCCAAGTTCTACTTTGGGGACAGAAGATTTGTCTCTCACCAGCATGAAACGCCACGTGCAGTGATCATCATGTGCTCGTCACCACATGCACATTGCACCACTACCTCTACCAGGAAACCATGGGCTCTGGGAGGGGAAGGGCAAGTCTGAGCTGCCTCAGCAACCCCAGCCTCCAGCCAGGGCCTACCTGAGTGGATGGATGGATGGATGGATGTCCTGTAGCAGAACTGAGCTTTGGAGAACTCTGGGTCCGCAGCCAAGCTCACGACCACTCCTTCCAGTCATGCCCATGCATCTCATCAGTCCTATTTCCAAATATATCCTGGTTCCACCACTTCCCTCTGTCCGTGCCCTCTGCCCCTCACTCACTCGCACCTCTCCAGCACCCCAGCCTCCCTTATGCCAAGCCTACCCAGCTTCAGGGCCTCTAGGGCAGCTGGTACCAAAACCTGAAACACTGTTCCCCTGGAGCTTCCCAGATATGGGACTTCTTCCACCACCCCAGCAAGGGGTCCCTTCTCACAGGCATTCCAGCCATCACTGTCTAGCTCATCACTCTTATTTTCTTCATAGATTATATTACTAACAAAAATGCTTATTTGCCTACTTGCGTCTCCCCGAGAATGCAGCACGAGGGCTGGGACTTTGCCCTTCTCTCTCCTCTACATCCCCGGCACCTGTGTGGAAGCTCAACTCATGATTGGGGAACGATCCCTTGCTGTCCCTTACTGGTTCACACTTCAAGTGTGCAGGTGTCACCCAAATGCATCAGAAAGGCAGGACGGGTCTGGTGCAGAACTCCGGCGAGAAGGCTCAGATCTGGGTGCCTCCTCCAGCTGTGTGGTGGGCAACTCGCTCCCCTCTCTGAGCCCAGTTTCTTCATCAGGAAAAGAGTCTCCACCTCACAAGGGGGTTGTGAGGTTTGAGGGGGAAAATGAAAAGTAAAAGCTTGTGAAATTAAAAATTTCAAGACGTGCACAATATTGTGAGCTGCATTTATTGTACTCCACTGGTACCTGTCAGGGACCCCAGGACACTGTCCAGCCTGTGTCTGGGAGCTACAATGCTGGTTGCATACCCCACACCCTCCCCTCCTGGCAGCAGCTCCCAGCACCCCTGAATGGCACAGCAGCCAGGACCCCAATGGGTGATTATCCCAGAGGGAACCGTAGTGACACAGGGGCCAAAGCTGGCTCCCTCCTCTTTTGTTGGGCTTGCATTTTTTTTTTCATTAGTTGTCAACACCTTAAAAATAGGAATATTTCACATAAAAGCCTGGATCTCTGGCTTCTCCAGATTTCTGACATTAGACCTGCATTCCCACTTTATAGCAATTAGCCACAACTAAATGACAACCACCAACTTCAGATGGGGACCTGTGCTTTGCCAGTCCCCACCACTCTATTGTACCTCAAGGTCAGCTGCCATTATCAACTTGATGGTCCAAATATTTTTCATCATAAAGCAATGTCTCTCTGTGTAGTCTTCAGGAACAGTAGGAAAGTCAGTTGCACTGCAAAGACCTCACAAGTCAAAGGCCTACTTCATTCATTTATACAACCTTAAGAGCATCTGAGTAAGAGATCTGTGAACCAGCCCAAATCCCCCCTTTTATCCACAAAGGGCACCCTAGGGATGGGTGCGGCAGTCACTCTACACACACCCCTTCATGCAGCTAAGAGGCAGAGCTGAGAGCAGCAGACTTCACAAGTCTGAGCCAGTTGCTCCTTTCGAAGTTCTCAAATTCCCTGAACCCAAAGCACTGGTAAGCTGGGTGGACACACCAGGCACTTGGCTGTACCAGAGTGAGGTTGTGGACGAAGCAGCCAGACCCAGGCAAAGCTTGCTGGTGCGCCCTCTGGTGGCCATGAGGCAGCTCTGCAGGCCTCCATGAAGAGTTTCGATTTGATTCCAAGTGAGCCCGTGTCAACCACCATGGTTCCCAAAGCAGGCTCCCCCCAACCCCATGTGTGCCAAGTTTTCAACTTCCAACTAATTCCTTCCCCAAACATTCCTGATCTCCATTCCACCCCTCAGCCTCTCTCCTGGGCACCCATCTCAGTCTCCAGTGTGGCTGGACTCCTCCTAGGCTGTGTGGCCTCTTCACGGCAGGGTCCAGCCTCCCCATTCTTCACATCCTGGTGCCTCGCCCCAGGCTTAGCCCACGGCAGCCTCGCAGTGTTTGCAGGGAAAAACCCTACAGCAGTGGGGAGGCCAACCCCAACCTACAGGGTGAGCAGCACAGGCCAGGTGGGTCCCTCAGAGAACAGGAAGCACATGTCCCAGGAGACGATGTCCCAAGAGCTGCTGTGGTCAGATGGCCAATCTTCACAAGAAGCTGGGGATTTGGACTTTTATGTGAAATACACCAAGTTTTACAGGTTGGCTCAAATGTATATACTACCCAGGCCAAGAAAACACATTGGCGGATGGCTCCAGGCTGGGGCCCAAGATGGAGAGCTCTGCTGAGAACCTGCAGCTGACAGAACCTTCAAGATGCCGGGCGGAAGCCAGTGGTTTTCAAGGTTTTGTTTATTTGAGTAGTCTGTAGCCATCATCATGTTTGATCCTGAGAGGCAAGCAAGGGAGAGAAAATTCTTGGACCCATTTTAGAGTCTGAGACATTGAGGCTGAAGTGGGCTCCTGGCAGGGTCAAGGTCACAGCTAGTGGAGAGAGCTCTGAGATACATGAGGCTGTGTCCCACGCAACAGCAGGCCCCAAGCCCACCCAACCTGGCCTGCCCCCTCTTAGCTGTGCCCTTCCTAGTCCCCTGGAGAGCCAACCACCCAACAACAGCTGAGACGGCGGCTCCCTGTGCACACCCACTGGCCACACCCACCCTCCGTGCACACAGCTACAGGACAGGCAGCCCGGGCAGAGCCATGCAGCTCTCTCCATGGGTGCACAGCCCAGAGGCACGCAAGCCCCATGTGGGGTTCAGGTCCAAGCAGAAACACCTCCTGCAGCCTTGCCCATCATGGGGAGAGTTGCGGGGGGGGGGTCCCTGGGTCAGCCAGGCGAGTGGCCATGGCCAGCGAGGCAGCCTCACCAGTTGGCCTTCACTGCCTTGATGTCACTCACGAGGTTCTGGGCCAGGCAGATACCAAAGATCTGTAAGACGGAGAGCAGGTGAGGGAGAGGCCACTGGCAGGGCAGGTTGTCCAGGGCAGAGTGAGGGCATGCAGGGCCACAGTGGTACCTGGAGGAGGGCGATGCCAACAAAGATCCCAGCCACAATGATCAGGTTGTCCTGCAGCCACTTTTCAAACTGGCCCACGCAGCCTTTGGTGTGGATGAAGCCCTGCTGCTCCAGCTCCTGGGGACAGATGGGCACCAGGCTCGGCTCAGCCCACCCACCACCACTGCAGGCCCCATCTCAGTCCAGTTTGCTAAGCTCAGCCCCGCCCAGGACCTTACACCTTAGTGCCTGCAGCCTGGAGCTCCACCACAGGGCCTTCTCCTCATCAGGGTCTCAGCACAGATGCCTTCTCCTCCGAGAGGCCTTCCCTGACTGCCCTGCCCCAATCCCATCACTTCTCTGATTTTATTTTCTTCCAAGTGCTTAGCTGAAATTGTCACATTATTGTTCGTATTTCTTTATCCATGTCTTACTGTTTTCTCCCTCTAGTGGAGTCCACTGCCTTGTGTTTGGCAGTACCAAGCCCCGCGTGCCTCCTAGGACTCAGCATCCCCTCCCCCGAATCCCTGAGGCCTTTTAGAGCCTAGAGGGGACCCCCCCTTCCGATCCCAGTGCCCCCAGCTGCCCCCAGCCCTGTCCCCTCCCCTCTCACCAGTTTGAGCCGAACATCGTAGCCACACTGAGTGTTGAGGACATCTTCCTGAGAAGAAACAGGCCAGTGAGCAACTCAGTGGGGGGGGGGGGGCATCCATGGGGTCTCAGGGGAAGCAGATGGAACCGTGGATTCTGCTGCGTCCACCGCTCCTTAAGCTAGGCTGGCTGGGACCCGTGCACCTCTTTCCCTGATGCCAGGGCGCATGGCCACAACACCAGCTTGAACTGCTTCAGTTTTAGGAACCCTGACTGCTCGAGTTTTATAAGAATGGGAAGAAACCTGGCCCTCGTTGTCCCTGTGCACTGTGACTGGAGGGGTGTCACCGAGAGAAGCTTCTGCTCTAAAGAAAGCCATAAAAGGGTCAGAACCCCCAACCAACCCTGCCACCCCAGCATGGTGGCCCAAGAGGAGCAGTCCCTATCCAACAGGCCTCAGCACTGCCCATGGACACAAACTCCCCAGCCCACAGGGCTACTCCTATGTAAGCTGACCTCCCCCGACATCCACATCCACAGCCCCCAGAGCAGGGTGGAGTCAAGCCAGCCCGGGGATGGGCTCTTCCCAGACTGGGCCTGCGAACTGCAAGGCCCACCCCTCCTCACCAGGCCCCACTCACCACAGGGTCCCTGACGCAGCAGGAGAAGGGCACCCCGCAGCGCTCCCGGCTAGGGTTCACATCAGTGCAGTTGAAGTAGATATTGAGGTTCCAGTCGTTGGGCCCTCGGGCTCCGCAGCAAGACCACTAGTGGGTGGGAGAAGAACCCCAGGTGAGCCAGGCCCAGCCCAGGAGCCCCATCCTGTTTGGGGACAGGCCCAGGCTGCAGGAAGACAGGGCTGGGCTGGCCGGGAGGGGGCCTAGAGGCAGCCAGGCAGGCGGGTAGCTCCGCCACAGATAGGCCAGGCCTGGGCCCAGGGCCACCAGAGCAGCTTGAGGCTCCTGCCTGGGTTGGTGGGGGCTGGGTGGAGTAGGAAGGGGCTCCTGAGCTTGTCCCCTAGTCCAAGAGAGGCTGAGAAAAGGAAGGGAGGGGGCAGGGATGGTGGCCCAAGGACTGTGGCTTCCTCCAGGCCACCTTGAGGGGTTCGAGTTTCAACAAACCCTGTGGGGAAAGGCACCACTGAACCCCACATCTGTGACCCGTCTCCCCACACTTGCCCCAGCGATTTTTACAGAAGACCTTCTCTCTTCCTCTCTGCCGGGACAGGAGGGCAATCCTGCCACCCTCACAATGATCCCACTCCACTTTACAGATGCTGCTGTCAGCACCTGTATCACCATTACCCCTACCCAGCACATCGTGGGGCTGCAATGAAGCAGGGAGCTCGTGATCTAGTGGGGAGACAGGAGCACACAGCCTTAACTCACTGACATGGCACAGGCTGCTAAAAAGCTGGCCCTCAAGGGACCAGCTCAAGGCTGGTCTTGAGAGGCCTTCTCCTCTCCCAAGGCTGCCCCCAAGAGGCCTTCGGCTTCTCCGAGCTTCCCCATTTCAGCCCTTACCACAGTTTATAATTCTACACACACACGCACACACACACGCACACACACACACGTTTGTTTGTTTTGCTCTTTTATCATCTGTCTCTTCCCCCAGACTACCATCCCCACAAACACAGGTCCCAGCTTTTTTCACCTCTGAATCCCCAGCCCCTAGCCCAGAGCCTGGCACAGAATAGGTCCATAACAATTCTGTGTTGAATGAACAAATAAATCACATCCTAACCACCTGCCTCTCTGTTTACTTCTGCCCTGGGTTGAGAGCTCCTCAAAGCAGGCACCGGCTCTGGTTCACCTCTGGATCCCAGAGCAGTTCTTGGGGTGGATGGCACCAAAGGAGTATGACTCTGAGTGTGTGTGACTACGCGTGTGAGTGGGTGAGAATGTGCAGGCGGGAGGTGTCTAGGATTTTGTGAACTGTTCACTGACTGCTTCTTCACAGGGGTTAGGTTTGCAAGCTTGAGGGCAGAGCTTCTGGGGGGCAGGTCTCAAACTCGAATATGTTCAGAGGCCAAACGAATAATATAAATGAGGGAAGAGGGCCGACAGGTATAATAAAATAGAGTGACGGGGACGGGGCAAACAGTCCCTCTACCAGCAAAGGGGGCAGTGGCAATGTAGCACCAGCCCATACTGTGGGCCCAGTTTAGTAGAAGAAGAAATCTATATTTTTATGCCACGTTTCCTCCTTTAAGTGTTCTGTAAGCCTGGCCTAGGAGCTGCCAGTTTGGATCCTCTGGCCTCTGTTCCCCAATGTTGTGACCATGCAGGGCTAGGCACATGGAGATCACGAGTGGCTGGCTTCCTCTCAGACAGGGGCCCTCCTGGCTCGCTTCCTTGGGGCCTGCCTGGCCTGGTGGGCGAGGGAACAGACCCAGCACACAGGGAGCTTTCTCCCTCATTCATCTGTCCAGCACGTGCCTCCTGCATGTGGTCAGAGATGGATGTTGGACTTACGTATTCCTGAGCAAAGTCAATGAGGTTCTGGAGGTCAATGTCATCCCGATAGGCCTTGACATTGTTGTTGATGAAGAGGTTGAGCTGGTCTCGAATCCAGTCCTTGAAGACGAAGGCCAGGATCCCTGTTGCCAACTCCAGGAAGAAGATGAGGCCAAGGAACACGGAGAACTGGGGTTGGGGGCACACAGACAGTGGGGGTCAGAGATACAGGGTCTGGGGTTGCCACTGGGTGGGGCTCCAACCTCCTGCACCCTGACCCAAGACAGCCCAGAGTCCCCACCTTCTATCATGTTAGTATTGTTTTATGATGAAAAAAGATAGTGCTGTTCTTACCTACCCTGTTGTCTTTGAGAAACCACTCTCCACACACACATTCAGTTTCTGCTGCTACACAGCAGCCACCTCCACCTCTTTCCCCATTCCCACTCCCACACAGAGGACTGGGCATGCGTCAAGATCCCACCAATCAGAGCATTACCTCCCCTGGGACCACAGGGATTGGTCCAGAGGCAGCCAATCAGGACTAAGGAGATGCAGTTGAAGTACTTGGGCAGAATGGTTGGGAAGGGAGAGCCTCACTCAGCCTCCAGCAGGAGTTCCTGGGAGGGCAGCTTGAAGCCAGCACCCACCCATTCCCGGACATCTTTCCACCCCAAGAGGACTGGAGCCAACCCAGAGGGACAGAGCTGAGAAACAGAGCGACTAGGACAAGTGACACTGTGGTGGCTGCTGGATCCAAATGCGCTGGCAGCTAACACGCCCTTGGGCTTTCTTAGTGGCCCTTTTAGCTTAGGCCACTAGGTTTCGGTCCCGTACAACAGAAAGGATACTATAAACGTGGAGAATACAAATCTAGTGATTATTGTTACAATAACATAATAATAAAACTATCATTATTAAGCATGAACTATGCAAGAAGTGGGTGGGAGGAGGTTGGGGTCCCCAGTGGGAGGGCACTCACAAACTTGAGCAGGAAGGTGTTCTCCCGGAGGGCCCCAATGCAGCCGGCAAAGCCCAGCACCGACATGATGCCTCCTACCACTACAAACAGCCACACAGGGTCAAGGCCTCCCAGATCTGTCAGCGCCGAGATGTTGGAGAGAACACCCTGTGAAGGGCGAGCAGAGGCAAATGGGGGGAGCTGGCCCTCCCACCATCTTGACCCAGAGCAGCCCCACACCCTACCCCACCGCCTTACCTTCTCACCCCAGGCCCAGAGACCAATGGCCAGGAACAGGGCTCCCAGCACCTGCAGGAGCAGCAGCAAAGAGCTGAGGGCTGGGGCACCAGCATCCTTTCCCACCCCCAGCAGAGCCCCCTCCCCACTACTGCTCAGGGTCTTCAGGAAGCCAGGGGGAAAGAGAGAAAGAGGGGAAAGGGCTGTAAATGGGATCCAGGGTCCTTTCTTCTTTTTTTTTTTAACATCTTTATTGGAGTATAATTGCTTTACAATGGTGTGTTAGTTTCTGCTTTATAACAAAGTAAATCAGGTATACATATACATATGTCCCCATATCTCTTCCCTCTTGTGTCTCCCTCCCACCCTCTGCATCCCACCCCTCTAGGTGGTCACAAAGCACCGAGCTGATCTCCCTCTGCTATGCGGCTGCTTCCCACTAGCTATCTATTTTACGTTTGGTAGTGTATATATGTCCATGTCACTCTCTCACTTTGTCCCAGCTTACCCTTCCCCGTCCCCGTATCCTCAAGTCCATTCTCTAGTAGGTCTGCATCTTTATTCCCGTCTTGCCCCTAGGTTCTTCTGACCATTTTTTTCTTTTCTTTTTTTTAGATTCCATATATATGTGTTAGCATATGGTATTTGTTTTTCGCTTTCTGATTTACTTCACTCTGTATGACAGTCTCTAGGTCCATCCACCTCACTACAAATAACTCAGTTTTGTTCCTTTTTATGGCTGAGTAATATTCCATTGTATATATGGGCCATATCTTCTTTATCCATTCATCTGTTGATGGACACTTAGGTTGATTCCATGTCCTGGCTATTGTAAATAGAGCTGCAATGAACATTTTGGTACATGACTCTTTTTGAATTATGGTTTTCTCAGGGTATATGCCCAGTAGTGAAATTGCTGGGTCATATGGTAGTTCTATTTTTAATTTTTTAAGGAACCTCCATACTGTTCTCCATAGTGGCTATATCAATTTACATTCAGGGTCCTTTCAATCTTCCCAAGAATGCATCTCAGTGTTTCTTCCCACAGGACACAGCTTGGAAGACTGAACCGTCCCCAGCCCTAAGACGGACGAAGGCGGGCCCCTTCTTGGAACTCAGAATTGGAGCAGAGGATGGCCAAAACAGTCCCACCAAGTGGCAGCAGCTGTTTCCTGAGCCTCTGTTCTCACCCCAGGCCTATGTTAGGGTTCCAGGCTCCTGGCATCCTCTCTGCCCCCTCCCAAGTCTGGTCCTCTTGCTGCCCTGCAACTCTGTGACTGCCACCTCACTCCCGTCCCACCCTTTCAACCTCTATCTGGCAGAGTACGTTTGTAGTTCACAGCCAAAGACCCCTAAATGACAGGGAATCCCAATTCAGCCCCGTATCAGCAGAGTGGCACCAGCCTAGGCCTTCTAAACACCACCCAGTATCCCACCTCATTTCCGTACTAGGAAGACCCCTGGATATCGAGGGCAGCTGCCTGAACCCGGGCAGGACATCTAGTCTCAGAGGGAGAGTGCCCCTCTGGCCCAAGCCCAAGGCTGCGACCCCACCTCTTCAGACCTCCCTCTCCCACCTGCTTTCTCTACAGGCTCCTTCCCCTCAGCACAGAGCCTCAGTCAGCTCCACCCCTGACCTGCCACCTTTAGCACCTTCCCCTCTCCAACCCCAGGCTCCTCCCACTGCTGTACTCTTTTCTAGAAATATTTTTCCTTCCCTCCCCCACACTGGATCTGGGATGTGAAACCAAACATCACTTCTCCTGCCTCATCCCACTTGACCCGCCCGTGGCCTTTAGGTGAATGATCAGTACTTTCTCTCTCCCAAAACTCTCCATGGTTAACGCAACGCCGTTCCTCCTCCTGCCCTTTCTCAGCCTCCCTCCTACAGTGCTCTGCTTCACCTGCGCCATGCACATGGCTACCCCCCTCCCCCACCAGGTTCCAACCTCAGCCTTCTACCCTTCTTCTTCTCACACTCATCTTTCACCCCATCGTGACACTGGCATCTCCTGATCTCCACCCAAACCTCTCCCCGGCTCTAGAGCCCTTAGTCCACCTGCCTGCTGCAAACGCCTCCATGTCCCAGGATCCATTCCATGCACCAGAAATACATCAGGGAATAGGACACATGAGCTCTCAGCCCTCATGGAGTTTACACTCCAGTGGGGGAAATCCACAGTGAGCAAACAAGGTAATTTCAGATACCAACAGAGCCTTTAAAGAAAATCAAACAGGGTGATGAAATGGGGAGTTAATAGGGTAGTGGGGGCATGTTTCAGTTAGGGAGCATGGTGACATTTTAGCTGAGGTTTGAATGATGAAAAGGTGCACTGAAGAGAAGAGAATTCTAGGCGGAAGTACTGGCAAAGGCCCAGAGGTAAGATCATGTTTGGCGGTGCAAGGGACAAACTGAAGGGCAGCAAGGCCAGACACCACAGGGTGCTGTGGGCCACGGGGAGGAGTCTGGACTGTATTCTAGTGAGAAAAAACTGGAAGGTTCTGAGCAGGGTAACATAAGGGTCTGCTTTCCATTAAAATAAAAAAATCTCTGGGCCTGTTTCACAGGTACCTCCTTCAGGCCACCTTGACCCAAAACCAAACTCCCAAGTGGCCCAGTCCTGTCAGTTCAGCCTCATAACTTACCCTGGAGCCTTCCTCACCTTTCCCACCTGCCACCACCCCAACTTTGCCCCAGCCCTCCTCCCTGGTCTCCCTACCTCCAAACCCTGCCCCTCACTCACCCTCCCCATGTCAGCCAGGCAGATCTGCCTCCAAAACAGAAGCTAGAACATACCCATCACCCAGCACTGAAGCCTTGAGTGCTACCCTCTGCCCTCAACATAAAACTCAAACTCTCTGCCCCAGATCTGGGGCCTTTCACACTCGGGCTCCCCATCCTGGAGGACCCTGGAACAAGCCTGGGTCTCTCATGCCTCTCGCCCCTTGACATCTGAGGGGGGTTCCCTCTGCTTAATGCTCTGCCTCACCTCCATCTACTGCCCACTGAGCTGTCACCTTGACTCTGCACTTACTGGCTGTGTGACTCTGGGTTAAAAGATTTAACCTCTCTGTGCCTGTTCCTTCACCTGTAAAATGTAGATAATAAAGTAGCTGCAAGAATACAGTAAGTTATAATTCATTTAATCTACGTAACAGTCCTGAGGGGCAGGCTTCATTATCACCCACTCGCTGCCAGGGAAGCTAAGGCCCAGAGAGAAGTGACTTGCCCACTGTCTCACAGCTAGGCCTGCTTCACCCAGAGCCCCAGACTTCCCTGACTAGTGCTCTCTGCACATGGCTCACACCCTCGAGGCTGGGCACTGCTGGGGCCAAAGGACACCCACATTGCATGAGCAGCATGTGGGTAAAGGGCAGTGCCACTGAGTCCTGATAAACAAAACTGAATGGGTCTGGCATTCTGACCCAAGACGTCAGAAGCAGAGACTGCAGAGGCAGCAAGTAGCCTTGGAGATATGGGATGAAGAGGGAGAAGGGAAAGATGACTTGGCAGGGCCCAGGGCTATAGATGCCACCCTGGGAGGGGCACCAGCAGCTCCCTTCTCCAGGCAGGGGCAGCCCTGCCCTGGAGCCTCGGTTTGGTCAGCTGTGGATGTTGAATTCTGTTCCCCAGGGCCAGCTCTCCTGGCCTCTCATCAGGAAATATCCCCTGTCCCCGGCCGAGAACTAGGGCGATTGGCCCTCCCTGCCCGCAAGCCTCTTTGGGGTGGGGGTGGGGCTTCGACCTTTGACCTACCCTCCCCCTTTGTAGGAGCTTAAGGCGAGGCAGCAGGCCCAGGTACTGGAGAGGTAAAGGGGCAGGAGACGGGCTCCCGTCCTTCGAGGAGGCTCTCATCCCTACGGGTAAAACCAGGGGTGGGGCTCCGCGTATCCCTGACACCCCCGGGTAGCAAAGGGGCTGGGAGGGAGAGGGGGCGCCCGCACTAAGCGTGCCCGTGGGGTCTTCACGGAAACACCTCCCATTTCTCCGCCGGGCCTCGGGAAGACCCCGGAAGACTGTCCCCGCCCCTCCCCCCGCCACTACCGCAGTGGCTGGGACCCGTCCCCTGCAATCCGGGCCTCTTCGTAGTTCCCCTGGGTGGTCCTGGGGGTGGGCGTGGAGGTGCGAATGGGAGGAAGGAGTGGGGGGACGGTCCCAAGCCCTTGTGGCAGAGAGTGTCTCCCCCTAGTAGGGGACTGAGCCTCCTTCTCCCGCCATCCCCAGCACAGGGCCCAGAACCCACCCCGCTCTCACCCAGAAGACGATGTTGAAGCCAAACAGGAAGTATTTCCCGCAGCAGCCGACCTCGGGTTCCTGGAAGTGCTGGTGCTTGCCGGTCATGGTGAGCGGCCGCCCGCCGGCCCGGGAACCGGAGCCGGGGGCTGGGCCCAGCCCTCCGCGGGCTGCCCGGGGCTGGAGCCGCCCGGGGCCTAGCCCGGCGGCTGCGGCTTCATGGCTGCGGCCACCCAGAACGCCCGTCGGGCCCCGCCCGCCCCCCAGGGTCCGCCCCGCAGGGACCGCCCTAGGCTCCCGGACCGCCCCCTGCTTGGTCCCCCTCAGAGCCCCACCTCTAGGCCTGACTCCGCCCCCTCCATAGGCTCCGCCCCCAGCCTTACTCCCCTTTGGAGCCCAGTCTCCCGACTGTCCCCTCCGGACCCCACCCCCATACAGGCCCCTCCCCACAGCCCGACTCAGCCCTCTCGGAGGCTAGCCTCTAGGCCTGACTCCTCCCTATGCGCTGGCCGCTGCAGCGTCCTTCAGACCAACCTGAGATGCTGAGGGCGCCGCAAGTCGCAGACACGAAAGACCCCTAGTTCCCCCCACACCGCAAAGCTCAGGACCAGCGCCACCCCAATCCCCGGCCTTGCCGTCTGTTCCCATCCCTAGAGAGGAGTAACTACTGAGCTGGTGAGCGAGAGGAGGATGGTTATATGGATGGTGTTTAGCACACGTGCAGGACGTTTTATTACAGTGGAGTCCAATCAGAAGCGCTTTTTGGGTGCTGGGATGAATTGGGAGATTGGGATTGACATATAAACACTTGATACTATGTATAAAATAGATAACTAATGAGAACCTACTGTATAGCTCAGGGAACCCTACTCAATGCTCTGTGGTGACCTAAATGGGAAGGAAATACAAAAAAGAGGGATATTTGTATACCTATAGCTGATTCACTTTGCTGTACAGTAGAAACTAACACAACATTGTAAAGCAGCTATGCTCCAATAAAAATAAATTTTTTAAAAAAGCGCTCATCACTGGATGGAAATTCTTTTTTTTTAAATTTTTTTATGGCTGCGTTGGGTCTTCGTTGCAGCGCGCGGGCTTTCTCTAGTTGCCGTGCGTGGGCTTCTCATCGGGCTGGCTTTTCTTGATGCGGAGCGAGCTTCAGTAGTTGTGGCTCACCAGCTCTAGAGTGCAGGCTCAGTAGTTGTAGCTCGCGGACTTAGCTGCTCTGCGTGCATGTGGGATCTTCCCAGACCAGGGCTCGAACCCATGTCCCCTGCATTGGCAGGCAGATTCTTAACCACTGTGCCACCAGGGAAGCCCCAGAAATTCAGTTCTACCTCTACTCGTTCAAACTCAGAGTGGATGACACCTGGGTCTTGTGAGGGCCACTCCTGCTGCTCCCTGCCCCTTCCGTTTTGCCAGGGGCATATACTGCATCCCCTGGCTCAAGCCCCTTTGGCGGTTAAAGCCCCCCGCCCACCATCTAACCCCTCTCCCCCCTACCAGCTTCCACCCTGATCAGGCTCCTTGGTACCTGGGGTGTCTCACATGAGCCCTCTCAAGGCAGGACTAGAGCAGATCAAGGTTTGGGGGGCCTGAATTTTACTCAATTTTAGAGTCCTCTTTAAAAATAATTCTGGTTTTGTTTAAAAGTATTTATTTAGGAAACAGAAAGGGGCTTAAGCTTCACCACCTTCCAGTTAATCATCGTCTAGCAGAACCATAGTAAGGCCTGACCACCTCTCCTGGGCCAGGGCCTCATCAGTCGCCCCCTCCCCCGCTCCCGCCCCTCTAGGGACCCACACACAGCTGGCCGAGGGGAGGTGTGGGATACAGGGCAGGCTCCAAGGCTACAAATCTGATGAGAGGCAATCCATAAAAGTTTTTAAAGCAGAGTGATCAATCGAGAGAGCCCCCCACTCCTGTCCCTGAGGTCCAGCTCTGGGTCAGCGGCCTTGAGCCCCCTCCCCCAAAATGGAAGAGCCTGGCCCTCAGGCTACCTAGCCTCTTTCCCTGAGGTAGGGAGCACGGAGTAAGTCCTGGATCCTAGGATTCTCTCCTGTTATCTTTCCACCTGCAGCTGAGCCCTCCTCCCACCAATAACTCACCTCACCCCACTCTACCCAACCCAACCCCCAGGGTGAAACAAGCCCAGGCTTTCCTCCACCTTTCCGTTGCCCTGGTCCCTCACATTGGGTCCCCCACCAGAACTGCCCCTTGTCCTGGGCCCCAATTCACATTAAAGAGTGTTCGTATTCACTCCAGAATAGGTGAGAACCATGCCATCTGCCCCCAGCCCAGCCCCTTTTACACACACACACACACACACACACACACACACACACAGCAGTGGGAGGCTCAGGGGCAGCCAAATGGGCAGTGGTGCCAGGGTCCCCTCACACCACAAATTTGTTCTTGGCTAGGGAGCTGCTCTTGGCGGCCGTGTCTGCGTGGGCCTGGTACCCAATGATGGTCTTTGTGGAGAGTCCCAGGCGCTCTTTGTAGACATGCCTGGGAGGTAAGTGGGAGAGGAAAGGAGACAGGCAGTCAGCAGCGGGTCCTGGAGATAACGTGGGACCCTGGGTCCTTTGCTCAGAGCTCCTACCCTGGTTCCAACCACAGTAACTCCTGTTGTATTTGTCTTACCCATGTGGAAACCCAAAATGTGCCTAGTGCAAAGGAGAAGAGGTCTGTTAAGAAACAGTTTGAAATTGAGATGCCACACCCTTTACACAAGTGGTGAAGAAAGAAGGGAGAGACAGCATGCAGAGTTCCAGAGGTCTCCCTTGCAGGCCAACCATGCCCCTTCCACCACTTTCCCCTTCTCTCCTAGAAGAGACCCAGCCCCCACCCTGTGCCAGAGATACCCCTCACCCAATGCGCAGCACGCCCTCCTGGTTCTCTGTCTCCCTCGTCCATACGGCAATCTTGTCCCCCTTGGTTCGGATGTTGATGACGGCCCCACACACCTCCCGGCTGTGCTCCTCAAAGCTCTCCCCGATCAAACACAGCAGCTGGAGCCAAAAAAAAGGAGGAGGATGAGGCTTCCTGGTGGGCACAGAGTCTGCCCCCACCACCCTGAGACCACCGCTACACACCAGCCCAGCCCCTTCCCTTGGGAAGCCTCCCCGCCCAGTCCCCCACTCACCGTCTCCAGCCATAGGTGGTCCAGCTCACTGTGGCTCTGCTGCTTGGAGAGGCTGACCAGCCAGCGGCCACCCCGCCTATTCCTGCTGTCTTCCCACATGGGCTCAATGCCATCCTGGGAGGCAGGCTTGCAGATCAACCACCCCTTTGTTCAGAGGAAAGTGAGGGCCTGGACACCTCCCCAGGTCCTGCTCTAGCCCCTCAGTAGGCCTCCACAGGCCAGGACCTTTCTGCCTTCATCCCTCCTGTACAAGCAGGTTCTACCAGCCATTCAGCCCCCCAGACCCTCCTGTGAGTTCCCATGGGCCCCTAAGCCTCAACATCTGTCACCTCACATAGCCTTGCGTGGGTGTGTGTTTATCTCCCGTACTGAACCAAGTTCCTTGATATGAGAGTTCAAATGGAGGTGATTAAGAAAGCATCTGGGGAGGGGCTTCCCTGGTGGCGCAGTGATTGAGAGTCCGCCTGCCGATGCAGGGGACACGGGTTCGTGCCCTGGTCTGGGAAGATCCCACATGCCACGGAGCAGCTGGGCCCGTGAGCCATGGCTGCTGAGCCTGCGCGTCCGGAGCCTGTGCTCCGCAACGGGAGAGACCACAACGGTGAGAGGCCCGCGTACCGCAAAAGAAAAAAAAAGAAAAAAAGAAAGCATCTGGGGCAACCCCAGTGTGGCCAAAGGCAGACATTCCAGGCTCAGCTGCTGGAAACAAATCACCTAAGGAAAATCTTTAAATGCTGATGTCAGGGCCCCACGGCACAGCACCTCCAGGGACAGGCCTGGACATTGATGAGTGTCCTGAGGCAATTCTGATGCACCTCCCTAGTTAAGGAGCCAGGCCAGAAACCTAGACTCCTTCCTTGTTCCCCCTTCATCCCCCTCCCCTGTCCTTCAAGGTACAGCTCAGGTCTGACACTCTGTCCATGCTTCTGCCGAGCGGTCCTCTGATCTGAAATTATACTTGACTCTGAGGGAGGCTGTCCTCGGCACCCCACCCCCAAACGCCTGTGAGGGAGGAAGCTGGGAAGAATCAGCCCCCCTGTGCCCTGGGGACAGGGTGGGGGTGGGGAAGCAGGGCTTACCTTGAACAGGCGTAGTCACAGCCAGAAGAGAGCTTACTGGCCAGCTGGATGTTATTGTACATCCTGGAGAGAGGCCCCCACCCCAGGCTGAAAGTCCAGGCTTTTTAGAGCCTGGTTCCAACTGGCCTCAGACCCCCTCAATCTCTTACCAGACCCCACTGCTTTCCACCCACCTTCCAGCCTCCAAGCCTTTGCTCATACCGGTGCCCCCTGCCAGGAATTCCATCCCCACTTGCCCAGACCTTCGAATCCTACCTTCTCACCCACCTCTAGGGTTTGTGAAGCACCTTTCAGATCTCCTCACTGGATCACCACAGACACTGAGACAGCCTTAAAACTCAGTTTGTGGCTGAGACAAGCTCAGAGAGGGGCAGGAACTTGCCCAGGGTCACAAAGCATGGAGCAGCAGAGTCAGGGTCAACTCCTTGTTTCTCCCACTTCCCAGGCTCTCTCCCTGGGTCCCAAGGAGGCTTCGGGGGGGATGTGCCCCAGCCCAATCCCCCCTCCACCTCCTTGCAGAACCCACCAAGCCCCAGTCCTCAGCAGATGCTGCAAGGCCCCAGGGAAGACTGGGAAAGCTGTGTAGAAAGCAGCTCCCTGGAGGGGTGGGGTCTGCGAAGGATCCCCAGCTCAGAACCCCATGGCCCCAGCCTCCTCCATGAGGGACAGACACTCATGCCCAGAAGTCCTCCACGGTGTCAAACTTGATGACCAGATGCAGGTTGTCCTGCCAGGCCCTGCTGCAGTCATTCTTGAAGAACCACAGAGCCCACCTGGAGGAGGGCGGGCCAGGAGGAAGCAGAGTGCACCCACCTGCCCGCCCCCAGCAGCAGCTAGGTTGGCAGGGAAGCCCTGTCCCTCCAAGGGCAAACAGGGAGATAGGATTTGGGGCACAGGCCGCCCAAGGTGACTGGAGCCAGTTATCCTGAAGGGCCAGGGGATAAGTGAGGGCCTTTAACCCAGAATCTCAGCTGGGTCAAGGCTGGAAGGGCCACCAGAGCCCAAGTCTTAGGCCAGCTCTGGCCGTTCCCAGATGAGGAAGTGATTCCAAGGCCAAGAGTAGGGCCTACCTGTTCAGCAGTGGGTACAGCTCCAGCTTGCTCTCCACGGGGCCCTCGGCCCGGGCCTTCCTCAGAGCCTCCTCACCCACCCACACTCCCGCTGCTGCCTCCTCTTCCTCTTTCTCTTTCTCCTCCTTCTCTTTCTTCCACTTTTGGATTCCACCCTCAGCCTCTTTGGCCTGACCAAAGAAAGAAGTCAAGGTGGGCGGTGAGCCCCAGCCTTCGCTGCCCAAGGGGGCGGGCGGGTGGACTTACAGAGTGCGCGGTAGCCATGCTACAGCCTGGACTCCACGGGCACCCAGCATCCGAGGGGGTCCCCAGCTGCCGGCCTTTAACCCACCATCGCCCCGCCCCGCTCACCCAGGACAGGGGACTGGGAGGAGCCAGCGTAGGGGTGGGGGAGTGGGGTGTTCAGAGCGGGAAGGGCTTACACTATTACTTCCATCAGCAAGCATTTAGTGAGCACTGCAGCCCGGGGGCTGGGAATACAGCTGTGACCAGACAGACCTAGCCTCCGCCCACATGGTGCTGGCCATTTGGGGGCTGAGATACAATGGTAAGTGTCAGTATTAGGGGTCTGCCCTTAGTGAAACCGCATTCCGCCAAGGGTGGACACTGAATTTAAAGAGGACCGTCCCAGACATGGCAGAAGCTGTGACTCTGAAATGGGGGAGGGGGGCAGGGTGGGGCCAGGTCCGAGATCTTATACACACATTGTGGTGTCTCCTTTTTGGCTCTGCTGTCATTCACCCCCTCGATTTCGCCATCAATGTCATCTGACACAGGCATTTATCTGGTCTCTGGAAGCACCTAAGGGTTTTCTTTCTAATGTGATTATTTAGAAACAAGGAGGATATAAAAAATCCACATTTTTGGTTGCTCTTGAAATTTTAGAGAGGTCTGGCAACACTGAGGCCTCCTTCTCCCAATCTGCTACAGCGGACGCTGCCTTAGGGAAGAGCAAGTAAGGTTCCACACAGGCCTGCCGGCCCACTGCACTCCTGCTTCCTACCTCCTGGGCCATCTGAGTGTTCTCCACCTGGGCATGGATGGCGAGGGCCAGTGCACCTGTCATACAGCCTGGGTTCAAGTCCTCCCTGCCCTGACCTCAGCCAAGTACCTGAACCTCACTGAGTCTCAGTTTCCCTCTCTATAAAATGGGAATGTTAATGACACACAACGCAGAAGCTTAGGTATTAAATGATATAAAACACGTAAAGCCCACAAAACAAGGCCTGGCTCAGTGGTCAATAGCAGTCAGCTGAGGGCTACCCCAGGGTGGAGGAGGGACTGGGGAGGTGAGGGAGGGAGGGAAAGCTCTGGCTGGGGAGACCCTTTCCCTGCCTTCTGAACAGCAGCCTTTTCTGCAGGGGCTGAACGCTCCCCAAACTTCTTAAGGTTTTTCACCCTCCCCTTGTCCACTTTGAGGGTCCCAGCTCTGTAAGGGACCAGTCCCTTCCCCTACCCCACAGCCAGAGAAGCCCATGACCACCTGGAGGCCGACAGTTAATATCTGTTCAACCCACATCCCTAAGCTCCAGGGTGTGCCAGGCCTAGGCCTAGGAGGCAGTGAGGAGCAGAAGATGAGTGTCCCCTGTGCTCTGGTCTATCAGGGGAGCCAGGCATCAGGTAATCTCACAAAGACCTGTGTCATCATAAATGCAGACCTCTGGAGGAGAGGAATTCACAGATGGGAGAAGACAAAATCCATGACCTGCGCTGAGGGCTTTAGAGCAGCACTTCTCAAGAGCATGGATCAGAATCACCTGCAGGGCTTGTTAAACACGGACCACTGGGCCCTGCCTCCCAATTTCTGATGCCTTAGCACAGGGCTTGGGCCTGAGAATTGACATTTCTAACAAGTTCCCTGATGATGCTGGTCAGAGATCCCGTTTCAAGAACCACCGACTCAGAGGCAGTTCACAGAAGAGGTGACATTTGAGCAAGCATTAACTAGGTAGGTGGAGGAGGGCATCTCGGGGAGTGGAAGCAGCACGTGCAGAGGCTCTGGAGCAAAGGGCCCGTGAGGTACTGGAGGAAGAGAAGAAAGACCACCACTGTCGCTGAGGCCTAAAGGGGGCAAGGGGGGTGAGTCTTGATCTTAGGAGAGTGGAGAGCCATTGGGTGCTTCAAGTGGGTACAGAGGGGCTGCGGAGGTAATCAGATGGGCTTTCTAGCAAGTTCTCTGGCTGCTGTGCAGGAAACAGGCCCTGTGCAATTAAGAGCGAGTGGGAGGAGATCTACTTGGATGCTGACGTAGCTGTCCAGGTCACAAATGGGGTGGCAGGGAAGATGAAGAGAACATGTATTTAGAAGGAAGACTCAGTAGTGCTTGGTTGTGGATAGGCTCTGGAGAGGTGGGCATGAAGTCCCAGCTCCCTGTTGCTGCATAACAAACCACCCCAAACAGAGTGGCCTAAAACTACAATAATCATTTATTTTGCTCACAGAACTGCAATTTGGGTAGCACTCGATAGGGACGGCCCATCTCTACTCCAAAGCCCTATCGATTGGAGTGGCTTACAGGCTGGGGCTGGGGCTATCTTCTCACTCACAGTGGGGCGGTCTTTGCTGGCTGACAGATGGAACCTCAACTGGGGTGTCAGCTGGGACAGTTCTATGCAGCCTCTCCATGTGACCACTTGGCTTCCTCACAGCATTGTGGCTGGGTTCTCATAACCAATGTCCCAAGAGATGAGAGGCAGAAGCTGCCAGTTTCTTAAGGCCTCAGCCTGAAACCTGGCACAGCTTTATGTCCAGTGTACTCTTTTTGAGTCCCAGGGCCCACATTCAACAACAGGGACATAATCCCACCTCTCAATGGGAGGAATGTTGAAGAATTTTGGACAGGAGAAGCATTGGAGGAGGGCCAGGCTTGGGGAGAGATCACGAATCCAGATCTGATGGAGAAAAAGGGGGAAAGGACCCTCTCCAAGTGCCAGACATGGTTTTAGCTGCCTTAGAGTCCTGGCCCAGAGCCTGGCATGGGATGATCCTAGCAGCCACAGCAGCCCTTCCCACCATCCTCCATGTCTTCCAGCGTGGGGCAGCCCCTGGAGTCTGGGGTTGGGTGACTATGAAGAGACCCCAGGAGGAAACCCCCCCAGCCCTATGGGGTTCTGGTCCCTACCCCAGGCCCTCCCAAGTCTGTCTGTGGAGGACATTTTCACAGTGGGGTTGAACAAGTAGAGGCTCTTGAATCCCAATCCTGCCATTCTGTTCCTAAAATATCTCGAATCTGCCCATTACTCTCCCTCCCTCACCTCAGCAAGCATCGCCATCTCTGGCCTGGGCCACTGCCTTTTCTCTCCTAACACTCTCCTTGCTTCCACTCCTGCCTCCCTACAAAACATCCTCCACGTGGCTCAGAGGGATTATTTAAACAATCAGTCTGATCACTTAACTCCTCTCTTTAAACCTCTCCAGGATACCCAGGATGTGATCCAAAGTCTAGGTTCTGGGACTGCAAGTTCCTGCACGATCCAGGCTTACAGGGCTGATCCTCCAAGAGGCCAGTCTAGTTCCTGCCTCAGGGACGTTGCCCTTGACATCTCTCCCCAACTCTTTATATGACTGACTTCTCCCTGTCCTTCAGGGCTTGACTCATTCCACCTTCTCAAAGAAATCTTCCCTGACCACTCTATCTAAAGTAGACCACTCTCCCCCATGTACTTTATTTTATTTTTTTTTTTGGCTGCATTGAGTCTTCATTGCTGTGTGCAGGCTTTCTCTAGTTGTGGCGAGCGGGGACTACTCTTTGTTGTGGCGCACAGGCTTCTCATTGTGGTGGCTTCTCTTGTTGCGGAGCGTGGGTTCTAGGCGCGCGAGCTTCAGTAGTTGCGGCACATGGGCTCAGTAGTTGCGCACGGGCTTTAGGGCACGCGGGCTTCAGTAGTTGTGACTCACAGGCTGTAGAGCGCAGGCTTAGTAGTTGTGGCGCATGGGCTTAGTTGCTCCATGGTATGTGGGATCTTCTGGACCAGGGATCGAACCCATGTCCGCTGCACTGGCAGGTGGATTCTTAACCACTGCGCCACCAGGGAAGTCCCCCATATACTCTTTAACTCAGCATCCATTTTATTTCCTTCTTAGCACTTAGCACCACTCATTCATTCATTCATTCAAAAAATACTGACCTAGCAGTTACTTTGTGCCAGGCACTGTTTTAGGCGATGGGGGCTAAAGATGTGAACAAAGCTGATGGTTCCTCCTCTTTGCTTTGGAAGGCCCCAGGACTAAGTGTTGACAGAGTGTTGATCTGTCAACACTTGCTGTTTCACGGTCTCACCCAGTCTCGGGCATTGAATGTGACGAGTATGGTACACCTGTGGCCCCAATCTGAAATCCCAAAGAGCACATCCAGCTGCCTGCTCACAGCTCCACCTGGGCATCTAATGTGCATCTGGCTCAGGCTTATTGCATCCAAAGCTGAATTCCTGACTTTCCCCTGTCCCCAGACCTGCTCCTCCCACAATCTTCTCCATCCTTCCACCTGCTCAGACAAAAATTCTGGACTGGTCCTGACTCCTCTCTTGTAACCCATTTTCAGCTCTACCTTCAAAACATCCAGGATCCAGCTGCTTCTCTCCATCTCCATTGCCACCACCCTAGCCCAAGTGGACTGTCACCTTCCCTGTACTATGGTGATGGCATCCAAACCGGTCCCAGCTTCCACCCTGGCCCAAGAACAATCTACTCCCTACACAGCAATCTTTAAAAAGGAAAGTTAGATCACATCACTCCTGAGCTCACACTACAAGGGTCTGTAAGGTCCCACCAGCTCTCAACCTTCCCTCCCCGCTACTCTCCACCCCTCACTCACTCCACCACACTGGCCACCTTGCAGGTCTTCAAACGTGCCAGGCCCACGCCTGCCTTAGGACTTTACTCTGGCCACTCCCTCAATTCCTACCTCAAGCCAGGCCTTCCCTGCCCACTGCATTTAACTGGTCAAACCCTCAGCCTCACCCCAGCACCCCCATGCTCTTTCTCTTCTTCGCTTTCCCTCCAAGCACTTATCACCTCCTGACACACCCTATATTTTACTTATTTATTTTACTCATCATCTGCTTTCTGGTACTAGAATATAAGGTCCCCAGGGCCTCTTTTACTCACGACTCTGTTCTCCAGTTCCTGGAGCAGGGCCTGGCTCAGAGCAAGTACCCAGAAATCAGAGTCACGTGGGAGAATTGACCATTAGATTCAGCGAGGTGAATGTCACTGATTTTGACAAAAGGGACACAATCTAAGGCATTTTATTTGGTCACTAGTTCATTTGTTAATTGTCTGCTGCCTCCTTCTAGAATAGTAAGTTCTAGAAGAGCAAGGACTTCATGCATCTTGTTTTCTGCTGAATCTCCAGTACCTAGAACAGTACCTGGAACAGAGTAGGCACTCAGGAAAAACCGACTGAAAAGAATAGAGGCCAATGACCAGTTACATGACTTTCCCTCTCTGGGTGTCAGTTCTTTCATCAGTAAAGTGGGAATGAAAGTGCCTGCTTTAAGGGATTGATTTTAGGGCTTAATGATGTAGTGCCTGGCACACAGGTGTTCACTCAGTATCACCCACCCACCCCCGCTCTGTTCTTAGCACCCTAATCCCGCCTGCCTGTCTTCCTCCCCATCCTGAGGCCCGGACAGCAATAATGTTGGTAAATGTTCAATCACACTGTCAGGCACCACGCTCAGAGTTACAAAGACACTTCTGGATTTTTGCAGAACCCAGGCAAAGCTAGGATCCCTAGGATTCTCTTAAGAGAGCACCTGCTGCTCCAGCTGGGATTTTCTCCCAAACCCTTCTTCACACTCTCCCAGCCTTTCCTCTCCAGAAGCTTCAATAGCTATGCTCCTTGGTACACTCTTAAGAAGGGGAGAGAAAAGAGAGGAGTGGAGCGGCCCATTTTCCAGTGGGGAGAGAGAACAGAAACAAAGAGAGGGCCCCGAGAACTCACAGGTTTAGGGCCTGGCCAGAAGGAGACGCAGGGGCCTGTGCTCTGCCATCCTATGCCCTAAAGGGGGGCTGGTCATGTGACATGGGGTAAAGAATCCATTGTGCTAGAAAGTAGTGGCCCAGTAACCATGCCACCTTCTTCTGGAGACAGCACATATGGAGAGAGAGAAACAAAGATGTGGCAAATGTAGGTGAGGATATTTGGGTATTCATTGTGCTAATATTGCAACTTTTCTGAAGTTTTTGCTCATTGTATTATGTTTGCAACTTTTCTCTATGTTTGAAGTTTTTAAAAATAATAAGTTGAGGGCAAAACTTTGGGAGGGGGGACAGAGCTGCTAGTGGCTCACCAGTGACCATTCTCCCCTTCTCATACTTTGATTCTAGGAAGTCATAAGCCCAGCAAGATGACCAGAGTTTTCCAGCCTCCCTGCAGCTAGGTGTAGCCAATGAGAAGTAGACAGAAATTGTTGGCTTCTAGGAAAACTCAAGAAAGAGACAGAAAACTGGCAGGTACTCTTTTTAGCCTACTTCCCTTCCTCCTGCTTTCTACATAGACATGATGGCTGGAACTGAAGCAGCCACCCTGGGCGTTGAAGGGGCCTTGAAGGTGGAATCCAGGTACTAAGAATGGTAGAACAGGAAGGTAGGATTCTGGGTCCCTGAGGACTGTGAAGTCATCACACCAACTATGGACTGCCTACTGCAGTAGTACGACTTCTTTAAGTGAAAGAATAAACACCTGCTTTGCCTAAGCTTCTGATTAGCAGCCAAATGAACTTCCTACCTGATTCAGATTTCAACCTGTTTTCTGTTCCCTCTACACTCTGGACTTTTCCACCTGCTGGATCATCTGCTGGGAAAGCTCACCACCACTTGTAAGGTCTTTCTCATCTTTCAAAACCCAGCTTGAATGTCACTTTCTTCTGGAGGCTTTCCCTAGGTACCTCTTCCCTCGTGGACTCCCAGCACCTCCTATTGCTTCTGTTAAACTCCCCCACAGACTGCTTGCTGACCATTCGAGGATTCTTTACTGCTCATTGCTTTGGCTTCCCTGTAACATTTTGTCCTCTAATCCCTTGGCTTCCCTGTCACCGCTCTCTCCAGTTTCTCCTCCTCTCTGTGCTGCTCCTTCTCAGGCTTTCCCTGGGCTCTGGAACTCAGGAAGTTTGCAGTAAATCAGGATTCTGTTCTGGCCCCTCCATTCTTTTCACTCTACCTGTTCTCCTGGGCAATTGCATCCTCCAGCCACCACCTCTATGCAGATGACTACAAATCCAATGGTGTACTGGGCTGGCTTGGACCAGCTCCTGAGAACAAAGTTTCAGGAATTTTGTGAGCCAGGTGTTAAGGCCATTATTAAAAATTAAGTTATATAAATTTATGATTATATAAATATGTTCAAAACAAAGATAATAAACACTCAAAACATAACTTCCTAGTTATTTTACTATTATCTATGCTTTTAAGATTATTTTTTATCTATTTTATCTGAATGGTGGAAATGCTCAGAGACATCACAGTGACAGCTTGAAATCAACCACAGCAGGAGAATTTACACCACGGGTATGGGCAAACTCTACAAATCAAGGGGCTTCCCTGCTTGGAAAGCCATGTATTAAAGATTTCCCACTATACCATGGCCCAAATCGATACCTGAAGCCAGCCTGGAGTGACTTCCTGAGCTCCGGGCTCAGATGTCCAACTCTCAGCTGGACTCCTCGTCCTGCACATTCGGTGTGCCCCAGACAAACTCACCATCACCCCCCAAAGCTGCCCCACCCCCTCAATGTCTATTTCATTTTGCAGCAGCATCACTCACCCCATTGTCCAAGCCAGAAACCTGGCAATCTTCCTGAACTCATCTCACTCCCTCCTCCCCAACATCTAATAAGTTATGTCCTCAGTGATGCTCATATCTCCCCTCCAGTCCTGTTCCAGCCTCACCGAGGCTTCCCTGGTTCAGGCTTCATCATTCCTCCAGTGGATTCTGACCCAGCCTCCTCACTGCTCTTGCTGATTCTAGCAGTGTCCCCCTCCAACCCACCTCCATTTGGGCCCCATAAAATGCAAGTCTCATTTAGGTCTCTTTTGTACTTAAAATCCTTCAGTGACTTCCCAATTCCTAAAGTAGGGGGTACAGACACCCTTCGTATGGTCTTCTTTCTCTCTTCTTCCTCTCTCCTCCCTACTGTTTGGTCCTTCCTCATCTGACATTCAGGGGATCTTAGTCAAGAGTCATAAACATCACTTCTGGCTTATTTAAACAGATAAGGAGTTTATTATCCATTAGTGGGAAGCTCAGAAACTCTCCTGGAAAGCCAGAGTCCACTTGGAGACCATGCAGCCTGGAATGATGGCCAAATCACATTGTCAAGCAGTCCCAGGAAGACTCCCCAGATGCTACAGCTGAGTACAGACAGTACAGCTTGCCCTATTGGTGACTGATGCTTCCAAAAGCAGTGCTGCCCCTGGTCCCTGGCAGGAACTGCCACCACCATCACCACCACCTGTCTTCACCAGAGCACTCTCCTCCTTCCCTGCTTCTTCCTGGCACTAGGTTCAGGTTCCAAGTCTGGGGCTGAGGTCACATGTCCTGGCAGCAAGGAAAGCTGGGAAAGCATCGTCAGCTCCTGGAGTGGGGAGATGGGCTCTGCCTCATAAGGTGCGGGATCCCCCAGACATAAGAAGGAGACAGTTTCAGTGATGAGAGGCCATGCTGTTCCCCATGCCAGCTTTTAAAATTACACAAGTAAAATACTATTCAAGGAAAAGTAATCAAACAGCACAAGAAGGAAGGTAATGAAATGTACAAGCTTCTCTCCCTGAGTTCTCTCAATTCCATTTGCCAGGGGCAACTACTGTTAACAGTGTTTTGGAAGTCCTTGCAGGTGTGTTCTTTGTATATCCAGATGTCTATATTTATATATAAGGTGTCTATATATAACTGTGTGAATGTATGTATTTTCCTTGTATCAAAATTGACTAGCTCCACAAGAAAAGGGAACCCTCCTACACTGTCAGTGGGAATGTAAACTGGTGCAGCCACTCTGGAAAACAGTATGGATCTTCCTCAAAAAACTAAAAATAGAGTTGCCATATGATCCAGCAATTCCATTCCTAGGCATATAGTGGGAGAAAACTATAATTCGAAAAGATACATGCACCCCAATGTTCATAGCAGCACTATTTACAATATCCAAGACATGGAAACAACCTAAATGTCCATTGACAGATGAATGGACAAAGAAGATGTAGTACATGTATACAGTGGAATATTACTCAGCCATAAAAAAGAATGAAATAGTGCTGTTTGCAGCAACATGGATGGACCAGGAGATTATCATACGAAGTAAAGTCAGAAAGAGAAAGACAAATACCATATGATATCACTCACGTGTAGAATCTAAAATATAACACAAATGAACTTATCTATGAAAAAGAAACAGACTCACAGACATAGAGAACAGACTTGTGGTTGCCAAGGGGGCAGGGGGTGAGGGAGGGATGGATTGGGAGTTTAGGGTTAGCAGATGCAAACTATTATATATAGAATGGATAAACAACAAGGTCCTACTGTATAGCACAGGGAACTATATTCAATATCCTGTGATAAACCATGATGAAAAAGAATATGAAGAAGAATGTGTATATATATATATATATGTATAACTGAATCACTTTGCTGTGCAATGGAAATTAACACATTGTAAATCAACTATACTTCAATAAAATAATTTTTTTTTAATTGCCTAGCTCCACACATTACAGTTTGGCACCTTGCTTCTCTTACCTCACACCATGTCTTGTCACACTCCTATATCAGTACACATGGGTCTAGCCCATCCTTTCTAATGGCAGTACAGAGTCACACTGAGTGGATGAATCACAATTAACTAGCCAGTCCTCTACAGAGGGACATTTAGATTATTTTCAGTTTTTTGCTACAATAAACCAGGCTACAGTGAACATCCTTGCACAAATGTCTTTGTGTGCTTGTATGAGTAGAGATCCAAGGGATGAATTCCTGGAAGAGGAACTGTTGGCTCCAAAGGAGCATGCATTTATGTCTTTGGTAAATGTTTCCAAATCACCTTCCAAAAAGCATGTGACAATTTGCAGCTCTACCGGCAATCTGGGAACATTTTTTTTTCCAGGCCCTGCGTAGTCTGGTTCCTGATTGCCCTCTAACACACCCTGCATTTCCAACCACAGTGCCTTTGCCCATGCTATGTCCACAGCCTAATATTCCCTTCCTCCCTTGTCTGCCAGATGAAATCAAACAAGGCCCAGCTCTGATGTCACCTCCTCTGTACAGCCTTCCCTGACTCCCTTGAGCTGTCAGAGTCCCCTTCCTCTGGGATACCACAGCTTTTTGGGCATAATTCTGTCATATACCAACTAAGGACCTATGTGTGCCTGGCACTCTATGGCCATTTTGACAATCCAGACCATAACCACACTAAAAAGGATCATGTCCACCTCCTTCTCCCTCCCTCCTGGTTCTTCAGTCTTTTATCTGTTCCCAAGCACAGTCCTGCCTCAGGGCCTTTGCACTTGCAGTTCCCTCTCTATGGATCTTGCTCTCAAGCATCCTGGCCTTGGCGCCTCTCTGGGGTCTCTGCTCCCATTCACCTTCTCACAAAGGCCTCCCCTGACCAGTTGGTCTCAAGTGCCCCTCCTCTAGTAACTCTGGTTCATCTCCATTTCATCATCTTCATGACACTTCTCAGAAGCTGAAATAACCTTGTTTGGTTTAAGTGTTGACGTTTATTTTCTGTCCTGTGACCCATCTCTACACACGCAGAAACTCACCACTGTAAACTTCGAAGAGCAAGGGACCTTGTTTTCCTTTTCCACTGTCTCCAGCCTCAAACCTGCCTGGCACCTAAGCGCTCAATAATCGTTCATTGAATGAACCATCCGTATTTTACAGAAGAGGAAATTGACATTCAGAAAGGAGAGCTGAGTAGCCCAAGGTCCCACAGTTAATAAAACCACAGCTGAGATCCAAACAGGTCTGAACTCTAAAACCAACTGCACGTCCCTACTCAGCATGCCGCATTTTCTCCCTCACCAGACTAGACTCTTGGGAGCAGGACTTGAGTCTGACGACGCTCCGGGTTCCCCAGCGGCGTGTCCCGGGCCCGCCCCGTGAGGCTAGCGGGCTCCGCGGAGATGTCACCCTCCCCGCCCCCTGTCAGTCAGGCCGAGGGGTGGCGCGGCCGCCAGTGGGGGCGCTGCTCAGAGCTGCCGCAGCGCCCCAGCCAGAGCAGAAGCGCGCGAGCGAGCAGGGCGCTAGGAGCGAGCGGTGGCTGGCGACGCACCCAAGGCCAGGGCACTACTGCGCCCCGGCTCAGGGCTCACGCCCCGCCTGCTGCAGACCAAACTGAGCGCCTGGCCACGGCCCGATCCCGCATCGGCCCCGAGCCCACCCCAGCCCATCCTAGCCGAGCCCCTGCATCCGCCTGCCGCTGCTGCAGCCGCAGCCGCAACCACAGCTCCATCCCCAGACCGGAACCCGCATCCAGGTGAGGCGGCCGCGCTCCGGGCACCCGGGCTGAGGAAAGGGCTGGGAATGGAGAGGGAACTGGATGGGATGGGGAAGGGGCTGGAGAATGGAAAGAGGACGCCGGTGGATGCGTGTCAGTGTGCGCCCCGGGATATGTGTCTCTGTTGCTCGGTGTCTGCAACTGCCTGGGTGGCCGTGTGGACGTGCGTCCGCGGCCGTGTGCCCCCTGTGTGTCAGAGTGTCCGTGCGCTTTTGAACGCCTGCATGTCCTGTGTGTGCACGTGAGCGTGTCCATGGAGTATGTTTGTGTGCATGGCCGTGTGACTCTGTCGTGTGTGTACAGACAGACCCCGGGGCTTCGCGCCTTGCCCAGCACTCCGGTTCCGCGGGGCTGCAGGTTGCAGGGCCCCGGATAACCGAGGCGGTGGCCTCTCCTGCGTCCCCGGTTTCAAGGACGCTAGGACTCGCTGCGGCCCTGTGGCCTAGCGCTGGGGAGGGGGTAAGGCGGGAGGGGGTTCCGGACCCGGAAGGGCGCCTTCGGTCTCAGGAGGGAGGGGAGGGGACACCAGCGTCCCTCCGGAAGGGCTGGGATGAGAATGCGGGGCCAGCACATCCGTGCCCGTGTGTTCGCCCTCCTCAGGCCGCCAGGATGGACGTGTTCATGAAGGGCCTGTCCATGGCCAAGGAGGGCGTCGTGGCCGCCGCGGAGAAAACCAAGCAGGGGGTCACCGAGGCCGCGGAGAAGACCAAGGAGGGTGTCCTCTACGTTGGTGGGCGAGGGGCGGGGCTTCCGGGGTGCAGGGGTTTGGTGTCCTTTGGTGCAGGGAGTGGAGCCGAGGTCCTTAGAAGGAGGGAGTGGGGGGTCTGGGCAGGAGAATATGAGTCAGCAGATGGGGCCGGGTCAGCAGGGGTCACTGAAGGCATAGCCAGTGATGGAACCTGGGCCAGTGATGAGACTGACCGGAGGGGGAATGGGGGAAAGATTGGTGAGGGTGGGGTTCAGCTGAAAGTCCAGGGACCAATGCGGGGATCAAAGGAGACAGCCTTCTTTTCCTTATTCTTCCCATTATTAATAGTTACCTGGTGCTGAGCCCTTACTCTCTGCCAAGTACCCTGTGAAATACATCCATAACATCTATTACCTCATTTAATGCTCCCTGCCCATCCACAGACCGGGGAAACTGGGGCTTCCCAGAGGTTTAACTATCTTGGTCAAGGTCACAGCTGATAAAACGCGAAGCTGGAGTTTGAGCCAAGTTTTATGGGCTCCAAAATGCCCCCTCCCCTTGCTGTGCTCCCCCCAGTATTGTTGGGGCTCCCTCCCAGCCCTCCTCTCCAGCTACTTCCACCTCTGAATCGCTCTCTGGGTCTCCCTCCTCCCAGCAGTTCCACCACTGGCATCTCTCCTCTGGGTGCACCCTCCTTGCAGCTGACAGCTGTCATCAGGAGAAAGGCCAAGTGGTTAAAATGTCTCACCCTAAGTGGGAAAAAAGAGGGAGCCTGCAGGATCATTTGCATAAAGGGAGGCAAGAAACTGATTGAATTCTGTCTGCTGATTCAGGGCTTAACTTGTGCGGTCCGTAGAATTATCTCCTATTCAGGCTGTAGAGGGCTGGTTAACTTGCCCAGGGTTTTGGCAGACTTGGAGTTGTGATAATTCGAAAAATACTTATTGACCACCTACTATGTGCTGGTAGGTGCCGGCTCTCCTGATAGTGATGCCAAGTATTCCAGTAGTGGGATTTGACATCCAGTGGCTGGGGTGGGGGCCACTTTGGTAGGGTAAACAAAGAGGGTAACATCTGAGCTGAGCCCGAAGAATAAGGAGGTTGGGAAGGGGGTGCAGAAAAGCAGGTGCAAAGGCCCTGGAATGGGCTGAAGGATACTGGATTCGAGAGCAGAGGGCAGAAGGAAGTGGTAGGAAATGAGATCGAAAGGTGGGCAAGAGCCAGTTCATGAGTGGCCCCTGCAGGCCCGGGCAAAGCATTATTATAATTGCCATGATAGACTGTAAGCCAGAGACCGACAGGATCTGACTTCAGTATGGAAAGTCCCTCAGTCCTCTGGGGACAGAACAAATTGCAGGGAGGCCCGCTGGGTGGTAACATAGTTGCCAGATGAGGGTGGTTGGAGCTAGGGCAGAGGTGATGGAGACTGGGAGAAGGCTTGAGCCCACACCTGCTGGACCCCAGCTCTGGCCTCCCTCTTCCCTCCTCCCTTCTCCCTCAGCCCTTTCACTCCTGTGGACCCCTGGCACCCCTGACACTTTGTCCTTGCTAACAGACTCGGCCCCTCCCTTTCCGCTTAGATGGGCACCTCCTACTCCTCCCCCTGACCAGGAACTCCTGATGACCCCCAGTTCTTACTCATCAAAGCCTCAGCTCCCTGTAGCCTAGCATTCAATGTGCTTTGTGGCCCTGCCTCAGTTTCCATTGCTTCGAGCACACAGACCCCGTCGATGTGCTCCGCTCAGGTCCTGAAAACACACCTCTCTATGCCTTGCCCACATGGTTCCCTGTGCCTGGAACACCCTCCTCAGCCTCCTTTCTGCATATCCACCTGCTCCCCATTTGTCAAGACCCAGGCAGTGCCCCCTCCCCCATCACGCACCCCCTGGAGGCTGGAAGTCCTCTCCCCACTGCTTGAGGTCCAGGGCACCAACTCTGCTCTTCTCTTTCCTCCATCTGACAGTGAGCCATTGGCCTGGAACCTGAATCAGAGCAGGTGCCAACAAGCATTTGTGGGAGGAATAAATGGATGTGCATGCACAACCCCTGGCCCCTGCCCGTCTCTGGGTCTAACTGGACTTAGCCCTGAGAATCCTGTCTTCTTGCACCCTCCTCCTGCCAGCCTCAGCTGGCCCAGACACCCATTTCCGGCTCCGTCAGTTGTTGTCTGGGTTGCCAAATCCTCAGGATGGGAGACAGCCCACTCCCCTGAGGGCATCCACCCCCCACCACCTCAGGTTAGGATGTCTTGCCTTTCCCAGTCGCTACCCTCCTGGAAAGACCCAGCCAATGCCATGGGTGTCAGTCACCATCTTCACGTCACCCTTATACACCCATTCTGCATCTAAGACTCTCCCAACTTTGGCCAGAAGGAGGGATTTGCACTCTAGTTAGAACAGGGTCTTTAGAAGAAATGGAGCGAGGAATGTTGGGATGTGAGTGTCCTCGGGTAGGAAGTGGGCAGTTATGCATCAGGGGCACCAGGGGCACCTTTCCAAATACAGAGCCTTTTTTCCCCGCCCCCAGTTCCACCCCCCTTCCACCCCCATCTGCTCCCATCCTGGGCAGAGGATTAAATGAACCGGCGCAGGTAGAGTGCTTTCCCAGTGCTGGCGCTCAGGCAACATCCACCAGAGGTGTGGGTATCATATCAGGTGGGGGTGGTAGGGGACAGAGAGTGGGGAGAACTGGAAGTCCTGAGGATATAGGCATGGGGGACACTTGTGGGATTTGGGAGCCCAAGGAGGCAGTGAACGGCCAGGATGCCCACTGCTGACTGGGTCCCTCTGCCCACTCTGTAACCGCTGTGCTTGCTGGAGTCTGTTCCCTTGGCTCAGAGCCCTTATGTGTGCTCATTTTTGTCCCCATAGGAAGCAAGACCCGAGAGGGGGTTGTACAAGGAGTGGCCTCAGGTACCGGCCCAGCCCTGCTCAGCCCTGTGTCCTCACCCTGGCCTGGGATCTGGCTGGCCCCCAGAGACTGCGGGGGAGGGGTGGTGGAAGAGGGCACCCCTAAGGTTTCCTGGGGGTGTGCTCCATGGGAAGGCAGGCCCTGGGACACTATGGAGGAGGGTGGCATCTATGCCTGCTTCACCCTGGCCCCCAACCCCCTCCCTGACGCAGTGGCTGAGAAAACCAAGGAGCAGGCATCTCATCTGGGAGGAGCTGTGTTCTCTGGGGCTGGGAATATCGCAGCAGCCACAGGCCTGGTGAAGAAGGAGGAATTTCCCACCGATCTGAAGGTGAGCTATCCTTCCAACACACACACACAACACACACACACACACACACACACACACACACACACACACGTGCCAGGCACACCCATAAACCTGCCACCAGGCTCCCTGCTCCCCCAGCCAGCCTGGGGCACAAGCCACCTTGCCTCACGTTCTGCAGGGCCCTGCTAGACGCAGCTCAGAATGAGTCTGCATGAAGCTGTGTACAGGCATGGCACTCCCCGTGACTGTGACCCAGATCTGGCTGGATACATGTATCCTGATTGTGACAGTCATCTGGACTACTTTTGGCCTCATCCACATATGTCACTGATTGTTCACTCATGTCTTTTCAGTCAACAAGTATTCATGCTAGAGAGGGATTGTTCTAGGGGTTACGACAGAATAGGTTCCTATTCTCCACATTCATGGAGCTGACACTCTAGTGGGAGAAGATACAGTAAAAAGCTAACCAGTAAGCAAGATGGTTTCAGACAGGGGTATGTGCTATGAAGAAAAGACAAGGGTGAGGAGATAGACAGTCAAGGGGTGAGGGGGCTACTTTAAGTTGGGAAGGCTTCTCTGAGGAGGTGACCTTAGAGCTGACACCCAAGGGATGAGGCAAGCCATGTGGAAAGTATATTTCAGGCAGTAGGAAGAACACGTGCAAAGGCCCTGAGGCAGGCATAAGCAGAAGTGGGCCATGGGGAGGGGTGAACTGTGTGTCACACATTTGTGCAGACATGTTACCCCAGGCAAGTGGTGGCAGCTACCCACGTGTGCAGGAAGTCAGATACCTCATTAGGACACGCTGTAGGGTGAGAGCTGTGAGCTCTGGAGCGCCACAGAGCTGGATCTGAATCCTAACTCCACTACTTCCTGTGTGACCCTGAGCAGGTCCCATCATGTCTCTGAGCCTGATTCTTTGCCTCTAAGACGGGAGATGAGCACAAGAGGACTTTTAGGTAGATTAGAGATAATGTAGCTCAGAGGTTCTCAAAAACTTAAGTGTGTATTAGATCACCAGGAGGCCAGGTTAAAATACAGACTGTTGGTCCCATCCCTAGAATTTCTGATTCAGCAGGTCTGTGGGGCTCGAGAATTTGCATGTTTAACAAGTACCTGGGTGATATTGATGCTGCAGGTCCAGGGATCACACTTTGAGAACTACTGATGTAAAAACGCTGGATGGCATAGTGAGTGCTCAGTAAGAGATGATGGCCCCACGATCACATGGTCAGCCTGTGTGCACCCCCAAGGTCTTGTGTCGCCATAGGTGTGCTAGGACAGTGCACTCTGTGGGTCTATATGATGTCTGTAGAGACACGCCTCCCATGGGGTGCTCTGTGTTGTCCACGTGTAAGTGCAGACTCCACCTCTGTGGGGGTGGGGCTTTCTTCAGCGTGATCAGGAGATCAGTGTGCATTCAGCATGAGGGTATCCATGCTGAGGAGATCCCACAGCACCCTCCACTCCAGACATTTTGCACAGTTGGTTCCTTCCCCTGTCTGAAAGCTGGGACTTGACTCAAGCTCTGGTTCAAGTCCTGTCTCTGCACTTTATCAGCTGTGTGACTTCCCATTTCTTATCCTTATGTTTCCAGTGATTGCTCCCATTCACTGATCTCTTGTGTGGGTAGGCACTGTTCTAGATATTGTACGTGGAGTCACTCATTGAATCTTCACAACATCCCTGTAAAGAAGGCATCACAATTAGCCCATTTTACAGATGAAGGAACTGAGGCTCAGAGAGGTAAAATGACTTGCCCAAGATCACAAATCCTGACTGCCCCCCTGAGAAGGTGGTTGGGAGGATAAGCTCAGGTTCATGTCACTGTAATCCCTTGGTGCCAACATGGGGCCAGGCCCAGCGCTGAGAGCTGGGATGCAGAGAAGGCAGGTCTGGGCCTGAGCTCTCAGCTCAAGGCTTGGTGGGGGCCTTGCACAGAACCATTTCTCTCAGGCTGCCTTCCTCTTACCAGCACTTGTTGACACTTCAAGCCTCCTCTCTCAAGGGAGCTCAAGATCATAGACTTACAATCCAAAGCCAGGCCTTTGGGGCCACTGGCCCATGGAGAGCCCATGCAAGCTGGGGGCGCAAGTTTCTGTCTCTACCTCCCAGTCTGCTCACATACGTTATCATAGAAGCCTCCCCATATGCATACAAAGCAGAGACACCATCCCATTTCCCACCCGAGGCAGCTGAGATCAGAGGTAAAACGACTTACCTAATGCCAAAGAGGTAGTGAATGGCCAGGCTAGGATGGTTTTTAAGTGAACTTTTTATTGAAGTACAGCATTCATGCAGAAAGCACGCAGCTCCATGAAATTTTCACAAATTCAACTCTCCCCAAGTAACCAGCACCCAGATCAAGACACAGAACGTCAGCCCCTTGGAAGCCTCCCTTACACCTCCTCCCAGTCCCTACTCCCGGGGCCAAGAGTAGGGTGAGAGAAGTGAGGTATCTGGGGCACAAAATTTAAGGGAGGATGCTTATTCCAGGGTCTCCTTTGTACCCCAGGCACCTGACTCTCCTCACCTTTGTCCTGGCCCTGTCTCCCCCCACACAGCTAATTGCTTCCTGACTTCTATCACCACAAATAAGTTGGGTGTTTTTCAGCTTCACAGAAATGTTATCCTAGAGCACATGCTCTTCTGTACCTGGCTTCTTTCATTCATCAGTAAGTGTGAGAGTCAACCATGCTGTGGTGTGCACTGTGGTTCCCCATCCTTGAGGTGAAGTAACCACTGTGTGATAGGATGACAGAGCACACATCCATTCTACCATTGTTGGACATTTGTTTCCCAATAATGTGCAGAGCTAGGATTCTTAATAGTCTGTTTCTTTCCTGGGTTCTGGTCATAGCTGGGTGACTTTGGGCAAACTAACACTTCCCCCCTCCTGGGCCTTGATGGACCCACCTGTAACTGGGGAGTGAGCCAGGCCAGGAGTGTAAACTCATGTGCCCACAGGGCCCATGACAGGTAATGTGAAGGAGCTGAAGCTACCTGGATGGAGCCGGAGCAACTGGAGTGTAGAGGTGCCAGCCCTCCAGGGTCCCAAGATTCTCACCTCTGTCCAGTAGGGAGGGACAGTGGTTACATGTGGAAGTGGGGGAGGTGGGGTGCCCCTTGCCTACAGGTTCCCCCACACGTGGCCTTGTGCAGCCGTGCCTGGACCTCAGGTTACTGTGAGTGCCCACGTGTGCAGTCAGCTCAGTCCCATGTTTGTGCACATACATGTGCTCGCCCACAGGGGACTGGCCATGTGTCTGGCAGCCCCCTATTTGCGTGCCTGCTGGTCTGCACCGGTCTGGACAGCAGATGCAGTGGGGAGGGGAGAGTCTTAGCTCACACATCCAAGCAACACCATGAGCTGTCGCTTCCAGCTTATCTTAAAATAGCAACAGCTGAAGAAACCAGGCCACACAGGGCCCTGGGGGAGGGATGGGTGGAAAGTGGCAGGGGAATGGCTCAGAGCCCCTGCTCAGCCCTGTCCCTGAGCCTCCATCTCCCTCCAGGGTTATCTCTGGGGACCTGATATGCACCTCCTCACAGAGCTGACACAAAGAGGGTAGGGATAAATGGGTGACTGAGTGTGCCATCTATCTCCCCATCCCACCCAGTCCATATGATGGGAGCACAGGAGGCTGCCACGTGCTGGGGAGAGGGGTATGGAGAGCCCTCTCCCCCTCGCCACCCCCAGCTTCAAGCCATAATTGGAGGAATTTCACTCCTCCATCCCACTTCCAAGGCACTCCAAATAAACAATTTAATTAAAAATTCTGGTTGCATTGCCAACAAAACCTAGCCTTCCCCCAACAACCAAAAGCTTCCCAAGGTAGGAATTTGAGGGGCATCACCAGCTGGCCTCATGGGCACTGTCTCTTCTCTGCCTGCAGCCAGAGGAAGTGGCCCAGGAAGCTGCAGAGGAGCCGCTGATTGAGCCCCTGATGGAGCCAGAAGGGGAGAGTTATGAGGAACCGCCCCAGGTGAGGGGTGTCAAGGCTGGGTGGGGCTTTGGGCATCCCCAGCTGGGGTGGGAGGTTCCTGGCAGGATAAGGTTAGGCCTGGGAGCTTCAAGCCCCCCTTTTCTAGAACCCAGACACCAGAGGTGGCAACAGGGAGGGAGGACAGATGGGGCCTAGCACTGGGCGCCAGGCACCCCTGCCCAGAACATCCCAGATGTCCCCAACTTCCAGGTTTCTCTTCTGCCCAGGGAGAGGGACATGCACTATTCCTCCTTGAGGGGTAGGGGTCTCTGGGCCGGGCCTGGCCACTTGGTCTCCAACCCCTTCCTCTTTTGCTCTTCTCCACTCCACCCCCATCCCTCTGATGCAGGAGGAGTATCGGGAGTATGAGCCAGAGGCGTAAGGGCCCAGGACGGCCCCCCATCAGCAGCACAATCCCTTCCCTGTCCTGTGCCCCGCCTCCCAGAGCCAGGGTTGTCCTTCTACCCCTTCCCCTTAAAACACGAGATCTTCCTTCGCTCCGAGGCGCCCCCTCGGAGCCTGTGTTAGAGTCTGTCTGTCTCACCTGCCCGCGACCAACCCTGGGGCGTGGACAGGGCCGGGGCTGCGGCCACGGCTGGTAGCCTCGCCCCACCTATGTTGCCCCCTCCCCACCCCATCCCATCCCATCCAGTGTCTGCGCGGATGTAGCATGTTCGATGTGTTTTTAAACGAGTCGGAAAGCAGCGGCTCCCCGCCACCCCCGACAGAGGCTCTCTGAGGGGCCCCGGGCAGCCCCAGAACCCCCCCACACCCGCATTCCCACATCGACCCCAAGAACCTTTTTTTTTTAACCAAAACCAGGAGCCAGGCTGTGCCATGCCCCTCCCCCAGCCGGCCCGGTCCGAGCGCGGGCGTCGTGTGTCGTGATTGTGGCATGGAGAGTCCCCCACCCCCGTGTGAGCGTGTCCCGGGCGGGCGGGCCCGGCCGCCCCCCGGGTGTCCATGAATAAAGCCAATCTGTCTGTAGCAGGCGCCGCACGGGCAGGGCTGGGCTGGGCTGGACTGGGCGCCGGATGGGGACGACCGACAGGCTTCCACGTCCCAGCCTGCCCCACGCCCCTCTTTGGGGCCCGGCACACTCAGCCCAGGTACAAGACTGACCACATCTGGCCTCAGCTCCTACCCGCCCCGCACCCCCGGGGGACGACCTGGATGGAGGGGTTCCCCCCAGGTTGGGCCACGCTGTGGGCTGGGAGGCGGGAAGGCGGCCTCGGGCGCCACCTACTGGACAGTAAAGCTCCTACTGGGCGTGCTGGGCGGAGGGAAGTCCGCTGCAGCCAAGGCGCAAGGCCGGCGGGCTCAAGGCGCATGCAGCGCAGGCGCCTCGATGATCACGCACGCGCGGACCAGCGTCCACGCACGCTGGCCGACACGTGCAGACCAGCGCGCGCACTCAGAGTTGCACAAGCGCCGCGATGAAGCTCTGGGAAAACAGCAGCGCGGTCACTGGAAGAAGCTGCTTCGCTCAAACCTTTCCCCGCGAGAACGCTGATACGCACATACCACTGCGCACACCTGCTCACCGCAGAAAAACTCATCCCAGGGGAGGGGAAATGGGCAGTTGCCACGGAAAAAAGCAGAGTTCGGGCAACCAGTGCTCCACCCTTCCCGGAAAGGAGTCCGAAAGTTTGCGACCTCGGCTGAGGTGAGCAAGGGTATGCAGAAATCTTGGGAAGCCGACCAGGCGCCTTGAGCGGATGAGTATTGGCACTAGAGGGCCCCCAACACCGCCGCGGTGCAGGGAAGTAGGGGGGCGGAGATGCAGCTTTGCTGCGCAGAGGCCCCGCCTCCATCAAGGCGAAGGCACTGCTCTGATTGGCACAGAAGTTCCCCCGCCCCAACCTGTGATAGGCCCCGCCCCCGACGATGCAGTGCTCTTGCTGTCTTTTGCCGCAGCCGCGGGCTAACTTGACTCACCCATGCGGAAGCCCGGCTCTGCTTTGCCGCAATAACCCCCATTCTTGCCTGAGGAAGACCCAGCCCCTTCTCTGCCAGGTCCGACCTCCTTTCCCACTCAAACCTTGCTTCGCCCCTCCAGCCCCAAGGGCTGGAAGGAGCTTACTGTATTCAGTCAACCGCCAGGTGTTCAGCGCCCCCTCCTTCCCTGAGTTGTTCGGGGCGGGGGGTGGTGCCTGGCTCGAGAAGGCCTTGCACGCTGGGGGAGACCGGGGTCCACTCGGGTCACCTTGGCCTGCAGTGTACGAGCCTTTACTTCTGGAAGTAGGAGGCTTATGACAGACGTGTGTGTAGGGAGAACAAACCGGTGGGCTCCAATTCTCTGGCTCAACGTGCGGGTTCCAGGATGGCCAGATCCTTTTTGGCTGAATTAAGACATTATTTACAACCCACAGTCTGCAGGGATTGCAAACTCGTGGCCCTTAGGTTGAATTTGGCCTGTAGAGATGTTTAACTTTCTAGCACAAGGTTTAAATATTTTTCATTTGATTCCAGTTGGCGACAGTCCCTTTCCCTCCCTGTTGTGTGCCTCCCATCCACTTCACTCATTTTCATGAACTGCCTGACTTCTGAGGAATTTGAGTTTGCCAACCCCTTGCCAGCTACCAGCACCTGATATCCATTTTTAGATGCCCAAACCAGGTTCACCATCTGGCTTGTGAAGAGGTTTATTCCTCGTTCCCGGGTGCCAAGCCACACACCTGGTTTTCTGAGCTTGATTTTCTGCTCAGAGACCAGTATTCTCATCTGCAGAGGTCACTTTAAATGCATTCCAGGCACAAGCCCAGAAGTGACAACGGAAGATGCCAGCCCTGTGTCAGACCGAATTCCTGACTGTGAGTGCCTGTGTGAGCACACACAGCTCATGGGCTCCACCCTCAGGACAGGGACAGAGCCATTTCCCCAGTGCCCAGTATCTCCCAGGCATCCAGCACTTGCCTCCATTCATTTCACTTGAAACTGTCCTCAAGGATTCCTTATTAGCCCCAATTTATGGATGAGAGAATGGAGGCCAGAGAGGCAGAGTTACCTGCCCTAGGTCACATTGCTGGGAAGTGGCAAAGGCCACATCCAGACCCGAGCCTGACTCCGAAGCCCAGTTCCTTTGGAATTTTCCAAAAGGGACTTGCTCTGAGGAGAGAGAGACAAAACCCACCAACAACAGGAAAATGTGGAGGCAGCAGAGTGTAGATAACAGATGCTTGCGCAATTTCATGGAGACTGCAAGTGAGATTGTGTGTGTGGGGGGGGGTGTTGAGTGTGCACACTAACATATGGATGCAGGTGTATCTCTGTTCACACGTGTACATGGAGGTTGCCCACACGTTGTGTGCATTTAGTCATTCGACAGTGTGTGTTGCTCACCTGCTCTGTTCTTAGAAGTAAGGGGCTGCAGGGAACAGCCCTGCAGGTCACTGCCCTGGCAGAACTCATGTCCATGGATCAGCAAATATATGGATCAAGATAATTTTGGGTTTTATGGAGAACATAAAACAGAGCAGGGCTTCCCTGGTGGTGCAGTGGTTGAGAGTCCGCCTGCCGATGCGGGGGAGGCGGGTTCGTGCCCTGGTCCTGGAGGATCCCACGTGCCGCGGAGCGGCTGGGCCCGTGGGCCATGGCCGCTGAGCCTGCGCGTCCAGAGCCTGTGCTCCGCAACGGGAGAGGCCACGGCGGTGAGAGGCCCGCGTACCGCAAAAAAAAAAAACAAACAAAAAAACAGAGCAATGTGATAGAATGTGACACAGTAAGGGTGGTGACCAGCATTCAATTGCGTGGTCAGGTCAAGCGTCTAAGGAGGCGAGGTAGAGCTGAAACCTGAATGAAAAGGAAGTGGCCTGGGAAATTTGGGGAGGGCGAGCATCACAGCACAGGAAGAGCCCTGCTGCGTCTTTGTGGACACGGTGTGTGTGGTTGGCGAGGCCACGCCTGGCCAGGCCTCTGAGATCTGTGGGTCCCCACCCCACCTGGTTCACACCTTCCTTTCCTTAGCCTGCTTCTTTCCTTCACCTGGACATCTGCCTGCAACTCTGCCTGTTGAAATCCTTCCCTCTTCTGAGCTTCCCCTAGTTCTCTAACCAGAACTGACTCCTCCTTGTCACCCCCATCCTCTCAGCTGTGCACACGGAGACCCCCTCCTCACACATGTCAGCATTCTGTGGACCTTTGCCGGCTGGGTAACCTGAAACTGCCCTCTCTCCTGATGAAGGGATGGGGGCTGTCCCTGTGCCCCACCATTCACCCATCTCCCTCCCTGTCTTCCCAACCCCACCCTTAGTAATGTGGCTCCACAGCCTTCTCTGGAACTTTATTTTTGTTTTCTCCCTTCCCTATTTATAGCTCTCTCCCCTCCGAACCATCCCTGCATCCATCCTGTTGCCTAGAAACCAGCTCTGGGCTGAGGGTGGGGGAAGGCCAGGCCGAGCCCAGGCAGGGGGAAGGAAGACCTGTCACCCACTCCCCTTCTCGGTACTGCCCCCAGGTTCCCAGAAGCCCACCTGCCCTCTGCCCAGTACCCACAGGTGTTTTTTAAAGATAAAACAAAATGTGAACAACAGCCTTTTTTGTGAAGTCCTTCATGGCTTCTAAAGGGCATGATGCACATGATTGCACTCACGCCTCTCAACACCCTGCCCCACTGGAGGCCCAGGCCCATTTTTTCAGATGAGGAAACTAAGGCTTTGGAAAGCAAAGGTCCTCTGGGTCAAGACTTCTCAGTAGAAACTCCATGGCTCTGCACTTGTTAGCCATAGGACATTGGCCTGAAACATGGAAAAGAAGATTTAAAAGCATAAATGATTCCATAATCTGTTAGTTGTAGAAGGGTAAAGAGAAAAATTTTGTCATGATCCTGCCACACACCAAGCCACTAGGCAGGCCCCCTACCTTGCCACTCCCCCATGCCACTTCCAGTGCCCCAACCGTGGCCCCACCATGGCCCTGCCGTGCCCAACTGCAGCTTAACTCCAGCCCTAATGCTTACCTTCCACAGATTGGACCAAGAAGCCTAAGTTTGGTTCCTGGCTCTGTCACTTCGACTGTGTGACCTTAGATAGTTCATATAATCTCTTTGAGCTTCCGTTTCTTCAGCTCAAACGTAAGGATGATAGCCACTCCTAAGTATGCTATTAGCCCACTCGAGGACTAATAAGAGAATTAAATGCAATACTGATGAGAAAGTGCTTTGAAACTGTAGAATACTGTAACATGTGAGTGATCAATTAGAATAGTAAATATTGTTATTATTGTTGTTATTAGGGCCAAAAGGTGGGGCAGGGGAGCCAAAGTGGGCCCTGGGATCAGAGAGGGAGCCCCTTACCTGTGCCCAGGCAGAAGCGTCCACTTCCCTGGCAGAATGAGGGGCGTGGTCGGGGGCTGCCTGAGAGCACCTGCAGACCACTGAGGAGTAGAGGAGGGCACAGAGACCCTCCTGCTCAAGTGCCCATGCTCCCTGTTCCCATCCCCGACTGCCCCGCTCCCTGTCCGCTACCCAAGGCCCATCTCTGCCTTCAAAATAGGCTTTCTGGGCAGAGTGGGGGAGAGGGCTGCCAAGGAGCAGCTGGGCCATGATTCAGCCTGAGTCACCCATCCAAATGCCAGGGTGGCCCCCAGCTGGGCAGCAGCTGAGCCTACAGCTGCTGTGGGGAGGGGACCTTTGTGGGCAGCAGGCTGTGCTCATAGGTGCCTGGACGAGGGGCTCTCATGAATATCAGGGCAGTGCTGTTGTGGGTCTGGGAGTGGTGCATATGAGGAGGTCAGGGTGAGGAAAATGACTCCATGGACATCAGTTACCTGCACTGACGGAGGAGGCAGGGTTTGTGTGTGTGTGTTTGTGTACACACGCACACCTGTGCACGCATGGCTGTTGCATGTATATCTGACTAAATGAAGAGGGGCTAATAGTGTGGGCAGGAGTTTGGCTGCCAGCTTTGTCACTTTCTGTGTGACCCTGGCAAGTTACTTAACCTCTATGAACTTTTGTTGCCTTATCTGTGAAATGGGAATAATAATAATATCAATCTCAGGTGGTTTTTCTTAAGGGTTAAATATAAAGAGATGACTGTAAAACACTTGGGCAGTCAGTAAATGGTACACCACCACCACCACCACCACCATCTAGGGGATACTGGGTTATGCCCTGCATGCATGAGGATGGATACATATCTGAGTGTATCCAGGGCTGTGTCCATACAAGCCTCAGGGGGTGAGGGGTCTGGGTGAGTGTTTCTTGAAGAAGCAGATGAATGTGTGTTGTGTGTGCACCTCTGAAGCAAAGAGAACTTTCCAGAAAGTTGGGTTTATATGGCATTGCCTGCCATGTGATCCTGCCCACCCTCCCACCTCTTTCTCCTTCTCTCCCTCCCTCTCTCTCTCCCCTTCTCTCTCTCTCTCCTCTCTGTCTCTCTCTCTCTCTCTCACACACACACACACACACATACACACACCTTTCCTAGAAGCTGTGATTTACTGAAATTTGGCCTAGACCAGGACCAGTGTCCACGCAAGGGGTGAGGAACTGTGAATGCCACTGTACTGGAAATCTCAGACCTTCTCAAAGGCCTTTAGTCTCAAGCAAAGCTGGAATGGGGGCCAGATCCCAAGGGTGATGTGCCTGGATTTGAAAGCGGAACCATGTGTAGATATGAACATGAGATGTGCGTGTGTATTTGCATGTGTGTGGCGGTGGGGCTGGGGTGGCACTGGGGGGTGGCTGCTGTCTCTGCTCTGGTACAGTCTGCTTGTCTCCATGGTGCCTGTTGCCACACACGCTTGCTTTTCAGAAAGTCACTGGGATTGTTTATTCCACCCCCAGCCTGGGCGCCAGCAAAGGAGCTGCAGGCATTTGTTTATCTTCTGGTGTGTATGAGTGTATATGGCTTCACGGAGGCAGACCAACCAGAGATATGCACGCACACACACTCACACTGGTGCGGGCAGTCATGTTGGTTGTCACAGTATGAGCCTGAACCCGATGAGCCACGGTCCGGGCCCAGGCAGACTCGCTCCACGTGGGGACAAAGATGACCCTCAGCAGCTCCAGGCAGACACACCACCAATTTAGCACCCCCTAAGGCTCCAAGGAAGGGGGAGAGCCAGTTGCCCTGGCTGTGGTCCTTTGCTCTACTTCTACCCCTGGAACTAATCACTGCACAGTGATTGGCCAGGCCTGGGTCACTGCCCATCCCTAGAAATGGCAGTGGGTCCATCCCACTCCACCACATGGACTGGAGTGAGGACGCGGTTCCTCAAGGAAAATGGAGGTCCTGTGGTCAGACAAGGGTACACAGTGCTGGGCTTGCCATACCCTGGCATCCACCACAAGTGTTACACTATGCTTGGTTCCTGGGGATTTTTTTCTCCCTGCATCCTCCTCAGAGCTCCGAGAGCTAAGAATTACAAATGATGAAGTTGAGGCCTAGAGAGACCTCAGTCAAGGCCACACAGCTAGCAACTGCCAAAGTCAGAATGTGAACCCACGCTGCCTACCTCCGTGCCCTTTTTGAGCTCCTGCTCCGCCTTGGCAGGTGTTTTGTTTTGTTGTCTGAAAATTTTCATTTTTAAACGTGTTTTTTATCAACAAGTCACCGTGGAACAAGAGTGGTTGGAGTGTGGCAAAGGGCACCGATGGAAAAAGGCCCTGACTGTGCACATGTAGCAGACATGGCCAGAGCTCTGACTACATCCCCTCAGATGACCATACTATTTCTGTGCCCACCAGTAGGACTCCCAACAGCCAGTACCCGCATCATTATCGAAGAGCTGTCCTCGGGCTATGGAACCCACTTTGTCCACATGCACTGTGGGCTAGAAGTGCTTGGGAATTAACACACAGCCCCATGGGCTGGCTCTTCACCAATGTCTGCCAGATGCTGGGATATAAATACACCAGCTCCCTTGCCCTCAGCCAGGGGAATTCTGAGATGTGCATTTACCCCCTTTCCCAAGACTTCCTGCAGGATTAAGCCTCACTCACCCACTGTGGTAGCTGGCTTGATAACCACCTCTTATTGGATGCCTTCCCTTCCTGGGTCACCTTCCCACTCCCCTGCTGGTGTCCCTGCACCTCCCAAATAAACCATATTCCCTGAATCTTCATTTCAGGGTCTGTGAGCTGCCCCAGGGTGCTGGATCCCATCCTATCCTTCCACACTGAGCATCTGGGCCCAGGCATTATGATCTCCTTTCTTGGCATCTCCCTTTCCCTCTCTACTGTCCCCCTCCCATCAGGACTTGAATGCCTCCAATGCCCCTGTAGAGATTACCAGATCCCCTTTCTCCCTCCAAGCCCAAACTTGAGAGTCATCTACTTGCCCTCTCCACCTCCTTGCTCCCATTAACTCATCAGTCCCTGCCCCACCCCACCCCAGTCTGGCTTCCACCCCCACCACTTCAGTAACCATGCTTTCATCAAATTTCCATTATCTTTTTTTCAAGTCCAGAGGACAACTCTCAGGCTGTATCTTGCCTTCCTGATGCAGTTTACCCTGACCTCCTTCTGGAATGTTCTCTCCCCTTGGCTTCTGAGACATCACACTCTCCTGGGTTTCTTCTGGTTTCTCAGACCACTTTTTCTCATTCTTCTTTTGCAGCCTCCTTTTCCCTTAATGTTGATGTTCCTCAGGATGGGCCCTTGTCTCACCCTATTTTGGCCTATACTCTCCCCTCATGTACCAACACACCTCTCCTGACCTCCATCACCAGCTCCCTGGTCTGTCGCCAGGCCTCGCCACTTCAGAGCTCAGTTTTGGACTCGGATGTCTCAGTGTGGCTGTTTCACAAGTCCCTTCTTTCCCCAGGGTTCATCAGGTATCTGTCCTCCAACCATTTGGCTCCCCAAGGCAGAACCTCAGAGGGGCAGCAGAATCCTCTCTCCACTCACACTCACATCCACCCCATGATGTAGACATGTTGACTTTACCCCTAAATAGTTATCAGATCTGGCCCCTCCTCTCCATCCCAATGGTTCAGGCATCATTACCTCTCACCTGGGCAGCTGCTACGGCCTCCTCACTCATGCCCTGATCCTGCTCCCATCCGCACTTGCCCTGCCCCGGGGTGGGGGTGTGGGGGGCTTTTTAGATCACAGCCACGTTCTTGCTACTTTTCATGTCTTGTGAACCTGCCCAAGCCTCGATGTCTTCATCTGTATCATGGAGCCGATGATGTTTACCTTGAAGGACTGTAGGGAAAGTAAAATGAAACGATGAGCGTAGAAAAGGGTTTGTAAACTGTGAAGCGAAGTGCCATTGTGGCAATGAATGAGCAATTTTCAGGGCCAGAGACGTGGGGAAGCCGCCCTTGCATGAGTGTTGTCCGTGGTGCTGAAAATTGGTTCTGTGCTCCCGTTATTGGCTTCCCTGGGATGCTGGCTAAAGACGTCATCCGTTAGATTTTTTTTTTTTCTTCTTCTTCATTTGCCATCTAGATTTAAAAAAAAAAAAAAAAGAAATTTTTTTTAACGATCACGGTGACTTATGGTTCACCAGGTAAGTGAGAGGAATAGAAAGTAAGGGTGAAGCTTGAAGTTTCAGGAGTTAACTTCACTACTAACGCAGACAACTGATTTATCATCAGTATCTCAGTTTTCTTATCTGAAAAACGGGGATATAATACATTAATATTAACTTGCTTATAAGTGATTGGAAATTGAAATTAGATGAAACCGGAAAACAAAATTAAGGTAACGTTAGTTGTTAGGTTAACTTGCGGGCTTTACCATAAAAACACTGCCCCTAAATAAGCATTATATTAACGTTAGTTGTTACCATTTTTAGTAGGTGGTTTCACAGTACAAGCGAGAGGGCTTTATCACCTCTTGGCCATTACAGACATTTTTTCTTCTCTGGGAAGTCAAAGGGGAGGGGACAATTTCTCTGCTGAGAAAAGTTAAGGCAGGGTGGGCAGCAAGTCCTCCTGTCCTTGGCAATTCAGATTCAGCTGGAAGGCCCTTAACACCTACTTCAGGCTCCTTCATCCTTCCGAGACCACTTACTGTGAGGTGATTAATGTTAGTCCCACCTTACAGATCGGGAAATTGAGACTCGGAGAGGTGAAATGATTTGCTTGAGGGTACCCAGGAGGAGGAGAACCCGGCTTGCATAGACTAGAAGGTGGGCGGGCACCCCGGCTAGGGAGGCCGGTAGCGGGGAAATCGAAGGCGCTCCCCCGACCACGCAGGTCCCTCCACTCCCGGGAGCGTGGGTGGAGGCGAGACAAAGGGGGCGGAGGCGGGGCGAGGTGAGGGGGAGAAGGCCGGAAGTACGGCCAAGGCGGAGGCGGGAAATTCCGCGCAGGGGGAGCTCGGAGATCGCGCAGACCTGGGTCCCGCTCCAGGGGCCGAGTATCCGCGGACAAGCGGCTTCCCCTCTCTGGGCCCCAATTTCCTCCTCGGTGAAACAAGCAGACAGCGTTCACCGGGCTGGATTGAGTGAGATCTGATAGCGCGCCCCTCCCTCAACAGGGGCGAAGCAAATAGGCAGCCTCTCCACCCCTTAGTCTCCTGTCTGTGAAATGGGTACCAGGTCGAGGAGGGCGGGGAACCCAGGAGCCCAGCGGCTGTGGTGAGGGGCGGCAGGCGAGGGGCGCCCCTCCCTCCTTTGGGCCCCTGCTTCCCTGCGGGCACCGCCCCCTCCCGGGTTCTGAGGCCGCGAGTCGGCCAGTGCGCATGCCCGGGGCGGGGCGCGGGGCTGGAGCGCGTAGCCGGCGCGGAGGACGGCGTAGCGGAGTCCGCGGGTCCGCCCGCCAGCCCTGCCGGAGGCAGCCGAGGCAGCTTGGGCGGCGGCGGTGGCGGTAGCGGTGGCGGTGACGGGAGTCGGAGCGCAGCGCGCCGGGGAGACGGAACGGCGGCACAGCCGGGTAAGCGCCGCGCCTGCACCTGCTGCCCGCTCCAGGTGGGCGGTGTCGACCGCCTTCTTCGGCTCGCGGCCGCCCCAGAGCCGCTGTCCAGGGTCCTCGAACCTCCTGGGTGGCGGGGTTTGGACACCGTGCGCAGCGTGTGTCTGGCGTGCGCCCGGGTGAATATACGCGCGCGGCCGGGGCGGCGGGTGTCCATTTCCAGGTTCCACTCAGGGGCGGGGCGGGGGTGGGTCCGCAGTCCTGGCCGAGCACCCGAGGGGCCCTGCGGGCCAGCCCACACTGTAAGACCCCGGCCCCGCTCCTGGCCTCGCCGCTGACTGCCGCTTTGTTTGGCGCGGTGGTGCGGGAGGGGACGCTTCCCGCCACCGCGGGGAGGGGTCCGCCCGCGTTGATTCATTTTCCCCCTGGAGCGAGCTCGGCGCTCGAGTGGTTCTATTGGCACCATGGAGCACATTCGCTGTCGCACGCTCAGTGTGGACTACACGCTGGGGCTCCATCACACACACTGTCACACACTCACCGCTCGAGGCCACAGGTCTACACCCACTGTGTCCCTTGATCATTCCATCAGACTCATACACATGGTCACCTGTGCACCCACCCCGTACACCTTTGGTACACACCCAGGCATAGCTACACACTCACACCAGCCATTGCCTATCACAGCACACTCAGCAATACTCCCCGATCACAAAGCACTCGCAGCCATCCTGCTCTGGCCTGCTTGCGCCTATTCACGTCATGGTATCCCTCATGTACCCCCGGACCCCGGAGCAGGCGTGTCACACACTCCGTCACACACTTTTAGCTTGCTCTCCACACACACACACCCACTCCTGCATGTCTAGTCTTGCTCTCCTGTGGATAGACGGACGGATGGTCTGGAGGCCATTTCTGGAAGGAAGACTGGTTATCACCCTTTGCTAGACTCCATCTCCCCTCCAGCCCCAGGGAGGAAGCTTTGCTGCTCTGAGGGTTGTAGGAGACAAGCGGATGAGAGAGTGAAGTACAGCACACCAGGATTGTAACACACACACACACTCTTTCTCACACACCTGCTGAAGTACCACAAGCCTTTGTCAGTCTTATCACCATGGGAGGAGGTGTTTGCAGGTGCCTGGCGCCCTGGCTCCAATTAGGGAAGAAATCCTGAAGGGAAAATAACTGGCTGGTCAGGTCTCTGGGCCTGAGTGAGCATTCACAGGGGCTTCTCTGCCTGGGGGCAGGGCACAATCACTTGTGCACATACCCAGGCCATCCCTCCAATGAGTGAGGCTCTGAGGCCATGTGGCCACACATGTGCATACCCACAGGGTCCAAGTGGCCACCATGAGACACAGGGCATTCTGCACATGTGCACACCAAGTTATTGAGCAGAAGGTAGGAGCCAGGCCCTGGCTCCCCAGGCTGGCCTAAGCTGGTGCAGATGTCCACAAGCCACCTAGGTGCTCTCCTGCATGCTGGGTGAGCCAGCCCATACAACCGGGGGTCATTTCAATCTTTTACCTCAACCGGGCGGGAGAAGTGCGCAGGCTTATCTGCTCATAGCGTGTTCCCAAAGGCGGGTTCCCGCACGGAGGACACTCTTGCTTCCTTTCCTAGACGTTCCCTCACACTGTTGCCTGTTAGGTCCAGGGGATTGGGAGGACCCTTGGCATGACCCTGAAGAGCAGAAAGGGGTCTTAAGAGCCAAGCATCAGTGTCCAGGATCTCAGCTGATATGAGTGGGAAGAACCAGGCTTTGGATTCAGACAAAACAGGCTTTGAATTAGAGCCCCCCATCCCAGCTGTGTGCCCTTGGTCAAGTCTTTTCTCCCTCTGACCTCAGTGTCATCTGTGAAATGGGATGATAATGCCCCCCTCGTGAGATTGTTGTGGAGTCCAGGTGCTAAAATGAGCCTGAGAATGCTGCGTCCAGGGCTGAGCGCACAGTGGGAGAGTGATGGGGCTGGGTTCCAGTGGGAGATGGGAGGTGAGGAGGTAGGGCCCCAGGCCTGAGTTGCCTTTTGGAGAAGAGGCTGGCCGATACCGAGGCTTCTTTGAGAACCAGGAAAAGTCTAGCAGAACTGTGAGCAGCAGAGCCTCTGGGAATGGTATCTTGGCAGATCTTAAACCCAGGGCTCAGCCAGCTCTACTAAATATAGCTACATCCTCTCCCCCATTTCACAGATTGGGAAATGGAGGTTCAGGGTGTGGAAAAACTCACCCAAAGTCATGTAGGAAGTCAATGACTAAGCTGGGGCTTGACCCCACATCTTTCTAACTCCCTGGCCAGGCTCTCTGTCCCAATCCGGGACCTTATCCCGTATCAGAGAATTGTGAGCTGAGAACTAAGAAGCCAGCCTCTTCCAGGAGGACTTTTGGAAAGGGTATGTTACCAGCTGGGCCATGCCTGCCTCTTGGAACCTCAGTTTCCTTCTCTGGAAAATAAGAACACAACATCTGCCTGGAAAGTGTATGGGATCTGCACATAATAAGCATAGTAAGGGCTTGAGGTCACCTCCCACCTTTCTTGGCATCTAGGTCAAGGGTCAAAACTCAGGTGACTACCGGCCAGGTGGGCAGCATGCATGAAGGGCTGCTATAAGAAGAATGATGGTGCAAATCAGTGATCAGTGGCAGCGGGCAGTCAACCTCAGTGTCCAGGACACCACTGGGAGGGGTAGAGATGGTGGCTAATTGGAGAGTGTACCCCCAACTAAGGAAGTAGCCACTGCTTGGCTCCAGCTGACTGCTGCCATGCAGGAAGCATGCTCAGATTGCCAAGTTTTAGTTTTCCAAGAGAAGCTAGAAATCTGATTTTTACATGAAACCTTCTAATTTTTAAATGTTGATGACTAAATTCCTTAAAAAAATTTTTTAAGCACTCTGAGTTAAGCATGTCTAAGGGTGAGGTTTTGCCAGTTTGTGCCTGTGCTGCTGGCCCTCCCTCCCCTGCCCCCTCCTGGGACCACAGCTGGGCTCTGACAGGCTGAGTAGATAAAAACAGGCCTTGCATGTACACAGCCCAGACCTAAAGTAGCAGAGACGTGCACACCCCTCATCTTTAATTCTCCCTGCAGCCCTGTGGGAGCAGGGGGTAGGTTTGTTAGGGTCCCCAGTGAGGAGATGGGACTGGCCTGAGGTCACAGAGCTGGTAAATCAGGGAGCTGTCCCAACTTACTACCCATGCCTCACCCAGGGGTAGGGAGCCTGTTGGAGGGGCTGGTGTGAGAGGACCCCAGGGCTGAGCTACCAGGGGTGAAAGGAAGGGTGGTGAAGACTCAGAGCACACCTCCTATAGCCCTTGGTGACTCCTTCCAGTTCCAGCCCAAGCTCCCCATACACCTGCCATTTTTATGCTGGTGAAAACCAGATCCGAGGAATTGCAGCAGACCTCTCCTGTGTTTCAAACCTGTCTCCCAGCAGCCTCCTGGCTATCTCCCCTATAAGTCCCCCAGGTACCGCAGTTCAACTTCCCATAACCCAGTCCCGCACCATCCTCTGCAAACTGCCCCTCCCCCCATGCCCCCATTTTGGTGATAACCCTTATCCCCCCAAGTCTCATATGCCCAAAGCTTGGGGGACCCAGTCGTGAACAATACCAGCTGAGTCCCCATCCAGGGACCTGAGAGCTAGGCGGGGACCCAGAGGTGTAAAGGGCTACAAGCAGAATGACAAGAGTCTGGTTAGGGGCAGAACAAGAGGCCACAGGGACCCTGAGGAAGCTGGTAGGCAAAGAAGGCTCACTGGAGGAGGAGGCATTTAAACTGAGGACTGAAGGTTTAATAAAAGCCAAGCGGGAAGGTGTGTAGAGGCCAAGATTGGAAAGAATGTGAACCCATGGTTGAACCCAAAAAGGTTTTGTGTGTGTGTGTGTGTGTGTGTGTGTGTACACATGCTTTGGGGGATGGAGTGCATAATGAAAGATAAAGCCCAGCAGGTGAGTAAATACACAGGGGCTTAGAAGCACATTGAAGAGTTGGAACTTGACCCTATAAGTAACAGGGAGTCATTAAAAGTTTTTTTTTTTTTTCCTGTTTTTAAAAAAATATGTGCACACAACCAAAATTCAAGTGTCGCAAAGGGGCATTCAAAAAAAATCCCTTCCACCTCCAGATCCCTGGTCTCGCTTCAAAGGCAATCACTGCTAAAAGTTTCATGGGTTTCCTTCCAGAAATTTTCTCTTTATAAATAAACCTACAGATGTGTATTTGTCCTTGTCCTTGCCTACCCGCATGGGATCCCACTAGCCATGCTATCCTCTGGCTTTTTTTCACTTAATTTATCTTAGGCATCTTTCCTCATCACTCCACACATTCTAACAGCTGTGGGGGAGGGGAGGTCCTCTGTGCTTGTCCCACATTTTACAAACCCACTTCCTGGTTTTCTTCTCATCACCAGCCATGTTCTCAATGCACCATTTGTCTGTCTTCAAGACCACCCCAGAGGTGGGCTTGCTGGCCCAAATGCTGTATGCATTGTAAACTGATATGAATTGATAAATGTCCTTCCAAAAACATTACAACCAATTTACTTCCCCCGAAAAAGCAAGGAGGGTTTTGAGCCAAGGAGTGGCATGGTTGGACTAACATCATAAGACAGGTCATTCAGTCATTCATTTAACGAATATTTATTGGGAGCCACTTGCTTACTATGTGCCAGTCATTGTTCTCAACCCTGAGACCACATCAGTAAACACAGCAAAGTCCCCACACTTCTGGAGACGACATTCTGATGGTAGAGACAAATCACGAGCAATAAACAAACATATGCAATATGGTGGCTGGAGACAGGTACCATGAAGAAAAACTGATCGGGGCAAGGGGGATGGAAAGCGTCAGCCAGTGTTGTGAAGGAGGCTATTTTACACAGGTTGGGTCACGGAAAGCTTCAGGGAGATGCAGATGTTGGGAAGGAAAGCATTTCAGGCAGAGGAGACAGCGAGTGCAAAGGCCCCAAGGCAGTGGGTTCAAGGATCAGCGGGGCAGCCAGGGTGACTGAAGCAGGGTAATCACAGGAGAGCAGTAGGAGACAAGGCCAAGAGCGGTGACGGGGCCAGAAAATGCAGGAACTTGTGGGCTATGGTAAGGAGTTTACTTCTACATTGTATGAGATGGCGAGACATTGCATGGTTCTGGGCAAAGGAGGGACATGATCTACCTTGAGTTTTACTAAGATCCCTCTGATTCCTGTGTTGAGAAAAAACTATATGGGGTGAAGGAAAAAGCAAGGATAATCCAGGTGGGAGAAAGTGCAGGTTTGGCTCAGGTAGTGGCCAAATTCTCGATATATTTTGAAGGTAGATCCATTATGTTTTGCTGATGATGGGATGCCGGGTGTGAGAAAAAGTCAAGGGATATTGGCCTGAGCACCAGCAATATGGCTTTGGAGAAGATGGCAGGAGGAATAGGTCTGGGGGGAATTGGGAACTCTGCTTGCTTTGGCCGCTGAGTGTATAATAAAACAGAGTTGCATGCAGATCCAGCTGCCTGCCAGACCCTCTCCCTGATATCCCCCAGGCACCACACACTCAGCTTGTCCAAAATGCAACTCCCCCTTTTCCCGGATCTGTCGTCCAGCACCCGCCACCCTAGCCAGCATCCTGCAGGCCACCCCCACCATCACCTCTTACCGCCAGCTGGTTCCTGTTAGTTTCCCTCAGACCTCTCAATCCTGCCAACTCTTCATTCCCACAACCTTCGCTGTACCATCTCTCATCTAGACTGTTGCAGAGAAGGGGCTGGGTAAACGAATGAAGAATTAGATGAATGAGAGATTGAATAAATGATTGGGCAGCCCCTCCCCTCCAGCCTCCACACCATCCCTGAGCAACCTTTGAAAACACACATTTCAGACTGTGTCCTTTCCTTGACTGTAAACCATTCCCATCTCCCCAGGGCCTACACAGACATAAACTGGTGATCTGCAGACATATTTTGTTTGGGCCACATACTGGTTTTTTTTTTTAATCTTGAATTAATTGGGACATTTTACAGTAAACTTCTATATTTCCCACTTCTGACTGATACTACTAAGATGCATTTCTCCAGGGCAGTACTTGGCTGATGGAGTATGGCTCCCCCTTTAGACAGGGCATGTGCTCTCCACTTTGCCTTAGTCCCCACCACTCCCTACTGTTCTGTACCCAGTCTGTTTCCCTCAATCAAATTACCTACCTGGCTCCTATGGCATCAGAATTTGTGACCCATGGCCTAAAGGAGAAAAGCATAACTTCTAGGTAGCATGTTGCATGGGGTGGGCTGATAAGGGAGGGGTGATGGTAGATGGAGTGGAAAAGTTAGACTGTGGCCAAGTTGTGAAGGGCCTTGAATGCCATTTTAGGAAGCCTGACCTTTATCCAGAGGGCCACTGGGAGCAGTGAAGCAGGGGAATGACATAGTTGGGTTCATGTTTTTAGCCCAGACCCTATGGGCAGGAGGGGACCAGACAAAGGCAGAGAACGTGGTGAGAAGCCCCACCTGCTAGAAAGAGAGTGAGAAGGAGGAGGGCCAGATGGAGGCTCCTCCCCACTGGATCCCCTCTGAGTCTGAGTCTGCTCTCTCTGTGTTTCAGAACCAGACAGAAACCTGGGGCCCAAGCATGGTCATGAGGGCAGTTGGGCAGCGCTGAAGACCCAGCCTGGCTCCAGCTGCTTCGAAAGGACTCCAGCCCCCCAGGACCCCAGCCCACAGCCCTCTGCTGCCCACAGGATGGGAGCCTGGGGGCTGGGAGCCCGGCCATGAGGGACTGCTGCCCCTCCCAGCAAAAGGCCAGCCCTGCGCCCCCAAGGCACACCCCTGCCCAAAGCCCAGGCATGGACACAGCAACCCCACTGGGGCTGGGGAAAGGGCATCGTGCTCTGAGGGCCCTGGCAGGAGTTTGGCCTTCCCCTCCCTGACCTGCATCCCTCCCCAAGAGGCAGCCGCCAAGGAGACATTAGGGACACATGGAGCCTTGATCTCAGGGACACCAGAAACCACCTTCTCTGGGAAGCCAGAGCCTGTGTCCTCAGTGAAAACTGACCCTTCACCCTCAGAAAACAGAAATCCTATGTTATTACAGAAGATGGATTCCAAGTCTTCAAAGCAGGCAGATTCCATTTCCATAGGAAAAGAAGATGCCGGGTCCTTGAGGAAGGCAGATCCCATGTTTACAGGAAAGACGGAGCCTGTGGCTTCTGGAAGGATGGATCCTGTGACCCCAGAAAAGGAGGATCCTGGATCATTGGGAAAGGTAGATCCTGAGTGCTCCAGCAAGGTGGATACAATGTCTGCAAGGAAGGAGTATCCTGTATCCTTGGGCAAAGTGGATCCTGCATTCCCAAAAAAGGAGGAGCCCAGGTATTCAGGAAAAGACCTTCAAGTGTCCTCAGAAGAGGTGGGTCCTGCATCTGCAGGAAAGACAGATCTTGTATCCTTGGGAAAGAGAGATCCTGAGCTATCTGAAAAGGTGGATCCCGTGTCCTTGGAAAACACGGATTCTGCATCTGTAGGAAAGACAGATCCCGGGTCCTTGGGTATGCTGACTCCAGGGTCATCAGGCAAAATCAAGCCTGTATCCCCTGGAACAGTGGCTCTGGGGTCATCTGGAAGGGTGGATCCTACTCACTTAGGGATGACAGAGCCTGCAGAAACCGTGGTTAATGCAGAAACCGTGTCCTCTACAAAAGAGGACCCTCAGTTCCTGGGAAAGATGGATCCTGCCTCCTCAGGAAAGCAAGAGTCCATGTCTATGAGAATGACAAAAACCATGTCTACTGGACAGGTGGATACCATGTTTTCAGGAAAGATGGATCCTACATCTTTGAAAAACATGGACCCTGTGTCTTCAGGCAAGACGGGTCCAGTTTCTTTGGGAAAAGTGGATCCTGTGTCCTCAGGAAAGCCAGAGCCCTTTTCTCCTGGACAGGCAGAACTGATGTCTGTGGGAAAGACAGAAACTGCATCCTCAAGAAAGGAGGACCCAGTGTCCTCCAGAAAGGGGGATCCCATTTCTGTGGGAAATACAAAAACATCATCTTCTGGAAAAGTGAATCCTGAATCATCAGGAAAGATAGACCCTGTGTCCTCAGGCCCAGCGGGTCCCCCATCCTCTGTAAAAACTGAGACAGTGACTGGAGGAAAAGCAGATCCACTGTCTTCAGAAACGTCAGGTCCTGTGGCCCCTGGAAAGGTGGGTCTCATGGCCTCAGGGAAGGCTGATCCCCCGACCTTGGGTAAAGTGGACCCTGTGTGCAAGGGAAAGGCAGAAACTGTTCCCCCTGGAGACATGAACTCTGAGTCTGCAGGAAAGGTGGCCCCCACGACCCTAGGAAAAACAGTCCAGGCATCCTCGGGAAAAGCAGAAGCTGTCCCAGAGGGAAAGGTGGATCCTCTGCCTCTAGAGAAGGGCAATCCTATGAACTCCACGAAGGTGGATCCCGGGGCTTCAGGGAAAGCAGAACCCAAGTCTGAGGGCAAAGCAGAAACAAGGCCCCCTGGGCAGGAGGGCACCGCCTCATCAGGAAAAGCAGAGGCTAAATCTTTGCAGGAGAAGCCGCTGACCTCGGAGAAGGGGGATCCTGGATCCTCTATTGTCTCTGGGAAGTTGGAGCCTGTAGCCCTGGGGAAGACTGACTCTGCGCCTCAGGGAAAAGGGGAACCCCCATCCTCGGGGAAGCAGGCCCACCTGACCCTGGAGAAGGCGGAGGCCTCCTCCTCCAGGCAGGCAGATGACAAACCCTGCGGCTCCGCTTCTTACCCCGCGGATAGCGGGGGTCGCGTGGAGCCAGCGCCACTGCCCAGCTCCGAGGCCTGCAGCCTTGGCCAGAAGGACCCGGCGGCCACTAGGGCCGAGAGAAACCCGGGCCTGGAGGCCGTAGCGCCGTCGCCGGGGCCGCGAACTCGCGACAACTTCACCAAGGCGCCGTCGTGGGAGGCGAGCGCCACGCCGCCACGCGAGGACGCGGGCACGCAGGCGGGCTCGCAGGCCTGTGTGTCGGTGGCCGTGAGCCCCATGTCTCCGCAGGACGGCGGGGGCGGCTCGGCCTTCAGCTTCCAGGCGGCGCCGCGCGCACCCAGCCCCGCGCCCAGGCCGCCCTCTCGCCGGGACGCGGGCCTACAGGTGTCACTGGGCGCCGCTGAGACGCGCTCCGTGGCCACGGAGCCCATGACGCCGCAGGCCGCCGCGCCGCCCGCCTTCCCCGAAGTGCGGGTGCGGCCGGGTTCCGCACTGGCAGCCGCCGTGGCGCCCCCAGAGGCCGCTGAGCCGGTGCGCGACGTGAGCTGGGACGAAAAGGGCATGACGTGGGAGGTGTACGGCGCCGCCATGGAGGTGGAGGTACTGGGCATGGCCATCCAGAAGCATCTGGAGCGACAGATCGAGGAGCACGGCCGCCAAGGGGCGCCCGCGCCGCCGCCCGCTGCGCGTCAGGGCCCGGGCCGTGCGGGCTCCGTGCGCACCGCGCCCCCAGAGGGCGCAGCGAAGCGCCCACCCGGCCTCTTCCGCGCGCTGCTGCAGAGTGTGCGCCGGCCGCGGTGCTGCTCACGGGCCGGACCCACGGCCGAGTGATCTGCTCCCCTTTTGTACGCCCGGGTTTCCAACCTTCTCAGGCTCCCTTCTTGACCCCAGACCCCTAGAAGGGATCCCCTCGACGCGTGACAGGCCTCCGAGGGGCGGGCAGCCTCTAGGGTCTTATCTTGTCTTTCCAGCCCCCTCCCCTCCTAAACACACAAATGAACGCCCTCTACCCGGCTCCCTCGTGGTCATGAGCCCACGAACCCAGCCCTGACACCCCACTGTCCCCTCACAGCCCTCAGTTCCACCCCCTCCCGGTCACACTGGGCAACCTCTGGGGACCCGCTCAGCACCCACGCTCCCAGCCCTGAGAGCTGAGGCAGGCTCCTGAGATGTCCAGACTGGTGCACTGTGGTCTCCAGCGGCGGCCAGGTCCCCAGAACGGGAGAGACTGTGTACAAAAACCCCAAGTGTGCGAGGATTGACATGTGAGACCCCCCGATGTGCAAGGCCCCGGGTGTATGCGAGAGCATGTCCATGCAGCGGGCTGGCCCCATGGCCTGGGCATCTCTTGCATGCTGGTAGTTGTCCCCAGTTCCTGTCTCCCCCTCACCTGGCCCAATCCGCAACCCTATCCCCACCCCCACTGGACACTGGTCCACAATTCGCAGACAGGCCAAAGGCAGCTGCAGGAGTGCCCTGGGGGCGCAGCTGAGTCACAGAAAGGGGAGAGGGCTCAGACAGGTCCGGGGATCAGAGTCAGAGGCTCACAGACAGCCTGGGTGACAACTGGTCTTGGGTATTGGGGGCAGGATGGAGAGCTCATTCTACAACCACAGTAGTCCCTGAAAGACCACCCTCTCCAGCCCTCGGTCCCCCAGTGCTGTGAGCCCCACAAGTCCCTTGTGACAACTCAGTTCCCGTGTCCCACCCCTCCAGCCGCGGTTTTTGGCTACAAACTGTCACAATATATACATTGGTAATAAAATACTCCCCCAACTCTTGTCAGCTGTGATTGGCTACAAGCAGACGGGGGTGGAGCAACATGATATCTTATTATGTTCAGGGAGGGGTAGGTATAATTTGGAGGTAACAAGGCTCTTCCAAGGTGACCCAGAAGAGTGGGGGCCCATGTGGGGCTCTGTGGCCAGGGTCCTGTGGCAGGGCCCCCATCACACGTCTGTGGTATTCAGGCCAGTGTTGGTGAAGGCCAGCTCCTCCTTCTGCTGTCCACGTGTGCCCACCTTCATTCCTGACAGCACTCTGTTCAGGGGCTCTGGATCCGGCCCCATCAGACTGTGCAGGGGCTCATTCTGTGGGAAGAGGGAGGGGAGGTGTGAGGCCAGGGCCAAGATGGGGTGATCTCCCCAGTCCTTAGGAGAGTGGGTGGCCCTCCAAGCCCACGACCAGATGGCTCCTTGGCTGGGGCCTCAGTTTCCTGACTCTGTCCCAGAAGGGGCCATGGATACTGGCGGTACAGATAGGCTCAGGTGAAGGGGAGGGCCTAGGGGGTCTACTCTGGCCTTTGCCCACCCATGGACATGGTGGCATTTGGGTGTTCTGCCCAGTCCTGAACGATGCCAGGCCCTGTGTCCTGTGCCAAGGAGTCAGTCCAGCACAGTTCCTGTCACCTGTACCTCACGGCAGGCACCGTGCTGGGCACAACCATCCATCACCTGAGGTACCCACAGGACCCCCAAGGGAGGGATCATGTCCTCCACTTTACAGATGTGGAAATTGAGGCTCGGAGCGCTCTCTGGCCAGGAAGGGACAGAGCGGTGTTTGGACCGCTGGTCTTGCTGGCTCTAAAGCCTGTCCATGGCTCAGCGCTGCTCCTGGTTGAGTTTGGCAGGTCCTTCTGCCACCCCAGAGGGACATGTCACACCCAGGATCCCGCCTGCAGGCCATCATGGCACACACTCTCTCGTCTCCTGCCTTTCCTCTTACCCCTCCCCATGTGATGTGTCACACCCTCACAAGAATCCCTCCTGTGGACCAGCCAGGCCCCAAGACTCAGCTACTCCACCACGTAGACACCCACGGGGACAGAGCCTCCACCACCTCCACCCTCCCCAGGGCACACTAAGGGCTTTTTCCAGACTGGGACTGTTCCAGTCCCTGGTAAACAGTGGAACACATGAGGGGCCCCAGGAGGGACTAAACGTTGTGCCTGAGCTTCCCAGAGCCCTCTACACAGATCCCCAGTGGGAGCAGTTGGCGCAGTACAGCCCAGGAAGTGCAGCCTGGCCCGGGAGACAGGATACCTGGGTTCTGGGCTGCCCTGGCCTTGCAAGCTTTCTGACCTTGGGCAGCTCAGCACCCCTCCCTGGCCTTGGTTGCTTGAAAAGTTTGGATTGGATGGGCCCTCAGATCTCACAGACCTTCCACACAAACATTTACGGAAGTCTTAGGTGAGTCAGGGCACCAAGGGATCTGTGGAAGGAAGCCCCACCTGCGTTCCCCACCCAGAGACCCCAAGGCCCACCTTCCACTGCAGGAGTTGGGGTGGAGCCTCGGGCAGCTTCTCAGAAACTGAACAACCCCCTGCCATTGCAGGATTGGCTCTTTCTTGGCTTTGAAGACTCTTAGCGGCCTGGCCCCCTCTCCCTTTCCAGACTCTCAGAGCTCCCTGAACCTCCTCAGCCCACAGGTCCAGCCCCACTGCTGGGGTTTCTGACCCCACTCCCCTCTGGGGGTCAGCTTTGGCCTCCACCAGGGCCTACCTGCTGGGTCACAAGCTCCAGCCCACAAGACTGTTCCCTTCTGCCTCAGTTCCCCCCAGATATGTTTATTGGAGTTTTTGCCCCAAATCATCTTGAACCAGAGATGAGCCATCCACCCAGAGGCCTCCTGCACTGCCTGGCAGCCTGGACCACCATTGATGACCCCCATCCTTGGGGGTCCATTTGGAGGCCTCCATGTTACAGCCAGGTCCCTGGGCAGCATTCTGATATTTTAACACCCACGAGAGGCTTTGGTTGACCAAATCTTTCCAAGTAAGGGGTCCTCAAGGGAAAATAAGTCCTGACTCATGAGGAACAGCAAGGGACCCCCTGGAAGGGCAGGGCCCGGCTGAGGGCAGGACCCAAAGTAGGGTGGATAAGGTGAATGGTGGGTGGATATCCACCCCTACGCACGCATGCGCGCGCGCGTGCGCGCGCGCACACACACACACACACACACACACACAGAACCGCAGACTATAAAAGCTCAGTGGGTCTTAGAGCTTCTACTCCAGTGGTGGTTTTCAGAGTGGGAAGGAGAGGGTAGTTCCTTCTGGTTCTGGCGTCCCATCCCCCATTCAGCCCTCTGATCTACTCTCCTACTTTCGTGGTTCTCACTCCTGCCTGCACATTAGAACCCCAGAAGCTTTAGCAGCACCTTCCTGCCCAGGCCCACCCCAGCTATCTGATCAGAATCTCTGAGCTGTGACCTGGCATCCTCAGGTCTAAAGAGCTCCCCACGTGATTTCAGTCAGCAGCCCAGGCTGCACAAATGCTTGGTCTAACTGAACCAACTAACCTATTGAATAAATGATGGTATTGTTGTTCATCTGAGCCTACCTTTGCTCCCTGGCTAGATTATGTTCATCTCTGGATCTCCTCCCCCCGCCCCACCAGCTTTTATATAAAGGATATAAAGGGAGGGAACCAGATTCCTGACCACTCATTTTATGCCAGATCGTTTTCATACCCACTCTTATTTCATCCTCACAGGAGTCCTGCATATTTGGTGTTCTGATCCCCATTTATAGATGAGAAAACTGAGAACCAGAGGGAAGAATTCACCCACCCAGGGTCACAGTTAATGAGTAGAGGAGCAAGGATCGGGCCCTATTCCAAAGCCGTGGGGTTTCCCAGGGCCAGATGCAGACACACCCATGGCAGCAGGAGGTCCCTCGAGCTCTGTCCTGAAACCCACCCCTTCAGAGAAGAGCCCCAAGTCAGAAGCCCCAGGCACCAGCTCATCCCCCATCTTGCCTTGATTTCCTGCCTGCTATTTTCCAGATCCACAGAGTTGTCATCCAGGGAGTTGAGGCTGAAAGGGAGATAATGGAGCTCAGAGAGTTGGCAGGCCCAGCCCTCCCTGTCTCTGGCCAACAGCTACCCCTGCCATCACCACCACCATCACCATCACTACCTCGACTACCACCTCACCACCACTACCATCACCACCACCATTACCACCATTGCCATCACCACCATCATCACCACCACCACCATTACCACCACCATCACTGTCACCACTACCACCACCACCACCACCATCACCACCACCATCACCATTACCACCACTGCCATCACCACCATCATCACCACCACCACCATCACCATCACCACTACCACCATCACCATCAGCACCATCGCCATCACCATCACCACCATCACTGTCACCATCACCATTACCACCACCATGACTACCACTACAACCAGCACTGCTCACCTGACGTGGTCCAAGTCACTGGAGGAAGACTGGGACTCGAAGCCCAGGTCCTTGGTGGGGAGGTTCAGCACGGGATTGGCACTGGAAAGAAGGCCCAGTCAAGCGACCATGGGCCTCAACCACCCCATGGGGCCTCTTACCCATCCTTCGACCCCCACTTACCGCTCAGTGTTGTACACGTTAGTCCCGGGGATGGCAGAGACTGGGGGCATCACCCCCGCCGCTGTCTTCCGGGCCTCCTTGGAAGCCTTCATAGCCCGAAGTTTCCGGTGGTAGCTGGGGGGAACATGGCGGGGGGGCATCACTATTTTCCCTGCACACCTACTGTGTGCCCAGTGCAGGCCCTGAGAGTGTGACTTCACAACAACCCTGGCAGGTGGGAGTGTTGGCTCCATTTTACAGAGGGTACAAGGAAGAACCAGAGAAGGGAAATTATTTGCTGAAGAACACGCAGCTGACCAGTGGCAAAGCCTAGAATCAAACCCAGATGTGGCTACTGGCTTCATATGTATTGGAAAGGTAAAAAGAAGCAGCATTTATTAAATGTATAGTATGTGCCAGACAGCCTGCTCGGTATGAGATGCGCATGGTTCCCTTGAATGCTTTGAGGAATCTAGTGTCATGCCCATTCTGCAAATGAGGAAACTGAGGCTTGGGGAGGGGAGTTTAACGTACCCAAGAGGTCATAACGGGTCACCTGGGATTGAATACAGATATACCTGACACCTAAACCCCAGGTCTTTCTACCCCTCAGATATCTTGGGTGGTGGGAGAGGCGAGGTTGAAGACACAGGGGGTGATGGGAGCAGCACCTCTTCTGGGTACACACGAGGACCGTGGTCATGATCACGATGACCAGCAGCAAAGCCACTCCCAATCCTATGATGGCGTTATGGAGCGTGTCCGGCAACTCTGACTCCTGGCTCTCCTGGGTGCCCTGAAGAAGAAGGATTGTGATGGGGGAGGATGTAGGGTCAACACCCCCCTCCTCACCCCCCCGTTACCTCCACCCTGCCGATACTCACCAGCACCACCAGCCCCAGCTGCAGCAGCTCGGTCAGGGAGTCCTTGTCATTCCGGATCGTCCTGGCCACAGAGCCCCGCTCAGGCCCGAGGGACGTTGGCATCCCCCAGGCTTCCTGCTCACCCTCCTGCCCACCCCAAGGGCAGCCCCACTCACACACTCAGCTGATCAAGGGTCAAGGCTGACCCATTTGAGAAGACAAAGTAGGCATCGAGGTAGGAACGGGCTCGGGCCCTGGAATGGGGCAGAGGTGAAGCCAGCAGCGCAGAACCACCAGACAGGCAGGCCCCTCCTACTGCTGGTCCTCTCTTCTTCGCCCCAACCACCGGTCCTGTGGGCACTCACCGAGCCATGGATTCTATGTCCTGAATGTTCACAATGTAGACAGTAGTCCTGGTCGCCTGGACAAGAGCCCTGCAAAGGGGGCAGGTGTCACAGAGGGCTGGGGTAGGGGCCTTAGCCCAGGCCTGTGGCCAGGGCTCTGCCAGTGGAATTAGGGATTGTGTGAGGGGCACCACCTCTGGACAGCTCCATTGGCTAAGCAAGTTGCACTTCTGTGCAAATTAGACAAGGATGCCCCTTCCTCTGGGACTGGGTTTCCAGTTTAGCAAGCAGAGTGCCCTTGTGCAATGCACAGCCTTTGCAACTGTACATGGCAGCCCTATTTAGGCCTGTCTTTGCCCAGGCAACCATAGGCTTCTGGGGACAGGCAGAAAGGAAGTGCAAGTACAGGTACAGGTACAGGGTCAAAGACAAGGACACTACCTAATGTACTGTGGTAACCTAAATGAGAGCGAAGTCCAAAAGGGAGGGGATATCTGTATGTGTATGGCTGATTCATTTTGTTGTGCAGTGGAGGCTAACACAACATTGTAAAGCAACCATACTCCAATAAAAATTAATTTTAAAAAAAGACAAGGACAAGGTCAAGTGTGGGTCAGGGACAGGGTTAAGAGATATGCCATCCAGGTTTCTGTCAGGGACCAGGCTCCCAGGCCGTGTTTTACCCTACAGGCCCCTCCCAGCTCCCCAGACCTACGCCTTAATCTCTTCCGTGTTGGCGCCCACCTCCTCCTTGCTCATGGAGAACTGCAGCCTCACACGGTAACTCTGGTCCACAGTGAAGAGCTACAGAAAGAGAGTAGGGGGAAGGTGAGGCACAAGGGCCCCAGGGGTTGGCAGAGGGCACTAGGAACTGAAGGCAGAACCCGACACTCACATTTAGGGTGATTTTGGCTTCCTGGGCAGGACCCTCAGATGGCCTGTCCTGGGCCTTGACCGTCACTTGGTAAGTTCCTTGGAGAGTGGAATCAAGGTTGGTCACCAGCCTATGGAAGGTAGGAGAGCAGAGCTCAGTCCTGAAACCCAAGCTGAAGTCTCCTTGGAACCTCCTGGTACACCTCCCAGGACGAGGAACTCACTGCCTTGAGGCCCTGCTTGGCTCCCCCCACCCCATCCAGGGGCTGCCCACAGTTACTCAATGTTGCCAATGAACACGCTGGCCTCCAAGGAAGTGGAGACATGGAAGAAGCCCTGGAAAGGGATCACGGCCCCATCCTTAGCGATGAAATCCACTTGGAGGATGGAGAACAGGATGGCCCCATTGTTCCCTGAGTCCTTGTCTCTGGCCTAGGAGCAAGGGCGAACAACAACTGCGGACCAGGCCAGGCCAGGCACCCCTCCATCCCCAGCAGGAGTCTGAGGTTAGGGTGGCCTGGGAGGCTGGTCCCCATGACCTCTATCAGCCTACCCCAGGCCACTGACCAAATGCTTTAAACAAACAGTGTTTGAACAAGTCCCTGCTTCTGGCGCCCCAGCTCAACAGGTCATTGCCCAAAGTCCCCCCCGTGTGGAAATCCCACCCTGCTCTCCCCCACCCCCACCATTGCCACACACACACACAAGCTCAGGGACACTCAGATTTCCTGGGCACCTACTGTGTGCCAGTCACCTTCCCTTAGATCCCTCGTTTCAGTGCTTGCTAACATGAGTACGAATTCCCCTAGTGGACCACAAAATGATGGGGGGAAAGGGCACAAGCAATTTTATTCATTCTAGTGCCTTTTAGAGAAGAATATAACCAACACACAGAGCTGTGAGTCCACTGACGTCACTTTTCAGGATGAGGCCAAAGCTGGTGTTTATGTTTCAAAAAGGAGTCAATTTAAAGAAAATTGTTCAAAGCCGTGGCCAGACTCATGACATTAGAATGCAATTGGCTGAAGACTGGAAAACTGAATGTTTAAGCCTAGAAAGAACCTAGAGAGGGGGAATCACTATCCCCCTTTTATGGGAGAACGCTGGGGTTCTGAGAGAGACCCTGTCCTGCCCACAGGCACACACAGCTTGAAGTGGGGAGGGCCAGGCCCATCCATCTCCACACCTGTGCCCTTTCCACAGCACAGGGCGTGACGCCCACATATAACCCATCTCTTAACCCTAAGGAGTTACTGCAAAGAACTGACAGCTCCTTGTCCAGGAGGGAAAGTGAGTTCCAGAAAGGTGTGGCAGCTCCCCAGCTCAGTAAGAGGCCCAGCCAGGCCCAGGCCCCAGGGCTGTGTGGGAGGCCACACTACCCGCCCCCCCTGCATGGCATAGCTGCCACCCTCTAATAAACACATACAATGCCATAAAAATTGAAAGTATTTTTACAACTTTGCTCTGAAAATTATTTAATACGAGGAACTTGTTTAATTTACAGTTACTATGGTTTCTCTGTAATACTCCAGAATTCTGGTGCAGTGAGAAAACCACTGCAAGTGATTTTTACGGTCATGAAATTTTTATGAATACTACATTTAACAGTTAATGGAGTTTAATCATATCAATTAAGCAGGTGTTCATTTCCATTCTGAGGTTTTCTTTTCATACGTCAGAGCCAATAGATTTTCTTTCTAGTGTTAAAACATTCTGGGGGCAGCTGAAGGACCTAAAGGCCTAGGCCCTGTGTCTCCTGGAGCTAATGTGAAAGACAACGTTTGGAGCCAAGGACTTACCTGGACAGAAGCCACCTGCTGGTTGGGTATCACAAGTTCTGGGATGATCACTACAGGTGTGGACAGGAAGAGGTCAGTGGGGTCAGGACCAGTGCCCAATTGGCCAAGTGCCGACCGTAAGCCCAGCTCAGGGCTCACCCCACCAAACCTGCCCTTAACCTCTCTACCACCAGAGACCCCCCATTACAGCTACCCCTAAGCCGTTAGTTAGCAGGTCCTCCACCTCTCATTGTGAAGATGGGGAAACTGAGGCCCAGAGAAGGAGGGCCTGGCCCAGGGTCAGATGTGAGTTGGGACAGAGCTGGGGTGAAAACTCAGGTCTCCCCTCCTGTTGAAACCCTGAGGGAGAGGCAGGGTTGGAGGCCTTCTTCCCTTTCTAAGTGCACACCTGGGAGTTGCCCAAAGGTAGTCCTGGCAGAGTACAGTGTGGGTGGGGAGGGAGGGCCTTGCTGCTTACCAAAAGTCTTATTCTCAGGCAGAAAGTAGGGTGCATTGTCATTCACATCCTCGATGGTGATGGGGAGGCTTCCTAGGGGGGAAATGTTGGCCGGCCTTGGTGTCTAAGCAAAGACCTGACCCAGAAAGTCTCATCCTCAGTCTTGCTCCTAGCAGCCTCCCTCCCATGCATCACCCATGCTCAGTCCCCTCCCCTGCTCCTGACTCAGGATGCTGACTCAGTCTCCTCTGGCCTTCGTAGGAGGGAGCATCCTCCCCAGACCTCAGAGAGGAGAAGCAACTTGTCCAAAGTCACACAGCAAGAGCAGTGGGCCAAGACTGAGCCCAACCCAGGTATGTCCCACCTGACCATAACATTATTCTGACACTTACTAGCTGTGTAATCTAGATTATTGAACTGCCTCAGTTTCCTCATCTATAAAATTGGATAGGGACCACCTACCACATGGATTGTGTGGGAATAAAATGAAGAAATGCTTGCAAGGTACCTGGCATAGCTCTTGGCTGTAGTAAGGATTCAATATGCGCTAGCTGTTAATATGATTGTTATTGCTACTTGGTGTCAGAGGTGGGATCTGAGTGCACATCTGGCTCTGAAGTGTGCTCTTTTACGCTGCCTCACAACATAATAGCATTAATTAAGTGCTTACTATGTGCCAAACACTGCATGAAATGCTTTACATATATATTCTCATTTAATCTTCACAGCCAACCTACTACCCAGCTCCACTTGATAGATGGGGCTACTAAAGCTTGGGGAGGTGTCATGACTTTCCCAGTGGAACAGCTGGTAAGGGCTGGAGCCACAATTTGAACCCAGACCTTGCAGGTGCCAGTTCTTTCCCATAGCCCCTATGTTACAGCCTGCTGAGCCCTGCAGGCCAGGCTGCCTCACCATTGTCACTGTAGGCCTGGAAGCGGGGGTCCGTTGTGAGGTCATAGGCCCGCACAACCAGCGTGACCAGGTCACAGGTCTCATAGTCGATGACCTCACTCTGATGGATGAACACAGAGCCGTTGGCCAGCACAGAGAACCAGCCATGGCACAGACTGCCCACGTCGACCCTGGCCTTGGTACAGATGACGTTCACAAGCTGTACCTCCACCTGGGACATGGTGTCCCTGTCCTGAGCCACCACCTCGGCCACCATACCATGCTGCGAGCCATTCTCAGCCACACGGATGCCCCGGAGCGAGGTTGGGTCCAGGGTGGGTGGCACGTCATTCACGTCCTCCACATTCACAAGGACTTTTGCTGTGGCGTCACGCCCCTGGGGGTCTGGGCTCTCAGCACTCACTGTCAGATTGAAGAAGTCCTGTGTCTCATAGTCCAGGCTCACGTCCAAGGGCAGCCAGAGGTGGCCCTCTGCCAGCCCAGACCCCAGCACCAAGCCTCGGATCAAGAAGTTGTTGGCACCACCCCCTGATAGGCTGAAGCTGATGCGGTTGTTGGCTTCTGTCTGGTCTGCATCCCAGGCCTCCACCACGCCCACCAGCACTCCTGTGAATGAGGGGCAGAGTGTGGAGGGACCCCTGACATGGCCACTGGGGGCATCCTCTGTCCTCACTCCCCTTGGGGGCTTCAGGCCTGCCCTCGAAGGGGTTGTATAGCCTGGCCGAAGGAGGACTTACCTGGGTCCCTCTCCCTCACTGAGAAGGAATAGCTGGACTGGTTGAAGATGGGAAGATTATCATTGATGTCCTGCAGACAGAGGCAGTTCTGAGCCCAGGGAACTCAGGAGACCCCAGGTTCAGCATCCCCAGAGCCAGTCTGAGAAGCCCATACTTCCCCTGGCCCGAGGCCCAGACTCTCTGTCCAGGTCTCCTCAGACAGCACTGCCCGCTTCCTAGATGATGAAACAGGCTTCAAGCAGACAGAACTCGCCCAGACCCCACCCCTGGGGCTCAGAGGTCTGTGGCGGTACTCTGAAGTTTGGTGTACACTCTGTTTCCCTGTGCACCACTCAGAGCCGTCTTAGACCCTGCTCTTGGGAGGGATAGTTCTGAGTCCCCACCTGTGTCCCTGTCTGGCCCAGCTTGACTCCCCATCTCTCGGATTTATTGGGTTGGCCCCAATACCACCATGATCCCACAAAGGCCCAAGATTTCCCTGGTCCCCTCCTTTCTCCTGTCCCTCCTGCCCTCGGTCAACCCCAAGACACTCACTCTGTGCTCAGGTGGGGCTGGGCTGGGGGCACCTGCCAGGGCTTGACCTGGTTCTGTCCTGAGACGTCCGCTGTGTTCTGTTCTCGCCTTCCCTCTCCAGCCCTGGTCACCCCGCCCAGACAGAGTGCTGCCCCTGTTGTCACAGCATCAGGCCAACTCTGCCTGTGCTTCCTCCCCTGATGCTGGTACGTGCTGGGCGCCCTTGGCTTTCCCAGTCCTTCCCCAGGATGGCCCAGAAGTGTCTGCTTTTGCTTTCAGCTTTTTCTAAATAATGACAGAGAGAACATCTTTGAAAACTGAGCCGTCTCCCCCTTAACCAGATGTAATTTGTGATGGCAATTTCCCAGAGATGGCATTACTGCCTCCGTGCACATGGCCAACTGCACTCTCAAGGTCGTCCTAACTCACAGGAGAGGCTAAGAGCACAGCTCTGAGTTCAGTCCAGCTCCACCTCTTCCTCACATGTGACTTTGACCTCTCTGGGCCTCAATATCTTCATCTGCAAGGTGGAGTGGTCCTCCCTACTCACAGAGCTCATGGGTGTGAAAGGACTCTTCTCGCTCAGGAAATGCAATTTTGCTTTCTTCCTTCTCTGAGGCCTACTTCCACCCCAAGGACAGCTGGCAAGTCCTCATCCGACTTCTGTTTCTCTATTTTCCCTGAGGTCTCATTCTGATCCTTGTGGGAAAGCGGCACATCCCAACCCAGTGGGAAACAGGGCGGCTGTGTGGGGTGGTTCAGGCTGTGCACTGCACAACCCGAGGGGGCACCAACCACATTGTGGACATCATAGAGGAAGGTGCCTGTGACCCAGTGGCGGCCTTAGAACCAGACAGACTGGATTCAAAACCCCATTCTGTGACCCGAGGCAGGCTACAGAACCTCTGTGTGTCTTAGTCCCTTGATCAATAAAATGGTGCTAAACGATCCCTCCCTTGCAGGACCAGGTATACACTGAGTGTACTCTCTGGGCCGGGCATTCTTTGAAACACTTTCCATTTTTTAACTCGTTTTATATTATTTTCATCCCCATTTTACAGATGAGGAACTTGAGAACACAGGGAAGTTGAGCGATTGCCTAAGACCACACAACAAATGAGCCAGGATTCTGACCCATCAGCTGGGCTCCAGAACTCTTTTACCCACCGCACTGCAAAGGGCAGAAATGTGACTTGAGTTGGGAGGATGGGGAGCTGGCCATCTGCTCAGGAGCCCCCCAGTGCAGGGCTCATCCTGGACCCTGTCCCCGGCTGAGCCAGACCTTACCTCCACAGTGATGGTGACATTAACGTCAGTCCAGAGGGCAGGCTCGCCACAATCAGATACGCGCACGGTCAGCACGATGCGGCCCCCCAGGGTGGGGTTGATGGCCTCTCGGTCCAAGGGCCCCAGGTTTCTGAGGATCCCTTTGTCGGGGTCCACTGAGAAGTTGTGGCTGTAGGGGCTGCTCAGCAGGCTGAAGCGCAGAAGACTGTGGTTGGTGCCTGGCTGGTCATCGTCGTGAGCCTGTGCAGGTAAGCAGGGTTGGGACGTCAGCCATCAGGTGCTCCCCGGCCCCAGCCCCTGCCCTGCAGTCTGGACTCTCCCTCCAGCGCTGGCCCATGAGGGCAGTGACTGGGCCTGAAGCCAGAGGGATGCTCCCCAATCTCCCAGTCTCAGTCTTACATCTGAGAGGGCCAGACCAACAGCTTTCAAGAGCTTCTGAGGCCTGAAACATTGAGGTCACTCATTCATCCCACAAATGTTTACCTACCACATGCTCAGCCCTGTTCTAGGTACTGGGAATAGAGCCACGATCAAGACAGTTCCCTTATGGAGCTGATATTCTAGTGGGGAGGGAGGAGTGGGGGCAGTATAATATAGACAGTCGAAGTTTAAAATAAACAAAAATAAGTGTATGTGTGTGGACTTCCCTGGTGGCGCAGTGGTTAAGAATCCGCCTGCCAATGCAAGGGACACGGGTACGAGCCCCGGTCCGGGAAGATCCCACGTGCCGCGGAGCAACTAAGCCCATGCACCACAACTACTGAGCTTGTGCTCTGGAACCTGCGAGCCACACTACTGAAGCCCGCGCACCTAGAGCCTGTGCTCCTCAGCAAGAGAAGCCACTCGCTCATCGCAGCGAAGAGTAGCCCCCGCTCAACGCAATTACAGAAAAACTGCACGCAGCAGTGAAGACCCAACGCAGCCATAAATTTAATTAAAAAAAAAAAATGGGGGGGGGAATTCCCTGGTGGCCTAGTGGTTAGGATTCTGGGCTTACACTGCTGTAGCCCGGGTTCAACCCCTGGTTGGAGAAATGAAATCCCACAAGCCATGCGGCACAGCCAAATAAATAAATAAGTGTGAAGTCCAACAAGATTCTGACTTTCCCATGATGACTACTTCAGTGCTATATTTTTTAAATAGCTGAAATTCTTCATCCAATCTGTGTGTGTGTGTGTGTGTGTGTGTGTGTGTGTGTGTTTCTGTCCTACCAAGGTTGTGAACACATGCTTAGTGTGCTTTTGGGGTGATCCAGCATGGAGAGCACAAGATGCTCTTCCCTGCCACCAGGCCTTTGCACGTGCACATGAATGCCCTCTACACCTTGTCTGCTTGACTCCAGGTCAGACTGGTGCCTCCCCTGGTCCTCCACAACCCCTGTGCTACCTTCAGTACAGCACAAGTGACACCCTTGGATGATGGTCCGCCACCCTCCCTGAAGGCAGGAATTATGGTGGGTTCATCTCGGAGGACCCAGGGCCCAGCAAAGGGCCTGGTGCATAGTAGGTGCTCAGCAAACATAGCTTTGAATACAGAGCTAGGCTAGTCCCACTTGGATCCAATTCTTTCCCCTCCTCTCTGCCCACTGCCACCTTCAGGTTTTTGTTTCAGATCTGTTGGGATCGTGTTTATGAAATGAAAAACTCTGTCTGTTCATTCCTTGGCACTCTGAACTCAGGCCGGTTAATTCACCAAGCACTTCTCAGGCCTCACACTGGGCACCATGGTTCTGGCAGCAGATCTGAAATGCTCCTGCCCCAAAGAGCTCACAGACCAGGGTGAGGAGCACTGAGGTGCATGAAGGAAGGCCCAGGTTTCAGCACTGCCACTGACTGGCTGTATAACCACAGAAAAGTCACTTAACCTCTTTGAGCCTCAGTTTTCTCCTTCCGTGAAATGGGGAGCATTAGAGCACCTACTTCATAAGTTTGTCAAAAGATCAGAGATGGGAATGTACTCTGGAAACTACAAGCCCCAGAAAGACGGGAGGGCTCCACGGCCATGTGATTGTCATTCCGAGGACCTGGTTTCTCAATTCTCACAAGATCCCCTTACAGGTGACTCAGTGGAGAAGCTTCTGAAGGCCTCAGAATCAGAGGAGAAGCTTCTTTCCAGTGTTCCTCTGGAGCCAGTAGTGCGTTTTTATCTCACAGAGTCTGTGAACCTGACCACTGATCTCATTTCCATTTTTGCTTTGGCCATTAGGAAGCTCAGAACTGAGTATTCAGCCCGCTCTTAGCAATTGTATGGCTTCTACCTTTGTGCACTTTAAAAAAATACCATCCTTATTTTCTCTTTTTCCTTATTTCTTTTATCACACTTTTAAATCTAAGCCACCTCAAATCCTTTTTGGAATGAGGCAGGCGCCTGAATTTAAAAGAGCAATATGTTTTTGAGGGCTTGTTCTGTGCTAGGCCTTGTGCCGAGCACTTTACATCCGTTATGACCCTGGGAATAAGTACTGAGATTGTCTTCATTTTCCAAAGAAGAAACGGAGGCCCAGAGAGACTGAGTGACTTTCTCAGGACTACACAGCAGAGCCCAGATTCCAACCCAGGACCAGCAGGACTACAGAGGCAGGCCTGGTGCCGTGTGCCCCTCCCACCCATCAGCTACAGGCCGGCTCACACCTGGATGGTCACGGAGACATTGCCCTCCTCTTCCTGGACAAAGATGTTGTAGGAACCGCTGACCACGGGCTTGTTGTCATTGATGTCCAGCACAACGATCTGCAGCATGGTGGAGGACGACAGGTTCCCGCCGTCCGTGGCCAGCAGCGTGAGGTAGTACACGGCCTGCTTCTCCTGATCCAGCAGCTCACTGTTTCTCACCGTCACTGTCCCCGAGGCTGGATCCACCGCAAAGATGTCCACCCTGTGCAGGGTGGCCAGATGGAGCAAATAAAGATACAGGATGCCCACTTCAATTTGCATTTCAGATAAACAATGAAAAATATTTTAGGACGTCCCATGGAATATTTGCAACCTACTTATACTAAAAAAAAAACCCATTCATTGTTTATCTGAAGTTGAAATGTAACTGGGTACCCTATATTTTATCTGACTCCTCTAGCCCTGCTGTGAGGCAGAGAGGTGAGCCTGGGTCCCCCTCGTCCACCTGCCCGCTGCCCACCCGGGTAACTTACCCATTCCCCGGAAGCAAGCTGTAGGTGATGCGGCCCCCCTCGCCCGTGTCTGGGTCGGAGGCCTGTGAGGCAGAGAGATAGATAATGGGACACTGAGCAGAAGCCACACCTGCTCTGTCAACCGTGCAGTTGACGAGGACAGGGCCGTCCTGCTTCCTGACCCAGAGGGAGAAGCCCCCGACTCACTCAGACTGACACATAGACATCACATACATGCGCACGCGCATACACACCTGCTGGCCCCCGCTGACATCAGATGATACAGGGACTCCAGCAGGGCCACAGCCCCAGGCCTGCCCATCTCCACATCTCTCCCAGCCCTGTCCAGCCCTGTCCCCCATCACTCACTTGGATGCTGTCGGTGACCACATAGCCGACCGCACTGTGCTCGGAGACACTGAGGTTGTACAGGTTGTGGGGGAATGTGGGCCTGTGATCATTAATGTCTCTAAGGTGGATGGTCACCAAGGCTACCGAGGAGCTTCTGCTGACCGAGTCAGTGGCCACGACCTGAGGACAGGGGAAGAGGCAGCGACATTGGGACTGGAGCACCCCATGGCCCGCTCTCCGTGGTGCCCCAGAATACCCCTCACCTGCACCAGCATCACCGTTTGTGTCTCGTAGTCCACCAGCGACGGTGCTCTCACCAGCACCTGCACATCCACTGAGCCCGCCGCCCGCTCCGGGGAGACGCTGAAGGCTTCAACATTAGGGCCCCGGAGGGATAGCAGGAAGGTGCCGTTGCTGCCCTGTAGACGTGGGCTGTATATTAGGGACCCCACTCCTGCAATGTACCCACCTGCATCTTTCTCCCAATCCCTGGCCACAGGTCCCAGGAGGATAGGCTAGTCACTAGTCCCTGTCAATGTGGGCTCATCAGAAGAAGACCTCCCCGAGGCCCCAGCCTGGGCTTCAGAGCCTGGACACACACCCCTCACTCCCTTTGAGTCTTCCGTACCAGCCACCATGCACCACCCTCCACCACCCATACCAACACCAAATATCATCAATGTCCAACATCGGTCCATTATCCACACCCCCTCTACTCCACACCCCTCTCCAGTCAAGGCCAACCACCATCTCAACACACCCACCCATCCACCACTACCCAATATCACCCTCCAGTCGACATTTTGTACCAACTCATTATCAGCAAATACTACCAAACACCATCCATGGTTATTCAGCATTCAATACTACCCAAATCACCCACCACTCAGTATCAACCTCCACCTAGGAATACTGTCCAACTTGACAGCCACCCAGACCACACTGTGCTCAAAACTGTCCACATCCCCCAATACCCAGTACTATCCCAGCACCCCGCAACTTCACCATCCACACATCACTACCCCCTCTACTCAACACCGCCAAAACTTACATTCCACTCAACATTACCCAGCATCCAGGACCAACCTCCTCTCAGTGCTGCCTTTCTGTTCCCCGCCACGTAGCACCACCCTGAACACAAGACTACCAGCCAGCTCAACATCACTCAGCAGTTCCAAGTGTCACCCAACAACTCCGACCACCGCTCATGGTCAGCACCACTGTTGCCCACTGCCCACTGCCCCACCGAGCACTGTGGTGCTGCACTCTGCTGGTCACTCGCCACTTCCCTCCCCCAACGATCTCCCAACCATCACTTCCACCCATGCCGCGCATGGTCTGGGTGTCCCTGCCTTGTCTGGGTCGTAGACCACCATGGTTAGGTCATCGATGGGGATGCGGGTGGAGGCGTGCTCGTCCACGTAGCCAGTGAAGTTGACTTGAGCCTCTTGGGGGGTGAAGGTGCAGGTTGGGAGGCTGCAGTTGTAAAACTCAGGTTTGTGGTCATTGACGTCTGTCACTCTCAGCTTGACCCATATGCTCACCTTGGCCTCCTGTCCATAGACGTTGGGGTGCATCTCGGTGGCCTGAGAGCAGAGCAGAGGCCGAGAGCCAGAGATCAGAAAACCAGAATTCAGAGAGAGCTGAGATCAAAGGTCAGAGTTTAGAAAGTCAGGGTACAAAGTGGGCAGTGGCCCTCTCACTCACCATGACCTGCACCTGCACCTCCTCATCCTCCTCCAGCAGCTGCTCTCTGTCCAGGGAACCGTTGACCCTGATCACCCCGTCTGGCCCAATGTCGAACCAGCCAGGCCTTGTGGAGTCTGGGAAAAGGCAGCAGGAGCAGCTACTTCCAGTGGCTCTGACGGAGCCCCCACCCCTTCCCTTGCCTCAGCCCCAGCCTGGGGACACCCCATTCTCACTGGAGATGCTGTAGATCACAGGGTCATTGATGCCTCTGTCGCCATCCATGGCCTCCACCTTCAGCACCGAGGTTCCCTGCAAGAAGGCATGGTCAGTGGCCAGACCCTTTCCCCACCTCTTGTCTCCACCCAGACCCCTCCAGTTCCCTGGCACACCTGGGGTGCATCCTCAGGCACAGAGGCCGAGTAAAACTCCCTGACAAACTGGGGGTCCAGGTCTGGTTGATCGATTACAGAGATGGACACGAAGACAGGCGAGGAGCACTGGACGACGATGCTGTTGTTGTACTCGCCGCCCGAGTCCTGCCGGGAGATGGGTCTCCATGAAGCCGGGGCTTCGGGTCCCGATGCCCCTGACCCCGCCTGCGCCTGCACTCACACAGGCCTTCAGCTCCAGCTGATAGAAGGCACTCTTGTTGTTGTAGCTGAGGCTGCCGTTGAGGATGATGGAGCCGTTGGGCAGGATCCCAAAGAGGTACTCACTGCTGTCCGTGCTAGGGATGACCTGAGGCAGAGCACAGTCAGGCCAGGCTCCCCCGGACAGCCCTGCCCCCAGGACCTGCTCTGAGAGACCTGGGGTCGAATCCTGGCTCTGCTCTCGACCTCACCAGGTCACTTAACCTCTCTGAGCCTGGGAAATGGGCTAGATATCGCCTCAGTGGGACGAAAACAGGGTCAAGTGAGCTAAGGTAGGTTCCAGGCATGTAGTGGGCGCTCAGTGATGGGGGCCATGGCTAGCCAATGTGTCTTCGTGAAACTGGGGTCACACCCGCCACTGTCTGTGTGACCTTGGACAAGACCCTGGACCTCTCTGAGCCTTGATTTCCTCTTCTTTGAAGCCAGGATTGCCGCAGCCACCAGGTGGTGTGACGCTAACCGCGCAAAGACACAGACAGTGCCCCAGGCGAGAGGGTGGGAAGGAGAGTCCGGTCTGCAGCAGGCACCCTCCTTAGGCGGCTGGGCCAAATGAGGTCCAGAGGGGGGCCAGAGGAAGGCGTGGGGACCAGGGCTGGGCCGTCGCAGAGCCCCTGCTCCGCAAGGTCCCTGCAGGTTGTGTGGGAGATGCTGCCCCCTGGCGGCCATGAGGAGAGGTGGCGCCCACACTCCCACATGGACCCGCACACACTTACCTTCTCTATGGAGTACACCACGGCGCCTCCGGCCCCCGTGTCTTTGTCCTTGGCCAGCACAGAGAACACCAGGGAGCCAACCGGCAGGGCCTGTAACAAGGGTTTTGTCACCTCTGAGCTCCAACACATCTCCTCCATGCCCAAGCACATCATGCCCCCTCCTGGAGTTTCAGTGCCCCCAGCTGTACCACGGGGATAGCGATGGACCTTCCAGAACCTGAAACGCAGCATTCCACAGATGTCCCCCTTTCCTTCCCACCTGGGCTGGGCTTCTCGGGGCATCTGGATAGAGGCAGGGAGCAGAGTTCCCCCTTCTCCTCTCCCCACACAGCCTCCCTGAAACCTGAGCTGGCTTCTGATTTGCAGCGCCCCTCAGGACCACCATGAGTGACCATTCCAGAACTCAGGTTGTGCCACTCCCCTGCTTAAACAGCCCTGTGTGTTCTCTGTAGCGTCCAGCGGTAGGTTCCACACAGCACCTTGCAGAGCTGGAAGGTTCTTTTGGGAGGCTTTTCCTCTAGGACCTGTCCACACCCTCACTGTTTCTTCACGGTGGCCAGAAAGATCTTTGAAAATCCTGAACCAGGCCACATCAGTCTCGTGCTCAAAACCAACAAGTGGTTCCCGCATTCTGCCCAGAATACGGTCCAGACTGCCTCCATGGCCCTCCAGGTTCAGGCCACTGCCCACTTCTCTGACCTTACCTTCTCCTCAGCCTCCTCCCCCCACACACATGAGCTTCCTGGCTATGCCTACAGCACTCCAGGCTGATTCCCACCTCAGAGCCTTTGCAGCTGCTGTTCCCTGCCTGGAATATCCTTTTCCTGGAGCAGCCCATGCTGGCTCCTCAACATTTAGTTCTGCTCAGATGTCACCTACCCAGAGAAGATTTTCCTGACTGGCTCAACTTAAAGCAGGCCCCTCCCCAGTCATGTTTTATGCTCTTCATAGAGCTCATCACCATCTGAAATAATCCTGTTTATTTAATGTTTTGTTGATTAAATGTTTTGTTGTCTGTGCTCTTCATTACAATGTGAGCTAGCGAGGGTGGCGATCAAGTCTGTCTTCACTGGATATCCTCAGCACCAAGGACAGTGCCAGACACACAGTAGGCGCTCAATCAGAGCCTGTTGAAGGGCTGTCTGAACCTCACCAGCCTCAGGTCTGGCCTGGGGGAGGGGGACCCACACCTGTCAGGACTTTGAAGCCACGTAGTAATGAAGATTCAGGAGTGGTGTTGTGTTTGCTGCCCTGGAACCACTGGGAAACCTCCTCCCTGCCTATGCAGTTCAAGTGGGGCTGCTCCTCTTGCTAGAGGGGAAAGCACATGATGCAGACCTAGACAATTGGAGCATTCCATACTCTTCAACTGATGGGCACCTGACCCAAAATGGGCCAATGAGAGTCAGTCCTGGGGGTTTGGCTGGGACCATTGAGAAAGAGACAGTCTGTGTTGCAATTGCAAAGCCGGTGGGATGTGAGCCTGGAGCTGCTGGGGGACACTTTTATCACCATAAGGGAGAACTGCTCGCCCCACCCCAGGATGATGGCAACACGAGAAGCAGAGCTTCTAGGTAGAGAGAAATCTCTTCTTGATGACATGGCTTGAGTACCTGGATCCAGCCATGCCTGAAGTCAGATATACTGTTAAATTTTTCAGAAACATGAGAAAATCAATTCCTTTCCCCCCACCACCCCTGACTATCATAACTTAAAGAATTCCAATCCAGTCTGATAGATTGCAAAATGTTGCTGTAACTATGGTATGTGGGGTTACATGCAACCCCCTGAATTTGCTTCATCAAGCTGCCCTTTCTAGGAGGTGCACTTCCCAATCTTGGATGCCCTGCTGTCTATCTCTGGTCCTTCCCACTCTGAGCAGATCTGTGGGATGTCTGCATCCTACACACACACACCGTTAAGGCAGATGTTACCTCATTGATTCTGGTGGAGTAGTCTGTGTTCTGGAAAACGGGTGCGTTGTCATTTCTGTCCTCCACGATCACCACCATTTCCTTCCGCACCTGCAAGTGAGAAAGCTCAGGTGAGCCCAGAAAACGTGGGAGCTTGAGAAAACAAATTCAGGAGTATCAGGACGGGAGTGCAAGTTGGTATAGCTTCTCAGGAGAACAATCAGGTGGTGTCTGGGGTGACTTTTTTTAATACATCTTTATTGAAGTAAAATTGCTTCACAATGCTGTGTTAGTTTCTGTTGTACAACAAAGTGAATCAGCCATATGCATACATATACCCCCATATCCCCTCTCTCTTGAGCCTCCCTCCCACCCTCCCTATCCCACCCTTCTAGGTCGTCGCAACGCACCGAGCTGATCTCCCTGTGCTATGCAGCAGCTTCCCACTAGTTATCTATGTCACATTTGGTAATGTATATATGTTGATGCTACTCTCACTTTGCCCCAGCTTCCCCCTCTCCCGTCTGTGTTTATCTGATACCATTTCAAAGGCCAGAAAAGTTGCAAGTACGGTACAAAGAATTCCTGATACTCTTCATCCAGATTTACCCCTTATTTAGTTTTTCTCTCCACAGATTTACTGAACCATTTGGAGAGTATGTTGTGGAAATCATTAGGTCATTAAAAAAAAATCTAAAATGTCCTATTACAAGAATGTTCCTTTTAGCTTTGTTAGCCATAGCGTAAAGCTGTGAACAACCTAAGTGTTGAGGAGACCAGCTGAGCACCATGGAGCTTATAGTCCCCACACTGGGCTATAGACATACAGGAAACAGGAGACTCATGTGCAGACACAGAAGGGACCCCAAAGCCGATTGTTGTTTTCTGGCCGCACCCTGTGGCATGCGGAACATCCCTGACCAGGGATCGAACCCGGGCTCCCTGTAGCGGAAGCACAGAGTCTTAACCACTGGACCACCAGGGAAGTCTTCCAAAGCTGATTGTCAAGTCATCAAGGCAGTTCAAGACCATATATGCAGTAGGATCCCACTTGGATTTCAGAAAACGCACCCAAAACTACCATCTCTCTTCCGTGGTTGCATATATCCATGTCAGTGTTTAGCGATGGATAGAAAAGAACACGGTGATGGCAGACACTTCAGGTGGGAGTGGGCTGGGAAGGGTTGCCCAAGGGGACTTGAGCTCTATCTGCACTTTTAAAACTGTTTACAAAGAGAAAATATTTATGAATATCCAAGTCATTAAAATGATTTTTTTAACGGATAGGGTTTGGGGAATAGGTTATAAAGACAAAACCCCCAACTTTCACAGACACAAGACACAGCTGCATAAGTGTGTTATTGAGAAACATGAACACTGAGACCAATCCATCAGCCAAAGGGGTTGAAAGTGATGACCTCAGTGGAGAGAGGGTAGGGAGGTATTTGGCACTTGTTTTTTTATTAATAAGTATATTAATACAAGTTAATAATGTAATTGGGACTTCCCTGGTGGTCCAGTGGTAAAGAATCCACCTTACAATGCAGGGGACGTGGGTTCAATCCCTGGTCAGGGAACTAAGATCCCGCATGCCACGGGGCTACTAAGCCCATGCGCCACAACTACTGAGCTCGCGCCTCAACTAGAGCCCACCTGCTGCAAACTACAGCGCACATGTGCTCTGTAACCCATGCGCCACAACTAGAGAGAAGCCCACACGCCACAACGAATAGCTCGTGTGCCTCAGTGAAGATCCTGCGTGCTGCAACTAACACCCAACGCAGTCAAAAGTAAATAAAAAATAGTACATAAATCTTTTAAAAAATAATAATGTAATTAATGATATACAATAGATATACAAAATACACAAAAGATAAACCATATATTTGTATAAATTATAATAAATACTAAAATCTTGGTTAATATTGTATGACGAAAAATGGAGAAGTATAATTTCAATAAAAATAAACATTCAATTCATTTTTTGTTAGCTGGGGCTCTCTCTGCTTATTTGCGGTGGGCAGTTAGCGGTGGGCCCTCAGTCCCCTGCTCTCTAATCCCTGGACCTCCCTTCCGGGCCCACTTCTGACTCACTGGATTATTGTGACCGTCGCTCACAGAGATGTCGATGGAAAACCAGTAGAGTGTCTGCAGTGGGCAGAGAGAAGGGAAACAAGGTAAGCCCTGTTCGGGTGCCCACCAGAGCCCTCCCTACCTCCCCAATCCCGCACGAGGCCTTCTCAGATTGCTTCCCTTTACCTCATAGTCCAGAAGGTTGGCCAGCTTCACTTCCCCAGTATTCGGGGTGACATTAAAGAAGTAGGCATAGGAGCCACTAATCCTATAGGTCAGAGGGTCATTTTCCCGGTCCTGAGCTATCAGCCAGAAGACCTCAGTACCTGCAGACGGGACAGGGAATGCACAGGGCCCACGGCCACCTAGTTCAATGCTGGCCTGGCCAAGCTGCCCACGAGGCCCACAAGAATGTCAAACTTCTTTTAAAATTAGAAGGGCCAAGACATGGAAACAACCTAAATGTCCATCAATGGATGAATGGGTAAAGAAGATGTGGTATACATGTACAATGGAATATTTTCAGCCTTGAGAAAAGAATGAAATCTTTCCATTTGTGACAACATGGATGGACATAGAGGGAATTCTGCTAAGAGAAATAAGTCAAAGGAAAACAAATACTGTATGATCTCACTTACATGTGGGATCTAAAAACAAAAAACCAAGATCATAGATACAGAGAAGATTGGTGGTTGCCAGAGGTGGGGTGCGGAGGACTGAGAAATGGGTGAAGAGGGTCAAAAGGTACACATATCCAGTTATAAAATAAATAAGTCCTGGGGATGTAATGTACAGCATGGTGACTAGAGTTAACAATACTGTATTGGGTATTTGAAAATTATTAAGAGATGAGGTCTTAAAAGCTCTCATCCCAAGGGAAAAAAAAAACCATCTGTAACTATGTGTGGTAACATATGTTAACTAGACTTATTGTGGTGATCATTTTGAAATATATACAAATATATCATTATGTTGTACACCTGAAACTAATATAATATTGTATGTCAATTATACCTCATTTTTTCAAACGGTAAAAAAAAAAATCAAAAGGAATAAATGATTATAATCTAGCCCTCAGGATATTTGTCTTTATGCCAATGCAGTATATTAAAGTATATTTTGAATGTATTTTTCTGGAGGGAGAGGCCTACAAAAACAAAAGTGCCAGAACAGTGACATGGTGGTGGGGCCCAGCACCCAGCCTGAGAGTCTCAGAGAACCAGCGTGCCCCCACCCTTGCCCACGACAGCCTTGCAGGGACAGTCTGGGCAGCACATCTGGAGTCTGCTCTTCTTTGACCAAATAGTTCTGGCTCCTCCAGAAACTCCTTAGAAAGCTTGGTCCCTTCCCACCCAGGCCCCCTCCTCCAGGAAGACCATCAGGCTAGAAAGCTGTTAGTATCTACAGTATGTTTCCTCTGTTGTGAGACACACTGTCAATTTAATGACTGCTGGGGTGGGGAGTCACTCTGTGTTAACTGACTATCTCAAATATAAGACACATCCTGATTCAAAAATGTCAAAATGTAAACTGATATGGCCCTTATACCCATACCCATGGGAAGTGAGTGGGGATGTGTAAATCCTTCTCTGTAAACATGTGTTCATGGACACAGAAAGAAGGATCAGGGAGAAAAAGCTTTTTTAAAAGTCTGTCTGAAAAAGAATTAACTGTAACAAATAAATCAATAAGAGCTACAGAAATAAAAGACATATATTAGGTGTCTGTCTTTAAACTCAAATTTGACGTATTTTAAAACGTCTGCCTGACAAAACTAAACTATTATACAGTGTGAGTGTCAAGTAAACAGGTCTTCTGCAGGAGAGAAAGGACAGGGAGTGACTAGAAGGGCAGAGAGGGGGTCGGTGTGCTTCCATGTATATATATTATACCTCAAAATAAAAGGTCTAAACAACATTTTTTAAAAACCTGACTGAAAATGCTTTCTCATCCAAAGAGAGCCATACAATTCATCTCAGAAAGGAAGAAATTGCTCTTCGGATTAAGAAAGCCCAGAGAGGGGCCCTGTGGTTATCGAAGAAAAGACTCTCATTTGGTCTGCCTGAGATCAGACTTGACATTAAAGGGTCACCCAAGAGAATGGAGATCTTGAGGACATTTGGGTTACATATGTTTGTGACATTTGTTTGAAGGTGTGTGTGTGTTTATCCACGACCAAACAGCTATGAAAATATACATAAAATATCATTAACGTGTATATACTACCTGTCTGTTGTATTCACAGATATCAAATAGTTTGACCTCAGCCCAGTCCTCCAGGGAGGATTGTGCCAACTCAGAATGTAATGAGACTATCACCTCCCTCATCCTGGGATCTAAACCTTTATTAATATAACCCTTAGTAGATTTTGCTGTCCTGGCAACCACATGCAAATGGATGTGGCTTTCGTGGCTCTGAAGCCCATCGCCCACCCTTTCTTCGCGTACCTAGACCTGGGTTTCTGGATTCCAAGGCAGACTTTGGATTTCACCTTTGATGCAGTCTCTTGCTTCATCTAGTAGATTTAGATATTTGGGGACCCAATTCTGACACTGCAACAAAGACTGTAAATTGTCCCCCAGTATTCACAGCCCCCTTTCTCTCAGACTAATAGAACCCCAGATTTTGAGCTGTGCACATGGCTAAATAAAATAAAGACCTCATTTCTCCAGTTCCTTTGCAGCTAGGGCATGTGGCTACGTTCTGGCTAATGAGATGTGAGCAGAAGTAACATGTGTAAAACCTGGAGCCCTGTCCCTAGGAGAAAGAAATGGGCCCTCTTGGCCCTTCCTTGCCCCCAGCTCTCACTGGAATAGGGCGTGACATGAGCCATCTAGGACCATGTGGATGAGGGCCAGGCCCTAGGGGAGGCAGAACCTGGAAATGGAAGGAGGGTGCCTGATGCCAGAAGCATAGGGCACAGAACAGCCTGATGGAACAGAGCCTCTGACAGCCCTGGGCTCACTGCTCTAGATGACTATGTAAGAGAATAGGAAACTTTGACCTTGTTGACAGCTCTGTTATTTGGGGTCTGTTATGTGCAGCTGACCCTGTATCCCAATGAATACAGTCATCTATCATTTCAGCTTCTTCAACCGCCATCCTGCCTTCTGGGAATTTGGCATCCAGTCCCTGTGGCTTCATCCAAAACAATGTTTCATGAACATCATTCACTCCTGTACACTGCCAAGATCATTACCACATCCACGTCTCATTCTTTATGACCCTCCTTTTAACTGACTTACTGTTTCATGTAAATACATTTATTTTAAAAGCAAACTAGATGGCTACTGGACGTAGAAAACTCATCTCACTCGCCATAGAGGGAAGGTAACTCTACAAACGAAGACAGCAAAAGTATCAATTTCTGGTGAGATGTGTGCATGAAAGGCTCTGAGCCTAAAGCCTGCTCTCTTTCTGTCTGAAAAAAAAAAATAGCAGAGGAGGAAGAGAGATGAACAAGTGAGAGAGGTAGAAGAGAAATAATGTACCAAATGGATACTTTCTCTCTTGGGAAATCAGAAAGACTGAAAGAGATGGGAAATGCGAGGAATGTTCTCTTGGGGTGAGTCTTGATTATTTGGTGCTGTGTGAGGGCCCTCGACCCAAAAGCTGCAAAGGAGAAAACAAACTTCTGGAAAAAACTTCCTTCAGGCCACCTTTGCCCCATGACAAGCCGTGGAGCTGCAGGGATGGCAAGCAAGCCCACAGGGGAGCCCCTGGGGCCCTCTTGTGGGTGAGCGTTTGGTGCAGTCTGGGCACAGGGACAGTTACTCACCCACTGGTAGGTCCTCGGGCAGGGTCACTAATGACATGTTGGACAGGAATGTTGGGGCCATGTTGGCTGACGCTGTAGGGACACAGAGTGTTGGAACATCTGGACACCTCCATAAAGACACCCCCATCTGCCCCTGTGGGAGCCCACACCAGTCCCACTGGCCAACTTTCAGTCCAGCTCACCGGCCCAGGACTGGATTCCTCTCCAGGCCTCCCCAGAGCAGCCAAGCCCAGGGCTGGGCCATAGGAGTTGGGTGCTTGCTGATGAAGCAGCATCCCACCCTTCTGGAGGGTTCTGCTGAGGATCCCCAGGTTAGTGATGCCCTGGTGGGGGAGGGGAGGTACCCACCAGACACCATGAGGGCAGGAAGCAAGAAGCAGGACAGCCACGGCCACACCATCACGTCTGGAGGGACCTGGGGGAAGAGGCATCAGGGGAGGGGCACATGAACCCAGGCCTCCCTCCTCTGCAGGAGAGAAAGGACAGGGAGTGACTAGAAGGGCAGAGAGGGGGTCGGTGTGCTTCCATGTATATATGGAAGGGTCCTCCTCTGGTGGACCCTGATCAGTCGGGTCTGAACCCGGCCAACTCACCTCCATCACACAAAAAAAATTCTGCCCATTTGCCAGATGTTCCAGGGGATAGAGAGTTGGGAGGCATGGCAGGGAGGGGCAGGGTAGCTGAGCCTGATCTAGAGCCCCAGCCTGAGACTGACCCTGAACTTGACCCCAGGGTTCAGTGCCCACTGTGTAGCAGGCACGGATCCAAGTATATTACGTGCATAATCTCTTTATTCTTACAACTAGGTGGCTGCTAAGGGGCTTGCCTGAGGCCACTCAGAGAGTCAATGGCAAGCCCATGCTCTGAAAACAGGTCTTTTGAACTCCAGAATTCATTCCCTCAACCACTGCACTAACCTGCCTGTTTAGAGTCCAAGCTAATAGCATCCTTCAAAATCAGGGGCCTGGAGAGGGACTATGACTTGTCCAGGACCATCCAGAGCCTCTGTGGGGGGGCTCGGTCCTTTGTCCCACTTGCTGACACAATTAATAGCTGCCTTTGCATCCTTTCTCAAAGTGTACTCCATGGAACCACAGCCCTGTAAGATGTCCCATAACAGAAGGGTTCCCTGGTCAAGTCAGTTTGGGAAGGGCTTTGTGCTCCTCTTGCTGATTGACAGCTGGGCAGGAACGCTTGGAAAACCTTGCCCTGCCCAGTCTTCTTGGTCATCTTACATTGCAAGCGATCCTTCATCTGGGAAAAGAGGGACTTTGATTCACTGTCATCGAGAGATACCTGAACCCCCAAGGCTCTTTCATCCCAAAAGACAATTGTTACCAAAGCAAGAGGGAGAGCAGGATACATTTCGCAAATGCTTCTTGTTCTCTGTCAAGAAAATGTGTTGCATGCTTGCATGTACATAATCATTCCATAAGACAGGATTTTTATTGCGTACTCTTTTGTACCTTTTGGATTTCGTGCTAAGTGAATATATTAACTTTTCCAAAGATAAATTAAAGCTATAAAGCACACAAAGGAACACAGCTGCTGCTAAGCACCCTCACTAGGTCCTGGGCAGCTCCCACTCCTGCCCCAGTGCGGCTGAGACAAGCACTGTTTTCCAGAGGAGCCCGGCTCCAAAGCTACGAGAGAACCAAGAAGGAGGGACCCTCACCCACGGTAGACTCCATATGACAGGCCCTCCGAGGGGGATGCGGAATGGCTTCCAGAGCTGAACCTTGACCGTGAAACACATCAGAAACCACAACTCCTCTCCCTCCCACCACCTACCCCTCCTCCTGTGTTCCTGCCTCAGGGATCGCCCATTTCTCCCATCACCCTTGACTCCCCCTCTCCCGAATGTCCCACATCCAATCCCGTCCCTGAACCTCTTACACTTCTCTCCATCCTGCAACAGGCTTCCTCTCTCCCCGGCTCAGCCCTCCTCACGGTCTCCTTCCCTTCCGTCTCTAATCAAGTCCTCTCAACCAAAATTATCCTTCCTCACTCCCTCTAATCACCTTTCTCCCCTGCTCCAAACTTTTCAGTGACTCCCCATTGCCAAACTGCATACAAAGGCTTCGAACAGACCATCCGGCCCTGCTTCCCTCCCTCACACCTCCCACATCCACAGACCCACTCTGTTTTCCCTCATTTTGCATATGCAGTTCCCTCTTTCTGGAATGCCTTTCCCTGCCTTGCTAACTGATGAGCAGCCCCAAGGTCATCTTCTGTCCAGACACTCCTTCAGTGTTCCCACAGGAGGAGTTGACTCCTGCGCTGGCCTAGAGACCTCACCAGATGCTGCTCAGATCCTAGACTAACCTCTGTAGCTCTCAGGACCCATTATCTCTTTGCAGATCAGCCTCTCCCTCCAGACCAGGAGAGATGTGAAGGCAAGGTCCAGGTCTGATTCATCTCTGTGACCCCAGGACAGAGCCCAGGGCTGAGCCCAGGGCAAGCTCAGGGGGCATTTCAGAAATGAATAAATGAGTGTGCCAGTGAATCACTGTAACCCCAGAGGCCTGACGTGGAAAGCCTGAGAGGTGGGGCAGGGTGCAAGGGGTAAACATGCGGGCTAGAGAGCCTGAGTGTCAATCCAATGTAATCTTGGGCAAGTAACTTAACCTCTCTAGGCCTCAGTTCCACCATCTGTAAATTGGGAATAATAACAGCACCTACACTACAGGGTCTGTGTGAGGCTTACACAGTGCCTGGCTCAAAGTATGTTAGCAAAAAAATGTCAGCAACTATTATTATGGAGGAGATAAAAGTCTGTCTTCTGCCCCCCTCATCATTGGGAGCCCCATATTCTGCTCTGTCCAGCCTTGGTCACCTCACAGGCCCCTCTCGGTCAATGTCCCCTAGATAGCCAGAGGGACACTGGCACCAATCTGGCCACCATCCTCTGGGCTTGGCTTTCCTCCACCTGTCCTGAAGTTCCAGCTTTAGTCTTCCCCCTCTAACTCAGAGTTGTCTTTGCCCAACTTTGCCCAGATCTACTGGGGTATCAAGAGGGTTGGTCATTTTAAATATCTGCTGACATTTCCTGAGCACCTACTCTGTGCTGAGTACCCTTATTTATCCATTCATTCCCCTAACACATACTTATTGGGTGTCCTTGATCCACTATGTGCCAGACCTTGTTCCCAGCACTGGGGAGATACAACAGTAGGTATAACAGTCAAGGTGCTGCCTTCACCAAATTTATGCTCAGTGAATAAGACAGACCCTAAACAAGCAAGGAAAGTACTGTCTAATTGTTTACTGCATTAAGTGCTATGAAGGAAGAGAATGTGGGCATTGCGAGAGTACAGTAAAGGGACACTACTTTAGGCAGTCTGGCAGATAAAGTGGGCTGCAGACTTTTTAAAACTCCTCTCAGCAAGATGTGAGAATTGCTCCCCTTCAATCTGGTGCATTCATCATGTTTTTATTTTCTGTATTTTATGATGATTTGACATTTTGGGGGCTTTGCTGGTCTGGGAAAGGCTGTCCCTATCAGGGCTAGCTAATTCTTAGAGATAACAAGTGATTTGTCTGCAAACACTCCTCTCATGTATAAACCAACCAAATCAAAGCCTGTATTCCCAGCTGCCACCTTTATCAACTCTCACACACCAAACCAATATTCCTGCTGCCTCAAATCTCCCCAGCACCAGGTACTGGATGACTAAGCATGACTCCTATAACCTGCCAAAATTAGTCAAACTATCCAATCCTAAGCCTGCTCAGCTGCTTAACCTGCAGCTTCCTTCCCACCTTCCTTCCCATGGAAAATGCAGTAAAGACTCTGGGCCCTGCTTTCCCCTCGCTCCTTCTGCCTCCTGACCAAACCTGGTGCTTCCCCATGTGGCCCTGCATGGAGTGGCATGCCCCCTCCTCTAGGGAACTGTGAGTAATAAAATCTTCCTTCAATGGCTTTAGCCTCTCCAGGTCATCACTACGTCATCTGCATAAATTTAAAATCCTGGGGAATTCCCTGGCAGTCCAGTGGTTAGGACTCCGCATTTTCACTGCCAAGGCCCTGGATTCAATCCCTCATTGAGGAACTAAGATCCCACAAGCTGTGCAATGTGGCCAAAAAAAAAAAACCCACAAAAATGTACAATGGAGAAAAGATGGTCTCTTCAATAACTGGTGCTGGGAAAATTGGACAGCTATATGTAAATATTAAATTAGGAAATTTTCTCATACCATATACAAAAATAAACTCAAAATGGATTAAAGACCTAAATGTAAGACAGGTAAACCATAAACCTCCTAGTAGAAAACATAGGCAGAACACTTTTTGACAAAAATTGTAGCAATATTTTTTTGATCTGCCTCCTAAATCAAAGGAAATAAAAGCAAAAACTAAAAAAAGGGACCTAATTAAACTTAAAAGCTTTTGTACAGCAAAGGAAAACATCAACAAAATGAAAAGACAACCTACCAAGTAGGAGAAAATATTTGCAAATGATGAAACTGACAAGGGCTCAATATCCAAAATACATAAACAGTTCATATAACTCAACATCAATAAAAACAAACAACCTGATTAAAAAATGGGCAGAAGATGTGAATAGATATTTTTCCAAAGAAGACATACAGATGGCCAACAGGCACATGAAAAGATGCTCGATGTTGAGCATCATCAGAGAAATGCAAATCAAAGCCACAATGAGATATCACCTCACACCTGTCAGAACGGCTATCATCAAAAAGAACAGAAATAACAAATACTGATGAGGATGTGGAGAAAAGGGAACCCTTGTACACTGTTGGTGGGAATGTAAATTGGTACAGCCACTATGAAAACAACATGGAGGTTTCTCAAAAAATTAAAAATAGAACTACCATATGACCCAGCAATTTCACTCCCATGTATGTATCTGGAAAAAAATGAACACTAATTCAAAAACATAAATGCACCCCAATGTTCATAGCAGCATCATTTACAATTGCCTAGATATGGAAGCAACCTAAGTGTCCACCACACACACACATACATACAGTAGAATACTACTTAGCCATAAAAAAAGAATAAAAATTTGCCACTTGCAACAACATGGGTGGACCTAGAGGGTATTATACTAAGTGAAATAAGTCATACTGTATCATATCATTTATATGTAGAATCTAAAAAATAAAACTAACTAGTGAATATCACAAAAAAGAAACAGACACAGATATAGAGAACAAACTAGTGGTTACCAGTGGGAACAGGGAAGAAAGGGGCAAGACAGGGGTAGGGGATGAAGTACAAACTACTGGGTATAAAATAAATAAGCTAAAAAGATACATTGTACAACACAGGGAATATAGCCAACATTTTATAATAACTAGAAGCGGATTGTAACCTTTAAAGATTGTGAATCACTATGTTGTACACCTGAAACTTATATAATATTGTACAGCAACCATACCTCAATAAAAATAAATAAATAAAAATCCCACAGGTTTTACAATTAAGACATCTGGGCAGGCCCTGTGAGCGAGCACTGTTATAGGGTCCTTCCAGGTTGTATGGACAATACAAGAGATGGCCCCGGGTCAGGTAAGAACCAGGAATTGAAAGAGGGGCTGTGTGGCTGGAGCACAGGGACAGAGGGGAGAGGGGTGGGAGATGAGCCTGGAGAAGTAGGCTGGGGCCAGATCATGCTGGGCCCTGTAAGACATGGTGAGGATGGTTAGTTTTATTCTAAGAAAAACAGAATGTCCTTTCAGGGTTTTAAGCAGGGGAGTGACAGGGATTCATTTACTTTTCTTAAAGATCTTTCCAGCTGCTGTGTGCCAGTGGGCTGAAATGGTGGCAGCAGGGCTGGAGAGAAGAGGCGAGAGTAGAGATATATTTTGGAGACCGGATATTTGGAATTCACATAATTTAATCTCCTTTTGCAGACAGGGAAACTGGGGCTCAAACTGATCCGCTAAGGATCTCACAGCTAGAAATGAGTGGGATTCAAACACAGTTCTCCAAGCTCAAGGCCCTGGTCTCTCCCATGCACAGAGGGAAGGGTGCAGCCTCACCTTCCGCCAGGACTCCAGCAGGAGAGGAAAAACCCAGTTCAGCTGTGGACTCAAAATCTTTAAAACATGCGCCCTCTTTGACCCAGTAATCTAACTAACCTAAAATAAAGAAACTTTTTGCAGAAGGTTGTTCATCACAAGCGATTATTTCTGACCTTGGAAAATGGAAGTAACCTAAACATGAAACACAAGCAAATGCTTAAGAAAAATGTGGCCGAGCCCTTGACAGAACGTGTGGCAGCCATTCAACACTGTGGTGATGAACAGTAAGAGCTGCCACGTAAGGAACAGCTACGATGTACCAGACCCTGGCCCGGGTGCTATGTAACACTCACAAGAGCACTTAAGGGTAAAAGCCATTATACCCACTTTACACATGGGGAAACTAAAGCTCAGAGAGGTGAAGAGCCTTGCTTGAGTTTACAGAGATGAGAAGCTGCAGAGCTGCGCCGGGCAATTCACTGCCCTTCCCTGAGCCTATTTCCTCATCTGTAGAATGGGAATGATACCTCCAATAAGTGATAAGTTGGGGGCCGAGGGGGGGGAGGCGGCGAATGAGAATAGAATGTGCCAGCTCGGTGCCTGGCACACAGTAGGTGCTCAGCAAATGCAAATCCCTTCCTTGTGCATCTTGTGGGGCCATCTTCATTTTATGACTGCTACTCCCAGTGCGGTCACCACAGAAACGGCTGCCGTCTCTCCCCTGTGCCCATGATCCTGCCCGTGCCCTGAGATTGAGTGTAGAGGTCAAGAACAGGGCAGGGCTGTGTGTGGATGACACCAAGGACTGTATTTCTGGGTCATCACCTGCAGTGGGACTCTAGCCAGTGCCCCTGGGGAAGCGGCTGTGAAAACTGTTGGCTTGCCAAAGTCTCCAAAGATGATAGCTGAGGACAGCCCACATGCTGGACAGCAGGGCTATGCTCAGCCAGGTTGGGAAGTGCAGATGGACCCGCTTCCTGGGAGGAATTAATAAGCCCTCAGGGGCTTCCCTGGTGGCGCAGTGGTTGAGAGTCCGCCTACCGATGCAGGGGACGTGGGTTTGTGCCCCGGTCCGGGAAGATCCCGCATGCTGCGGAGCGTCTGGGCCTGTGAGCCGTAGCCACTAGGCCTGCACGTCCAGAGCCTGTGCTCCGCAACGGGAGAGGTCACATCAGTGAAAGGCCCACGTACCGCAAAAAAAAAAAAAAAAGCCCTCAGTCCTCAGAATCACGTGTGCTGAGCCACAGTCCTCAGTGAGATGACGACTGTGCTGTGGGGATGGCGATGCCATGAGAGGTGCTGGCGCAATGGAGTTGGGGTTCAGAGAGACCAGTTTGGTTAGGGGTAGGGATGGCAGAGGGCATGGAAGTGGTGATGGCAGTGGGGATGAGGTGGGGGTGGACACAACAGTGATGTTCGTGATGATGCGGGTGGGGATGCAGATGGAGCTGGTGGTGCTGATGGTTGTGGGGCGGAGATGATGATGGTGGTGGTGGGCTGATAGTGGAGATGCCGATGGAGCTGGGCTCCGGTGATGCTGATAGACTGCTGACATCCACTGTGTGAGCAAAATCCGGGACACTTAACACTGGCCGGATGCAGCTAGCCCTGGCACCCCCTTGGGGTGTGATCTTGGACCTAACACCCTCACCTCTTTTGCTCCCTCGCTTCCCCTCCTTTAGAGGTGAATCAGCAGCCATAGGACTATTGGACACTTAAGTGTGCGGCTTCAGGTATGCCAGCCGTGCTCCTCACCAAGTCAAAGTGCAGTAGGGAAGGGATCCAGTCCCCAGGGGAAGGGAGCAGGCTCGATGGCCAAGTGCTGTGGCTGGAACTTTGCACCCATTACCACTGATTCCTCAGCACATTGTGGCCCTGGATGGGAAGGGACGCGACCCAATGAGTAATGGGATCAGAACTCAGAGCAGGATGTCTGTGCTCTCTCCTGCCAGGCTTCTGGTTTTCTCTTCCCCTTTGGCCAGACTCTCCCACAGGCCGTGCAGAGCCCCCAGGGTCGAGATGGGGGCAGAACAGCCTTAACCACAGGCTTCATTCTGCAGGGTCCCTGAGGCCTCCGCCTCCAGGCCCCCTTCCCCCACCCAGCTCTACCCATCACTCATCAAAGTTTCTTCTGACTGCCCCCTCCCATTCTCATGGGCCTCAAGAAGCCTGTGACCCTTACTCAGAGCAGCATGATGACCTTTGATGTTCTGTGTGAGGCACACGGAGTCTTTTACCTGCGTCAAGCCCTCACCATTCCCCGGGGAAGGAAGAGAGGGCTGAGTCCCAGGGAAGCTCAGGCTCCTGTTCAACACGCCACGCCCAGGGCAGAGCCTGGACGCCAACCTGCTGCCTCCCGGTCCAGCGCTCTTTCTCACTGCCTCGCCCCAGCCCTGGGTTTCACGCAATCTTGCCTCCTCCTTGTCACAAAAACTTTTATAAATGCACACTAATTTGATCATAATGAGGCCAAAGTTCTACAGTCAGAGCATCCTCTGGATTCGGTCACCTGAGAAAAATGCACAGAGTCTGTGTGAGCTGGGGAAGGCTCAGGCTGAACCTGCCCCACCAGTGAGCCTGCCCACGTCACCAGGCTCGGCCACTCCCAAGCTCAAACCTCCGCCATGGCTCCCACTGGCTGTGGAAGCCACTTCCTGTCCCTCTGCTTGGCAAGCTAGGGCCTCACAGCTGCTGGGTCTCTTCCCACACAAGCCGTTCTTCTCCTCCTGTGGCCCATGGGCATTGAATGCTCCTGTTCTCAGTACACAGCCTGTTTTCCTGCCTCCAGACATTTGCATATGTCCTCCCCTCTGCCCAGAACACCTTCCCTAGTCTTCTGCATATGTGCAAATTCTCTCTATCCTCCAAGGCCAGGTCAGGTGTGGAGCCAAATTCAGGCATTGGTGGCCCCTCCACTGGCCCCTAAGCTCGTGGCACGCCAGCAGGGGCAAGGGACAGAGCGAGCACCAATGAACAAGAAGTGAATGGAGTAAAATAGATAACCAGCAAGGACCTAATGTATAGCACAGGGAACTATACTCAATATTTTGTAATAACCTATAAGGGAAAAAAATCTGAAAAAAGAATATATGTATAACTGAATCACTTTGCTGTACACCTGAAACTAACAACATTGAAAATACTATTAAATAGAAGAAGAAGAAGAAGAAGGAGAAGGAGAAGCAGAAGGAGAAGGAGAAGAGAAGAGGAGGGGAGGGGGAGGGAGAGGGGGAGGAGAAGTGAATGGAGTTGCCCATGGATTATACTGGGGAAGGGACCTGACAGGGCCCAGGCCAGTCCCTTCCCCAGGGCTCCTTCGTGCCAGGCAGCCCTAGGCAGAGGCATGGGAGTGAAGGAGGCATGGCTTTCTCCAGGCCCCAGTCCCTGCACAGCTGAGCCCTGGGGCTCTGCTTTGCTCCTCTCTGACTCTCAGTTTGTCTCCTGAAAAATGAGACTACCTACATTCTAGAAATTACAGCTTCTTTTCCCCCAAGCCCCATCCCCAAAGCTCTCTCTACACTTCCCCTTTCCCAGCCCTCAAAAAGTGCTTGGGAAAGGGTCAAAAAGGATGCAGAGGGCTTCCCTGGTGGCGCAGTGGTTGAGAGTCCGCCTGCCGATGCAGGGGACACGGGTTCGTGGCCCGGTCCAGAAAGATCCCACATGCCGCGGAGCGGCTGGACCCGTGAGCCATGGCCGCTGAGCCTGCGCGTCCAGAGCCCGTGCTCCGCAACGGGAGAGGCCACAACAGTGAGAGGCCCACGTACCGCAAAACAAAACCAGAACAAAACAAAACAAAAGGATGCAGAGGTGAATTAGAGTGGCTCTGGCCCGCACCCCATGAGACATGCAGGCCCTTGGGCCTGTCCCTTTGGGAGGGGCTTGCCCACCCCCTGCGGCAGCCACAGCTCTCAACAGCCCACGGCTCCAAGACTTTCTAGAATTCGGAGGCACTGGGAGTGTGGACCCTAGGACTGCTCAGGGCCTCCAGGAGGGTCAGAGAGGGAGGTGGCCCTCCTCACCCATGGGGCCCCTGCAGGCAGGCTCAGCCACCAGCCACTCCACCACTTCCAACTGACTACAAACTCTCACTTCCGCTTTCTCGCCTTCTTGTTTACTTTTCACAGTTGTTTCCCAGCTGTAGGAATTATTATTCTGGGGTCCAGGTGAAGAAACTGAGGCTCAGAGAAGCTCAGAGAGGGATGGCCCAGAGGAAGGGGCAGAGTGTTAGACCCAGACTGGCTCCCAAGCCAGGAGCGCCTGGGCCAGCCTCCATCTGGGCTCCACTTGATGCCACCAGGGCCCTGGGGCCCCTCCAGTCCCATCCCCAGGCTGCTTCCCTGGTAAACAGACACGGAGTCAAATGATCCGGAGTTTGGATTGCCGCATTTCACTTACCCCAGGCAAGGTCTTATCCTCCTGGCCTCAGTTTCCCCGCCACCCCCCCCCCCCCGCCTGAGAATAGGGTGTGGATAAGAACCAGAGTCCACACACTGGTCACAGCCTGTTTCCATAAGTTGGATCTCAGTGTCCCCAGGCCCCTGCTTTTGTGCCTGATGCCCCAACCCAGCAGTCCCTGCCTCAGGGAAGAGGCCCAGGCCCGGCTCAGCTCTCAGCCAAGTCTCCACCTGGTACCCCAGGGCAAAGAGATGTGTCGGGGCCTGGGAATGTGCCAGAGCTGGGGGCCACCTGTAGTGAGTCCCAGCTAGACACTTCCTAGTCTGGGCCGAGGAGGCACCAGACTTCATTACCGACCACAGGCCAAATTGCTCTGGGGCTCTCCAGCGTCTTTCCTGCACTATTACCGTCCCCATTCTACAGATGAGGAAACTGAGGCCCAGAAGAGTTATGGAGCCCACCCAAAGTCAGGATGGAGCTGGGATCTGAACCCAAGCACCTGGAGTTGGAGCCCAGTCCTTTCTCTTTGAGCTCTGGAGCCCCTGGCTCAGCCGCCCTCTCTTCCCCACTTCAGGCTTCCCGTGAAAGGGGCTGGGGCATGTGAATTCATTTTTCTAGGGCACCTGCCTCCCTCTGTCCTGAGAAGAAACCTCATTGGATCCAAATCGCCCAAGGCCTTAGAAGGAAGGGAGCCATCAGAACCTTGAGAATAGGTATTACTAGCCTCACGCTGCAAGAGACACTGAGGCCTTGCGGCCAGGCTGGGACCCACTCCAGGTCTGCTCAGTGCTTGCTCCCTCCTCCCAGCGCTCCCACCCAGCTGCGGGGGAGACCCCCAGAGCACGCCATGGCCCCAACTATCCCACTCGGTCCCTACCCCTGGCCAGGAGACCCCGCGCCCCTGCTGCAGAGGAGCTGTGCCCTCCCTACCTGTGCCCCGGAAGGGGCCCCCGAGGCAGATGATGGGCCCTGCAGCACAGGTGGGCACCTTCTGGGGCCTGCGGTGGTGCGGCCAGCAGACTTTGACACCACCTCCGCCTCTCCTGAGCAATCATTAACCCTGAGAGAGACCACACCTCCTGGGATGGGAAGGACTCCTCAGGAGGCCCGGAGCACAGATGAGGAGAGGGTAGGAGGGCAGGATCAAGGTGACAGTCCCTGTGCTCCCAGGCCTGGGGGCCTAGGTCACAGGAGCCAGGGTCTGGCAGAACTGAGCCCAGGTAATGTGGGAACCAGGCCCAGCCCTGGGGCAGGCGGCAGGCGAGGAAGGTGAGCCCTCCATCCCCTCCTTGCTACAAGAGTCTTCCGTGGCAGAGGACCTGTGTGGAAGGTGAGAAAGGCAATAGGTCAGGGAAGGGAACTAGTAAAATAGCGTAATAATCAAACACGAGGTCTTCACTGAGGAGTGAAGGCAACCTTGATTGTTCCCCTCCTTTGAGGCCCTCAGAGGGTATCTACCCCCCCACACCAGGAGCTCATCCACCCTCAGACTGGCTTTAAATATCTTCCCAGAACCCACGGCCTCCCAGCAGAGGCCGAACCCCCAACTCCTCCTCCAGTCTCAGGCCCAACCATCCCCATGTTGACACAGGAGAAAGGGGATCTCAAGTTCTTGGGGCTGGGAGGCCTGGGGAAGTCACCGCCCCTCTCTGAGCCATGCTGTCTGTGTCTGGACCATGGGGCGCTGGGTCCTCCCACACCAGGGGCAAGTGAGGGTGGCCAGGGAGACACCCAGCCCAGGATGGGCACTCAGTGAGGCCTCGAACAACCAAAAGAGATTGTGAGATGCAAATACACTCTCAGCTCCAGGGAAGTCCTAGGGGAGGATGTCCTTGTGCCTCCTGAGTGGAGTTGGAATCAGCATTTACTGAACACCTACGGTGTGCTTTACATCATGGTCTCTCTGATGTCTGACATTGCCCAGGAGAGGCAGGTTCCATTCTAACCATGCCTACGCTACAGAGAAGTGTCATGGGGCTCAGAGAGGGGAAGTGGCCGTAAGCCAGGAACCAACTCTGACCGCAGCACCAAGGCCCTGCAATGAGGAAAGAGTCCTCCTCGCTCACCTCAGCCCTCCCCATTTCTCCTCACCCAGTGGGGCCTCCTCCACACTTACCCCTGCCCACCTCCCGTTCTGGCCACCTAGCAGCTCTCCTCGCTTCCCTGGTAACAACACCCAGTTTTCCTTTGGGAAACTTCTTCACCCCTCCTTCTCCTTACCCCATGGGGTGCATGTGATGAGGCCTGACCAGTCCGGCACAGCAACCCCTTGGCCAGAGCTGTTGGTTTGAGTTTGGGCATGTGACCAAAGCTGGGTCAGTTAGAACCAGTGGGACTCAAATAAAGGACTTTTGTTGGAACTGCTGAGAATGAGAACCTCGTTGCTCCCCGCTGGGATGTCCAAGCTGTGAGAAAGCGACTTCCAACAGCTGTCTGTCTTACTACCATGAGGTAAAGATCTACAGAGAAATAACCCAAGACTGAGTAAAGCAGAGCTGAGAAATGGAGACACGTGGACTTCTGAAGACTTTGTGTGAGCCCCTAGATGTAGCCATGCCTGAAGCCATCACCACCAGACTCTTCCATTATTGAAACAATACTTTCTTTTTTTTTGCTAGGTCTGGTTGAATTAGTCTGTCCTGACTACAATGCCCCTCAGGCAGGAAGTTCCCCATCCCTATACCGCCCCACCCAGATGCTAAGGATGGGGCACAGAGTTAGGGTAAGAGAGGCCAGAGTTTGAACTTGGCTTGGCCATCTCCCTGTTAAGCCTCCTGGAGTCCCCATTTCTCCCTGTAGCATGATATTGGACATCTTCATTCATAACTTAGAGAAAATAATATTCCTTACTTCACAGGATTCTTGTGAGGATAAAACCAGATCACTGAGATACTGTTCCTGGCATGGGGACTGGCACATAGCAAGGACCCCACCCACCAATTGTTTGAGCTCCCAGGGCATTGAATCCATGGCTTGCTCAGGACACATGCCCACTGTCTTTTCATCATCCTGGGTGGCCCTCTCCTCATGGCAGGTGCCACATCTGACTTACACTCAATAGATATGTATCAGGTAGTCACAATATGCCAGGCACTTTAAAAGAATGTTTGTTTCCTAAACCTCCAACTTTAAAACAGATTATCAAAATATATATGCTGCATGTATACCCGTGTTCATAGCAGCGTTATTCACAATAGCTAAAATGTGGAAGCAACCCAAATGTCCACTGACAGATGGATGAGCAAAATGTGGTCTATACGCACAATGGAATATTAGTCAACCTTAAAAAGGAAGGGAATTTTGACACATGCTACAAATGCTATAAATGAACCTCGTTATGCTAAGTGAAACAAGCCAGTCATAAAAAGACAAAAATTGATTCCACTTATGGGAGCTACTTAGAGTAGTCAAAATTATAGATAGAAAGGAAAATGGTAGTTACCAGGGGCTGGGGGAGGGAGGAATGGGGAGTAATTGTTTAATGGATACAGGCTTTCAGTTTTGCAAGATGAAATAAGTTCTGGAGACAGATGGCAGAGATGTTTCCACAGCAATATGAGTGTACTTAATACCACTGAACTGTACATTTGAAAATGGTTAAGATGGTAAACTTTATGTTATATATTTTACCACAATTTTTAAAAATTGGAAAAATTATGTGCTACAACAAGCTTAAAAAGTGAAGAAACCTGGATGAAAGGAAAACAAATGAGAAAAATGAGGAAAATTTAGGCCTGAGTAGAGTCCATGAAATATTTAAATATTTACCTTGAAGTTCTGGATAAATGTCAAGAGATAGGCCATGAATTGGGTTCTGAGCTTCCCAGCAGGCAAGGCAAAGAGGGAAACAGGATCTGGGATCCATTAAGTTCAGCATCCATGCAACAGAGACCGGGGGTGGGAGAGAGAGAGAGGAATCATGAACCAGGATCTGGGAGCTATGGTGCAATTCCTAATACCTAAGATGTGTTTCCTCTTGTGTGTCTCCAAGGAAAGGATGCTGCAGGAGGTTGGATGGCACTTGACACGGCTATTATAACGTAGCTGTCAAGAGATCAGGTTCAGAGTCAGGGCTGGGTTCAATTGTAGTGAGGCAAGTTACAGAATCTCTCTAAGCCTCAATTTCCTCATCTGTAAATTATGGGTTATGTATGAAACCTACCTCAGAAGGTGGTGGTAAGGAAGAAATGAATTCATGCACTTAAAGTCCCGAGCACAGTGACTAACAGAGTGAAGGCTCATGGAATATTAGCTTTGTAGTGGTGTGGTGGGATCATTGGTGGCTTAATTGGTAGGCGGAGAGGTAGGCAACACTGCCCAAAGCTCCAGGCTCCAGGCCCACCGCAGACCAAGGGAGCTAGCCTAGTCTCTCTGCCCAGGACCAAGTAGGGCAGATCCCAACCTAAGGCCCTGCTATCCCTCCCTGCTCTGACCGCTGGGGCCAACAGCTCTGGATCACTGCTCCGACCCCCACAGGGCATGTCCTGGCCTGCCCAGACCTTTGGCCAGTGTGTGGATGAGCCGGGTATGGCCAGATGGTGCCATAACCATCTCAAGGGGCACCTGTCTGCCTGCCACAAGGTGGCCTGAAAAGCTCACTGGGGTCTGGGCTGTGATGATCCAGGTCTGAGTCACAGATCCAGACCCAGAGTCAGTTTTGGGTACTGGCAGACAGCCAGGCACACAGTAGGGCTAAGAGGCCAGAATGTGGACTCAGATGACCTGGGTCCTAATCATCTCCTTACTGCTTACCAGCTGGGGACTTGGGCAAGGGAGTTCATCTCCCTGACCCTCAAAATCCTCATCTGTAAAATGGGCACAACAGCAGAAACCAACTCATAGGTTTGTTATAAAGATGAAGCTGGGGCTTCCCTGGTGGCGCAGCAGTTGAGAGTCTGCCTGCTGATGCAGGGGACATGGATTCGTGCCCCGGTCTGGGAGGATCCCACATGCCGCGGAGCGGCTGGGCCCGTGAGCCATGGCCGCTGAGCCTGCGCGTCCGGAGCCTGTGCTCCGCAACGGGAGAGGCCACAACAGTGAGAGGCCTGCGTATCGCAAAAAAAAAAAAAAAAAAAGATGAAGCAGGTAACATGGTAAAGCACCAGCACAGGGCAAGTGATAAAGAGGTGTGCACCTGAGGTAGCAATTCAGACACACATCAGGGATCCTTCATAGCCACTATCTCAGGGGTGTGGTTTTTAAAAGTTTTGATCAGAAAAACTTCTCATTGCTTGTCTTTGCTGGCAACCTATTGTGTGCACTCACTATGTGCTCAGAAATTAATCAAGCTGAAATCAAGTCCTCACTTGCCCTCTGACCAGTTGTATGATGTCCAACAATTCACTCACCTCAGCTGCCACTTCTTCATCAGCAACATGGAGGCGCCACCCCTCCCCCACAGCGTGCAGCTTCAGAGGTGACCTGGAGAGCCTGCGCTGAGTGTGGCTCTTTTCTGTGCATGTGTCTGATCCCTCCTCAACCTTCCAGTCATCCCTCCCTGTTGCACACAGCTTTGCAAAGTAAAAGTTTCTTTCATCGCTCTGTCTTACAGCTGAGGGGCCAGCCCAAGAGGAGCCCCTTGGTGTCAGAGACTCATAACCTCCCACCTTAGAAAGAACCTGGAGACCCATAAGACCAACTCGTCACCTCCCCCCAGACCACTGAGCCCCTTCCCAGGGCACACAGTCCCTCTAAAGGACCACTTCCAAGGGGCTGTTCTGCCACGGCTTGCACACCTCCAGTGATGGGGAGCTCACCTCATCCCATGACCTCCACTCCATGGCCACAACTGTATTTGTTTTATTGAGTTGAGAGCTGCCTGGCCACTTCCACGGGGCTGGACTTTCGGGAGCACCAGGCCCCACTTCCCCACTCTGCTCTGGAACAACTCTCCCAGGGCCTTCCCTCGGGCTCTTCCCATCACTCCCCACCACCACCATCCCAAGCCCGCATTGCGGCCAGGCAGACCTGGGTTCCCATTCCAGCTCTGTCCCTTCCTGGCTGTGTGCCCTAGGGCAAACCACTCTCCATTTCTGAGCCTTAGTTTCCACATCAGGAAAATAGGGGGAAGTGAAATAACATGTGCTTTTTTTCTGTCAGTCCAGTTTGTGGAGCTCTGAGATTGAACAGGCCTCTGAGCCCTCTAGGAATGCAACCTGGTGTCACACGGCCCTCCTGGGGTCCCCTGCCACTTCTGTGTCCATTCAACAGACAGAGGCTTACTGCTCACCTTAGCCAGGAACTGTGCTTGGCGGTGGGCACTGGTGGGGTGGGGACCAGCATCCCTGCCCCCACTGAGGGACACTCTGTATGAGAGCAGAGTAGTCCAGGCCAAGAGGAAGGAAAGGGAAGCCCAGACAGAGGGAACAGTGTGTCCAAACCCCACTGTGGAAAGAACCGGGCCCTCGGGGGAACTGAAAGACCAAGGTGGCTGGAACTCAGGGGTCATTTGTTCAAAGGATTGGGTTTCAAAAACTACTGTACATTCATACAATGAATTACTAGCCAGCAAGTTAAAAAACAAACACAACACAACTAAAACAAAAAACTTACCTGTGCTCATTGCAGTATTATTCACAATAGCCAAGACTTGAAAACAACCTAAGTGTCCAGCAATGGATGAATGGATAAAGAAACTGTGATATATATATATATATATATATATATATATACACATACACATACACACACACACACATACAATGGAATATTATTCAGCCATAAAAAATAAAGAAATCTTGCCATTTGTGACCATATGGATGGTCCTGGAGGGCACCTTGCTGAGTGAAATAAGCCAGATAAAGAAAGACAAGCACTGGATGATCTCACTTATGTGTAGACCTTTTTTTTTTTTAAAGTCAAATACATAGAAACAGTTGTAGAATGGTGTTTGCCAGGAGCTGTGGGCTGTGGGAAACTGGGAGGTGTTGCTCAAAAGATACAAACTTTCAGTTATAAGATGAGTAAGTTCTGGGGATCTAATGTACAGCAAGGTGACTATAGTTAACAGTACTGTATCTATCTTTTTTCTTAAATAAATTTATTTATTTTTATTTATTTATTTTTGGCTGTGTTGGGTCTTCGTTTCTGCGCGCGGGCTTTCTCTAGTTGTGGCAAGCAGGGGGCACTCTTCGCCATGGTGCGCGGGCTTCTCATTGCGGTGGTCTCTCTTGTTGTGGAGCACCAGCTCTAGGCACACGAGCTTCAGTAGTTGTGGCACGTGGGCTTAGTTGCTCCACGGCATGTGGGATCTTTATGGACCAGGGCTCAAACCCGTATCCCCTGCATTGTCAGGTGGATTCTCAACCTCTCTGCCACCGGGGAAACCCTGGATCTATCTTATACTTGAAAGTTGCTATGAGAGTTGACCTTTAATGTTCTCACCAAAACAACAAAATGGCAACTGTGTAGGTGAAGGATGTGTTAACTAACCTTATCTTGGGAAACATTTTGCAATATATACATGTATCGAATAATATTGTACACCTTAAACTTACACAATGTTATATGTCACTTAGATCTCAATAAAGCTGGGGGTAAAAAAAGGACAGACTATTGATACGCACCACAGGTTGGATCTCAAAAAACATGATGCAGAATGAAAGAAGGCAGTATTTATACAGTCAGCCATTCCATTGACATGAAGTTCTAAACATGAAAAACAAATCTATAGTGATAGGAAACAGATCGATAGTTATGACCAGAGTAAATTGACTCGAAGGGGGTGAGAGGAAACTTTCTGGAGTGATGGAAATTTTCTAGATCTTGATTGGACTTTAGTTATACAGAGGTATACATTTATGAAGAATGCACTAAGCTATACACGTAAGATTTGTTTATTTTACTGTAGAGTTACAAAGTATACCCTAATTTAGGCTTTAATGTAGTTCTGATTTAAAAAGAAAAAAACACAAACACAAACAAAAAAAACCCAAAAAACAAATAAACTTGTTTGTTTAAAGGATGAACCAGAGTGGGGTAGAAAACAGGCTCTGAATGTCCCGCCTGAGCAGAAATCCTGAGCCCTGTTGCTTCCTAGCAAAATCCCTTAGCTGGCTATGTCTCGGTTTCAAATCTATAAAACAGGGACAATAATAATATTCCCTCACTGGATTGCTGGATTTTATGGACCAACTAAGTTAATTCATTTTAATCACTTAGAATATTGTTTGGCACGTGGGAAGAGCTCAACAAATGCAAGCTTTAAAAAATAAATCGGCCTCGAGGTAGCGGGTCTAAAACAGTCCTCTGCAGAGGTGCCAAGTCCTGGGCTGAGAAAAGGGGGCCTCCTGAGGGCAGCCTCTGAGAGGTGAGGACTTCGGGGACTACAACTCCCGGAAAGACCCAGCCGGAGCGGGGCGCGCTGGAAGTTGTAGTCCTTGCCGGCTAATTATACCCAAGGATACAGGCGGCGGGGATCCCCTCTGGGACTGGGGATGCCCGGCCTGAGCAGGTATCAGCCACGCTCCGGTCCAGGCTAGCTCTAGCCATGGGCATACGCATTCTCTTATCACTAGTCTCCCTACCGCCCAAAGGCGGTTATCATCGCTCACATTTCACAGACGAAGAAACTGAAGCTCAGAGAACGACACAAAGGGAGGAACCAAGAACTGCTGACCCCATAGTCCTTAATCTTTGTATATTGATCCTTGACACACACACACACACACAATTCCGAGGCTGAGGGAGGGGAACAAACTGTCCGCTAAGGGAAGGTTCCTTGAACGACCACGGAGTCGTAATATCTTTCCTATTTAGTCACTCGCCAAGGGCACACAGTAGTAAGGCGGCGGCTGGAAGGCCAGGCCCCGGACTCTTTGCCCTTGCGCGCCCTTTGCCGCTGGACACTGAGTGGGCGTGGCCGAAACACGCTCCTCCTCCTCCCACCCTCCGCTCCCGCGCGCTTGGTGCAGTCCAGGTACTTCCATACACCCGCGGGAGGGAGGGTGAAGCTGCGTAGCCGGAGTGGACCCCGCGCGCGCGTGCGCGCGCCCGGGCGAAGAGGTTCGTGGACGGTTCCACTGCCTGGGGCCAGAGGGGGGGCCGCGGCAGGCGGCGCGAGCCGCAGCTGGACCGGGACCCCCGGCTGCAGCGGGAGCGACGCGCCGGCCTCCCGGTGGGGGTGGAGCCCCGCCGCGGCCCCAGGTAACGCCCGGCCTGGACCCTGCGCCTTGCGCCCCAGGCGCGGGGCCAGAGAGACGGAGCGATAGGGGGCGGCCGCGGGCTGGCAGTGTAGCACAGGGACATCCAGCGAGGCCGCTGCCTGCGCCCGCAGGGCCGGAGCTCGCTGTCCCGGGACCCGGAGCCAGAGCTGCTCCGCCCGGTAGGTCTAAGAGCCCCAGTACGGGAGGCCCTGGGAACTACGAGTCCCAGCGTGCCCTGCGCCCCACTCATGCCCCGATCGCAACCCCTGGCGAGTGTCGGCTTCGGCTGGGCCCCAGGCGTCCGGGACAGAGCTGCAGTCCTTTGGCCTCGTCACGACTGCCCCACTTTACCAACGCTCCTTGTCCCAGTCGCTGGGGATCCAGAGCGACCCGAGCCCTGCCCTGGGGCGGCTGCGGGTCTGGGGAACAGACCGCCGCGCGCCAGCGGCTTGGTTACTGCTTTGAGGGCGTAGGAAGGCGGGGACTCCAGAGGGTCTGTGTCTTGTCCAAGGTCACACACCTTCTGTTGCCTGAGGGCTATTAAGCCCGAGTCGAGATGGTGTCGGGGCGGGAAGGAGATGTGGGTGTAGGAAACTGGCCTTGGATAGAGGGAAAATGGGGAATTCGGCTGGACTCATCTCTCCCTGGGTCTGCCAGGCACCCCCACTCTTACAGCCCCCGATTTTCATCACCGGATGATGTGGTGATGGTACCTGCTCCTTCCTCTGCAGACCCTGTGGGTTCCAGTGGTGAGAGCTACAGCGGGGAGGTAGTCAGAAAGGGGAGCCCCTCCCAACGCCCTACCCTCAAAGCTCACACATTCAAGCGCAGACCCAGACCCAGAAAGCCAGGCAGGTACCGCCGAAGATGCACACACAAGTGAGAGCCACTATTTACTCATTGAGGTAGGTATAATCGCCCCCATTTTACACCTGGACAAACTGTGAGCCTCATAGAGGTGGTGACTTCCTCAAGGTCACCAAGCTGATAAAAGGCAGAGCCAGGGTCCAAGCCTCGGTGGGCTGGTTTCAGAGGCTCTGTATTTAACCATCAGTGTATGCCTGCCCCCTCAGTAGCCTATAGGAGATGAACAGCAGTGCTACACACACTAAGTGCTCAGTAAATGTCATCTGTCATTAGTGTTGTCATCATCCTGGTTTTACAGATGAGACTGAAGAAGAGTGAGACCACATAAGTGACCAAGTCTCAAAGCTGGAGCCAGAGTGCTGCAGCCCTGGACCCAGACCTGGGAACACCTTTACAGACACTCTGCCCTCCCTCATATGCACAAACAGCCTCTGCTTTTTAGGGGAGACAAAGCTTGGGGCTCAGGTGTGTTCAGGCCTGCCCTGAGCAGAGAGGACTTGGCAGGGGGCCTGTCAATCCCCAGCCTGGAGCGTGAGGCTCAAGTCTGATGCCCTGGGGTAGCTGGGAGGTCTGTGTCCTGAGCTGGCTTTACCAGGCTGTGTTGTGTGTCCCTGGATGGTCCCTCAATCTCTATGTTCTGCCAGCTCCACTTGGGAAGGCCCTGCATCTGGAGGAGAGTTTGAGGGGTCTTAGAAAAAAGGAGTGGAGTACTTTCTGATCCTGATGGAGGGAAGGAGGCAGCCAGCTGTCCAGGTCTTAGGTAGGCAGATGGAGCAGGGGAGGGCTCCAGCAGGAACCGATGACCCCACCTACTTCTTGCCTGCACAGAATCCCTCCCATCTCCTGCAGAGGAGGCCTGGGAGTGGAAGCTGGATTGTAGCATCCAGTACTTTGCACTCGAGGGACCAGGATTCAAATCCCTCTCTGCCACTCTTCCACTCTGGGACCTGGAGAGTCTCTTGCCCCAGGACATCTGTGCTTTTGATTATTGAGCAACACTTGGGGACCCTGTGTTGGCATTTGCATTGCATGCACCAAACTTAATCTTCGTTTAAAATGTGATCCCAGGTTTGCCCCTTGATGGCTGTGTGACGGTGGGTGAATCATATCCTCTCTTGCCCAAGCTTCTTGGAGCAAACACTGGTACCTAGCTCTTAGGTCATTGGAAGGACCAATGAGATGATCAGGGTAGGACTTGCCCAGATCATGCAGAAGACTCTAGAACCCTGATTTCTCCACAGAGCTTCGAGGCAGATGCCTGGGCAAGAGTGAGCCACCCCCACCTGGGCTACACTTCTGGGATCTGTGGCAAGGGGAGTCATTTCCTTAGCCACTTTCCTCATCTGTGTAAGGTGAAAGTAACAGAACCTGCCTTCAAGGGAGTGGGGGTGGGGTGATAAGAATGGGGCACAGAGTAGGTATGCAGGCCGTTGGGCCCACGTTGGGGTTCCAAAGCATAAGACTTGTCAGTGAACCTGAGAGGAAAGTCCAGACTTCTGGCTTCTCTGAGAAATCTGGTAAAATTGAGCCTCCCTCCCTCTTGCTCCAGAGTGATTCTGCATGCACCCAGCAAGGTTTTTCAGAGGGAGATGTGTTATTGGCCTCCGGTCCTGGGGGGAACCCAGAGGTCTGTGGGAATTTACTGAGGGCCTCCCAGGGGCGTAAACTAGAGGGTCATGCATGAGAGAACACAGGGCAAGGATTTCCTGGCCCTGAAGCATCAGGGGCAAGGAAGGGCAATACAGAGTCCCTTCCTTGGGCATCCAAGGAAGTGTGAGCCAGGCCCTGCTGCGGGTAGGGAGAGCAGTCCCATGGAGATACCTTCTGCCATCCTGATGTGGTGTGATAATAGTCATGCCGTATATTGAAGAAGCCAGCAGATGGTCAGGAGAGGCTCCGAGGAGGCAGCCTTTGAGCTGAGCCCCGAAGGTTGAGCAGGGTTTGGCCAGAGGTGAGTAGGGGTGTTGAGGACATTTTAGACTGAGAGAATGGCACAGTCAGAGGCTTGCTGGCTTCAAAGGAGTAACTGGATTGTGGAGTAGTTACTGGAGTCGCTTTCTGAGGGTGGGGAGTGGTAAAGGATTTTCACATTGTGGCCTCGGGCAAGTCACTTCACCTCCTTGAGCCTCAGATCCTCAACCATAAAATGAGACTGGTTACCCCGTGGTGTCTGCCTCTCAGTGAAGGCTGAATGTCAGTGCAGTTAAAAATGCTGTATCCTCTTCCGCCAGGAGGAGATTCTTTATTTATTTATTTATTTTTGGCTGTGTTGGGTCTTCGCTGCTCCGCACGGGCTTTCTCTAGTTGTGGCGAGCAGGGGCTACTTTTAGTTGTGGTGCGCGGGCTTCTTGTTGCAGTGGCTTCTCTTGTCGCAGAGCACAGGCTCTAGGCGCGCCGGCTTTGCTAGTTGCGGCACGCGGGCTCAGTAGTTGTGGTGCATGGGGTGTAGAGCACAGGCTCAGTAGTTGTGGTGCACGGGCTTCGTTGCTCCACGGCATGTGGGATCTTCCCGGACCAGAGATTGAACCCGTGTCCCCTGCTTTGGCAGGCGGATTCTTAACCACCGTGCCACCAGGGAAGCCCAGGAGGAGATTACTGAGTGAGACACGAAGCAATCACGACAGGGTTGTGTGCAAATTAAATGGCATGAAGTGAAGGTCAGGGTGCGTCTAGGCCTGAGTTCAGAGACAGAGGAGTTCAGTACAAGCTAGAGACTTCACAGCTTCCTATAAGAGGTGAGATGGGAGCAGAGCCTCAAGGGACAGAGAAGAGGAATGGATTCGTAGAAAGGAAGAGAGAGAGCATCTCAGGCAGGGAAGGCCAGAGGGAGCACTGCCATGGTCATGGGAGAGAGGCTGGGGAGAGGTGAGCCTGAAAAGTTTGGTAAGGGGGGCTTCCCTGGTGGCGCAGTGGTTGAGAGTCTGCCTGCCGATGCAGGGGACGTGGGTTCGTGCCCCGGTCCAGGAAGATCCCACATGCCGCGGAGCGGCTGGGCCCATGAGCCATGGCTGCTGAGCTTGCGCGTCCAGAGCCTGTGCTCCGCAATGGGAGAGGCCACAGCAGTGAGAGGCCCGCGTACCGCAAAAAAAAAAAAAAAAAGTTTGGTAAGGGAAGCTTGTCTTGTTAAACAGAGCCCTGAAAGCCAGGCATTAGGGAGCCATTGCAGGTTCTATCCCTACACAGGCAAGCAGGGGGGTGGTCTTAACAATGTAGGCACTTTGAATGTGGGAAGGATTTTCTGATTGCTTTTACAGAGTGAGAAAAATAAAAGGTTGGAAGGGATTTAGGAGAAAGGAGAGTTGCTGATAAGGAGATGGTTAGAGAAACGCAACCCCATTTATTCTCATGCACACGTAGTTTAACTATGATGGATAGAGTTTGGCATTCCAGGTAACATCTGTAGCACTGCATCATGAACTTGATCTTCTGTCCTTAGAGATATGCAAACAGCGAGTAGGTACCCTTTTCAGTCATCGTGTTGCTGGCTGCCATCCACATTGTGGTGTCAGATTGTTGCTGGTCTAAACAACACTTGGATAAGCATGTCTGTTCCCCAGCTTCCTTCTGGATTGTTTCCACTGGATACCCTTTCCAAAGGGGGATTTCTGACTCTAAAGGAACACAAGTTTTTTATGGCTTAAAATATTTAAAACATACTCTTTCACAGTAATTTTCTTTAGAATTTTCAGTAGGTTATACTGTATAGAGTTTTTCTTGTTTTGTTTTGTTTTTAAGGAGCAAATGTACAAAAGCGTATACAATAAAAAGTCTATCCTGACCCAGTGCTCTCCTCCAGTTCTCCCTGAGGACAGTTATTAATCAGTCTCCTGTATATCCTTCCAGGAATATTCTATATACAGATACTGTATATATCCAATTTTTAAAAACATTGATACTGTTATACTCTGTTCAGTATCTTTCTTTCAGTTTTTAAATTTGGGATTATGAAATATACCAAAGAAGCATAGAAAATCACACACACACACACCCAGCAACCCCAACACACAGGCTTAACAAATGTTTTAACATTTTTTGCTGGTATCTTGTTTAGGGCTGTGCTGGAGGTAACCCTATGTCAGTGCAGCTGCATACAGAGGAGTCCAGTTATTGATTATATGCATAATTTATTTGACCTGTTCCCAGCTCCCAGCTTTTTTTTTTTTTCTATCGATGTAGAGATAATACCCCACTTTGTATAACGTCTGCCTGGGGAGGCGTCGAGGCAAAGGGGAACGACGCTGGGCTTTGGCTTGGGTTCAAGTATCTGCTCGGCCACTCTTCCTCGCTTTGTAACCTGGGGTGAATGACACCCCTCTTGATTCTCTCTACCCATCTGTAAAATGGGCAGGTTGTAGTAATGCGTCTCATAATTGCTAGGAGGAGTACAGTAGAAAGCTAAAGACTTCATTGGGTTTAGTTCCCCAATCCCCCTAAGCAGGGAGCTCTCCGAGGCCTCGCCTAGAGCAATTAGAGCGCGGGACGACTGCTGCTCCAGCTTCAAACTGTTCCCCGCCCTTTTCCCGGGCCACGCTGGGGGCGGGGTGTTTAAATGTCTCTGTGACGTCAACGTGAGCCGGGCCAATCCTTCCCGACAAGCGTTAGCTTATTTGCATGGGTTGCCCATTATTGGTTCGTTGGGCAATCCAGCCCCTCCCAACTTTTTAAAGCCACCGCGCAGTATAAACAAGGAGATGCGAGGAGGCCAGGCCATGATGTCATCGCGGCGCAGTAGCTTTCGGGGCTGACGTCATCTCCGGGGAGGTTGCCGGCCCAGGGCTGTTAGAGCCTTCCTAACCACTCGGACTGGCTTAAGAGCCGCTCCTGCCCCGTCGAAGGTCAGGTCCATTGCACTTGTGTCCCAGGCGCCGTCCCAAGGAGGGGACCATGACACAGTAAGTCCGGGCTGCGGCTCTCTCGGCGGGACCCACTTCTGTGGCGGGGAAACTGAGCCTCAGAAGCATGAGTGATTTGTGAGTTTGCATAGCAAGTTAGAGTTACAGCCAATTTGTCTTGCTTACCGCGCGGTCTCCCCTCTTTAGGTCAGACCATGGGGCCCCGCCCCTTTCCTGTGATGGCTGCGGGCACTTTAAGTGAGGAGGTGGGGGCGAGAGGAGGTTTTTAAAAAAAAAAAACTGCCTTCCAAGATGGCGGCCCACTAATCACGTGCCGAGTCTCGGCGAATGATTGGCTCTTGGCGCCCCCGAGGGGCGGAACTCTTAGCAAGGGGCGGGGCCCTCGCGGGGAGCAGTCGGCTACTGTTTGCCGGAATCTCCCGGCGCGCCCCCGCGAGCCCCCCTCCCGCCCGGCGCGCGACCCCGCCGCTTCGAATGTTGTGAATCAAATGTGGGGTTTGTTACATTCCGCTGCCGCCGCGGACAGTTCTTAAAGGGCCAGTCGCCGGCAGCTGCGCAAACCCGGCCGCGTCCTGCGCCGCCTCCCGCTCCCAGAGGGCCTGGGCCGAGAGACTGACCGCGCGTGGGCCTCGCGAGGCAGACGCCCGGCGGACGGACAACAAAGAAAGAGGGCCCCGGAAGGAGCCGGACTGCCCCCGGACCGGGGGGGTGGGGAAGGAAGCACATTGTTCCTCAGGGCGGGGGCTCTTAAAGGGTCCAGGCAGCACACTCCCACCCCCCCACCCCCGCCTCTTGCCCAGCTTGGCCGTCCTAGATCGGGAACAAAGGAGTCAACGTGTGGCCAGGCGGCCGAAGGTGAGTCGGGGCCAGAGCCCCCAGCTCCCGATTTCCGCATCCCTGGAATTCCTGCCCCCCCCCTTCCCCTGGGACTGAGGGCTGTGATCTAGCTGGCTCTGCAGGAGTTAATTACGGGCAGTCCGGAGGGGAGATGGCGAGGCCTCTAGAATCCGGGACCCCTCCCCACCCCCAGCGCCCCCCAAGGCCAGGCCGAGTCTCCCTTCTACAGAGGCAGAGCGCTGCGGTTGGAGAGGAAGGAGCCGCCCCCTCCCCCTGCCGCCGCCACTTCCTTTGTTGTTGCTTTTGTCTCACGCCGAGCACATGGTCCGGGATCCTCGGCTCTTAAAGTCACAGCGCTCTGGCCCCGACGCCGCCGTATGGCCTCCAGCCCCCGATGTCCCCCCGAGCCCGGCACAAAGGAGTGAAAGGGGGATGAGGGAGGCCCCTCTCTGGGCGAGTATCTGTACCACGTCCTCCCCACCCACGTCCCCAGTCCCAGGGAGGGATGGCTGAGGAAGCTCCCCGAATCCCGCAACCTGCTCCTGGCCCACATTGAGGAGGGGCTTGCTCCTCAGGGACACTGGTTTCCTCCCCCAGTAATGTGACCACCTGGTTTTTTGCGTCTTGCCTCTTGTGGCTTTATTTGGGAGCTCTGGGAAGGAGAGATTTCCACTCCCATTTTACAGTTGTGGCAACTGAGGCGCACAGAAGGGAAGATTTCCTTGACCAAGGTCACCCAGGGAGTCTGGGCTGGCCAACAGCTCTTAACTCGCAGCCTGGTGGTCCTGCTCTCAGCTGCCTCCAGGCACCACAGTTAGGGAGCTCTGCTTGCCCACCAGTCAGTGCTGGGCCCAACCCGCCTCTTTTTTGAGGGGTGGGAGGGGGGCTCCTCAGCCTGCCTGAGTCTGCTCCTGTTCTCAGGGCCTGACTTAGCTTATCTGCAAAACAGTCCCTGTACCTGCAAACAGCCCCCAGGCCCAAATGATATGTCAGGATCTCCCTAGACCAGGATGGGGATAGGAACTAGGGAGTTGGCTGCCTCCTGGGCGAGGGGGTGGATGCAAGGTGCAGTCCCTGCTTCTGGGCGAGATTGGATTTAGGGACCCTCAAGACCCTTTTACGGAGACCTCACTGAGAGCCCAGCACAGAGGAGGTGTGGTGAAAGGCAGAGCAGTTAGGTGGTGGCCTTGTTGTTTGACCTTGAGCAAGTTGCTGCTCCAGCTCTGGGCCTTACTTGCTTCTTTCCACAATAGGTCTAGTCAGGATGCCTGAAAGAGAAAGCTCCCCTGATCTCCTTTAGGGCCTGCAGTAGATAATTGGCATTAGGTAATTCTTGAGGTTACTGATGGTAATGAGAGTCAGGGGTTGAGGAAATCTGGGCCTAGCGGGCCAGCCAGGACTAATTCTGTCCTTCTTTGGCTTTGTGGTCTGCAGCAAGTTACTTTCTTTCTCCTGGTCTCAGTTTCCTCAACTGTGAAGTGGGTGAGTTCCCCATGGGACATCTCTGTCTCCAGTCAAGAACCAGGGTCCCCTCCCTTGCCAGCTGGGAGGGGATATTCCCTGAGGGAGGCATGTTTCCCAGCTGCCTCCTGCAGAGCTTAAAATAGCATCTTTAAGCTGCTTGGGGGGTGGGAGTGAAGGTCAGCCTGTTGTATTTTCTGATAGTGATCGGTCACACCTAAACTTTACAAATCACTGCAGCAGCCTTTAAGCAGTCTTGGGAGGTGATTATTGGGCTATTCCCATTTTACAGATGAATAAACTGAGGCTCAGAGAGGGGAGGCGATGTGCCCAATCCTCAGCCAAGACTCTGGCCAGAAGTCAGGGTATTGTGTGTAAGAATGCAAGGGTCAACACTGTCATCTTTGTCACCGTCAGTCACAGCTAGAGGCCTTCTGTCTGGTGGTTGGGTTTCTCGGCTCCTTGCCACTTCCTTTCCTGAGGTGTGGGTGTCCTTGAAGAGGCTGGCCAGAGCAGATTCCCATGGGCCTAGGCCTCTGTGATTCTGCACCCCTGAGCCTTGACACTGCCCGGACTTCAAGACAGCCTGGCACAAGAGGAGCAGTTGAGGCCACTGCCATGTCCCAGTGCACTCACAGCTCCAACTGACTGGCCTTGGGCCTCACTTCTCTGAGCCTCAGCATGCCTACTTCTGAAGGTTGCTATGAGGACTTATCAGGATGGCACATGGGAAGTATTGTATACTCCTCATAGGCAGGACTGTGGGCTCCCAGGATCTCAGAGGTCAGTTAGAACAGAGGTTCTCAAGCACCTGCCTCTGCTGTAGAAACTGCTGGGGAATTTAGTAGAAATCTAGGTGCCCTTGTTCCCCAACCCTCCAAAGATTCTGATCCAAAAATCTGGGGTGGGTCAGGAGTCTGTTGTTAAGTTATTTAGGGGTTTCCTCTGAGTCTCTCTTGGCCTTTGTTTGCTCGGCTGGATTATCAGCAGGAATCAAGGAGGCTGTGTGTGTACACATGAGTGTAAGGATATGCACTTGGCCCACGCTGGGGGCTCACGACCCCAGTCACCTGTGGTGGGCAGGCAAGGAATGGGCCTGGGGTGGCCTGGAGAGAAAACTCATGCCCAGAGTGAGGTGGGTCAAGCAGAAATGAGGGCCCAGTGGGACCAGATATTCTGCTTCCTTCCCCCCGCCACACACACAACACACTGAAAGGACAGATTTTTTTATGTCCCAGTTTTTAATCATTGGCACTAACTTCACTGCTGCCAGACATGGCCTTAGACCTACGTAATTGGCTCTCCAGTGAGCATTTACCACATCGGGCCTGCCCTGTGCTGGACACAAGCTGGTCACTGGGCCCTGCCCACCCCTCTGCCAAGTGCTGGAGCCCAGGTTGGGTGGGAGAAATGTGAATTTCAGCTCTACTGTGGCTGTGGCCTTGGCCCTGTGCTGTCTTATCAGGTGAAGAGCCTCCCTTTCAGGCTCATTTTGAAAGTCAGGGCCCATGCACGTAAAGCCCAGCACAGAGGAAAGGAACAAGGTGTTGAGGGGACAGTACACCGGTTCCCTAGCTGTGTTAGCAGGGAGGTGACACTTAAAGCTGGGTATGAAGGAAGCATAGGAGTTTTGTTAGATGGAGGCAGGGTTCCCTGTGGCAGGAACAGCCAAAGGCTGGTCCTGTTGGATGCGCCCTTCAGCATTGCAGGGTCTGACAGTTTCCAGAGTTTTCCCTGCCAGGGCCTCATTCCAACCTCTGGAGTTAATGAGTGGTCCCCCCAACTTTCCCCACCTGGACCCTAGCTCCTGCCCCGCCCCATTCTCACTCAACTTCCTCCCTTAGGTTTAGGTTCTTGCTTCCTCTTTTCTCAGCAAGCCCCACCTCCCACTTGGGGGCTGTGTTGGGTCTAGTTTGCATGCACTCCCCCCACACACAAAGGGCCTGGCTGCACGCCAGACCCACCAGTTCACCAGAGGTTGACTTCCTTCATCACGTCCTGCCAGAACCCTTGGGCTGGACCCCTTCCCATCAGCATCAGTGTGCAGCAAGAGGCTGGTAGTCAACCCACCTCCCAGCTTTGACACTTATTGTGAGGCCTTGGGCAAGTCCTTTCGTCTCTGAGCCTCAGTTTTCTCTTCTGCAAAATGAGGCTAACAGTACCTTACTTGAAGAGTAGGTGAAGTCCCATTTGGGTAGGCACTGTGGGAACAGATTATGAAAAGAAAGTATACAGTCAGCCCTCTCTATCCATGGGTTCCACATCCATGGATGTAACCAATTGCAGATTTAAAATACTTAGGGAAAAAAATTCCATAAAGTTGCAAAAAACAAAACTTGAATTTGTCACTTACATAGCATTTACATCATATTTACATAGCATTTACATTGTATTAGGTATCATAAGTAATGTAGAAATGATTTAAAGTCCATGGGAGGATGTGTGTAGATTATATGCAAATATTATACCATTTTATATAAGGGACTTAAGCATCCTCGGATTTTGGTATCGTGGGGGTCCTAGAACCAATCCTTCGTGGATACTGAGGAATGACTGTACTGACTTGGCTTGGACTGGGAACCCCGAGGGCAAGAACCAAGTCAGAACCTCTCACCTGTTACTAGTGGAAGAACTAGGCCCCAGGCCTGTTTGCAATCCATCTTGAGCCAACCAGACAGAAGGGAGGAAGCTGGAGTCCCCTCAGGAGCCCCAGTTACCTAGAGGTCAGAGTTGTAGATCCCCACGCCAGGACAGGTTTTCCTGGAGACCCCACCCTGAGGGGGCCTTACCAGAGCCCCCTGGCCTGGAAGCATGCCGGCCAGCCCTCTGAACTTACCCTGAGGCGGACCCTGATCTCATTTCACAGCGCAGGAAACTAAGGCCTGGACTCCCTGCAGGCCAAGCCTGAACCCTAGTGCCAGAGCGCAGCGCTGCCTGGGGAGCCCAGGGTGTGGTGGGCATCAGTGGCCTCTGGAACCAGGCTGCAGAGGTTTGATTCTGTCTCCCCGACCCCTAATGGAGCAAGGGACTGGACTTCTCTGTACCTTAGTTCCTTTGTCGGTTTGCTTCCTAGGGTTGTGAGCCCTGGCCCAGCCCCTCCACCCCTCTGCCTCCCCTGATGCAGCCATGGGCTCTGGCAGTGACTAGGTGGCCGCCCTCTGCCCCTGTGGGTCAGCGGCGATTCTCTGCAGGACCCAGCAGCAGCCCAGGCCAGCTCTGGGGAAGGTAGGAGGGAACCTCCCAGTCCTGTGGAGCCCGGAGCCCCTGGTACTGGAGCTTTCAGCCTGGGCTGGGGCACAGGGGCCAGGGGTGGTAGGGCACAGGGCCCTGAGCTGTCTTCCTTCCCCAGTGGGTAGTGACCTTGGCTTCTCTCCATGCTCTGTGAATGAGCGGCCCCCGTCAGTGCTACTGGGGCTTCCTCTCTGTGGTGCAGCCCTGGCCGTGAGGGCCCCCTGGCCAGCCCACCTACCCAGGATGAGCGCTTACCCTCCCAGCAGCCGCCGACCCGACCAGCATACCTCCCCGTAGAGGAGCGCCGAGCCTCGGCTCCTGCCGGCGGGAGCCCCCGAATGCTGCACCCAGCCTCCCAGCAGAGCCCGTTCATGGTTGATCTCCACGAGCAGGTAAGCGGAACCCCCATGCCCACGCCCCGCTGCCCCTGGCCTCTGGCGAGCCGGTCTGAGGAGCAGAGGGAGCAAGCCCTGACTTCACCTTCACCAGAGCTGGCCCGGCAGGACTTTGCTTCTCACCTGGGGGCAGCAGAGTGGCCTCCCTACAGTTCCTGGGTCTCTCCTCCTGCAGGTGCACCAGGGACCTGTCCCTCTGTCCTACACAGTCACCACAGTGACGACCCAAGGCTTCCCCTTGCCTACAGGCCAACACATCCCTGGCTGCAGCACCCAGCAGCTCCCAGCATGCTCCGTGATGTTCAGCGGGCAGCACTATCCCCTCTGCTGCCTCCCGCCCCCGGTGAGTGAGCGCCTGGGCCTCCTGCCCTGCCCCCAGCTGAAGGCCCCAGGCACAGGCCAGTGTCGGAACTGAGCTGAGCTTACAGCGCCCATCCAGGCTGTCAGCGTCTGCTCGGCTCCAGGCCACAGCCCTGTCCAGAACGGCATATGTGCGTTCACGTCCAGTGGGAGGGCACTTCAGAGTTCAGGGACCTCCCTGCTCCCAGTGCCTGCTTTATGGTTTGGAGTGGTAACTGTGGGTCTTAAGAGCAAGACGTCCTGCCTGGGAGGCCTAGGCCAGGGATGGGTGGTCCAGAGGCCTTTGATTGGGACCGCTCGCTGGGTGGAATGGCCCCTGGCCCAGCCACAAGCAGACCCAGCCCAGAGCCCAGAAGAACATTCTCCAGCCTCTGCCCCCTTTCTCAGCAGCTGATCCAGGCATGTACCATGCAGCAGCTCCCTGTGCCCTATCAGGCCTACCCCCACCTTATCTCCAGTGACCACTATATCCTGCACCCTCCACCGCCAGCCCCACACCCCCAGCCCGCTCATATGGCGCCTCTTGGGCAGTTTGTGTCGCTGCAGACCCAGCATCCACGTATGGTGAGTCTGAGCGATGGGTCTGATGCTAGAGGGGATGGCAAGTGGGGCAGGGAGGTGGGGGCTTTCCTTGTCACTGACTCTGCTGACTCACCCCTGCTTCTTCCAGCCCCTGCAGCGGCTCGACAGTGATGTGGACCTGCGGGGGGATCAGCACCCCCTGGGGAGCTTCACCTACTCCACCTCTGCCCCGGGCCCAACTCTGTCCCCATCCGTGCCCCTGCACTACCTGCCCCACGATACCCTGCACCAGGAGCTGTCCTTTGGTGTGGTAAGTGCCACTCCCCACCCAGGATCTAGGGTGACCGGGAGACAGGCCCATGGCTGACGTGCACCTGGCCCCCCTCTTGCAGCCATATTCCCACATGATGCCCCGGAGACTGAGCACCCAGAGATACCGCCTACAACAGCCGCTCCCGCCACCACCCCCGCCGCCTCCACCACCACCGTATTACCCCAGCTTCCTGCCCTACTTCCTGTAAGTACCTGTACATGTGCCCCAGAGCTGTGGTGCCCTGTTCTTCTGGGGCCTCTAGTGGTTAGAGCCAAACACAGCCCCGTGGGGTCCCGGGGCCTCTCGAGCCACCTAGCATCCCCGCCAAACCATACATGCACACTCACGCTCACCAGCTGGGCTCCCTGCCCTACTGCGACATCTTGGGACAGACACTGGGGTCCCTGGTGTGAACAGTGCAGAGTTCTGGGCTTTGTTTCATGGCGGGAGTCGGGAGCAGCTCTGCGCCCCTTACGCCTACTGACCTTGACCCCGGGCCCGCGTACCTATCTCCCCCTAGCTCGATGCTGCCAATGTCACCAACAGCAATGGGGCCCACCATCAGCCTGGATCTTGATGTGGATGACGTGGAGATGGAGAACTATGAGGTCCCGTGGAGCCCTGTCCTGGGAGGTGGGGGCATGGGGGACTTCCAGCCCTGGCTGCCACTGACCCTCCCCTCCTGCACACGTCCAGGCCCTCCTGAACCTGGCAGAGCGGCTGGGAGACGCCAAGCCTCGCGGCCTCACCAAAGCGGACATCGAGCAGCTTCCATCGTACCGCTTTCATCCTGACAGCCACCAGTCAGAGCAGACGCTGTGAGTGCCCTGCGCCCCCTCCTGTCTCTCTGTGAGCACAGATGCGTTGCGGTCTTCCCAGGGTAGCGCTTCGTGCTCTGCCGCGAACCTGCCCTCGCCTTCAGTGTGCGGGTGACGCTCTGTGCCCTCCTCCCAGGTGTGTCGTCTGCTTCAGCGACTTCGAGGCACGGCAGCTGCTCCGGGTCCTCCCCTGCAACCACGAGTTCCACACCAAGTGTGTCGACAAGTGGTTGAAGGTAACGTAGCCACGCCCGCTCCCAGGTGTTCCTGGTGTAGTGAGGGAGGAGGGTGGACTGGAGGGCTTCCCTTCGTGTCCTCTTCAGCATCCAGAAGTTCCGGCTCCACTCAGGGAGCCAGGTCCCCACCGGGCAGCAGAACAGCCCCGGATGGGTTGGGGGTCCGGTGAGAGTGGAGCCTGATGTGCGGCTGCTCCCCCCAGGCCAACCGGACGTGTCCCATTTGTCGGGCCGACGCTTCCGAGGTGCCCAGGGAGGCTGAGTGAGGTCCACAGCCACCCAGGAGAACCCTGCCCAAAGCTCTGGAAACTCCGGGGGCCCCGGAAGGCCGAGGAGGGCGTGGCCCAGGCCTGCCCTGCCGTTCCTGCCTGCATCTCCAGAGCTGGTGCCAGGGTCAGCCCGAGAGAAGCCCCTGCAATAAGCCCTTGCATTTGCCAAGCTCCAAAGACTCCCTCCCCGTTTGCCCACCAGTCTAAAAGACGCCCGCCAGGGAGCGGCCTGAGAGTCCCTAACTCAGTCTCTCCTGTTTGCCCTCGGGTCTGTCTCCTTTTCTTGCCGGCCCTGGGAGCCAGGGGTTCATTACCCTCATGTGGCTGGTGGAGATCCTTGGCCCCGGGATGGGCAAAGGGGGTGCTGTCCTCGGTCGCCTGGTCTCTTGCACTGAAGTGGTGTGCGCTCTGCTCAGGTGGCACTGACAGGCGTGGACAGACAGTGGCAGGAGGCCAGTGGGTTCTCCTGCCTTGACCCCAGACAGACTCAGGCAGCCAGCCCCACCCAGGTTGTTGTGGGGTGGGGCTGGCTCCCTAGAGGACCCTCACCTCGGGTACAACATTCCTGCCCCAAGCCCAGGCTGGAGGGCATCAGAGCCAACCTCCCGAGCAGGTGGGAGGCAGGCCCTGACCCGGGACGGCATGTATCCTGAGGGGGCCTGGACCAGGCCAGGGAGAGTGATTTCCTGTGTTGCTGGTGGCTGCCCCTGCCTGGCGGTGACAGGGCCCAGACCCATGCCCCATCTCCCCTCTCTGTCGTTTTGCATGAACGTGAGGAGCAGCAGTTTTTGTTTATTCATTTGGCCCAAAATCGCGTGTAGGATTTGAGGGTGTGGATTTTTTAAACAATTTCTTTTCTTTTGGTTTAATGGGCGGGGGGGTGTATAGGGACCAACCAGGACCAAGTGCCCAGGGGCAGGGAATGGTCTGGTGGTGCCGCCTGGTCTGCATGCATGTGCGCGGCTGGGGCGGGGCCAGGCGGCTGGCGGTCATGGGTGGGGTTGGGGGGGTGGGGGGGGGTCTGTGCTCAGCTGATAACTGCCATGCACTGTACTGCACACGTCCCCAGAGCCTACCGGGACCGTACGCTTTTCAGGGCATTTCTCCCTCTCTAGCCAGGGCCTGTCTCCCACCTGCCTGGGCGTGTCTCCTCCAGGGAAGTCCCAGGGGGACAGGGTCCAAGGAGGGTGTGGACCCCGCCTCCAGGGGCCCCCTCCCAGCCTGAGCCCTGCCCTCCAAGACCTGGAGGAGCCCCCGGAGGGTCTGGCCGAGCTCCCTACCCTCACCCACCCGGGTCCCATTCCGTTTCTTCCTCACCCCCCGCTGGGGTTGCTGCCCCGAACGAACCGCGTGTGGGGCCGGCACATCCTAGCAGGCAGCCCCTGGCGCCTGCTGCCTCAGGGATGCTCCAACCACCCTCGTTCTCCCGCAGCGGCCCTGGCCCACCGCCTCCCCCCAGCCTGCCGTGGGGCCCCATCAGCCTGGCCCCCACCCCATGGAGAACCCAGAGTCTTACTGTATATAACTCCAGGTGACATTTCTATATTTATAGCAGTGTTGAAACCCCACCTGTTTTACACAGAGAGCTACCCTCTCCGACCCCCTCCCTTCCCCACCCCCCAAAAAAAAGGTTTTCGAAACCCTTAACGGTTCCTGGGGCAGGTGGAAACAGGCTCACGGATGGTGTGTTGACTGCAGCAGTGATTCCAACGAGCAGCTATTGGGGGGGAAACACAACATTTAAAAAAAAAAAAAGTTTAAAAAAAAAGATTTATAAAACAATTATTTAGGATGTTTGTGATTTGCCGACCTTGCTATAGATGCCATGTTACCAATGATTTCCTGTGGTGGGGGCTTGTCATTGTTTACTCTTTTATTTACCAACTTCTGGCCTAGGCATGACAGTGGGTGCTGTCCCCCAGCCCTGGCTGGGCCCAGTGCCTGTATTCTGTGTTAGAAAGGTCTTTATATATATATATATATATATATATATATATATATATATATATATATATATATATATATTTATATTTATATATATATATATAAAATTACATATATATATAAATATATGTAATTTGGGGGGCCCTGTTCCTTGCACATTTTACAGTTACCTCATTTTTCCCATGTATGTATTTGAGAAAATGCTAATATATAGAGAAAAAAATGGTTCTTAAAGCTTAAATGTGTGGTTTTCTCCATTCCATTGGATTCACATTGGTTTGTAGCATTTAACATAACTAGTATGTTGTATTATATATGTGTATACTGATTGAAATTTTTAACAGATTTGTACTTTTTTTAAAATGAAACTTGCTAGTTCTGCTTGACCAAGTAGTGCAATCATTATTTTTTTTAATATTGTTGCTGATTTCAGAGGGATATTCACTAATAATAAATGTATGATGTATATCGAGTACTGCCCAAGCTGCCTTTGGCCGCCTGTGTTCTCGTCCTTTTGATGGGAAGCGCGCGTGGGGATGTCGGTCTGAGGGTGGGTAGGGGACAGGGAGGAGGGGGGCAGAAAAGATTGTTCTTCGCTGTGGAATCTTGGGGGAAATGATACCTCCTGATGGAAAGGGATCTACGGGGCCAGTTCAGTGACAGCTTGCTCCGGGCCACACTGCTTCACGGGCAAATTAGGATTCTGTTGGCAACCGACAGGATTCCATCTAACTGGTTTGAGGGAAACGGCACTTAACTAGTCTGTCATTTAAGTTCTGGAGGGAGGTTCTGCTTCAGCCTTGACCAGATGGGGCTCAGGCATGTCCTAAGGAACCAGGTTTCTCTTCATCTTACAACTTTGTTCTGCCTGGTGCTTCCTGGTACCTCTAGCTCAGTTTCTTCTAATTTAGCATCATCTCCATGCAAAAACTGTTTTTCCCCCCCAGTAATTCTAATAATTCCTGGTCTGGAGTCTTGTTGGACCAACAGGTTGCACGCCCATCCCTGAAACGTGTGCTACCGTTAGGGAGCTAGAACAGCATGACTGGCCCAGCCTGCATTACATACCCACCCACCCATGGACCCCACTGAACCTATAAGGATTTGAGCCCCTGATCCTCAAGCTCAGTGGGGACGAAGGGCCCGAGAGCCACTAAAGGGGCCAGACTGGTGACGTGGGTACGTTCCTCTTCTCCATGGTGGCGTGTGGTATGGCAGGGCTGCCCGCTGACTTGGTAGTATGTCAAAGCAGCATGGTCAGGGGCAGGAGACCTGTTGTGCCTGTGATGCCACTATCTGTGACCTTGGTCAGGGGACTTCTCTTTCAACCTTTGGATCATCGGCAAATTAAGGGTCAGACTCAGTTGAGCGGCTCCCTAAGTGTGTTTCAGATAAAGTCTCGTGGAACATACTGGAGTTTGTGCAAAAAAGGACTCTGGTAAGATAAGTTTGGGAAATTCCATGTTGAGAGTAACAGCCTATATCGCAGGGCTTTTCTGAGCCTTGGCTATGCTGATGTGTTTTGTAAATCTCTAGCAGTGGATACACACTCTGGGCAGCATTTCCTACATTGGGCTTCTTTGGCCACATGCCAGGCCAAGTTGCATTCTCTGGAACACACTGAGGCATGGTGCACTAGATGAGTGGTAGGAGCTGAGTTCCCAGTCTGAGCGAATTGTCAGATGGGGAAGTCGCTAAGCTTTTTTTCAGTATTTCAAAAAGCCTGTAGGAAAGGAAAATCACAGATCGTATCAATGGATGCAAAAAAAATTTTTTGGCCAAAATTCAACATTCATTCATGATAAAACTTGACAAGATCATCTATACAAAAACCTACAGCTAACATCATCCTTAATGATGTGAAAGACTAGGTGCTTACCAGCCCTGAGATCAGGACAGGCAAGGATATCTGCTTTCACCAGTTCTATTCAACATCATACTGGAAGTCCTAGCCAGCACAACAGGGCAAGAAAAAGGAAATGAAATTAGGAATGCAGATTAAAATGGAAGAAATCAAACTAACTCTATTGTAGATGATATGATGAAGATCTATGTAGAAAATTCCAAGGAATCTACAAATAACTAGAACTAAATGAGTTCGTCAGGTCATAGGATATAAGATCAATATACAAAAATTAATTGTATTATTTCTACATACTAGCAATGAACACATGGAAATGGAAATTAAAAACCTGCTGATACTATTTACAATCACTTGAAAGACAAAAGAAACATGTAAATCTAACAAAACATAAGACTTGTATGTTGAAAACTACAAAACACTGATGAAACAAGGCAAAGACCTACACAGAGAAACATGTCATGTTCTTGGATTGGAAGACTCAGCATAGTAAATTGTCATTTCTTCCCAAAGTAATCTCTAGGTTTAATGCAATTCCTATTAAAATCCAGCAAAGTTTTGTGGGGTTTCTTTGACATATTGCCATGCTTATTTTAAAATTTACATGAAAAGGCAAAAGAAACCAGAGTAGCTAAGACAATTTTTAGAAACAAGAATAAAGTGAGAAGAATCACTGCCTGATTGCAATATTTCACTGAAGAGATGCATTAAGACAGTTTATCAGGAGAGGGATAGACAAATAGATCAACGGAACAGAATAAAGAACCCAGAAATAGACCCACACAAGTACAACCAACTGATTTTGGAACATTCAATGAAGAATAGTTTTTTTCAGCAAATAATACTGGAGTAATTGGAAAGCCATAAGCAAAAAGAAAAAAATCATAAATTTAAAGGTGAAACATGAAACTAGAAGACGTTTAGAAGAAAACAAATGAAAATCTTCACTGGGATCTAGGGCTAGGTGAAGAATTCTTAAGTATGATACCAAAAACTCCATAATGCTCAACATCACTGATCATTAGAGAAATGCAAATCAAAACTACAATGAGGTATTTACCTCACACCAGTCAGAATGGCCGTCATCAAAAAATCTACAAACAATAAATGCTGGAGCAGGTGTGGAGAAAAGGGAACCCTCTTGCACTGTTGGTGGGAATGTAAATTGATACAGCCACTATGGAGAACAGTATGGAGGTTCCTTAAAAACTAAAAATAGAACTACCATACAACCCAGCAATCCCACCACTGGGCATATACCCTGAGTAAACCATAATTCAAAACAGAGTCATGTACCACAATGTTCATTGCAGCTCTATTTACAATAGCCAGGACATGGAAGGAACCTAAGTGTCCATCGACAGATGAATGGATAAAGAAGATGTGGCACATATATACAATAGAATATTACTCAGCCATAAAAAGAAACGAAATTGAGTTATTGGTAGTGAGGTGGATGGACCTATAGTCTGTCATACAGAGTGAAGTTAAGTCAGAAAGATAAAATCAAATACCATATGCTAACACATATATATGGAATCTAAAAAAACCCCAACAAAATGGTTCTGAAGAACCTAGGGGCAGGACAGGAATAAAGACGCAGACGTAGAGAATGGACTTGAGGACACGGGGAGGGGGAAGGGTAAGCTGGGACGAAGTGAGAGAGTGGCATGGACTTATATATACTACCAAATGTAAAATAGCTAGTGGGAAGCAGCTGCATAGCACAGGGAGATCAGCTCGGTGCTTTGTGCCCACCTAGAGGGGTGGGATAGGGCGGGTGGGAGGGAGACGCGAGAGGGAGGAGGTAATGGGGATATATGTATATGTATAGCTGATTCACTTCGTTATAAAGCAGAAACTAACACACCATTGTAAAGCAATTATACTCCAATAAAGATGTTTAAAAAAAGAAAAAGTCCATAAAAGAAAAAAACTGAAACTTGAACTTCATCAAAAATTAAAACCTAATTTGCAAGTCACATATCTGACAAAGGACTCATGTCAGATATATAAACAACTCACAAAACTCAGTGAAAATCAATCCAATTAAAAAACATGGGCAAAAGACATCAACATACATTTTAGCAAAGAGGATATTTATTGCGTTCAACACCATTAGCCATTAGGGATACACAAGTTAAACCACAATAAGATTATTACACCTATTAAAACAACTAAAATAATAGTGACAATGTCAAATTCTGACAAGGATACAGAGAAATTTGATTTCTCATACATTTTTGGTGGGAATGTTAAATAGCACAGCTACTCTGGAATATAGTTTGGCAGGTTCTTTTTATATTTTAAAACTGTGTTTAAAATATTAATTTTGATGCAGTGTATCATAAATAAGTCAGTAGAGATGCATCTGTGAAGTAAGAGCCGTGTGCCATTGGTTGGTGAGCACTGTTCCAGCTCATCCCAGCCAGAGCGCACACCTTCCATGTTGTTCCTGTCCATTGATTGCTTCCAAATCCAGATGACCAAATAGTCATTGATCCCCAAAGTAAGCTCAAAATAGGTTGGCTCGGCCATTCCCAGCATCTGCACCCCTCTTAAATCCTGGGTAAACCAAGATAGGCATAAAAACCCCCAGCAAGTGGCAACTTGGCCGCTCTTGAAGAGCTGCTGCAGCCCCTGCTCTGCCACTTTGCCCAGCTTCACCATGGTAATGGCCCAGCATTTTCTTATAAAACTGAACATGCACTTACTATATGACCCACCAACTGCACTCCTGGGCGTTTTATCCCAGAAAAATGAAAATGTGTCTACACAAAAAATATACACACAAAAGTTCAATAGCCATTTTTATTCTTAATATCCCCAAACTGGGACAACCCAAATTGTCCTTCAATGAGTAAATGGATAAACTGTAGTCCATCCAGATGGTGGAATACCACTTAGCAGTGAAAAGGAATGAATGATTTTTTTAAAAAAAATATGTATGTATGTATGTATGTATTTATTTTTGAGTGGTTGGGTCTTAGTTGGGGCACGTGGGATCTTTTTTTGCAGCACACGGGCTTCTCTCTAGTTCTGGGCGCGCCAGCTCAGTTGCCCCGCAGCACGTGGGATCTTAGTTCCCTGACCAGGGATCAAACCCGCATCCCCTGCATTGGAAGGCGGATTCTTAACCACTGGACCACCAGGGAGGTCACCAGGAATGAACTATTGACACTCGTGACAACTTGGAGGATCTCAAGGGAATTATGCTGAGTGAAAAAAGCCAATCACAAAGGTGACATATAATTCCATTTTTACGATACTGTTGAAATGACACCATTAGAGAGATGGAGAATAGATTAGTGATTGCCAGGGGTTGGTTAAGGATGGGGGACTAAGGTGGGATGTGTGTGACTACTAAGGGGTAGCAGGAGCAAGATCTTTGTGGTGATGGAACAGTTCCATATCTTGATTATGGTGAGGTTACATGAATTTACACGGGTGATGAAATTGACAGAACTACACACACCCACACAAATGGGGTATGTAAAACTGGCAAAATCTGTGGATGGTGGCAACGTCAATTTTCTGGTTTTATACAGGATGTTATTGTTGAGGGAAACTAAATGTACGTAAGACCTTTTTGTAATGTTTTTGGAACTTCCTGTAAACCTATATTTATTTCAAAATAAAAAGTAAAGAAAGGGAAATTGGGTAAAGATTCAACATTATGAATCAGAGTAAAATCATATCATCTTTGGGCTGCGATTCTGCTACGTAAGGTGTGGCAGTGGCGGGGGGTAAGAGATTATTGTGGTTACCGCCTTTCTGTCCAAAGCTCTGCCTACCACCAACTACAACAATGCCTGGCCCATGGTGGCCATTTTTTTGAATGAATGAATTGCCAGTAAAGTGTGTCTTTATTTTAATAACAGTTGGTGTCATTGGCAACACCTTTCCAAGGGTCACACACTACAAGTTGTCCTTGGAGGGAGGAGGGTGGAGCTCCAGGACTGGATGCTCTCTCACTTTTGGGCTCAGTGTCCCTTGAACTCAGCTTGTATGCTGACAGGTAGAACATTCAGAGTTCTCCTCTGGGCACAGAGGGTGTTAACAGTCTAAACATTCCATAAAGGCGTTTAGTTGCCACTGGGTCCTCAAGGCCTGGTAGGGTGCTTAGTTTGTCATTCAACAAACCTGGCTGAGTGCTTCTGCCCAAAGCCAGGCACTGTTCTAGGCCTTGGGGAAACTCCAGTGAATGAAACAAAGTTCCTGCCTCCCAGAAACTGGCATTCCAGAAGGAGATACAGACAAAATACAAAAAAACAATAGTTTCAAATATAACAAGGGCCATGAAGGAGAATACAGGGAGGGGCACCCTGACATAGCAGTGGTCTTTCAGAGGAGGCAACATTGAGATTACTGAGACCTGAGTGATGAGAAGGAGCTAGTCAGGAGAAGAGCATTCTAGAGGGAGGGGACAGAATGTGCAAAGGCCCAGAGGCAAGAATGAGTTTGGGCAGGAGCACAGGGTGAAGTTGGAGAGGAGGCAGGGGCCAGGTCCCATAGTGTTTGCCCCTCAACACGCCGAGTTTTATTATCTTCGGTTTCCATTTGGGGGCACTGAGGCTATAGAGGCCTGGTTTCTAGGCCCAGTTAGAAAATGCGAGAATCAAGATAGCCTTGTAGTCTCCACTTCTAAATTCTCCAAGTCAGAGAATCTACCTCTGAAAAGCCCGCACGGAGGCCTCCCTTTGGTCTCTTCTTCCCCCTCTTCCAGGCTCCAGGCGAGCCCTCCCCGACTGCCACCTACAACTTCCTGAATGCAACAGGAAGTGGAAGATCTCTGTCCCTTGGAGGGGTCCTTCGGGGGCTGGCAGCCACAGAGGGAGTTTTGTTTATTTTTCTTTTCCATCGTGCCCTGTTTTCACCCCCTTGTTTTGCGTGCTGTTCTCTCTGCTTGGAAGACCACTCACATTTCGTGAGCACACACCACACCAGGTTTTTCTCTCACGGGATCCTTCTTCTGTTTTCTTGACTGTAAAGCTGTTCCTACCTTCCTCATAGTTCCCACTGGGGAAACTGAGGACTGAGGCTCAGAGAGGGAGATGCCATGTGCCCCCTGCTCCCTTTGGCCCATGAATCACACTAAGTTGCCTCAGATGCTTTGAATTCTCTCCTTCTGGTAAGCATGCTCCCTTCCCAAAGCCCAGCTTGAATGTCCCCTCCTCAAGCGAGCTTCCTCAGACCCATCCCTCAAGCCAGAGGAGGCCACACTTTACTCTGGTTTCCACTGCACACCACGCAGATGGCTCACCTGTTATGAATCCTTCTTGTTGCCCATGACTCTGCTTCACCAGACAAAGGACCATCACATTCGCCACATTCCCAGACCCTAACAAAAGGGCAAGGACACAGTAGGCATCTGTGAGTGTTTCTAAATAGATGACTGAATAAATGAATAAATGAGTGAGCTCCTGGGAGGAAAAATATGTGGGAAGTTGACCCCAGCCCCAGGGCCCAGATGATCTTACACAGGCCCTGCCCTCTCTTTGCATTATCCCAGGGTAGTGAAATTAACTGTTCTCTCTCTCATTATTAATTATTTTTGGTATGATGATGTCCACTCCCTGGCCTCCACTGACAAGCTGGGACACACCCATCATGCTTCACTGTTAATCTGACCACAGATGAAGTGCAGGCTGGGAAAGCCCTCCGAACAGCAGAGGCTCACGGCCAGCTGGTCAGTACTCAAGGCCATGGTAGGTCACCCGAGGGGCTGGCGCCAGGGCCCAGATAGGCCAGAAATTAGCCACATCTGCTGAATATGAATGGATTTATTTTAGCAAATACATAAACATTTTAGGTGGTTTTAACCAAAGCATATCCAGGAAAAAAAAAAAAGCTGAAGCAAATATGCCAAAATATCAATGTTAATTATTTTGAGTGGTGGGAATGTTAATGTTAATAAGTGTTCTTTACACTTTTCTGCACCATTTTAAAAGGCTCTGCCTCTGTTGTATGGGGTGCAACTAAACAGAGAAACCTCAATCTGCTTGCCAGTTATGCTCCAAAGGTGGGAGTCCTTGACATCTGAAATGTGCCCTCTACCTGCGACAATCCCTTTCCCACAACTGCACTCCACCCACCCTTTCTGAAACCTGGACCCCACCCTTTCTGAGGTCTGGCTTTCCATTCTGGGACCTACTCCATAGTCTTTCAACACATCAGTTTTTTCCTTAAATTAGCTAGAATGGGTTTCCTGTTTGTTTGCTAACTAAAGACCTCTTTAGAGATAGGTGCCAAAAGGCAAGAGCTGTGTGAGAACATCCAGGTGTGTGCAGCTCTGTGTGTCAAAACTGGTATGCCAGGCCAGTTATGATTTACATCTACTCTCCTGCCAGTACCTGGGTGATAATGAAGCCAGAGTTAAAAAAGAGTCTTGTCAATGTGATTGATTCTGGAAGACTAGAATCATGTGGTCTAGGCACTTGCCTTCCTGGCAATCAGAGGAGTTTGAAAAATTGACAGCACATCCTTTAAACCATTTCTATTGAATATGAGTTTTCTTGGCCTGGCTTTAGGCAGGAAGATGCCTGGTGTGTCTAGGGAACAATCAAGAGATCTGTGTGTGTTACTTAGTGTGACCATGTGGAGGAACAGAGAAAAATGAAGTTATGAAGTTCCATCAGGGCCCTAGAATTGAGGCCCCAACTTCTAGGCTGGGGAACTGAGAGGCTCTGAATGCTCCCAGGTGACCTCTGTTTTCAGAAAGAAATCGGCAGCAGTGAGGGAGGTAGACTAGTAACTTTTTGTGCATATTCCCACCGTGTATTCTGGTCTCAGTCTCGCCTGGGCCCTCAGTTTGCTGAGACAGACTTCTGAGTCTTCCTACACTCTGTTCTGCTCTCTTAAATAGCCATTTTAAATCTCCCCAGTCTTCTTAGACCTCTGGCCCATCACTTCCCCCCAACCTGACAGATAGAACAGACACAATCACTTGGGGACACCCTCAACTTCTGCCTTCAAACCTACATTCCAGAAGTCAGAATGCACTGACTTCTGCTCCCATCCTTCCTCCTAAAGCCAATGCCTCCCACCACTCCAGTGGCATCTTTCTCTATTATCCCTTCTCTGTGTATCTTCAACCTCTTTCTCTAAAATCTCATTGCTTTTAGCATTTAAACATAATGAAGTCTCTCCTACCTTAAAACAATAACTCTTCCTCAGTCCTGGCTCCTATTTCCCCCCATACCTTTCACTGACAAATTTTGTGAGAGCTGCCTATACTCGATCTTTCCACTTCACCTCTCATGCATTACTTGTGCCTCTGACACTGTACTCCTCCACTGAAATAGCACCAGCCAAGGGCACCAGAGACTATTTTTGTTTCTAAATTTAGTTGTCGGAAACCATCCTCAATTTCTCCCTCTCCTTGACCCTCCATATCTAATCAGCCTCCGAGCCTTGGCCACTGTCCCTCCTAAATAGTGCTCAGCCCATCATTAGACTCTTTCCGTCCCCAGGCCGCTCCTGATCCACGACTCTCATCATGTCACTTGTCTTGCCTGCCGTCTTGCCCCCTCCCATCCAGTCTCCCCATGGTGAGAGAATCAGCTTTCTAAAACCCCAATCCCTTGTTTAAAGCCCCTCAATGGCCTGCAGGATAAAGTGTGAATTCTTTAACCTCGTTTACATATTCTGACCCCCAACCTGTGGGAATGGAAACAAGGCGACACTCTGTGTCAAATATCAGCTGGGTGACTTCTACATTCTGAAAGGTCTTGTAAGAGGCCAATGAAAATGGTAATTAAGAGATCACACACACACACACACACAAAAAGAGATCACAGGTGGGACTTCCCTGGTGGTGCAGTGGTTAAGAATCTGCCTGCCAATGCAGGGGACACGGGTTCGAGCCCTGGTCCGGGAAGATCCCACATGCCGCAGAGCAACTAAGCCCGTGCGCCACAACTACTGAGCTTGTGTCTAGAGCCCGCGTGCCACAACTACTGAAGCCTGTGCTCCACAAGAGAAGCCACCGCAATGAGAAGCCCGTGCACCGCAACAAAGAGTAGCCCCCGCTCACGTAACTAGAGAAAGCCCGCGCGTAGCACCAAGGACCCAACACAGCCAAAAATAAACAAATAAAACAAATTTTAAAAATACATTATTAAAAAAAAAAAGAGGTCACAGGTGACCATAAGAGACAGTCAGTGGAGATGAAAGTATAATTAACAGGAGGTTAAGAAAGAAGTGGAGGCTGGTTGTGCAACCTATCTTGGCAGGGAAGGAGACAGGGTGGTGACTTGTGGGTAAAGCAACATTAAGATTTTGTAAGGGAGGAGATGCCAAACAGTTTTTGGTGGAAGATAAAGAGATCCAAGCAATTGGAAAGGGGATAGTTTTTGGTAAAGATCTGGCGATCATGACACAGATGGGAGACTGAGCACACACTGCTGATAGGAGTATAAATAACTTTTCTGCACCACAATTTGGAGATAACACAAACACTTTAAAAAGTAAAAATTTCCATTCCTTTTAGTAGTCCTTTTGACTACTAAAAATTTTTTTTCCTGAGAAAATAAACATGGATGTGCATATTTAGCTACAGGGATGTTTATCAATCTATTAGATAATCTATTAGATAAAAGCAAACAAAAAGGTTAACAACCTAAATGTCACAATAGGCTTTTGATCAATTTATGGTACAGCTATTCAGTGAAATGCTGCATAGCCATTAAAAACGATATAGAAGAATGTGTGAAATAGAGATAATACAGTATTTACAATATTATCCCATTTCTGTATTAAAAATGTTTTTATATGCAATGAAAAGTCTGGGAAGATATACACCACAGTATTAACAGCAGACATCTCTGGACAGTGTGGTATAATACATTTTTTTGTTTCTTTGAACTTCCTAAAATTTCATCATGAAAACAACTTATAAAATCACACACACATACATAGGGAGTCCATTTATACAAAGTTTAAGAACAGGCAAAACTTCTATGGTGAAAGAAGTCAGAATAGATGGTTATGTCTGAGAGGCTATTGATTGGGAAGGTGCACAAGGGAACTTTCTGGGGTAATGTGGTGTTCTGCATCTTAGTTTTGGTGTATACTTAGGTAAAATTTTATCAAGCTGTGGATTTAACAGTTGGACATTTTACTGGGTGTAAATTATATCTCTTTTAAAAGAAAATACACCCACAAGACAGAAGAGAAACAGGAAGCAGGTGACATCACAGAACAATTTTGAGGTGAAAAAGGAAGATGAGGAAGTTCTGTGACAAGACCTCAGTTTTCTCAGGAAGTAAGATGTTACAGTGGGTTTAGAGTGAGGAGGATGCAGGTGGGCTTGGATTTGAGAAAGGGGGACACAGTGAAGCAGTGCCTATGGTGTAGAAATGCATAGGGTTTCCTAGAGCTGGATCAAAGGAGTGGGCACCAACCCCCAGGGCTCTTCAACTCACTGTGATACATACTAGGATTCTGCAGCTGAAGGAGCAAGAGGAAAGAAATCAAACGGTTGAGTTTACTTTGGGAATTGTGACAGTCAGTACTGGCTTGTAGTGGAGAGAGGCGTGAAGCCAAGATGACACCAGAAGGGAGACTGAAATGAGGGTGAAGGGACAGGAGGGCTTTGAGAGGAGAGTAAGGACAGTGGAGTTGGGTGGTAACAGCTGTGGTGAGAGGGACTGGTTCTGAAGTCCTGAGGGTGAAGTAGTTCTGAGTGAAGGCCACACTCAAAGCAGGGGACTGCTGGCAAAGGAGGGAGGGAAGTGACCACTCATCTAAGTGTCCATCTACCCAATGCCAGGCACTCACAGATATCAGCTCATTTAAATGGCACCTGGAGGGGATTCCCTGGTGGTCCACTGGTTAGGACTTGGCACTTTCACTGCCGGGGGCCGGGGCACTAAGATCCTGAAAGCCACTCAGTGCGGCCAAAACGAATTTAAAAAAAACCCAACCCCCCAAAAATGGCACCTGGACTTTTGCAAGGAATGTACTGCCATGAGGTTTATATAGGAGGAAACTTGCCCTAGATCAATCCGTAAGCAGCAGTTTCAAATCCAGATTTGACCCCAAAGCCACATCCCACCATACTCAGCTGCCACACAAGGCAAATCAGCAGAACTGGAATTTTAGGGAATCCAAATATGTAGATGTGAGTCATTGAGGTTGCTGGTGGAAACTATCAGTTGCCAACATCTGGAGAATGGCCAGTAGCAACCAGAACAGGATAAAGTAGTCCAAGCAGATGGCATGTACTTTGGGAGTTTGCCCTGGAGGACAGTGCATCAAAGTGGCAGAAGAGGCAAGAGGAAGGGACTCTGGTGGCTCGGGGCTTGTGGCTCCATCAAGGTAAAAGCACACGTGGAGTTCCAACTGCAATGATGGAAGTGTGTCAAGAAAAAAGTGTCGGGCACTATTTGCCCATAAGCAAAGCCTCAACCCCTCCCCTTTTCCTCTCCTTCCTTAATCCATATGGGGTGAATTGCTAGCAGTGGGCAAACTACAAACTGGCAAACAGTAATAGGAGCTTTTACCCAACACTAATTATGTGCCAGGCTATCTGCAGCAGCAATTCACAGAATCTTCATGGAAATGGTACAGTTGGCCCTATTTTACTGATGATGAAACTGAAGCCTAGAGTTGAGGTTAGTTGGCCAAAATCACAGCCCCAGTCAGGATTTGAGACCAGGTGTATCTGGCATCAGAGTCTGCATCTTCCTTGACTCTATTAATCGATGGCAAAATTTTTATATGTAAGCTTCACAATTGCGAAGTATTCATTTTTAGTGGATTCTGACCTAAGGTGAATAAACTCTTCTTGAAAACTTACTAGACGAAGACATTCTAGTTTACACTTAAGATGTGCATTCAAAAAAATTATATACACACACACACACGCATACCCACCTACATACCTTTGGATAAGCAACAGGGCAGACTCTGAAGATGACAAGAATCCATACTCACAGAAATGAGTTCTTTGCCCAGGACAGACAGTGGGAAAGAGAAAGGCAAAGAATTGAGGCTTAAGTTTCCTCTCAAATGAAAATACGAGCAAAAATACCTAGGAGCATAGTTCCAATAGTCCAGAATCTGTTAGATCCAAAGTGACTCTTCTCTAGCCACTGATTTGCAAGGACACGGGTCTGTTCTGGCAGGAGAAACGACATGCCTTAAAAAACTGAGTTATTAATGCCAGAAAATACACCTTCAAAATACACTTCCTTAGAGAAAGGGGAACAAATACTGAATGACACCTGTGTCAGGTGCTTCATATACATTTTAAGTTTTTTTTCCATTTATTTAATCTTTTAATCTACAAGCCTATCCTGAGGCAGATGATGTTAACTTTTCAGTTGGGGAAACTAAAGCTCATGGAAGCTAAAAAACTTGTCTGAGGTCATAAGGCTGACAAATGACAGAGCCCCAACTTGAACCCAGATCTGCCAGCTCCTTCTACTAAAGCACACTGCCTGAGCTGCCATTTTCCACAAGAACACATTGTAGAAGGTCTATTTTAACTCCTTGCTTCTTGGCAATGTTCCCTCTGTTCCCTCTCCTGGTGTTTTCCAACCTTGCCTTCAGACAGAGAAACATCTACCAGATCTCCCCTAGACAGAAAGACCCACAACTTGTTAGGAAATTTTTGTTATAAAACATTTAATGTTAACCTACAATACAATGTAAACTTTTATGAAAAAAATTTAAAGTACACTAGATTTCTTCAGTAAATTATCACGTAACTATTCAGGTGCAGTACAAGTTGGGGCACTGCATCCTTTGTGGATGGATTTCCTGTTGCTGCATCCCTCACAAGTCCTAAAAAAAACCAGTTGTAAAGTGGAGCTCCTTGTTCAAGCACCAGATAATACACTCCTGATTTTGCATTCTGGGGGTTATCACTCCTTCCCACAGTCATTTTCTGTAACTTTTTCCTTGGCCTTGGCACCATTAGCAATTTTCATGACAGCTCAGTTGAAGATTCTAGGTTCTTTTTATTTTTTTCTAAAAGAAATATTCTCCATTGGCCATCTCTTATCCAAACATCATAGTGAAAACAAGCAAGGAGAAAGAAGTATTTGCTGCAGGAAATCCTGCAGAAGTGAAAGAAAAGACTGAGGCTGCAGAAATTCGACTGACTTCAATTAGGTATCTTTGCTTGGTCAGTTCCTATGGAAATTCAGCTGAATCTACAACTTTAGTCTTGGGAGTACAAAACAAAACTGGAAACAAGTGTTTTTGTTTAGTTGATGACTTGCCATTTGGAAACAACAGCTGAAATAATTAGGAGGTGATTTGGAAAGAAGAGCAAATGCTTGCAGATCACCGGCTTCTCAGTATTTTCTCACTTGCAGGTCCCATCAAGTTCCCAGAGGTCTTTGGGAGTAACATACAGATTGTCCGGGCGTTGACAAAATGTGCATCTTCATGGAGGAGAGGAGATGGCACCTAGGCAGCAGGTCTAGGTCAGCATGAAGACAGGAAGCGAGACTGAGTAAAGCAGGGCTGTTTCAACGCTAGGAAGACTTTAATACTCTGGCATCTGACCTTCTTCACTGGACAAGTTATCAAAAGGCAAGAGGCGTAAAGTGCACATCATAGAATAATATGCAGATTGAATTATTAAGAAAATATTTACAACTTCCCAAAGTGGTGTGGAAAAGATACTTGGTACACCCAGCCTGGTGAAGGTCCTTAATACCCTCCTATGTGGGGAAACAGCTCTGCATTCCAGACAGGGAGGGTGGCTCCGAGTTAAGTGGAAAAATTCATCTTTGCATGGTTGTCAGCAGGAAGTAGACTTCACGTAAGGTAGAGTGGAGAACAGTTCATCCTTAGTCACTCCAGATACATTTTATGACAACAGTCGGAAAGCGATTTCCCACTCATCTGGACGTGGGACAGCAGGAAACAAAGTGAAAGAAAAACAGGGAGCCAGGAGCAGAATTAAAGTTTCCTGGAGATGGTACTGCAGACACCTGTGCCAAGGCCACTGGGAAATTCTCAGGCTCCCCAGGTGATACCCATGGGGCTCCTCACCCTGCCCCTTGGTGTTTACCCCAAACACTAAGGGTGGCAGAGAAGAGCAGTCACATCACTGCTACTTAAAAGAATGGTCCTTAGCTTTTAGCTAAGCAAGAGAAAGCCTTTGGAGGCTGCAAGTCTAGCAAGTTATGCTTTATGTTGACATGAACCCCTGGCCTCACAGCATGCTAGGGAACTGCAATAACTTCAGTAACTTCAGTAGGTTGCAGCATTACAAGTTCTGCAAGTCTAGCTACAGAACACTTTGGAATACTTGTCAGCTCACGCTGACATCTGTGAATACATGGCCTGACCCCTATACTCATTACCATAAACTCAACCACAGATGAGACATCAGAGGGAAAAACCCCTACTGCTTCAACACAGCAATAGAGGGAGAGGATAAAACTGCCCCCAGCAGGTGGCTACACCAAAAACTGAAATATGCCTTCCGACACTTTACACAGGCTGAGTTCTGTCTTGGCTCCCTTCAAGGCCTCCGGTTCTTTCAACCCTTAAAACACCACCACCACCACCACATTCCCAGTGAGACAGGCGGGGTATTCTCACATGGTTCTGCTGGTTCCACCACAGACCCTGCTTGTCCTCTGGAAAGGCACCAAGCTTGGCAATTCAGGAAAGCTCAAGGCTGGGCAGGAATAGCATGCACATGTCAGAACACATATCCTTTGTTCAGATCCCATAATGACCACCTGGTCCAGATTCCAAGGAAAAGCTGCAGTTGTACGTATAGGTTAGTCTACACGGAGTTCATGCCATGTATATGGGTGTATCTGTACATACACACAGCCTTTGTAGAGCTACAAACCCAGATTTCCTCCCATTGTACCAAGTGGGATGCATAGGTGGCAAGAAAGGACAGCAAGAGTTGGACCAAAAAGAACCTCTCTGGGAACGTGAGAGGGACAATGGCAGAAATAAGCACAAACCAGCCTGGGACACCTTTATTACACTCTTGTGGGCTAAGGAGCCCAGGGCAAGAACTCATGGGTTTAAGAAATGGCTCTTTATCAAATGATGTTAAGGAAAAAAAAATACATCTATGTCAGCCTCATTCCTTTGGTCATTACAAAGCAACAACAACAAAAAAATTAAAGTTATTCATAAATTGTGGGAAGTTCAAGGAACATCTCTGCTCTGTGCCTTCCCTTCCCTCTCTTCTCCAGAGGTGGAAGAAGCAAGTCCTCAGGAGATGCTGCAGTAGCTGGTTGTTGGAGGTTTTTTCACTTTTATTTTCTATAAAAGCAAGAATGAATGAGATCTAGTGGGAATGTCCCCTTCCCCAGTTGGGACAATGGCTGGGTTGGAGGTGAAGAGTCTCCTTTCACTGGAAGGTGTGGTGCAGAGGCAGTAGGGAAGGGTGGGTTTGCCAGCAGGAACGTTCACTGCTAACCTCGAGTGCACACACAGGTGGTGACTTTTGCAGGCAGCATGGTTTCTGATCCTTCCTGAGGATGCAGCAGTCTTTTAAAAAAAATATTGTATTATAATAATAATAATATGAATTTCTCTCTCTTATTTTTTTGTTTTTTTCCATTTCTTTTAGGGATTGGGGTTGAAAAGGAGAGGAAGAAAAAGTGTCATTCGTCTGTTAGGTCCTGAACAAAGAGAACTTCTGTGTGGCTGAGTCCGGCCTCCTGCAGCGTGGGGGGGTTGGGCCACTCCTCTGAAGGGGTGCAGGGCAGCACCCTCCGGGGAAAATTGGCTTCAATCTGAAACTTTTCAGGGCTTTCTTTCAAGGAGAATAAGAAGTCGTGGATTACCTGCAGAAAAAGAAGGTAATTTTCTATTACCTATAGAAAAAGAAGGGCAGTGAGAAAAAGACAAAGACAGACACACACACAACCATGAAATCAAATATACCCCAGCTCTCCCCAGGGTAACTTGGAGATATGAAGTAATCACATTAGACTGAAATTCCATTTCAAAGTCGATCAATTTCAAAGAGCAAACATGTCGGGCAGCTCTTTTAAGAGATTTATTACACAGCCCAATGCTAGTCCTACTCTGAATTGACCCATCTGTTTCTTTTTTGAAAACCTGTCTGATATAAAGTTAAACATTTTTAACTTACAAATAACCAAGAGTTACAGAAAAGTTGGAAGCACAGGTACAGAATTTTTTCTTTGAACCAGTTGAAAGTGAGCTACCAACTGAATGTCCCATCACCCCAGAATACTTGTGTATATCTTTTTTTTTCGGTAGGCGGGCCTCTCACTGCTGTGGCCTCTCCCGTTGCGGAGTACAGGCTCCGGACGCGCAGGCTCAGCGGCCATGGCTCACGGGCCCAGCCGCTCCGCGGCATGTGGGATCCTCCCGGACGGGGGCACGAACCCGTGTACCCTGCATCGGCAGGCGGACTCTCAACCACCGCACCACCAGGGAAGCCCTCTTGTGTATATCTTACAAACAGGGCAATCACCTTCATAATACAACCCTCAAAATCAGGAAACTTAACTGATACATTACTACTGTAATATAATAATATACATTAAATTTTTATTCAGGCCCCATTCAAGTCTTGGCAGTTGCCTTTTTTTTTTTTTTTTTTTTTTTGGCAGTTGCCTTTTATAGCAAAAGGATCCAGTTTTAAATTGTATGTTGCATTTAGTAGTTGTCACATCTCCTAAGTCTGCTCCTTTTAGCCTGGAACAAATACTCAGGATTTCCTTGACTTTCATGACCTTGACACTCCTAAAGATTACTGGTCAGTTACTTTGTCTCTCAATTGGTTTATCTGATGTTTACTTTTTTTTTTTAATTTATTTATTTTATATTTATTTTTGGCTGTGTTGGGTCTTCGTTTCTGTGTGAGGGCTTTCTCCAGTTGCGGAAAGCGGGGGCCACTCTTCATCGCGGTGCGCAGGCCTCTCACTGTCGCGGCCTCTCCCGTTGCGGGGCACAGGCTCCAGACGCGCAGGCTCAGTAGTTGTGGCTCATGGGCCTAGCCGCTCCACGGCATGTGGGATCTTCCCGGACTGGGACATGAACCCTTGTCCCCTGCATTGGCAGGCGGATTCTTAACCACTGCGACACCAGGGAAGCCCTGATGTTTACGCTTGATTAGATTCCAGTTATGCATCTTTGACAGGAGTATTAAAGAAATGATGCTGTGCTCTACTCAATGCATCCTATTCAGGTGGAGTACAATTTCATTTTGCTCCATTACCTATGATGTCCACTGTGACCACTTGATTAAGATGGTGCCTGCCAGGCCTCTCCACTCTAAGTTAGTCTTTTCTCCTTTGTTATTAACGAGTATTTTGTGGGGGGGTACTCTGAGACTACGGAGACATTTGGCTCTTCAAACTTTCTTCAATTTATTTATTTATATTAATATAGAGCCATGCTTTCCTATTTTATTCAATAGGTTCTAATGTTCAAACTGTTTCAGATGGAGTCCGAGGAGCCCAATCAAGCTGGCCTCCACGTCTTTCTGACATGTCTCCATCATTTTTTGAATAATTCCTTGCTTTGTGGTACAAGGTGTTCCAGGCTAATCTTGTATTTTCCCTGTCCCAGTCCTGGAATCAGCCATTTCTCCAAGGAACCGTGATTCTTCTTAATGGACAATGCTATTTAAAAACCACGATCTAGGGAATTCCCTGGAGGTCCAGTGTTTAGGATTCCACGCTTCCACTGCAGGGAGCATGGGTTCGATCCCTGGTCGGGGAACTAAGACCTTGCATGCTGTGTGGTGCGGCCAAAAACGAAAAAACAGAAAATAAATAAATAACAACAACGACCTAGGTGCTAGGTATGTTCATTGCTATTGGGGTGCTGATGTTCCCAAGCACTCTCTGTGGAGAAAGCCAGACAATGTGTACATACATATATGCATCTATATCTCTATTTCCCCCTGTATACTGAGAGCCATGAGTTGATTCCCCTCTCCTCATGTATACCCTCCTTACCTGGTTCTGGATTTAACACCCACCCCATCTCCAGGCCACTTGGGCTCTGACTTCTCTGCACTGGGTGCTCTCACATATGCACACTTCCTTCACTTGATCGAGATCTGACACCTTCCATGTAGACCTCTCTTCTGTGAGAAAGCCCTCTTCACCCTGGTCTGGCTCTGGCAAGGTACAGGTAAATTCTTATTTTCCCCTGTCTCTTAACGCCACACATTAAGAACAGGCACCCTGGATCTGATCTATGGTCCTCTTTATCTCAAATTCTGTTTTTAACAAGACTCTAAGGGATGTGCAGTGAAGGGCACTGCTAACCTCTTTCAGGTCCATCCCAAAGATCAGGAGCACCCCATTCAAGTTACCCTTACTTTTTTGAGGGTATCTATTTCTATTTCCTTTTTGTTCCACCTCTCATAAGTTTATTTCCCTCTGCCTGAAGAGGCTATTGCTACAAATCCATTTAAGGAGTAAATTCATTTTCCTTTCACCTAATCCATTCATGATTTTACAAAATTCTCCTATTTTGGTCCATCAACCTTAATCACTTTCAGCTCCTTTCTCTGTCTTTGCAATTTCCATTAACATTCATTCTCCTTTTCTTTTCTTGAGATGCATCAGTTAGACTTGCACCAAGTATTCTTGGTATGAACCCAACAGGGTTTTACAAAAGGGCAAAATATCTTGCTTCCTTTTCAGTCACTGCTTGACAATACTCAACACTGATACAACACTGACATTTTCTGTTTATCATTGGCAATGCACCAATACCATCAGGAAACAGATGAAATCACCTCTACAGGTCCCTTTTGGTTCATAATGGATAGAAAAATGATTTCTGGGCTGAGTATAATTTGGTTTCTCTCTTACATGCATTCATTCAGGAGAAAGTCAGCTGCCACTTTTCTGCTCACTCTTGAAGGCTAGAGATTTTTCTACAGTTTACCCTTTTTTATCCTAGCTTTTAACACCTGTCAAGAGCTGAGCATCATACACAAACTGAGCATTTTGCTGAACATTCACTCATTGAGAGTATTTATAAATGGTAGAGCTCACAGAAGATCACACAAACTCCGCAGGAGCACTAAAAAACTGTAACTCACTATTCAGTTACATGTTATTAACTCTATAAATGTTAAATGAAAGGCCAGCACTGCCAATACACCTCTCCTCTTACACTTCTTTCTTTCCCATCTGATCCTTGTCCCCATTTACGAATTATTTCTCTCCATCTGAAGTTTTTTTCTTCTTTAAAAAATAACTTGTAGTGTAAACATATTTAAAAAGCCTACAAGGATTAAATATTTAATAAATGGGTTGGTTCCCCTTTGGCTAAAAGTCTATTCTATTCCACAATTCTAACAGATTTTCCTCCAAAACTCTCAAGAGAGGAAATTTTGGTTAGGCTTTTCATATACAAAATGATAATTAGAGTTTGGGGAGTAAAAGCTCCGTAAGCGCTTGGGCATACTACAGAGAAACTGTCAGTGAACATGGCTGCAAGCTAATACCCACACAGAAAACAGTAGTTAGGAAACACATCAAGGAAGGGGAATGAACATTTAGAAACCATCTACTACATGCTAGGTCCTGTGTGAGGCTCATTCATGTTATTCCCAACTAAAACATCCAAAGTTAGAGATGTGAGCACCTTCTCCCATATAAATCAATGTATAAATGAGAGATAAACAAATAAAACGAGGAAGCTATTGCTTCTCTCTCACTAGGATGCCTCACAACGTTTTACTCTGAATTAGCTCTTTGAATCGTCTTACATTCCTTACTGGCCAGTAAGCTCCATGAATTCCAGAACCACGCTTTACTCACCTGCATAACCCCTAGGGTGCCTAGCACAGTGCCTGACATACCTTCAGTTTAATGTTATCAGAGGACAGGTTATATTTCCATTTTACATGCAGGATATATCTGAGGCCCTATAAGAGACTCTGTAACTTGTCCAATGTTTTCCAGTTAAACAGGAGAAGTAATGAATGTGCTACCCAGCCTCACCTGACTACAGAGCATCCACATTTCTATTATGCAGTTTATTCTTGATTATTTCAAATGATCAGGGAAATGGCAGCATCTATTATAGTTGTAAACTTGGAAAGGCAACTTACCAACGCTCAATATAAACAGGAACTTCCTTCTGATAATAAACACCAAAAACAATAGCGTTTGAATGCTTACTATGAGCCAGGCACAATGTTGAGCACTTTACATATGAACTTAATCCTAACAATCCTATTAGAGAGTGACTATTATACCCATTTTAAAGATAAAGAAACTGAGGCTTACAGATTAAGTAAACTGACCAAGGAAACACACCTATTAACACTGGAACAATGAGAATTTGATCTTCATTCTGTGAGACTCTGAGAGTCTCTGCTTGTAACTACATCCCTATGGAATGACAAACACTATTTACCTATGGACACCAGATACCCAAGGTAGCCCTACTAAGTGGGGCTTCTAATGGGCTGAGTAGAAAGAAAGGGTGACAACTGCATGCAAGCTGTGCATGCACTTATATTCAGTTGTGTAATTCCAGTCCTTCCAGGGCAGCGGGGATAGAGCTTTTTCTACACAGCAAGGGGTTCTGGTGGGATTCTAAAGCCAATGCGAGTCGAGCAGCTTGGAAGAGCCTCCCACCTCCAACATACAAGTCTTTTGTGGGACTTCTTGGTAAGCTATCTTTTCTTCTTAGCAGAGCTCAAACATGATAAAATGAAACCTTAATAACTGCTTTGAGTTGGCAGCTAGACCTGAAGGAACCTACAATAATTCAGTGCACTCTTCTCTCTGCCCCACCTCCTTCCTCCCCTGTTCATCAGAGCAGCAGATACAGCAATAACACTCTTGAGAGTCTTTAAAAGTTTCCATATCTACAGCCCACACAGCCCAGACTTTACATACACTTCACACAACTTAGGCAGTCCTTACTGTTAGAGACTGTGAAAAGTGGAATCGTCTTTCTACTCGAGAATCATTGGGTAATTTGAAAATGATTTTGACACTTTCAGGGTCATCAGGGGAAGGCTCCGGGGGCAGGCACTCCAACTTCCTTTCCTTCTCCTCTTGTAAATTCTGTAGAGACACAAAGCAAAGGTGAGGCTATGGCTCCAATCAGGGAACAAGGAAACAAGAAACACAATCACAACATGTAGGTTTACTAGGCAGTCAGATGAAAAATTAATGACCGGTATCAGAAGAAAACTTCTTGGCAAGGGTCAGAAACACCCTAATTCAAATTATATTTATTTGATTACACACTATTGCATCACATGTATTATTTATTGACTATGTTAAGGTATGTAACTGTTAGAAAAAAGGGAATGACTAAAAGACCCTGGCTATAATCAAGCGGCAATATGCAATGAAACAAGATGATGAATAAAATGTCAGATGAGCTAAACACTGGTACTAAGAATGAATGCTTAAAATCTACTGCTGTGAATTAGCATATTGAACTGCTTATTATCTATTTATACTTACTTTTCATGGAACAGAGCTTTTCTGCCTAACTTTTACTTACTCTTGTATTTGTTTTAATAAACTTTTTAAACAATTAAAAAATACTTTTTGTGAAAATGTAGTAAATATTAAAATGGCATGGAGAATTTAAATCACTCACAATCCTATCATCTAGTTTTTTCTCTCACACTTGAGAAAACACCAGTTTGAGAGTCACCAGAAGTAAATAAAGACAGGCTCCTTACCCGCCGCCGTCTCTCCTCTGCCAACTTCTGCTGCTGCACCTCTTCCTCCTTCCGCCGCTTCCGCTCCCGCTCCTCCCGCTTCTTTCTCTCTTTCTCCTGGTCAGCCCGGAGAGAGGCCAGGTAGGCCTCATCCTGTTGTTGTCTCAGCACCTGGGTCTGGTTTCGTTCTTCCCTGTGGACAGATCAAAAGCATAGAGGGAAAAAATAAATCTCACAAAGCTCTGTGTTTTCTTATATTGAAATTTTTTAGGGGGTTAAAAAGGTTGACGATCTTGGCAGATGACAGTTAATACTACCATAAGGGATTCAGATTCTCATGCAGAATCTGAATGAGCCATCTCTTTTCTTACTTTAATTTGGCAGAAAAAGAAATGGCAAGCTTTTCCCTCTCTTTTTAACTTTCCATGTAAAACTATCCTTTCCCCCCAATCCTAACAGAAGTAACACAATATTATTGCCATAAAATGATCAGTGGGATCATATTTTATAGGTAAATACCTTTCTGGGTTACAACATTTTTGTGTATGTTGCTTTCATAAAACCAAAAAACCACATACACACATTTTAGAAGATGTGAAAAATAAAGAAACATCTTATTCAGAGTTCTACTAATTAAAGAGAAAACACTGTAACATTTTGGGATATTTCTTTTTCTCTCCAAAAAATTGTGTATGTACGTAGGAGTGTGTGTGTCTGTGTCTATAAAATTAAAAGAAAATACCCCAGAATGTTAAAAGTGGTGGTAGGATTATGAGTGATTTAAAATTTCTTCTGTGCTTTTCTATGTTTCCTGAATTTTCTACATTAATTAATGTACACTACTTATGTGATGGGGGAGGAGTTATAACCAAGTTATAAGCATTCCTCATTTTTTACATATAAGTTCTTTATATCATGCTCAGCTATTTTAAATGACACAATTTACATTCCTGAGCATAGAGTCCTGTCTTTATTTTGAATCACATCTCCAAGAAAAGATGATCTGATGGAGTTATTTAGGTAAAAATATATAAATATTTTAACACTAAATGGACAAGGCTTTTAAAGTTGCCTAACAGAGAAGACGTCAGGATTTGTGGAGCCCCAGGTAAGGCACCCAAGTCTACAGCTCGTCTCAGTCCCAGAGAGGAACTCCCCTGTACCTCTCTAGGCGTTCTGACACCAGGTAAGTCTGGTTTGCATCCATGATAAATGTCAGCTGGTTAATGAGGTCATCAGGCTGAATGAGGCCTTCTAGCCGTCCTACCACAGTCATTCTCCGATCCTTCAACATAATCATGGCCAGGAATGGATAGGTGTTTTCTCTTAAAGCCTGTGAGACTGACAGAAAGAAGACCCAAAAGATCAAGGGCAGGACTTAGGGATAAAACAGATTAATTCTTAGACTTTACACAACAAGCAAGAGAGAACTGCTTTGGTCTCAGTTGGGAAAGAAGGGAGGTGTCATTTATTCCCTGCCTACCTTTTTCCCTCCTAGTTTCTCAATCTTTTTGCTGTTGTTGTTATATACTTGTGTCCCTATTCCCAGGTAATTTGATTAGAGTAGGACAGGCTTTTCTGGTGGGGTGTGGTTGTCATGATGATGCTAGGGCAGGCTGCAGAGTTCAAGAACAATGTCTATTTGATGGAGGGAAAAGGCTCTACAAAGACTCTGGCTACTGCTCAGCATAATTTCCCCCTGTGTCGAAGGGGACAAGGCTGCAAGTCTCAAGTTTATGTTACTGGTGAGGATCTCCACCATCATCTTCCTTGTCTTTTGTTCCTCTCATCCAATCCCTTCCTTATCCCCTTTTCCTATGTCCCACCTGCCCCCACCCACTAAAAAAGGGCTAGCTTTTCTGTTCTGAAGGAGTTTAGAAAGTTGGTCTTCCAAATAACCAAGATTTTACAATTACAGAGCTTTACCTGTTTTACCTTATGATTTGAAAGAAGAGATTTTAAGCTTCTGTTAAAAATATTCTTAGTCTCCTTCTATCTATCACTCCTCACACCCAAAGCCGTAAGAGAATGGCAAAACATATACTGCAGGAACTTATCAGATGTTTAAAAACCAACTAGGAATAACAATTCGGATTCCAGGATGTAGACTAAACATCTGCTGCATCTTTGGTTCTCAGGATTTAGCACAGCACCTGGTATGCTAGTATATATTCAAAAGTTGCTGAATAGAAGTAGCTGCAAAGTAACTACATTTTCCTTCGCTAGATGCCTTTATATCTTATACTGACTTCTAAAGATATTTACCTCCAGTTAAGAGTTAGTTATAGTCAGCAAAGATCTGAGCTTTCTGAATCCCTATCAGCACTCAGGGTACTCAAACTCATTGTGCAAGAAGCTCTGTTCAAATTGCTGATGACAAGAATAAACTCTTCAGTAAAAAGCTCATTAAGATTAAAGGCAAGCTGCTGGCCAGGACTGGGTTTTTTTTTTTTTTTTTTTTTTTTTGCAGTACGCGGGCCTCTCACTGTTGTGGCCTCTCCCGTTACGGAACACAGGCTCCGGACGCGCAAGCTCAGCGGCCATGGTTCACGGGCCCAGCCGCTCTGCGGCATGTGGGATCTTCCCGGACTGGGGCACGAACCTGTGTCCCCTGCATCGGCAGGCGGACTCTCAACCACTGCGCCACCAGGGAAGCCCCAGGACTGGGTATTTTTAAAAATAAAACAGGCTCTGGCAATGGTTAACTGTAATGAATGGGCTAGAGCCTGCTCCAAAACTTGCTAACTGTATGAAACTTGCTAACTGTATAACTTTTTGAGCTTGCTCCAAAACTTGCTAACTGTATGATCCTGGGCCAGTGGCTTAAACTCTCTGAGCTTGTTTCCTAAACCATAAAGTGGAGGTAATACAACCCCCATCTCTCAGGACTGCTGAGAGGATCGGTCAGCCACAGAATACTCATGCAATAAATGGCATGTCCTTCCAGATTATTCCAAAGATATCTCAACAATCTCAGTGAGGCAAAAGAAACACGACTTACCCCTGTATCCCTCAGGTTTGTTTGTGGAGCATGCCCAGAAGAGCATCCTAGTGTTTATTAGTGAAATAACTTCAGGAGCACAGAGTGTGGTGCTGTGGAGAGGGATGAAGAGGACATGAGAAGAACTTGCTTACTACAAATTATCAGTAGATAAGATCAGAAAAGAGGGGAAAAAAAAATCAATCCACTTACCGACAGAACTCATCAGAGTCCTGGTGATCATCTCCATGAAGATAAACCAAAAGAAAGCGAAGCTCCCGTTTGGCATCATTAAGTGCCTGTGAGAAACAAAAGATCACAAATTATGATGATGACTGTGCCTCAAACTTTTAGTTAGGCTAAGGGTCCTAATGGATACAGCTACGTATTTAGGAGCAAAAGAAGAAATGAGGGAAAAAGGTGAGCAAGAAAACCAGAAAATTCCTGGGTTCCTACCTTCATAACCCTGGCATTTCTCTCCCTACAAAAAGTCCATGCTAACAAGCTTCAATGAAAAAGTTTTTAGTGTTGTTAGGATTTAAATTCTATCAGGCACATAAGAGTACGCAGGCTGACAAAAAAAGGCCCCCTCCCCACCCAATCACAGAAAAGTCATCTGTTCCCACAATCTAAAGGAAGATGTAAACAGGAAAATCTGACCTGAAAAGGGAGATGAGAGTTTTGCCACTTTACAGCTACAACATAAAAAATACTGCGAAGATGAGCCTGATCCAAGGCCACATACCAAGCAGGGATGAGGGACTGAGGGACCCAAGGGCATTTTAAAGAGCATGGGGTTTAAAAGATCTTCAAAGACAAGGCTAGTGTCCCAGATTTCTGTGTATGCTTTTGCATTTGCAGAATCCCAAGTACATTACAATTTAATTAAGATTTCCTGAATGACCATTGGTGGTCTACCTTCAGGATTACAGCAAAGAGGGTGTATGAGAGGTGCCCATCTCATTCATGTCTGTATCTCTAGCACTGAGCACAATGCATGGCATATAGTACGTGCTTAATGCTCATTGAGTGGGGTGGGAGCAGCCAGTGGGAAAAAGCAGATGTGGGAGAATCACAGAAGGAAGCAAGAGTAAGCATTTTTCTCTTTCTCCAGATAGATCCAGGAATCCTGGAGGCTGCAGAACCACCCTCAGGCATAAGGTGTTACTTCTACATTTTTCTCTGGTAAACTAGAGATATGCCCAACACCCATAGAACTCCTAATTTTTGCTCCCTGAGAGGTAACAACAGTCGAATGTCTGCGTGGCTTGGGTTGAATGAGATGTGTTGCTTTGAGTCTATGGTCTATCCCCTTATTCAATTCTGCGAGGGATACAAGACTTAGGTTTTGCCTATAAGGAGGAGCTTGCAGTCTGATACAGGAGATAAGACATTAACACAAACAACTATAAAATAAGGAAGAATGTGAAATTGCTATAACGTTTAAAAAAAAAGAAAACCACTATGAAAGTACAAAAGGAAAGACTACTATTTTAGATTGCAAGTAGGCAGGGTAGGGCGCAACAATTAGGAAAGGGTACAAGAGGGGAGTGACATGAGCTGGTGAAGGATGGGCAAGATTCCAATTAGCAAAAATGTGAGGAAGGCATTCTAGATAGAGGAAACAGTAAATCAAAAGCAAAGGCACAGAGGTGGGAAAGTACAGAGTATGTTAAGGGAATGGTCAGCTGGAACCTAGGGTATAGGGAAACAAGTTATGCAGGAAAGACCTCAAAAGGAGGTTGGGATTAGATCAAGGAGGGCCCAGCTAAAGGGCTTGGTCTCTTTTTGTGTAAGCAATAAAAAGCTATTTAAAGTTTCTGAATCAAAGAATGACATGATCAGTGCTAAGCTATGCTTTCCTTTGAGGATAGAATCATATCAATAAATTGGCATCTATATGGTTTGTGGCACTGACCTGGCTGTACGTTCCCTGGTAGAAGACAGGGTGTGCCCTCCCATATTTCTCTTCAAAAGAGTGCATAAATGAAACAATGTCCCCAACGGGGTCAGTGACCCGGCTGCGAGGGTCAGGCCGTATAAAACGAAGAGCAAACCTGGGGAGGAAGGAATAAATATCACATGAATCGGCTTACTGTAGTGCATATGGAGTGGGCCAGTTTGTAAAGATTCCTATAGCAGAGCCATGGGCATGGCAGCAAAGGGAGGTGAACGGTCTGTGAGTGGACCATCAAACCTGAGAGTACAGGCTAGCTCAAAAGCCACAAAGCAGCAAGTGTTACACCACTGTCTGCTTAAGAAGAATGCAAATTACTAGAATTATAAATTCCAACACTGGCCTAAACAAATCTTGAGTGCTTTTTGCAGAAAAATTTAGGGCTATAAGAATTGGGAAAGGAAGACGCAATATCCAAAAAGATCACAGGTCAGGCTGTGTCCCCAGACTCTCCATAACGGCACTGTCTAAAACAGCAGCCACGAGCCACATGTGGCTATCTAAATTACCAAGAAAATTAATTTAATTAAATACAATTTTAAAAATTCACCTCCTCACTCACACCAGCCACATTTCAAGTGCTCAACAGCCACATGTGGCTAGTGGCTTCCACACTAGACACTGCAGATATAGAACATTTCCATCATCACAGAAAGTTCTATTAGTGCTATTCTAGAACAGAGCTGTATCTCTTTCTGGTCCTTCTACTTGCCTCTCCCTTTCCTTTCTGTTCTCCTGGGATTTTGAATTATGAGTCCACATTCCCAAACTATTCAAATTATGGACAAGAACTTCAAATCCAAACTTGCAGTCATGACTGACTTGCTCTTCAACGGGGCAAGTAAATTCTGCTCAGTGATTTATGGTTGATAGCATCCATGGAGGAAGTTATAAAATGGATCTAGACAACACTGGCAGAGTTGGAGACCTGGCAGTTACTGTAAGGTTAAAGACGGTACCACACATCTGTTTCTAAAGAGCCCATCTTATCACATTTGTATAGTACCAGTTATTTATCCTCTGGGTTTCCATAAAAGGCAAAGGAGCAGGGGCTTGATAAGTCAATGTGCTATGTAACATTAAATAAGTTACTTGGATGATACAGTTGGATTAAAATTAGTAACACATGCCATGCATATTTTTTCCCAAAGAAAGCAAACAATATTCATATACTTAAAGAAATATCAGCATAGAAAAGCTGACTAAACTATGATACCTTCCTTACCAAATATCGAGCCAATTCCTTATCCCCTTAACAAATTCCCCATATAAACATGATTTCACTTGGAATTTCTCCTGAGTAATCAAATCAAACTCATTGACACAAACATTCCAGAGCAAATTAAAAACAAAAGTAAGAAGCTGTGTATGTGAGGGAGTGATTAGAAATCCTTAAGAAGATTAATGTTTTGATAACTTTCTCTGAAGTCAAGTATTTTAGGATTATCTTATTACTCTTTAAGTTTTCAAATTTTGATGAATGGATAAAGGTTTTAATTTTTTTATTTCTCATTACAATATATTCCAATGGCCAACACAATTTAGGACAATCAGCTTTTTAAAAAAAATAGAGATATCAACTAAGACTTCATTATGCTTTTAAAGGTTTTTACATGCCCATTCTTAGGTATTGTCTGATCCTCTGCAGCTGCTGGGTCCTTACCTTCAGGCTCTGCTCCCTAGAGCAAGGCAAAGATTAGCCCATATTTAGAGGAAGGTATAGAATGCCCTGTATGCAAGGTTCCATCTGTTGGCATGGATGCCCATAAAACATTTTAGTTCTCCATGAAGTCTAGGTGTGGGTTCATCTACTACTGAGTTCCAGACCAGACACCCCAAGTCTGATGTGCCAGAAACTTGGGCCCCTTGACATTTTCCAGCCTTTCTGTAGCTTCCTGTGCTGAGCTCTCCAAATGGTACATGAAGGAATTAAGAAGAAAGGTGAAAGTGTGAAGCAAGGGGGAACACATATGGAAGGGTTCCAGTGCCAGCAACCTATGGGTTGCCAGGACAAAGGAAAATGTACAGAAGGTGTGTCTAGAATGGTGAAATTGTTATAGGAGGAATCTAGAAGAAAGTAGGTCATCTCAGAGCCAAAGAATTTGTTGGAATTATGAGTTGTAAAATGATTTAGGGTAAAAGTTACAAGGAGTGTGAAGCTAGTAAAGATAACAGAGGTTGGAAAGGAAAGGGTGTGAAGATTAACTAGGGAATGTAGGGGGACAAACATGTGGGATAGGGAGGCAGACTTATTTGTGAAAATGATAACATCTGTTGTTATGTCTGAAAAACCGAAAATATTTTCATGCTATATGAATACTTCAGGAAAAGTATTCAATCTGATGACAAACTGGCAGCCAAAATTGATAGAGCATAAACCTTATTCTGGTCTATGTTTCAGCTCCAACGTCTACCTTGTTACTACTAACACATACATACAAAGGTACATACCTAAATATATCAAGTATTGTATAATAGGTAAACCGGAATGGAAGCATTATCAAGTAATAACCCCATCCAAGCAGCCCCTGAAATTCCAAAAACAAAGTTAGATATCATTCTCTCAATCCCTAATACCTTAATTGCTAGTTAAGATTTACATTCTTTTTTGTCCTTTTCTTGTAATTTCTCCCTCTGCAAAACAAGGTTCCCTTTTCCTGGCCCACCTCATCCTTCTTAAAAACCAACTACCTTTGACCTCACTTCATCTAATACTATTATATTTTTCTTTTATACAATAATTTTTGTATTAAATTTGCTTGAACACTTATTCTGCAGCTACTTACATACATTAGCTGTCAAATTCAGTTGCAAGTTTTCCTCTCTAAATCATATTCATTCTTTCCTTTTTAGACTTAATATATTAAAATGTGGTATATAGAAATAACAAGAAAGATAACCACTACTGCTACCTTGAACATTTGTATATAAATGACAAATAATTATATTAACCACAATTATAAATCTCCAAACAGCTGCTAATCTTGGTAATACTCTTAATTATTATTTTAACAGTGTTGATTACTGCTGCTCTTATTATTAATTAGCAAATATATAGGGCTCTATAGCTTACAAAACATTTCTTACACGGTATATTGTGTTAATCTGAGACCCTCTGTGTCCATAGCCAGGGAGCTCTAGAGCTCTGGAGCCCCATTAGTGGACATTAGGGTCCCAAACACATTCAAGCCCAAAACAACTGGAGAAACATTGGACACATACAGAACTATTCCTTTTTTTTTTAATTTAAAAAAGAAAAAAGTTTTCTTTTTCTTTTTTTTTTTTTTTGGCCACACCACACGGCTTGCAGGATCTTAGTTCCTTGACCAGGGATTGAACCTGGGCCCTCAGCACTGAAAGTGGAGTCCTAACCACTGGACCGCCAGGGAATTCCCTAGAACTACTCCTTGAATCATATAATTGCTCTAGGAATCTGTGCTGTTCTACTTCAGAATACCCCAAAACATCTACTTAGAAACTATTTTTAAAACATTATCAAGTACTCCACAAAAAGGAGTGATGGAGTAAATTCTAAATCCAATTATAAGAGGTGAGTGTAACTCCAAGAATAAGAAACTCCAAAAAGTTCTCTGGAGTGTTCACTATCAGTATACACACCTGACTTCCCTAATTTGACTGAATAATTTGAAGAGGGAAGAATGCCTCTTTATTCATCTCTAGATCCCCAACAGCAAAATATCAAGGACCTTGGAACACTCTTAAGTGCTTGCTGAATTTAACTGAACCACCTCCTCGCTGCTAGCCCTTCAAGACTAATTTCTCCCACAGAGATTACAAGTACTTCCCTAGAAGTAGCTTAAAATTAAGTAAAATGAAGCAACAAAGAATTCAGTAAACACTCTAACTTAAGAGTGGAAGATCTATTAAACACATAGCAAACATTTTTAGACATGTAAATACATGTAGATGAAGTGCTATAAACAAGGCACAGAAAACTCTTCAAATAACTGGCATGGAAACTGGAAAAAAAAAGGATACTTTCATTGGTTCATTAAGGAATAAAGGAAAAATGATAAACCCAATAAACCTACCAAGGAGCTAGGTCAAGCTAACAGCTTTATATTCTGAATATTCCTTTTGTTCCTATCATACAGAGATCAACATAAGCAAGTGAAAGAACTTTTAAAATAAAAAAGGGAGAAATTCCAGCTATGAAATAACTTGCCCTTGGTTGTGGTCTTGAAACAACATAGCTGTAGATCCTGTGGTCGGCTGTATTAACTTGCAAGGGTCGGGATGGTGGTGGGTTGAAAACACTTGGTACACCCTCTTGCTCGTTCAATCTGTCCTGTACAGCAGCCTGAGAAGAAAAGAATAGCAAGAACTTCAGTGATGCTCAAATCAACCTAGAAGAGATGAGACAACCATTGCTGGTGTTTCGAAATAGGTCACCAGGGAGTATATAATCATGAACCTTTCTTTAACTTGCTATGGTGGGAGGCAATGTGTGGTGATGGCTCCAGAATTCATACACAGTAGAGGAGTACTAGGAACTTGTCTGGAAGCTCACTGCTTTTATTAAGATGGTATGTGTTATTTAGGGTGGCTGGGATACAAGGTGCTTCACTGTACAAGCGTAAGGAAAACCATCCACAGAGAACACAGCAAAGCAGACTGTGTCCCCAGAGCTGTGCAATGGAGCAATCCTGATGGTTGGTGTTTGATGGAAGGCTTGGCTTTGGAGCAGAGAAACTTAGGTCTGAATCCTAGCTCCAGCACTCAGAAGAATTGCTTGGATTCTGTGCCTCAGTTTTTCATGTGCAAAATGAAGAAACAATACTTCTCAGGGTTAATTTGAAAAATTAATGAGGTGACCATACACAAAGATTCTAATATAATTCCTGGCAGACAGACGATCTTCAGTAAAAAGTCTCATTCCTTTCCTAACTCTGCCCCTGAAAATGGATATTTGTCCCACTGTAGTAAAAAAATTTGGCCTTACACAAGAGGAGGTCTGATCTCTGCCTTCGACTTCTGGAGATAATCTATGTCACACCTGATAAGAGTATCTTTGCTATGGGAACCTAGGGTAGGGCTGACCACCCTAGAAAGACCAACCATTTAATTTAGGCTGGGGATTTTGGGTAATGCAGTATCAGTCAACCTAGAGACTGAGTTCAATTACATAGGCAACCAATCAAATCAATCATGCCTATGCAATGAAGCCCCAGTGAAAACTCTGGACACTGAAGCTGAGGTGAGCTTCCCTGGTTGGTAATACTTCATGCATATTGTCACACACTTGTGCCAGGAGTGTAACATGTCCTGATTCCATGAGAGAAGTAAGGAATCTTTGTGTTTGGAACTCAAGACTCTGCACTAAGTGTCTCTTTCATTAGCTGATTTTAATCTGTATCCTTTCCCTGTAATACACTGTAACCATGAGTTATAATACCTTTCGGTGAGCTCTTCTAGTGAATTATCAAACCTGAAGGTGGTTTTAGGAACACCTTGAACTTGCAGTTGCTGTCAGAAGTGAGGGTAGGGACTTCCCTGCTGGCATAGTAGTTAAGATTCCGCCTGCCAGTGCAGGGGACACAGGTTCAAGCCCTGGTCCGGGAAGATCCCACATGCCACGGAGTAACTAAGCCCGTGCGCCACAACTACTGAGCCTGCACTCTAGAGCCCGCGAGCCACAACTACTGAGCCCATGTGCCACAACTACTGAAGTCCGTGCACCTAGAGCCCATGCTCCGCAACTAGAGAAGCCACCGCAATGAGAAGCCTGCGCACCACAACAAAAGAGTAGCCCCCTCTCAACACAACTAGAGAAAGCCCACGGGCAGCAACGAAGACCCAACGCAGCCATAAATGAATGAATAAATAAAATTAATTAATTAATTAAAAAAAAAGTGAGGGTGGTCTTTTGGAGGACTTGTGTGCCCTCCAACCTTGACAGTTGGCTTTAAACTTTGCCATATGGCTAACTTCATGTAGTCCTGTAGGTTTCATGTTTTCAAATATTAAGACACAATTCAATGGGGAAAGAATAGTCTTTCAACAAATGAGGCTGAGACAACTGGATATTCACATGCAAAATAATGAAGCTGACCCCCTAAATCACACTATATACAAAAACTAACTCAAAATACATCAAAGATTTAAATATAAGAGCTGAAATTATAAAACTCCAAAGAAAACACAGGTGAAAATCTTGTGACCTTGGATTAGGCAATGGTTTCTTAGATAAGACACTAAAAGCACAAGCAATAAGAGAAAAAAATAGATAACTGGACTTCATCACAACTGAAAACTTTTGTGCATCAAAGGACACTAACATAGAGTCAAAAGACAACCCCACAGAATGGGAGAAAATATTTACAAATCATATATCTGATAAGGGTCATCTAGTATCTACAGTATATATAAAGAACTTTTACAACTCATCATTGAAAAGACAAACAATCCAATTTAAAAATGGGCAAAGGATTTGAATAGACATCTCTCCAAAGGAGATAAACAAATGACCAAGAAGTATATAAAAAGATGTACTACATTATTAGCTATCAGAAAAATGCATATCAAAATCACAAGATACTACTTCATAACCACTAGAATGACTGTAATATAATAAAAGACAGATGTTACAAGTTGTAGGTGAGGATGTGGAAAAATTGGAACCATCATATACCATTGCTGGGAGTGTAAAATAGTGTAGCCTCTTTGGAAGCAGTCTGGCAGTTCTTCAAAAGGTTAAACATAGTTATCATATGATTCAGCAATTCCACTCCTAGATATATACCCAAGAGAAATGAAAACATATGTCCACACAAAAACTTGTACACTAATATCCACTGCAACATTAATGACAAGAACTGAAAGGGGAAACAATCCAAATGTTTATCAACTGATGAATGGATAAAGATATTGTGGTAGATTCATACAAGGAATATTATTTGATAATAAAAAATAAAGTATTGATACACGTTGTGACATGGATAAATCTTGAAAACGTTATGCTAAGTGAAATAAGCCAGACACGAAAAGACAAATATTGTCTGATTCCACTTATATGCGTATCTAGAATAGTCAAATTTTATAGTGACAGAAAGAGTTGCGGTTACCAGAGGCTGGGTGGAGACAGTAATGGGAAGTAATTGTTTAATGCGTATAGAGTTTCAGTTTGGGACGATGAAAAAGTTCTAAAGATGGATAGTGGTGGGACTTCCCTGGTGGCGCAGTGGTTAAGAATCTGCCTGCCAATGCAGGGGACATTCAATCCCTGGTCCGGGAAGATCCCACATGCCACGGAGCAACTAAATCCCTGTGCCACAGCTACTGAGCCCGCGCACCACAACTACTGAAGTCCGCATGCCTAGAGCCTGTGCTCCACAACGAGAAGCCACCACAATGAGAAGCACGCACACCACAACGAAGGGTAGCCCCTGCTCACCACAACTAGAGAAAGCCCACGCGCAGCAACAAAGACCCAATGTAGCCAAAAATAAATTAAAGAAAAAAAGATGGATAGTGGTAACTGTTGAACAACAATGTAAATGTAATTAAATTAATGCCACTAAATTGTAATGCCACTTAAAAATGGTTAAAATGGCAAACTACATACCTGGGTGAAGCCAGATTTTCTTCACATACTTCAACTAAAACTACGTATCACAAAAGATTACAAGCAGGAGTGAATATGAAAATCCAGCTGTTTTCTATTAACCCAGACAAAAAAGTCTGCAAACATTAATGTTAACATGTAATGACTTTATTTATTTATTATTATTTAAAAAAAATTTTTGGCATTTGGTCTTCGTTGCTGCACGAGACTTTCACTAGTTGCGGCGAGCGGGGGCTACTCTTCATTGCAGTATGCGGGCTTCTCATTGTGGTGGCTTCTCTTGTTGCAGAGCACGGGCTCTAGAGCACGGGCTCAGCAGTTGTGGAGCACAGGCTTAGTTGCTCCGCGGCATGTGGGATCATCCAGACCAGAGATCAAACCGATGTCCCCTGCACTGCCAGGTGGATTCTTAACCACTGCGCCACCAGCGAAATCCCGAGTTTATTATTTTTAAAGTGAATTAATAAACAGAACAATTTCAGTTTTAATTTGTCATATGGTAATAGATATCAATAGATACAGTCCATATAAATAGAAGCTCTTTGGAGAAAAATATACATATTTTTAGACAGGCACAAAAATATCTGGGAAAAAAGCAAAAGAAATTGTTAATATTGCTATGTTGGGTGTGCAGGACTGAGAAACAGTGGTAGGCAAATGATCTGAGCAGGATTTTTTTCATATTTAATCTTAGGCTTTGTTTGAACTTCATGTTGCTGCAAATGGCATTATTTCATTCTTTTTTATGGCTGAGTAGTATCCCATTGTATATATACACGACATCTTCTTTATCCATTTATCTGTCAATGGACATTTAGGTTGTTTCTTGGCTATTGTGAATAGTGCTGCTTATGAACACAGGGGTGCATGCATCTTTCTGAATTATAGTTTTATCTGGATATGGACCCAGGAATGGGATTGCTAGATCGCACAGTAATTCTATTTTTAGTTTTCTGAGGAACCTCCACATTGTTTTCCACAGTGACTGCACATTGTTTTCCACAGTGACTGCACCAACTTACATTCCCACCAACAGTGTAGGAGGTTCCCTTTTCTCCACACCCTCTCCAGCATTTGTTTTTTGTAGATTTTTTAATGATAGCCATTCTGACCGGTGTAAGATAGTACCTCATTGCAGTTTTGATTTGCATTTCTCTAATAATTAGTGATGTTGAGCATCTTTTCATGTGCCTATTGGCCACCATCTGTATGTCTTCAAATGACAGTTATCTTTATGTATTATTTTTATGAGTTACTAAAAGTGAAAAAATGTAAATATAGCATAATCCCATTTGTGTAATAAGAAAATTATATTTAAACCTATATAGCCATATAAACTAACAAAAATAGTCTGAAAGGATATACACTAAAATTTAACACTAGCTATCCATGAAATGATGGGATTAAGGGTGAGCATTTTCTTCTTAACACTGGAATTCTTTTCCTGTGTGGGTGCATGGGTATTTTTGCAACAAGTTTTTAATATTTCTATATGTCATTTCATGTTAAAGCATGGCTGACATTATACCAGATTAGTTGTAAAACAATAAATAAATAAAGCAGGGGCAGCAATAGTAATAAACCAAATTAGAATTTAAAGTAAAAAGCATCATCTGATATTAACAAAGGATATGTTATTACAAGAAAGTTCTAATGGCCACGGGTCTTCATGCATCAAATAAAATAGTCAAACTATATAAAAGTTAGAACATCTCCCCCACCAAATAAACACAGAATTTATTAATGCATTTTATTTGCACCATGTACTGTCTTCCCACAGCATATAGAAAAGCATTCTCTTTGATATATTTGTTATTAACATTGGGAAAGTTAATATTATCAGCACACTAAGCAGAGGTGTATATGTAAGAAAGTCTGGAAGGACATATAATATACTAAAACATCAAAAGTAGTTATCTCAAGTATGGTTATTAAGAACTTTAATTTTCAACTTTATAAACTCTTAAATTGTTTGTAGACATGTATTGGTTTTGTAATCAGGAAAAAACAAAGATATTACCAATGAAAAATAAAGAAATCTATAAAACCACATTCAAGTTCATCACGTCAAGTAGTCTTATTAAGTAACCAGAAAAAAAAGAAACAGCAGATTTTAATTGTACATTTAATAAGCTTGATTGAATACAGACACCAAACCTTCATCCCACAAAAAACACATTCCTTGACAACCACTGTTGTCGATAGTGGTTACTTCTAGGAAAGAAGGGAAAGAAAGGGAGGGGGTGCAGACAGGATGACATGCAAGCAACTGACAATGGGGGCTTCAATTTTATCTATATTTGTTTAAGAGAAATTTGAAACAAGTATTGCAAAATGCCTGCTTTCAGGAGCTGGATAGTAGGTACATGGTGGCTCCTTTTATCTCTATATTTTTCTCTAAATTTTAAGAATTTAATTTTTTAAAAATATATATTTTATAATGTTATTAAATGACAAGGACCTTAATATATAAATATTAAATTATATAAATAAAATGAAAGATTAATATGAAAAGGATAAACAAAAAAAAACAAGCTACTAGGAATTCCAAATATGTTTCTAAATAACTCTTGGGCCAAAGAAGAAAATGAAAAACTTTTAAAATACAGTTTCAGAAGAAAATTCACAGCCTTAAATGCAAGAAAGAGTACAAATAAAGCTGCAAAAATCATAATGCTAAAAAAAAGGAACGTAAACCTACAAAAGTATGAAAAAATACATTAAAGAGAGATTTTGCTTAATAAACAGAAAAAAGGAACTGATAAATATAAGAGCTTTTTATAAACAAAACAAATAAAATAAACTAGTCTCCAGCAAGTCTTGTTTTTAAAAAGAAAATAAGCATAATAAAAACAATGAGAAGAGAGGATAATAGAACAGACACAGAAGAGAGTAAATGATATGCTGCTTTGTATAGCCTATGCTAAATAACCTGGAAATCTCTAAGAAAAAAGCATCTTCTAAGAAAGCTTATCAACAAATAGATTATGAATAATGGGGAAACCATGAAGAAGTCAATAAAGAACAGGCAGAAATAAGTTTTCAAGTGCTTTCTTTAAAATCTATGCTATCTAGGCTTCTCAACTCATTTTATCAAGTCAGTCATTTTATAAAGCCAGCATATGCTTGAAATCAAAGCCTAACAAGGAGACAACACCAGAGTATCATACAGAGCAACATCATTCCCTCTGCCTAAAACGCATTCCCCTTAAATGTGCACATTCGTTATTCCTTTTCATCATTCAGGTGTCAGCTCAAATATAACCTCCCCAGAAAGGCCTTACTTGACCACCCTATTAAAATAACTTTCCTGATCCTCTTTGTTCTATTTTCTATACTCATCTTATTCATAGCATTTACTGCAAAGTTAAATTACCTAGAATTAAGCTCCATGAGAGTAGGGACTTCGTCTTATTTGCTGGCATAGTACCAGAGCCTAGAATTTAATTGCTCAAAAATAGTGCTGAATAACTAAATATCACTTAGGAGTATATTTTCAGAAATCCAGCACCCTATTCAAATAATATACCATAATTAAACAGTAATTTCAACAGATATCAAAAGGGTGCTTGATTAAATTCAGCATCCACTCTTGATATATATTAATATACCAAGAATGGAAGAAGAGTCAATAAATATTTGAGAGCCTAAGACATACTAGGATCAAATTTATATGCTGGGAATACAGCAGTTAACAAAACCAAAAGAACTCTGCTCTCATGGAGCTTATTACATTCTAGTAGTTCTATCTCAAAATAATAACGTAACCAGAAACATACCTGATAATAAAACATCACAGGCATTATAGTGAGGACAAGATGTCTGCTATTACCATTATTAATTGAGACTGCTCTGAAGTTCTAGCCAATTCAATATCAAAAAAACCGAAAGATCCATATACTGAAAAAAAAAATCATGCAGTTGCAGATGACACAACTATCTAGAAAATCCAAAAGAATAAATTATAAAATATGTAAGAAAAAGGTTCACATGATGGTATCTGGTTACAAATCAAATATTTAAAAACCAGTATTTTTCTCGAAGAGTAATTAAGAAAAAATAAAGAGAGAGGGACACTATACTGAGAGATTTGGTCACAATCTTTTCTATGATTTTATAAACTTTGATCATAAAACTCACCTTTCTCACAAATTTATTTTTAAAGACTAAAGAGCTGTAAATTTGAAAAAACATCTATTGAGAGAAGATTCCTGCTGTGAAAAAAAATACGTGTCACCTGCCATCCACTGACAATTCCACCCAGAAGCAGGCGTCCAGACAGCCCTGCGTGGTGACTGCAGGCTCCTTTGTGATAGCAAGACAGTAGAGAAAGGAAAAGCCTTAACAGGGCGGTGGGGTTTTTTAATGGTATACTCATAGAGGAGACCTGCTACATAGGATGAATGAACCGAGCTAAAATGTATCCAAAATGGCTAAATCTCAAAACTTAACATGGATTGCAAAAGGAGGGACTTTGCAGAAAAGGTACAGTTTGTTACCTTTCACAAAAATTTTCAGACATTCATAAAAAAACAAAGAAACAAACAAAAAAAACACGTGTCTTTGAGATTTGTTATCAGACCAGGGAAAAAGAAATATAAGTAAGCTCACAATGAATCCTATTATACCTCTATGTTCCAGTTATGCTGTTCCAAGGTATGGCGACATTGATCCATAGATTCTATGCCAGTCAGATCCTGAAAGATTAAAAACAAAAAGTTACTTAGGGAAAAACTAACAGTACATATTGGATATTTTTACTCCTAATAGAATACTTATGAATACCGCTGGGAAAATAAAGTTTTGAAGGCAGATATTCAAGTATGGTAAAATGTCACTATTCAGAATTTATTCAGTCAGTTATTGTAGATGTTACTCCCATACAACAACAAAAAAATGAAAATTCCTTGTCTTTTAAAACTTCAAGGCTTTCAAGACTACTTGATCAAAATCAATATTCTCTCAAATTCAAGTTTAAAAAATGAAAGACTTCTTCAACCTCTGCGCCCAGCAAAATAGTCTTTAATGCTAAACATCTATTGTTTATCATACTGATATAAAAATGCAGGTTTTCTGCAAATGTAATGCCTTTCACTAACTTACATCATTTTACCTATTAGCTTATAATTCAAAATGTGTAAAACTTTTTATCAAAGGAAGTCTGTAATTCAGATGCTTCCCTCCAATATGTACTTTCCCTACTCCCTTCTCCTTGTACTATTCTCAGGTTTCACTTTGTCTATGACCAAATTTCCTTCTCTGGCTCTTCTCCTATCCCCTCTAAATGTAGAAATTTCCCTAAGGATGTGTCCTTGGCTTTTGCCTCTTCCTGGCAATCCTCAATGACCCTTTCTACTCAAATGACTCATAAATTTCTGGACCTGTCACCTTTTCTGAAGTTTAGCAGCATGTTTCCAATAGCCTATTCAACATTTCTACCTAGATGTGGCACCAGTACCACAAATGCATCATTTAAAACCACTGTATGTGTTAATGACATCACCACCTTCCAAAATATACAGGCAAATATGACATCTGGAACCTCAGCCTCATCTTTGAGTACTCTATCCCTTGAACTACATACTTCATCAGTAATCAAGTTCTGACTGTTTTCTATATCTATAATCACATTTCCATTCCCTGAGCCGGCATCTTCAATCAAGCTTTAATGACACCTCAAGTGAATTGTCAAAATAATTAATTTCTCCTCCTCTTTCTAACTCTTCCCCACCTCCCCTGGTCTCCCCACTCCCCTGTGTGTGTGTTATTTCTCTGCTCAAATGTTTTCAGCTGACTGGATAATAAAATCCAAAATCCTTAGCTTGGCATTCAATTGTTTCTATAATGTGGCCCCAACCTAGCTTTCTACATTATTTTCTATTTCCCTTTAGGTGTCCGATGCTCAACAAATCTAACAGCTTACGTGTACACCTAATGACCAGAATTTCCACAGAGCTAAATTCTAGCCTTGCTTCAAGGTCTAATACAAAAGCCAAACCCATCCATCCATCCTTTCATGCAACACATGTCTACTGTTTATTTCCTATTCTGTGTATTACTTACTATGTCCAGGGATATAGGGATGAATACAATACAGTCTCTATCCTCAAGAAATTCCTCTTAATAACCAGCAAGCAACAGGAAAAAGAGATTGATCTCAACCTGCTAAGAATGTCATAACATGTACTGGTGAGTCAGGAGCCTGAGATTCTCGCTTTGGTTCTGTGCCCTGTGATCAGTGACCAAACATGTTTTAATTCTAGCTTCCTTTATGTACAACGTGAGGGATTTAATTTGGACTATTTGGATATCCTTTCCAAAGCTTAGAAGAAAAAAACCAAAAACTGAACTTTGCATTCTTTAGGTATGCAGTCGTTTATTTTTTTTAATTACACAAGTAGTATAGAAACTTTGCTTTTTTCTTTAAACTGAACTATTTATTTATGGCTGCGTTGGTTCTTTGTTGCTGCGCGCCGGCTTTCTCTAGTTGCGGCGAGTGGGGGCTACTCTTCGTTGCGGTGCATAGGCTTCTCATTGTGGTGGCTTCTCTTGTTGTGGAGCACAGGCTCTAGGTGTGCAGGCTTCAGTAGTTGTGGCTTACGGGCTCAGTAGTTGTGGTTTGTGGGGTCTAGAGAGCAGGTTCAGTATTTGTGGTGCATGGGCTTAGTTGCTCCGTGGCACATGGGATGTTCCTGGACCAGGGCTCGAACCCGTGTCCCCTGCATTGGCAGGCGGATTCTTAACCACTGTGACACCAGGGAAGTCCCTGCTAATATATTTTTATGTTTAAAATACTACAAAATTTTCAATACTGCAATTGGAAAGCTCTGTTAAGAACTCTAGAGCTCTATTAAGAACCACTGGCTTTGACAGCTCTGACAATGTGGATTTTTTCCTGACCCCTGCGGGCCTCTTACCAGTTTGGCTATTGCCTTCTGGCTTATAATAGGATCGCCTTTAACTTTTGATTTCCTTACAGCCCATTGCAGATAACTGGGATGTCCAGGGTTCCACTCCCTCTCTGTACATTCTCTTTAAGAATTGGGACTTTACTTTTACCTTCTTCTCAGGGTATGAATGACTACTCTGTCTTTACCAAAAATGTTTTCTACCTCTCTTATGAACCTATTATTTTCTATCAGTTATTATGACTATTTACACTCATTCTACTGCCTTATCAGAGGATACATGCTCCTTAAGGGCAGTGTCTGTGATTCATCTCTATATAATGCTCCCCAATACCTAGCACACAGTTAAGGGCTTAAAAGGCTGCAGAAAAAGTCTGTCCGAGTTAAAAAGACCTTTTAGTATAAGCTTCAATAATCATAGCTACTAAAGTGAAATCCTCTAGAAAATGTCACCAAAACTCATGGTATATTAATACCCTGGGGTTTTAATTAAACTCTATCTAGTCAGAACTAGATGCTAAGCGGGCTGTTAAAAATACATATTTGCAGAATCTTCCTGGAGATCAATAAGTCAGGGATGGAGCCAAGGAATCAGTGGGTTTTTTGAAAAGCTCCTCAGTTGATTCTAATGTACAGTCAGGCCAGGAAATCCATGGTACTGTACAATTCTAAGTGGGACCAGAGATTATACGTCACTTATTAAAATAACTTTTTAAAAAAGGGGTTATGAACACTGTAGGAGAGAACAATCAGGGTAACTGTACATCTTCAGTATACTGAAATACTTAACCTAATGCAAGCAAAACCCTTTTATTGTATAAGTAGTGAATCAGGGTAAACTAGAAGCCCAACTTGAATAAGCCTGCTTTTCAGTCACTACTGATGAGTATTAAAAACATGCACTAGCAATATGCTAGGAAAGGACTATTCATATATCAACAAATATTAACTGATCTGGTATTCTAGATATCCAGGATACAAATACAGTCCCTGCACTCATTAGGCTTGTATCCTACTAGAGAGAGACTGAGCAAAACAAACCACACACATAGAGAAAATAAATGAACAAAAATTTAGGCTGGGGGATTCCTCAGGATACAGTGCTCAAAGGACTCTCCAAGGAGATAACATTTCAGGAGAGACCTGATGAAAGATAAGGGTCCAGTCATGGGAAAATATGTGGGAAGACTATTCCAGGCAGAAGGACAAATGCAAAAACTCTGAGACAAATGGATACATGACACTATGCATTTGTCAAAACCCACAGAACTTTACAGCAGAGTGAACCTTAATGTACAGAAATTTAAAAAATAATTTAGAAGGTGAGAGGATCCCAGGATGGAACACAGACTGTGACAAAATAATCTAATTGTATTAAAAATATATGAAACAACCTCACTGAATGGGGTGGGAGGAAAAGGTGTTAACCTAAAACTCTGGAAATGAGTGAAGTCTGTAAGACTAAAGGCAAAAGGAACTGCACACAAGCACTGTGCTCTAGCTGACAGAGTTGGTTCACTGTATATGTTCATTCTGAAGCACTATATCCATATACTTATACTGGAAATGAACAATAAAACAGAGAGTGGGAGCCAGTTTTCTCATTGTTGAAGTGGGAAGTTGCAGATAGTCGAGGGGAGAAGGCTGGAATGATCCATGTGGGTGAGAGTTGGAAACATCTGAATCAACTCATTTTTAAGTTTAATTTAGACAGATGGCTGCATATAGAACTAGTTAGCTTAGTATACACACGTATGTCTTTGCTCTATCAGCTGAGAGGGCCTAGAGGCAACAACACACACCCCAATAGCAAGCACACATAATGCCCAGATTCTGGTTTATAATACTGTTCTCCAATAAAAGGAACCAGGTTCCTTGGAGAAATGGCTAATTCTAGGACTGGAGCAAAAAATACACAAGATGAGCCTGGAGAATCCTGTAGTTCCAGAAAGTAAAGGAGTGCTCAAAAAACCCCATAATGATGGGAATATATCAAAGTGATACAGGAATCAACTGAAAGAGCTCCCAATGGCCAAAGCTGGTACAATTTGAGCAAGAAAATAAAGTAGTAATAGGTTATAATCCAAAATACAAAATAAACATCCTTGAGTCCATATGAACAGAAATACATGACTGAATAAATAAATAAATGGGGGAGAATAGACAAATCCTGTGCAGAATTCCAAATAACTATGTAGATACTTTGCCTTCTAGGAGGTGGAACATAACTCTTCACTCCTTAGGTATGTATGGGCTGTGCATAGTGACTTCCTTCCAAAGAGTACAGTACGGAAAAGGAGGAAAAAAGATTAACTTCATAGTGGAGAAACCTGACAAACACTACCTGAGCAAGATGATCAAGGTCAACATCAATAGCGATAAATCCTGTTGATAATATGTACCCTTGATAAAATGTAATGAAAAGGCACTTTACCTCTGTGGTCTTCCTCCCCAAACCCCAAACTCCAGCCTCATCATGAGAAAAACATCACAAAAATCCCAATTGAGGGACAACCCACAAAATACATGACCAGTGCTCCTCAAACTGTCAAGGTCATCAAAAACCAGGAAAAGTCTGAGAAACTGTCACAGGCAAGAGGAGCCTAAGAAGGCACAGTCACTAAATGTAAGATGGGATCCCAGAACAGAAAAAGGACATTAGGTAAAAACTAAAGAAATCTGAATAAAGTGTGGACTTTAGTTAATAATAATGCAATAATACTGGTTCATTAATTGTGACAAATGTACCAAACTAGTATGTAAGATGTTAATAAGGAACACTGAGTGAAGGTATATGGGAAGTCTGCATACTATTTTTAAAAGTTTTCTGTAAATCTATTCTAAAATAAAAAGTTTATTTAAAAAGTGGAAAAACAGCACTTCCCTGGTGGCACAGTGGTTAACAATCCGCTTGCCAATGCAGGGGCCATGGGTTCGAGCCCTGGTCCAGGAAGATCCCACATGCTGTGGAGCAACTAAGCCTGTGCACCACAACTACTGAACCTGCGCTCTAGAGCCTGCGAGCCACAACTATTGAGCCCACGTGCCACAACTAATGAAGCCTGCGCACCTAGAGCCCATGCTCCATAACAAGAGAAGCCACTGCAATGAGAAGCCCGCGCACCGCAACGAAAAGTAGCTCCCGCTCACCCCAACTAGAGAAAGCCTGTGCGCAACGAAGACCCAACACAGCCAAAAAAAAAAGTGGAAAAACAAAACAAAACTGGGGTGGGAGAGACACATCTGAGACAGAACAAGCTTGGCAAGTTGGCAGATAAGGTCTGAGAAGTAGGCAGGGTAGGGAAAGTTCATCTAGGGTCGTGTTTCTCAACCCTGCTTGCACATCAGAAGCATCCAAGGGGAATCTACAGCTATCTAGACACCTCCCCCCCCACAAAAGCAATTTAATCAGATTCTCTGAATATGCAGGCTAGGCACAGGTAAATTTTTTCCTGGAAGGGAAGGAGCTTCCAGCTGAGTCTAATGTACAGTCAGAGTTGAGAATCACTAACCCAGAGCCTTACTTCTAAGTTCAGCAGGAGTGTCATGACCATATGTAGCCAGTCATTCTGGCTGCTTTGTGAATTAATTGTAGAGGGCATGACAGAGAGCAAGAAACAGCAAGGAGACTATACAGGAATCCTAGGGAAAGAGAATGCTGGTTTAGCATAAGATCGTAGCAGTGAAAAGGGAACTAAGAGGATAGATTGAGGTTATATTGTAAAGACAGAGCCAAGAAGATTGGATAATATGTGGAAGTAGAAGAGAAATATTAAGATACAGTGTTCAAAAAAATTAGGAGGAAAAGTGGAAACAGACCGCCAAAGATGAATGCACTCTTATTCATTATATCATGATGCTAAATGCATCGTGCGGGAATGGATTTCCTGACCTCAAAGCTAGCCAACAGGATCCAAAAATGAAAAACATGCCGAACTCATCTGGCACTCACTGTCTGAAAACAGATGCAACTCATAACCTAGACATGGGTTGGCTACCTGGGTTTTCTCTCAGTTTTGTACTTAAAAAAACCTAGTATAAGTTAGGTTAAGACAGTTTAAATACTAGAGAAAGATGAGGAAGGGAGAGGTTTCCCTGTGGTCACAACCACTACCACTTCCCTGTATTCCAAGAAAAGGATTTAGAGTTTTGATTCAATCTCCTTTCCAAACTTAAAAACAAACAAACAAAAACAAACATACAGGGGGAACTGATTAATGGTCTTTGCTTCTCCTTTCTAGACTGTAAGCATCTTGACAAAAATCCATTCACCTTCGCTTTCTGATCTTCGTAGGACTCTTCTGGTGTTTTCTCTCCTGGCTTGGGAACCAATCTTTCCACCCCATTCTTTCCACTAACAAGCCCCACCTTTCACACATCACTGCATACAGTCAAGGTTTGGGGAGATTTCTCAATTTTCTCTTCTCCATGAGAGTCTTCTCTCCAGGATATGCACAAATTTGAGCATTCTTACTTATTATACCAAGTACTCCTTTATGCATTAGTCTCCATAACCCATTTTAATGATTATATAATATTCTAATTGGCTAAAACAATTTACATATAGATTTTGCAACTGCTTCTGATGTTCTGTTATTAAAACAGCACTTTGATGAACATTTCTGTTTATAAAGTTTCTCTGTATTTAGGCTTTTACCCCTTAGGATCCAGTTAAAATTATGGGCCAAGGAATATACATTTTTCCCCCCACATTCTCAGTTTTCCCTGAGAGGAATATACATATTTTTATGTTCTTGATACATACTGCTAAAATGCACTTTAAAAGGACTATTCCAATTTACATTAAATAGGGCTGGTTTCAACGTGAGTCAAAAACTAAATATGTGTCCCATAAAAAACTAAATATGTGTCAAGCCAATAGTCATTTCGGTGCCAATTAAGCTTTGCAATGCCAGCTTTGTTCAAAAAGAAAGAATATTACAGGTTTGGCTGGAGACACTGTATTAGCTTTGCTACCAATTCTCTCCTCAGCAATAACATGTTTGGCTATAAGCACTTACAGAAGAGAGATGAAACACAGAAGCTGAGGGAATTTTATATTTAATAACCTCAGTCATTGGTTTCAAGCTCCTCCCAAACTAATTTCTTTAGAACTCAGCAGGCTGTAATTCTTTTAATAGGAACTTGCTTTTGCAAAGAGAACCCATTTATCTCTATATCCCCTAGACCTAGTGTAGTGCCTTAGCATACAGTAGAAAATGTTTAAATGAACATCTTGCCCTCACGCCAATGATCAACTTTTACTTCTTTATCTCTCTCTAGTTTTTAAACATTGTTCTTTTCATTATCACTCATTTATTCCTACTTTGTGTAAGGAGCTATACAGTTTCCTCAACAATCCCATGAGATAGTGCCATCATACCCATTATCAGTTGAGAATATCGAGACTCTTTAAAAAGAATTATGTGGAAGACACCGCGCACTAATTCAGGTACACAGTAAGTGATCAATAAAGGTTAGCTAAATCTGTAATTTCACCTAACTGGCCTGCTCTTCAGAACTCTGGTTTACATTCAGATCTACTGACATCTGAGGTGATCTGAGATGGTACTGGACAAAACAGCTTCAAGGAGTAGAAAGTTTAACTTTGGCACCTCCTTCTCCCTCTAATCTTTCAGGACCAGTGTGTACCACAAATCCCCTATTCAGGCAGGCCCATCCAAGTCTGTCTCACTGAGAAATATCCCTTGTTCCAAGATGATCTCTCCCTTCCGCCTCCCCTCAAAGCTCTCAAAGCTAACTCCTCTTCAATGAATTGCCCTCCCAAGGATTTAGCATAATATTACATTTAGTTACATCAATTTACACAAATGTAACAGACTGACAGCATTAGTAGGAGAAAGGAAGTACTTATCTTTAGGGCAAAAAAGACCCAGAACCCCAATCAATCTCTAACTAGCAAAATGCATAGGGGAGATTGGAGGGATGTGCGTGAACCATTCTATATCCTTCTCCTATTCCAACCTTAGTCTAACTTCCTCCTCCCAAATCAGATGACAGTAGGATGTCAACACCACTTGGCAACCTACATCTGAAATATTGTGATCCTCGATCTATCTTTTGCTTAAGTATAACTCAAGGAAGGTACCACAAACAACAGACGTACAGTGTTGTAACCAGATGTCTCATTCGACTATTTGGATAGGGATTGGGTAACTAGAGTTAATCACTCTACAGTAATCACTAGAGAGCTTTCCTAAGAAGTGTTTCTTTCCACACCTCATCTGTTTATTATACTAACAAACACTGCAGGAGGTTGAGTTGAAATCTAAGTACTCTCTAAATTCCACTTGGCTTGTTGGCTCTAGCTTGTTGAGGATGCATATTTTAACTTGTTTTCAGTTATTCCCAGAGAGAAACTTGGGAAAAAGCAGAGATCTTTGTTCTCTCTTTCCTGCAACACAGATAGCTTTGCTTTATGCAATAAGCAGTATGCTCTCACTAGTAGTGGCAGGAGAAATGGAATTTGAAGTCCTTTAAGGAAGTGAAGTGATCACACCTCGGCTCTAATCTGTAACTAAAGCTCTTACACTCAGATCTTTATTATTCACATTTAATTACTGATTTACCAAATTAAATACCAGCGGCTTCCATTTCCTAAGCACCTATTACTATGTAATAGGCAATGTAAGTAATAAAGCCCTCATTTTCACCGAGAAACCCAAGGATTCAAGAGGTTATATACTTTGTGTAAGAATATCCTCGTTTAAGAATAATGATAAGTGGTGGAGCCAAGACTGAAACCTAGAATAACTATGTCCAAAGTCCAGGTTGTCTCCTATGCTATACTGTCTCCCATTATTTAACTAACATCTTAGAAAACAAGAAGTTTTCAATAAATTCTCAATTTGGAAAATTTCAACAAAATTTTCATTCAACTGAGAATAAAACATCTGGAATTTTTCCAATTTTCACATTAAAGAGTAAAGATAAATTGAGGACAATATTTCAACCCCTCATTTTGCATAAAAGGAAACTGAGGCTTAGCAAAGTGAACAAGCTTTCCCAAGTCACAGAGCATGAGGGTGGCAGAATTGTCCAGTCTTCTTATTCCCAGTCTCTTCTATCATCACTGTACCTACTGGTAGCTAAGAAACAGCTCATAGATGTACATAAAATTTTTCTCCTTTATACCCAGAGTCAACAGTTAAGTTTTGTTATTTTGAGTTTGGTGTCAGATAAGACTGGAAAATGCTGCTTATCAAATCCCCTTTCTGGAAATTCCCAATACATCTTTTAAAGGCTTTGAAAAGTCCTGCCTTTAGCTAAAAAGAAAAAAAAAATTTAACTTCACCTAAAGGAAGGTCTTATCCAAGCAATTAAGAGTAGGTGGAATAAGTGGTGGAGCTTTGTTGGAAATTTAGAAGACACCAGAATCTTGAATAATCCTTCATTCTAATTCTACTAGCTGGGTGAACTTAGGCATCTTTCTGAGGTTCAGTTTCTTTTTTTTTTTTTTAATTTATTTTTGGCTGTGTTGGGTCTTTGTCGCTGTGCAGGGGCTTTCTCTAGTTGCGGCAAGCAGGGGCTACTCTTCATTGTGGTGCGCGGGCTTCTCATTGCGGTGGCTATTCTTGTTGAGGAGCATGGGCTCTAGGTGCGTGGGCTTCAGCAGTTGTGACACGCAGGCTCAGTAGTTGTGGCTCGCGGGCTCTAGAGCGTGGGCTCAGTAGTTGTGGTGCATGGGCTTAGTTGCTCCGTGGCATGTGGGATCTTCCTGGACCAGGGATCGAACCCATGTCCCCTGCATTGGCAGGCGGATTCTTAACCATTGCGCCACCAGGGAAGTCACAAGGTTGTTTCCTTATTGGTAAAATGGAAATTAAAATACTAATTAACCCACTGGGTTGTAAAGATTAAGTATAGAATGCTCAATTTAGCTATTATTTTTAAGAAACATGAAGGAAACATTAAAAATGAGAATGTTATAATGAAACTGTACTTAGTTCATGTGGACAAGGAAGACATCTGTACATCAACTAAGATGACCATGTGGATTTTTTCCCTTCATTATTTAATGTGGAATATTACACGGATAGAATTTCATATGTTGAAGCATTCTTGGCATTCCAGAGATAAATCCCACTTGGTTATGGTGTATAATCCTTTTAATATGCTGCTGAATTCAGTTTGCTAGTATTTGGTCAAGGATTTTTGCATTAATGTTTATAAGGGATATTGGTCTGTAGTTTTTTAGCGGTATCTGGGTATGGCGGTAATGCTGGCTTCAAAGAATGAGTTAGAAAGTGTTCCCTCCTTTTCAATGTTTTAAAAAAGTTGGAGAAGGACTGGAATTAGTTCTTTAAATTTGTTTGGTAGAATTCACCAGTGAAGCCATCAGGTTCAAGGCATTTCTTTGTTGGGAGATTTTTGATTATGGATTCAATCTCCTTACTGGTTATAGGTCTATTCAGATTTTCTATTTCTTTGTGATTTAGTCTTGGTAGGTTTTGTATTTCTAGGAATTTGTCTATCTCATCTAGGTTATCTAATTTTTTGGCATACAATTGTTCACAGTACTCTCTTCTAATCATTTTTTTCTTCTGTAGAATTGGTAATAATGTCTCCATTTTCATTTCTGTTTAGTAATCTGAACCTTTTCTTTTTCTTAGTCCACCTAGCTAAAGGTTTGTCAATTCTGTTGATTTCAAAGAACCGATTTTTGGTTTCATTGATTTTTCTATTCTCTGTGTTGTTTACCTAGGCTCTGTTCCTTATATTACCTTCCTTCTGCTAGCTCTGAGTTTAGTTTGTTCTTTTCCTTCTAGTCCCTTAAGTTATACAGTTAGGTTGTTGATTTAAGATCTTTTGTGTTTAAAAATTTTTTTTTATTTTTTGGCCACACCGCGTGGCATGCGGGATCTTAGTTCCCCGACCAGGGATCAAACCTGTGCCCCCTGCACGGGAAGCACGGAGTCTTAACCACTGGACCACCAGGGAAGACCCTTTTATTATTATTTTTTATTTTATTTAAGATCTTTTGTGTTTTTTAACATTTGTGTTTAATAGCTACCAATGCCCCCACCACTCCCCAAGCATTTCTTGCTGCATCCCGTAAGTTTTGGCGTGTTGTGTTTTCATTTATCTCTACATATTTTCTAATTTTCCTTGTGATTACTTCTTTGATCCATTGGTTATTTAAGAGTGTGTTGTTTACATACATTTGTGAATCTTCCAGTTTTACTTTTGTTATTAATTTCTACCTTAATTTCATTGTGGTTTGAGAAGCTACTTTGTATGATAGCTAGCTATTAAAATCAATTGAGACATAACTTCTTATATGTAGAAAACTCTAAAGACCGCCCCCCATCCCTGTTAGAACTAATAAATGAATTCAACAAAGTAGCAGGATACAAAGTCAACACACAAGTTTCAGTTGCATTTCTTTACACTAACAATGAACACTCTAAAAATGAAAGTAAGAAAACAATTCCATTTACAATGGCATCAAAAAGAATACTGTGAATTAACTGAGGAGGTGAAAGACTTGTACAATGAAAACTACAAAACACTGCTGAAAGAAATTAAAGACCTACATAAATGGAAAGACACCCAGTGTTCGTGGATTGGAAGACAATACTGTTAAAAACCCAAAGTGAGCTACAGATTCAGAGCAGTCCCTATCAAAATCCCAATGCCTTTTTTTTTTTTTTTTGCAGAAATAGAAAAACCAACCTTAAAACTCATATGGAATCTCAAGGGACCCGAAGAGCCAAAACAATCTTGAAAAAGAACAAAGCTAGAGGACTCACACCTCCTGATTTCAAAACTTACTATAAAGTTACAGTAATCAAAACAATGTGGTACTGACACAAAGATAATCAAAACAATGTGGTACGGACACAAAGACAGACATATAGGCCAATGGAATGGAATAGAGTCCAGAAATAAACTCTTGCATATATGGTAAAATGATTTTTGACAAAGGTGTCAAGACCATTCAATGGGGAAAGACCAGTCTTTTCAACAAATGGTGCTGGAAAACTGGATATCCACATGCCAAAGCTGGATCTTTGCTGTGAAATATATATACTGGTCTCTGCCCCCAGTTTCTGACATAGAGCTCCTAAAACCCTTGCAGATAGGGGTACCAGGAGATTCTTTTGTTCTAACATTTAGTTTTTGACCCCAGTTCCTGACTCAAAGCTCTCAAAACCCTTATAATTTCCTACGTGATAAGAGCACTAGGAGCATCTTTTGTTCTAATATTTGTTCTCTGATCCTGGTTCCTGACAGAGATCCTAAATCCCTTGGAATTTCCTGGATGATATCATTGTATTTTGTTCTAATGAGGTGACTCCTGGTGGGCTCCTGGATAGGGACTGGCCATCAGACAGAACAAACCATGATTAGAAGCTTCAAATTTTCAGCCCCACCTCCCAATCTCCAAAGAGGGGAGAGGGTCTGAAAATGGAATTTAAATCAATCATGCCTAGGCAATAAAGCCTCCGTAAATATCCCAATAGTATAAGATTCAGAGAGCTTCTGAGTTGGTGAAGCCATCTACATGCCAGGAGGGTGGTACATCCCAACTCCGCTGGGATAGAAGCTCCCCTGCACTTGGGACCCTTCTGGACCTTGCCCTAGATATCTCTTTATCTGGCTGTTTTTCTGTATACTTTATTATATCCTTTGTAATAAACCAGTAAACGAAAGTGTATTCCTGAGTTCTGTGAACCACTCTAGCAAATTATCAAACCCGAGGAGGGGGTCATGTGAACCCCAATATATAGCTGGTCAGTCAGAAGTTCAGGTGGCATCTGGGACTTGTGATTGGCATCTGAAGTGGGGGCAGTCTTGTGGGACTGAACTCTTAACTTGTGGGATCTGATGCTAACTTCAGGTACACAGTGTCAGAACTGAACTGAATTGAATCTAGGAGAACTGCTTGGCAGAAACTAACACAATATTGTAAAGCAGTTATACTCCAATAAAGATGTTAAAAAAGAAAAACAGTACACGTTCCACTACTTCACACTGCATCATTTCCTCCCAGCAAAAGTCCTACGCTCCAAGGAAAGTCAGGTTAATTCCATGACTATAACTTGAAGAGTAAAATATTGCCTTATTCGTCCTGTAACTCACCATGAATTTGCATAGAATGCTCCTTAGACTCCAGGAAAATGAAAACATTTTCAAAATTTCCTTGGTGGGAAAATCCAAAGCCAAGAGGCACCTCAGTGCTCATAGTGATTTTGCTATTTATCATTTCTGGCACTCTCACCAAACGGTAGTTTAAAAACACACGAACACAGAGGAAGCATTTAACATCAAATCTTCAATTTTATTACATTACTGTTTTTTGCTATTCATTTTAAGGAAAAATATAATATGGAGAAATAGCCACTAAGATTTCCTAAATATGTCAAATGACCCTCAACTGGCCCAAAAGAAAATTGGCAGAATTAATCCTTATCAATATCCACCTCGAAGATATGCTTCTAGAAGAATATCTGTAATACAGATATACTACTCTGCCAATTACACAGATGTTATTCCTTGAAACACTTAAAGGAGTGCAAAAACAAACAGGGATGCCCAGCCCATTCTGAAGAAATAACCCAAAACTTGAACCAACTTGATCATAAATGCCTGTGATTGTTACATAAAAATGTAACAAACGAAGCCTAGCAAGCACTACTGAATCAGTCTGTCAAAAAGCTTCTGAGAGGACAATAACTGTGTTCTTGAATAAGAAGATTCAACAACATAAAGATGTCAATCACATCCCCTCAAATTCATTTTATAAATTTAATAAAATTTCAATTTTGAGAAGCTGATTATAAAGTTCTTTTGAGGGCTTTCCTGGTGGCGCAGTGGTTGAGAGTCCGCCTGCCGATGCAGGGGAAACGGGTTCGTGCCCTAGTCCGGGAAGATCCCACATGCCGCGGAGCGGCTAGGCCCGTGAGCCATGGCGGCTGAGCCTGCGCGTCCGGAGGCTGTGCTCCGCAACGGGAGAGGCCACAACAGTGACAGGCCCGCGTACAGAAAAAAAAAAAATTCCTAATATATAAAGATTTTTTTTAAATACATAAGAAAAAGGATGGGACTTCCCTGGCAGTCCAGTGGTTGGGGTTCCACACTTCCACTCTCAGGGGGGCATGGGTTCGATCCCCTGGTCGGGGACTGGGATCCCGCATGCCGTGCAGCGCGGCCAAAAAACCCAAAAAACAAACAAACAAAATGACAACCCCCCCCCAAAAAAAACCCCAAAAAACCCAGAAGAAAAAGGATAACTTGCTACAAAAGTGGGTAAGAAAAAGTGGACGATTCATAGAAAAATAAACTCAAATGGCCCTTATATATATGAAAAGTTGATCAACCTCACTCATAAGGAAAACGTAAATTAAAACTATACTGGGACTTCCCTGGTGGCGCAGTGGTTGAGAGTCCGCCTGCCGATGCAGGGGACACGGGTTCGTGCCCCGGTCTGGGAAGATCCCACATGCAGCGGAGCGGCTGGGCCCGTAAGCCATGGCTGCTGAGCCTGCGCGTCTGGAGCCTGTGCTCCACAACGGGAGAGGCCACAGCAGTGAGAGGCCCGCGTACGGCAAAAAAAAAAAAAAACACTATACTGAATTTGACAACACACTCTGTTGGTGAGGTTGCCAGGGGCCCATACATTGTTAGTGGGAATACAAAATGGTACAATCCTCATGTAGGAAAATTTGGCAATATCTAGCAACACTACAGATTCGTATACATATATATAAGCATTTAATCCTTTGACCCAGAAATCTTTCTACGAATCTATCCCAAAGACACACTAGCAAAAAATAAAATGTTGGTACACAAGGCTACTTATTGCTCTATTATTTATTACAGCAAAAGATGAGAAATAACCTAAATATCCATCAATCTAAATTACGGTATGTCCATACAATAGAGTATTATACAGCTGTAAATACTTAAGAGAAATAAATCCCTATACTGCTATGCAGTGATCACCAGGAGATAATAAGTATAAAAGACAGTTGGAGAAAAGTGTGTAATATACATCACCATTTATCTTTTTTAAAAGGGAGGGGTCCACAAATATATATACTTATTACTTAGATTTTTTAAAAGAAAGGTTTTTGTTTTTGTTTTAATTCTAAACTTCTCTGCAGGGGAAGGCAGGGAACAGGGCATAAGAGAGAAGAACAGAAGTTAGAGTTCTCTAAATATATTGTTACATGTAGATTTGACTTTGGAATCCTGCAGCTGTTTTATAAAACAAAATTTAGAAAAAGCAGCAGCAACAATTTCTAAACATCAGAAGCAAAAATCAAGTGTAGAGTTGGTAGCATAACTATCCAAAATGAAATTATCCCACATGACTTTAAAACACAGTAAACTGACTATACATTCTGCAATAAAAGGGCTTAAATTGTTTTAAACAATCAAATTGTTGTTACTAGTAAGGGTATTATTATTTTGAGACAAAGTGTTGATTATGTGATAAGGCAAATGAATAATCATGTTAATCTCATTAAGAACCAATTTTTTGGGTATGGAGAAAGAAGAGAGGTAAAATGTAGGGCTGAATTTGAATTGGCAGTCCTGAATTTGAATTGGAAATATCAAATTGTTTTATCATGAATTAAATAAATACAAACATATGTGTGTGTCTGTACTATATATTATATGTATTTCCTACTTCTGTTAACTAAAAAGTTCTAGACCAACCCAACAGCGATGAGCACTCATAGCTACCAGACCTGTGGCATCTAAATATAATTTCTTACCAAAAAGTAACAAGGTTTCCTGGAGAAACACCTGATTCTAGAAAATGCACAAGATGAGTCAAACATCTTACAACGTCAAAAAGCTAAAAACCTATCAAGGACTACTGGGGCCATGACAATATGATAAAAGTCTTCAGGAAAAATAATACAAGGCTCTTCCAAATTACAAATTCAAATGGTAAATCTTTTCTGTGACTCTGAAAAAATAAAATTATGTAAATACTAGGATTTCCTAAAAAATAAAAGTCATCAGGAGCCAATCTAAATAGACTCACAGGGCTTCCCTGGTGGTGCAGTGGTTGAGAGTCCGCCTGCCGATGCAGGGGACACGGGTTCGTGCCCCGGTCCAGGAAGATCCCACATGCTGCGGAGTGGCTGGGCCCGTGAGCCATGGCCTCTGAGCCTGCGCGTCCGGAGCCTGTGCTCCGCAACAGGAGAGGCCACAACGGTGAGAGGCCCACGTACGCAAATAAATAAATAAATAAATGAATAGACTCACAATTGTCAAAGATGGCACAACCTAAGCCTTAATAAGCACAATGGCAATGAAATGTAATACGTTAAATATATTTACATCCATGAGTTCACTGCAAATTTTAAAACTCTACAATTCAAATTTTAAAAATCTCAGTGGTAAACAAATGACCTAATGAACCTAATGAAACTTAAAAGCTTTTGCACAGCAAAGGAAACCATAAATAAGACGAAAAGACAACCCTCAGAATGGGAGAAAATATTTACAAAGGAAGCAGCTGACAAAGGATTCATGTCCAAAATTTACAAGCAGCTCATGCAGCTCAATATCAAAAAAACAAAGAACCCAACCCATAAATGGGCAGAAGACCTAAACAGACATTTCTCCAGAGAAGATATACAGACTGCCAACAAACACATGAAAGAATGCTCAACATCACGAATCATTAGAGAAATGCAAGTCAAAACTACAATGAGGTATCACCTCATACCAGTCAGAATGGCCATTATCAAAAAATCTACAAACAGTAAATGCTGGAGAGGGTGTGGAGAAAAGGGAACCCTTTTGTACTGTTCGTGGGAGTGTAAATTGATACAGCCACTATGGAGAACAGTATGGAGGTTCCTTAAAAAACTAGAAATAGAACTACCATACGACCCAGCAATCCCACTACCGGGCATATACCCTGAGAAAACCATAATTCAGAAAGAGTCATGTGCCACAATGTTCATTGCAGCTCTATTTACAATAGCCAGGACATGGAAGCAACCTAAGTGTCCATTGACAGATGAATGGATAAAGAAGATGTGGCACATATATACAACAGAATATCACTCAGCCATACAAAGAAACAAAATTGAGTTATTTGTAGTGAGGTGGATGAACCTAGAGTCTGTCATACAGAGTGAAGTAAGTCAGAAAGAGAAAAACAAATACCATATGCTAACACATATATATGGAAACTAAAAAAAAATAAAAGGTTCTGAAGAACCTAGGGGCAGGACAGGAATAAAGACGCAGACGTAGAGAATGGACTTGAGGACACGGGGAGTGGGAAGGGTACGCTGGGACGAAGTGAGAGAGTGGCATGGACTTATATATACTACCAAATGTGAAACAGATAGCTAGTGGGAAGCAGCCGCATAACAAACGGAGATCAGCTCAGTGCTTTGTGACCACCTAGAGGGGTGGGTTAGGGAGGAGATATGGAGATATATGTATATGTATAGCTGATTCACTTTGTTATAAAGTAGAAACTAACACACCACTGTAAAGCAATTATACTCTAATAAAGATGTTAAAAAAAAAAATCTCAGTGGGACTTCCCTGGTGGTGCAGTGGTTAAGAATCCACCCGCCAATGTAGGGGAAATGGGTTCGAGCCCTGGGCCGGGAAGATCCCACATGCCGCAGAGCAACTAAGCCCGTGCGCCACAACTACTGAGCCTTCACTCTAGAGCCCACGTGCCACAACTACTGAAGCCTGCGTGCCTAGAGCCTGTGCTCCGCAACAAGAGAAACCACCACAATGAGAAGCCTGCGCACCGCAACAAAGAGTAGCCCCCTCTCGCCGCAACTAGAGAAAGTCCATGTGCAGCAACGAAGACCCAACACAGCCAAAAATAAATAAATAAATAAATAAAAATTTAAAAAATCTCAATGGTTACTTCATAGGATGCTAGGAATCAACTCATTATTTAAAAACTAATAAATAATTGAAAGGATCAAATGTTTATCCTGCCTTTATTATATATACTATAACTCGGTGTAACTAAACAGGGGAGGGAACATGTATCTTTATCCCTATTAACAAATAAAGAAGGGCTGACAGCATCAGAATATCATCATTTTGTATGAAAAGGTTAGGCAAAAACTAATGAAATACAATGTATTAATGCTAATCTTGTGGAAAATGTATCTAAGGATACTAAAACTAAGCTAAATTTGAATTTTCAAGTGAAAAATCTTTACAAAGTTTAACTGTCAACACTTTAAATTCCCAAATCACAGGGTTAATTCTGTAAATTTGAAAAATATCAGACAAGTCTTCTGTATATAAAATATTTTCTATATGTATCCTTTTTGAAGAGGACTTGCACTCCTTCGAGTATACATTAGGCTACTTGATAAGTGTTTCTTATCTTCTAACTCCAGTTTTAAAAAAGGAGGACAGTTTTGCAAATTTTCAGTTCTACCCTTTATTAAATATTCCCTGGAAAAATAAAGAGAAATGTAACAGAACATGTGTACAATTGAACATTCTCCAAAACTGCCCCTTTTTTTGATAGAGCCCTAGTATTTATCAGGTACTTTACTTGCGTTGTCTCATATAACCCTTTTAAGAACCCAAGACACCCTTTCAGGATAAAAACCTAACTGGGAATAGAAGGGAACTTTGTCACCCTGATCTAAGAAACACTCGCAGCTAACATAATAATGGTCAAAGACTGATGATTTCCTCCTAAGATCAGGAACAAGACAAAGATATTTACTCTTGCCATTTTTATTCAACATTATACTAAAACTAAGCAAGAAGGAAAAAAAAGAAATAAAACTATCTATTCACATGTGACATAATCTTGTATATAGAAAAAACTAAGAAATTTACAAAAAAACTAATAGAGAACTAATAGAGTTCAACCAGGTTGTACGATATGAGATCAATATACAAGAATCAGTTATAGTTCTATATGGTAGTAATGAACGACCTGAAAATAAAATTAAGAAAACATTTCCTTTCCCAGTACCTTCAAAAAGAATAAACTTAATAAAAGAAGTGCAAGATTTGTACACAGAAAACTACAAAACATCGAGAGAAACTAAAGATGACTTAAATAAATGGAAAGACTTCTCATATTCATGGATTGACAGACTTAATATTGTTAAGATGGCAATGCTCCCCATACTGATCTAGAGTAACAGCAATCCCTATCAAAGACCCAGCTGCCTTTTTTTGCAGAAATTGACAAGGTGATCCCAAAATTTATTTGGTAATGAAAGGGATCCAGAATAGCCAAAACACTTTTGAAAAAGAACAAAGTTGGAGGACTCATACTTCCTGATCACACTTATTACACAACTGCAATAATCAAGGCAGTGTAGATACAGATAAGGGTAGACACAGATCAATGGAACAGAAATGAATCCAGAAATAAACCTTTAGTTATGGTCAACTGATCTTAAACAAGGGTTTCAAGGTTATTCAATAGGGAAAGAATAATCTTTACAAGAAATGGTGTTGGGAATACTGGATATCCACAACCAAATGAATGAAGTTGGACCCCCACCTCATATCCATTAACTAAAAATGGATCAGACCTTATGTGTAAGAGCCAGAACTACAAAAGTCTTAAAAGAAAACAGGTGTAAATCTTTGTAACCCTGGATTAGACCATGGTTTCTAAGACATGACCAAAGCACAGGCAACAAAAGATAAAACATTAAACTGGACTTCATGAAATTAAAAAACTTCAAAAGACACGATTAAGTGAAAAGACAACCCACAGAATGGGAGAATATTTTTGCCAATGATATATCTGATAAAGGACTTATATTCAGGATATATAAAGAACTCTTAACAACCCAACAACAAAAGACAAATAGCCCAAGTAAAACATGGGCAAAGGACAAAAATAAACCCACACACCTACAGTCAATTAATCAATGACAAAGGAGGCAAGAATATACAATGGGGAAAAGACAGTCTCTTCAACAAGTGGTGTTGGGAAAGCTGGACAGCTACAATGAAATTAGAACACTCCCTCACACCATACACAAAAATAAAAATAGTTTAAAGACCTACATATGACACATGATGCCATAAAACTCCTAAAAGAGAACATAGGCAAAACATACTCGAACATAAATCATAGCAATGTTTTCTTAGATCAGTCTCCCAAGGCAAAAGAAATAAACACAAAAATAAACAAATGGGACCTAATCAAACTTAAAGGCTTTTGCACAGCAAAAGAAACCATCAAAAAAACGAAAAGACAACGGAATGGTAGAATGGTAGAAAATATTTGCAAATGATGTGACTGACAAGGGGTTAACATCCAAAATATATGAACATCTGATACAACTCAATATCAAAAAAAACAAACAACCCAATCAAAAAATGGGCCGGGACTTCCCCGGTGGTCCAGTGGCAAAGAATCCACCTTCCAATGCAGGGGACACGGGTTCGATCCCTGGTCGGGGAAATAAGATCCCACATGCCACGGGACAACTAAGCCTGCACACCACAACTACTGAGCTCGTACACCTCAACTAGAGAGCCCCCGTGCCGCAAACTACAGAGCCCGTGCGCTCTGGGACCCACATGCCACAACTACAGAGCCCACGTGCCCTGGAGCCTGGGCGCCACAACTAGAGAGAGAAAACCCACACACCACAACTAGAGAGAAGTCCACGTGACACAACAAAGAGTCCGTGTGCCACAATAAAGATACCATGTGCTGCAACTAAGATCCGACACAGCCAACCAGCCAGCCAGCCAGCCATAAATAAATTTATTTTAAAAAAGGGCAGAAGACCAAAATAGACATTTCTCCAAAGAAGACACACAGATGGCAACAGGCACATGAAAAGGTGTTCAAACATCACTAGTTATTAGAGAAATGCAAATCAAAACCACAGTGAGGCATCACCTCACACCTGTCAGAAGGGCTATTATCAAAAAGAACACAAATAACAAATGTTGGAGAGGATGTAGAGAAAAGAGAAACCTTATACACTGTTGGTGGGAAAGTAAATTGGTTCAGCCACTGTGGAAAACAGTATGGAGGTTTCTCAAAAAACTAAAAATAGAACTACCATACGACCCAGCAATTCCACTCCTGGTGGGTATATATCCAAAAACACAAAAACCTACACCAATTTGAAAAGATACATACACCCCAATGTTCACAGCAGCATTATTTACAATTGCCATTATATGGAAGCAACCTAAGTGTCCATCAACAGATGAATGGATAAAGAAGATGTGGTATATATACACAATGGAATACTACTCGGCTATAAAAAAGGGTGAAGTTTTTGCCACTTGCGGCAACACTGATGGACTTGGAAGGTATTATGCTGAGTTAAATAAGTCAGACAGAGAAAGACAAATACTGTATGATATCACTTATATGTACAATCTAAAAAATACTATAAACTAGTGAATATAACAAAAAAGAAGCAGACTCTCCAATATAGAGAACAAACTAGTGGTTACCAGTGGGGAGAAGGGGGAAGGAGTGATATATGGACAGGGGATTAAGAGGTACAAACAACTATGTGTAAAATAAGCTACAAGGATATATTGTACAACACGGGGAATATAGCCAACATTTTATAATAACTATAATTGGAGTATAACCTTTAAAACTTGCAAACCACTACATTGTATACCTGTAGCTTATATAATATTGTATACCAACTATGCTTCAGTTAAAAAAAAAAGATGTAGTGTGTATATACACACACATACACACACAAAATGGAATAGTACTCAGCCATAAAAAAGAATGATATATTGCCATTTGCAGCAACATGGACCTAGAGAATATCATACTAAATGAAGTGAGACAGCGAAAGACAAATATTATATGATATCACATATGTGGAATCTAAAAAAATAGTACAAATGAATCTATATACAAAACAGAAACAGATTCACAGACATAGAAAACAAACTTATGGTTACCAAAGGGGAAAAGAAGAAAGAGGAGGGATAAATTAGAAGTATGGGATTAAAAGATACAAACTACCATACATAAAATAGATAAGCAACAAGGATTTACTGTGAAACAAAGGGAACTATATTCAGTACCTTGTAATAACCTATAATGGAAAAATATCTGAAAAAAATATAACTGGATCATTTTGCTATACACCTGAAACACAACATTGTAAGTTAACTACACTTCAATTTTTAAAAAATGGGCAAAAGATTTGATTTTTGTATCTCCAAAAGAAGACACACAAATGGCCAATAAGCATATGAAAAGATGCTCAACCATCTTTTCAGTCATTAGGGAAATGCAAATCAAAACGAGATTAAACGAGATTAATACCTCACTGCTTACTAGGATGGTTTCAAAGATGGATGATTAACAAATGTTAGTGCAGATGTGGAGAAACTGGAACCTTCGCATACTACTGGTAGGGAAAATGGTATAATTGCATTGGAAAAACTGTTTGGCAATTTCTCAAAAAGTTAAACAGAGGTACCATGTGACCCAGCAATTCTACTCCTAGGAGAACTGAAAATATGTCCAAAAAAAATTGGTATACAAATATTCATAGCAGCATCAATATTAATAGCTGAAAAATTGAAACAATAAAAATGGCCATCAACTGATAAAATGGATAAACAAAATGTGGTTTATCCACACAATGAAACATTATTGGCCATAAAAAGGAATGAAGTACTGATACAGGCTACAATATGGATGAACCTTGAAAACATTATGCTAAGTGCAAGAAGCCAGGCACAAAAGGCTGTACAGTGTATGCTTCCATTTATACCAAATGCCCAGAATTGGCAAAATCTATGGAGACAGAATATAGATTAGTGGTTGCCAGGGGTTAGAAGGAGAGAAGAATGGAGAGTGACTGTTAATGGGTTTCTTTTTGAGGTGATGAAAATGCTCTGGAAGTAAATAGTGGTAATGGTTGCACAACTTTGTAAATACACTAAAAACCACTGAACTGCACACTTTAAAAGGGTTAATTTAAGATACGACAATTATATCACAATAAAATTGTTATTAAAAAAGAGAGCCCAAGAGACAAAACTAGAAAATTAGTAATGATCAGAAAACATGATAAGAAATTCGATAGAAGATCAAAAAAATCAAGATAAATGTACAAAATGCAACAGCATTTTTATTAGTAACCATTTAGAAATAAAGAGATATCCCATTCACAGGGTGACCAAAACTACAAAATACCTAGGAATAAGTGTAATAAGGAATATCCAAAAACTAGAGGAAAGTTAAAAAAAATATTTTAAAGGACATGTGACATCTGAATAAAGAAATGTACATGTGCCTGAATTTCAACCAGTCCCAAATTATTATTTTAAGCAATTCCAATAATTCCACGGCTGCACAAAATGATTTTTTTAAACTTTTTTTTTTTTTTTTTTTTTTTTGCGATACGCGGGCCTCTCACTGTTGTGGCCTCCCCCGTTGCGGAGCACAGGCTCAGCGGCCATGGCTCACGGGCCTAGCCGCTCTGCGGCATGTGGGATCTTCCCGGACCGGGGCACGAACCTGTGTCCCCTGCATCAGCAGGCGGACTCTCAACCACTGCGCCACCAGGGAAGCCCTAAACATCTTTATTGGAATATAACTGCTTTACAATGGTGTGTTAGTTTCTGCTTTAGAACAAAGTGAATCAGCTACACATATACATATATCCCCATAGCTCTTCCCTCTGGCGTCTCCCTCCCTCCCACCTGCCCTATCCCACCCCTGTAGGTGGTCACAAAGCACTGAGCTGATCTCCCTGTGCTATGTGGCTACTTCCCACTAACTATTATTTTACATTTGGTAGTGATATGTCCTTGCCACTCTCTCACTTCATCTCAGCTTCCCCTTCCCCGTGTCCTCAAGTCCATTCTCTACATCTGCATCTTTATTCCTGTCCTGCCCCTAGGTTCTTCAGAATCATTTTGGGTTTTTTAGATTCCATATATATGTGTTAGCATACGGTATTTGTTTTTCTCTTTCTGACTTACTTCACTCTGTATGACAGACTCTAGATCCATCCATCTCACTATAAATAACTCAATTTCATTTCTTTTTATGGCTGAGTAATATTCCGTTGTATATATGTGCCACATCTTCTTTATCCATTCATCTGTCGACGGACACTTAGGTTGCTTCCATGTCCTGGCTATTGTAAATAGAGCTGCAATGAACATTGTGGTACATGACTCTTCTGAATTATGGTTTTCTCAGGGTATACGCCCAGTAGTGGGATTGCTGGGTCGTATGGTAGTTCTATTTTTAGTTTTTTAAGGAACGTCCATACTGTTCTCCATAGTGGCTCACAAAATGATTTTTAAATGTACATGAAAGAACTTGTAAGAATTACCAATAATTAAAAAAAAGAATAGGGAAGGAGTCCTGTCCTATCAGGTATTATCAGTAAAATTTGGTAGAAAGCTATTATTATTAATTCAGTAATGCCACTAGCAAATAGGTTATCGAAAACAGAGTACACTATGATAAAGAGGACTACTCAAATCAGTTGGGGGAGGGATTGACTATTCAGCTAAACTATAGTCTTTCCTGGAAAAAAGCAAGTTTGGGTTCTCATCTCATACATACAAAAAATTAATTCCACATGGATTAAAGATCTGATTTTAACAAGAAATCTATAAAATATTTTGAAGAAAACAAAAGAGAACATATGTATCATGTCATTAAGTAGAAGGCATTCTTAGACAAAACAGAAAATCCAAAAGCCAGAACGAAAAAAATGCCAATTTGATGACATAATTTTAAATAAGGGTAAGTGAAGAGATTAATGATCAAAGATAAATGTCACGAAAGAAAATATTTGCTATACATGACCAGTATACATAAAGAACTCGTACAAACTGATAAGAAAATGTCAAATAATCCAATAGAAAATGAACAAAGGATAAACAGGGAATTTATACAATAACCATAAGTAGCCAAAAGGAGCTCAATCTCATCCATAATCAGGAGTTTATAGAACGGAATTCAATCTTAAAATCAGCACTTTTTATTCTGCAACCAGAAAACAAACCTTCCATAATACCGTGGGACACCTGCAAAGCCAATCCGTCACTCTTATGTCCCTACTCTTTCCCATTTGAAATAGCTTAAAACAAGTGTTTGCATTAGCTGTTCAAACTCAACTGACTGCAAAACAAAATCAAAAACTACAAACACCACTACGACTAGAAATGCAAATTAAAACAAGGACTCTGAAAATTTAATCAGATTAACAAAAACTGAAAAGACACCATCCAGTGCTGGCAAGGATGTGGGCAAACTGGTCGTCTCACATCCTCTTGGTGAGAGTGTGAGCTGCCAAAACTCCCTGGAAAGCAGTCTAGCAGTAGCTATTAAAATTTACAACGTACATTGTTTTGACCCAGTAACACCACATTTTTAGGATTCTGTTTAGAATTAAAAGCCCTGCTATGTCAGCAGTATCCCCTAGGATCCTTAACTTCCGGAACACTTCCTTCATCTTCATGGTCTAACTGAAACTTGGCTCTTCCCTGAAGATACTCCCCCTGAAGCCCTCTCTCCCATTTTCTCTCTCATACCTGTGGGTATGGAAGGGAGAGAACGGTCCTCCTTGTTCATTCCCACTTTGGGGGATTCTTCTTCCCTTCTCCTTAAAAAGTCCATCTTCACGTAGAGAAGATTAAGAGAATTAACATTAGTGATGATGTCCAGGATTAGAATCACACTTTTGGACTTCCTTTGCTGTGTTCTCTTTCTTCAAAGTGTCCCATACTGTTTCTATTGGCCCTACTCACCTACCTGTTGTTGAAAACAAATCAAAACCTAGGGCCAGAGCGGCAGTGCTAGGTAGTAAGAAAGAGAATCCAGAGTTCTGGATTCAAATCTAAGCTCATCACTGACCTTAGGTAAATTATCTCCTGATCCTAGTTTACTCAACAATACCAGAACCTACACCATGTTTACTAGGAGGACTTAAAGATACAATGGATCTAGAGCACTTTCGATAAAGTAAATGCTCAATAAGTGTTTAAACAATGTCAAAAACAAAAACACCTTCGAATCTCAAAATTTCATACTGCTGTACAAGCAGAAAAGGACTGTTTCTTCCTCTATTGGCCATGTATAGCTCCTTTAGTTGCTTCTCTCTTTATCCATGTCATCCTTCTCCAGGTGTTCAAACAGCAACCTAGAGGCAGTAAACCAAGACACCAGGGGAATCGGCTATACCTGGAAATTTGGAAACATAGACTTCAATACAACTGACCTTCCCCATATTTGTATTAGCTCCTCTTAAAACTCATTACTTCCCATTTAAAGAAAATGGGGAAAGCCTAAAATAAATATGGCATTAGTTATTCATATTCAACTGCTTGTAAAATAAACAGGAGAAAGTAACTAGAAGAATCTTAAAAGACATCAAACAGACTTAGAAGCCTGCTAAATATAACCTAAGGAGTTCCAATCAAATCATATGTCACAAAAAAAGTGAAACAGAGGAAACCTGAGATTTCCAAAATATTTCACTTTTGCTAATTTCGATATATCAAATGAAGCAACTTATTGAAAACTGACTCCTAGCAGTGTCATCCTGTTCTGTCCTAACCCCTGTGGAGATTCCAAGCACATGCTCCATACTGTTAGTGAAGCAAAGCTGAAATCTAGTGTTATTTCACTCTCTAGTTGAAAAAATCTTTGATGGCTCTTCAAGCCTACAGATTTAAGTTTAAACCATTGAGCACAGGCCTCCAAAATCTGGCTGTAATTTACCTTTCCAGTGTTATTTTCATCTTCCAATTCTCGAAATCCATCACAACAAACACATTCTACATTATTTCATATCCATGCCTCAGCTTTGAACATACTCCTGCCCACCACCTGTTATTCCATTCCTCCTTCAAAGCAGCAAAGTACAGTGGAAAGGGTCCAGCTTTTAAGTTCAGATCCAGATCCACTAGATTTCTAATTCTAATTTCATCCCCACTACTTAAGAGCTTAATGATCTGGAGCAAATACTTTACTAGACCTGTTTCCTTACCTAGGAGGAGGCATATCACCTGTGGCACTTTTACAAGGCTATTGTGAGGATTAAGCATATTGGTTCTAAACTATCTAGCACCACACCTAAGGCACGGTAGAAACTTAATGGTAACTACTGAGCCATCCTTCTTTCCCCCTCCATCCTCATCAATACTATCATTTCCTAAATTTCCACAGCACTTTGTTTATACTACTATGTATATTACACCATGAGCACTAATATACTGCAGAATACTCATTATTTATGTATGTGTCTGGCTTTTCCATTAGGTTATAAGCAAGATGGTTATGGGTATGGATTTCTAAATCTCTGCCACTTACCACCTGAGCAAGTTATTTGACCTCGCAGAACCTGTTTCTTCATTAATAAACTGAATTGGGGTTAACACCTTACAGTGTTACAAAAAGGTTTAAAAGAGTTAATGTACATCAAATACCTCGTATAACGCTTGACACCTAGTAAATTTCAGAGGATGTTAATGGTAATCTGGATGATGAACCTGACCCAAGCAACTGCTTAAAGAATACACAAATGTAAAATGTATTTGTCTTATTAAATCCAATTTCATAAAGCAATCTTAATACAACTTTAACCTGCTACTCACCTCTCTTACTGATAGAGACAGCCAATGAAGACAAAAACAGAGATTCCTATGCACTTTATCTCAGAAATGCTACCACATATTCATGTTCTTCCAGGACCAGACTAAGTACTTCACGACTTATGGTTCACCTCACCTCATTACACTTTAAACAACATGGGGGCTTATCCCTCAAGAGTTGTAAGGGATAAAATGATCTGCCAGAGTTAAACAACACTCTGAAATTAGTAGTCTGTAAGGAAGTAGAAGCTAGTTATCTGCTCTTTATTCATTTTAATTCTAATGTGCTGTGTCATCAATTTCTCTACTCAAAACTCCAAACAAATGTCAACTACTTCTATGACAGTATTTTCCAATTTATACACTTCCAACCCACTGCTTGATTTAAGAGAAAACACTTCAAAATTAACTGCAGTGAAATCAAGGAAATCACAGAAAAGTGAGCGCTTGCAAAGAGAAAAAAAATACAATATTAGAGCATTTGCATTCCACTTTCAGGTGTACACTGCTACTTACATGGGTTGTACAGCACACACGTCAAGAGCTCAGGAAGGGTTCTGGAAAGATGGACCTGGTTTTAAATCTGACATCACAACTTACTAGCTGTGTAACCTAAGCATGTTACTTCTTAAACCTCATATCCCTCATCTCTAAAATAGGGATTGTAACAGTATGACTCTCATAGGGTTGCATTAAATACAATAATGTATATTAAGTGTTTCAGGAAAGTACTTACAACACCATACTCAATAAATGGTATTCTATCCATTTGTTGTTATTGCCTGAGCACTAAGGTTTTTGGTAAATATTGTGTAATTAATGAATATTTAGCATATTTTATATTAGGAAATAAGCATACCACTAACTTTAATTCTATCCTAAGTTAAATAATGATTAATAGTTGCAATACGTTTAAGAGCAATTTACTGTTTACAAAGCCCTTTAGACATCCATAAACTCATTTTGATCTCCACAACATCCTTAGGGGATAAACACTTTTAAGATACGTATTCTAGAAATAAAGAAACTGGTACCCATCAGGGTAACACAGAGTCAAGGTTACCTAAGTCTCCTCCAACCAGATTCTCCAGCTCAGGGATAAAGTGCATAGTGTCCAAAGTTCTTAACCCAAACATCCACTAAAAGGAGGCAGATTCCAGCCAAGTTTCCCACCCTCCTCAAGCAGAGTCAAGAACGTGAGCCCAGGAATAAACCCGGGGTAATAAACCCCGTCAGACGGCACTGATGACATTTATCATGCACTGTTTCATTACGAGGTGTCCTCCCACATCTTTAGGGCGGGGGCTAATCCTGACCCCACTGCCACCAGAGCGCCCAACACAGGGCCTGGCACCCAAGAGGCCCTCAGTAAACGTTTGTGGAAATGGCATGGTAGGCTGGGAGGAGGCCTTCCAGAGACCCGAAACGAAGTCAACTCCACGGTGGGGATTAAGCATCCCAGTAGATCCACAGTCGTTGGCGGAGAGGGTCCAACCGGTAACCAGGCTGGAAAAAGGATGGCTGAGGACGGGCGCCGCTAAGGGGAACCCGGGAAGCTGACCCTCTTGAGGGGAGAGAGGGGGAGCGGGTCTGCCCGCAGCCATTCCTGGAAGGCTGGGGACCGACAGAGGCTCGGGCGCCGGGGGCAGCAAGCAAGGCAACTGGCGCCTGGGGGGGGAGGAGGCCGCCTGCTGGTCTGACAAGAATCTCGGGCCCAATCTGAGCAGGGTTCTGGGCTCCTCTAGGGACCCACTCCCTAGCCCGCCGTGGCATTCGCTTCACCGAGTACTCGCTGCTACCTGAAACTGCAGCAGCTTCTCTGTCTGCTCCTGTGTTAGATCCCGCTCCTCAGGCGCCGCCATTTTGCAGCCGCCTCTACGCTTCTGACCCGTCCGCACCGTCACCCGCCGGAAATGATCTCAGCAGCAACCACATCCGGTCTGAACAGCCGCCGGCGCGCAACTGCGTCTGCGCGTGCCGGCCCAACCTGGAGGCGGGAATGGTGACAATTTCCGCCGCTAGAGGGCACCACTCTCGGGCCGATCCCTAACACGAAAATTGTCGGGGGACTGTCTGCCCAAGTCGCCCTTAGGAGTTAGGCGACGAACGGATCTACCAGGGACTTGACTCTCGAATAGATCGCAAAGAACCGAGAGGTCCCGAATGCTCCTCGAGAAGCTTCGGAAATTCACGAATGCCCCTCGGCAGATTTCGCCTTCTTCCTAACCATTTTCATCTCCAATGTTTCTTAATGTTTCTTAGGAAATTGCAGTCGTTCAGAAATATCGGCCGTTTGATTCCTGCCATGATGTTTCCAAAATCCCCTGACCATCTCTCAGGAGGTTCCGAAAGTCCCCGAATACTGGGGGCGTGGTGGGGATGGGGGCGTTTCCCACGCCGCCTTCGAGCCAGAAGCTGTGGAAGATGTGCGCCCCTTGAAAATGGTTGGCCCTTGGCCACCCGGGCACTACCAGCCTTAGGCAGAGCTTTCCGTCCACGCCTCTTGCGACTCTGATCCTGCCTGCCTCAGGCCCTCACTCGTCTCTCTGCCCACTGGCCCGTCTTCCCTGTGACCAACCGAAGGAAGATCCCAGGACTGGGATCAGGAGACTTGGATTCACGTTCTAGTGTCCACCTGGCAAAGTGCTGGACATCTCCGGGCAAACCACCTCCTCTCTGCTCTAGTTTTGCCATTGATGGAATGAGATTCACCAACAGCCCCAGATATGCTGTCTAAGCTCATTCTCCTTGGAAGCAGTCCCCCACCCTTTCCACTGCCTTATCTCCACCCCTCAATGTCTGCCTTCTTCTGCACTTTCCTTGCCCCTTTTAACCCGCCACCTCTCTTCAGGTCTCCATTTTCATTTCCACTTCTTTTCTCCTGCCATCCGCCTTCTCTGTCCACTGTCCAGAAGGCCTTGGGAGGCAGAGGGTTCATGGTCTGGTGCTTTTCCACAGACTACCCGTCTGACTCCTAGCAAGGCACTCAGCCTCCTGGGCCCCCGCTGTCCTCCCCATCTATGGAATCTCACCCCATGAACTTCACGGGGTTGAATTAGGTGAGACAGAACCGGAAGTGCTTTGAAAGCTGAAGTTCCGTGAAGAGTACATTAAAGGATGGAAGGACTTAAGTTTTGGCTATTTCTTTCTTTCAGGCCTGAATCAGGTCTTACTAGGTCTGCACAAACTGCATAACAATGTCCTAGAATTTTTCTTAGACCCTTAAGGTAAAATTGTAAGCAAGTAGAGCCACTTTGGAGAATTTCTTTTACATCAACTCAAAGCTCAAATGAGATGCAGTACTATTCAACGTCTCCAATAATGATGGATCCGGAAGAACTAGATGAGGGATTGCAAAGTCAGGTGCCATCCGGAGTTGTTGCATAATTTTGATTTAAGATGTATTCTTTCCACACACAAACTTTGTGGTTATATTAAACACCATTGAATGTTCTTCTCTTCCTTTAAGACACAGACACCCTTTTAGTCTACATTTCCCTTTTCTTCTTTGAATAAAAGTGTGGCTACAAGAAATATTTTACTTAAAAAAAAAAAAAAGCAACAGCAACAACAACTCGACCATAGGAATACAATATGGCAAACTGGAGAATCCATTCCCTGGGCAAAGGCGGCTTCTGCTTTTTAGCTGTACCTTTTGGCTTACATGTAAGACCAGTACTGGGGAGGGATTAATTAGGAATTCGGGATTAACAGGTAGATACTACTATATGTAAAATAGATAAACAACAAAGACCTACTGTATAGCACAGGGAACTATATTCAGTATCTTATAATAACTTATAATGGGAAATAATCTGAAAGAGAATATGTGTACGTATATGTATATATATATGTATAACTGAATCACTTTGCTGTACACCTGAAACATTGTAAATTGACTAAACTTCAATTAAAAAAAAAAGAAGAAGACCAGGGCTTCCCTGGTGGTGCATTGGTTAAAAATCCACCTGCCAATGCAGGGGACACAGGTTCGGGTCCTGGTCCGGGAAGATCCCACATGCTACAGAGCAACTAAGCCCGTGCACCACAACTACTGAGCCTGCGCTCTAGAACCCGCAAGCCACAACCCCTGAGCCTGTGTGCCACAACTACGGAGGCCCGTGCGCCTAGAGCCCGTGCTCCACAACAAGAAAAGCCACTGCAGTGAAAAGCCTGCACACCACAACGAAGAGTAGCCCCTGCTCACCGCAAGGAGAGAAAGCTCACGCGCCACAAGGAAAACCCAACGCCGCCAAAAATAAATAAATAAATAAAAATTTAAAAAAAAAGACCAGCATTGCCACAACTTCCCCTTTTCTAAGAGCACCTAACAAATAAGGATCTGTGTATGAAATCTCCCCATTTTGAAATGGTAATAACTAATTCAGTTTTTAAGAAAATTACAGTCAACCATAACTGCAAGCCACATTTCAGCCCATGAGCTACCAGCCCACCCCTCTGACCTAGGCAGAATCCTCATGGCCTCTGTTTGCCACGGGAGAAGCTGGCCTTGGAAGAAACCTAAGCTTTTTTGATAGGTTCAAGATGAAGAGTGTGGAAAGCGGCATCAAATATTGGCTTGCCATCTTCTTTAAGAAGAATTTTTTCTGACCTTTATTTTCCTTTTTAGAGCCGTGTTGTCCAATCAAAATACAATGATATCCACATGTGTAATTTTAAATACTATAGGATCACATTTAACACAGATGAGATTAATCTTAGTAATATATTTGATTTAACCCAATATATCAAATATATTATCTTTTTTTGTACTAAGTCTTCAAAATCTGGGGTGTATTTTACACTTCCCTAAATCTCTATTTGGACTGGCCACATTTCAAGTACTGGGTTACCACACATGGTTTGTGACCACTGCATTGGACAGTGCATTCTAAAGCATTCTGAAGATATTTTTAATAGATTTATTAATTATATTCATCTACATATCACCTATGTGTGGCATCTAAACTACAACACAAATGAACGTAACTACTAAAAAGAAACAGACTCACAGACATAGAGAACAGACTTGTGGCTGCCAAGGGAAAGGGGGGTGGGGGGAGGAAAGGACTGGGAATTTCGGATTAGCAGATACAAACTATTATATATAGAATGGATAAACAACAAGGTCATACTGTATAGCACAGGGAATTATATTCAATATCCTGTGATAAACCATAATGGAAAAGAATATGAAAAGCATGCATATATGTGTGTAACTGAAACACTTTTCTGTACAGCAGAAATTAACACAACATTGTAAATCAACTATACTTCAATAAAATTTTAAAAATTATATTCATCTACAGATTTTAGGAGTCGATTAAACAAACATTTACTGAGTGCTTTATTCTGATCCAGGCTCTGTACCACATGCTATAAAGTTAACACACAGCCACTGTCCTCGAAAGAACACACAGTTTAATGAAAAATTAAATGAATTTTCATCAGTCTCTGGACTGGGGTGTGTGTGTGTGTGTGTGTGTGTGAGAAAGAGAGAGAGAGAGAGAGAGAGGTTTTGAGTGCACACAGGGATTTGTGGCTGAGAGCTGTCTCAGGGAATCTAATGAATATTTGTTTCTCTAATCCTAGTAATAAGGCTTTGCTGACACCTTACCATTTTGTTCCTGATAAAGGATGAATTCTGTCCTGCTGAGTCATGGAAATCCTAGAACAAGTCCTCAATTTCTGAATAACTGGAACATAAGATATTTTCTGTCAGTTGGGGACATGGCATTTTGATTGCTGAGTAAAGCAGACCATTGAGATGTCAGCAACAGTTTTTTGTTTGTTGCCCTGCTATCCATCAAATTATTCATTATTGGTTAAGTGGAGCTAGCAGGAATTAAGGTGACTCAACTAGATTCATCCAAAAAGTAAGGGGAGTGAGAGAAGTAATACCTGCACCCAATAGTGTATTTTAGATTCTCAGGCTTCTGCTAGGGGTGTTTGGACTGATGAAAAAAAATTAAGCTTGGAAGCAAAGTTTTGCCTTATGTAAGTCAAAAAGTACATCTCATGCTCTGCAGGGACACCTGAGTATTGCACCATTAATTGTGTGGTTTTGGAAAGTGAACCTCTCTGCAGTTTGCTCATCTCTCAGCTGTAAACAAATAGTCTCTACCTCACAGTTTGTGGCAAGGGTTAACTCAGAGAGGACATGTAAAATTCATGCCCTCATCATAGCCACCTTGAAGATTTGGGAGAGGACAGAATGAAATAAAGTATTAATGGAAGGCTTTATCCAGCACTATTCACAATAGCCAAGACATGGAAAAAACCTAAATGTCCATCGACAGATGAATGGATAAAGAAGTTATGATTGATACACACACACACACACACACACACACACACACACACACACACACACACATATATATCCAATGGAATATGACTCAGCTATAGAAAAGGATGAAATAATGCCATTTGCTGTAACATGGATGGACCTGGAGATTATCATACTAAGTGAAGTAAGTCAGAAAGAGAAAGACAAATACCACATGATATCACTTATATGTGGAATGTAAAATATGACACAAATGATCTTATCTACGAAACAGAAACAGACTCAAAGACAGAGAACAGACTTGTGGTTGTCAAGGGGGAGGGGTTGGGGGAGGGGTGGATTCGGAGTTGGGGATAGGCAGATGCAAACTATTATATATAGAATAGATAAACAACAAGGTCCTACTGTATAGCACAAGGAACTGTATTCAATATCCAGCGATTAAATCATAATGGAGGGCTTCCCTGGTGGCGCAGTGGTTGAGAGTCCGCCTGCCGATGCAGGGGACACGGGTCCGTGCCTCGGTCCGCGAAGATCCCACATGCCGCGGAGCGGCTGGGCCCATGAGCTATGGCCGCTGAGCCTGCGCGTCCGGAGCCTGTGCTCCGCAACGGGAGAGGCCACAACAGTGAGAGGCCTGCGTACCGCAAAAAAAAAAAACATAATGGAAAAGAATATGAAAAAGACTATATATATATATATATATATATATATATATATATATATATATATATATATATATATAAACTGAATCACTTTGCTATACATCAGAAACTAACACACATTGTAAATCAACTATACTTCAATAAACTAAATTTGGAAAAAAGGGAGAAGGCTTTATCATTGCTAAAGCCCTTCGCAGAAGTTAGATTTTGCTATAGATTGATTCAATATGTGTTACTGTCGTACAGTTACTCAGTTCTGGGGATGACCTAGCCTCAGGAATCTCCTAGAATAACAGGAAGTCAACTGCAGTATCAGGTGGAAAGTGACAGAGACCCAAAAGTCGATAATAGACTGTATCTGTCACATAGGTCCTCTTATCTCCCTATCTCATCTCTCCCCTGGAATGCTGCAGTTCCCTCCTAACTGGTCTCCTGGATTTTACATTTGCCCCTCTCTGATTCAGTCTCATCACAGATGCCAGAGAAACATTTCAGAAAGTAAGTCAGGGCACTTCCTTGGTGGTGCAGTGGTTAAGAATCCGCCTGCCAATGCAGGGGACACAGGTTTGAGATCCGGTCCGGGAAGATCCCACATGCCGCGGAGCAACTAAGCCCATGCGCCACAGCTACTGAGCCTGTGCTCTAGAGCCTGCGAGCCACAACTACTGAAGCCTGCGTGCCACAACTACTGAAGCCCGTGTACCTAGAGTCCATGCACCACAGCAAGAGAAGCCATAGCAATGAGAAGCCCGCACACCTCAACGAAGAGTAGCCCCCGCTCACCACAACTAGAGAAAGCCCACATGCAGCAAAAAAGACCAATGCAGCCAAAAATAAATAAATAAATTAATTAATTAATTAAAAAAAAAAAAGTAAGTCAGATCCTATCACTCCCCAGCTCCAAACCCTCTATTGGCTTCCCATTGTCCTTAGAATAGAATCCAACCTCCTTCCTGTGGCTGACAAGGAAGCCTAACCTACGCTTCTATGACCTCATTACTGTGAACACATTACTCTCAAACCTCCACCTCATTATTCTTATTCATACCTCAGGGACTTTGCATTTGCAGTACACTCTGCCTGGAACACTTTTCTTGAGTCCTCACATGGCTGGTCCCTTTTGACATGCAGATCTCAGTACATGTGTACAGGATCCTCAGAGAAAACCTAAAATGTATGTTTTCTTCAAATCACTTGGAAGGAGTGAGGGCATTTTTTTTCCACAGTAGAGGAGAACCCATATTGTCGTATGAGACCAGGTATAATGAGAGGGAATGAATAGCACAGAGGGGTCCAAGGGGTGTGCTGTATCAGACGCCTCTTATGTTTTCACTTCAGATCTTCGCAGTCTCACCTGTCTCCAAGGCCCTTGGTCACTTGTTTTACCTTGGCCACTTCTGTGGGACCAACTCTACACGGATTCTTTCTAGTCACCACCATGGTGACCCATTTACACAGACACAACCCGACAGCACTTCACCTCACCCGTGCACCACCAGCCTCCTGCCTCCCCTGCTACAGCTTGCCTGTTGCTACTGGAGCACAAGACACTGCGGATCAGCACAGTGCCCACACATGCACTACCCAGAAATGTGGGGGAATTCATGTGCCGTGGGGCAAACCCTGACCAGTGACAGACGGGAATCCACCACATGAAAATTTCTCATTTCCTGCCCCGTGTTGAGCTGTCTTGAGATGCGGTCATTTATATGGTCTCTCTGAGGCAAACCCATGGGGTGGCGCAATGTACTTCCTACCCTGTACTTGTCCCTATTCCTTGCCTCCCTGCTTCATTCTCTCATGCCTGATACCTGATACCTTGGAATTGTACTCCCCAGTAAAGTATAAACATGTAAGCTTTTGATTCAGGCTATGTTTTCTATGGGACCTAGCCTATGATGCTGTGTATCAAATTAGTGGCTCAACCACGGAGAAAATAATAATTTCAAGTGAATTTAAAACACAGTAATTTGCCTACAAGTTCCTGATAGGCTATATCCTAAAAACAGAAAGAAATCTTATATGATATTTAGTAATCATAGGTCAATAATAATATTGATGTTGTTATTTTAAAACTACACAGACAGGGCTTCCCTGGTGGTGCAGTGGTTGAGAGTCTGCCTGCCGATGCAGGGGACACGGGTTCGTGCCGCGGTCCGGGAAGATCCCACATGCCGCGGAGCGGCTGGGCCCGTGAGCCATGGCCGCTGAGCCTGCGCGTCTGGAGCCTGTGCTCCACAATGTGGAGCAATGGCCACAACAGTGAGAGGCCTGCATACCGCAAAAAATAAATAAATAAATAAAAAATTAAAAAAAATAAAAACTACAAAGACATAGAAAACAAATTTATGGTTACCAAAGGGGAAAGGAGGGGGAGGGATAAATTAGGAGATTGGGATTAACAGTTACACACTACTATATATAAAATAGATGCACATATGTATAACTGAATCACTTTGCTGTACACCAGAAACTAATACAACATTGTAAACAACTATACTTCAATAAAAAATAAATAAAATAAAAACTATATATTCATGTAGATAGAGCAAAAACAGTGATTATGTTATGCATTAGAACCAAGATTTTTGGTGAAAGAGAAATATATATATCTAAAATCAAAAGGATTGAGTAAAAACATTGTAATCTTAAACTTGAATTAGAAATATTAGTAAGAACACAATGTATTTTTCTCTTTCAAACAGAAAATGTATTGTTTAGTTCTGTTGACTGAAGAGATCTATAAGAAATAACTACTGAGGAGCCCAGACAGTGGTTTCTAAATATTATTTGCCACTAACAGGTCATAGAACTCTTTGAAGAAACAGCTAATTCCAGTCTGGGGGCAGGAAATGTACAGGATGAGCCAGGAAAGTGTACCAGAGAACAAAGAAGCTGTCAAACTGTTACAAGGGGCCAAGGATGGGAAAATTTAAGTGTCAAAAAGTATAGTGACTATCTCTCTTCCACTGAATTGCCTTTGCAACTTTGTCAGTAATCAGTTGTCTATATATGTGCATGTCTTTTTCCAGACTATTTTCTTCCATTGATCTATTTGTTTATCTTGATACCGATACCACACTGTCTTGATTACTGTAACTGTATAATAAATTTTGAAATCTGGTAATGATAGTCCTCCAACTTTTTCTTTGCTAAAGTTGTTTTGACTATTTTAGGTCCTGCTGGGATTTTGTGATTGCATTGACTCTGTAGATTAATACGAGGAGAATTTACATCTTACTATTGAGTCTTCTAATCAATGAACAAAGAATATCTCTCCATTTATTTAGAACTTAACTTCTCTCAGCAATATTTTATAGTTTTTAGTGTACAAGTCTTTCATTTTATTTGTTAGGTTTATCTCTAAATATTTAATATTTTTGATGCTATTGTAAATGGCATTTTAAATTGTCAATTTCCTCTTGGTCACTGCTTGTGTATAAAAATACAATTCATTTTGTGTGTTCATCTTTTATTCTGTAAACTTGCTGAACACACATATTAGCTTTTTGTAGAATCTATTTTTCTACTTAATCATATTGTCTATATATGTGTATAAAGGTACTTTTATTTCTTCCTTTTAAATCTAGAACCTCCAGTACAATGTTGAAAAGAAGTGCTAGAAGAGGACAACCTTGTGTGATCTCTGATCATAGAGGAAAAGAGTTCAGTCTTTCACCATTAAGTTTAATGTTAACTGAAGGTTTTTCATAGCTGTCCTTTATCAGGTTGAGGAAGTTTCCTTCAATTCTTAGTTTGCTGAGAGTTTTAATTAGGAAGATGTTGGATTTAGTCAAAGGCTTTTTCTGCATTGAAGTGATCATATGGTTTTTCTCTCTTGGTTTTTTTTAATGTTGTCAATTACATTCATTGATTCTTTAAAAGTGTGGTAAAAAGTATATAACATAAAATTTACCACTTTAATCATTTTATAGTTACAATTCAGTCTTTTTATAGCTGAATAGTATTCCATTGTATGGGTGTACCACATTTTGTTTATACACTTGTCAGTTGATGAACACTTGGGTTGTTTCCACATTTTTGCTATTGTTAATAGTGCTGTTATGAACATTTGTAAGCAACTTTTGCCTTGAATACCTGTTTTTGATTCTTTTGGATATTAGGAGTAGAATTTCTGGGTCATATGGTAATTCTATGTTTAACCTTCTGAAGAACCACCAAACTGTTTGCCACAAAGGCTGCCTCATTTTACGTTCCACCTGCACTGTATGAGGGTTCCAATTATGCAACATCCTGGCCAATACATTTTCCTTTTTTAAAAAAATTACAGCCATTCTAGCAGGTATAAAGTGGCATCTCATGTGGTTTCAGTTTGCATTTCCCTAGTGACTAATGGTGTTGAGCATCTTTTCATGTGACTGCTGGCTATTTGTATGTCTTCTTTGGAGAAATGTCCATTCATGTCCTCTGCATATTTCTTTTAATTGGGTTGTTTGTCTTTTGGTTGTTGAATTATATGAGTTTATTATATATTCTGGATATTAGATCCTTACCAGATGTGTGATTTGCAGGTATTTCCTCCCATTCTGTAGGTTGTATTTTTCCCTTTCTTGATAGTGTCCTTTGATGCACAAAAGTTTTTAATTTTGATGAAGTCAAGTTCATCTATTTTTTTCTTTTGCTGCTTGTGCTTTGGGGTCATTTCTAAGAATCTATTGCCAAATACCAAGTCATGAAGATTTACGCTTAGGTTTGAGAGTTTCACAGTTTTAAGTCTTACATTTACATCTTTGATCTATTTTGAGTTGATTTTTTATATGTTATGAGGCAAGTGTCCAACTTCATTCTTTTGCACTGTGGGTATCTAGTTGTCCCAGCACCATTTGTTGAAGAAGTTATTCTTCCCTTATTGAATAGTCCTGGCACCCTTTTCAAAAACATTTGATGATAGGTATATGGGTTTATTACTGAACTCTCAATACTCTTCTATTGATTTATCTTTATGCCAGTACCTCACTCTTGATTACTGTAGCTTTGTAGTAAGTTATAAAAGTGGGAAGTGTGAATCCTTCAACTTTGTTTTTCTTTTTCAAGATTGTTTTGGCTATTCATGGTTCCTTGAGATTCCATATGAATTTTAAAATCAACCTTACCATTTCTGCAAAAATGGTCATTGGGATTTTGATAGCAGTTACACTGAACCTGTAGACCACTTGGGGATGTATTGCCATCTTGACTATATTAAGTCTTTCAATCCATGAACACTGCACGTCTTTCCATTTGTGTAGGTCTTCCTTAAATTTTTTCAGCAATATTTTGTAGTTCTCAGTGTACAAGCCTTGCACTTCTTTTGTTAAATTTTTTCCTAAGCATTTTATGCTTTTGAGGCTATTGTAGATGAAATTGTTTTCTTAATTGCATTTTTGGATTGTTCATTGCCAGTGTATGGCAATACAACTTAAAAAAAAATTATTTTATTAAGGGCTTTCCTGGTGGCGCAGTGGTTAAGAGTCCGCCTGCCAGTGCAGGGGACATATGTTCGAGCCTGGTCTGGGAAGATCCCACACCCCCCGTGGAGAAACTAAACCCGTGCACCACAACTACTGAGCCTGAGCTCTAGAGCCCTCAAGCTACAACTACTGAGCCAGAATGCCACAACTACTGAAGCCTGCGTGCCTAGAGCCCGTGCTCCACAACAAGAGAAGCCCCCACTCACCCCAACTAGAGAAAGCCCGTCTGCATCAACGAAGGCCCAACGCGGCCAAAATAAATAAATAAATAAAATAGAACATTAAAAAATTACTTTATTGAAGTATAGTTGATTTACAACATAACTATTCTTTGTCTTTTGATCTTTTTATTAATAAATTTATTTATTTATTTATTTTTGGCTGCATTGGGTCTTCATTGCTGTGCATGGGTTTTCTCTAGTTGCGGCAAGTGGGGGCTGCTCTTCGTTGGGGTGCGTGGGCTTCTTATTACGGTGGCTTCTCTTGTTGTGGAGCACGGGCTCTATGTGCACGGGCTCAGTAGTTGTAACTCGCGGGCTCTAGAGCACAGGCTCAGTAGTTGTGGTGCATGAGCTTATTTGCTCCACAGCATGTGGGATCCTCCTGGACCAGGGCTCGAACCCGTGTCCCCTGCATTGGCAGGTGGATTCTTAACCACTGCACCACCAGGGAAGTCCCTGTCTCTTGATCTTGAACCCTAAAACGTTGCTAAATTCATTTATTAGCTCTAATGGTTTTTGATGTGTAGTCTTAAGGATTTTCAATATATAAAATAATTTCATCTGTAGATAGAGAACATTTTACTTCTTCTGTTCCAATTTAGATGCCTTTTATTTCCTTTTATTGCCTAATTGTTTTGGTTAGAACTTCCAGTACAATGTTGAACAGAAGTGGCAAAAGTGAGCTTTCTTGTATAGGAAGGTTTTTAACTAAAAATTCTGTTTCTTTAACAGATATATGGGTATTCAAGTAGTTTGTGCCTTTCAAGGAAAATTCATCATAGACTTAGATGTAAAACACAAAACTATAAAAGTTCTGGAGGAGAACGTTAGACAAAAATCTTTGCGAACTGGGGTTAGGCAAAGATTTCTTAGATATAATACAAAAGTATGATACATAAAAGAACAGATAAATTATAATTCATCAAAATGTAAAACTTCTGCTCTTCAAAAGTCTCAGTTTAGAAAATAAAAAGACAGACTGGAAGAACATATTTGCATGTTATATCTGATGACAGACTTTAGTCAGAAAATATAAAGTACTGTCAAAACTCAAGAGTAGGGGCTTCCCTGGTGGACCAGGGGAAAAGAATCCATCTTCCAGTGCAGGGGATGCGGGTTTGATCCCTGGTTGGGGAACTAAGATCCCACATGCCGTGGGGCAACTAAGCCCCCAAGCCACAAGTGCTGAGTTCTCGTGCCTGAACTAGAGAGCCCATGTGCTGCAAACTACAGAACCCACACGCTCTGGAGCTGCGCACCACAACCAGAGAAAGAAAAACCTGTGTGCCACAGCTAGAGAAGAGCCTGTGCGCCGCAACGGAGAACCTGCCATGCCGCGACTATGACCCGACGCAGCCTAGAAAGAAAGAAAGAAAGAAAGAAAGAAAGAAAGAAAGAAAGAAAGAAAGAAAGAAAAACTCAATAGTAAAATAAACAAACAGTCCAATTTAAATACTAGGTAAAAGCCTTTAAATAAAATATAATAATATTACACTAACTTTAGTTAATGATATATCACTATTGTTTCATTAACTGTGACAAATATACCATATTAATATAGAATGTTAATGGGGGAAAGTGGGTATAGGATGTATGGAAACTCTCTGTACTACTTTCACAATTTTTCTGTAATTTAAAACTCTTCTAAAAAATTAACTTTTTAAATGATAAAAATAAAAGTTAAGCCTACTCCTACCCTATGATCCAGCCATTCCACTTCTAGATATTTACCCAAGAAAAAAGAAAACATGTATTCACACAAAGACTTGTACACAAATGTTCATAACAACTTTATTGATAAACTGGAAACAGAAACAGAAACTGGAAACAACCCAAATATCTATCAACAGGTGAATGGATGAACAAATTTTAGTACTCAGCACAATAAAAAGGAATGAACTATTGATACATGGAACAACATAGATGAATCTTTAAAGAATTACGCTGAGTAAAAGAAGCCAGACAAAAAAGAATGAGTCTTGTATGATTCTATTTACATAAAACTCAAGACAAAATGTAAAACACATCAGTGGATGTCTGGGGATTGGAGGGAGGCAGAGAGATAAGGGAGAGAGGGAACAAAGGGAACCAATACATGTTTCAGGTTCTTGGAGATGTTCATTATCTTGATTGCAGGGAGGATTTCCTAGCTGTACACATATGTCAAAATTTCTCAAATTGTAAACTTTAAATATGTGCAGTTTACATGTCAATTATACATAAATAGAGGTACTTAGAAAATATAATGCCTACAATGAATTGAAACACATCAAGTATATGTAAAACCAGGAGCTTATTATGATATCAGAAAGAGAACAACCACAAACCCATGCTCGTTAATTGCTTTTGGAGATTGCCAGCACATCAGTTCATTTTTCTGAAAGCTGATAAATTAAGAGAAGCAATCAAGCATTGGTCTTACCTGTCCTCTATGAACTCTACCTGTGGGCAACCAAACTGATAACGAGAAAGTTCTTCAAGAATTTCCAGCTAATGCATCACAGAAATAATGAATTGGGAGATAGGGATTGACATGTATACACTGATGTGTATAAAATGGATGAATAATAAGAACCTGCTGTATAAAAAATTAAATTAAATTAAATTAAAAATTAATTAATTAAAAAAAGAATTTCCAGCTAATGCAAATATAGTGAGAGAAATAGAATCACCACAGTTTCAACCCCAAATAAAGTAACTGATTTAGATAAAATCACAAAGAGTGCTAAGAGCTTGAGATGAAAAGCTGATCTGAAACTTTATTATCAAATGATCAGGCTGACAACACCTAAACCTGCTGATCAATGTTAATGTTACTAAGAGGTGACTAGACATGATGTGATATATGATGTGATGCAATGGGAATTTCCCAACATCATGTATGAAATATTCTTGCAAAAAATTCATCTGGAATCTGCTCAAGCCTCTAGATCAGGGTTTCTCAGCTTGGGCTTTACTGACATTTTGGGATGGATAATTCTTTTTTGTGAGGGGCCGTTCTGTGCATGTAAGATGTTTAGCAACATCCCTGGCTGCCACCCACTAGCTGATATTAGCAGCCGGCAAGTTGTGATAATTAAAAAAGTTCTCTAAACATTGCCAAATGGTCCCTGGGGGATGAGATCAACCCTGGTTGAGAACCACCACTCTAGATCTGACTACTAATTTATAGGAAGTAATAAAGGTCCTGAGAGCAAGTTAAACGCCACCACAGGAATGCAAATGGATAAACCTACACTGAGATAAACTCTACAAAGCAGTAGGATTTCTTCAACAGCAACAACAAATTGAAGGAAAAAAGGGTGTGGGGGGAAATGTGTAAATTAAAAAAGATTTAAGAAACATCCTTAAATCCAGTGAGCTAGGAAGCTCCGCAAAGTTATATTTCACCGCATATGGATAGAGTGAGACCCTAAGAGACCCCAAACTTTAAGGGTAAGTAAGATATGGACCTCTCATACCATAGAGACCAGCTACTTGCCCAGGACAGGGAATTAATGGAGGCTCCTGTGAGGGAGACACTCCAGTTTGCATTACAGAAGGGAAAGAAAGGTTCCTCCAAAATGCTAATTTAGAACTAGGACTCAGGTACAGAACAGATTGGTGGTTGCCAGAGGCAAGGATGAGGGGTGGATGAAGTGGGTGAAGGAGGTCAAAAAGTGCAAACTTCCGGTTATAAAATAAGTAAGTCATAGGGATGTAATGTATAGCAAAGTGACTATGGTTAATAATACTGTATTGTAGATTTGAAAGTTGCTAAAAGAGTAGATCTTAAAAGATCTCATCACAAGAGAAAAAAGTTTGTAACTATGTAGGGTGACAGATGTTAACTATATTTATTGTGGTGATCATTTCACAATATATACAAATATAGAATCATTATGCTGTACACCTGAAACTAATATGGTGTTATATGTTATACGTCAATTTAAAAAAAAAAAAGAAAGAAAGAACTAGGACTCAGGGTTTGTTTCACTGGTTTTTAACCTGGCAAAAAGGCAAAGGGCAGGACCATCTCCTGAACAAGCCCTGTCAGCCCAGGCCCAGAAAAAGCAGGGCTACGTTATGGGCAGTAAAGATGCTGAAAGTCAGGAGAACAAGAAAGGCTTTGGGCAGATCTTAGAGAAGAAAATGTCAATTTCATGTTTGGGCATAAAGAAAGAGTCTCAGCACAGCCAGATCCTTTAATTGGATGACCCTGCAGCCTTCAGTAACCTCTGAGGGCCTGAATTTTCTAGGCAGAGACAGGTATATCAGAGACACAGACATCTCAGGAAGATTGTGAATTCCCAAGATCAACAATAGTGAAGGCATTCTCCTTCCTTCCACGGCCCCCAGGGTCCCTGTGCCCAATCCAGCACCAGCCAGGATGCACCAAGAATGTCAGGAACCTCAGAATGCTATCTCCATCTTCAGGGATGTGTATTCATTGTCAACCAGAAAGCCCTCCCCCAATCTCTACAGAGAAGAAAATTTTGCTCAAAGAAATGTCTCCGTTCAGTTTCAGCAACTCCATTAAGTCTTGGAGAAGCACATCCTCTAATGAAGTTTAACTCTGCTTTTCTCAAGCAGTGATATTTATCCTTCATAAACATATTCATTTTTTTTTTTAAAGATTAAGAGGAGATTTCTACTTTTCTCCACTGGCCATGAAGGAGTAACAGGGTTCAAAATTACTCTCCCACAATACACAACTAGAAAACTGGACAAAATATGTGATAGAATTGTTTTTAAACATTGACACGGCACAGAATTGTGATCCCTGAGAGAAGAGAAACAAATAAGTAAGCGCTGTGATTTTCCAGGCTTTCTGCCTGAAGGAATTTCTAAACTGCTGAGTATGAAAGGGGAACACAAACAGAGCTCAGTGGTTTCAAAAATCGGAGACAGAGATAGGCGTTTGGGGAGATTGAAGTGGATAGGGTTTACAGGGCAGGGTCCTGGAGAGGAGGGAACGAGGCACAGCAAGTATTCCAGAAATATGCATAGGAATTGCCCTTGACTCTATGACGAAATAACAATCTACATGTGGTGACATGATTTTATATGTAGAAAACCCTGAAGCTTCCACACACACACAAAACTATTAGATCTAATATTGGGTGGGCCAGAAAGTTCGTTCGTTTTTTTCCATAAGGTGGATCTAGTAGTACTTACTAGTCTTCAACTTCATTCGAAACAATTTTATTAGATTGTATGTGACAGCTGTCATATCAGCATGCATTTAAAAAAAGACGTATCAAAATTGTGTAGCCATTTTAATACTGAAGATGGCAGAAAAAAAGCAACATTTTTGGCATATTAGGCTTTATTATTTCAAGAAAGGTAAAAACGCAACTGAAATGCACAAAAAGATTTGTGCAGTGTATGGAGAAGATGTTGTGACTGATCAAACGTGTCAAAAGTGGTTTGCAAAGTTTCGGGCTGGAGATTTCTCACTGGACAATGCTCTCCACAGTCGGGTAGATCAGTTGAGGTTGATAGCGATCAAATTGAAACAATAATTGAGAACAATCAATGTTATACCACGCAGGAGATAGCCGAAATACTCAAAATATCCAAATCAAGCGTTGAAAATCATTTGCACCAGCTTGGTTATGTGAATCGCTTTGATATTTGGGTTTCACATAAGTTAAGCAAAAAAACCTTCTTGACCATATTTCCATATGCGATTCTGTATTTAAACGTAATGAAAATGTTCTGTTTTTTTTTTTTTTTTGCGATATGCAGGCCTCTCACTGTTGTGGCCTCTCCCGTTGCAGAGCACAGGCTCCAGACGCGCAGGCTCAGCGGCCATGGCTCACGGGCCTAGCCGCCCCGCGGCATGTGGGATCTTCCCGGACCGCGGCACGAACCCGTGTCCCCTGCATCGGCAGGCGGACTCTCAACCACTGCACCACCAGGGAAGCCCAAAATGTTCTGTTTTTAAAACAAATTGTGACGGGCTATGAAAAGTGGATACTGTACAGCAATGTGGAACAGAAGAGATCGTGGGGTAAGCTAAATGAACCACCACGAGCCACACCACAGGCTGGTCTTCATCCAAAGAAGTTGATGTTGTGTATGTGGTGGGATTAGAAGGGAGTCCTCTATTATGATCTCCTTCCAGAAAACCAAACGATTAATTCCAACAAGTACTGCTCCCAGTTAGACCAACTGAACGTGGCACTCAATGAAAAGCATCCAGAATTAGTCAACAGAAAATGCATAATCTTCCATCAGGATAACACAAGACCGCATGTTTCTTTGATGACCAGGCAAAAACTATTACAGCTTGGCTGGGATGTTCTGATTCATCCACCACATTCACCAGACATTGCACCTTCGGATTTCCATTTACTTCTGTCTTTACAAAATTCTGTTAATGGAAAAAATTTCAATTCCCTAAAAGGCATCTAGAACAGTTCTTTGCTCAAAAATATTAAAAGTTTTGGGAAGATGGAATTATGAAGTTACCTGAAAAATGGCAGAAGGTAGTGGAACAAAAAGGTGAATATGTTGTTCAATACAGTTCTTGGTGAAAATGAAAAATGTGTCTTCTATTTTTACTTAAAAAAAACGAAGGCTCGAGCTTCCCTGGTGGCGCAGTGGTTGAGAGTCCGCCTGCCGATGCGGGGGACGCGGGTTCGTGCCCCGGTCCGGGAGGATCCCACATGCCGTGGAGCGGCTGGGCCTGTAAGCCATGGCCGCTGAGCCTGCGCGTCCGGAGCCTGTGCTCCGCGGCAGGAGAGGCCACAGCAGTGAGGGGCTCGCGTACCGCAAAAAAACAACAACAACAACAAAAAAAAACCGAAGGCTCATCTTGGCCCACCCAATACATGGATTCAATAAAGCAGCAGGATACAAAGTCAACATACAAATTTAAGTTGCATTCCTTTACACTAACAATGAAGGTCTGAAAAGGAAATTAAGAAAACAACTCCTTCAATGAATGGTTCTGGGAGAACTGGATATTTACACACAAAAGAATGAAATTGAACCCTTACCTAACACCGCATACAAAAATTAACTGAAAATGGATCTATGACTTAAATGTAAAACCTAAAACAATAAAACTCTTAGAGGAAAACCCAGGACAAAAGCTTCCCAATATTGGATTTGGCAATGATTTCTTGGATATGACACCAAAGGCCCAGGTAAAAAAAAGAAAAGATAGACAAATTGGACTTCATGGAAAAACTTTAAATTTGTGCATCAAAAGACATTATACACAGAGTAAAAAGGCAACCCACAGAAAGGGAGAAAATATTTACAAATCATAAGGAATTAATATCCAGAACACATAAATAAATCCTAAAAGTCAGCAACAAAAACAAACAAGCCAACTTAAAAATGGGCAAAGCGGGACTTCCCTGGTGGTCCTGTGGTTAAGAATCCGCCTGCCAATGCAGGGGACACAGGTTTGAGCCCTGGACTGGGAAGATCCCACATGCCGCAGAGCAACTAAGCCCGTGCACCACAACTACTGAGCACACGTGCCACAGCTACTGAAGCCCGTGCGCATAGAACCTGCGCTCTTCAACAAGAGAAGCCACCGCAATGAGAAGCCTGCAACACTGAAATGAAGAGTAGCTCCCACTCGCCACAACTAGAGAAAACTCGTGCGCAGCAACAAAGACCCAATGCAGCCAAAAATAAGTATGTAAATTAATTAATTTTAAAAAAAGGGACAAAGGACTTCAACAGACATTTCTCCAATGAAGATATACAAATGACTAGTAAGCACATGAAGAGATGCTCAACATCACTAACCATCAGGGGAACGCAAATCAAAACCGTATTGAGAAACCACTTCATGCCCATTAAGATGGCTGCTGTCAAAACAAAATAAAGCAGAAAATTAAGCAAGTATTGTCAAGGATATGGAGAAATTGGAACCCTTTGTGCACTGTTGGTGAGAATGTAAAATGGTACAGCCACTGTGGAAAACAGTATGGCAATTCCTCAAAAAAATTAAAAATAGAATTACAATATGGTATAGCAATTCCACTTCTGGGGATATATTCAAAGGAATTGAAGCAGGGTCTTGAAGAGATATTTTCACATCCATGTTAACAGTAGCACTATTCCCAATAGCTAAAATGTGAAAACAACCCAAATGTTCATCAACAGATGAATGGATAAACAAATTGTGGCATACACATACAATGGAACATTATTCAGCTTTAAAAAGGAAGGAAATTGTGACATATGCTACAACATGAATGAAACTTGAGGACATTATGTTAAGGGAAATAAACTAGTTATACAAAGATAAATAATTCATGATTCCACTTATGAGAAATACTTAGAGTAGTCAAAATCAGAGACAGATGGTAGAGTGGTTGCCAAGACCTGCAGGGAGGGGAGAACAGGGAGTTATTCTCCCCCTTGTATGGGTAAAGAGTTTCAGTTTTACAAGATGAAAACAATTCTGGAGATGGATGGTGGTGATGGTTTGCACAACGATATGAATGTACTTAATGCTCTGGACCACATACTTAAAAATGGTTAAGACAGTAAATTTTATGGTATATGTACTTCACACAATAAAAAAGTTAGACAAATTGACAGGAAAAAAGACAATCGGCAGTTTAAAGCAAAAAATCATTAATGTATTGTGTGGTTTAAACCATACATAGAAATAAGTGTAGAATAAAAATTGCACAAAAAATGAGAGGGAAGAAATGGAGGTATAATGTTGTAAAGTTTTTATACATGAAATGATATTACATTATTTGAAGATAAACTCTGATAAGTTAAGGATGAGTATCATAAAACCTAGAGCAACTACAAACAAACGAGCAAACAACAACAAAAAACATACACAAAGAGGCATAATTAGTAAGCCAATAATGGAGGTAAAATTGAATCCTAAAAAATATTCAGGCAATAAAAAGGAAACAAAGAACAAAGAGGATGAGGGAGGAGAGAAAACCAATAGCAAGATCTAAACCCAGTCAGATTAATAATTATATTAAATGTAAATGTCTGAACACTGCAATTAAAAAGCAGAGAATATCAAACTGGATTTAAAAGCTAGACAACTATATGCTTTCAATAAGGAAATCACTTTAAATGCAAAGACACAGGTAGGTTAATAGGAAAGAATGAGAAAAGATATACCATGCAAACCCTAATCATAAGAAAGCTGAAATGCCTATATTAAGATCAGACAAAACAGATTTCACAACAAGGAGATTATCAAGGTTAAAAAGGATCATATCATCATGTAAAAGGCTGAAATTCATCAGGAGACCTTACAATCCAAAGTATGTGTGCACCTAATAATAATAAAGCCTCAAAATGGTGAGAAGCAAAAACTGATAGAACTAAAAGGAGGAAAAGACAAATCCACAACTATAGTTGGAGATTTGAACACTCCTCTCTCAGTATTTGATCGAATAAGTATAAAGTAAATCAGTAAGGATATAAGAGACAAACAACGCTACCCACCAACTTGACTTAACTGACGTAAGATACTCCACCCTGAAACTGTAGAATACATATTTCTTCAAGAGCACATGATAGACTGTATGTGTCATAAAACAAGACTCATAAGATTTCAGACTATTGAAATCATATAGAATATATTCCCTGTAGAACCCTCTAAATATTTGCAAATTAAATAACACACTTCTAAATGACTGAGAAGTCAAAAAAATCATGAGGGAAATTAGAAAATATTTGAAGTAAATTAAAATTAAAAACAATATATCAAAATTTGTAAGATGAGGCTAAAGCGGTGCTTAGAAGGAAAGTTATAGCATTAAGTATTTGTATTAGAAAGTAAGAAAGGTTTGGGGAATTTCCTGGCAGTCCAGTGCAGTGGTTAGGACTTCATGCTTCCACTGCAGGGGGCATGGGTTCAGTCCCTTCAGTCCCTGGTCCGGGAACTAAGATCCCGCAAGCTGCTCAGTGTGGCAAAAAAATAAAAAAATAAGAAAGGTTTAAAATGAGCACACTAAGCTTCTCTAAGTAGGTGGAAGAAGAAGCCCAAATTCAAACTCAAAGTGTAAGAAATGGAGTGATAAAAACAAAATAACAAAATGTTAGCAAATTGAATCCAACAATATACAGAAATGATACTGCATCATGACCAAGTGAAATTTATTCCAGGAAATGTTGGCTTAACGTTAAAAAATAAACTATTCTTTAGTTAACTTCTCAGTAGTTGCAGAAAAGGCACTTGACAAAATTCAATACCCATTCATGATAAAATCTCTCAACATAGGTTTCCACTAGGTGGAAAGGAACTTCCTCATCTTGAGGAAGGGCATGTATGAAAAACAGCTAGCATCATATTGATGATGGACGACTCAAGATTTTCCCCTAAAATTGAGTCAAGGACAAGGATATCCACTCTTACCACTGCTATTCAGCATGGTACTGGAGGTCCTAGCCAGCACAATAATGCAAGAAAAAAAGGCATGCAACATTAGAAACAGAAAATAAAATTATATTTGCAGATGATATGATAATTATGGCAGATTGTATTTTCGGAAGATGCTTTCACAAATATCTCCCATCCCATATGCTCTTCTTATAATGTGACTTGGACACTTTCCCAATTGAGAGATGGCCTCTGTGTCTCCTTCGTTTGAAATTGGATGGCCTTTTGTGACTTTCATGACCAATATAGTATTGTGAAAGTGATGCTTTGAAACTTTGAAGGCTATAGGACACATAGGTGATATAGCTTCTGCCTTGCTCACAATAGTACTTGTTCTTGAAGCCTTCAGCCACCATATAAACAGTCTGATTGTCCTGAGGATGTTATGCAATAAAGACAGCTCAAATAGCCCACACAGTAAGAGCATACAGAAAGGCTCTGAGACTGTCTGACTAGAGAGAGATGTCCACCTTAGCCTCCCTGGTTTTAGCCCCCTTGCTCTTTCAGTTCTAGCTACCATCTGAAACTCTGAGTCAAAACTCTGCACCTGAGCACTTTCCAAATTCCCGAACCAAAGAAAATCTGAGAGATAATAAAATGTTTGTTGCCCTATCCAGCTACGTTTTGGGGTAAATTGTTTCCTAGCAAAACTTAGAAAATCATGTACATAGAAAATCTTAAGAAATCTGTTTTTTAAAACTATTAGAGGGGACTTCCCTGGTGGTCCAGTGGTAAAGAACCCGCCTTCCAATTCGGGGGATGTGAGTTCGATTTCTGGTTGGGGGACTAAGATCCCATATGCTCTACAGAGCCTACGTGCTCTGGAGCCTGCATGCCACAACTAGAGAGAAGTCCGCATGCTGCAACAAAGAGCCTGCACACCGCAACAAAAGATCCCGCATGCCTCAACAAAGATTTTGCGTGCTGCAACTAAGACTGACGCAGCCAAAAATATATAAATAAAGCTATTAGAATGCATGAGCTTAGCAAAACCATAGGATACAGGGTCAATATATTTAAAAAATCTAACAACACTAGGAAAAAAATTGTAACTATGTGAGGTAATGGATATTAACTAAACTTATTGTGGTAATCATTTTGCAATGAATACATAGAGCAAATCGCTATGTTCTACACCTTAAACTCTAAAGCGTTATATGTCAATTATATCTCAATAAAATTGAGTATATTTAATTTCTATATACTAGCAATAAATAATCAGAAAATGAAAATTTGAAATATGTCCTTTACAATATCATCAAAAACCATGAAACACTTAGATGGCCAAGAAATATACTTTGAAAGCTACAAAACACAGCTGAAAGAAATTGAAGAAGAGATTAGTGGAGTGATATACTATATTCATTTATCTGAAGACTCAATATTGTCAAAGTGTCCATTTTCCAAAAGTTGATCTGTAGATTTTGTTCCTTTCCAGTCAAAAATCACAACAGCTTTTTTGGGCGGAAATTTAAAAGCTTATTCTAAAATTTATACGGAGATGCAAAGGATCAAGAAGAAGCAAACAATTTTGAAAAAGAAAAACATAGGTGGAAGAAATACACTATCTGACTACAAAACTTACTTATAGCTATAGTAATCAAGATGTGTAGTATTAGCATAAAGATAGACACAGAGATTAATGGAACAAAACAGAGAATCAAGAAGTAGACCCACATATATATGGTACGTTTATGTTCAACAAAGAGGCAAAGTACTTAAGTGAGGGAAATTATATAGTCTTTTCAACAAATGAAGCTGGAACAGCTGGACATCATATGGAAAAAAATTAGCCTCAATCCTTATCTCACACCTTACGTAAAAATTATCTTGGAATGGATCATAGACCTAAGCATAAAAGATAAAACTTCTAGAAGAAAGCAGAAGAAAAATTGCCACCTTGATGTAGGGCAAAGATTTTTAAAAATAGGTCACAATGGGCTTCCCTGGTGGCGCAGTGGTCGAGAGTCCGCCTGCCGATGCAGGGGACGCGGGTTCGTGCCCCGGTCCGGGAAGATCCCACATGCCGCGGGGCGGCTAGGCCCGTGAGCCATGGCCGCTGAGCCTGCGCGTCCGGAGCCTGTGCTCTGCAACGGGGGAGGCCGCGGCAGTGAGAGGCCCGCGTACCGCAAAAAAAAAAAAAAAAGTCACAAAAAGCATGAACCATAAAAGAAAAAAATTGATAAATTGGACTTCATAAAAGTTAAAAACTTCCGGTCTCTAAAAGACACAGTTACAAAAGTGGAAAGGCAATGGGAAAATATTCACAAAACATATATCTATTGAAGAACTTGAATTTAGGGTAAACGTAAAGCATTCATAACGAACTCAACAATAAGAAAACAATCCAATAATAAAATGGACAAAAGATTTGAACAGACACTTCGGAAGAGAAGATACACAAATGGCTAATAAGTGCATTAATAATGATCAACATTATTAGTTGTCAGGGAAACACGAATGAAAGCCATAATGAGATACCACTGCACACATAGAAAGGCTAAAGTTAAAAAGACAAAGTGTCGGTGGGGATGTGGAGCAACACGAACTCTCACAATTTACTGGTAGGAATGTAAAATGTACAACCACTTTGGAAAACAGTTTAGCTGTTCCTTATAAAGTAAACGTACACTCTCCATACAAACCAGTAACTCCTTCCTAGATGTTTACTCAAGAGAAATGGAAATATGTCCAAAGGCTGTAGCTTTTGCATCATAGCAAAAACTTAGAAACAATTCTATTGCCCATCGGTAGGTGAAAAGATAAAACAATTTATGTTTTATTCGTATTACAGAGTTTTTGTTTTTTTTTTTTTTTTTTTTTTGGCTGTGTCAGGTCTTAGTTGCCGCACCCTGGATCTTCGTTGAGGCATACGGGATCTTTCGTTTCGGTGCACAGGCTCTTCTTTGGGGGGCGCGGGCTTCTCTCTAGTTGTGGCCTGCAGTTTTGGGTTTTTTTTAACATCTTTATTGGAGTATAATTGCTTTACAATGGTTAGTTCCTGCTTTACAACAAAGTGAATCAGCTATACATATACATATATCCCCATATCTCCTCCCTATCCCACCCATCTGGGTGGTCACTGTTTTTTTTTTCTTTTTCTCTCTCCCTAGTTGTCGCGTGTGGGCTCTGTAGTTTGCAGCATGTGGGCTCTCTAGCTGAGGAGCGCGAGCTCAGTAGTTGTGGCACGTGGGCTTAGTTGCCCTGCGGCATGTGGGATCTTAGTTGCCCTGCGGCATGTGGGATCTTAGTTGCCCGACAGGGGTGGAACCCGCGTCCCCTGAATTGGAAGGTGGATTCTTTACCACTGGACAACCAGTGAAGTCCCTACTATTACAAAGTTCTACAGTGCAGTAAAACATTGATATATGAAACAACATGGGTGAATAACAAAAAGTAATCTGTAGTAACAGAAGGCAGTCGCTGCTTGTGGTTGGAGGTTGCAGGCAGTAGGGGGAGTTGACTGAGAAGTAGCACGGGCTTCCCTGGTGGCGCAGTGGTTGACAGTCTGCCTGCCAATGCAGGGGACACGGGTTTGTGCCCCGGTCCAGGGAGATCCCACAGACCGTGAAGTGGCTAGGCCCGTGAGCCGTGGCCTCTGAGCCTGCGCGTCCAGAACCTGTGCTCCGCAACCGGAGAGGTCACAACAGTGAGAGGCCCGCGTACCGCTTTTTAGGGTAATACATGTTTCATATCTTGAGTGTGTTGATAGTTATACAGGTATACACATCAGAACTCATGGAATTATACACTTAAAATGGACACACTTTATTGATTATAAATTTTACCTTATAAAGCTGATTTTTCAAAAAGACTTAAGAGACATAAGTAAATGTAATATGGAGACATTGTTTAGATCCCGATTCTAACAAACCAATGCAAAAAAATAAGACAATTATGAAAATTTGAATACTTACTGAATATTTGCTGATATTAATATTCTTTATTTTTATCTATGATAATTAATATTGTGATTATATTAAGAGGGGGTAAGAAATCCTTCTATTTTAGAGACATATTTATAGATGAATTGATATAGCATGTGGGACTTGCTTTAAAAGAATTAAAGCACGGGGCAGTGGTGGGGATGTAGGTGAAACAAGTTTGGCCAAATATTGATAATTATTGAAGCTGGCTGATGGGCACACTGCGGTTTAGTATATTATTGTAATTATAATTTTATTATTATATTATATATTAATTTTGTTATCCCTATATTTGTATATGATTGAAATTGTCCATAATAAAAACTTTTTGTAAGGAACTTAGGAGTTATATCAACCAAATGCAATGTTTTGACCTTGTCTGGATCCTAAGTGAGTAAACCTACAATAGAAAGATATTTATGGCACAAGTGGGGAAATCTGAATACAGACTAGATAATGGATGACGCTGCGGAATTTGGAGGAGAAACTTTTTTTGATGTTATAATAATTTTGTGGTTATGTAAAGAAGAAGATGAAGATAAGGACTAAGGAGGAGGAAGAGGAGAAGCTTCAGCCATAACAAGGATCACACCTGGCACGTGATCTTGGTTTCTTCATCTTCCTCTCAAAGGTACCAGAAGTTCTCATAGAAATTGTTTATTCTTTCCCCTGTCAGCTTTATTGAGATATGAATGACATACAATATTGAGTAAGTTTAAGGTGTACAACCAGTTGACTTGATACATTCATATATTGCAAAATAATTACCACCATAGCTTTAGCCTGCACATGTATGACATTAATCATCACCATTTCTTTCTCTTTTTAAATTGAAGTATAGTTGATTTATAATATTGTGTTAGTTTCAGGGGTACAGCAAAGTGATTCAGTTATATATATATTTTTTCAGATTATTTTCCATTAGAGGTGATTAGAAGATACTGAATATTGTTCCCTGTGTTATACAGTAAATCCTTGTTGCTTATCTATTTTATGTATAGTATAATTGTTTGTATCTGTTAATTCCGTACTCCTAATTTATTCCTCCCCCATTTATCTCTCCCCTCCCCTCTTTTCCCCTTTGATAACCATAAGTTTGTTTTCTATGTCTGTGTGTCTATTTCTGTTTTGTATGTAGATTCATTTGTATTGTTTGTTAGGTTCCACATATATGTGATATTACATAATAATTGTCTTTCTCTGTCTGACTTTCTCTAGGCCTATTCCTAGGACCACCCATGTTGCTGTTGCTGTGCCATATATATATATATATATATATATATATATATATATGGCACATCTTCTTAAACCAATCATCTGTTGATGGGCACTTGGGTTGTTTCCATGTCTTGGCTATTGTAAATGGTGCTGCTATGAACATTGGGGTGCATGTATCTTTTTGAATTAAGAGTTTTTGTCTTTTCCAGATATATGCCCAGGAGTAGGATTGCTGGATCATATGGTAACTCTTATTTTAGCCTTTTTAAGGAACCTCCATACTGTTTTCCATAGTGGTGGCACCAATTTACATTCCCACCACAGTGTAGGAGGGTTCCCTTTTCTCCACACCCTCCCTAGCATTTTATTCTTTGTAGACTTTTTGATGATAGAGAAATGGTTTATTCTTAAGCCTGGAACATTTTGCTGTGCCAGAAAGTGAGAATGCTCTCAAAGAATGATGTAGACATATCAGAAACACAGGAGCCAGCTTGAAGGGGCTCCCAGTGACCCAATCTTGGACAATTTGAGCACTAAAATAAATAATGATAGCAAAATACTACAACACACTTGGATCAAATGAGTCTATGAATCTTGCAGACACAGCAAACAAACAAACAATTTCCCTATAGTAGAAAGCCAACTAATAAATGTATAAGGAATGATGGAACTAGAAAATTACCATTTGGCAACTATCATTATAATACCTGAATCATGTAAAAATCAGTAGATGCTATAATGAATGAATCGGTGTAATTTTACAGAGCGATATAAAATTTACAAGTATTAACGTACCCTCCACAAGACATTTATTAATTATAAAGGGAAAAGTAGTAATTTTACAGTGGAGAAACCTAACAGACACCACCTTAACCAAGTGATCAATGTTAACATCACCAGTGGACATCCCTGGCGGTCCAGTTGTTAAGACTCCGAGCTTCCAATGCAGGGGATATGGGTTTGACCCCTGGTTGGGGAACTGAGATCCCGCATGCCAGCAGCTAAAAAATAAAAAATACATAAATAAACATCACCAGTAACTGGAGAAATTGACATTATGTGCTTCCTGACATGATGCACTGAAAGGAACTCAGTATCACATTTGTATTATTCCTGCCAAAAATGTTTAACCTGAATCTGATCAGGAGGAAACAAAGGCACCTCAAATTGAAGGATGAAATAACTGACCAGTAATCTTCAAGACATCAATGTCATGAAAGAAATAAAGAGAGGAACGGTTCTAGATTGAAGGAGATCAAACAGAGAAGGTAACTGAATGCAGTACATAAATACATTATTTGGGATTTTCTTTTCTTCTATTGTTGGGACATTTGGTGAAATCTGAGTAGGTTATGTCAATTTGATAATGGTATTATATCAATATTAATACCTTGATTTTGATAATTGTATAATAGTTATATAAATGAATGTCCTTATTGTTAGGAAAACACAAAGTGAAATATTTTGGGATGTAGGGTCATAGTGTCTATAACTTACTCTCCAACAGTATAGGAGAGAGACAGAAGAAAAAAGAATAAAGACAATGTGATAAAGTGTTATCATTTAAGGAATCTGGTGAGAGGCCTGTGGGAATTATTTACAGTTTTCTGTAAGTCTGAAATTAAAAGTTGAAAAGGGTGGGGGGGAACCTTGAAAGTAAAATCAAAAAAAAAAAATGGAGCTTATTAGTGGGAATGTAAAATGGTGTAGTGGCTCTGAAAACCAGTGTGGTGATTCTTCAAAATATTGAAAATACAATTACCATATGATCCAGCAATGCCATTCCTGGGTATATATCTAAAAGTACAGAAAGCAGGATCTCAAAGAGATATTTGCACAGCTGTGTTAACAGCAACATTATTCATAGTAACTAAGGTGGAACCAACCCAAGTGTCCATGGACGGATGGATGAAGAAAATGCGGTATATACATCATACAATGGAATATTATTCAGCCTTAAAAAGGGAGGAAATTCTGTCACATGCTACATCTGTCAGAACATGGTGAACCTTGAGAACATGCTAAGTGAAATAAGGATACAATACTGTATGATTTCACCTTTGTGAGGTATCTAAAGCCGTCAAATTTATATTAGCAGGAAGTAGACTGATGGTTGCCATGGGCATTGAGGAAGGGAAAGTGAGGAATTGTTTAACAGGTATAGAATTTTTTTGTTTGTTTGTTTTATAAATTTATTTATTTATTTTTCGCTGTGTTGGGTCTTCGTTGCTGTGCGCGGGCTTCTTCTAGTTGCGGTGAGCGGGGGCTACTCTTCATTGTGGTGCGCAGGCTTCTCATTGTCGTGGCTTCTCTTGCTACAGAGCACGGGCTCTAGGCGTGCAGGCTTCAGTAGTTGTGGCACATGGGCTCAGTAGTTGTGGCTCGCGGGCTCTAGAACTCAGGCTCAGTAGTTGTGGCGCACGGGCTTAGTTGCTCTGCGGCATGTGGGATCTTTCCGGACCAGGGCTCAAACCTGTGTCCCCTGCATTGGCAGGCAGATTCTTAACCACTGCGCCACCAGGAAAGTCCTAGAATTTGTTTTGTAATATGAAAAAGTTCTGGATATGTGTTGAACAACAATGTAATTGTACTTAACTCTACTGAATTGTGCACTTAAAAATGGTAAAGGCCATACTTTTGATGTATTTTTTACCACAATTAAAAAAAATCTCTAAATTAAAAAAATAGAAGTTAACATAGTGGATGATTTACAGATGAAATTATATAATATATGGGGAAGAATAAAGGTTGCAGATGAAACAAGACTGACTCTATGTTGGTAACACTGAGGTTCAGGGGTTATTATGTGGAGTTGTATTATACCAATCTTTCTACTCTTCTGCATGCTTGAAATTTTCCATTAAAAATGTTTTTAAAATTTCTCCACTTCAGACTTCATAAGCTGAAATTTAGATTCTGTGCGACTGTCCCATATCTTTACTCAACTTTATTTATTCATGTCTTTTGACCATTACTGAGCTTCACAATTAAATGGAGAATTAGAAGACAAGAACTGTGTTTAGAGTTATCCAAAGATATTTAGGGAGGTGTCAAGAAAGTGGGAATCTCCAGCACAAAGAAGTGCTGCATGGTTCAAAAGATAACTTTTTAACAATCATTTTTAATATTCATGATTAAGAATAAGAGTCATGTACAAGAGCAAGCATGGTTGCAGAATGATCTGGACCAGTAATTTGTATAAATTAAGCATGGAGCTAAATTCTGCTGATGGTTAAATTAGGAAGGAGCAGGAAGGAAGGAAGAAATAGCTGGGAAGAGTGCCTGTAGTGGCACCGAAGTCTCCGGGAACCAAGTAAGAACATCCAGGGGAGAGCACGGCGGGCACAGAGCATGTTCACTAGTCCTTCTGTCTCTACGAAACCTGGAGTCCACACTTATGGCTGGTTTGTTAAACTAGGAAACTTCCAAGGTCTTTTCAGCACCTGAGCCTGCGGCTGGGGGAATGAGGGAGAGGAATGAGATGGATGATGGTGGAGTGCTGTGCTTGGACCAGGTTGTGCAGGGCCTGAAGCTTCTTTCTTTCTTTCCTACACTGAAAAATAATTATATTCTCATCATAACAGTGAAAACTACATCAAAGTATTACTGTGCAAAACTGAAATTGCCCTTCGGTCTAGCTTTCTGCTCCCCACCCCCAAGGGAACCCCCAGTTTGCAGCACATCTTTCCTTTCTCTTTTCCAGGTTATAGTTGACTTTCAGGTTTCAAATTAGAAAGAGAAAATCCCAAATCCAATGGTGGTTCTCCGGGCCCCCCAATACCCTGTGTTTAAATGTCAGAGCGCCTTTTACGCTGTGCTGTCTGGCCATTTCCCATCTGTAGGCCTCTTAGATTGTAATCTCCCCATCGCCAAGTCTCGGTTTTACTGTATTTTGGAGACTGTTTATTCAGGGTGACTGAACGGCAGGCTGCCTGGATAAATTAGGTCTGCCTTTCCCAAGCTGGTTCATACTTAAGGGACTTTTAAGGGACCCAGCCTCCAAGTAGGGACCCAGTCAGGACACACAAACTCTGGCGGCCTGAGCTGAAGCCTCACCGAATGAAAGGAAGTGCTGAAGAAATGCACGGAAGCAACACGGCCTTGCGGGAAAGGCCCTGGACTGGCAGGAAAGATACAATAAAGCCGTGGAACTTACTGTCATTTCTCCAAGGCTCATGATAATGGGCTTCATAATACCCGCCTAGCTTAGGAGAAGAAACTTTTGCAGAATGAATCAGGAGCCAGGTTGCGCAGCGACCACCCCCTCGGTGCTCCCGAAGCCCGGGCTGCCAACCTGCGGTGGCCCTGTACACGCTATGGTCACTTTCTGCAGTCCGCTTCGCCTCTAGACCCTGCGGGAGCTGCGCCCTGTCCTGGTGTCCTGGAAATGCGTGCTGCTGGCCCGGAGCTGGGAGTGCGGCCCGGGCCTCTGGGCCCCTCGGGCTGCGCCGCCGTCCTGCTGCCGCCCTCCTGTGGCCGCTGTGAGGCGACCTCCGGCCGTCCTGCGGGCCTCCTCCCTCGGCCGGTGACATCACCGCATTCCCGTCCCGGCTCCTCCCGCCTGCAGCCGCAGTGACAGGCGAGCCGGGCCCGGTGGCGGAAAGAAAGTGCGGGGCCGCCGCGCCGAGCCTGTCCCCGCCGAGGCCGGCTTCCCCGGGCGGCTCGGGTGACAGTGTCGCGGCCGCCGGGCGCAGGGCGGGGCACGCGCCGGTCACAGCCGAGCGGCAGGCGGACGCTTCAGAGAGACGTGGGGAAAATGGCTGATGACTTTGGCTTCTTCTCGTCGACGGAGAGCGGGGCCCCCGAGGCGCCCGAGGAGGACCCGGCGGCTGCCTTCCTGGCCCAGCAGGAGAGTGAAATCGCGGGCATAGAGAATGACGAGGGCTTCGGGGCACCTGCTGGCAGCCAGGCGGCCCTCACGCAGCCGGGACCCGCGAATGGGGGTGAGTCAGCCTGGTGGCCTGGGGGTTGGGGGACCTGGGGCTCGCACCCGGGGTACCGGGTGGAGTGAACAGGGCCTGCTATGGCCAGCCAGGAGCAGGCCTGGGGCTAGTGTGTACCTGACCGGGACCTGGAGGAGATGCGGCGGGGACGGGGGGATCTTTTGGAGATCCCCATCTGAGGCCTTGCCTGGGGCTGTGGATCTGGTGGCTCCCAGGACAGAAATTGGTCGTGACATTTCATCCCCAAGCCAACTCCACTATTGCCTGGCTCTGGAATCCAACACAGCTCAGGCTTGAGCTTCCCAGTAGGCTGGCTGCCCCAGGCCGAGCCCTGCAGGTGTGGGCAGAACCCCAGATCTCCCTGCTCCTCAGAAGTAGCTCCCTCCTAACAGCTGGGAAAGCAGGGGACGCTGGGTGCTCCAAGAACTCACAGACCTTCCCTGGGGAACACCTGCCATCCTGCAGTCACTGGTCTAGGCACTTTTCTTACATTTAATCATTTCATATTCATTATTAAACCCATTTCAGAGATGGCAAAACCGAGGCTCAAAAGGTACACTACTGAAACAACTAGTAAGTGGCAGAGTGAGGACTCTAAATCATTTCTCTCTAACTCTAACCCTTTCCACCTGACCACACTGTCTTCCATATGCCAGGCTCTGAGTTAGACACCAGGGTGGGGGCAGGAGCACAGAGGGCTTCCGTCAGATGTGGTCCTGTCCTCCTGGGGTTTGTAGCTCAATGGTTTTCCAAAGGAGGTCCAGGACTCAGGATTTGGGGCCTGGTCCTTGCAGTACTGTGTTTATCAACAATGTTCCTGCTCTGGCTTTGCCTGAAAGGGCAATTTCTTAACGTATCTAGTAAAAAAGTAGATATCACTTTCATGGGTACCTCCAAAACAGCGCTTGCTTCTTGTTAATGTTGTCGTTTTGGTAGGAGTTTATGGGCCTGTTGGAATAAGTGGTACCTTACATATTTTTAAAAAATGTTTACAAGTAAGGACTCTTTTAGTCATGTTTGTATTCATTCAGCATTTACTGAGCACCTACTGTGTGCCAGGCCCAGTGGGGATACAGATATGAATAAGACAGTTCCTGTGGCTTGAGGAGCTTGAAGCATCTCTGTATCCTCTTGGTATGAGAAACATAACAAGCCTTTTGTAACATATAAGAAACTGGAGGCCCAGAGAGCCTGAATATCTTGCCCAAAGTCACACAGCCATGAGTGACAGATCTGGGACTTGATCCCAGGCTTCTCAACTGTGGGCTCCATGCTCTTTCAAATGCTGTGGCAGTCACCCTGGGAGGTGATGAGATGTAGAGGTAGGGAGGGGGGTCTTTTGCTACCCAACCAAGCCAGCAGTGGAGGACTTCTGAAGAAGCAGCAGCTCCTAGCACTTCAGCGGGACCCTCACACATCCCAGGGAATTCCTAGGAAATGTGAGCCCACGTTCATGTACCAGTATTCATTTGTCCACATCTTCCCCTTGAGACCACCAACTTCCCCAGTCGGGTTGGCCTGGGAGAGGCCCTGCTGGGAGAGCCAGTGTCAGAACCACCTAAGAGAGAAGCAGGTAGAAGTCAGGCAGAGGGCCGCAGAGGTGGCTGGGGGTTGAGCAGGCTGTGACCTCTCCCAGGACAATGGGGCTCCAGGGGTTTACAGCCTGGATGGGAGGTTCCCTCTCCGGCAGGGGTGGTGCACAGATTGGCCCCCAGACCTGAGGTGGCAGGGAGAGAAGCGGGGACGTGGCCCTCTGAGGGTCTCCCAGACTCACAACCAGTAAAGCTGCAAATGCTCAGCTGCTCTGCTGAGTGGGGCATGGGGATCCGGGAGGGGTTATGGGATGGCGGCTCAATAGGTGGCCAGATAGGATGGAATTGATCTGATCCTCCTAGGCCTAGACGGTGATGAGCAAGTAATCCCCCGAGACCAGTGATGAGTGCCAGAAGCCCAAATGAGGTGCGGAAAATGTGCCTTGGGCTGCTGGGAGCTGGGTGGAAGCTCCCGCAGCCAGCACCACTCATCACCACTGAGTCTCGTCTCTTAAATGATGCCCCTGTGCTGAGTGCACTGACGTTGGGCTCCCAGGGAAACTGTTTAGTGTAGGCCTGAGCCTGAGCCACTTTGAGTCTCTCCTCTGGGGCTGGAACTACGGCCAGCCTGAGCAATGGATACTTTGTTTCCATTCATCAGCCTTGGGTAGGGCCCAGGAGGTGTGTACATTTTCACACCCAGATTTCTAAGCACTCCACCTGGCTCTGACCCCGACTTGCCCAGTCATTTCCTGGCAAGTCCATTTCCCCTGATGGGCCTCAGTAACCTCCCAGGAATGTTCTGGACCCTTGTCTGCCCCCGTTCCAAAAGGGGTCAGGGATCTGAGAGAAGCAACACCCACAGGGTTATCCTTGGGACTCGTATCTGCCGTACTCCGGTTCTGCCGGCTTCGGACTATGGACACGTGATTATCAACGTGCCATGGGCTACTCATTGTGGGGACAGAGACTTTTAATTCTGTGTGTGGGTACGTGTGGATTCCCAAAGAGGTTAAGCCTCATTCCAGGAGAACACTCATGGGACTGAGAGACTGGGGCACAGAGACTTTCTGAAGGCCAGGGTGGGCACCTGTGGACAAGGAGCCTGAGGCTGGGACTGGTCGGGGAGGCAGGGCTGCAACTTCCCCTCCAGAAATGCCAGGTGCACAGACCAGCATCATCGTGAATGGACCCTGGTAACGTAAGGCCCTGGTAGAGGAGATGCCCCAGGAGAAGAAGCCACTTTGCAGAAGATGCTGCCACTAATTTAGGGGCCAGGCCACCCATGCAGAAGAAACCCCATCTGAATGAGTAGGGAGGGTGGCTGACAACGGTGGGTCAAAATCAATCAATGTTTGAATGTTTGGCTGTGCAAACAAAGTTGATTATAATCTATATCAGCTGGGCATTATTTCCATGGGATTAAGTATCCTTCTCTTCAGTCCCCAAGCTGAAAACACTGTCACCATTACTCACAGCTCTACCTGGCTGGTAAAGTGTACTTGTCCATCTGCGGTGATCTCGTGCAGCCTCCTGTGGGTCTTGGCTAAGAGGCACTGCAGTTTCTGAGAGTCCTCAGGCCTTGTAGATAACAGTGGGCCCCCAAAGAGCAATTCAGCTTCCATTTAGCCAAAACTGCTCACCCTTAGGAGCTGAATGGGGTACAGAGCCTTATAACGGAGTGAATGACCCGTGGGAGGTCACAGTAATCGCATAAGAGCGTGGGGGGTTCTGTACGATATTCTGGGATACCCCAGAGTTGAGACCTTCCATCAGCACCCAGGGAAGTAGGGGAAGTAGTAGAGGGCTTCCCAGAGGGGATGACTTGTGAGCTGGGCCTTGGAAAACAACTGGATCCCAAAGAACATTCTTTAGTGAGGGAAGCAGGAAGAAAGGTGTGGGATGCGGCATAGTGTGTTTGGGGAAGGAGGAAACCAGAATAGGGTTTGTGGGAGGGACTGGTGGGAAGTGAGGCAGGAAAAATGGGCAGGGCCAGATTGTAAAGATCCTCACGAGCTATGGGCCAAAGTTCAATGTACTCATTCAACAAATATTTATTGGGCTCCTATTATGTGTCAGGCACTGTTCTAGGTGCTGGATCCCAGCAGTGGACAAAACAAAGTCTCTGCCCTCCCAGAGGGCATTCAAGTGGGGAAGACAGATAAGCACATACAAAAATAAACATATCAGGCTGTGGTAGGTGCTACAGAGAAAATAACTGCCCAGGGGAGGAGGTAGGGGTGCTGGGGGATGAATGTCAGGGGTGGTCAGGGAAGGCCTCTAATAAGGCAGTGTTTGAGCAGCAGCTGAAGGGCGTGAGGCAGCAGTCCACATAGAAATGGGCAGGAGAGCTTTCTAGGGAGAGGGGACAGCACCTGCCAAGGCCCCAAGGAAGGAGCAGGCCCTATCGGCCACCATGGTCCACGGGAAGTGGATTTCCTTTTGGTTTGTGTTCATTATATTTTTAATTAGAGGAGTGACATAGGTAAGTGTATGCTTTTCAAAACGTCAACCTTGGCAGCTGGTTTGAAAGAGGTTTGGGAGAGGGTGAAGATGGAGGCAGGGAGGCCAGTGAGTGGACAAAAACCATTTATTCCTTCTTTCTTTAATGCACTGATTCATTTGCTTATTCAACAATTAGTTTCTGAGCGCGTCCTAAGTCACAGGTACCGTGCATGGCTCTGGGGAAGACAGCGGTGAGGATAATGGACACAGGCGTGCCCGTCCAGGTGCTTGCCACTAGCGGGACAGACAGGCCAAAGTAGTTGTACAGGTGGGCCAGGCTGGGGGCAGAGGGCGGAGGGCAACTTTGAGGATTCTTGTTGCAGCAGAAGCCACAGGAATTTGTGACTAACCAGATGTCAGGGAAAGGGACCGGGAGGAGTCACTGTTTAGGTGAGGGCAAAATCGACTCCTTCTGGGAGGGGCAGGAGGAGGAAAAGTAGGCCAGGTGCTGCCTGGTGGGGGCAGTGATTCCTGCTCTCTGAGGTGGAGCCATTGCTCAAGGCACCACAGGGACAGGCAGAGACCTGCAGGCCCCTCTTCCTGAGCCCTCTCAGACCCTGCCCTGAGCCTCCAGAGCCTCTGCCTGTTCACCAGGCACAAGCTCCACAGACAGTTGGGCCATTCCCAGCCGTGGCTGAGGGGAAATCAGTTTTGGGTAGGTGAGGACCTATTATTGGCTGGGTGACCTTGGGCAATCATGTAGCCTCTCTGAGCCTCAATTTGAGAATCTGTAAAATGGGTTGATAACAGCTTTGTCACAAGGCTATGGTGAAAATCAGAGGTCATATGGCTGTGAGAAGGCTTTGTGCACAGTCAAGGATTGAGCCCAGGTTATTTGCATATCCATTATGTGTGCGTGTAGGGCGGGGAGTCAATACGCACATGGACATATACAGAGGTTGCTTCGGGGGCTAATGTAAGACCCTGCTTGCTATAAGCTGAGCAATGAGTGATGCTGTCTTCTGTTCTCTTTCCAGCGGGTTCTGAGGACATGGGGACCACAGTCAATGGAGATGTGTATCAGGTAAGCAAGATTCTGTCGTAGCAGGGGAAGGGACCGACAGCCTGGGTCTCAGTAACTTTTGGCCCCCATCATGGGTAGGATTAGGGATTCAAGTTCTGTTCATTGGGATGGGAACATCAGAAAGATTTTGATGTGGTTCTTTTGGTCATGTAGGAGAAGGGGATGAAGAATAAGGACCACAGGGATCAATGGGGTGTTGCCTCAGGTTGCCCGTGATGATGTCCAGCTTCCAGAGGGAGAGATTAAGTGGCCTGCAGTGGCATGGACTAAAGGAAACACAGGGCCCAGCACACGTGTGTGCCATTGGTGGGAGGCTGAAGCCAGTGGTCATCTGCACCATGTCTGAGCATTTTAACTGGGTGAGCCTTGGACCCAGAGATTCCACTTCTCAGAATTTTCCCAAAGGAAATAGCTGGACAAGGACACCCAGATTCTTTGCAGGATTATTTATAATAGCAGACAAACTGGAAACAACCTAAGTGCCTAGTATTGAGGGCCTGGGTAGGTAAATTGGAAAACCATTCTGTTGTTAAAAAGAGCAGTCAGAGCTTTCTGTATTGACATGAAAAGATGCCTATAATATAGTAAATGGAAAAGCAGCTTGCAGAATAATATGCACAGTATGGTCCTGTTTTTTATTTTAGAAATATGTTTCCATGAAAGATCTGAAAGGATGTGTACCAACTGTTAACAGTGGTTAGCCCCGAGCTTGCGGGAGAAGGGGGGATAAGGAGAGGGCTTTCACTTTCACTGGATTGTCTTAAAATTCTTTGTAGTGATCCTATAACACACATGCGCACACACTCACCCCCCCCACAAAAAAACAGCTAGTAAAGATATTTCTAGTTAAATAGTGCTTCTCTCCACACTCACTTAACCCCCCTCCCTTCATACATACACAGTTCATTTTGAAAGTACTTAAAGAACTTGGACCACAAATAGCATCCCCAGGACCCCACAGATGCAACAGTCTTTACCCCCAACCTGCAGATACCTGGGTGGGGGCAAAACCTTCACTGGATAAACTTTAATTCCCACTGGACTGGCTCAAAGACCCTTGACTGCTGGGGCTGCAGCTGCAGGATCTCCTGAGCTCTGCTTCATTGAGGAGCTGGCCTCCTAAATCCTCAGGGAGAACAAACAATACTTTCTTATGTAAGAGAGATGGGCTGGTACCTTACACGGGGCAACTGGCCAAGTCCCATTTCTGGAAAATTACTCAACTACCAGCAAGCTAGAAAAGTCAGTCTCTAGGACTTTAAGGGCTTCGTGTCTCCCTGGGCCTGAGAGCACCAAATAAGCAGCATTGACGCCGGTACAGTTTGGCAGAGCATTGAGACTCAGGCTGCTCCTGTCCTGGGCACACTCAAAAGGACGTGGCCTGACCCAAAAGGTCTGTGTCCTAAAGTGGCCCTGGAGCTGGAGATACACTTGGGACCAGAGAAGTACCTAGAACACCATGAGCAGGATAATTTTCCCTTTCTATACATTAGGATCTTGAGGCCTTCTCCCTCCCTGCCCCAGGCCTCGCTTTGTATTTAATGGATCTGAGAAACCCTGGGCCTCCTCCGCAATCTCGGTGGGAACTCTTATTCTCCCTGCTACCAAGAATAACCCCAGCTATGTTTATCTGTAACTCATTTCACATCTGTGCCACGTTAGCATCCTAACAGGCAGGGGAGGGGTCACAGATGAGGCGAGTCACTCAGAAGCTTAGTGGCCAAGTTCAGGTTCATCTAGATCTCCTGCCCCTGATCTGGTGCCCTTTGTACCATCCCCTTGTTGCTGGAGCAGGCAGGCCACAGCCCCTGGCTGGCGGGTGGGAAGCCCCTGCAGACTTTTCTTCGGATGGAGCATAGAGCAGGGTCTGGCTTGTGCACCCCAGGCTTTCAAGGGTCCTGGGCAGAACTTTCCTGCTACCTTTCTTAATCTTTTCTGGAAGGCTATGGGCCACTAGGGGGTCCAACTGTGAACCTGGTCCCCAACAAGGCCTAAGGATAAGCCTGCATCCCCGTTGAGCTACTTAGAGGAATCAACAGCTCAGCTCAGCTTAGCTTTAGCTGGTCAATCCCACAGATTGGTTATGCCTCATCCTCCTGGCTGTCCCTGGAGTCACAGTACATGCTCGGCCAGCATGGCCCCCCGGAAGCCCTTGTGGTGGCATCCAGTGTCCAGCGGAGGGGTCCCTCGGGAGAGGAGTGCTGGGGAGCTGGGCTGAGAAAGCCTGGCCCTGACTGTAGCCTGTGGCCTTTTGGTCCACAGGACATTCCTGCCTGACCTCTTCCCTTTCGAGCTTGGGAGGGACTCAGAGCATTCCTGCAGCCCCTGGTGAGCCCTCCTGGGCTGCCAGCCCCCCTGGCGGCTGACCCGATTTCCTCACTGCGACAGTCAAGTGATTAAAGAGGAGCCCGGCTGTGGCCCTCCCGCCCTCACTGCTCACTGGCAGGGGCAGGGCAGGAAAATAAGTCCAGAGCAGCTGGAGAAGGGGAGTCAGCAAATAGCTTCTCAGGGCCTTGTCTGCTGGCAGCACCACTGTGTTCTTCCTGGTTGTGGTGATGGTACAGCGCAAGCCAGTCTGCTGGGGGCATGCCACGGGCAATGGTGAGCCCTGCAGCTCTGCCACCCATGCATGTGCATGTGCATGTCCGCTACAGGCTACAGGGGTCACAGGGCAGTTATCGCATTCAGGCCCCATTTTGCACCCCGAGTGGGATGTTGTCACTCCCATTTGACAGGTGACGAAACCTAAGGAGCGCAGGGAAGGGACTTCTTAAAGGTCGCGCATCCAGTGAGTCGCAGGAGGGGACTTAAAGCCCAGTCGCTCTGATGCTGTGTCCCCGTGCCCTCCACATCGCTTTGCAGGCAGCCCCTCATTCCTTCATTTAGTCAACTCGCATTCTGAGTGCCATGCGCTGTGCTCAGGGCCTCAGATGTAGAGGCAAATCCCATGGATGTTTGTCCTCGAAGAGCTCAAAGGACAGAGACCTGAAAGTCATGCAGGATGGCAAGGGCTTGGGTGTGGGGCTGGTCTCAAGAGTTCTTACTATGCGTCAGGCACCACCCAAAAGCTTTATGTGGATTAACTCATTTCATCCTCCCAACACCCCTACGATGTAGGTTCTGTCATTATCCCCATTTTACAGATGAGGAGGAGGATGCACAGGGAGGTTTAATAGCTCTGGTTGCACAGCAGGGAAGAGCTGGGACCTGAACCAGGCTCAGGCGCCAGACGCTGCACTGAAGTCAGAGAGTGTGACAGGGACGGATGTTGGAAGTGGGTTCCAGGCTGCCCAGGGGCATGTGGGTGGTCCTGGCTAGGGGAACAGCATGTGCAAAGGCACAGAGGATAAGATACGCATTCTGGGGCTTGCCTGGAGCCTGGCACCTGCTGCAGAGAAGGGTGTGCTGGGGGAACCTGAAGAGACCATGGGTGCAGGGCTGCTGTGCCCGCAGGCAGAAGGGACGCGGGTTGGGGGGGCGGGCACAGCTCCCAGCCAGAGCCTGTTACTAGGCTGTGCTGGTGGAGGACGCGGGCCCAGCTTGGCCAGGCTTTGTGCCCAGGGCCGGGGCACAGCATGCTTGGACCACACTGAGCAGTGCCCCTGGATGTGCAGTGCAGCTGCTCTAGGCTCTGCGCTCCCCCCGCCCCAGAGAAGCCCCAGGGACTCTCAAGCTGCTCCTACACCCAGACTGCTCCTACGCGGGGCGCTGTGGCGGGCTGCGGCAGAGGAGTTTGGATGGAGTCAGACAACCTGCGCTTCATTTCTGGCTTTTCCCAGCCGGACGGCTTTGGACTAGTTACTGCCCTGAGCTGGATTTCTCATTTGTGAAATTGGGATTAGAAGCCCTGCACTGCTGCCTCCGCAGGTCTGTTGAGAAAAGTGCTCTGTAGCCCTGGAAGCTGCTTCTAAATCCCTGACCTAGCCACTGAGTGAGCCAAGTGGGGTGCGTGTGTGGGTGTGAGAGAGACAGACGGGGAATGGGGCGTGGGGCAGTGGGAGGAGGGGGTGCAGTCTCTAATCTTGGGATGGTAGACTTATCAGGGAGACCAAAATCACGTGACACAGAAGTAACTTTGGTCCCTATTGGCTATGTATGGACACACGTGTGGCTATGTGTGACACTCAGGAATTCAGTTTGAATTCTGGCCCTGCCAGTTCCTGGCCAGGTGACCCTGGGACTTCGGAGCTAGACTTTTCCTACCTGTAAAACAAAGATAATGAAACCCACCATGTAGGGTTGTAAAGACCAAAGGGAACCATTTAATTGCAAGTTCTCTGCCAGTTTTAAAACGCTGTAACCTGTGAGTCTTAATTTTGGGGCAGTCTTGATGGAGATGGTGGGTCCTGAAGGACACCATGGGATGACTTTTACCCAGAGGACCCCCTCCAGCCCACCTCTCCCACCCCATCTGCTCCACACCTGGTAGCATCTCTGTACTCAGATGTTTGCAAAGGCACCAGCCTCATGTGGTCCTTAAGCGGCCAGCTCTTGGTCTGAAATGCCCTTTCCCTATCTCTTCCCAGCCTACTCTGCTCCCAGGCTAGAAAGGTCATGCCCTCCCTTGTCCCCACTCTTTTCATGACCCGTGTTATGCATGTACCCCAGCTATGGTCCTCATTTGTGAGGGACTCCCTCTGCAAGCTCCCGGATGAAGGGCTGTCTCGTTCATCCCTGACCCCAAGCCTGAACATCTGTTAATTCATTCAAGTAATGTTCTTGAAATCCTCCTACAGCCAGGCCCTCCATGTTCTACATACTATAAAGAGACAGGCAGTCTCTGTCCTCATGGAATTCCCTTACTGGGGGGCGGGGTAGGGTGGGGTGGGGTGGGCAGATAGTAAACATGTTAACAAACCAGGCTTTTAAGATATCCTGAGTGCCAAGAAGAAATAAAATGTAGCACCTGGATAAACACGTAGAAAGTAAAAGTAACTGCATTTGTCTGCAGATGGGACAGTCTATAGGATTGGGCAGAGGTCCTGGTAGCCTAGCCTCAGGACAGGGCTGTTCCCAGAACTGGAAAGGTACATCCGTGATCAACTCGTGTTGTCCAGATTAGGGCCCTGGAAAGGCCCCTCGAGATGTCTTGAGAGACTCTCTCAGTTGAAGTGTAATGCTGGGCAGGAAAGAGGAATAAGGACAGCGCCCCAACTGCCCCACCCAAGGGTGGGCCTGATCCAAGGAGCCAGGCTGCACCTCTCCGCCCTGGGCCTGCCCTTCCTTCTCCCCAAAGACAGCTGGAGATACAGCCCTGATGTTCCATCTGCGTGCTCCTTCGCCCTGCTGCTCACAGTCCCTTGGGCAGACGCTTACCCAGCCCTTCTTCTGAACCGGGCACATGCTGGCCCCGGGGGGGATCTTCATCCACATGGCCACTGCTTACTGAGCACCAGCTGTATGCCCACAGCAGGCACCACTGGACAGATGTTGTTGGGTGGGGAGAAGATACGCTGGTACTCGTGACAGTTTTAATGAGTGCTTGCAGGAGGAGCACAGGGAGCAATAAAAAGATGGGACAGGAGTTCAGAGGCTATAAACAAGGTCCTGTCCTGCCCACTGGGAGCTCATGGTCCAGCGGGGAGACACCTGCAGTAGAAGGTGAGGGTGTGACAAGAAGCACAGAGAGGACAGGGTGTGAAATCTGTTTTGGGGCTGGGAAATATCCCAGAGCTGGTGACCTCTGAGCTGGAAACTTGTGGGGTGGAATAAGATTTCATCAGCCAGAGAAAGGAGGGAAGACAACTGAAGGCGAAAAGCACAAAGGAGACGAAAACGGGCAGCATGGGCGTGTGGGATGTGTGCAGACAGGAATGCACGGGGCGGACAGAGCACCAGAGTGGGCGTGCCAGGAGATGGGGCTGGATCATAAAGTCTCCAGCTTTGCGAGACCAGAGGGGAGCCCCATCCTTGCTGGGCTGAGCTCTCAGCCTGCAATGCTTCAAGTCACCACCCTGGCAGGTGGCGTGGAGAACTGGGCAGAGCCCTGGCTTGGGAGCCAGAGGACTGGACTCTGGCCCTGCTTCTGCCACTGTGTTGTGCCATCTCTCCTGGCCTCAGTTTCCTCCCCTATAAAATGGGAATTAATAATAATAATAATTCTAGCTACCATTTACTGAGCCATCACTCCATGCCAGGCACTCTTGTAAATGTCTTATAAATATTGTTGCATCAAATCCTCACAACTAGCTCTTAGAGGTACTTTTATTACTATTCTCACTTCAGATGAGAAAACTGAGGCCAGGCAAGGTTGAGCAACTTACCTGGGCTACACACATATATAGCAGGCAGTAGAGGTGGGATTTGAACCCAGATGGTCCAGCTGCAGAGTCTGAGTTTTTCATCACTGTACAGTCGTAGCCATGGCCACCCTGCCTATCTCAGGGCTGCTCGTTCACTCAGCAAATAGTTACTGAGTACCTGCTACATGCCAGGCACTGTGCTAGATGCTGCGGACACAGCAGTGAACAGGACAGGCAAGGTCCCTGTTGCCACAAGGGTGACATTCTGATGGAGGAGACAGACAATGGACAACTAAGCATATTATAAAGTGAGGCCATTTGGGACTGTGTTATTTGGTAAATAAAACTAATAGGGCAGGGCTTTAATGATAGAAACACAGGGAACTCTCTGAGTGCCAAGAAGCGTTTGAAGTTCTTTACACTTTTTTAACTCATTTCATCCTCATATTAACCCTGTGGGGTGGGTGCTATTTTGTAGCCCATTTTATGATGAGAAAAGTGAGGCACAGAGAGGTTGAGTAACTTGCCCACGGTCACACAAGGAGCAGAATTACTGGCAGAGGGCACAGCAAGTGCAAAGGCAGGGTACAGTCCCAGGAGACAGTGGGTATGAGGTGGTTTGAGATGTGAGGGGGTGTCCTGGTACTCAGGCGCCAGACACAGAGGGGCAGGTGGACAGGCTGGGTACACTGCCGTGTGTTTGTGTCCTAGGAGGCTAACGGTCCAGCTGATGGCTATGCTGCAATTGCCCAGGTCGACAGGCTGACGCAGGAACCCGAGAGCATCCGCAAATGGAGAGAGGAGCAGCGGAAACGGCTGCAAGAGCTGGGTGAGGGCAGGGCTGAGTGTGCAAGCTGGGCTGGTCCCCCTGGCCCCGGGCTCCCCACTGGGTTGGCTCTCTGGGACACGGTCGGGTGGGGAAGCCTTAGGCTATATGGGGCCCTGCCCCACCTTAATGTGGGATTGGCTGAGGATGGACCCAGGGCTGCCTGCCGGGGCCGAGGGGAGAAGCAGCAGCCAGAAGCACAGCCAGCTGTGCCTCACATCCCTCCTGGAAAGCTCCTGTTCATTCACCTGTTGTGGGTTGCAGATGCTGCCTCCAAAGTGATGGAACAGGAGTGGCGGGAGAAGGCCAAGAAGGACCTGGAGGAATGGAACCAGCGCCAGAGTGAACAAGTTGAGAAGAACAAGATCAACAACCGGTGAGAGGAGCTGTGAGGGTGCGAGGGGACTGTAGGGTCATGAGGGAACTATGGGGACATGAGAGGACCTACAGGGATATGAGGAGCTATGGGGACATGAGAGGACCTATGGGGACATGAGAGGACCTACAGGGATATGAGGAGCTATTGGGGACATAAGAGGACCTATGGGGACACGAGAGGACCTATGGGGCATGAGAGGACCTATGGGGACATGAGAGGACCTATGGGGCATGAGAGGACCTATGGGGACATGAGAGGACCTACAGGGATATGAGGAGCTATGGGGACATAAGAGGACCTATGGTGACATGAGAGGACTGATGGGGACATGAGAGGACCTATGGGGACATGAGAGGACCTATGGGGACATGAGAGGACCTATGGGGACGTGAGAGGACCTACAGGGATATGAGGAGCTATGGGGACATAAGAGGACCTATGATGACATGAGAGGACTGATGGGGACATGAGAGGACCTATGGGGACATGAGAGGACCTACAGGGATATGAGGAGCTATGGGGACATAAGAGGACCTATGGTGACATGAGAGGACTGATGGGGACATGAGAGGGCCTATGGGGACATGAGAGGACCTATGGGGACGTGAGAGGACCTACAGGGATATGAGGAGCTATGGGGACATAAGAGGACCTATGATGACATGAGAGGACTGATGGGGACATGAGAGGACCTATGGGGACATGAGAGGACCTACAGGGATATGAGGAGCTATGGGGACATAAGAGGACCTATGGTGACATGAGAGGACTGATGGGGACATGAGAGGGCCTATGGGGACATGATAGGACCTATGGGGACATGAGAGGACCTATGGGGACGTGAGAGGACCTACAGGAATATGAGGAGTTATGGGGACATAAGAGGACCTATGGTGACACGAGAGGACTGATGGGGACAATGAGAGGAACTATGGTGGGGGGACTGTCTTGAGGATGGGTGATTTGGTGGCAAGAACGCGGAGGAAGGAGAAGCCGAACCCACAATGATGTTTCCTCAGTGGCCTGTGGAACTCAGTGTGCTGAGCTCTGCAGAGCTGGTATGCCGTTAAGCTCTGACCTCCTCACCACGACAGACAAAAGTGAGTCTGCCAGTAAGCAGACGAGGTCCTGGGACCCAGTGGGATGTAAGCCAGGCCGTCCTGGAGCCCAGTGGCCAACAGCTCGACCTGGGCCCCCTGTGGCCATGGTTATCATGACAGAGAACACAGGCCTGGCAGGAAGGGAAGAACCAAGCCGTGTGCAGGCTTTTATTGCTTATAGAAATGATAATGCTTCGACCCAGAAGTGGCTAAAGAATAAAGGGAAGTTAGTGGCCTATATAACTGGAAAGGCCAGGGGTAAGGGCTGCAGACCCAGTGGACTCAGGCACTGAAACAAAGTTCGTCAGTGCTCACTTTTACTGTCTCTCGGTCTGCTTTCCCCTACGTGGCCTTCACTCTTGGGCACACACCCCTGGGATGGGGGCAAAGGTGGCCACTAGCAGCTCCAGGCTTCTGCTCGATTTTCTTGGCAACTTCAGTGAAAATAAGCCTCTTGCTCCCAACAGCTCTAGCTGAAGTCCTCCACCTGACCTTCATTGGTCTGGTGTGGGTCACGTGCCCACCCCAGGCCCAGTGATTGTCTCGGGGGAGGGACTCTCCCATAGACCCAGCTTGGTCGATAGTCCCATTACTTGGGTTGTGCATGGGGTCCGGTCCCACCCAAACCACAGGGACTGAGTGGGGGCAGCTGATGCTTCAAAGGACAATCAGGATGCCCTTCCTGGAAGAAGGGGGACAGATGTTGGTCAGGAAAGATAGCAGAGGCCCACCGGAGAATACCTTGCAGAAATGGTCTCAGACTAGAGACTGCCAGCAGCCCCTACCTCTGAGGCTGTGCACTTCAAGGTACAAGACTTGCCAGAAAGGAAAAGGCTGGCTCTGGGAAGCCACCAGCTGGAAGCTACTGCATGCCAGGCCCTGGGCCGAGCACTGCGGAGGCCGAGCTGAGAAGGACGCAGTCTGTGTCCTCAAAGAGCAGAGGAGGGAAACACACGGGTACAGCTGAACTCAGTAGTAGGGCCCTCTGCAGGAAAGCTGTGGAAGCAAGGGATGTGGGTGGCGGAGGGACCTCTGTGTCTAGGGACCTGGGCTTTGGAAGGTGGCTAGGAGTTCACCAGGAGAAAGAGGACAGGGGGTGGGGGAGGGTATTCTAGACTAGGGAACAGCATGATACGAAAGAAAGGACGTTGTGCTTGGGCACCAGGGAGTGGCGGGAGACAGGGCCGGAATGAGGGCTCCCATGTGCAGGGCCTCGGAGGCGAGGGGCGGGCAGACACAGGCGGTGGGGAGCCACTGAAGGTTTGTAAACAGGGGGACTAATATGATAGGGCTGAGTTTTAGAAAAGGCCACCCACTCGGGTGGGTGGAGGATCCCTGCTCTCCTCTCAGGACTGTGGAGAGTTGCTGAGCCTTCCAGAACTATGCTTCCTAACACGTCTCCAACTGGAGGTACTAACGCTGTCTCTCTTTCTCTTTAACCCTCTGCCTGTCTGTCCATCTTGCCATCCCGTCTTCCCCCACCTAACCCCCTTCCCTCAAGGATCGCCGACAAAGCATTCTACCAGCAGCCAGATGCTGATATCATCGGCTACGTGTACGTGTCTCCTTTGCTCCTCTGCAAGGGCCTGTGTGTGGCTGGCAGTTTCTTGAGTCTCCCCCTTGTGGGGTATAAATGAGTATGGCTGGGCCTGGGGCAATGATCAGAGCAGGAGGTGAGCCCGAGGGGTAGGTACAGGCACCAACCCTCACCTCCATCTCTCCAGCAAATGTTTATTGAGCATCGACAGCTTTGCTAAAATCCAGGCAAAGAAAAGAAAGGAATGTCCGGCCATCCCCAGGTGAGAGAGGCAAAGGGCAAAGCAGCCCAACTCCCTCCTTTTGAGATGCCTCTTGGAGGGGGGAGGTGGCGTGAGTCTTCTATTGAACAAACAAACATTGAGGGCTGGTACTAGAGGTATAAAGAATGCACAGCCATTCCCTGCTCCTGCCCACAAGTGCACTGCTCCTCCTTAGAACTTCAGCCTGAATTTGGTCATGAGCCCCTGTCCAGACCACCAGTGGTTCCCTTTCACGTGTTTCTGCTTTGAGGTCTAGTTGGTCCTGTGCCTGATCCAGACCAGAGATGGCAGAGATTTCCTCTTATGCCGCCCCGCTGGCTGGTAGTGACAGCCTGGACAGTGTGCTGGGGATTGTGAAGCTGAAGAAAATAATGCAGTGATGAATGTGTGATGATTGCCACGTGTGTATGTGCCAAATATTTGCTGTTCCTTGCTCTGGATACGCCCTTGGCAGGCCTCTGACACTGTCTGGGCTAACGCTTCTCTCACAGATCATGGGACACACAGCTTTCCACTCCTTCCTTCCGTCCACTCTCCCATCTGTCCAGTGCCAGTCTCTGGTCAGACAGGAGTAAGACACACATGGTCTGTCCCCCCAAGTTGCTCATGATCAAGAGTGTGTTGTGATAAGAGCCACATGCAAGGACACAGTGGGCTCAGGGAGAGCCCAGGCAGGCTTCAGAGGTCAGAGTCCACCGGCCCTTAAAGTGTGAGAAGGAGTGTGCTGGGTGGGGAGGGTGAGAAGGGAATGGCATCCTAGGTGGGAAGCTGCTGGGGCAAAGGCGATGAGATGGGAAATATCTAGCGGCCTGCAGCGCCTGGAGCGGTGGGAATGGGGAGAGAAGGTCAGTTTGGAGCCAGCTGCAAAAAGCCTGTCGTGAGATGTTAAAAAGCTCAGACTTGATCCTGAAGGCAGCGGGGAGCCATGGGAGGTTTCAAGCAGGAGAGTGGGGATGGAAGAAGGGCATCGGCGCTGAGGAATACCACAGGGCGTTCAGTGCTCCTGTTGCACCCGAAGAAATGGTCCAAGGAGCACCCAAGGGAGTCCTGAAGAGAGGAATAGTCTAGACCAGCGCTTCTCAGTCTTCCATGTGCCTATGAATCACCAGGGCCTCTTGTCAAAATGGAGATTCTGATTCAGAAGGACTGAGGTGAGGCCATGATTCTGCATTTACAACAAGCTCCATGGTGATGCCGGTGCTGCTGGACCATGAACCCCACTTTGAGCAACAAGGTTAGAGGCAAGCCTCTTGACCCAGAAGAGAGAGCTCCTAGGATCCCTCCCCTCAGCCCCACTGGTCAGCCAATGACACACAGCACCTTACATTTTCTCAAGCCTACACACACCTGCTACGTTGTTTGATTCTCAGGCCAGTGAGACAGATCAGCAAGGTGGAGGCACTGATCCTCCCTTCCCAGGTTAGGAAATAAGCACACACCAGGGAAGCAAGATCACTAGCGAGGGGCCGGGTCACCTGATCTGGGGCTGGCTCATCCTGAGCCATTGGGGATCACGTGGAGAGCTCCCTGCCATCAGTCAGTGCCTGGCATGTGGCAGAACTGGTCCTGCTTGAGATGCAGGGGGCTTCTAAGGAGAAAGGGGCTTTAGGGACACTTGTTGGCGAAACAGGACAGAGACCCAGCCCTCCCCCCCCAGAATCCCTCATTGCTTTTCTCTTAATGACTCGCATGTTTAGGTTTTGTCCACTAAACTACATTTATTATACTTTGTTTCCCCATTGTTCTTTAATCAGTGGCTTCTGTAACTGTCAGCCAGAACTTCTGATGAAAAACCCACCAGTTTCCATCCTAATTTGATTCCAATCAAAGGCAAAGACTCCAGTGGAGCATTCCTCAGGCTGTGGCGCCAAAGAGATAATAGTCATTTGGGGCTAAAAAGAGTTCTGTAGTCAAGTATGCTTGGGATATGGCAGATTCTATATCCATCGTGTACTCACATTCGTGGTGCACATAAGCACATTAAAGCCTTTGCAAGTCTTGTTTTGAAGATCTTCTTTAACTGATTCTTCTATACATTTTTGACCACAGCTCTTTTCTAAAGAACAGTTGTAGGGTCCACAGAACCCCGAGGCAATGCTGAACCAGAGACTTCAGCTAGGTGGTTAGTCAATGTCCTGCTTAGTTTTTGGAAATGTTGAAAATAGCTGAGATACTGCATTAGTTCCTCCAAGGGCCTTTAGGTGTCAGGAGACCCAGTTTGGGAACTCTTGATAGAGAGGTAATGAACAGACAGTGCTGGGGCAGGGGTAGGAGGCTACTTGAGCTACAGTGGCAAGGGAAGACCTTTCTGAGGAGGTAAGGCCTGCACTCAGACCTGAATTACAAGAAGCAACAAGCCATGAACAGGTCTGGGGGAAGAGGTGACCGCAAGTACAAAGGCCCTGAGGTTGGACCAAACTAGGCTTCCTCTGATGGCAAGGCTGTTCCTGGGGGCCTGAGGTCAGAAGGCCCAGGGCTGGGGAGGAGACGTCTAGACAAAGGACCCCAGAGTAGGCTGGACAAAGCAGCCTTGCTCAGTGGGAGCAGCGCATCACTGATTAAGGGGAAAGGCAGACAGCTATGAAATCTCTGTCCTATCTCCACCTGCAGGGCATCTGAGGAGGCTTTTGTGAAGGAATCCAAGGAGGAGACCCCAGGCACAGAGTGGGAGAAGGTGGCCCAGCTGTGTGACTTCAACCCCAAGAGCAGCAAGCAGTGCAAAGACGTGTCCCGCCTGCGCTCGGTGCTCATGTCCCTGAAGCAGACGCCGCTGTCCCGCTAGGAGCCTGCCACCAACATGGCCGCCATACAGGGGTTGGGCCGGGCAGAGGAGGAGCAGCTGCTTTGGCCAGGGGGGAAATGCCTCCAGCAGCTGCTACACAGCCTATTCCGTTCCTCGCCATCTCCCGGGGCCGGGAAGGGGAACCCTCACCCCTCTCAACTGTCATTCCCTCACGGCCCTACGGCCCAGCCCCTCACATCTCCTCTCAGTCCACAAAATTGTGACTGTCCCTCCTGATGTATTTTTTTTTTCTTGGCTTAAAGGGTGTGTTGTTAACTCTTTTTACACTTATTTCATTCTCATTTCTCTGGAAGCCACAAACTGGTGTCAGGGCTGTTTGTGCTTAGAACTTTCCCAGCTTGGGCTTGAGAGAAGGTAGGGCTATTTCCCTGGTAACCCAGGAGCTCCCAGCTGGCAGAGGGCATCCCAATCTGTCTATGTCTGCTGCCTCCAGCCCCAGGAGGAAAGACAACCTCTCACAGAATGCTTTTGCAAGCTTGATCCTTGAACAAACCCATGACATAGGGATTCTGTTGGTCTGTCATATAGCCAGACACCCAGAAGGGAAGCAGCTTGGAGGGAAGAGGCAAGACCAGAGGTTCCCGGTGGGTGCTTCCTCTTTGCCTGGGTGAGGGGCTGGTGAAGGTAGCCTCTGCCACAACCCTTCCTTGGGATTGGTCAGGACCCTCTGCCTCTTTCAGCTGTGCTCTTCTGTGGATTTGGGAGAAACAATCAGTGACAACACCTTCCCCTTCAAGAGAGTTGCAAACAGGTTATGTTCAAGCCATTGTGATCTGAACAATGTTTAAAAATATTTAATTGCCAACCGTATTAGTTTCCTAGAGCTGCCATAACAAAATACCACAGCGTCTGGTTTAGAACAACAGAAATTTATTGTCTCACTGTTCTGGAAGTCATAAATCTGAAATCATGGTGTCAGCAGGGCCATGATCCCTCCAAAGGCACTAGGGAAGTATCTGTGTTCCTTGGTGTTCCTTGCCTTGTACAAGCATTACTACAATCCTGAGTTCATCTTCACATCGCCTGCTCTCTATACGTGTCTGTTGCTGTGTCCAAATTTCCCCTTTGTATAAGGACACCAGTCATATTGGATTAGGGCCCACCCTACTGACCTCATTTTAACTTGATTACCTCTGAAAAGACCCTATTCCCAAATAAGGTCACATTCTGAGGTACTGGGGTTAGGACTTCAACTAATCTTTTCTTTTTTGGAGCGGGGGTGGGGGGGGGGAGCCCACAACACCAACAGTTAAAAATAGTGGCCATCCTCTCTAGAAGTGCCGTAGTCCTCACCACTTCATATCTGTTCCTTGTGGAGGCCAAGGGTCACCACAAGTACTGCTTTACATTTATAATCTCTGTCTTACAGCTGAAAGAGCATGGTGGGGGCAAGAAACTTAGCTGGCCTAAGTCATTCAGCTGGTGTTGAAACTGATGGAGTCACAGATGGAAGGAACCTGAATCCGAATCAACACTTTAGGGATGACTGCAGACCAGGAACACCTGTTTGAGACTTTACATGAATGAGAAACTCATGAGTTGCCTCTCTTCTAGAGGTTGCTCAGGTCCCCAGCCTCCTTTTTTCCTTAGCCATAAAACACTAGGTGCTGCCACAAACCACTGGCAAGCTTTGGGGATTATGCTTTATGCCCTTTCTGTTACACCATGCTGCTTCTCTAAGCCTCAGTTTCCTGGTCCATAAAATGCATCAAGAACCAAGCTGAGATGGTCTAGATCAGTGGAGCCTTAGGTGCTCTCAGGAGGTGGGATTGGGGTCAGGAGCAGAAGTGGAAGGCAGAGCCCCCTGCCTCTGACAGAACCATGGCAGGCCTCATATGAAGGAAGGTTTTCCACTGAAAGTTTGAAAACTGTTGGAAAGCTCAGTTTTTTGTTTTTTTTTTTTCATATAACATCACTGTAGAGACTCTCTACTTTTAATAAGTACCCCAGGGTGATTGCTACCAGGAAAGTTTGAGAATCAGTAGACTATTGGAATTCTAAGAGCCCCTGCAGTCTTTAGTCTGTTTTCTCCTAAAACCAAAGACCAAAAAGCATGGGGGTGAGACTGGGAATGAATTCACCAAACTACAAGTGGATCAGAGTTTATTAAGTAGGGAGTGGTGAAGGTGCAGCACAACTAGAAGTATGCAACACTCAAACTGAACCGAACCTGAGATTCCTGAAAAAAATCTGTCGGTTACACAATTGGCCACTTCTGCCCCCACTGATACAGGGGCTTGTCAGGGGACATGAGGGAATAATGCCAGTGGCAGGACCGGTGGTTGCTCCTGGAGCTGGGAACGATCTCCGCGGAGCTTTCAAGGGCAGGCCACCGACTCAGGGTCGAGATTTCATAGTGGATGCAGCCAGACCCATCAAGATGGCTACGACCGTGAAGCCCTGGGCGGCGATTCGGGTGCGCATCATGAGCTGGGAGCGCTGGCTCTGACCCCGGTGGAAGCAGTAGAGGCCGTAGGTAAGGGCGGCTGCTGTGCCCAGGCAGCCTGAAGAGGCGACAAAGCAGGTGGGAAGCACCCTCCCCGCTTTGGGCTCCCGCCCCCAGGGTCAAAATCTCTAAACAGCAGCTGAGGAGAGGGGGGTATGGGGTGGAGCTGAGGTGGGAGCGGCTGGCCAAAGCGGGGGTCCTCCGTGTCAGAATCGGCCCCATCTCAGCGCCCCAATCCCGTCCAGCTCCTGCTCCAATCACCGCCCGGCCCCTTCGCTACATCTCTGGTCTACTCTCATTCCAGTCCCCCCTGGCGTCCCCGGTCCTCCCCGATTTCATTCCCCTCTACATCACTGTCTTCTTGGTCTACAGTACCTTTAGCGCCCGCTTGCTTACCTATGGGTACCATTGGGTTCTCGCGGGTCTTGCGAAGAAACTTTTCCTTGAAGCTTTCCGAAGTGCTGTATACACTGGGGCTAAAGCCCTCAATGACTGGGGGCTGCGATGGTTCAAAGGGTGCCTCCGGAGTGACGGGGCCAGGAGTCGCCATGTTTTAGGCTACAGCAGTAGAAGAAAATCCGGACGCTAAACCCCGCCTCCTGATGAGGTCATCAAAGAGGGCGGGGGAAAAGGACTTTGCTCAGTGTTGTACGCAGGTGTAATCCCTCATGGCACTCTGGGAGTCGTAGTAATCAGTCTGCTGTCGCTGCGTGGAGGACTACATTTCCCCAAAGCCTGCGAAACCACGCGATCACTAGCCGGAAGGAGTCGCTACACGAGGTACTTGGAGTGAGAGGCACCGAGTCTGAGTTACCCGTGCTGGGGTCAGCGCGATGCCTAAAGCCAAGGGGAAGACCCGGAGGCAGAAGTTCGGTTATAATGTTAACCGGAAGCGTCTGAACCGGAATGCTCGACGGAAGGCAGCGCCGCGGATCGAATGGTGAGGGGACCAAGGTTCAGGAGTCAGGGGGCCTCGGGCGGGACAGCCGGCGAGATGATGGTTACGCGATCGCCCTCTCTTTTCCCGTAGCTCCCACATCCGACATGCCTGGGACCAGACCAAATCGGTGCGGCAGAACCTGGCCGACATGGGTTTGGCTATGGACCCCAACAGGGCAGTGCCCCTTCTTAAGAGAAAGGTAGTGACGTGGTAGGGTCCCGGCCCTTGCCCTCCATCTCCAGCTCCCCCCCGCCCCCCACTCCCGCCATACTTAGCTGGGTTTCAGAACTTAGTCCTGTCTATTATTACCTTCCTCACGCCCTTCCTGGGTTTGCGACTTCCCCACAGCCAACTCGGCCAGGCTGTACTGACTGTGGTTGAGGGTCCCTTCATATTCCCTCCCGCAGCACACATTGGACCTGGGTTGGAACTTCCCCTTTCCTTCTGCACTTACTTTTTTTCCTCTGAAATTAAACTGTTTGGGTCCCTTGGCATCTCAGCCATATTTTCCAGAATTTATCTTTTTCTGCCCTTAACTTTTCTAATAAGGAGTTTGGAATCTTTACTTACTGTTCCTTACACCTTTCCTCAGTTATCCAGTCGTCCTTGGTCTGAGGCTTCCCTAGGGGTAGTTTTTCCCAGGGCTAATTTCTCCGGAATAATTATTTTTCTGGACCCGCTCTCAAAAATAGCACCCCTTTTCACTCAGTATCTTCTTTCCTGCTTTATTTTAATTCATTGGCAGTTGTAAATACTTGATGGTATATTATATTTGTATATTTGCTTATTGTCTGTGACTCTTTCCACCAACATAATCTCCTGGGGACAAGAATCTGTGTTCCATTCACTACTAAATCCTGTGCTGCTTAGGATGTGACTAGTGCTCAATAAATAGTCAACCTAATGAATGGGCTTGCTGATTGGATTTGTCCCATTGCCTTCAGACATGTTTCTTTTTATCCCTTCATGCCAGAAGAAAATGGTGCTACTGGTTCTCGAACAATTATGAAGCTAATAGCCAAGCACCGTCAGCTTGCTCTTCTGCATAAGAGAAGATGTCTGACATCTCTCCCTCACTGTAAAGTATAAAGTGCTTTCACGTGCATTGTTTCATTTGCTAACCGCACAGTTAAGTGAGGCAGGCAAGCGGTATTATGCCCATTTTATAGTTAGGCACAGAAAGATGAATTGCTTACTTGAGCCTCTTGGGAACCACGAAGCTTCCAGGGAGGGCATTAGTTCTTTTTGTCATCTCTTCTTGCCTTTGTGGAGGGATCCTTGTGGGTAATGCAGTTGTGTTGGGACGGGCAGGAGCCTTTAGAATTTCCCCTCATCCAGGATCTTTTCCTGTGTCTCCTAATCTCACGGTCTGTGTTCTCTGCAGGTAAAGGCCCTGGAAGTGGACGTGGAGGAGGGGCCTAAGGAGCTCATGCGGAAGCCCTATGTGCTCAATGGTGGGTGTGGGCCACATTCCTCTAGGTCACCATCCTGCTCAGTTAGAGCTGGAAAGGACCCTCAGATGTTCTCATTTCACAGATGGAGAAACTGAGGTTCAGAGGGAAAAAGTGAGCTGTTCTAGGGCTCAGCTTGCAGAGTTAGGACTGTGTCCCGGCTGAGACATTTTCAGTCTACTGGCTAAGCTCCAGTGTGTGAAGGGAGGTCAGAGATGTTCAGGGAGGATGTAACTAGTGCCTGAGAGGATAGAAGAGAAAACGGTAAGTCTCAGGCATACATTCAGCTTCTTATGAGATTAAGGATGAACAGATTTTTTTAAAGATTCCACCATGTAATCTTTCCAATGATAAATCCAATTTTATGTATATTAAGGCTATAGAGACTGAATATTAAAACAGAAGAGGGTAAATTCTGCAGGGAAGCAGGAATACTCTGGAATATTCTACCCATCCTTCCTCTTTCCTGTCTGTGGTTTTTAACAGTTCTCCTAAAGTTTAAAGTATCTGAATGACCAGACATTTGATATAGAATTCTGTGAGTTCCTGTCTGTAGTCTATTTTAATGATTCTTGTAAGAGTTACTGACTGCACAGGACTGTATATACAAAATCGTGTGTACTCTCTGTAGTCAAAGCTAATCTTAAAAAGTTTTATTTTTAATTCTTTAATTAAAACAAAATTTAATTGTGGTTAAAAAGCACATAAAATTTACCATCTTAATCATTTTAAAATGTATAGCTCATTAGTGTTATATTCACATCGTCTTGCAACAGAACTCCAGAACTTTCATCTTGCACGACTGAAACTCTTTACTCATGAAACAGTAATGCCCTGTTCTCCCCTCCCCACAACCCATGGCAACCAAGTTAAAGATAATTTTGACTATAAGCAATTTTAGCACCTGACCCTGGATAAGATTTGACTACCTCATTTCCATGAGGTAGCTATTTTTCTCCCTTCATAGATGAGGAATGGGGGAGTATTTACCTAGCTATGTTAGGTGTGAGGCCATTATTGGAGCTTGGCTTTTCCCCTCACAAAGTAGTAGATACACAAAGGAGTAGAGAGGTGCCTCAGGCCCTAGTTCTTACAGCTGGAGTTCTCATTTATTCACACCTTTCCATTTCACGTATTGTTATTAACTCTTCAAGAGATTCTCAGAGAGTTTTAGAGCTGGAAGGGAGCCCTGTCCTGTGGACAGGCACTGCATCTTCATCTCTGTCCCCAGGACCTGGCATTAAGTAGAGATTTTTAGTTTGGTGCCTTTCTTTCACCCATCTGAGGCCCAAAGAGCGGTGACTTGCCTTTTAGTTCATTGCTATACTGATAGATGCTTGTGCCATAGACAGAGCCTGGGACCTGAGGGGCTAAAAAGAAGTTTCTAGCACTGAATTTGCAGATGGAAAAGCTCATCCGATGGTTGGTGTAGCAACTCTTGTGGCTTGGGATTGACTGAGCAGCTCAACTTGTGCAGGAAGCAAAGCTTCATTCCCTGTCTCTCGGCTTCTCTCAACCCAGACCTGGAGGCAGAAGCCAGCCTTCCAGAAAAGAAAGGAAATACGCTATCTCGGGATCTCATTGACTATGTTTGCTACATGGTGGAGAACCATGGGGAGGACTATAAGGTGAGTGGCTTAGGCCTAGCAGGAGGAACCACTTGGGGCCCTTTGGGAAGGTACCCTGGACCATTCAGGGTCTGATATGCTTGGCTATTGCCTGTTTCCTGAGACTGAATGGAAACAGAGAGGAAAGAGAGACCCTAAGAAATGGATGCCATTGACAGAATGCTTATAATTGGAGTGACTGAGTGGCCTGTGGTTCATATCACACTCATTAATACGTTTTGCTTGCATGGTATTTTTATTAATCAACTTGAACTACAGGTGACCCTTGAACAACTTGAGAGTTAATCTGTCTATATTTATAGTTGGTCCTCCAAGTCTGCGGTTCCTTGCATCTAGGGATTCAACCAACCATGGACCATGTAGTGCTGTAGTATTTACTACTGAAAAATATCCGTGTATAAGTCAACCCATACAGTTCACATCTGTGTTGTTCAAGGGTTAACTGTAGTTGCCATTTTAATTATCGGAGGTTTCAAATAGAAGTCCTTATTTTTGGCTTCTCCTAAAAATTGAAAGATCTGGGTACGTTGGATCCCCGTGCCCAGGTGGGATCAGTTGGCGATGGATGGAGAATGAGCTACTCAGTTGGTCCCAGTTCCTGCCTAGTCCCTGAGGGCATTTCCCCACATACACTATGGCTTTTAAGGTGAGGAATCTGAACCTCAGGGATGGGAAGTAGCTTGCCCAACTCAGGGCTAGGATTTGAACCTTGCCTGTCCAGCCTTCTTCAAGTGGCCCTTCTCCCTTCTTAGGCTATGGCCCGGGATGAGAAGAATTACTATCAAGATACCCCAAAACAGATTCGGAATAAGATCAACGTCTATAAGCGTTTTTACCCAGCGGAGTGGCAAGCCTTTGTCGATTCGTTGCAAAAGAATAAGATGGAGGTTGAGTGACTGGTTTACACCTGCCCCAGGTTGAGGCTTCCTCCTGGACCAGAGAAGCTGAGCCAGGGTTTAAGGCAAGGAGAGGTGTGTGGCTACAGATGAGTCTAGCCAAACCCCATGGAATCAAAAGGTTACAGCGCACACATACACACACACACACACACAAAATCTCTCACACTTCCCTTTGGGGAAGACACTGTCTCCCAGAGGCTTCAATTTATGTTCTTCTGGAGTCTCTGGGAAAAGCCAGAACCTGCTATTTTCAGAGTGGGTGGTTTGTTTGAATATAGTCTGTGTACAATAAAATACAGTATTTTACTTCTCTGATGGTTTTGTATTTGCCCCTCCCAGCCAAGCCCTGGGGCTGCCCCTGCAAAAACCTACTCAGCCAAGGTAAAGAGGCCATTCAGCCCTTTTAGCTCCATATTCACATGCCTTTCTAGGCACAGCCTCCCTCCTCTTCTCCCCTGTTCTGGTTTCACTGCTCTCTGCCTTGGTTTCCTGCATAGCAGTTCCACTAACGCTTCTACAGAAGCCTGCTGGGAACCCTTGGCTGCCTGGAAGGGGCTTCCAGTGCTTGCCTCACCCCAGGCTGGGGGCTGGTGGACCGGTTCTCCATGGCCCTGGTCTGAGGCCAGCTGTGGCTCAAGGGCCAGAGGGTAAGGAGCTGTATAGCTGCTTCCTGGTCTGTCTTCAAGTGACCTGCCTTTGCTACTTGTCTTTCCTGAAGGGAGTCTGAGGCCCCCAAACTTGCTTTCTGAGACCATCTGGGGACTGCTGAATACCACTGTGCTGTGTGCCAAGCACTGGGCTACACACTGCATGGCCATTCCCTGGGGCCAGGCCTGCCTAATTCGGTGGCACAGCTGGTATGTAGCAGGATCACAAAGTGTGGGGTGGGTGCTGGGCATTTTCTTGTCTTGATACGGTTATCCTCAGCTATTAATAATACAGAAAACCTGTTCCTAAGCTTTCTCCTTAAAGCACGTAAAATTTGTCTCTCCTCACTGCTCTTGAAAAGAAGGGCTTATGTTTTTACATAGAACATTTCACATAAAACCCTGTAAGGTTGTGTGGGATCCTCGTCTTGCAGGTAAAGAAACAGGCTTGAGAGGCGTTAACGTGGGGTTTGAAGTCAAGTCTGCACGATGACTAAGCCTAGACTTTCTCTTGCTGGCCTTCTCTTTGGACCCTGAAGGCAGCCCACCTGTCCCACACCATTAAGGCAGGCTGGAAACTAGACAGAAACCACCCCCCATCAGATCCGGCCTGCTAGACTCCAGCAGTGACTGGCCATTGTGAACACCTCAAGCACAGCCTTTATGATTTGAGTCTGCAGCAGAGCTCCTGGGGGCCTTCGTGATTTGGCCTCCTAACTTCTGCCCTTCACAGCATTCCAAATTCAGGCCTTTGACCAGGCTGGGCCCTTAACCTTGTTTCTTCACCCAGTTCAGGTGCCAACTTTAGGAAGTCTTCCATACCACTTTCCTCTGCCCCCAGGCTGGAGTTCCCATGCCCCAGACTTCCTGTAGCAGTGCCTATCAAAGTCATAACTACCTTTTAGTCTGGCTGACATTCTCTACCAGACTGGGCTTGAGTGCAGGGACCTTGTCTGGGAATCCCAGAGCCCAGCCCAAGGCAGGTACTGGGGGAATGCTTGTGGAATGGCGCCGCCTGCATTCTGACCTCTGGCATGGAGGCACTCAAAAGATGTTCTCGCTCCCATTTCCACGCCTAGCTCTGGCCCCGACAGCTAGAACTCCTCCCAAGAAAGGGTTTGGGTTCCTCCCCACAAGTACTGAATTGGGCCAAAGCTGATGTTCCTTAACCCCCCCCACCCCCACGTGGACTGAAGAGCCAGGGAACTAGAACTTGCTGTTTGACACGTTGTGTGACAGGAAGTGTTCTGGGACCACCCTCCATAGCTGCCCCTCACTGGAACTATAAGCACCAAGCACACGTTCCTCAAAATCAGATTTATGTGAAACCATATCCAACTTTTTTGCATTTATTGTATACCTTAAACAGCCACCAACACTCCGTTTTATGCAGTTCGTGGGTCCGTGTTCACAGGGCATGGGCTGGGACAGCAAGGCTCCTTTACTTCAGATCTTTGATGGCAATCTTCCCCTTGTCCCTTAATAGGCCCACCTCCTGGAGGCAGCAGGAAAACTTGGAGGTGCCCCTTTTCAGTTACTAGAAAGGACTTAGAGGATGTGGGAGCACACAGCAAAGATGAGAGGCAGACTGCTCAGACTGCCCAGGTCTGAGGTCTGGGGCAGGATGAGGACGACAATGGACACCACAGGCGAGTTTTAGCGGCTGGTTCGAGATGCTGGCAGTTGATACTAAACTAGCATAAGAACAAAATGTTTCTTTCCCAAAGGCAAGTGGAAACATTATTTTGGAGAACCTGGGGTTTCATTCAGACAGACAGGCTAGAGTTGTGAGATTTTTCGTTAGCATTTCTCTGTGGAGGATCGGGAGGCCAGGATGGACCAACTTCACCTCCTCCCCAGTCTTTACAGCTGGATACCAATGTGTCAGTGCAAGCTTGCAACGGGCAGTTCTGGGCGCCAAGAAGTGCCAGAGGAGGCTTCTTAGAATAGGCAGCCAGTCCAAGGTGATGGTCCCAGCAGCCTCAGGATCCCTCTTGCCTAGACCATCCACATGTCCAAGCTCTGGGCCAGGCTGGCCTCTCTTCAGAGGGATAGCAGCAGGTCAGAAGCCATGGTTTCATTTAAATAACTCTTAAGAACAGAAGCCACTAGAGCCAGGGTAAGTGATCCAGGCACAGGTTCAACCAGCAAGTAGGTGCAGAAACTTCCTTCCCATGTGAAGTGGGCACTGTATTGTCTTCATTAGAATATGAGAGCTGCCCAGCCATTCACTCCCTATTTCCAAGCTCAGGTAGAGTCAGGGCAGTAGGGGGAACACAGCATCACCCAGGCTAGTCAGGAACCTCACGTTGAGATGAACAGCTCCAGGTAATGACTGGTTCCCTAAAGCAGTCATCTGGGCTCCAGAACCAAAGTCACATTCAGGAACAACTAGGTAAGAGCACCACAAGGCCAGGCAGTTAGCTGTTCCTAAGAAAGGCCTTTCCCCCACTTTGCCCAATCTGGTCCTGGTAGGAACTGGAGCAGATGAGTACTGTATGCCACCCAGCCAGGCCAGCAGCTCCACACATGAGGCACAGCCACAGGCCAAAAGAATGTCTATACACTCTGTGCAAGTACCAGGGACCTTCAGTGCTCCTCAGTGGTGTCTTCTGGTGTGCCACTGGGACCTGTCAGTTCTGAGAGTAGTCTTTGAAAGTTACTAAAGTACATATAGTTAAACTCTAGTCAAGTTCACCTCCCCACAGTGGGGACTTTAAAAACCTTACTACATAGTGATACTCATTAGACCAAAGGCAGATCTTAATTAGTAGAAAAGGGTGCCCCCCTCAACAATGCTGGCTCCAAAGGTAACTTTTAAGTACTAGAGGACGAGGTGGAGTTCATAGAACAGAGAAGTAGTCTCTCAACCTTCTAATGGCGAAATGAAAAGTGTCAGCAGAGCTTCAAAGTCTACTCTAAAACCCAAGTCATTCCCGAAATATTTAAAATAAAATCAGTCAAATCACTTCTTAAAGCAGAAAGTTAATCAGAATTTCAAAGAAAGTGATTCTATTCTGAGACATCTACAGCCCACCTTCCTGGCCTGCCCCTTTTGCACCGGTCAAATGAAACAAAGGCACATAATCTCTATTCTCAATTAAAAAGCAAACTGAGTTGGATATCTCCTTGAAAAAAAGGCCCATTTGTGGAGATGACAGTTCAGTGGCCCCTGACAGACAAAAGACTCCTTCTTTTGTCTGCACTAAAGAGAAGTGTCAATCCAGAGACAGTCCTTAAACTGGCTGATCACTGGAAACAGGAGAATAGTGGAATGTGTACTGGAGAGGACAGCAGAAATTCCGTCCAACTTTGCCTTAGCTGGGCAATCAGCAGGTCTAGAAAGGCTGAGTGATGTACCCAAGGCTACCCTGTTGGTTGGTCTGCTGATTCTCATTTCTTTTTATTTGGGTAACTATGATGAAATTGTCTCTCCCAGAATCATGTTACCTACACAGAGTTTGTGTCCCTTTGACTACTGGGTCAAGTGGTGGAGTTCAAGTTCATATGGATCATTGTGAAGTATTATGACATCAATTATAGCCACAGAGGGTCAGGGGAGTGCGAGCTCTGTCTCCACTGACACATGTAGCTTACCACACTGTCATTCATGATTCCAGTTATTTTCCTCAAAGATCCAAATTTTCCATGACAATCATCTGGGGTTTTAATAACAGCACCTAGAAACAGAGCCTAAACTTTGGCCTGTTCCTTTTATAAATAAATAAATAAATAAATAAATAAATGCAGTTTGGAGGGCAACGTCCCACTCCACTGACAGTCTTCTTCCCAGGGACACAGGCAGGCTCCTTCCTTCCCCAGACTTATGTAAACATGGGCATTGGCACAGTTAGTGTAAGAGCAGCAGCTTCTGTCTCCAGATTTTGGTGGGGTGGGCGGCTGGGGGAAGCTTTCAGTTTTTCTGATTAGCGGGTGAATACCACTTACTCTGTAGTCAAGAGGCTGATGGGCCAGGCCTCAACCTCGGGGAAGCAGGGAGGTTTCAGAAAGCTCCTTGCTAGGATCTCTAGGTTCGTCCTTGAGCTTCTTATCTTCATGGCTGGGAAATACATCTCCAAGTTAGAAAAAAAACATAGAAATCACTTCTCTTTAAAAAGGATGGCCCTGGGGCCAGAGAGGGAGGGATTGCACAAGGCCATGAGCCAGCTGGGGTTGGAGGATAATGCAGGAGTGGGGGTCTGAGCTCACAGCGTACTGCCCAGAACCTGCCCACATTAGAGGGGTGTGAAGTCACCAGGAGGGAATGGTCTAGACTGGGCATACTTCGGACACCTACAATGGTCCTCAACCACTGGGACCTATAGGGCAGGGAGAACTAACCCTGCTGAGCAGCTCACTGTACAGGTCAGAGGACGAGGCTGCCTTCCCTGGTGAAAGTGGGATTCACTCCCAGCCCAGAATGGGCAAGACACCATTCTCTCCCACCCTCAGCCTCACCCATCTCCCTGCTTCAGCCTCATGGCTAGCTCACCAAGGCTTCCATATGGTTCCTGGCCTTGCCCAGGCCCTGCTCTTGAGAGGGCGAGGAGGGGAGAAGGGAAGTGCTGCCACATAGCCTGTGCCCCAGGCCCCGGCTGGGGATGAAGAAGCAGGAGGAGCAGAACTGGGGTCCCAGGGCTGGCTGGTGAACAGGTGGGTACCAGCCTAGGAGAGAAGCTCCAGGAGCAGTCTCCAGATGTGCACGGTGCCAGGATTTTCAAAGCCGGCTCCTGCAGGGGCAATGCTGGCTGCCAAGAGGAAGACTTCCCGCTGGTTATCGATAGCCTGAAGGCCCAGCTCCTGCTGCAGCTCCACCACACTCATGGCCTCGCTCAGGTCCTGGGATGAAACAGAGATGTCAGGCGGGACTGACAGTGTTTCCCAACAACCCACCCTTGTCATCTATGAAATAAACTGTTCTTCGGCTCCCTGGGGGAACACTGGGGCCTAAGTTCTCTCACGGCCACTTGGTCTAAACTCTCTTCCTCATCTCTGACTTTCTTGGTATCAATCTCTTTCCACCCCGTCATTCTTACCCACAGCCACTGTGCTAAGAAAGAGCACTTCCTCTAAGTCAGGCATTGTGATAGGCACTTAATCTTACTTAATTCTCACAGTCCACACTTAACTGCTGAGGAAATAAGCTCAGGGAGGTGAAGTCATTTAGCCAATGAAACAGTGATAAGTGGCAGAGCCAGGTTTCAAACTCAGGTTGGCTTGATGACCAAGTTTATAACCTTTATAGGAATCCTAGCTCAGTTTCCTAAACTTAATGGTGGAGAGAGAGATCTTACAGTAGGGTCACTTCCAGACAAGGGCCTTACCTTCCCTAGACTTCTAGAAACCCAGTGACATGAAAAAGAAGCCACTACACAACATGGCTGGTGATGGTACATTCTAATTTCAAGCCTAGCCCAAGATTAAAATGATTCTTCTTGGAGCAATTCATAAGAGTGCTGGGACCTCAGGTTCAAAATCACTATAAATTATAGTTTATATACAAGATGATGATGTGATTCACTGTCCAAACTGGGGTACTTCTTTTTATTTTAATTAATTTATTTTAACGTCTTTATTGGAGTCTAATTGCTTTACAATGTTGTGTTAGTTTCTGCTTTATAACAAAGTGAATCAGCTATACATATACATATATCCCCATATCCCCTCCCTCTTGCGTCTCCCTCTCACCCTCCCTATCCCACCCCTCTAGGTGGACACAAAGCACTGAACTGATCTCCCTGTGCTATGCAGCTGCTTCCCACTAGCTATTTTACATTTGACCCCTCTAGGCGGTCACAAAGCACCGAGCACCAAGCTGATCTCCCTGTGCTATGCAGCTGCTTCCCACTAGCTAGCTATTTTTACATTTGGTAGTGTATATATGTCACTGCTACTCTCTCACTTTGTCCCAGCTTACCCTTCCCCCTCCCCATGTCAAACTGGGGTACTTCAGAGACTCAAAGTAGGTATTATTAATAGTTATACCAGAGCAACAGGCATAAATGGGGGCTGTCCCAGGCAGACCAGGACATATGGTTACCCTATTTATAAATGACGGTCAAGTATTTCCTGATAGGCAGAGGGAACCTGAGGTCAAAGATGGACAGCCTCTCTCCAAGCCAGGCTGGAAACATGCCCCACAGCTATCAGGACCATGGGCACAGGCCACATGAAATATGACAGGACTCTATACTGTGGCAGAGAATGGCATCTTAAGTGTGTGATGCCGAGAGTTGCTGGGCCAGGAGAGGTAGAGTGAAGAGCAGGAACTTTGAGGAAGATCTAAGCTCAACTCCTGGCTTTGCCACATACCAGCTGTAACTTTGGGCTAACAGCAAGGCCTATAGTGGGGTTTTTGTAAGACTGAAGTGAGGTCACGATTACCAGGTGCTTAGCATGCTGTAAGCACACAATAAATGTTAGTTCTTATTATTTAATCTGTTCAACTTCTTATCACTTCCTAGCTATAGCTCTCTGATCTAGAGTCAGAAATCATATGGACATAGAAGAGTGGAAAAGGTGCAGGTTTTGGAGTTAAGACATTCCAATTTTACTATTTTCAAGGTGTACAAAATTTCTGAGCTTCAGATTCCCCATCTGTAAAATGGAAAGAGTATCCCATATCTTGTAGGGTGAACAGAAGCATAATATGAAATGTTATTTGAAACCACACCTGGGAAATAGTGGACACTTAATAATAATTTTTCTCATTTCTCTAGGATGACAAATGACAGGCAAAGAGGAAGGCAGAGAGAGGATGAGGATTAGGAATGAGAAAAGAGTACAGGTAGCAGAGGGGGGGGACAGTTTCTCAGCTAAGCGTTGCAGGTCATGGGCCTGGGCCCGAATACCTCTCCAGTGCTCCCTGTCCCTGCCCAGGCATCTGTGGATCAAGCCCGCCTGGCCTGAGCCAGCCTCCCATGGCCCTCACCTGCTTGTTGGCCACGATGACGACAGGCAGGTCAGGGTCCTTGTCCAGTAGCTTGTGCAGCTCCTGTCGGGCCCAGGGCAACCGCAGCCGGTCAGCCGAGTCCACCATGAACACCAGCACGTCTACTTCATTCACAAACTCCTTCCAGTAGAAACGCAGATTCTGGCTGCCACCGACTGAGGAGAGGCCAGGGGCCAGCTCAGAGCCTCCCTGGGCCCTGGCTCTCTACAAATAGCCTGACCCCACCCCACTTCCTGCCTTCCAAGGCTCCACTGGCCAGGAGCAAGGGTAAGTCCACAGGTTCCAGAGCCAATCAGACCTGGGTTTAGCTCCAGCTCTGACAGCTAGGTCGCCCTGCGCAGGTCGCTACCTCCGAGCATCAGTCTCCTCCTCACTGAACTTACCTAACAGGTTGCAGCAAGACCCAAAGGTACCACATGCAATGCACCTTTCACAGGACTGGTGTATACTATATGCTCAATAAATAGTACTCTGGTTCTTTCTCCTGGGCTGCCTTGCCTCCTCCCAAATCCTAGCTTCCTCCTGGGTCAGTGGCAGCTGTGGTCAGCAGCCAGGGCTCCCTGCCCTGCCTGTGCACAGCCATTCTCCATTCGGCTTCTCTTGTTCAGTCTAGTCGCCCCATTTTCTTTCCTTGGAAACACCATACTCAATAGTGTCACCAAGTGGCTGCCCAAGTAGCACCCCCAACCTGGGTTATTCCTGTTCCCCTCTGTCCCTCTGCAAAGTCCCCACTGGTCATCCTGCATCCTAGTGTTTCTGGTTATACTTCTGACACTTGTGGGCTCTAAGCTCTTTGAGAGTTAGAGCTATTTATCTCTGGATCCCCCCAAAGCCCTCAGCACAATGCCTGGCACATAGCAGGCACTCAACAAGTATATACTGAGTGCTTACTAGGTGCCAAGCACTGATCTGGGTGCTGGAGATACAGAGGTGAGCAAGGCAGGCAGGGGCCCTGCTCTCAAGGAGCTCCCTCCGTAACCAGAAACAACACAGCAGTAACACATAAACACATTCCACAAAGGAAGGAAGTAAAACAGAAAAAGTGAAAGGGGTGGGGTGAGGTGGTTGTATGTACTGGTGGCTTTGGACTGGTTGGTCTGGGAAGGTGGTCTAAGGAGGCAGCATGTGAGCTGAGTCTGGGATGACGAGAAGGAGCTAGTCATGAGATGAGGCAGAGAGAAGCAGAGCAAGATCCATGTGTTCGAGAAACAGAAGGCTGAGGCGCCGCCAGAAGGGGAGAGGAGGAAGCCATGACCAGCAAGGCTGCCCAGGGCTGGACCACACAGGGCCTGTAAAGCCACAGTGAGTCTGTGGGGAGCCCCTTAAGCATTTTAAGCAAGAATGACATGATCTGATACGGGTTTCTGAAAGATACCTACGGCCAACATTGAGGACAGAAGTGGAAGCAGGAAGACCAGCAAGGAGACTGTTGTAGTCCTGACTGGTGACCACGGCTTGGACCAATTAGGCAGAGATGGAGGTGGGGAGAAGTGAACAGATGCAGACTCGACTGGAGGATAAAGCTGACAGAACTAGCTAATAAAATGGATATAGGAGGTGTGGGGAAGGCAAAAGTCGTCAAAAATGCACAAAGTGCTCACTCTCAGCTGGGCTGCAGGCCAGGCACTGTAGGAGACCACAGTGAAGTGTGTGCTGTGGGAGGGGAAAGCCCCAGGACTTGAATGGGAGATCTGGGTTTGAATCCAGGTTGGGTGACCTTACTGAGCCTGGGATGTTAACAGGGCAGACCCCTGGGTAACATGAAAACATCAAACCCCTTCTTCCAAGGTGAAGGGAGGGGGATACTGTCTCTGCCAGACAGAGTGGGCCTTAAGTGCAGAACCCCCACTTGAATTTTCTGTGTCCCTGGCACAAGAGATGGAGACAGGGAAAGCTTGTTGAAAGGACTAAATCTCAGGTGAATGTCAGCGTTTGCTACAGTCAGGGAGAAAAGATGTAGCCAGGGCAGGCTAGCAGGCAAGGCCCTGAGACCAGAGGAACTGGACCCATTCAGGCCAAAAGCCAGGTCCTCAGAGTCCGATCCCACCACTTTAGGACCTAACTAAACCCACCTAATCTTTATGGTCTGAGTCCTTTGGCTGGCAGGAAGGCTACCCGTCCATCCCCACTGAGTCTGTGGCTGAACACAGGTGGTTAAGTACTGCTGCGCTCTCAATACCCTCTCTCCCATCCTCTCCTGGGATCCCAAGAGGCCTAACACTGAGGGCAGGAGGATGCTCAGACCCTCTCTGATCACTCACTCAACAAGCTCTCCCAGGTACCTGATTGGGGCTGGGCCCTAGAGGCCAGAGCTGGATCGGATTTATCGGTGCCCCAGATGCCTAGTCAGGGACACAGGGTGGTATGTGGCAAACACTGCAGCAGGAGGAGCTCTTAATCTAGCCTATAGGGGTCAGAGAAGGCTTCAGAGGGATATCATGTTTGACTTAAATCTTGAAGGATGAACAGCAGTTTAACAAGGGAAGAAGGGCTTTCCGGACTGGGGGAACAGTGTGCATGCAAAGCACAGAAGATTAGAAAGAAAACAGCAAGCACCCTTCAGAAGATTAGAAAGAAAACAGCAAGCACCCTTCAGAAACAAGCACTGCGAATGGTGCTTAACATCGAGAGTCCAGAGCCAGATAGTCTGCATTAGCTGACCGGCAAGCTGCGTGCGCTTGGATAAATTATTTTACTGGGCCTCGATAAATAAAAAAAAAATTATTTTTCTGGGCCTCCTTTCCTCACATATAATGAAGGTGGTAACTGTTTCCGGTTTTATGGAGTTGTTGGGAGGATTTTTAAAGTGATGTCTGTCAAGGGCTTGGCATACTGGAAACTTTAGCTGTTAGTATCTCAGTGTTAGGCATGTGGGCTGCAGTAAGGGTGAGGGACAGGGGTCGACCAAGCCAGAGTACAGAGCTTGGACTATATCCTGTGTCGCAGGGAGGCGTGGGAAGGACTTTCTACAGGGGCGTGTCCTGCTTAGATAAAAAGCCACAGCTTGGGTCCAGCTGAGATGATGGGGAGACAGCGGGAGACACGGGGGGAGGGTCTGCTCACTCTCCAGCAGGTCCACCTCGAAGTTCTTGGTGGGCAGCCGAACGGAGTTGAAGCCCCAGGTGGGGATGTGGCCTTCCAGCGGTGGCTTCCCGGCCAGCACGCGCAGGAACGTGCTCTTCCCAGAGCCATCCAGCCCCAGCACCAGCACCTCGCGCTGCTCCAACTCCTCCAACGCCGGCTCCTCGTCCGCCTCGTCCTCGGGCTGTGGGGTACGGGTCAGGCTGCGGTTGGCACCCTCCCTCCTGACCCTTCCCCATAGAAGACCGAAGGCCCAAAGCGCCCATCCCCGCCCTGCCACCGTTAAAGGGGCAGCCAGACCCGCTCTGCTGCAAAGGGACTAGCGGGGCCTATGGAGTCCTCAGTCTCAAGACCCGTTCTTCAGGTTTTTCCTGAGTGACCTCGGGCAAATTCCTACCCCTCGCGGAGCGTCAGCCTCCTCAGACTGACAATCCCCACATTCCACAGCGAAAGGAACAACCGAGTCGGGGTAAGGCGCAAATGAACCGCGCGGGCCGGGTGAGGGGGCGGAGAGCCTCTCCCGGCATCCCCCGGCCCGCGCGCACTGCGCAGGCGCCGGGCGGGCGCGGGCTGGGCCCGGCGCGGGCCCGCCAGGCTACGGCTGCCCAGAGGAAGCCCTAGGCCTACGGCGGCGCAGCATAGCACACTCCCCCAAACGCCCACCCGTTCCTCGGTTCCGGGACTCCCGGCCGCCCGACGCGCGTCCACCCGCGCGAGGCCTGCGGCGTCAAGCTCCCGCCCCGCAGGGCGGCGGTCACACCCCTCTGCTCCGCACGCGGAGGCGCAGATCCCCTCCAGGTACTCACGTCCCATTCGTCCCACTCCGGAAGGCGGGCAGGCTCCGTGCCCCACCAGGCTTCGCCTCCGTCCCAGCGCCGCTCCCGTCCGCGGCCGAAGTAGGTCTTCCAGAGGATGAAGATCACCGAACCAAGCACGGCCGCCGCGCCACCCAGCGCCAGCACCAACGGGCTTAGCGGCCGCGGCGCCATCGGGCCGGGCGAGGGGCGCGGGTACCGGCTGCACAGGCCGAACCAGCCGGCCTGCCGAAGATGGCCCCGCTGCGAACTGCCTCGGCCGCGCCCACCCACCCAACCGAGACCCGCACTACAAGCCCCACAATGCACCGCCGCTGTCGCGACAGGCCGCCCGCGCCCTGGCGGCTGGAGTGGGGGCGCTGGCCGGAGCGCGGGGACCTTCTGCCCACTCTGCAAGGTGCGATGTGGAGCGAGAGGCTGTGCCTGGGCAGGACAAGAGGCGGTGATACTGGCATCTACCGAGCACTTGCTGTGTGCCAAGGGGTTAGCTCACAGCTGTTCTAGGTTACCCCTTAAAACAGTGCCTCTTAGAAGGGAAAACCGAGGCCCAAGCCACACCGTAGTGCTTTGGTGAAGCCTGCATTCAAACCCAGGCGATCTGTTTCCTGCATCCCTCAAGATCTCGGAAAGGAATTCTATGGGATGGCAGGTTATGGAGTGCAGAAACAGGACTGGAACCCAGGTCCATGACTGTTTGTACGCTCTACCCTGCCTTGGCTGCTGCCTGGTTCCCAGGGGTTCTGCTCTCTTGTGGTCTCTTGGCATCCTGATGAAGCAGGCAGGTCCAGGAGTCTGTTTAGACCTGACCACTTTGTCCTCCGTGACCCCAGTGACTGCCAAAGTTTCCAGATGTAACACAAGGAGGAAAAGCAGGAGAAACGGGCCTGGGTACTTAAGAGGAGGACCCTGTGAAGAGAATGGGTATATTTTTACTGTAAACCACCTCAAGCCATCTTATACAACAGGGAGGACTCTGGGCTTTTTTCTAGTCATCCCCCGGTATGCTCAGAGCTCTCCTGTTTCCTCTGCCTCTGGTTGCTACCTCTCCTTTCCATTTTAGCCCTGCATTGCCTATTCTTTGACCCACCCCCCCAGAGAAGCTGTTCTCACCAGGGTCTCTAACAAACCCCTTGTTGGTAAATCCCTTGGTGGCATCTTAGTTCTTATCTTGCTTGACCTCCTGGCACCATTTAACACCGTTAAATCTTTTTTTTTTTTTTTTTTCAGTACGCGGACCTCTCACTGTTGTGGCCTCTCCCGTTGCGGAGCACAGCCTCCGGACGCGCAGGCTCAGCCGCCATGGCTCACGGGCCCAGCCGCTCCGCGGCATGTGGGATCTTCCCGGATCGGGGCGCGAACCCGTGTCCCCTTCATCGCCAGGCGGACTCTCAACCACTGCGCCAGCAGAGAAGCCCTTTTTTTTTTTTTTTTTTTTTTTTTTTTTTTAAATTTTATTTTTGGCTGCATTGGGTCTTTGTTGCTGTGCATGGGCTTTCTCTAGTTGCGGCGAGTGGGGGCTACTCTTCTTTGCAGTGCGCGGGCTTCTCGTTACAGTGGCTTCTCTTGTTGCAGAGCACAGGCTCTCGGCGCGCAGGCTCAGTAGTTGTGGTGCACGGGCTTAGTTGCTCCGCGGCATGTGGGATCTTCTCGGACCAGGGCTCGAACCCATATCCCCTGCATTGGCAGGCGGATTCTTAACCACTGCACCACCAGGGAAGCCCCAACACTGTTATATCTTAGCAGATGTTTTAATCTTCTTGGGCTGTCGTAACAAAATACCACAGACTGGGTGAAAAACAATAAGAATTTAGTTCTCACAGTTCTGGAGGCTAGGAAGTCCAAGATCAAAGTATCAGCAGATTCAGTTCCCAGCTAGTGCCCTCTTGACTTGCAGGCAGCCACCTTCTCACTGTGTACTCATGTGGCAGAGAGAGTGAGCTCTGCTCTCTCTTCCTCTTATGTGGACGCTCATCCCATAGTGGGGCCCCACCCTCTTGACCTCATTTAAATTTAATTACCTCCCAAGAGCACCACCTCCAAATACTATCATTACTATTACACTGGGGATTAGGGCATCAACATAATGTATTTTGGGGGGATACCACCATTTGGTCCATAACAGCAGGTTTATAAAGAATGCTTCTGCTCCCCAAGTTTAGAACTAATGGAGAAGACAAAGAAGATGTTCAAATGGAGAGAAAAATGTCATCTTTGTTGTCAATAAATGCTGAATTGGAGAAAGTGGCTTAGACATGGGGCCGAAATAGACTTGCTGATACTTTCTCCTGAAACAGATGGACTACCCACCAGATCAGTGACTCAACTCATCATGCAAGGGCAGGAGTTTTATACTAAGAATATTAACAGCCAGTATGGCAGAGGCATCAAATAGTCAGAAAGAGGTAGGCACTGAAGTGAGAACAGAAACTGTCTAGAAACCTTACAGGGCCAGGCCCCTCCCGAGCAGTCAGAGCGCATCCTGATCCACCATCTCTACAGATGGGCAGGGCAGAAGAGCCCAGAAGCAGCTGGGGTGAGCATACCTACTGTCTTCTCCCAAACTCCCCATTCAAAGAAATCATTCCTCTGGAGAGAAGTAATGCTTAGCAAGAGAGCCTAAGAGTATGACTCCAGTCCTGTGTTTCAAACTGTAGTTTAAGACCATTAGTGAATTGTGAAATCAATTTATATCATATATATGTTATATTTATATATATATATATATGGAATACAGTGGACAATAACACCCTCTCATGAAACTTTTGTTTTAAGGGTGTGTGTGTGTGTGTGTGTGTGTGTGTGTGTACGTACTGGGGTACCATGTAAAATATCTATACCTTTTTCATGCTTTTTAGGAGATTTGCTCAACCTGATCTTAATATCAATACTTGCTTATTTGGTATTTCTTTGGCTATATCCACTCTGCTATTCACCCCAGACTTTGAGGTCTTTATTTCATCTATGACATTTTTCATGTCTGACTCTATAGTTGGTTCTTCTGTATGACTTCTTGTTCCTCCTTCATATTTCCCCAATCCTCTCTTTTCCTTTTTAGAATAATACTCAAAATGGGTATTTCATTTCCTGTCCTGCCTAGTCCATGAACTCTGCTGTGTCTGGATAAGGTTGCCCTGTATGTTGTCTTTCTCTTGATGGGTGTGTGTCCCTCAGCTGTCTCTTATCTGCCCCTGTGAGCTCCTATTTCTTTGGGGCCAGGACTGAGTGCCTGGGGGAGGGGGCAAAGCCCAAGTGTAGCTTGAACTTTTCCTGGTGAGTTGAGAAGGAGACTCGTGTACAGTCTATACCTCCTGGTTTATACTGTCCTGAGCAGACATGTGCATCCCTGTAGTATCTCCCTGTACCTCTCTCTATCCAAGTAGGACTCTTACTAGAAGCTGCCACCCATGGTTGCCATAACCTAGTGCCTAAGGTATCAGGAGGGCGGAGAGGATTGGTGGAAGAGAAGCTAAGGTACAGGCCAGTTCACTGCCTTGTACTTGTTTTTGACTTCCCTCCCCACCCAGAGGCTGTAAGCCACCCCACCCAGCCAGTGCCTTCTCAGCCTGCAGTAATAGTATGGTGACAGCTATAGGGCTGGCCAAGGTCTGCCCCCGGGCAAGGTGGGGAAGAAGAAAGTGTGTGTCTATCAGAAAACTCTGATGGGGCTGTGTCCTATTCTGCTCTGGGCTGCCATTGTCCACACCCCAGCCCGGCCCTCTTCTGGTAGCCACAGGGCTAGTTTCTCTGATCTGCCAACTTCCCTGTGACTCCTGGGTATCCCCCTGACCTGGGGCTGGCTTGTGCTATCTGTCAACTTGTCAGCTTATCTCCACCTCCTAAAAGAGAAAACTGAAGCCTGGAGAGAGGAAGTGACTTCCCCAAGACTACAGTCAATAAATGATGCAACTGGGGTTTGTACCAGGTCTGTGTGATTGCAAAACCATGCTTTAAATATCCTAGATTCCCCTTTACAGTTGCTGGAACCTAGGTCCACTCATTTTATCATACTTTTCATCTGAAAAAGAAGCAAAACTGAGTTTGGCTCTGAAGTCTCTCATATGTGTTGGAGGAGAGAAGAGTAGCAGGGTTAAAAGTTATTAGAGCATAATGAGTTATGTGAGGAGCAGTTAACAAAAGGCCTTCATAGGAGGTGAGGCAGCTGACTGAGAAATGTTGAGTGTGATGAGAACTCAGGAAGGCTTCTACTGCATGAGGTACAAAGATGGTTAAAGGGGATCCCACAATAATTTTCTTGGTGCTCTTAACCAAAAGGGCAGTGGCCGTAATGGCTCTAAGGCAAGGAAGGTGTCCCCATGCCACAGGGTCCAGTTGCTGGCTATAATACCCTAAGCATCAATGGTGGTCCCATGTTTTTGGGTGAATATCCCCAGGGCATTCTTTTCCTTTTCATAAACAAAAAGGAGAAAGGGAATCTGATAATTGCAATGTCCAAGAGCAAGTGGGTTCATCAAACTCTCCTTTAAGGCCTTGGAAACTATGTTGTCTGGTTCTCATAAAATTGGGTCCAGGTTGTTATTGTTTAGTAAAATGTTACAGAGGTTTGGCCATAAGAAATTTGAAATCCAATTTTGGCAGTAACCAACTAGCCCAAGAAAACCTCCCAGTGGGCACTTAGTTTTGGGTTTTAGGAAACTTAGGACACCATGAAATCTATCTGGATCTGAGTGTAGCCCTTGTTCTGATACCAGATATCCTAAATATCAAACCTGGGTTCGGGCAAACTGCAATTTTTCTTTGGTGAACTTCGGTCCCTTTGAGGCTAAAAGCTTTAGCAAATGGATGCTGTCTTTCTGTGAGAAACCTTGAGAAAGAGAGAAAAGAAGTAAATCATCTACATATTGCAACAAAGTAGAACCTCTAGGGGACTTTATATCATCCAGATCAGCTTCTGGGATTTGCAAGAAATAAGAAATAATGTCTCAAGTAGAACCTTGAGACATTACTGTCCAGGTGAATTGTTTTTCTTCCCAAGTGAAGGCAAAAAGGTAGGTAGGTAGCTTCATCAACTAGAATACTAAAGAATGCACTGCATAAACCATGCTTTAAATATCCTAGATCCTAGATATAGGATATATCCTATATCCTAGATCAATTACAGTAAAAAATTTACATCTGGTGGGAATGGATGTTAGCAACATACAAGGATTAGGAACAACAGGGTGTGGAGGGATAACAGTGTTGTTTGTTGCTCTGAGGTGCTGCACAAACCTCCACCCTTGACCCTTAGGTTTTCTCACTGGTAAAATGGGAGTGTTACAGGGCTACTACAGTGGATAATGAGGCCTTGAGCCTTGTAACTGTTATGGGCCTTATGCCCTGAAGAACTTCTTATAGGGTGTTAACTAATTCTGGGGAGAGGTTTTGAGGGGTCTGTATGAATCTTGATGGGAGGTACGCTATGAATTTTGCCAACATCAGTTGGAGATTTTGCCCAGAAGGGGGATGGTAGCTGATTCAATAGGCACAAATGATCTGTGTTTCTAGAATAAGCTCTAATACTGTCAGAAATGGAACAAATAAAAGATGTCAAAGGATCATTTAATTCACCTGGTGGGTGACTTTGATGACTACTGTCAAATTCTAGAATTATTTCCTTTTTTGGGGAGAAAGAAATTCTGGCATGATACTTTTTTATTTCTTGGCCACACCACACAGCATTCAGGACCCAGACCAGGGTTAGAACCCATTCCCCCTGCAGTGGAAGCACGGAGTCCTAACCACTGGACCACCAGGGAAGTCCCTGGTGTGATACTTCTGTAAGAAGTCTTGGCCTAATAAATGGATGAGGTGGAGGAACTGAGGAGAAAGGCATGTATATCTTTCAAAGGGTCTAGATAAAAAAGAATAGGTTCAGGGACAGGAAGCACTTGAGGTTCATTAGAGATCCCCACTGTTTGAACTGTATTAGTACTCCGAGGCAGGGGCTGCTTTATAGTAGTGGGGTTGAGCACTGAGAGTGTGGCTGTAGTGTCAGTTAGGATGAGAAGAGACCCATCCCATATCTGGAGGAGTGTTTCTCCAAGCTGATTAAGAGGGAGGATTGGGAAGCGGCCCTGTAGTTCCTTGGAGCCCTGTCAGTGAGAATTGGGAAGAAGTTGGAAAGGCTGGTTAGAGGGATAATGGTGCCTGAAGTGCTTGAGTCTGTAACAACCTCTTTTCCATGTCCTGGCTCTTTGCAGTAATAGCAGAAACTGGGAGGGTGTTGATTTTATTGAGGGGACTTCATTTTTGGAGTTGAAGATTAAGAATTTTGGTGGTGACTCACCTACAGTGTGAGAGCTGGTTTGCCCGATTACCTAAATCTAGAGTGGACATAATTTCCCACTTCATCCTGGTCCTTTATATTAGAAGGGAAAGGTCCTGGTTCAGCCCACTAATAAACAGAGTTAAAAGTTACCCATGGGGAATCAACATCTGAAGGAAGATGAGAATTTTCTTAAAAAATAATCTGAAGTTGACTGTAATAGTCATGAACAGGTTCATCAGATTTTTGTGGGCAAGCTTGAATTTTGTCTCAATCAATAGGCTTTGGAAAAGCCCTAGAAATTGCTCAGTGAAGTCACCTAGCAATTGAACAAGGCTGATCATATAATCAATTAGTGGGCTGCTCTCCCAGTTGTAATTCTAGAGCCCTTTCATGATTTTCCCAATTAGGGGTTTTTATCTAAGGCTGGGCCACTGACAAGCATATTAACTAGCTGATATAAGTTGGAGAAACCAGGTTCATAAGTTTGAATGACTATACTTTTAAATTCCTCAGCAAATCCGGGAGGACCTTCAGTTACTCTGGGAAAACCTTTTAACTATGGCTCGCAGTTTAATTTTAATCCAGGGAATATAAGAAATTAAGGGTTTTTCTCTGGGTCCTCAGGAGGCTTAATTTTAAAGGGACAGATTTTCCTCTGAACCTTTAAAATTAAAGGTTCAGAGGAAAAGGGGGTAGGGAGAGTTTCAGAAAAAAGGACAAGTTTGGTGAGAGATTTAGCATGGGGGACTTGAGAGTATAGAGGAGGTGTAGGTGGTATAGAAGGGAAGGAGGAAGATGGCGCTGGGAGCAGGGCCTGAACATGAAGAACCAAGGGAGAGAGAGATAAGATGGTGTCAGAGGCAGAATGGGAGACAAAGAAGCCAAGGAAGAAGAGTCCAAGGCTTTGGGAGCCATTTTGTTTTTCTTCATTTGCCATACTTAATCTTAAAATCTTATTTTTCAGAGAGGCAATTTTAGACTTCTGATAACATTGGGAATCCTCAAAGTACCAATTGAAATAGGCATACAACTCAGTTCTGGAAATTTTTTGAGCCATTTTAGTCCAATTTTTTTTTTTTTTTTTGTGGTATGCGTGCCTCTCACTGTTGTGGCCTCTCCCGTTGCGGAGCACAGGCTCCGGATGCGCAGGCTCAGCGGCCATGACTCACGGGCCCAGCCGCTCCGCAGCATGTGGGATCTTCCCGGACCGGGGCACGAACCCGTGTCCCCTGCATCAGCAGGCGGACTCTCAACCACTGCACCACCAGGGAAGCCCTCCAATTTGGTTTTAATGAAATTAAGTTTGTGGATTTCAAAAGTTCCTCCAAATGGCCATTGATATTCTAAATTGCCTTTGGTTGGGTTGGTCCATTTGTTGAAATGTGCATGAAGAATGATGCAGTTTTTAAACATAAAATCATTCAGAGTCACTATAGGGAGGACACCCTCAAACTATTTAGGTAACTGATACCCTATTTCTTACAGGTTTTTCTCTAGAGTAAAAGAACAATTTTCAAACAGCTCAAACAACTTGAAAGCTGATACCATCCAATTCTAAGGAAACAGGTTGGTCCCAGAGAAGCCAGGCCAAAGACTTTCTCAGTCAGTTTCTAGAGAATAGCCCCTATTCCTAAGGAATGGGCTGACAGCTGAACTGGCACAGTTTCAGTGAAGCAGTTCTTGTTCCCATAGGAATGGGCCCACAGCTTCTCAGCCAGCTTCAATTGAAACATTCTGATCTCAAAAATCAGACCAAAGTGCAAAAAAAGTACTCGCATACAGAACAAGACCTTAACCAGAAAGACGAAAGCTTTAAGTAGATCCCCCCAAAAGCCTGGAGAGCTTCAAAGGCAAAGAGAGTGTGAGCTTGATCCAGGAGGAAGACCAGGGTTGGTGAGAAAAGCAGTGAGTGACAGTGGGCTCAATTGTGGGTACTGCATCTGTTTGCTCACCAGTCCTCGAACCAGCGGGGATCATCTCTGGCCCCCATATGGGCCACCAAAATGTTGACCTAAAATAAAAAGACTGCCAGATATTTCTCCAGCCAAGGTGGGTTTATTCAAGATGAGCAGAGAATTGCAATTTGGGGCCTGCAATTGTGGGAAGCCATGTGCAAGTCCTTGCATGGCAAGGGAAGGAGAACTCTTTTATAAAGGGGAAAAGGAAGCTGGGAGGGCTACAGTAAACAAAGAGTCCATGGCTTTTCACTGGATGAGTCCTTGTCAGGAAGGAAGAGGAATCTTTCTTTTTTCTTTTTTTTTTTTTTTGCAGTATGCGGGCCTCTCACTGTTGTGGCCTCTCCCGTTGTGGAGCACAGGCTCTGGACGCGCAGGCTCAGCGGCCATGGCTCACGGGCCCAGCCGCTCCGCGGCATGTGGGATCTTCCCGGACCGGGGCACGAACCCGTGTCCCCTGCATCAGCAGGCGGACTCTCAACCACTGCGCCACCAGGGAAGCCCAAGAGGAATCTTTCTTATTCCTTTTGGGCTCTGTTATCATCATCACAGAGTGTGAGAGCTCCCTGCTTCTGGTCTCCTGACTATTTAATTAAGGTTTCTGTTTATTAATTTTTTTACACTGGAAATAAATACCCAGGAAGTTCCCTCCTCTCCCCAACTCTCTGTAGGGGCTATAGGAACCCCTAGTTGGGAACCATTGTTACATGCAAAGAAAACTGGTCTTAGAGTCAGCAAGACCTGAACAGGGCACAGCATAATGGTATCAGAAGGATCTGGGCTCAATTTCCAGACCCACTGTGACCTTCATCATGCCACATAACCTCTTTGAACCTGTTTCTTCAACTGTAAAATGAGGATAATGATTGTGCAGACACTGTTGGTGGAATATCCAACAGAGCCATCCCTCTGTTTTTCTTGCTAACAGAATCCCAACTTTATTTATTTGGTATGTGCTCAGCCTTGGGAGGAGTCATGACTTAAAACTAAGATGATTGGAGCCTTCCAGTTCCTGTTGATCAGTTTTAGTGTAGGGGTGAGCATCTGGCTCAGTTCTGACCCAGGGGTTGTAGGTAGAAGACTGCTAGCCTTCTAGGAAGTAATTTTCTCCCTTCCCACAGAGAGTGCGGTCATGTGAGGAAGCTCTGCTTTGTGAGCTGGAGCGACCACAGTTCAAACGTGAGGTCCAAGCCTGCAAATGAAACCCAACTTGCTGAGGGAAGGCACAAAAGGGAAGGGAAAACCCAGGTCTCTGAGGATATTATGGAGCTTCCAAACTAATCCGAGGTCTAATTTCCTACAGACTCCTAAATAAACAACAAATACCTTTAGGCCATTGTTAGTTGAGTTTTTCTCTTGACTGCAGCCAAACGCATCGTAACCAATGTAATGATCCTTATGGATGAGGCAGTGTATGTAAGAGTGTCTATTCTTGTGCACACGATGTAGGCACTCAAGTGATGTTAACTTCCTCACCTCCTTTGACCCTTCATCCTGCTCACCCTATTGAACCCCAGCCCTGGGTGAATCCAGGGTGTTCCTGCTTCCAGACCATTAAACTATGCTCCTGAAGACACACAACTAGACACATTGGCACAATCAGTTACTCATGGTGACCAGCCTCAACTGGGTCATCCACACTTTCCCGTCAGTTTCTCCTCCTCCACTCTCTGAAATGGCAATTTCAAATCTTTACATTCTTCTCTCTTTGCCCCTCACCTCACCTCCCCCTCTCTGCTCACAGACAGAAGAGACAGCTCATCTCCTACCTCACCGACAACAAAAAAGCCAGTAGAGGGGGCCAAAAAAGCCAGTAGAGCCAGTAGAGCCATCTCCTCCACCAAACACACTGAAAACTTCCTTCTTTCCGAGGCCAGCCCCTCACATGTCACATGCTTTGGACCCACCCCAGGGTGGTTTTTAGATCTCCTCTGCCCTAGCCTGTCCTTCCTTACAACATTCCACCACATACTGTACCAAACAAACATATTCAAATGTACTCATGTCCCATGTTAAACATATTGCTGTAAAACATTTAAATAATTAAAAAGTTTTTCTTTAAAAATTACTTAGCTACAGATAACTTGTCTAATTTTTTAAATAAATTTATTTATTTTATTTATTTATTTTTGACTGCGTTGGGTCTTTGTTGCTGTGCGCGGGCTTTCTCTAGTTGTGGCGAGCGGGGGCTACTCCTTGTTGCGGTGCGCGGGCTTCAGTAGTTGTGGTGTGTGGGCTCAGTAGTTGTGGCACATGGGCTTAGTTGCTCCGCGGCATGTGGGATCTTCCCAGACCAGGGCTTGAACCCGTGTCCCCTGCATGGGCAGGCAGATTCTTAACCACTGTGCCACCAGGGAAGTCCCAAGTTGTCTAATTTGTGATTGACTATGTTTTTTTGCTTTTTGTTTTTTTCGGGGGGAGCACTAAGTTGCTCATTGGGAGTATTTTTCAAGGTGAGAAAAATCTAGCTCTCAATTTGTTTTCAAATGCAACGGCATCTTTATGAGAGTTAAATATTATCATAAAGGAAGTTGATGTAATACTCTGTTGTGCGGACATTTAATTAAACATATTAGTTTTGATTCTGCAGTTTTAAAAAACTCTTGGAAAATCATTTAACTTTTAGCGTTCAAAGATGTTTTTGTGGGTCTCTGAAAAACCTGTAGGCCCTAGGTAATTGATCAAATGCCAGGTGGCCCTTCCTGCATCTCAGGGCTCTTAACCCCTTACTCACCTGCATCTTGCACACTTCCCTCTCTGCTGATTCTTCCCAATGCATTTAAATGTGCTCAAACTGCCGTCCAGATAAACCCCAACCCTAATAAAACCTGGCTTAACAAAATCACCCCAGGGCCCGTTGCATTAACCTTTCTAACTCTCCCCTCTCTTCCCCTCCCCACCCAAGGCCAACTATGGACTTGTTTACACTATGTCCACTTCCAGGTGGCCCCTCACCCCCATGGCTCTCAGGGGAAAGACCAAAATCCATACCTTGGCCTATAAACCTTGAGCTGGTGGGGGCTCTGCCACCTCAAGGACTCTGCTAATTGCTCCCCACCCTCCAATTCTCCTCAGACACAAGCTTTCTCCTGCCTCCGGGCCTTTTCCCTTGCTTTGGTGCCCCACGTGGAGCACCCTCTTCCACCTACTTCCTTGCCTCTGTAACTCGTATTTCTCTGGGCACCCTCCCCTGATGTTCCAGAGTCAGTCCCCCTATTACATAGCACTTGGTGCTATTGCCTCCTGATATCTGGCTTTTAATTATTCATAATCTCTCATTCGTTGTCTGTCTCCTCGTATTAGTTTGGTAGAGCTGCCATAACAAAGTATCACAGAGTGGGTGGCTTAAACAACAGAAATTAATTTTCTCACAGTTCTGGAGCCTAGAAGTCCAAGATCAAGGTACCGGCAGGTTTGGTTTCTTTTGCAGCCTCTCTTCTTGGCTTGCAAATTGCCTCTCACTGTATCCTCACATGGCCTTTTCCCTGTGCTTGTGTAACTCTGGGGCCTCTTCTTCTTCTTATAAGGACACCAGCCTTATTTTAACCTAATCACCCCTTTACAGCCCTTATCTATAAATACTGTTAAGTTCTGAGGCACTGGGGTTTGGGATTTCATCACATGAATTTTGGGAGGACACAAGTCAGCCTATAACATCCAGGGACCCTTCCCAGTGTATCCTGAGTACCACGCATAGTACCTGACACAAAGTAAGAAACAAAAACACATTTTCTAGCTAACCAACTGCCCCGGACTAACTTTGTGACAGTGGCCGGGTTCCTTCTGTTCTCTGCACCTTAGTTGCTTCATCTGTGATATTAGGCGGGAGAAGTTTGTCTCTAAGGACAGTCTGACAGCTGACCAAGCATCCTTATTTTTTTCAGTGAAATCTTTACCCCTCACCACTAGAGGGCGGTGTTACTGATCTTTGTTTCTTCCTTGGGAATGTGCCTTCAACCCTCTAGCCCCAGGGACGTTAAAGTGGAGGAGCTGAGGCCAAGGATAGCCAGCAGCGAAACTATCAGCTGGGCACTCAGCCCGTCTTGAATTTCAACTCTGCCGCTTCCTGGCTGAGGTATCTTATCCAAAGTTCCCTTGAGAGTGTTAGTTTCCTCTGCTGCGAAATGGGCAATGGAAATGGACAATGCCTAAGCACTACTAGGTGGAATGCCTTATCTGTGATATTATAGGGGGCAGATTTCCAGAGTTCCAAGTCTAGAGATCCCAAAAATGCAAATGCCCCACCTGCTACTATCCCAGTGACCAAGTTTCAGTCCGCTGATGGGTCGTGAGAATGTTGACAGGTCTATCTAGGGAGTGGACCTTTCTGAGGGCTTGTACTGGCCAGAGAGTGCAGATGTCTAGAGGAAGGCAGGTGGGCAGAGTCTGGTTCCACTCTCTGCCCGTCCCCCATGAAGTAGAAATGCAGGATGATTTGGGGCATCCTGGGTGGATGTAAGAGAGATTCTGGTCAATTTCAGAGGCTCCAAGTTTATTAAGGTATGAAGTGCCCAAGAAGGTGCAAAAAGAAAATTCCAAGTCAAAAGTATTTAGAAAATTAGTTTCGGGACTTCCCTGATGGCACAGTGGTTAAGAATCCTCCTGCCCATGCAGGGGACACGGGTTCGAGCCCTGGTCCGGGAAGATCCCACATGCCGCGGAGCAACTAAGCCCGTGCGCCACAACTACTGAGCCCACACGCCTAGAGCCCGTGCTCCACAATAAGAGAAGCCACCCCAATAAGAAGCCTGCACACCGCAACGAAGAGTAACCCCCACTCGCAGCAACTAGAGAAAGCCCATGCACAGCAATGAAGACCCAACGCAGCCCCCCCAAAAATAATAAAATAAATAAATAAATAAATTAATTAAATATTTTTTTTAAAAAAGAAAATTAGTTTCGTGGTAAGTGTATGTTGTAAATATACATAAAAAGGCAACCAGATTCCCTGGTCAACCACACACAGGGACCCTTGACTGTTGTCTGCCCCCAGATAAGAACCAACAATCAGACCTCAAAGACCAACCTCCCAAGGATGCTGCCACTCTTGGGGAAATAAAGTGGCTGTGACAATTAAAAGTAGGCTTGGCTAAGAACCAAAACCAGAGGGACTTCCCTGGCGGTCCAGTGCTTAAGACTTCACCTTCCAATGCAGGGGGTGTGGGTTCGATCCCTGGTCGGGGAGCTAAGATCCCACATGCCTCGTGGCCAAAAAACCAAAACATAAAACAGAAGCAATATTGTAACAAATGCAATAAAGACTTTAAAACAAAGAAAGAAAGAAAAAAAGAACCAAAACCAGAGTGAGAAAAAAAGCACAGAAAAGGCAGTGGAGGGGAATCTCTATTGCTGCAAGAGATCCACCCCCGGCACTGAGAAAAATGGCCTGAGATCAAACAGCTCTGAAGGTGCCCTTCTTGGGCCTCATGGATTCAGCTGCGACTGAATCCTCTTTAGCTATGCAACCAGACCATTTAGAAAAGTAGTTTACTTACAAAGAAGGGTTCGAAGGAAGTCCAGGCTTTAGAAGAATAAGCTCCCTAAATAAAAAATACAACACCCATTTAAAGGGGAAAACCCTGTAAGCTTGCAAAGGCTAAAAGTTTATAGCTAGTCTGCTCTTTGGGGAAAACAGCAATTTTCTCAAACGGCTACTATCTGCCAACATCATGTCACAGCTTCAGACATCAGTATCACAAGAGTCAGGGATAAAGTTGTCTTAGTTAGAGTCAGTAACTTCCAGGAAAGCCTTCAGTTTTCATTAATTTGGGGATAAGACTGAAACAAGGTGATCCTGTCCTGCAATTTATATAAAGGTGCAAAGTGCTCTTTCCTCCCCTTCTGACTAAGATGTGATGTGTATGCCTTCCTTGTGATGGAGGAGGGCAAGGTGTCAGCTTTGTCCCCACAGAGGGCAAAAATTATGGCATATTTTAAAAGTTGCAAATTTACAAAGTAACACTTTTTTTTTTTTTGAGAGTCTATTTTAATTAATTAATTAATTAATTTTGGGCTGCGTTGGGTCTTCGTTGCTGCGTGCGGGCTTTCTCTAGTTACGGCAAGCAGGGGCTACTCTTTGTTGTGGTGTGCCGGCTTCTCTTGTTGTGGCTCACGGGCTCTAGAGAGCAGGCTCAGTAGTTGTGGCACACGGACTTATTTGCTCTGCAGCATGTGGGATCTTCCTGGACCAGGGCTTGAACCCGTGTCCCCTGCATTGGCAGGCGGATTCTTAACCACTGTGCCACCAGGGAAGCCCTGAAGTAACAATTTTTTTTTTTTTTTTTTTTTTTTGCAGTACGCAGGCCTCTCACTGTCTTGGCCTCTCCTGTTGCGGAGCACAGGCTCCGGACGCGCAGGCTCAGCGGCCATGGCTCACGGGCCTAGCCGCTCTGCGGCATGCGGGATCTTCCCGGAACAGGGCACGAACCCGTGTCCCCTGCATCGGCAGGCAGACTCTCAACCACTGCACCACCAGGGAAGCCCATGAAATAACACTTTTAACACGAGAAAAAAATCACACTGCAATGTAATTGTGCTATTTATAAGCTAATCACAGAATTTAGAAAAGACTCTAATTACTGGCATATTCAAGTTTAAAGGTGCATGAAGAAAGCCTCTCAGTCCCGCCAGTAGGCCTGGCCAATGGTCAAATGCTGAAATCTAAAAGTCCCAGCCCCAAGCCCCTATAGCCCTCTTGAAATGAGCCTTGATGGCAAGCTTTGGACATGTGGATAGATTGTTTTTCAACTTCGTTTACTTCCTCAACTTTATTGCTTTGTCATATTTGTAAACCCTTTAAGGAAAAAAGAAGCCTTCAGGGTATGACAGTTGAGCTGGCACCTCTCCAAGTGTCACTTTCCTTAGTGTAAAAGGGAAATAATGTTACGACCACCTTACCTAGCAGAGGCTGGTGCTATTTGCTTCCCCTTTTGGTTCTGCTACTAGTATGAACCCTGCCTAACCCAGCTGTTCCTGGAAGAGGGTCCCTGCTCACTTCATCTCTTCTTAGTCAAAGTGCCTTCGCATCTCTTCAACTTCCCCTCCGTGAAACGGGTTTGAGGGTGTCACTTTACTATGCCACCTCCATCTGCGCTCAGCCTGTCACAGACCCAAGCATAAAATGCTAGTCAAGGGTAGCTTTTCGTCTGGGAGCTGGCAGTTTCCACACACGGAGCTCTGGCCCTACCAACCTGCAGTGCAGCTAAGATCCTGGGGCTTTCCCGACCATGGACTACAACTCCCAGCATGCATCGAGCCCCCCCCCCGCCAAATCTCGCGTGAAATGACTCGGCCTCTGGAGACTTTATCGGGAAGGCTGTGGGCCGGCAGCCTGTGGTCCCTCCCTGTTTGCTGTCTGGGGCGTTCTGTGTCGCCACGGGCACAGCGCCGCTCACACCATGGCTTGGGTCCCGAATGCGCCACAGCCTCTCGAGAGACGTGGGTCTTCGGAGCCTCTTTAGTGCCGGAGCTCGGGCCGCAGGCGGCTCCGCGGCGGCGGAAAAACAGGTAACCAGATGAGCCGGACCGGACCCTCCTTGGGGCTCGGTCCTCCACCGGTAAGGAGGGGCGTGCCCCCGTCCCCTCCACCGAGGCCCTGGCCCGGGCCCTCGTGGTGCTTCTCTCCTCTCCCCTTACTCAGGCTCAGATCTTTGCCGGACCGCTCCGTGCATCTCTCGCCCCGCCTTCTGGGGTCCCCCCGTGGGGTATCTCTGTGATAATGACCCCGCAGCCCCGGCACCGGGCTTCGCCTCTACTTTACCAGGCCGGCCTTGTCCTGGACCCCCCCATTTCTCGCCCTTATCTCCTACTACTTGCCTTGCCCCGGGGAACTTTCGGCTTGTGCCAGGCCCTGGCCCTAATCGCCTTAATCTTTCTTATCCTCGCCGGGTGGAAGAGGCGGTTCAGTCAGCCCAGGCGTTTCACATCCTGGTGGCATTGTCCTGTATCTTATGAAGGAGAAGTCAGAGCTCTGCGGGGAGGGGGGAGGGGATGGGCACTGGGAAGTGGAAGGGGAGGTGTCGGGTCGGAATGCTGCCTGGACCCCGAGGATGGCCGACTTTGGTTTCAGCGATACTCTTTAATGAGGAACTAACGATTTTGCCTTCTGAGCTTCATCAGGATAGAGGGGGGAGTGCAGCAAGCTGAAAAGCGAGTAACTTGGCTTTCTCGGAGCTTTGTTTGAACTCCCCTGTAAAATGGAGATGAAACTACCTGCCTTACAGATGGGCCACTTGGCTGTAACCTTGGACAAATCACTTCTGCTTTTTAGTTTCCTTTTCTTTAAATTGGGGGTAAACAATGCCTGCTTTGCAAGGGTTGCTGCAAGGGTTAAAACGCAAGATAAGTGTTGTATAAAACCCTTATGAATATCAGTCAGTACTAGCAGCAAGGAATGAATTTACCCACTGTGGTTCCCTAGTCCCTTGCTGTGGGTCAGGTTATTTGGACCCTGAGCCCTAACTTATTTAAAAACGAAACGAGTATAGTATCTCTCGCAAGGTTGTTACAGGAGATACATGAAAGTACAGGAAGGTGTTTGGCAGACTCTGAAGGGCTGTGCCAATGCTGGTTGTTTGTTGTTCTCAGAACCTCTGGAATGGATGGACTCTTCCCGAGCAGCTTTGCTAACTTGCAGCAGCTGAGCAGCGTTCCTCATTAATATCTGTCTGTCAGCATAATCGTCACATCATTTCACTCTGGTAAGGTGACCTTTTCACTGTGTATGGTGTCTGTCATATCACAGGTGTTAAGATCAGTGACAGGTACAGTGAGATCTTTGATTTTATCCTTTTTTTTTCTCCCTCGCATGTTTGTCCCTCTTTTGTGTGTGTTTCAACCTTGTAACCAAGCCATAAAACTCTATGTGCTTGTCAGAAGAACAGCATTGGAGCTATTCTTTGGTGTTCACTGTAAGAAAATGCCCTTTGTTGTTTTTATTAGGTGGCAGGGACTCAGCTCTGAATTCTGTATAGAAAAAGCACCTGGATCCCAGTCTTTCAATGGCTTCGAGACAACCAGAAGTGCCTGGTAAACTTAATTCTTTTTGGTAAAGTTACGTTTTGCCCTTAACATTTTGAGCTAGACAGAAACTACTTTTTCTGAACCACATATTAATAGTAACTCTGTGCCACCAGGAGAGTATTTAGACTTAATAGATTGGCATCATTTAAATATTATCTTATTAACCACCCAGCCAGGGTGTGAACCCAAAAATCTAACTTGAAAGAGAACAGTTATTTCACTTAAGGGTATGACAGATTTGTCACTTTCCTATGTATCAAATAAAAATTTAGAATAAGCTGCGTAGTTCTTAAACCAAAGTGATTAAACTCACCCCCTTTCTTTGTGAGGAGGAGATAGGAGGGTGGGAGGAATGAAAGTTTGGGCAAAAAGGCACCAGCCTGATTTCAAGACACATTGAACTTAGTCATGAAAATGCTCACTGCAACATTTAGTGAGTCCTGGGTCTGTACAGGGTTATAATTTCTGGGTTAGTGAAGTCATTGATTCCTCCTTGGACTGTTTTAGTGGCAAGGGCTAGTGATTTTTAAAATCTGAATCACTCAATTTTTGATTCTCAGTAAAGTATTGATGATAGTGCCTGTCTCTCAGGTTTGCTGTGAAGATCAAACATAAAATACATGAAAATGTGAGTTAAAGATGAATATACATTTACTACCCAGAAAATTTTTTGGTCTCTATTTGTGGGAATTTATCTCCTAGTAAATATTAGCTGACTTTATTATTATTCTGAGGAAGGCTATTGGGATGGCTCTTGGGATGAGTCTTTAAGATGTTTCTGAAATTGCTCCCAAATTAAGTGGAGTCATAAGAGTCTCCCGATAAGGATCCATCTCTAGTCTCTAACTTCATCAACTTGTGTTTTAGTTTGTCTTTCATTGTCGTTGTGATGACTGTGAACTCCCTGTAAGCATCCTGGCCGCAGGGTTGCATGCATTAGGTTAATGCTTATAGTGTGGGGAGTATGGAGTGTTGCGTGGCGGGTGTGAGAGCTGGCTGAGATCTGTGTTCCAGCCCCCACCTCACACTTGCTAGTGGGGTGTTGCTTAAGATCTATGCCTCAGTTTCCTGAGCTGGAAAAGGGGAAGAATATCTGCTTAATGAGGATTAGGAAAGATGAGGGATGTAAGTTCCTGGCAAGGAAGGGTACTTGGTAATTATGATTTGCTTGTGTGTTTGTTTTAATTGAGATAATTCACATACCATACAATTCAGCCATTTAAATGAACAGTATAGTGATTTTTAGTATATTCACAAGGTTGTGCAACCATCACCACTGTCTGATTCCAGAACATCTTCCTCACCCACAAAAGAAAACCTTGTCCCTTTAGTAGTCACTCCTGTGGCTCCTCCCTCCCCCCAGGTCCTGGCAACTACTAATCCTCTTTCTGTTTCTATGGATTTGTTAGTAATTGTTATTAATCATAAGAATAATGGTAACTGCTTGGCCCTCTTGTTGTTTACATGGAATGTCTTTGCTGGTTTTGGACTTATTGCCGAACAGGTTGATGTCTTGGAGAGTGTGATTGTGTAATTAGAGCAACAGGATAATGTCACACTGAAGGCAGGATCTGGACGTTAGTTCTGCTCTGAAAGGATCAGCAAACAAACAAAATGAACTTTGCTCCCTGATCTGGCAGAGCTGAGTGTGCCCTTGAGGTGGGGAGCCTGCGTCACTGGGGCATTCCGCCAGTCCGTTCCGGTGGACAGGAATGGCAGGATCAGCTGGCAGTGCTTTGTGAGAACCGTTGTCAGTAGTTTCTGTGATGAAAATTGGCTGTGCCATTTAAGTCATATAGAACATTCGAAACTGTTCTAGATGCTGCTGGACAGCATATTATTTGACATATTTCTTGTCATGGTGCTCTTGTTATCTTAGGTGAGGTAGTAAAGACAGAGGATTTGCCACCTCTGGGCCTTCTTTTCCTCATGTATAAACTGGGAACAAGATTTCATGGTGTTTTTTTTTTTTTTTTTTTGGCCATGAGGCTTGTGGGATTTTAGTCCCCCCAACCAGGGATTGAACCCTGGCCCTCAGCAGTGAAAGCGTGGAGTCCTAACCACTAGACTGCCAGGGAATTCCCAAGACTGCATATCCTCAGTTTTGCCTGAATTGAGAGTCTTGGGATTGCCACGGGCTTCTGTGGCCTAAAGAATACAAGCTTTGTGGGCTTCCCTGGTGGCGCAGTGGTTGAGAGTCCGCCTGCTGATGCAGGGGTCACGGGTTCGTGCCCCGGTCCGGGAAGATCCCACATGCCGCGGAGTGGCTGGGCCCGTGAGCCATGGCCGCTGAGCCTGCGCGTCCGGAGCGTGTGCTCCGCCATGGGAGAGGCCACAACAGTGAGAGGCCCGCGCAACTCCCCCCCAAAAAAAAAAAAAAAAAAAGAATACAAGCTTTGAAATCAGATTGCTTTGGGTTTTGATTCCTTACTGCACTTTGAAGTTATGTGACCTTGCTCAGGTAAATTGAAATTGAATTTTGGTTTCCTAATCCATAAAAATGGATTAGGGGTGCTGTGTGGGTTAAGTGGAGAATCCAGTGTCAGGCAGAGAGGAAGGAATTTGTAGTTACCTTACCTTGACTGGATTAGCTCTTCCAGAATGAGCTTTTCTTCCTCTGTCCCAGAATAAGAGTGTTTCAGAGCTTTCCTGCCTACAGATTAATTTAAAGCTACTGGTATGTTCAGCTGATGAGCCCATCCTGACAGGTGTGTCTGTTCTTAGCTCTTGAGCCTAGTGGGCCTCTAGGCAAGATGTCCCTGCCCATCGGGATGTACCGCCGGGCATTCAGCTATGATGATGCCCTCGAGGACCCTACGCCCATGACTCCTCCTCCATCGGACATGGGCAGCATCCCCTGGAAGCCAGTGATTCCAGAGCGCAAGTATCAGCACCTCGCCAAGGTATCTGACCCTGCTGACTGCCGTTGGCAGGCCCAACCCCTTCGTTCTCCTTCCTCTGCTCCAGAAGCCGTCAGCGGCTCCTGACACCCATAGAATTGGGCAGCCACCAATCCCTATATATGTTATGTTTTCTGTAGAGTTGGTAGGCCTTTTTCCTTTTTAATTCAAAACTAGAATGGCTGTGTCTTCTACCTGAAATACAACCTCCCCATCCCCTCTCCTCCCCGTCCTCCCCACCCTCGTTTCCACAGTATTAAATCCAAGCTCCTTAGTCTTAGTCTGGCTCTGCATGGTCCAGGTCCTGTCAGCGCTCCCTCCCCTCCGAATCCACCCCCCACCCCCTGTGATCCAGCCATGCAAGTTACCTAAGATTTCTTGTACTTAATAGGGTATTTGATGCCTCTAAGTCTTTGCTTCTCGCTGCTCCGATTGCCTGGAATGTTCACAGTCCCCATCCTATCCTCGTACTTCATCTGCCTGACAGATGGCATCCTTTAAGTCTTAGCTCAACCATCTCTTCTGTGATTTTCCTCCATCCTCCCAGTAAGACTATCACCCCTCCTTTTGAGGTCTCCAGTGTACTGTGGACCCCTGTTACAATCCCTGTGTTACTTCATTGCCCTCCATTAGCTTCCTGGAGGCAGGGGCCCTGTCTGATTCATACTCCATCTACAGTATCTAGCAGAGGACTTGGCATAAAGTGATTGCAAAAAAGATGCTCATTGAGTGATTAAAAATTGGCTCTTTCCTGAACATATGCTGTGCTTTTCCTCATGCTGTCCCTCCTGCCTCAGATGCCCTTCCCCACTGCCATCCTATGTGAGAGCTGCCTCCTTTGTAAGGCCCTCCTGACATGCACACACATGCACACACATACCTCGTTACACACTGATCTGCTCTCACAGCCCTTTTGTGCAGTTGGGCTTCATGGGTTCTGACATGCTTGTTGCAGGCTTGTTTCTGAAGCCTGTGCTTCCCGACTGCAGGGACTGTGTCTCTCTCGCCTCTGACTTTCCAACCACCAAGAATGCCAGAAAGGTGGTCCTGTTGCCTGAATAAGCTAGGCCCACCCAGTTCAGATGAATCCTTTTAAGCTGCAGCTATCGTTTCACTGCACTTTGAGCTGTGTGACAGCTAGGTCCTGACAGCAAGTACCAGTAAGCAGCTGCCTAAGCAGACCTGGGTGTGAGCCACCTAACAGTCTGTGCACCAGCTGTGAGCTTGGGCTTCACCCCTGAGCCACAGTGTCTCTGTGTGAGAGATGAAAATACTTTGTCATGGAGGTGCCGTGGGATTAAATAAAAGAGGACTGGAGGGACTTCCCTGGTGGCACAGTGGTTAAGAATCTGCCTGCCATTGCAGCAGACACGGGTTCAAGCCCTGGTCTGGGAAGATCCCACATGCCATGGAGCAACTAAGCCCGTGCGCCACAACTACGGAGCCTGCGCTCTAGAGCCCGAGAGCCACAACTACTGAGCCCACGCACCTAGAGCCCGTGCTCCGCAACAAGAGAAGCCACTGCAGTGGGAAGCCCGTGCACTGCAACGAAGAGTAGCCCCCGCTCGCCGCAGCTAGAGAAAACCCGTGTGCAGCAACGAAGACCCAACGCAGCCAAAAATAAATAAATAAAATAGATAAATTTATAAAAAAAAAAAGAGGATTGAAAGGCCTGGCACATATTAGGTGTGGAGCTGATGTTGTGACTCCTGGCTTCGGGCTTAGCTTCCCTTGGCAGAGCTGTATGTCATCCTTCCTTTCTAAAGAGTGTAGTGTCCCTCCCTTCCCTGCCCCTACCCCCCCGCCCCCACACACATACCATTAAGCTCTCAGAACAGGGCGCTCCTTGCTATGAAAGTGCCCCCTACAGCTCTGGGGGAAGTTCCCTATATCAGTTTTCTACTGAAATCTGACCCAGTCAGTTGTTGAGGTAGAAACATTTTGTGTAAAAAGTATTGGCAGTACTAGGGGGAAAGGGCCCCAGCAGCCGGCCTGTGATGCCAAAACAGCAGACTCAAGGGACCGGAGCAGAAAAGAAGCAAGGCTCCTGATAGCTCTTGGGAGGGCAGCCCACCACCCTCTTCATTTATGAAGGCTGCTGCTTGCTTCTCTAGGCAAAGAATGGGCTTCCAGTTTTCTGCTGTGTCCCAGCTGGAACAGCTGACAGTTTGGAACAACTGGCCTTTCTAAGGAGAGCTCAACTTGACTCATTACATGCATTCTTTTGTTTGTCCTAACCATCCATGCCCTAGGCATCCATGTCCCAATCGTCAGCCGTCTTCCAAGTGAGAAAGCAGAGGTTCAAGTTTTGCTCGAGTAAGGTCACAGCTGAAGAGTTTAAATCCTGTTTTGTAACAGGGATACAACATTTCAATACTTCCTTCTACTCCCCTCCTTTCTGACCATCTTTCTTCTCAATTCCTTTGGAGAAGTAGAGAACAAAGAGTAAAACCCAGTCCTCTGCTTCCAGTTAGTCCTGAGCACAGTGTCAGGCGTTTAGATTAAGGAAGGCAGCGTGCTCCAGCCCTCTCATGTTAAAGCTGAGGAGCTACGTAGACTTTCTGGTTTGTTTTAAAAGACCGTTATTGAACCCTTAGAGCAGTGGTCCTCGAAGTGTGGTCTCAGGGACCAACAGCATCAGCATCACTTGGTAATTTGTTAGAAACAAAATTCTTGAGCCCTACCTACTGAATCAGCTCTGAGTTGGGGCCCAGCAAGCAGTCTGTTTAACAAGCCCTCCAGGGGATTCTGGTGCTTGGCAAAATTTGAGAACCACTTAGCGAATGCAGTGATTAATTAAGCAAAAGCAAGCATGGTGCTTGGTACACGGTCAATGCTTAGTAATAGTTGTTTCTTCTGTATCCTTAGGGGCATATTGTGTTTTGGACAGACATAATCTGGAAAGATAATAGAGCTCAGAGCTTCAAATTCTGGCTCTCCCACTTTTATAAATTCAGGCTATTCGTATAATGTCATATCTTTTGTCACTATGGATAATACATATCTAATTGGGTGTGGACAACCAAGCCCCCCTTCACATATTTTCTCCTGTATCCGATTACTCCCAGAGGAGTAAGTTGAGGCGTGTGACTCCCTTGTCTGGCTCAGGTGCCTCCTTGCCCCTCTTGAACAGGTGGAGGAAGGAGAGGCCAGCGTCTCATCCTGTGCCCTGCCATCGGCCATTGATGGTGCGGACAAGGTCCCCGTGGTGAAGGCTAAAGCTACCCATGTCATCATGAGTTCTCTGATCACAAGTAAGCATTCTGCGCTCTCAGAACTGGGGGAGGGGAAGAGTTTAGGCTTCCTACAACTAGCTGGGGGAGTTCTGCAGACACACTTGCCTTAACCTGTCCTAACCCAGCCCGGCAGAGGTCAGTCTGGCTGCTGAGTCATCATCAGTGTTGAAGCTACATTTAGGTGGAAGACTTGCCCAACGTTAAGCATCTCAGTTGATTTAGGTGCACTCCTGCTGCTTCGTTGCTACAGCCTTATTTACCCATATCCATCAGCGTGACCTTGGGCAAGTTACTTAACTACTGAGGCTGTTTCCTCCTCTGTGAGATGGGGAATCTGGCCGGCAGGTGGAGGGGAGGATTAGATGGCACCAGTGCTCAGTGGCTGGGAGCGGCTGCTGATACTGTTTCAAGCTCTGCTGGAGAAGGAGACACACTGAGACATCTCCCACCACCCCTGCGCTTATTTTTTTTAATTAAATGGCTCAAAGTTGTTCCTCCTCTTGGATCTTGAGACAAGATTGGTGCCTCAAGTGTCTTTGGTCTTAAGAATGTGTGATTTGTGGTCCTGATAAGACTGGAAACAAGAGAGCTTGAATTTTTAAAAAAAATCTTACAAGTTAACTAAACTTGTTGGTTCCAGAGGGCCCTTCTAGTTGCTTCTAGTGGGAAGTTAACAATTATTAGATATACAGCTCTGCTTGTCAGCAGCAGCCTCTGCCAGGGGCAGGGCACGTAGAGGTTCTCTTTAGTTGGCTCAGTTTTGATGTCGGAAGCCCTTCTTTATCTGCTCTGGAGGGCATCAGTTAGTCTTGGGCAATTCCTGAAGAACTCACCCAGGAACCAAAAGTCCAAACTCTTACTTGGACTTTTTCTTATTCACACATAAATGCACTGTTTGAATCAGCAACTATTGCTTGTGTTTTGCAAGCTTGAGAAGGTGTCCTGGCAGTGTTAGGAAGCTTAGTCATTGTTCTTTTAGAACAGTGTAACTTCTTTATAGAAAATAGAGTTTACTAACAGTATAGAACATTATAGCGCCCCAGTATATATTACTGTCACTCAGATACTTATTTGGCTTAGTCATTTCCACATATATGCCTATTTTTATATAATTGCAAATCTAATAGACAAACCATTCTGTCAATATTTTTTCAATTAATATTACGATGAACTTTTCATGTTGCTGTAGTCATAAAATTAAAAAAAAAGCTGCATTTAAAATTCTGGCATTTTAAATATCAGGTATCGTATTCATTAAATCCTTTCCTGCTTTTAAAATTTTCAAGTGACTACATGGCAAGACTGGAAAACACCTTTATACATTTTGTGTGTGTGTGTGTGTGTGTGTGTGTGTGTGTGTGTGTGTGTGTGTGTATGTTTCCTTTGCTTCTATTTCTGTTGGAAATAAACTAGTCCCTTAGAAGGGGAATGACTAAGTCATAAAGGACATCTGGCATCTGGACTTTTGGTCCTCAGCTGCCACATTCTTGTACATGGGGGTGTATTACATAGTGTGTGTACAGATTAAGCAAAAATTCCACTGTCAGTCATTCCCAGGTATAACTGACATTGATGACAAGATAATCGGGTCAGACTGCCCTGATAGTGAGTTGAGTCTGCCTGCTGTGCCAGGCACTGTGGTGGGCAGTTTCACACACAGGAAACATTGGATCAGTAGACCTTGGTTAGTTCAAGGCACATTCTCTCTGGTTTGGATCCAGTTGCTACTTTGGTGTCATCTGTCCTAAACGTGGCCCATTTCTCTTTGGTGAAGATCGTAAAGAGGGTGGTGAGTATCTCTGAGGAAACTTTATATTTGGAGAACTTGCACTGTTTCTGAATGTCAGCTGCCTTCTCCATGTTGCATTTCTGAATACAAAGAAAATGTCCTAGGGTATAAATGAGAGGAAGGTAAGGAGTGTTTCCCGGGAGGTTATCAGGCTGTCCCTTTAGGAGTAACCTGCTCTTTAGCTTGCTGTAAGGGAAGGCTTCTTTCTGCCTAGGCTTCATGTGAGGTTCAGAATTCCTGCCACGATGCCTGTCTGGCCATCCTTCTCGGATGGCCAGTGTGTATGCTCTTGCTCCCGGGGAGAACAGTGGATATCTGTGTTCATCTCCCCCAGTTTGTGATGGGAGAGGGGGATGGGCATGACTGTTATCTCCTCTGTTCCCAGAACAGACCCAGGAGAGCATTCAGCGTTTTGAGCAACAGGCAGGGCTGAGAGATGCTGGCTACACACCCCACAAGGGCCTCACCACCGAGGAGACCAAGTACCTTCGAGTGGCAGAAGCACTCCACGTAAGCTTGTTTCTTAGGAACTTTTAAAAAACAAAACCCTCGGGCTTCCCGGGTGGCGCAGTGGTTGAGAGTCCGCCTGCGGATACAGGGGACACGGGTTCGTGCCCCGGTCCGGGAAGATCCCACGTGCTGCGGAGCGGCTGGGCCCGTGAGCCATGGCCGCTGAGCCTGCACATCCGGAGGCTGTGCTCCACAACGGGAGAGGCCATAACAGTGAGAGGCCCACGTACCGCAAAAAAAAACAAAAACAAAAACAAAAAACCAAAACCCTCATCATTCACAGCTTGAGGTGTGGCTGTGGTTTTGAAGTTACCAGCTCAGCTAGTTGGGGGTGTGGAGAGTGGTGGAAAGAGGCTTGAGCGAGGAATTTAGAGCAGGTTTAGTCCCCCTTGTGGTCGCACTTTCTAGCTGAAAGCTCCCAGGCTCTTGGCCTCGTAGTTTCTGCTTATCCATCTATAAAACTTACTGTTTCCCTTACTTCTAGTTCGGAGGGTCAGATGAGATTCTGAGCTTACACAGGTGATATGTGTGAGCACGTTATGAACAACAAAGCCAACGTGGGTCACTATGTACCAGGGTGATTGACTCTGAGGGCGAGAAATGGGAGTCAGGCAACCTCAACAGAGGTGACACTGGCTAGAAAGGAATGTTATGCTCTATGTTTAGTTTTTTAAAAATTAAAATAAATATAGAATTGGGATGTTTTTGCTTTCATTTTAAAAATTGGAACAAATGGAGAATTTTCAGTAAGGTTAATAATGACCAAATAATTGTATGAATAAAATAGAATAGTTTCAAATGATTTTCTTTCAGGGAATATCACTTTATACTTAATAGTGCTTTTAAGATTTATCAAGCACTCATATTCACTTCATCTTCTTACTAATCCTCTGACATAGATACATCCATGTTTTATAAATGAAGAAACTGAGGTCCAGGGTTATGTATTTATTAACCAGTCATAGTACCTGCAATCAAGTCTCCTGATGCCCTATTTCCTGTTGGTTTTTCTCCATATTCCAGAGTTGCCTGAGAATCTGGCTCCCGAGGGGCTCACAAGGAGGATCATGATATACAATACATGGAGGAGGAATAGTTGGGGGTTAGTGGCCTGTGGGCAGGGATACGAGACGTTGTGGATGGCTGCATTTTGTAATGAGCATCCCGGATGATGTTTGCACACTAAACTTAAAACCACTGCTGTGGCGGGTCAGGGTTGGTTTGGTGTCCAGCTTAAGCTCTCAGACAAGACAGATCCTTCTGGAGAGGGGCACTGTCAGCCTTCGACACTGAGAACTTTCCAGGGTAGGTGTCAGTCTGAATTCCATTTGCACAGTTCACCCCATATAATGGTGGAACTGAATCTGGCCCACCTTCTGCATCTTGGCCATAGGAGTAGAACATGAGGATGGCTGAAATGCCAGCTCATGTAACCTGATATGTTGAGTGTTGAGAAAATTCATCACGGTCATTTGTTTGAAGTATAGCCTGGGCTGAGCATTGGTGTACTAGACACGGAGCACGGAGACCGTATGGAAGCCTTGACCTAGGAGCAGTGAGAAGTAGGCTTGTCTCCCCTGCTAGACTGCTGGTCTGTCTGTTAGATGTCTGTTTACAACGCTGAGGGCAGCTGGAGTGACTGGTTATGGGAAGGAAGGGCTGCACAGAGGGAGCATTTAGCTGGAGGGGTTAGTGGCCAAGTCTTGGCGCTGAGAGGCTGGGGATGGCGGGATGTGCGCGGTAGTGGCAAAGAGGGCAGTTGAGGAAGGCCCGCCACTGGGGTTCTGGCTCGTCCACTTATTGGTTGGTCAATGTGGACAGTCGAAAGCTCTGGTGTGGAATTAGTACAGAGATGTTCAGGATATGCTATAGGATGAATACATTTTTTTAAAAGATGGAACTCTAGTATGGCAGAATCAAAGGAATATCTTCCTATAATCCAAAACTATTTCACCTCTTAATGTTTCCTTTTGCCTGAAGTTAGTGTGAACCAGGTTGTTTATACCCAAACTTAGCTGTTTTGTATTTGCTGTGATTTTCAAAAAGCCTCTCTTCTTACCCATCTGAGCAGAAACTAAAGCTCCAGAGCGGAGAGATAACAAGAGAGGAGAAGCAGCCGGCCTCCACCCAGTCCACCCCAAGCAGCAGCCCCCACTCGTCCCCTAAGCAGAAGCCCAGGTGAGCCCTTCCTGCGACCCCCACCCCCCAGCAGCCGTGGGCTAAAGCAAAGCCAGTGCCACGTCCAACACTGGGAGGTCAGCCTGTGGCTTCCGAGTCAGGAGGGGGAGCTGACAGTCCCTAGTCCTGGCGTGGGACACTTCTAGAGGTGTAGGAAGAGGATGTGTTACCATTTTATTCTTTCTCTTCCAGAGGCTGGTTCACTTCTGGTTCTTCCACAGCCTTACCTGGCCCCAATCTTAGCACCATGGATTCTGGAAGCGGGGAAAAAGACAGAAGCTCGGCAGATAAATGGAGCGTCTTTGGACCAAGATCCCTCCAGAAGTCTGATTCGGGTAAGGCTGCCCCTTCACGAAAGAGAGCAGTGGCGGGCATTTTACCATGTATGTTGGTAGCTGCTTACTAATTTTGAAATCGTTTGCTCTGTGGTTTACTTCTGTAGGAGGTTTTGCCATCCAGGCCTACAAAGGAGCCCAGAAGCCTTCTCCAATGGAACTGATTCGCACACAAGCCACCCGAATGGCCGAGGATCCAGCAGTGTTCAAGCCACCCAAAATGGACATCCCAGTGATAGAAGGGAAGAAACAGCTGCCGCGGGCCCACAATCTAAAACCGCGGGACTTGAATGTTCTCACACCCACTGGCTTCTAGAGCTCTTTCTGTTCCAGGGACTCTGGATAGAGGTGGCTTGAGCCCAGCTCCCCTTTACCTTGGCTCTGACATAGGAAAAGTTTTGTTTTCTCTTTTTAAAAAACTCTCAAACTGAGGCTAGAGCTGGAGACATAATTGGCTTTTGAGAAACATTAGTGCAAAGCTTGTCCTTGTGTGGAAGAAGCCATTTTGTACTGCTTTAATTTAAAGTTAGACTAAACCTCAGCAGTGATGTATGGGGACCTCATTACCTCTTTTTGTATCATTTACCCTACACAAGAACTTTGATCATTACTTAATAGGTAAATAATATTTGTGTTGTTCCAAAACCAAGGCTTCTTGATTCCTTTACCACTGTACATGTGCGCATGGACAAATCATGGCATAGAGGCGTTCACTGACTAGTTTAGATGACTTTGGCCCTCCTGGCTGTGCTGGCACTGTGTGCTCCAGCCTTGTCAGTTATGGGGACCCAGGATCTGTTTGAGATCTGGGTATAGTTAAGAGCCAGCCTTGGTAGGGATCCCCTCTGTTTTCTGCTGAAACCAGAACCTCCTTGCTTTTTGGTAGACCTCATGGATCACTTTGTCCTGCAGCCAGTTCTTACGTAGTACCTCTTGGGCCAGTGCTGTTGGAGGGATGCTTCTCTTTTGTGTGTCACAGAACAAACACTAGCCTTACATATCCTTTGTTGCACTTTAAAGTGAGATTAATTTAACTCCCATTTGGTTGAAAACTTCCGAAGGGAGAAAATCCAGTCTACTGGTTTGGTATAGATAAATGGATGTTAAACTTTCTTAAAGGAGGTGGCAACTGCAGTTCGAGTATAGTCTTGCGGTTCATACGAAACTAGTGTCACCCTATTTTGAGTTTCTTGTTCAGGCCAGGGCCTGAAAAATTCTTTTCTGGGAGGTGGAAGAATTAAAAAATTTTCTGTATGCAATCATTTTCCCCCCAAAAGAGCCTCATACCTTTCTAAACACATACCTCACTGAGGAAAGGGATGAGGGGATCCACCTTTTCATTTCTCCTCACTGTGTACATGTTCAATCATTGTCTTGAACACTGTTTCAAATTCCTGCTGTCTTTTGCTTTGGACAGTATGGTGTCTACACAAGGAGCTGAGCTGACCTTCCCACAGAGATGCCCTGGAGTCTAAAATGATCAGAACAGTTAATTTATTTGTGTTTTCTGTTATGCTTGTATCTCTTAACTTGTTTTGACAATAAAAATCCTTACTACTTTCTCAAATGTGGATGGAACTTTTTTTGGTTCTGTTAAGAGTAGTTATTCCATTCTGCCTGCTTGCAGTCATGAAACCGAAGCATGATAAACTTGGTATTTTGAAAAACCATTGCTTTTTTATTGTATGCTTTTAACATCAGATTTTTTGTAACACACTCAATCCTTTTGTTTTTACCCCTTTCATTGCATTAGATCTTGACAGACTGGCCACAAAGTCAAGTTCATAGGCAATATCACAGGTCCAATATAGGATGTTTGTTTTCCATTAGGGAGAAACAAATATGTCTTTCTCTTTCGAAATAGGTTGTCAGTACCTTGAATGACATAACATTGATGTCTAGAATTTGTTCAGCACACGGATTCTTTTTTCACATCTTGAAATGTTAAACATACAGTGCATATAGTATTACCTGTTTCAAAAAAAGTATAGATAAATAATTTATTAAAAAATATATACACCTTATATATTTAAGCCATATCTGAGAACAGGCTAGGATAGGATTATAAAAAAAAAGATATTTACTAAACAGAAAGTTATTATAGCCTACAGATAAATAAGATAGGTTTGGTCCTATAAGATTTTAAACTACTTTTTATACTTTTAGAACTTCCAAGTAATTTGAGATGGAGTTCAGGAGGTATTCTTGGCGTTCAGTGCTTAGAAGGACCTCAGGGTCTGCTCCAGGCCTGTGGAGAGGCGTCTGCGTCAGGGTTCAGGTCTGCGGCATAGAAAAGCAGGAGCTTCAACAGGTGCACCTTGTCTTGGAGCTGCGGAACGAGCGGCTCCCCCAGCATCTGGACCAGGCGGCTGCGGAAGGCCTCGATCTGTTTCTCCACGTCCACCACTGTGATGTCATCTCCTTGCTGGGGCTTGGGCTTAATCCTTTTGATTATTAAGTCTTTTCGATCGATCACTGAACTCCGTAAGTGCTCTGCAAGAGGGAAAAGTTTAGCGGAACTGTTCTGAACTGCTTTTTATTCCTTTATGACTTGGGAAGATGAAGTCCAATTTTGGTAGGTAGGGTCTAGGCAAAGACTTGATGAGTTACTAGGATACAAGTCAAAGGGCATGTGAGTACCTGTGGTACCTCCATTTCCAGTCCTTTGTTCTTGGTCCTCTTTGGACCTCAAGTTTTACATATTAAAAAATGTATTTCAAAGTCATTTTAATTTTTTTCAGAGTAGTACATGCTTTGTTTAAGAAAATCAAATTCTACTCAAAGGCTTTTGTCCCCTGTGACCATTCTCCTCCAGTATCAGAGTGAAATAGAGCACATTTCCCTGCTTAAAACCCTCCAGATACTTGCCTTTGCTTTCAGAGGCCAAACTCCACATTGTTCTGTGGCCCAGCCTGCCTGCCAGTCTCCTCTAGTCCTGCTCTCCTTCTTACTACCCGGATCTTACCTCCAGTTCTTGAAACAAGCTCTTCCTGCATCATGGCATTTGCACTTGTTCTATCTGGACTGCTTTTCCCCTAGACCTTTGCATGCTTACCTCCTTCTCATCCTTTGGGACTCAGCTAAGAGGCCCTCCCTGACTAGAGTGAGCTGCTTCCCTCGTTTCCCCAGTGTTCCTCTTCATCACAGCACCTGATTTATTTATTGGGTTGCACTCACCAAAACTATAATTGTTTTTGTTGGCTTGTTCACTGTCAGGCACTGTCACTGCAGCTAGAATGTCAGTCCATGAGGGCTGGGCTCAAGTCTCTGCCTCTGACGTCATGCACTGGGAAAGGGGTGTACATCCTCCTCTCTTCCATGTTCTTGCTGGTCACCAGAGAATAACTAGGCAACCCCAATTGTGGGGCATTCTACAAAGTAAGTGCCCTGGACTCTTCAAAAATGTACATATTACGAGAGACAAGTAAAGGCTGGGAGCTGTGTTAGATGACAGGAGACTGAAGAGCATAACAACCAAGTACAATGTGTGCTGTTTGACTGAATCCTGGCCAAAAGCAAAACTGAACACCCATAAAGGATATTATCGGCACATATTAGATAATATTAAATCAAGGATAAAATAAGTGGGATGATGAATAGTTGTTATGTAGGGGAATATTCGTATTCTTAAGCTGAAGTATTTAAGCATGAAGGATTATGACAGTGCAACTTACTCTTAACTGGTTCAGCAAGAAAAAGAAAAAAGCATATAGATGGATTAACAGATAAACCAAATGTGGCAAAATGTTAACAGCTTATGAATCAAGGTAAAGTTTATATGGGTGTGCATCGTACTATGCTTTAAACTTTTCTGTAAGTCCAAAAATAAAATACTGGGGGAAAGTACAAAGGTCTAAAGGTATCTCATCCCAAATCCATAACTCAGTCCCAACAAGGTTCTGGAAGTGTGTGGAATTGAGGGAAAGGAGCTCAAGGTTACATATAAGGCAAATGAAGTGAGAAGAGCCCTGCAGCCCTTCTGACTCCCAGGTGCGCCAGAGGCCACAACAGTATCATTTTCTCTATCTCATTTATAAAATGGGGGTAGTGGCGCCTTCATTAACAGGGTTATTAGAAGGACTGAACTACAGTGTCCAGAAATTTGGGAAACAATAAACTGAAAAGAAATTACAATAAATACACTGTAGAGTATCCAAAGAGTCTGGAAACATAGGAGGTGAAGCTGCCTTGAGATGTCATTACAGGGCCCTTTCAACATTCAATCAACAAACATTTACAGTGAGCACCTACTCTGTCTGTGGAACTGGGCTAGAATTCGGGGATGCAGTGGGATCAGAGCCTTGGGCCCAGCCTTCATGGACTGACGTTCTAGCTGCAGTGACAGTGCCTGACAGTGAACAAGCCAACAAAAACAATTATAGTTTTGGTGAGTGCAACCCAATAAATAAATCAGGTGCTGTGATGAAGAGGAACACTGGGGAAACGAGGGAAGCAGCTCACTCTAGTCAGGGAGGGCCTCTTAGCTGAGTCCCAAAGGATGAGAAGGAGGTAAGCATGCAAAGGTCTAGGGGAAAAGCAGTCCAGATAGAGAGAACAAGTGCAAATGCCATGATGCAGGAAGAGCTTGTTTCAAGAACTGGAGGTAAGATCCGGGTAGTAAGAAGGAGAGCAGGACTAGAGGAGACTGGCAGGCAGGCTGGGCCACAGAACAATGTGGAGTTTGGCCTCTGAAAGCAAAGGCAAGTATCTGGAGGGTTTTAAGCAGGGAAATGTGCTCTATTTCACTCTGATACTGGAGGAGAATGGTCACAGGGGACAAAAGCCTTTGAGTAGAATTTGATTTTCTTAAACAAAGCATGTACTACTCTGAAAAAAATTAAAATGACTTTGAAAAGATAGAATTGGCTGAATAGAGTGGGATATAGGGAACATGTGGGTTAGGAGCAAGAAGAATTTGGAATTTATTAATACAGGAAATTCAAAGAAGCAAAGGTTGGCAGTGCCCACCTAACCACCATCCAAGGGGAGGAAGTCTTGGCCAGTGGACTTGAACCATTCTGGTCCAGTTGGCAAGGCCTTGGATTTTATGCTTCAGTAGAGGAGAGTTCTTACATCGGAGGTTCTTGTGATTATTGTGTGAGGTGATTTATGTAAAGGGTTTATTTGGCACAAGGCCTGGCTCAAGATATTCTGGCTGGTAGTATTATTAGTTCCTGAATCAACACTAGGATCAGCTACTATTATTTTATCATAATCATCGTCACTACAGGAATCTCCAATCTAACAGTCACACTGATCTTCAAAGTGCTTCTGATCCGTCACTGCCTCCCCCACTGCACCACCCACACCCTTGTCACCATTATCCCTCCCCTGACCTCTCTGGTCCTTGGCCAAACTATTTATCACACATCAGGCAGAGTGACCTTACTTAAAACCACTTTGATGGGTTCCCTTCACTCTGGAATCAAGGTGAAATTCCTTAACACGAACTCCCTAACAGGAGGGCCCTTCACACCTGCTCCTGTCTGGTACCGTGGTCTCGTTTCGTGCTATTACCCCCTTGCTCACTGTATCCTAGTCCCACCAGTTTGCTCTATGTTGCTTGGACTCATTAAGCAACTTCTTGTCTCAAGGCCCTTGGACATGCTGTTTCTTCTTTCTGGGAAACTTTTCCCTCCCTATTCGCTTGGCTAACACTGGTACTTCATATCTCAGCCCAAGTATCACTTCTTCAGGGAGGCCTTCCTGGGTTCCTCCATAAACAGTGTAAGTCCTGTTTTGTGCACTTGTACTTTCCTTCACAGCATTTATTTTCATTGCAATTATATGTTACTTGTGTGGTGGTTTGTTTAGGGTCAATCTCTTTACTAGACAGTTAAGCTCTAGGAGGGCAGGGGCCATGTTGGTCTCATTCATTGAAGTTTTCCCAGTGAGCCAGGCACAGAGGAGGCATTCAGTAAATACTGTTGCCTGGATGAATGTATGAACTTAACTGATCTTGCCTGAGTCTGCTTTTCTCCCCTCTGTGGACAGGGCTCCTTGCAGGAAGGCTGTATGTGAGACTCTCCTTGGAGTGAACAGGTGTCTGACTTCCGCATCGCCCTAAGTGGTCCAGCAGAGTGGAATTCAGGAAAAGCATGCATTTCATTCGTTTAAATACTATATGTTTAAATTCCTAGAATTCATAGTTTCAAAATATGATGTTCTAATTATTCATAAGCATCAGGAAAACTCATGGCATTATGGCAATTCATAATTTTGCCGAGGCTGACTTGAGTTGCATAGTTGTGGAACTGGGGTGTGGGGGATTGATTCTCTCAGCCAGAGAATGTGAGCTCAGCCAACAGCCCAGCATCCACCTCTCAGTGGGGCTACTCTGCCCTCTACAGAAACATTTACAAGATGTGGGGCTTCAAGATATACTTCTCCCCAGGATCAAGGGTAGATACAAAAGTATTTTAACCATGTATAGAGAGTTTAGAAAGTGGGGGGTCGGAAATTCCTTAGAATCTCACCTTCTAATCTCACCCAGTGATTTCATAGAAAATTAGTTCCTTCCAGTGTGCTTTCACCATATACAGACTTTGGCAACAGACCTGGCTCTGCATTTACTTTCCTCTCAGCCTTTGTTTTCCCATCTGTGAAAGGCGGGTGGTACTCACCTTCACAGGGGTACTGGGTTAGATAAGCCAGTGCATGTGCATTTACCTATGCTGCCTTCCTCTCTTCCTCCATGCTAAGAGGTTCCCATAAACACAGGGCGAGCTTAGGCTCCCCAACCTCTTCCCTTCTTCCCCTGCCCTTGGAGCTGGACAACTCCGGCCGACCTCAAAACGCACTCAACAATGTCCTCAGCCCACTTGAAGAGGACAGAGATGACTAAGGAGCCCTCACAGTAAAATGCCTACTGACAAGGACACTGACCATTTCAGGGAACCATTCAGCTGTGTTCTTTGTAGTTCTTTGTAGGACTCTGTTTTCAAACTACTGGTTCTAAATATTTTTTTCTCCTTCTTAACTCCTGGTCTCCAAAGAAGCTGGAAACGACGTTAAGGATAAAATAGCATTGGAACACACCCCGTTTATTCTTGGTCAATATACACTGGTCTGAGGCCTTCCTCTCCTTTATTCAAGGCAGAAGAATATTCTGTAATAAAAGTAGATCCCATGTCCATCTTAAATTACTATTGCCCATGACCCAGGTGTATTCCCTGGGACGCAAAACAGAAATGAACAAGAAGTGTTAAAGGTGAACTTTAAGCAAAACCGAGCTGCTTTAATATTAAACTTTCAGCTAGCTCTCCAAAAGAAACAATTACATAAACCTCCATGAGGCATGGAATTTGCCTTTGGGGCTTTGTTCTGAGAAGGACACATACCCTTCTTTGAGCGTGTTAAAAAATGCACAAACCACACAATTACATGTCGTGGCCTTGACAATGCTCTCTCTTATGTTTTAGTTACAGGCGCCTGAAACAGAGAAGACCCTCCTGGCCAGATGACAGGCAGCTAACACTTGACTGAGCGCTTTCTACTTTTATCTCACGCCCATTAGCAATCAGTCTTGGCAAGTTATGTATTACCATCCCCGTTCTACAGAAGGAAGAAACTGAGGTCTAGAGACATAAAGTTAGCTGCCCAATGCAGAGTAGGTGATGGAGTTGGGATTTAAACCCAGACCTTCTGTCTTAAATCCAGTGCTTTTTAAAATGTTTCTGTAACAGCTTCCTCAATTCCAGGCCCAAGAGGTTGTAAGGACCATCTTATCTTTCCAAGTGCCATTACTGAGCTAAAATCAACCTCAATATGATCATGGCAGGTAAATTATGTATATATGTATGTGTGTGTGTGTGTGTGTGTGTGTGTGTGTGTGTGTGTGTGTATGCATTTTCCCCCCTTACTGATGGAGAATAAGTTGGACATTGTACCCCTAAATACGTGAGAATGGATTTCCTAAGACCAAGGGTATTTACTTTCATAAGCCAGGATAATTATAAAAAAAAATGAAACTTAATATTAACACAATACTATTATATAATCTACTTAAAATTTACCAATTGTCCCAATAATGCACATTATAACTTCTTTTTTCCTGGTTCAGGATCCCATCCAGGATCATGTTTTACGTTTAATATTCATGTGCTTTAGTTTGTTTTTAATCTGGAACAGTTCTTCAGTCTTTCTTTGTTTTTAAGACATTGTGACTTTTGAAAGTACAGGCCAGCTACTTTGTAAAAGCCCTTCAATCTGGGTTTGTCTGATGCTTCCTTCTGATTAGATTCAGGTCATGAATTTTTGGCAAGAACACTACATAAGTGATGAGGTGTCCTTCTCAGGGTATCACATCAAGAGGCATGTCAGTTTTCTCCCCTGAAAACTTACTATCTTTCCTTATGTAATTAATAATTACATTAGTTTCCCCAGGGACCACATTAATCCTTGGCTAATCAAATCATTCTTATTTGAAGCAGCTATTCCATCATTATCCTTGTCAATATTTGCCCCCTGAGTGTTAATTAGTCTAACTTTTCCAGATCCTCACGGATCACTGGCTTTGCCTGTGACTAGAGCAGAGCCACTTTCACAGACTTAAGAGTGTCTTACAACTTTTGCAAGATGTACATTTTTACTTTGCCACTGATTTGCTCTGTATTTGCATCATATTGACGGATATTTACAATCTCCGAGTCAGTGAGCAATCCACCCAACAAAGACGCTGCAGTGATAGGCCACGGAAAGATGCCAGGGCCAAATCAGGTCATTACTAAATCCTTCTCATGTTAGGATGACTTTTGTTTACCTGCACAGCCTAATAACTGTGAGGACCACGGTAGTATCTGCCATAACAAAAATACTATGTGAATTCTGTTTCACAGCAGTGATTCCGGCTATGTCCTTCCTTGTTCCTCACAGTTACAGCAAGGAACAATGGTTTACTGAAGCTAACAAATTAGAGTCCCTTATGTAACTTTAATTCATAATAATGTCCACTGTGAGACTCCCACACCATCTGGTTTGTGACCAAATGCTCCTTACCTCTTAAAACATGTTGGTAACTGGATAACAGAAACTGTAGATGCTCAACCAGTTCATCCCATGTCTGCCACTGGGTTTTATCCGACTGCAGAGATAGTAAAAGCAATTGGTAATAAATGCCTTCCTCAGTTAGAGGTTTTGTACAGTTTTCAAGTCACTTTTACATAATGTAAAAAAGTGTAAAACACTTTTACATAATTTACTTAATCAAGGATTAAGGAAAAGGTGTTCTAGGCCTGGAACTGAAATAGGGAAAAATGTACCTGACACTTGAGCAGTGATGTGGAATTGTTCAGAAAATAGAGGGCCTGGGCCAGAGACAAGGGCAGGCGGGTGGGTGTCTCACAGCTGTGGAGGAATATGATTTCCAGCACTTTGCAGCGCAGAAGGTGGCTCTCCATGGTAGTAAAGAACATCTCTCTGTGTGGAGAAGAGATAGAGAGAGTTCACCATCACAATTATTGTTTCACGGAACATACACCACAATTCTCCCTGAATGCTCTAACCTTTGCCCTAATCCAGAGAAGGCTAAGAAGGAATACAGTGAAGGCCTACAAAATCACAAAGCTTGTGGACAGGGCAGAAATGGATTTGTTCATAAATTCGCAACTGTCAGAAGGAGGGAAAGTCTTTGATATTTGAAAAAGACTAGTTTAGGACACGTTAAGAAGAATTATATCATACTGTAACCAAGAGAATTAATCATGAGATTACATATTTCTGAATGGCCATAATGTGCCAGGTACTGTTTGGCAGAAACAAGGAATAATAAGAGAAATAAAAGAGGATATTGCTCTCAAAAAGCTGATAGTTGAAGAGGGGCAAGAAGTATGCAACAGGAAACCTACATAAAGCGCAGGGCAAGTGTACACGTATGCGAGGTGCCTGTGGTGCTCTAGAGACACAGAGAAGAGAGCACATTTGGTCAAGGGGCTGGAAGCAGCCTTCGTATGGAGGAGGTGGCACTGCTGACAGTGGTCTAGGAGTAAAGAAGGCCCGAGGCAGGAGGCAGTTCAGTGCAGGGATAAACATGGGTAAAAACAAAGAAGTAAAAGTCATAGCTGGGGCACTGCAGCCTTGTTAAATTTCAAGTCTAGGACTTAAGAGTCCCAGAGGGACTCTGGCCCTTGACTTTGTCACTTTGTGCAGGGCAGGGCTTGGCCAGCGAGGGTGGGCTGGAGCACATTCAGAGGCTTCTGAGCAGGACAGCTGTAAAATGGGGGCTGTGCTTCAGAAAGGTGAATCAAACTCATTGTTCTAAAAGCAATGTCAGCTTCCAAAAAAAAAAAGTTATGAATCTCAGATGCACAGGGTGAATCTCTGGACTGCCTGAAGGTTTTTGCCTGAAGGTTTGTTTGGTGGTTCTTGCCAGGTCTGCTTGTCATAGCAGTTCTGAGGAATAGACGGCTCATGAGCAGATAAGGAGATGGCAGCAACAGAACTAGCTCTAGATCTCAGAGTTCTTTCTTCTACAACTGCCCCTTTGCAGTTTTGCAACATCTGGAAAAACAGGGTGCTCTTTGTGCCACTGTCACTTATAAAAATGATAAATAACAAAGTATCTATTCATTTTTATTTTCTTTTTTCTCCTTTCCCGTTGCTGTTCCACCAGGCACAGGTATTATTTGTATAAAAGCAAGGGTAAAAAAGCAGAATAAATACTTTAAAACCTTTGCTTCTTACCATTCAAAAGTTTTAAAAAGTCTGTAATATTTGTGAAAATCCATTTTATCTCTCTTTTTTAAAAAAAAATATATTTATTTATTTATGGCTGTGTTGGGTCTTCGTTGCTGTGCGCGAGCTTTCTCTAGTTGCGGCGAGCGTAGGCTACTCTTCTTTGCGGCGCGCGGGCTTTTCATCGCGGTGGCTTCTCTTGCTGCAGAGCACGGGCTCTGGGCACACGGGCTTCAGTAGTTGTAGCACGTGGGCTTCAGTAGTTGTGGCACACAGGCTCAGTAGTTGTGGCTCACGGGCTCTAGAGCGCAGCCTCAGTAGTTGTGGCACATGGGCTTAGTTGCTCTGCGGCATGTGGGATCTTCCCGGACCGGGGCTCGAACCCGTGTCCCCTGCATTGGCAGGTGGATTCTTAACCACTGCGCCACCAGGGAAGCCCCATTTTATCTCTTTAATGTGTGTTTTTTTTTTAAGTACGATTCTATACCTCCTCTGACAAATTTTCTTTTTTAATACAAAGGACTCCAAATCATTACATTTATAAGATATTCCCCCAATTCTTTTAAAGTTTAATTTCTACTCTGTATTTGGCCTATTACTTTCACAAGACAGTTTTCCTATTTAATAACTTTTTATTTCAAACTGTATTTTCTCTTCCAATTTTTATTCCAGGGCCTGCATTTGTCCTGGTTTTATAACCCAAGATGGCAAACCCAGAAATATCCAAGGGACAAGAAAGTAATTTTAATGTATTGGACATAGTAGGAAATGGAGGTACAATTATCTATAGCAATTCAAATTCAAAATTTAAAAACAAGATACAGAGGAAGGCTAACATCCAGATCCAGCCTTAACAAGTATAGCTGGTATTGGATTTACTCTCCTGTTATTAATAATTATAAACCTGTACAAAATATATGAAATAACTATTTTCAGGCATTGGACAAGCTACTACAAATGACTATTATTCTTGAGAGAAGGGAAACAAAGGTGGTGAACCCCATGTTTACCCCAGATTTCTTGCTGGGGGCACCTTCTAACTAAGGCAGAGGAAAGCGTCGGTCCCAAACAGAAAGCAGTGGGCTTGTTGGGCAGAGCAAACAGAGACTGGAGTTCAGTAGAGCTGAGGTGGCTGGAATTTGTGTCAAAGAAGAGGGAGCTCAAGAAATATGTGTAAGGGGCCCCCTTGGCACACGGACAGGGAGAAGATCCAAAAGCCTGGGAGAGAACAGCTAGTGAGGAGCTATGAGCTGACTGGGAATTTGGGAGAGTACCCAGTGCTGAAAGACATGGGGTTTCAATGAGCTAGAGGAGAGATCTCATTGAACATGTTGGGCATTCAGGTGCAACCCCAGAAAGACTAAGCTACAAGACTAGTATCTTAAGAAGGGTTGATTTAGAACACCCTTACAAATCCTAGAAACAAGGCTTAAAAGGAGAAAGCTAATCTGCCAATAAATCACTGTCTGCAAGAATGAAACTCAATACTCTTTAAAGGAAGTCAGCAAATTTCAGACTCTCAACAATGTGGCATTCATAATGTTCAGCACACAATAAAAAATTATTAGACAGGGGAAAAAGCAGGAAAATGTGATTCATAACCAGGAGCAAAATGTCCATAGAAACAGGCTAAGAGTTGATACAGATGTTGGAATTAGTAGACAAGGACTTTAGAACAGCTATTATAAATATGTTCAAAATTAACCAACCAACCAACCAACCAGCCGACCAACTAACCAAGATATATATAATCAGTGATTAGATGGGGACACTTAGCAAAGAGAAATGGACACTATAACAATGAACCAAATGGAGACTCTAGAGCTGAAAAACACAATACCTGAAAAAAAAAAAATCACTGGATAGGCTTAACAACAATTGGGCACCACAAAAGAAAAGATCAGGGAGCATGAAGTCTATCCAAAGTGAAAAAGAGAAAAAAAAAAGACAAGTCAAAACAAAATAAAACAAAACAACAACAGTAGAAAACACCAGATCCTCAGTGTTCTGTGGAACAGTGTCATACAGCTTAATGTATATGTACTTGAATTCCCAGAAGATGAAAGTTTGGGGCAAAAAATAATGGCCAAGATATTTCAAAAATTGATCAAAAGTATCAACTCACAGATTCCAGAATCTCAATAAACCCCAAGCAGGATAAACGTAAAGGAAACCACACCTAGTTATAATAATCAAATTGCTGAAAACAAAAAAAAGCAGCCAGAGAACAAAGACACATGGCATATAAGGGAACAAAAGTAAGAAATTCTAATGACTTCTCATCAGCAATCCAGAAGAAAATGGAACATCTTTAAAATAAATTAAAAATATCTATCAATCTAGAACTCATATCAAGTAAAAACACCAGTCATATATGAAGGTAAAATAAAAACATTTCCAGATAAACAAAAGCTGAGAGAATTCATTATGGTAGACCTGCACTACAAAAAATGTTAAAAGAAGTTAAGTTCTTTAGGTGGAAGAGAAATGATACCAAATGGAACTTGGATCTTCAACAAAGAAAGAAGAGCACCCAAAATGGTAGCTATGTGGATCTGATGTGTTTTTATTTCAGCACCACTAAGCAATTAACTCAATTCTGACACTATTTACCATAGTGTCAGATCCCACAGGTTAAGGGCTCAATCCTACAAGACTGCCCTCCCACTCTCTCTTCAGGTGCCAATTGGAAAGTCCAGGTTGTTGACCTGTGTGCTTCTGAACCACTTAGCTATAGATCGAAGGTTCCCAGAAACCCATCTTAGGTTTGATTAATTTGTTACAGTGGCTCACAGAACTCAGAGAAACACTTTACTTACTAGATTACCAGTTTATTATAAAAGGATATAACTCAAGAACAGCCAAATGGGAGAGATGCATAAGGTATGGGGAAAGGGTGAGGCCCTTCCATGCTCTCTGGGTACATCACTCTACAGGCATCTCCACCTGTTTACCAACCTGGAAGCTCTCTGAACCCAGGCCTTTTGGGTTTTCAAGGAAGCTGCATTAGATAGGCATGACTGATTAAATCATTGGCCATTGGTAATTGAACTCAACCTCCAGCCCCTGCCCATTCCCAAGACGTGGGGGTGGGGTGGGGGGAGGGCTGGTAGTGGAGGGTTGGAGTCCCAACTCTCTAATTACATGGTTCCCCTGGCAACCAGCTCCTATCCTTAGGTCACCAAATACTTTCTGAAAGACCCCTCACTAACATAACAAAGATAACTTGATCACTCTTATCACTTATAAAACTCCAAAAGAGCTCTGTGCCAGGAACAGGATGAAGATCAAATATATATATTTCTTATTATAGGTCATAATATCACAGTTAGGTAGTATAAAGACTTTCCCTCCCATATCTCTGAAATTTTTTTAAAAACAACTAAATGTTTAAAGCAAAAATATGATCCCATCCTGGAGTAAAATGTATGACAACAATAGCACAGAGGATGGGAGTGGGGTAAATGGAAATACACAATTATAAGGTTCTTACATTACATGTTATGATATAATATTAATTCAAGGCAGACTCTAGTAAGTTAAGAATGCATATTGTATTCCAAGAGCAACCATTAAAAAAAGTAAAACATTTGCTGAAAAAGCATGTGATAAAATTCAATACCTGCTCATGATAAAAACTGAGAAAACTAGGAATAGAAGGGAACTTCTTCAACTTATTAATGAATATCTACAAAAAAACTTATAGCTGGCATCATAATTAATGGTGAACTCATATATATATATTTTTTTGCGGTACGCGGGCCTCTCACTGTTGTGGCCTCTCCCGTGGCGGAGCACAGGCTCCGGACGCGCAGGCTCAGTGGCCATGGCTCACGGGCCTAGCCGCTCCACAGCATGTGGGATCTTCCCAGACCGGGGCACGAACCTGTGTCCCCTGCATTGGCAGGTGGACTCTCAACCACTGCGCCACCAGGGAAGCCCTGAACTCATATTTTAATTAATCAATAATTAATGAACTGAATGCTTTCCCCTACATCATGAACAAAGGTGTCTGCTTTCATCACTGCTATTCAACATAGTACTGGAAGTTCTAGCCAGTGCAGTAAGGCAATAAAAGGCATACTGATTGGAAAAAAAGAAATAAAACTTTCCCTATTTGCAGATGAAATGATGGTCTACACAGACAATCCTAAGGAATCTTTGGCACAAAAGCATTTTCCTTAAAAGAAAAAGCTGACAAGCTGGACTTCATTAAAATTTAAAGCTTGCTTTTTGAAAGACCTTGTTAAAGAGGATGAAAAGACAAACTACAGAATGGGAGAAAATATTTGCAAACTACAGATCTGAAAAAGGATTGTATCTAGAATATATAAAGACTCTTAAAAGTCAACAGTAGGAGAGCAGAGTCAAGATGGAGATGTGGGAAGACGTGGAGTTAGCTTTTCCCTGCAACTAGGGCGCCTGCCGGCCGCTGGTGGGGGACTCTGATGCCCAAGGAGATGGGAGATACCCCAAAGTGAACCGGTAGGATGTAGGGGGACTGATGGGGGAGGAGAAGTGGAAGCCAGACAGGATCGGCATCCCTGAGGCCAGGGAGATCAGGAGAGGCAGGCACTCTCCAGGAAGAGCAGGAGAGGAGGGAGGGTGATTGCCTGGCCCGCCTGGGCCAGGGAGCCTGCTGAGCTCCCAGGCCTGTACCCCCCCTCCAAAGCCCCATCCAGGCTGCGTGGGTCCTGGGGGCATAGGAGGGAGGCAGGGAGATCAGGAGAGGCAGTTGGGAGGAGCCATCTGGGAGGAGTGGGGGATGAGCGGAGGGCGATTGCCCCTCTCACTCGGTATGGGGAGCCTGCTGAGATCCCAGGCCTGTCACCTGCCCTCCAAAGACCCCTCCAGGCTATGTAGGTCCTTGAGGGCATAGGAGGGAGGAGGGGAGATCAGGAGAGGCAGGGGGGAGGGGCCCTCCCAGACTGGAGGAGCAGGAGAGGAGAGGAGGGCGTTTGTCCCACCCACTTGAGCCCAGGAAGCCTGCTGGGCTCCCAGGTGAAGTCCCCTGCCCTCTCAGACCAGGAGTGGGGGGCACGCCTGGGCTCCTTCTGTTCCTTGAGCCTAAGCCCCATCCCCCACAGCCCCCAGGGCCTGTTCCAGCCCTGTGGGTCCTGAGCATTAGCCCCAACCACTACCCAAACCTCACCCTTGCTTAGGCCCTGCCCTCTGCAGCCAAAGCCTCCTCCCCCACCCCCCTTTTTTTCCCTCCTCTTTTTTACTACTGTGGTACTGTTGTACCTTCTGGTTGTTGATTCATCTATATTTTTATTTTTATATTCTTCCTAACATATCTGTTAGTTTCCTAGTCTAATTTTATTTTTTACTTTGTTATTGTATTTTATTTTTTTGCCACCCCAGGCAGCTTGTGGGATCTTGGTTCATGAGCCTGCCAGGGTAAGGACGAAGCTCCTGCGGTGGGAGTTCTGAGTCCGAACCACTGGACTAACAGAGAACCTTAGACCTCAGGGAATTTTCATTGGAATGCGGTCTCACGGAGTTCCTCATCTTAGCACCAAGACCCAGCTCTACCCAGTAGCCTACAAACCCCAGTGTTGGAAGCCTCAGGCCAAACAACCAGTAAGACAAGAACACAGTCCCACTCATAAAAAAATTTAAAAAAATGAGATGGCAAAATAATATGTCACAGATGGAGGAGCAAGGTAAAAACCTACAAGACCAAAAATATGAACAGGAAATAGGCAATCTACCTGAAAAAGAATTCAAAGTAATGATAATAATGATGATTCAGAATCTCGGAAACAGAATGGAGGCACAGACTGAGAAAATATAAGAAATGTTTAACAAAGGTCTAGAAGAAATAAAGAACAAACAGAGATGAACAACACAATAACTGAAATAAAAAATACAGCAGAAGGAATCAGTAACAGAATAACTGAGGCAGAAGAACGAGTAAGTAAGCTGGAAGACAAAATGGTGGAAATAACTGTCGAGGAGCAGAATAAAGAAAAAAGAATGAAAAGAATTAAAGACAATCTCAGAGATCTCTGGGACAACACTAAACACACCAACATTCGAATTATAGGGGTCCCAGAAGAAGAAGAGAAAAAGAAAGGGTCTGAGAAAATATCTGAAGAGATTATAGTTGAAAACTTCCATAACATGGGAAAGAGTCACTTAAGTCCAGGAAGCAAAGAGAGTCCCATACAGGATAAACCCTAGGAAAAACACACAAAGACACATATTATTCAAACTAACAAAAATTAAATTCAAAGAAAAATATTAAAAGCAGCAAGGGAAAAACAAAAAATAACATATAAAGGAATCCCCATAACGTTATCAACTGATTTTTCAGCAGAAACTCTGCAGGCCAGAAGGGAGTGGCAGAATATACTTAAAGTGATGAAAGAGAAAAACCTACAACCTAGATTACTCTACCCAGCAAGGATCTCATTCAGATTCAATGGAGAAGTCAAAAGCTTTTCAGACAAGGAAAAGCTAAGAGAATTCAGCACCACCAAACCAGCTTTACAACAAACGCTAAAGAAACTTCTCTAAGCGGGAAACACAAGAGGAGAAAAAGACCCACAGAAACAAACCCAAAACAGTTGAGATAATAGTAATAGGAACATACATATCAATAATAACCTTGATTATTAAATACCCCAACCAAAAGACACAGACTGGCTGAATGGATACAAAAACAAGACCCATATATATGCTGTCTACAAGAGACCCACTTCACATCTAGGGACATATACACACTGAAACTGAAGGGATGGAAAAAGATGTTACAACAGACAAGGAGGGACACTACATAATGATCAAAGGATCAATCCAAGAAGAAGATATAACAATTATAAATATATATGCACCCAGCATAGGAGCACCTCAATACATAGGCAAATGCTAACAACCATGAAAGGAGAAATCGACAGTAACACAATAATAGTAGGGGACTTTAACACCCCAGTTACACCAATGGACAGATCATCCAAACAGAAAATAAATAAGGAAACACAAACTTTAAATGACACAATAGACCAGACAGATCTAACTGATATTTATAGAACATTCCACCCAAACGTGGCAGAATACACTTTCTTCTCAAGTGCACATGGAACATTCTTCAGGATAGATCACATCTTTGGTCACAAATCAAGCCTCGGAAAATTTAAGAAAATTGAAATCATATCAAGCATCTTTTCTGACCACATGCCATGAGACTGGAAATCAATCACAGGAAAAAAACTGTAAAAAACACAAATACATGGAGGCTAAGCAGTGCACTATTAAATAATCAAGGGATCACTGAAGAAATCAAAGAAGAAATAAAAAAATACATAGGAACAAATGACAATGAAAACACGACAACCCAAAACCTATGGGATGCAGCAAAAGCAGTTCTAAGAGAGAAGTTTATAGCAATACAATCTCACTACAAGAAACAAGAAAAATCTCAAATAAACAATCTAACTCTATACTTAAAACAGCTAGAGAAAGAAGAACAAAGAAAATCCAAAGTCAGTAGAAGGAAAGAAATCATAAAGATGAGAGCAGAAATAAATGAAATAGAAATGAAGAAAACAATAGCGAAGATCAATAAAACTAAAAGCTGGTTCTTTGAGAAAAACAAAATTGATAAACCCTTAGTCAGGTTCATCAAGAAAAAAAGGGAGAGGACGCAAATCAATAAAATTAGAAATGAAAAAGGAGAAGTTACAACAGACACTGCAGAAATACAAAGCATCGTAAGAGACTACTACAAGCAACTATATGCCAACAAAATGGACAACCATGAAGAAACGGACAAATTCTTGGAAAGGTACAATTTTCCAAGACTGAACCAGGAAGAATTAGAAAATATAAACAGAACTATCACAAGTAATGAAATTGAAACTGTAATGTAAAATCTTCCAAAAAACAAAAGTCCAGGACCAGATGGCTTCACAGGCGAATTCTATCAAACATTTAGAGAAGAGCTAACACCAATCCTTCTCAAATTCTTCCAAAAAAAATCCTGAACAAAATACTAGTAAACAGAATCCAACAGCACATTAAAAGGATCATACACCATGATCAAGTGGGATTTATCCCAGGGATGCAAGGATTCTTTAATATAGGCAAATCAATCAATATGGTACACCACATTAACAAATTAAGGAATAAAAACCATATGATCATCTCAATAGATGCAGAAAAAGCTTTTGACAAAATTCAACACCCATTTATGATAAAAACTCTCCAGAAAATGGGCATAGAGGGAACCTACCTCAACATAATAAAGGCCATATATGACAAACCCACAGCAAGCATCATACTCAATGGTGAAAAACTGAAAGCATTTCCACTAAGATCAGGAACAAGACAAGGATGTCCACTCTCACCACTCTTATTCAACATAGTTTTGTAAGTCCTAGCCACAGCAATCAGAGAAGAAAAAGAAACAACAGGAATACAAATTGGAAAAGAAGAAGTAAAACTGTCACTGTTTGCCAACAACATGATGCTATACATAGAAAATCCTAAAGATGCCACCAGAAAACTACTAGAACTAATCAATGAATTTGGTAAGGTTGCAGGATACAAAATTAATGCACAGAAATCTCTGGCATTTCTATACACCAACAACAAAAAGCAGAAACAGAAACTAAGAAAACACTCCCATTTACCATTGCAACAGAAAGAATAAAATACCTAGGAATAAACCTGCCTAAGGAGGTGAAAGACTTGCACTCAGAAAACTATAAAACACTGACGAAAGAAATCAAAGATGACATAAACAGATGGAGAAATATATCATGTTCTTGGATTGGAAGAATCAATATTGTGAAAATGACTATACTACCTAAAGCAATCTACAGATTCAATGCAATCCCTATCAAACTACCAATGGCATTTTTCACAGAATTAGAACAAAAAACTTTACAATTCGTATGGAAACACAAAAGACTCTGAATAGCCAAGGAATGTTGAGAAAGAAAAATGGAGTTGGAGGAATCAGGCACCCCAACTTCAAACTATACTACAAAGCTACAGTAATCAAGACAGTATGGTACTGGCACAAAAACAGAAATATAGATCAATGGTACAGGATAGAATGCCCAGAGATAAACCCATGCATATATGGGCACCTAATTACGACAAAGGAGGCAAGAACATACAATGGAGAAAAGACATCCTCTTCAATAAGTGATGCTGGGAAAACTGGACAGCTACGTGTAAAAGAATGAAATTAGAATACTACCTAACACCATACACAAAAATAAACTCCATATAGATTAAACACTTAAACATAAGGCCAGACACTATAAAACTCTTAGAGGAAAACATAGGAAAAACACTCTTTAACATAAACCACAGTAAGATCTTTTTTGACCCATATCCTAGAGTAACAGAAATAAAAACAAAAATAAACAAATGGGACTTAAACTTAAGAGCTTTTGCACAGCAAAGTAAACCATAACCAAGACAAAAAGACAACCCTCAGAATGGGAGAAAATAATATTTGCAAATGAAACAACAAAGGATTAATCTCCAAAATATACAAACAGCTCATGGAGCTCAATATGAAAAAAACCAAACAATCCAGTTAAAAAATGGGTGGAAGACCTAAATAGACATTTCATACAGATGGCCAAGAGGCACATGAAAAGATGCTCAACATCACTAATTATTAGAGAAATGCAAATCAAAACTAAAATGAGGGGCTTCCCTGGTGGCGCAGTGGTTGAGAGTCCACCTGCCGATGCAGGGGACACGGGTTCGTGCCCCGGTCCGGCAAGATCCCACATGCCGTGGAGCGGCTGGGCCTGTGAGCCATGGCTGCTGAGCCTGCGCGTCCGGAGCCTGTGCTCCGCAATGGAAGGGGCCACAACAGTGAGAGGCCCGCGTACTGCAAAAAAATAAATAAATAAACTACAATGAGGTATCACCTCATGCTGGTCAGAATGGTCATTATCAAAAAATCTAGAAACAATAAATGCTGGAAAGGGTGTGGTGAAAAGGGAATCCTCCTGCACTGTTGGTAGGAATGTAAATTGATACAACCACTATGGAAAACAGTATGCAGGTTCCTTAAAAAACTAAAAAGAGAACTACCATATGACCCAGCAATCCCACTACTGAGCATATACCCTGAGAAAACCATAATTCAAAAAGAGACATGTACCAATGTTCATTGCAGCACTATTTACAATAGCCAGGACATGGAACCAACCTAAATGTCCATCGACAGATGAATGGGTAAGGAAGATGTGGCACATATGCACAATGGAATATTACTCAGCCATAAAAGAAACAAAATTGAGTTATTTGTAGTGAGGTGGATGGCCCTAGAGTCTCTCATACAGAGTGAAGTAAGTCAGAAAAAGAAAAACAGATACTATATGCTAACACATATATATGGAATCTAAAAAAAAAAAAGGTACTGATGAACCTAGTTGCAGGGCAGGAATAAAGAGACAGACATAGAAAATGGACTTTAGGACATGGGGTGGGAGGGCAAAGTGCGAGTAGCATTGACATACATACACTACCAAATGTAAAATAGTTGGCTGGTGGGAAGCAGCAGCATAGCACAGGGAGATCGTCTCGGTGCTTTATGATGACATAGAGGGGGGATGGGAGGGAGGCTCAAGAGGGAAGGGATATGGGGACATGTGTATGCATATGGCTATTCGCTTCACTGTGCAACAGAAACTAACACAGTATTGTGAAGTAATTATACTCCAATAAAGATCTATTAAAAAAAACCAAACTCAGTAAAAAAGCAAACAATCTATTTAGAACATGAGAAAAAAATATTTTAGTGAAGATGTTATACAGATGGTATTAAGCACATGAAAAGATGTTCAACTTCATTAGCCATCAGAGAAATGAAGATGAAAATCATAATGAGAATCTACTACACACCTATCAGAATGGCTAAAATAAAAAACAGTAACAACACCAAATGCTGGCCAGGATGCAGAGAAACTGGATCACTCATATACTGCTGGGGGGAATGTAAAACCGTACAGCCACTCAAGGAAACAGTTTGGCAGTTTCTTAAAAAAATTAAATAAGTAACTACTATATAATACAAAAATTGCACTCCTTGGCACTTATTCCATAGAAATGAAGACTTACATTTATTCAAAAATTTGTACATGAATGTTTATAGAAGTTTTATTCATAATAGCCCCAAACTGGTAACAAGACAGATATCCTTCAGGAGGTAAATTGTTAAAAAAAAAAAAATCAAAGGTACACCCACACTATGGAATACTATTCAGCAATAAAAAATAATCAACTATTGATAGATACAACAACCTGAATGGATCTCCAGAGATTTATGCTAAGTGAAAAAGCCAATCCCAAAAGGTTACATACTGTATGATTCCACTTATACAGTATCTTGAAATGACAAAACTATAAAAATGAAAAATAGACTAGTAGTTGCCAAGGGTTAAGAAGGGGTGGCAGTGGGAAGGTATAGTTCTATAAGGGCAAAATGAATAATCCTTATGACTATGGAAATGTTCTCTATCTTGGCTTCTATCATTCTTTGTTTTTATTTTTAAAAATTGAAAAAATTTTTATTTTATTTATTTTTATTTTTGGCTGCATTGGGTTGCTGCACACGGGCTTTCTCTATTTGCTGTGAGTGGGGGCTACTCTTTGTTGCAGTGCGTGGGCTTCTTATTGCGGTGGCCTCTCTTGTTGCGGAGCATGGGCTCTAGGCACGCAGGCCTCAGCAGTTGCGGCACGTGGGCTCAGTAGTTGTGGCTCATGGGCTCTAGAGTGCAGGCTCAGTAGTTGAGGCTCACGGGCTTAGTTTCCCTGCGGCATGTGGGATCTTCCCAGACCGGGGCTCAAACCTGTGTCCCCTGCATTGGCAGGTGGATTCTTAACCACTGCGCCACCAGGGAAATCCATTCTTGATATCCTGGTTGTGATACATGCACTAAAGTTTTGCAATATGTTACCATTGGGCAAAATTGTGTAAAGAGTACATGTGATCTCTCTGTATTATTCCTTACAACTACATAAGAATCTACAACTATGTAAAAATAAATTTTTAATTTAAAAAAGTTAAAAAGACTTAGGAAAGATAAAATGGAATAATAGAAAATAATTAATCCAAAAGAAGGCAGAAAAGGAGGTAAAAATGAACAAAGAACAAAAGGGACAAATAGGAAACAAACAGTAAGATGACAGATATAAAACCAATAATTAAATTAAATGTAAATGGAATAAATAACTCCAGTTAAAAGGCAGGGATTTTCAGCTGCCTATAAAAGCAAATCTGACTATATGCTGTTTACAATAAATATACCTTTTTTTTTTAAACTTATTTTTTATACTCAGAGAAGAGTTGCAAGAATAGTACAAATAATTCCCAAATACCCTTAGTATTTTTCACTCACATTCCCCAAGTGTTAGACATTTACCATATCTTCTTTATCCTTCTTACTAACTCTGTCTTTCTATTTTTTTTCTCTAAACTATTTGATAGTAAGTTGCAGACATGATGCCCATTTATCCCTAAATACTTGCAGTGTATAATTCCTAAAAACAAGGACATTCTCTAAGATAACCATGTACAATGATAAAAAAAATCAGAAAATTAATCTTAATGCAATACTATTATATTAAACATAGACTTTAATCAGATTTTTAAAATTGTCTTAATGATGCTATTAATAGCAAAAGAAAATCCCAGATTATGCATTGCATTCAGTTGCCTGTTTTCTAATGTCCTTTGATCTGGAATAGTTCCTCAATCTTGCTTTGTCTTTCATGACATTGACATTTTGGAAAAGTGCAGGTCAGTTTTTTTCATAGAATGTTTCTCATTTGGGATTTCTCTGATGTTTTCCCCTGATTTGATTGAGGTTATGCATTTTTTGGCAAGAGGACTGCAAAAATGTTGTGTGTATCATATCAAGGGGCATATGATGCCAATTTGTCCCATTGCTGGTGTTAATTTTGATCACTTGACTATGGTAGTATCTCCACAGTAAAGTTATTATTTTTCACTTCATAATTAATATCTTGTGAGAATATACTTTGAGATTATGCAAATATCTTGGAGTACACAAACTTTCACAATTTTAGTACACACTCATACCTGAATTTACTCTTATTATGATGGCTTCCAAATGGTATTTTTTCCTCTAATTCATCATTGCTTCTTTTTTTTTTTTTTTTTTTTTTTTGGTACGCGGGCCTCTCACTGTTGTGGCCTCTCCCGTTGCGGAGCACAGGCTCCGGATGCGCAGGCTCGGCGGCCATGGCTCACGGGCCCAGCCGCTCCGCGGCATGTGGGATCTTCCTGGACCGGGGCACAAACTCGTGTCCCCTGCATCGGCAGGTGGACTCTCAACCACCGCGCCACCAGGGAAGCCCCATCATTTCTTCTTATATTTATTAACTGGCTTTCTAATATAAGGAAGAGAGTCCGTTTTCTTCCTTCCTATCTGTATTAGAATCATGGATTCTTATTTTACACAACAGTTTATAATGTTCTACTGTCAATATTTATTTGGTACTCAAATTATCCCAGATTTAGTCAGTGGAAGCCCTTTAAGCTTCTTTTGACATGCTCTGAACATTCCTTGAACATTTCCTCACTTTCTGGAACAAGATGTTCTAGGCTCATTTTATACTTTTCTTTACCTCAGCTCTGGAATTAGTCATTTCCTTAAAGAACTCTGGTTCCTTTTAGTATAAACTAGTATTTAGAAACAAAGATCTGAGTACTAGGTGTGCTCACTGCTACTAGGGTGTAATTGTTTCTATGCTCTCTCAGTGGGTAAAGGTAGGAAACAGACGTATGAATTCACACACACACGCACTATATATATATATATAAAACACACTCACACATCTACATTTATTCCTATATCTATTAGAAACCACAAGTTCATGTTGATACCTCCAATTCCAATCCAGCACCACAGGGTTCCTTCTATCCTTTCCCCTTTTCATATGTGTAACTCTCTTCTCTGACAGTAAGAAACTTGGCTCTCATTATCCACAATACATTTATTTGTTTAATCCTAGAATACACATAAGATAGTTTTTGAATTGTTAACTCATACTTTCTGTGAAAAAGAAAGTTACTAACTAGAGTTTAATATTTACTTACACTTCATTTTGTCTTTAGACTGAGGGCGTTTAGTCCAGATACTGTGTTTTACATTACTTGCACAGACTAGTGGTTTCCAGGGGTTGGAGAAGATGAATAGTTACCCGTAAAAGGGTAGTACAAGGGATCTTTGTGGTGATGGAACAGTTCCATATATCTTGATTGTGCTGGTGGTTATATGAAGCTACAAATGTGATAAAATTACATAGAACTACCCTCAAATGAGGGCAATCTAGGTGAAATGGATGAAATCTGAATATGTTCTGTGGATGATACCAATGTCAATTTCCTTTTTGTGATACTGTTATAGTTATGCAATATGTAATCACTAGGGGAAAGAGGGTGAAGGGTATACAGGACCCCTCTGTACTAGTTTTTGCAACTTCCTGTGAATCTATAATTATTTAAAAATAAGAAGTAAAAAAAAAGTTGCTTGGGCTTGTCCTCCCTCCCATCCCCCACCCCATGGCCCCAATTATTATTCATTTAAAACACAGGTTAATTTGTGTCTGTTTGTATTGCATGTTAGGCTCCCATCCAACTTCCTTGCTGATTTATTTTTCTTTTTTTGAGTATATAAAACATTAATATGGTTCTAAAAGTCTAAAAGTTATAACTATACAAAGAAGTATACTCAGGGAAGTATTACACTACCAATACTACCATTAAGGTCATTCCAACTCCAGCTCAGTACCTTATCTCCTTTCCAGCCCATTGCCATCTATCTACCCCTGTATGTAAGCAATTTGATTAGACTGCAGTTTATCTTAATTTGGTTTCTTTTTTTGTAAATTATTATAATCGTGTATGTTTAAAAATTTCTCCTTTTTAGAAAAAGATATGTATACTTATTATGCATACTCTTTTGTATTTTGCTTTGTTTACTTAACAATATATTTTGGAAAACAGATCATAAATATTTTGCTCCTTTTTTTAAATTTTACTTTTTTACAGCTATATCTTCACTGTGTAGATGTACCACAGATATTCAACCACTGCCCTATGTATGGGCATTTGGGTTATTTCTAGTATTTTGCAATTACAAACATGTTGTTGTGAATATCCTTGTGCATATGTATTTTTATACTGTTAAAAGTGTACCTTCAGGGGGCTTCCCTGGTGGCGCAGTGGTTGAGAGTCCGCCTGCCGATGCAGGGAACACATGTTCGTGCCCTGGTCCAGGAAGATCCCACATGCCGCGGAGCGGCTGGGCCCGTGCGCCATGGCCGCTGAGCCTGCGCGTCCGGAGCCTGTGCCCCGCAACGGGAGAGGCCACAACAGTGAGAGGCCCGCGTACCGCAAAAAGAAAAAAAAAAAAGTGTACCTTCAGGGTAAATTCCTAGACATGAGATTGCTGGGTCAAGAGGTACATGTACCTTTAATTTTGTTAGATATTGTAAAATTCCCCTCCATAAGGCTTGTACCATTCTGCAGTCCCACCAGCAATGTATGAGTACCTACCTGCTTTCTCAAAGTCTCACTAATGGAGTCTTTTATAGTACTTTAAAATTTTTACTATTTAGATAGGTTAGAAATTGTACCTCAGTGTAGTTTTAATTTAAATTTCTTTAAATATGAATGAGGTTGAACATTATAAGAAAATAAAATCACAGATCACTATCTCTAGTAAACATAGATGCAAAAACCCTTAACAAAATATTAGCAAATTCAATCTGTCAATAAAAAAAGGATAACATATCACAGTCAAGTAGGGTTTTTTATTCTAGGAATGCAAGGTTGTTTTAATATTAGGAAATTAATCAATGTAATTCATCACACCAATGGAAGAAAGGAGAAAAATTTTGACTATCTCAATAGAGGAAAAAAATTTCACAAATTTTAATACCTATTCTTCACAAAAACACTCAATATATTAGAAATAGAAGGAAGTCTCCTCAATCTGACAAGGGGTACCTATGAAACACCTACAGCTAATACTACTACTAAATGGTCAAAGACTGAATGTTTGCCCCCTGAGATCAGGCATAAGGCAAGGATGTCTGTTCCTATCACTTCTCCAACATTCTATTGGAGGTATTAGCCCATGCAATAGGGTAAGATAAACAAGCAAAAGGCATACAGATTGGAAAGGAAGAGGTTAAACTGTTTTTATTTGCAGACAAAATATTGTGTATGTAGAAAATTCTAAGGAAACTACAGAAATATTCCTACTAGAATAAATGAATTCAGCAAGGTTGCAGGATTTCTATATGCTATCAATGAGGCACTGGAAAATGATAGGTCACATGGGTTATGCCTTTGTCAAAACTCATGGAAGGATATTTATGTAAATTAGTTTGTATCATTTAATTGCATGTAAATTATACCTAAACTTTTAAAAGTTAAAACAACCAAGATAAAAGCATATAAAGTATCTCCTAGTATAATTTGGGATGGTTGCCAATATGCCCTTTCTGAGAAAGTTTTAAAGTAGGGCCAGGTTTTATTTAAAATTTTTTTGTCTATGTTAAGCCCAAATTTGTTTACAGTTACCCATTCCTTAGATTTTTATCTCTCACCAGAATCTGGGTATAAATGAATGACTCGTATGGGAGTTGGACCCAAATGAAATATCCTTAACAAAGTGATAGAGCAAGCATGGCATTTATGAATGCTTCCTTTTGGCTGACCACTGTAATGTATTGCCTTCTTTGAACTGACCTTGGATTTAAGAAGTCCTGGGGGGCTTCCCTGGTGGTGCAGTGGTTGAGAGTCCGCCTGACGATGCAGGGGACACGGGTTCATGCCCCGGTCCGGGAAGATCCCACATGCTGCGTAGCGGCTAGGCCCGTAAGCCATGGCCGCTGAGCCTGCGCATCCAGAGCTTGTGCTCTGCCACGGGAGAGGCCACTACAGTGAGAGGCCCACGTACCAAAAAAAAAAAAAGGGCTTCCCTGGTGGCGCAGTGGTTGAGAGTCTGCCTGCCGATGCAGGGGACACAGGTTCGTTCCCCGGTCCGGGAGGATCCCACGTGCCGCGGAGCGGCTGGGCCCGTGAGCCATGGCCGCTGGGGCTGCGTGTCCGGAGCCTGTACTCCGCGGCGGGAGAGGCCACAACAGTGAGAGGCCCGCGTACCGCAAAAAAAAAAAAAAAGAAGTCCTGGGTTTAAATCTGGATTCTGAATGTGATTAGCTGTGTAAACTTGGGTTATTTAACTACTTAGAGTATATTTCTCATTTGTTAAACAGTAATAACATTATAAAGTTTTATGAAAACATGAGATAATTAACATGACAATGACTGGCACATTGTAGGGACCCAATAAGTGTTTGTCTTAATCTTAGCAGGATATTTTAATTAAATCTTTATTACAATTCTATATGGTACGACATTTTCTTCCAATAGAGGAACCAGAACTGTACAAGAATAGTCTTGGCTGCCAACTGGCAGCTTAGGGTATGAGTATGGGAAGCAGACATGGACCTGATGGAGATAATTTCCCCTAAGGGCCACCACCGTACAATGGCTTTCTCATAGTTATCTTCTGTACCAGCAACTGTTCATGAATTCATATTCATTCCAGTTTATTTTTCTTCCTTCAGATTTCTAAAATTACTGGTTCAAAGGAGGAATCACAGGCCCTAGCCAAGAGCTCTATTTCCTGTCTCTTCCTGATAAAATGCTTTACTAATTAATGCTTAGAGAAACTGAATTCCTTATTCTTAGTATCTTGGCTCATTCTAAAGGTGCAACCCTATTCATTCTTGGGTCACCTCTTTTTCCCCTAATATTGGATATGCCTATTTCATTCATCCATCAAGACTTTAGTGAACAGTTATACCAGGCTCTGTGGCTGAGGGTCAGAGAAGATGGTCGTGCCTCACAGCTGAACCTTGAGAGATGAGTAAAGTTATTAGATGGATAAAGTGGGAAAATTTAGCCTCCATTTAAGGTACCCTGCTTCTTCCCAAGAAATTATGCCTTAGTTGCAAATAGTAACAACTGGTTGAGAACCTCTTTCTTTCAAAAGGTTAAAGAGACAGGACCTATCCCTCTACCTTTTTTTTCCTAACTTAACTACCATTTGGAATTCTCTTTTGAAATTATGTTCCCAGACCAAAACAAAAGACAAACGAACAACAACAACAAAAAAACTAAGACTCACCTCTGACTCCTCTCAGGAATGTCCAGCACAAACCCAAACATCATTTCAGCAATTTTATTGGAGCTGCATGTGGGGGTCCTATCCACCTCTACGGCTATGGACAGCATCCTCTGCAGCTGGCATACAATCCTGAGTCCAGAACACAGAACACAAATGAGCGGGAGGGTCTGGCAAAGAGCTACCCTACTGGCTGGGATGAGGTCCCCACCAGTGTACTAAAGGATCTTGTAAAGCACACACTAGGGTCAGGGAGAACTACTCAAGCATCAGCATGCTTTTATTAGCAATTTCACCTACCTGAATCCCTTTTGCCAGATCATACTATCTGAACCTCTCAGAACCTGGGGTTGAGCTGTAAAAGCAAGCTGCTTTTAAATTCAAAAAGAGAAACATACAATCTTAAGGATCTAGAGAACTTTAAGGATCACCTAACCTATAACTTCTCTATTTCACAGATGAAGAAACAGGTCCAGAATGACTAACAATTATTTGAATTTCTTTGATAGGAGAAAATACATATTTACCATATAGTCTTCTCCTGTTACTAGTTCCTTTACAATAATCTTTTACTAAGTTCAGTCTCAGAGTTTCAGCTGGTGAAACGTGACCCTCTCTTTCATCAGACCTAACTGTGGGAGACAGCCAGGCTGATGTGGCAGGAGGAATCTGGGCAACCCCTCAGAAGGTGAGCCTGGCCTTGAAGCTAGCCTCTTCTAACATGCACTATTATTTGTGAGGGAAGGAAGGGCTGTTTTCAGAAAATCTGTAGCCAGTGACACAATAGGTGGACAGGGACTCTGGCATCAGATTCTGGCTCAGCAATGACAAGCTGATCAATTTTTGACAAATTACTAAACTACTCTCAGTCTAAGTTCTCTCATCTCAAAAAAGGAGAAATAATACCACCTATTTCATAAAGTTGTGCTGTTTAAGATATCTGGCAGACAGGCACTCATTCATGGTAAACAGCAGTGCCTACTGTTGTTGTTAAGATCATGATCACTTTTAGGGGGACCCTATTTTATTCTACTAATATCTACTTACAATAAATTTATTACTATTATTATTATTATATTAGCTTTCATTTAAGGAACAGTGTCTGCTTCTCTCTTGGGTCTATATACTGAGTTCTGGGATAACCCTACTTCCCTACTTTAGGACCTTCCCCAATCTGCTCAAGCAAATATTTCATTGTTCCAAAACATTCTCCCTTTAGGTACAAGATTGTCTCCTAAATTAGTGAAAACCCATAGTACTTATATGAAAATCAGGTCAGTGCAACTAGATTATTATAGAGCGTTGTGAATTTAGGCACAAATGCTGTATTTGAAATATCAAGTGTGACTGTCATTTTTAACACAGTTGACATGGAATAGCAGGTTACTTGTGCAAGGGCACCTCCAGCCCCCAAATCCTGGCATTTCTCAAAAAATGCCAAGACCACTTTCAATCCCATTAAAGAAATGCCAGGAATCTCTTTCCAGTGTGGTCTGAGGTAATAGGACCTGCCCTGGTCTGAGCCATTGCTGTTATAATCTGTTGGAACCTGCAGGTTGAACTGCTCTTCTTCTTCCAGGACTGGAGGAGAGACCCAGGTCCTTGAGGACAAAAGGCTGCTGGAACACCCACTACGCATGACTCCTCTTCTGTCAGTGGACAGATGAAGTGGTGAGTAGCTGTAACCCTGTATTGTCTCTTGGAATCTAGGAAAGGGAGGGCACTGTCCTCTGGCTTTTGTTCCATTTCGGCTTTGTGAATTTATATTCACTTAGTGAAGTCCTATTCATCTAGGGGGAAAGCATCTGCTTTTGTTTTACCTTTGGAATTAGGAATTTAGCCTTTAGTCAAACTAAGATAGTTTTTAGTAAAAACCAGCCTATGTTATAAGAGCTTGTTAATTTTGGGGAAACTCCTCTTAGGGGGTGGTGCTGTTCTCTAAAACAGTAAATCCCAATAGCCCCAGGAAAGATGACTTCTGCCTGCTCCTTACAGCTGATTGGTGTTCTTTGTGAGGTTAGGTTGGGGAGAAGGGTGGCTACTGCTGGCCTTCAAGATTCCTGTTCCTGGAGAGCTTTGATTCTCCTTTGGGGACTGAGTTAATCTGTCTTCAGTTACTGCTTTGACCAACCACTTGATGACATCCCTGCAATGGAAAAAAGATAAGAAAGAAAAAGTTTAAACTTCTGTCTTACTATACGGTGCTCAGAACTACAACTTTAACATGGGCTCCTAGACCTCTAGATTTCCCTAAAGGCAACACAGAGGGTCCTTAGGCTACTTTCAATATTTAAAAAGTCTAATGGAAACCCTGCATTTAATTGCAGTAAGGTTACAAAAGGTAAGTAAAACATCAACATTTTTCTTTAAGTTAGAATTATTGAAAGGTATCTCCAAGGTCAAAGAGCACTATCTGTGGCTTCCTGACCAGGAACATTCCTTGACAAAGTGGAAAGTTGGACTGGATGACTTTGTTGGCTTTCTATTATTAGATGTCAGTTATTAATGCTAATAACCAAGGTTTAGAGTATGTGCAGTGGAGTCAAACCTTACACAGGGTGTAGGCTCACAAAGTTAGTATGGTAAAAACATCTCATATAGTCAAAATTACTTTTGATGATCACTTAGGTAACCCAGGTAAAAATGATGGATTGAATATACACATCTAATTTTGTTCCCTCCTAAAATGCCACTAATACTACAGTAAATAATTTTTTAAAAAGTCCACAAAGAAGGGAAGAAAAGGAGGGCAGATAATAACAGTAAAAATCTGGAAGCTGGAAGGAAAATGAAGTATATTCACAAAACAATATTCTACAGTAGTGGAAATGAATATGCTACAGTGGATAGGTATGGACAAATCTTAGTACTCTATAATAGTAAGTGAAATATAAAAGTACCAATTGATTACATACAACATGATACTCTTTTATATACAGCTAAAAGGAGCTAAAATAAAAATATATACTTTGCAGGAACACATATAGATGCAATAAAACTATATAAAAAGGAAAGGAACATGATGAACATTCAGGATGCCAATTACTTTGGGTGCAAGAAGGTGCAAAAAGTGGATGATGGGGGATGGATGTAGGTAATTGTCAAGGTCCTAGCCTTTGATTTAAGGGGTTGGGTAAGAGATGCTGATTACAAAATTCAAAGTAACCAATTAACTAAGTAAATAAGGCAAATGTCATGTTTAGATGATGTTTAATCTAAGTCTATGACTTTGGCAATGGGGTAAATTTTAACTGACTTGGCAGAATTAAGAAAGCTGAATCCTAAGCCAGCAGTAGAGAAGAGCAATCCTATTTAATTCTATTCACCAAAAAATGGAAAAAAAAAAACCTTCAATAAGTGCTGCAAATGGCAGTGTGAGGTTTCCATGAAGTTAGGGTAAAAGCGGGTAAATTAAAATAAATATGATGGCTTGTAATCTGTTTAAGAAACTTTTAGATCTTCTCCCCCAATGCTGAAGACTACAGGTTAACTTTGTGGAGAGGTAAAACAGAGGGTCTCTGGACTGGGATACCAGGCACAGCTGGGAGGCAAAGGCATCAAAGCAAAAACAGGGGCTCTAAGTGAACCTATGCATGCTCAGTGCAGAGATCCTTGCCACTTTCCCAGAACTGTCTTCCCAAAACCTGGCATCCTGGTCTTTATCCTTCATGTAGGAAATCTGAAGTCTTTTCTGGAAAACTCATCCAGCCCAAGAGGAAAGACCTAAAGACACTGATGAAGTATTTTCTAAGAAATGGACAGCCAGTTCCACCTACAGGGAAGCTCAGAAATGACAAGTCCTCACCTGTACTCAGAGCTTCCAAGAGCTTTTGAGTCACCCTTAAACGTGGATAGATTACAAAAGTTTACCAGACATCTATGGACATATTCTAACATGAGAGATAAACACTAAAAAGCCAAACCAACCCTCCTTTCTCCTCAAAAAAGCAACTTGGAGAAAACAGACATTATACAGGGAATTAACAAAAACAAAAGCTATCATTAGTATAATCAAAGATATGAAAAGATACGGATCCATGAAAGAAAAAGACAAGAACAGAATACTATTTATTATTTTTAAAAAGGAACATTTAAAGAAAAAGAGCTCTTGGAAATTAAAAACATGGTAACAGGAATGAAAATTCTATTTTCCAAGAATGAAGGATATGAAATGGCCCATTGAATGCCCAGCATACTAGATGAACATAGATCTAAAACAAGTATATTGGGCAAAAAGAGGATTCTATAAACAGCCAGAGAAAAAAATCAAGGCACACACAAAGAATCAGCAATCAAAGTAGCTTATGGCTTCTTCACAGCAATTCTGGAAGCTAGAAGACAATGGAAGATTTCCTTTAATATTCTGTAGAAAAGATATTTCTAACCTAAATATCTATACTTACTTATCAATCAACGTGTGGGAAGATAAAGATATTTTCAGACATACAAGATCTCAAAAATTTTACTTCCCACATACCTTTCTAAGAAGCTACTGGAGACTGATCTATCAAAAACATGGGAGTAAACCAAGAAAGAGAAGATATGAAACAGAGATCCAACACTGGAAACAGGTGAAGGGAATTTTCACATTTATGATAAAGACTGGAAAAGAGGACAACCAATCCAGATTGAAGGAGGTCAAAACGTTCCACCACAGATCTTCAAGAAGAAGAACTTCATAAGACTAACCCAGTGTGAATAAACATCTTGATGGGATATTTAAACCAAACGGCAGAGAATCTAGGGTTGACTTCTGATATGCACAAACAATACGAGGAAACTAAAAATGAGGCAGTTATTAACTCTAAGGAAAACAAAAAAGGTATGAGTGAAAGAAAAAGTAATCACAGTTTAGTACTTGGCTCAACTCTGACTAGCACACATAATTATAGTGATGGAAACATTGGATACTGATCTAAACAAAATTATGATATAACTCTATTAATGGCATGGGGGCTGGGATGTGTGTGTGTGTGTGTGTGTGTGTGTGAGAGAGAGAGAGAGAGAGAGAGAGAGAGAAAGAGAGAGAGAGAGAGAGGAGGTAGAGAGGAAAAAGAGCTAACTCCTCATCTTTCATGTGGGGAGTTAATAGATAATAGCTAACAATGAAAAATCAACAATTAGCAACACAAGCAGTTTATTTAGCCATAAAGAGGTAAAAATCCAAAGAATCACTTAAATAAAAGAGTTGAAAGTAGTTACCCCTTGGGAAAGGAAAATGTGGGTGAGGGGATCTGGGGACTAGTGTATTTCTTAAATCATGTAGAACTAGATTATTCTTTGTATGCACAGTTAAAAAAAGAAAAGAAAATCCCTTAAGGGGTCATATGGAGACTGACTTACCATCACTTTCTTTTTAAAAACTTATCTTTGAGGTATAACATATAAAATAAATTGCACACTGGTTTTTGTTTGATGAAATTTTTTTATTTTAAGAAGGAAATGGAAAATTTTATTTGAGCTAAGCTGAGGATTATAACCCGGGAACAGCCTCTCAGAAAGCTCTGACAACTGTCCCACCCGTTAGAGGTCAAAGCACAGTTATACACTGTTTGATGAGTTTTGATAAATACATGCACATATCCGTGTAACCACAACCTCAATCTAATAGCCCTCTCTTTTTGAATCAAATACAGCTGGTTTCCCCTCCAGCTGGAACTGATTTTTTTCATTGATAAAGCACAAAATAGAGTATGTGGCTTGCATTTAGAGGTTACCAATGCCTATCTTTAAACCCAAGCGTATAGTGTTGGGTATAGTGAGAGGCTCACACAATGAAAGTGAGTGACTTGTCACTGGATTGAGTTGGGTTCATGTCTCCCATCTCCCAATCCAATGCCTAAGCTCACAAAGCAGAATGGTCAGGAGAGTTGCTCTCACTATTTAAATTGTTATTTTTCAATTTTAAACCCAACTATGCTATCCTGTGCTCTCTGTAGTTTCTCTACTTACTGATTTTCTACCCCCTATAATCATTAACATTTAAACTTTACATAAAATGGTACATCTAGGGAAATGGATATAAGCATGCAAACTAAGGGAGAAAAAGCGGACTGTTACTTAGAACATAATGAAACATCCCCCTTTTCTAATTAAAGGAGTTATAATAGTCAATATCCCACACTGGCCTGTGAAAACTATTCTTAACAAATATGCCAGAACATATGAGAATGTAAATGTGAGTGAAAAAAAATCTCAATGATGCTCTGAAAAAAGGAATGCTGGTGAGAACCGTTTCCAAAAGAAGCAAAGCTTGTAGTTTCAGGATGAAAATTCTAGCCTGAGATCCCTACCCTATAAACCACATTTCACCCCGTTGGTATAAGGATATGGTAGTTCCTCACTCTGAAGCTTCCAGAAGCTTTGGACCTGATCCTACAAAAAAAGAACACGTGCTTGCTACCTTACTGTACTTTATTGTCAGCCACGTGACCTATTATAATAATAGGTTTTTCAGAAAGTAGTAGTGACAAATGAGATTTATCTTGAGTTACTCAGGGGGATGGAAATAAATTTAGGTTTATAAAAGCTGTGAAAAGTTTTACACAAGTCAAGTTTTCCCCCTGGATCTCACAAGGCCGTCTGAACAATACTGAAATAGACTAAAGGAAGTCTGATGGTCCTCGGGAAAAAAACCACACAAGTTATGGCATCTGACACACAGTTGGTACAGAGAGGTTTTCTTCTAGGACTGTTTATAGTTGTAATAACTATCCCTGTTATACTATCTAGCTACTAGAAAATCTCATCCACCTGATGTTCTCAGGACTTGAGTAGCTGCCCACTTACAGCCCCTACCTCTTGTCCCAGGGCTCAGATGGCTGGTTACCTGACATTGTGGGGTTGCTTGTCACAGGATAGCACAGTGCTTGCAATAGATTGCTGCAGGTGCTGTCGCTGCTTCCTCAGGATCTGTTGGAAATCATCTTCCAGGGTTTGTACTACATAACGTAGAAAAAGGACTCGCCCGGGCAGATTTTGTCCCTGGGGGAGAAAAAATGAGAAGTATTTCCTCTCAATCTCCTGGACGACACTGAGCACTGGGCTCTCATAAATACTAAGTCAAGGGAAGGCCCATGAGTCAACGAGTGTGTATCTAAAAGAGAGGTTTCTGGGAGAGGCAAGCAGTCTAGGTCATTATAAAAGAGGGCAAATAGGGCAATCCTAGAGCTTGAAAAGTCAGTCTCTTTCTTTCACTGAACCTAACTATCAGTCTCAGGATAAACCCTAAACTGTGGATATCTGAACAGAGACAGAAAAAATGACTATGCCAAGCTACTAGATCAAGCAACCATGATGTCTATCTCACTGCTATACTTCTAGTAAGATGAGCTGATGTATATCCTTACTGTGAAAGCAAGTCTGAGCTGGGTTTCCTGTTACAGGTGAAATGATCCTAACTGTTGAAGCCTAACTGATGCAGGTAAAGAGCATGGGCTTTGGTGGTGCACAGACCTTATTTATTTGTTTGTTTGAAACTCAGCTCCATCCCGTCTTTAACTTACCCCGCTGAGTCTCAGTGTCCTTGTGATTTATGTGGTGATAACTCTAACCTTACCAAAGCCAGCGTAAGTGTCTGTCACACAGCAGGCAGGCATGCACAATTCATTGGTTTCCCTTTACTGACAAGGAAGGACTTACTTCTGGCCTTGTGCTATTTGTTTTGTAAATGCCTTATAGTTTCTTTGTGCCTCATTTCCTGCATTATTGTCTTTGATTTTTTCGTAGTGAAATGTTTACATTCCTTTCTCATTTCCTTTTGTGTACATTCTATAGCTATTGTCTTTGTGGTTACCATGGGGATTACATTTAACATTCTAAAATTATAATACTTTGAATTTATACCAGCTTAACTTCAATAACACACAAAAACTCTGCTCCTTTACAGCTCTGTTCCCACCCCTTTTAGTTGTTGAAGTCACAATACTATATCTTCATATATTGTGTGCCCCCAAATAAACTAATAATTCTTTTAAATGCATTAATCTTTTAAATTATGTAGAAAACAAAATGTGGAGTTACAATAATACTAGCTTTTAGATTAATACTTTAAAAATGTATTAGTTTCTTAATACATTATAGAAAACCAATGTGGAGTTACAAACCATTGTTACAATAATAGCTTTTATAACTGCCCATGTATTTATCTTTATTTCTTCATACGGCTTCAAGTTACTGTTTAGTTTTCATTTTACCCTGCAGGACTCCCTTTAGCATTTCTTGATGAGCAGGGATAGTAGTAAATGAACTCCCTCAGCTTTTGTTTATCTGGGAATGTCTTTATTTCTCCCTCATTTTTTTTTTAACAACTTTATTGGAGTATAATTGCTTTACAATGGTGTGTTAGTTTCTGCTGTATAACAAAGTGAATCAGTTATACGTATACTTATATCCTCGTATCACCTCCCTTTTGCGTCTCCCTCCCACCCTCCCTATCCCACCCCTCTAGGTGGACATAAAGCACTGAGCTGATCTCCCTGTGCTATGCAGCTGCTTCCCACTAGCTATGTATTTTACATTTGGTAGTGTATATATGTCTATGCCACTCTCTCACTTCGTCCCAGCTTACCCTTCTCCCTCCCCATGTCCTCAAGTCCATTCTCTACATCTGCGTCTTTACTCCTGTCCTGCCCCTAGGTTCTTCAGAACCATTTTTTTTTTAGATTCCATATATATGTGTTAGCATATGATATTTGTTTTTCTCTTTCTGACTTACTTCACTCTATATGACAGTCTCTAGGTCCATCCCCCTCACTACAAATAACTCAATTTCGTTTCTTTCTATGGGTAATATTCCATTGTATATATGTGCCATATCTTTTTTAACCATTCATCTGTTGATGGACACTTAGGTTGCTTCCACGTCCTGGCTATTGTAAATAGACCTGCAATTAACATTGTGGTACATGACTCTTTTTGAATTATGGTTTTTTCAGGGTATATGCCCAGTAGTTCCTCCCTCATTTTTTTTTTTTTTTTTTGCGGTACGCGGGCCTCTCACTGTTGTGGCCTCTCCCGTTGTGGAGTACAGGCTCTGGACGCGCAGGCTCAGTAGCCATGGCTCACGGGACCAGCCGCTCCGCGGCATGTGGGATCTTCCCAGACCGGGGCGCGAACCCGTGTTCCCTGCATCGGCAGGCGGACTCCCAACCACGGCGCCACCAGGGAAGCCCTCTCCCTCATTTTTGAAGGACAGTTTTGCTGGATACAGGAATCTTGGTTGACTTTTATTCTTTAGCACTTTGAATATATCGCCCCACTAACTTCTGGCCTCCAGTTTTTAATGAGAAATCTCTAATAATCTTATTGAGGATCTTGTATTGATGTGTCACTTCTCTCCTGCTGCTCACCCTCATTTTTAAAGGAAAGTTTTGCCAGATACAGTATTCTTGGTTGACAGTTCTTTTCTTTTAGAACTTTGAATACATCATCCCATTGCCTTCTGACCTGCAAGGTTTCGCTGAGAATCTGCTGAGAGTCTTATACAAACTCACTTGTATGTGATAATTCACTTTCTTCTTGCTGCTTTCAAGAAAAAGTCTTTCAAAGAAAAAGTCTTTGACTTTTGACAGTCTGATTATAATGTGTCTTGGTGTGGGGTCTCTCTGGTTTATTCTCACTGGAGCTTTCTTGAATTTGTATGCCCACTTCTTTCCTCAGACTTGGAAAGTTTTTGGTTATTATTTCTTCAAATAAGCTCTTTGCCCCTTTCTCTCTTCCGTTTTTGGGACTTCCCTAACGTGTATATGGTCCATTTAATGGTGTCCCATAGTCCCTTAGGTGCTCATCAATTTTCTTTATTCTGTTTTCTTTTTGCTCCACTGTCTCAGTGATTTCAAATGACCTTTCTTCATGTTCACTGATTTTTTTCTCCTGCCTGACCAAGACTGTTGTTGAACTCCTCTAGTGAAGTTTTCAATTCAGTAACTGTATTTTTCAGCTCCAGGATATGTTTGATTATTTTCTACAGTTTTTTAAAATTTAATATTCTCATTTTGTTCATGCATTATTTTCTTGCTTCATTTTGTTGTCTGTGTTCTTTTTTAGCTCCTTGAGCATCTTTAAGATAGTTTAAAAAATTTTTTGTCAGTATGTTTGTGAGATTTGTGTTTGTTGTGTTTGTTGAGATTTGTGTTTCTTTAGGGTTAGTTTCTGGAGCTTTATTTCATTCTTTTGATTGGGCCACATTTCCCTGCCTCTTTGTATGCTTTGTAATCTTCTTTTGAGATTTAAACATTTGAAAAAAACACCTTTCCCAGTCTTTATCCATTGAGTTCATGCATGGCAAGACCTTCACCAATCAGCTTGGCTAAAGGTCCTGAGACCTCTCAGACCTTTACTGGAGATGTGTTTTCTCTGAGCTTGTGTGTGTGCTTTTATCTGCCTTAATTTCCCAAGTGGCTTGCCCCTACTTCTTCTTGAAAGCCCACAGTCTCTTGCTCCCCCAGTACCTGTTTGTGGAACTGCATACTCTCTGCAGCTCTAAAATGCTGCAGTGCTCACATTTCTTTTCAGCCAGAAAACTAAGCCACTGTTCTCAACAGTGCTCTGAGTCAGGTAAGACAGAAACTATCCTCCTAACAAGCCAGAACACTGGACTCAACGTCCACTCTTCTGTTTCCATCCCAAGGGAGGAGCCAAGGTATGGGAGATTTCCTCCTAGTTGCACTGTGCTATGCTAGGTAGAGGGAGGGGCATGGACACACAAAACACCACAAACTTTCCTACTCCTTTCAATGGAGTACCTTCTTGGTTATGCATTGGCCTGAGTACTACAACTTCTCAACTGGTCTCTAGAGTTTTCACAAAGGTATTCTGGTCCATATATTGTTGTTAACTTGGTATCTCCATTGGGGAATAAGGGCCTGGAGCTTCCTTGTCTACCCTCTTGGTGGTGTTTCCCAGATCATGCTTCCTTAAAGCCCTGTATTTTTTTGCTCCAATCTGGAGTGATTGCCCTCTAGGTCTACTATTTGCAGTAATCTCAGGACTTCTCTTCCTTACTCTTCTGGATTAGATCTAGTGATACTGGATCCTGTGTCTCCCCCTTTTTTGATTGTTCTCCTATTCTTTGTATGCATATCTTCAAGTAACCTATGAAATGGGGTGTGTGGATATTTTGTCAAGTTTGTACAAGTCTGGAAATGTCTTTATTCTACCCTCACAGTTGACTAATAGTTTGGCTGAGTATAGAGTTCTAAGTTGACAATAATTTGTTCCATCCAGGTGCTTTTGGGTTAGCAGACAAAAAGCTGGCAATTAAATTTAAGGATCCCTAAAGGTCAGAATGCAGACTTTTTTTCTGGAGCACCAACTCTACACTAGCTGCCTTCATTTATGACAGATGGTTCATTCGATTTCTTTTAGACAATGAATCCTCTGATTTTTTGCCTGAAAGGTAGGTAACCTGGCAACTGAGCTTTCTGTACTCAAAAACAGAGAGATTATCAGTTCCATCTACAAGCTTTCAACAGACTTACAGCTCATATCCTACTTCAACCTTCTTATATATTGTGTTTCTGAGTCCAAAAATTCTCTGCTCTAAAGGGCAGATTTCCTCCCTCTTTGGCTACAGCCCTTCCTCATGTATTCTAGCCTGTAGCTTTCTCAGCCTAGCTTCATCAGTCATCACTCTTATATTTCCTTTAGCTCTTCCAATCTTCATTCAAATCTATTGTCTTTCCCCTTATTTTCAGTGCCATAGGTTTATATATTTCTCTATTCATTTACTGTTATTTTAAATGGAATCTGAGAAAGGAGAGGGATAAGTGAATGTATTCAATCTTGAATTGGAAGACAGCACATACCATTTCAATAGGAATGTTTTGGTCGGGATTGGGGGGAGTAAAAGAAAGGAATAATGGCAAAGACGTTACTACCAGATTTACAGTCACTTTTATTTCTAGTTAAAACTTCCTCTGTGGGGCTTCCCTGGTGGCGCAGTGGTTGAGAGTCTGCTTGCCGATGCAGGGGACACGGGTTCGTGCCTCAGTCTGGGAAGATCCTACATGCCGTGGAGTGGCTGGGCCCGTGAGCCATGGCCACTGAGCCTGCGCGTCCGGAGCCTGTGCTCCGCAACGGGAGAGGCCACAACAGTGAGAGGCCCGCATACCGCAAAAAAAAACCAAACAAAAAACCTCCTCTGCAAAAGATTTTTGCTTGCAATTGCTATGTTACCTCTTCCTCCATGACATAAGTGAGCAGCTTCCAGTCCCACTCCACTGTCTTGGCATTAGCTGGATGTAGCCTGAAAGTAAAGTGACATCAATTAGAATTCTGGAGAGTTTAGTGGAAGAAGGGATGGGATCTCGAAGATGATAGAAGCAAGAAGCCTCCTCTTATCCTCAGTGCTCTTGCCCACGCTTTGATACAATACCATGTCATCTGAGGGTAGTGGAAGTTCATTTTCTTTGGCTACCCAGTATCCACCTGTCTTTTGGGAAGCATTAGTACCCCAATTTTGCCTTGAAGAAATCAACTCTTTATTATTCTTAGCCCACTGGCTTTACCCACTAGGACCCTGGGATGAAGTCTGCAAAGCATGTCAATGTTGATATTCTATTCCTCAGTTCACAATGATTGGCTCAAAGATGGACTCAGGTCTTATGTTATGCCAATTAAAACCTATAAGACTCAATTACAGAACTCTGTGTGATTATAAAGGAAGTGGACCCTCTCTTGTACTAAGAATGTTGTAAAAGCTAGAGACTGAGAAGGTTACCATGTGAAGCCTAGAAACAGCAACGTAGAGCTGAAAAATGGATCCCGGTAACCATTTCTGAACTGAATTAAGTCACATCTTATTCCTAGGTTTCTAGTAACACGAGTCATTAAATTCTCTTTTACCAGCTGTTAAAGCCAGTTTGGATTGAGTTTCCTGTCACTTGCAATACAAATAATACTAATATACTAAGTCACCCTCTCTAATGGTTAGATGAATAAATCTTAGGCAAGAGAAAGTTGTGCCCTGAGTCCAGGTTCCCCAGAAGATTTGCCAAAAGCTAAGGTTCATACTGTTGAATTTTCATGAGAAGCATGTAGGCCTCCTTTAGAACATCCACAGTCTCAGAGCCACTGAGCAGGATTTTCTGGATGATGTGAGCCACAATTTCTCTGGGTGGGTAATGCTGGGGTGACACAAAGTCCATCAAAAACTGCACAGTCCCCAGGGGAAAGTTTTCTTCAATGGTGTTTGCTACCATCCTTAGTCTTCGATGAGGGATAGGTTCTAATTTTTGACCCTTGTTCTGCAGAGATAAAAAGAAATAAATTAGGATGGGTTTCTATAGACATAAAAGCTAGAGGTTCTGGAACAAGTTGAAGAAAGGGAAGTTTTCCATGCATTTTAAATATTCATAATTTAAAAAATTGAGACTGGAAAGCCTTATCTAAAAAACTTCTAATGACATGGTAAAATGCTTATATTAAGTTAACAAATAAGAATACAAAGTTCTACATGTAACATGATTTCATCTGTGTTAAAATATAGCATTAGAAAGGAAAGTACAAAAGATTTAAGAGCTAGCCTAAGTTGATTTTGGAATAAGGGTGATAAGATATTTAGGGGTAGCTATGATACTATATCAGATACTGAAACAAAGAGATGAATAAAGATGCTTTAAATATCTTTTATTGTTAAAAGAAGAATTCCATTTTGTTGATTGTTTTTGAGTCAACAGTAAATATTAAGTTGCTTCACCGCCAGCCCCCAACCCCCAAACAGTATGTATATAAAGAATGAAAGAGAATGTATGAAAAGTGGTTTTCTATTATCTGGGTGGTGAAATGATGGATGATTTTTCCTCTATATGTTCTTTTGTAGTTTTCAATTTTTCTGTAATAGACACATCATCAGAAGAAAAACAAACATTAAAAAGTCTGATATAATAACAACAATAATTATAATAATAAGTTTTAACATTCAACTTATCCTCACTTAATTCTCTCAACAACTGTAAGAAATATATGTTATTATTATTCCTATTTTATAGATAAGGAAACTGAGATTTAGAGTGAGAATTTGTCATGCAATAGATGGCAGAAGCTGGTTTCATACAGCGGTATAACTCCATAGCTACCATCTAAACTCAAACTCTCTATAAACAACAAAACCAACAATAATAAATATATTATTGTTAAAACCCCCAATTATTAAAAAATTTAAAGTGTCTACACATAAAAAGGCAACCAGGAAGGAAATACACCCAATTATTAACATTAATAAATGCTGACTGATAGCATCATGGGTAATTATTTCTTAAGCAAGCATTATTTTTAAAATCTGAGAATAAGTATTAATTTTAAAACATAAGCCAAACAAAGTTTGATAGTTTATGTATAACAGAAAAACAGTGATGGCTGGAATTGCCCTTCTGGGGAGAGGGCAGTTAGTTTTCTTATGTCTCAGGACACCTGAGGGTAACCCCTGATCTCACTGATAACTCAGAGGAGTTAAGGCTAATGGCTGGTTAGCGGCAGCATGGACACTGGCTAAGAAGTTCTTGGAAGAATTTACTGTATAGCACAGGGAATTATATTCAATATCCTGTAAAAACCTATAATGGAATGTAACCTGAAAAAAATAACGGAATCACTTTGTTGTATACCTGAAACTAATATAATATTGTAAATCAACTATATTTTAATAATATAGTTATATATTATTAAATATATATTTAATATAATAAATATATTATATTTATTGGCTATAAATGGCTATAATAAGTATTATTATAGCCATCCTAGTCGATTCAAAGTGGTATCCCATTGTGATTCTGATTTGCAGTTCCCTAATGACTAACGATACAGAAAATCTTTTGAGAAATGTCTATTCAAATCCTTTGCCCATTACTAATATAATACTGTAAATCAACTATACTTCAATAAAAAAAATAATGTACTGACCAAAACCCCCAATGAATTAGAATAGAATAGAAAATAAAGTGCATCACACTAAAAACAAGTTCTGGGGGGAGAATGACTTAGTGAAGAAGTACTTATAAAAAGCCCAAAAGTAATCAAAAGAGACAAAAAATATTTACAGATGTATTCTAGATGGCTGAGATTCTTTGAGAAGTTAAGAAATAAAGATGAAGAAGAAAAAGCCACTCTGTGTAGCCTAATTGCCACCTTGTAATCTGAGCTATGTGTACACATAAGGTGGACCTGTATCTACTGATGGCTTCTTTGGTTGTGTAGCACCTACAAAGCCTTGACTAGGTAAAAAACTTTCTCAAGTCCTCCAGGTTTTCAATAATGGAATGATGTATCGCCAAGCAGAGGCAAACTCATAGGAAAAAAGAGAACAAGCTAGTGTTGGGGAAAGTCATTCAGAAGGAGGAAACATAAAGCCTACTAGAAGGTAGAACAATTAAAACGAGAGAAAAAAATTCACTCTCTAAGGGCAAATCAATGTGAATGCCTGACACCCACTAAGCTGGATTACGGATTGCTACAACAGGAGAAGCACCTTTTGAATTCTTGAACAACTTCAAGCCAGTCTTCTTAATGTTGGGAATGTGGTTAGGTATAATGAAAAAAAGCTTCATGTTATGGGACTTAGCCACAATTTTTTTTTCTTACACATCTAGTTTAGTTCTTACAGATCAATGAAGACTAATGGGAAGTAGCATTCCCGTTAAAGTCTTCAAATTGAGCTGGAGAGGGTGTTGAGAAAAGGGAACCCTCCTACACTGTTGGTAGGAATGTAAACTGGTGCTGCCACTATGGAAAACAGTATGGAGGTTCCTCAAAAAACTAAAAATAGAGCTACCATATGTCCAGCAATCCCACTCCTGGGCATATATCTGGAAAAAGACAAAAACTCTAATTTAAAAAGATACAGGCACTCCAATGTTCATAGTAGCACTATATACAATAGCCAAGACATGGAAACAACCCAAGTGCCCATCAACAGATGATTGGTTTAAGAAGATGTGGTACACACACACACAAACACACACACAGTGGAATATTACTCGGCCATAAAAAAGAATGAAATAATGCCATTTGCAGAATATCATACTAAGTGAAGTAAGTCAGACAGAGAAAGACAGATATTATATAATATCACTTATATGTGGAATCCAAAAAAATAATACCAATGAATCTATCTACAAAACAGAAACAGACTTGCAGATATAGAAAACAAACTTATGGGTACCAAAGGGGAAAGGGAGGTGGGGAAGGACAAGTTAGAAGTATGGGATTAACAGACACAAACTGCTATACATAAAATAGATCAGCAACAAGGATCTATTGTCTAGCACAGGGAACAATATTCTGTATCTTGTAATGATGTGTAATGGAAAATAATCTGAACAAATATATAACTGAATCACTTTGCTGTATACCTGAAACTAAAACAATATTGTAAATCAACTTCAATAAAAAAAATCTTAAAATTGAATTTCCTCCCCCCAAGTTAGAGAGTAACAATTTTGAAGGTACCAAAGTGTCATGAGTATTATTATCTCTGTAATATGGAAGTTGTAATGAGGGCATCAGGAATTGAGGAAGGAAAGGCAGAGGAATTGAGAAGTATTTGATGAAGGCCTATGATGAGCCAGACACTCCAACAGGCACTTTACATATTATCTCCTTTAATGATACTGTGAAGTATGTTCTTATCTCCATTTTATAGCTAGGTGAAGTGACTTCTTCAGTGCCAGATTTTAAGTGTGGGGCTGAATTTGAACCCAGATCTGATTCTACACTGAATGGTTCCACAGTGGGAGAAAGATAAAAATGTCTTAACTCAGCTGGGCCTGTCCTCTCATGCATGGACTCCTTGTAGCATACTAACGTCATGCTAGGCCTATACAAAGGACACCTGATCCCCAGGGGAAGACATGTTAGCTCACCTCTCTTGTGTCTTTATCTGGTATTAGTGTCTGGAAGAAGAGGTGATGCACCGGAGGTCGTAAGAAGTACTTCAGTCTATGCAGGCATGGTCTGTTGTACAACCCACCTTGTGGTGTTCGTGCTTGCACCTGGGCAGATCTGGGGTTGACAGGCTCTGACAGTGATATCTCTTTTCTGGCTGGAGTTTCTGTGACAGAGAGCCAAGGAACTTTCTCTAAGGAAGTTTCAGACTGTGGGCTGGGAGAGCAGCTTGGAGAGGATGGAGCTGAGACATCCATAGGGGTGTCATGGTTCTGTACATCATTTTGCGGAGAGTCAGGCCTGAGTTTTGGTAAATGAGGCAAGTCTCTAAGTGTGTGTGGCATGTCTTCTGGCAAGCATGACGTGTCCCCAGGTGAATGTAGCACATCTCCTGATAAGTGTGGGATTTCTCCAGGTGAATGTGGTACACTTCCTGGTGACGGTGGCGTGTCTCTTGGTGACTGTGGTACATTGGCTGGTGACTGTGACACATCTGCTGGTGACTGTAGGACATCAGCTGGTGACTGTGGCACATCTCTTGGTGACTGGGGAATGTCTCCTGATGATTGTGGCATGTCTCCTGATGATTGTAGCATATCTCCTGGTGACTGTGGCATGTCTTTCAGGTGTGCCACATCTTGTGGATACGTTATGTTTTGAGGTGGGCCTGGTACATCTTGAGGTAGGCCCAGTGAGTCTTGAGGTGGGCTTTGTGAGTGTTGAAGTTGCCATGATGAGTCTTGAGGTGGACTTGGCATATTCTGCGGAGCGCATGGCACATTCTGAGGGCATGGCACATCTTGAGGAGGGCATGGCCCTTCTTGAGGTGGGTGAGGCAAAGTTTGTAGTTGGCACTGCATGGTTTGTGATGGGCATGACAAGGCTCGTGGTGGGCATGAGGAGGCTCGTGGTGGACATGGTGAGGCTCGCAGTGGGCATGGCAAGGCTCTCAGTGGGCATGGCAAGGCTTGTGGAGGGCAAGGCACATCTTGCTGTGGGCATGGCAAGGGTGCCCTTTGATTGCTACGGCTACCATTATTGCTTGTTGCAGGGAGGGAGTGAATATCTGAAGATAGCTGTAGGCTTGCCAAGAAGCCGAGGTCACCTTTGAATATGGTTGAGCTACAATTCGGCTCTCCTGGATAAACAGAGCCCCCACTGATGGACACAGGGGGCTGAGGACCTTCAAATGCAGTTTCTTCCAAAAGGTCCAAATCCACAGGATCACTGTTAATGATTCTCCGTGCTGCAGGCCGAGAGCTTCTGTCTACCCGCCCTTCCATCACCTCTTTGCTGGAGAGGCTGGCACATGCTTGAAGACTGGCTGGCTCTTTCTGGGAAGGAGCAACGGGTTCTAGAGTCAAGTCAAGAGTGGCAATAGGTCTATTTTCTTCCTCAGATCCTGTTAGGTCAATCACACAGAGTCCATTGCGATCCTTTGCCCTTGGTCTGGTTTCTCTAGTTAAGTCAATGAAGTCCTGTTGAAGGATTGTGAGAAGATAAGAGGTCAAGTAGGGGTCTTAGCTTTATCTAAGAGGACTTAAAGCTTAGCTTTTAATGATAAAACTATTTTACTTTTTCACTTCACTGACAATGTATATATCTTTTTTTTTTTTTTTTGCGGTACGCGGGCCTCTCACTGTTGTGGCCTCTCCCGTTGCAGAGCACAGGCTCCGGACGCGCAGGCTCAGCGGCCATGGCTCACGGGCCCAGCCGCTCCGTGGCATGTGGGATCTTCCCGGACTGGGGCATGAACCTGTGTCCCCTGCATCAGCAGGCGGACTCTCAACCACTGCGCCACCAGGGAAGCCCCTATATATCTTATATAACGTAAGTGTTAGTTTATTTCTTTTGGCCAAAATTTTCCTCTGTCAAAGCTGCCAATTTCTATACCTTCTTAAATTATCCAAATGCCACAAGCACATAACAGAGGACACAGGGGGAAATGTATTATGATCCAAGGTGGACAGGGGAGTAGTAGAGAAGATTTCAACCTTAAGTCAAAGTAAAAAGCAAACTTTGTTTGGAAAAGCAAATACACAGGATAACCTACAACAGAAGCTAAAGAAGGGAAACTAATACAAGAATCTACTTTGTGCTAAGAATGTGTTGAGTGCTTTCACACATCTTTAATTTTCACAATGACCCTGTCAGGAAGGCATTATCATCTCCATTATACAGATGGGGAAACTAGAGTTCAGAGGGGTTAGGTTATTTACCTATGGATTATACAGTTATGTAGCAGAGACAGACATTCAAACCCAGGCCTGTTTCCTTCTTTCCCTGTTAGGGCCTAGGAATGTACAACTTCATTCAATGTATAGTCAGCCTATAGTCAGATATGGAGAATAATACACTAAGGGTTATAAAACTAACCATTCTAAGTGTGAGCCTAAATTAATTACAAAAAACCTCCTATATTCACCCCCATTCCTTGGCAAAATGATTAGGCAGTTCACAAAGCCTGATGATGCCAGCCAGAGGTACTGTAAACAACTTCTGTGTCATGAGCCAGGAAAAATATTGCTCTGCCTTCCAGGTGTCTCCTCACTTGGTTGGGTACCATTGCCACTGCTATGTCGGGTACTAATTGCTGGGATAGCAATGCTCTTGCTGCTACTACAGCTACCGTGCTATTTCTTTTAATAGATGTGATGGTCACCACTGTCAACGGCACCAAAACAGGACACAGGATCCTGGGTGGGTCAAGTGAGAAGCTGGAATGCACCTCATCTTGGAATAGGGATTGCTTGGTGAAACCTAATGCCTCATTCCTAAGAAGCAGCCATATAGTATCACTGCCTCTCTACTGCTAGCTGAACTCAACATAAATAGCTGCAAAGGTCTGAATTCAACTCCTATTCCATCACCAACTCCTAAAATGCAACATTACCATGTCTCTCTCACTTAAAACCCACCATATGAGCTACAGGATAAAGGGCAAATGCTTTAGTAAAGACTCATAAAGTCCTTCATAATTCAGCCTCTTCGTGAGTACTCTCCTCCTCGTGTGTGCAAATCACACAGAACTACTTCAGATCCCCAAATGTGCCATGCTTTCTCAAGTATTACTATCTTTATGTTTGCTTATATTCTTTTTTTTGTCTGGAGTGATTATTATCCCTTTGATTGTTTGGAAGTTTCTTGTCTTTCAAGACTCAGCACAGATATCACTGTGTGCGAAAATTCTTCTAGATCACTTCTTGTCCCAAGTTAAATTATTAGTTTTCTCCCTTATATCCCCAATTCATCTGTACAAACCAAAAAGGCTTATCCCAAAGAATTTTAAATGATATTGAAAATGGAAATAATTTTTTGTCATTTTCCAATTATTCATTGCTAGTATATAGAAATGCTGTTGATTTATGTATGTATATTATCCCTGTATCCTCTGACCTTGCTAAATTCACTTACTAGTTCAGGTAACTTTTTTTGTAGATTCCTTAGTGTTTTCCATATAAGAAATCATGTCTGCAAATAGAGGAGTTTTACTTCTTCCTTTTCAATCTGCATGCCTTTTATTTCTTTTTCTTAACTATTGCACTGGCTAAAGCATCTAGTATAATTCTCAGCAGAAGTGCTGAAAGCAGACATCTGAGACTTTCATCATTAAGTATAACGTTAGCTGTGTTGTCTTCATAGATGCCCCATATCATGTTGAGAAAGTTCCCTTCTTCTCATTGTTTTCTCAGAGTTTAAAAAAATTTATTTATTTATTTATTTAGGCTGCACTGGGTCTTAGTTGCAACACATAGGATCTTTGTTGTGGCATGTTTAGTTGTGGCTTCTTAGTTGCAGCATGCATGTGGGATCTAGTTCCCTGACCAGGGATCGAACCTGGGCCCCCTGCATTGGGAGCATGGAGTTTTACCCACTGGACCACCAGGGAAGTCCCGTTTTCTGAGAGTTTTAATTGGAAATGGTTGTTAAATTTAGTCAAATGATTTTTCTGTACCTGTTGAGATATTTTATGATTTTCCTTTGTACTATTAATATCAAAAATTATATTAATTGATTTTCTAATGTTAAATTAATCCTACGGAAAACTCCACTGGTTATGATGTATTATTTTTTTCTATATTGTTTTAATATATCAATATTTTGTTAAGAATTTTTGCATATTTATGAGGGATATTAGTTTACAGTTTTCTATTCTTGTAATTTCTTTTACTGGTTTTGCTATCAGAATAAAATTGGCCTCATAAAATGATTGGGAGCTATTCCCACCCCCTCTATTTAGGTTGTGTTGGATTGGTACCATATCTTTCTTCAATGTTTATAGAAATCACCAGTGACGCTATCTGGGCCTGAAATTTGCTTTGTAGTTAAAATTTAGTAGACATAAGGTTATTTACATTTTCTACTTCTTGTGTTAGTTCTGTGACTTATGGATTTTGTTATTAAAATTATTAGCATAAAGTTGTTCACAACAGTCCTTTATTATCTTTTTAATTCTATATTCTGTATAGATTTATCCCCAATTTTCTTTTTTTATTCCCAGTATTGGTAATTTGTATCCTTTGCATTTTCTCCCCTGATCAGCCTAGCTAGAAGTTTATCAATTTGACTGATCTTTCCAAAGGACCAGATTTTTCATCCATTCCCTTTATTTCTATTGTTATCATTATTATTTCCTTCCTTCTATTTACTGTGGATTTAATTTGCCCTTCTTTTTCTAGCTTCTTAATGTGGAAGCTGATACCTTGATTTTCAAAATCTTTCTTTTCTAACATTAGCATTTAAAGCTAAAAATTTCCCCGTAAGTACTGCTTTAGCTTCATCCCACTTTTTTTTTTTTTTTTTTTTTTGTGGTATGCAAGTCTCTCACTGTTGTGGCCTCTCCCGTTGCAGAGCACAGGCTCCGGACGTGCAGGCTCAGCGGCCATGGCTCACGGGCCCAGTCGCTCCGCGGTATGTGGGATCTTCCCAGACCGGGGCACGAACCCGTGTCCCCTGCATCGGCAGGCGGACTCTCAACCACTGCGCCACCAGAGAAGCCCCATCCCACAATTTTTAATACACAGTCACTTTATTATCATGTAGTTCAAGCTTACCTTCACCATAGTCAGAAAACAAACCCTGTAAGATTTCAATCTTTTGAAATACACTGAGACTTATTTTATGTCCTAACACATGGCCTACTTGCTGAATGTTCCTTGTACACTTGAAAAAAACGTGCATTCTGCAGTTGTTGGATATAAATGCCAATTAGGTCATGGCTGCTGATAGTAGCTTTTGGATCTTTGATTTTCTTCACCTTTGAGGGGATGCAGTTGTGCTATCAAGTACTGACAGAAGTGTATTAAAGTGTCCAGGGGAGAGACCTTCAAGATGGCGGAGGAGTAAGATGTGGAGCTCATCTTCCTCCCCATAAATACATCAGAAATACATCTACATGTGGAACAACTCATACAGAACACCTACTGAACGCTAGCAGAAGACCTCAGACCTCCCAAGAGGCAAGAAACTCCCCACGTACCTGGGTAGGGCAAAAGAAAAAAGAAAAAACAGAGACAAAAGAATAGGGACGGGACCTGCACCTCTGGGAGGGAGCTGTGAAGGAGGAAAAGTTTCCACACACTAGGAAGCCCCCTCACTGGTGGAGATGGGGGGTGGGTGGGTGGGGGAGCTTCGGAGCCAGAAGAGAGTGCAGCATCAGGGGTGCAGAGGGCAAAGTGGAGAGATTTCCGCACGGAGGATCACTGTCGACCAGCACTCACCAGCCTGAGAGGCTTGTCTGCTCACCTGCCAGGACGGGTGGGGACTGGGAGCAGAGGCTCTGGCATAGGAGGTCAGATCCCAGGGAGAGGACTGGGGTTGGCTGCATGAACACAGGCTGAAGGGGTCTAGTGTGCCACAGCTAGCAGGGAGGGAGTCTGGGAAAAAGTCTGGAACTGCCTAAGAGGCAAGAGACCACTGTTTCAGGGTGCACGAGGAGAGGGGATTCAGAGCACCACCTAAACAAGTTCCAGAGATAGGCACGAGCTGCGGCTATCAGGGTGGACACCAGAGATGGTTATGAAATGCTAAGGTGGCTACTGCAGCCACCAAGAAGCCTGTGTGCAAGCACAGGTCATTATCCACACATCCCCTGCAGGGAGTCTGTGCAACCCGCCACTGCCAGGGTCCTGTGATCCAGGGACAACTTCCCCGGGAGAACACACGGCAAGCCTCAGGCTGTTGCAACATCATGCCAGCCTCTGCCGCCACAGGCTCGCCCCGCATTCAGTACCCCTCCCTCCCCCGGGCCTGAGTGAGCCAGAGGCCCCTAATCAGCTGCTCCTTTATCCTGTCTGGGCAGGAACAGATGCCCTCAGGCGACCTATACGCAGAGGTGGGGCCAATTCCAAAGCTGAACCCCAGCAGCTGTTCGAACAAAGAAGAGAAAGGGAAATTTCTCCCAGCAGCCTCAAGAGCAGGGTATTAAATCTCCACAATCAACATGATGTACCCTGCATCTCTGGACTACCTGAATAGACAACGGATCACCCAAAATTGAGGTGGTGGACTTTGGAAGCAACTGTAGACTCAGGGTTTGCTTTCTGCATCTAATTTGTTTCTGGTTTTATGTTTATCTTAGTTTAGTATTTAGAGTTTATTATCATTAGTAGATTTGTTTATTGGTTTGGTTGCTCTCTTCCTTTTTATATATATATATATATATTTTTTTTTCCTTGTTCTCTTTTCATGAGTGTGTATGTGTATGCTTCTTTGTGTGATTTTGTCTGTATAGATTTGCTTTTACCATTTGTCCTAGGGTTCTGTCTGTCGGTTTTCTTTTTTTTTTTTTAGTATAGTTTTTAGTGCTTGTTGTCATTGGTGGATTTGTTTTTTGGTTTGGCTGCTCTCTTCTTTATTTCTTTCTTTTTTTATTACTTTTTAATATTTTTATTTTTAATAATTATTTTTTATTTCAATAACTTTATTTTATTTTATCTCTCTCGCTCTCTCTCTCTCTCTTTCTTTCTCCTTTTTCTCTGAGCCATGTGGCTGACAGAGTCTTGGTGCTTCAGCTGGGTGTCAGGCCTGTGCCTCTGAGGTGGGAGAGCCGAGTTCAGGACATTGGCCCACCAGAGACCTCCTGGCTTCACGTAATATCAAATGGCAAAAGCTCTCCCAGAGATCTCCATCTAAACACTAAGACCCAGCTCCACTCAATGACCAGAGGGCTACAGTGCTGGACACTGTATGACAAACAACTAGCAAGACAGGAACAGAACCCCACCCATTAGCAGAGAGGCTGCCTAAAATCATAACAAGGTCACAGACCCCAAAACACATCACCGGACATGGTCCTGCCCACCAGAAAGACAAGATCCAGCCTCATGCACCAGAACACAGGCACGAGTCCCCGCCACCAGGAAGCTTACATAACCCACTGAACCAACCTTAGCCACTGGGGGCAGTAACCAAAAACAACAGGAACTACAAACCTGTAGCCTGCGAAAAGGAGACCCCCAAACACAGTAAGTTAAGCAAAATGAGAAGACAGAGACACACAGCAGATGAAGGAGCAGGGTAAAAACCCACCAGACCACAATAAATGAAATTAAAAATTCTCTAGAAGGAATCAATAGCAGAATAACTGAGGCAAAAGAACGGATAAGTGACCTGGAAGATAAAATAGTGGAAATAACTACTACAGAGCAGAATAAAGAAAAAAGAATGAAAAGAATTGAGGACAGTCTCAGAGACCTCTGAGACAACATTAAACACACCAATATTTGAATTATAAGGGTCCCAGAAGAAGAGCAAAAGAAAGGGACTGAGAAAATATTTCAAGAGATTACAGTTGAAAACTTCCCTAATATGGGAAAGGAAAGAGTCAATCAAGTCCAGGAAGAGCAGAGAGTCCAATATAGGAAAAATCCAAGGAGAAATACGCCAAGACGCACTAATCAAACTATCAAAAATTAAATACAAAGAAAAAATATTAAAAGCAGCAAGGGAATAACAACAAATAACATACAAGGGAATCCCCATAAGGTTAACAGCTGATCTATCAGCAGAAACTCTGCAAGCCAGAAGGGAGTGGCAGGACATATTTAAAGTGATGAAAGGGAAAAACCTACAACCAAGATTACTCTACCCAGCAAGGATCTCATTCAGATTCGATGGAGAAATTAAAACCTTTACAGACAAGCAAAAGCTAAGAGAATTCAGCACCATCAGACCAGATCTACAATGAATGCTAAAGGAACTTCTCTAGGCAGGAAACAAAGGAGAAGGAAAAGACCTACAATAACAAACCCAAAACAAATAAGACAATGGTCACAGGAATATACATATTGATAATTACCTTAAATGTAAATGGATTAAATGCTCCAACCAAAAGACACAGACTGACTAAATGGATACAAAAACAAGACCCATATATATGCTGTCTATAAGAGACCCACTTCAGACCTAGGGACACATACAGACTGAAAGTGAGGTCCTGAAAAAATATATGCCATGCAAATGGAAATCAAAAAAGCTGGAGTAGCAATTCTCATATCAGACAAAATAGACATTAAAATAGACTATTACAAGAGACAAAGAAGGACACTACATAATGATCAAGGAATCAATCCAAGAAGAAGATATAACAATTGTCAATATTTATGCACCCAACATAGGAGCACCTCAATACATAAGGCTAATGTTAACAGCCATAAGAGGGGAAATCGACAGTAACATAATCATAGTAGGGGACTTTAACACCCCACTTTCAACAATGGACAGATCGGGCTTCCCTGGTGGCGCAGTGGTTGAGAGTCCGCCTGGCGATGCAGGGGACACGGGTTCACGCCCCGGTCCGGGAAGGTCTCACATGCTGCGGAGTGGCTGGGCCCGTGAGCCATGGCCGCTGAGCCTGCGCGTCCGGAGCAACGGGAGAGGCCACAACAGTGAGAGGCCCGCATACTGAAAAACAAAACAAAACAAAACAAAACAAAACAATGGACAGATCATCCAAAATGAAAATAAATAAGGAAACACAGCTTTAAATGATTAAACAATATCAATTAAGATGGACTTAATTGATATTTATAGGACATTCCATCCAAAAACAAGAGAATACACTTTCTTCTCAAGTGCTCATGGAACATTCTCCAGGATAGGTCATATATTAGTTCACAAATCAAGCCTTGGTAAAGTTAAGAAAATTGAAATCATATCAAGTATCTTTTCCGACCACAATGCTATGAGACTAGATATCAATTACAGGAAAAAATTTGTAAAAAATGCAAACCCATGGAGGCTAAACAATACACTGCTAAATAACCAAAAGATCACTGAAGAAATCAAAGAGGAAATCAAAAAATACCTAGAAACAAATGACAATGAAAACACGATGACCCAAAACCAAGGGGATGCAGCAAAAGGAGTTTTAAGAGGGAAGTTTATAGCAATACAATCCTACCTCAACAAACAAGAAACATCTCAAATAAACAACCTAACCTTACACCTAAAGCAAGTAGAGAAAGAAGAACAAAAAAACCCCCCAAAGTTAGCAGAAGGAAAGAAATCATAAAGATCAGATCATAAATAAATGAAAAGGGAATGAAGGAAACGATAGCAGAGATAAATAAAACTAAAAGCTGGTTCTCTGAGAAGATAAACAAAATCAATAAACCATTAGCAAGACTCATCAAGAAAAAAAGGGAGGGCTTCCCTGGTGACGCAGTGGTTGGGAGTCTGCCTGCCGATGCAGGGGACGCGGGTTCATGCCCCGGTCCAGGAGGATCCCGCATGTCGTGGAGCGGCTGGGCCCATGGGCCGTGGCTGCTGGGCCTGCGCATCCGGAGCCTGTGCTCCGCAACGGGAGAGGCCACAGCAGTGAGAGGCCTGCATACCGCAAAATAAAAATAAAAAAAAAAAAAAAGAAGAAAAGGGAGAAGCCTTAAATAAATAGAATTAGAAATGAAAAAGGTGAAGTAACAACTGACACTGCAGAAATACAAAAGATCATGAGAGATTACTACAAGCAACTATATGCCAATAAAATGGACAACCTGGAAGAAATGGACAAATTCTTAGAAAAGCACAACCTTCTGAGACTGAACCAGGAAGAAATAGAAAATATAAACAGACCAATCACAAGCACTGAAATTGAGACTGTGATTAAAAATCTTCCCACAAACAAAAGCCCAGGACCAGATGGCTTCAAAGGCGAATTCTATCAAACATTTAGAGAAGAGCTAACACCTATCCTTCTCAAACTCTTCCAAAATATAGCAGAGGGAGGAACACTCCCAAACTCATTCTATGAGACCACTATCACCCTGATACCAAAATCAGACAAAGATGTCACAAAGAAAGAAAAGTGCCGGCCAATATCACTGGTGAACATAGATGCAAAAATCCTCAACCTAATACTAGCAAACAGAATCCAACAGCACATTAAGAGGATCATACACCATGAACAACTGGGGTTCATCCCAATAATGCAAGGATTCTTCAATATACGCAAATTAATCAGTGTGATAAGCCATATTAACAAACTGAAGGAGAAAATATTGATATTTATGAACATCATATGATCATCTCAATTGATGCAGAAAAAGCTTTCGACAAAATTCAACACCCATTTATGATAAAAACTCTCCAGAAAGTAGGCATGGAGGGAACCTACCTCAATATCATAAAGGCCATATATCACAAACCCACAGCCAATATCGTTCTCAATGGTGAAAAACTGAAACCATTTCCTCTAAGATCAGGAACAAGACAAGGTTGCCCACTCTAACCACTATTATTCAACATAGTTCTGGAAGTTTTAGCCACAGCCATCAGAGAAGAAAAAGAAATAAAATGTATCCAAATCAGAAAAGAAGAAGTAAAACTGTCACTGTTTGCAGAGGACATGATACTATACATAGAGAATCCTAAAGATGCTACCACAAAACTACTAGAGCTAATCAATGAATTTGGTAAAGTAGCAGGATACAAAATTAATGCACAGAAACCTCTTGCATTCCTATACGCTAACCACAAAAAAATCTGGAGGAGAAACTAAGCAAACACTCCCATTTACCATTGCAACAAAAAGAATAAAATACCTAGGAATAAACCTACCTAAGGAGACAAAAGACCTGTATGCAGAAAAGTATAAGACACTGATGAAAGAAATTAAAGATGATACAAACAGATGGAGAGATATACCATGTTCTTGAATTGGAAGAATCAATATTGTGAAAATGACTATACTACCCAAAGCAATCTACAGATTCAATGCAATCCCTATCAAACTACCAATAGCATTTTTCACAGAACTAGAACAAAAAATTTCACAATTTGTATAGAAACACAAAATACCCCAAATAGCCAAAGCAATCATGAGAAAGAAAAACAGAGCTGGAGGAATCAGGTTCCCAGACTTCAGAATATAGTACAAAGCTACCGTAATCAAGACAGTATGGTACTGGCACAAAAACAGAAATATAGATCAACAGAACAGGACAGAAAGCCCAGAGATAAACCCACGCACATATGGTCACCTTATTTTTAATAAAGGAGGCAAGAATATACAGTGGAGAAAAGACAGCCTCTTCAATAAGTGGTGTTGGGAAAACTGAAGAGCTACATGTAAAAGAATGAAATTAGAACACTCCCTAACACCATACACAAAGATAAACTTAAAATGGATTAAAGATCTAAATGTAAGGCCAGACACTATAAAACTCTTAGAGGAAAACATATGCAGAACACTCTATGACATAAATCACAGTAAGATCCTTTTTGACCCACCTCCTAGAGAAATGGAAATAAAAACAAAAATAAACAAATGGGACCTAATGAAACTTAAAAGCTTTTGCACAGCAAAGGAAACCATAAACAAGACAAAAAGACCACCCTCAGAATGGGAGAAAATATTTTCAAATGAAGCAACTGACAAAGGATTAATCTCCAAAATTTACAAGCAGCTCATGCAGCTCAATATCCAGAAAACAAACAACCGAATCCAAAAATGTGCAGAAGACATAAATAGACATTTCTCCAAAGAAGATATACAGATTGCCAACAAACCCGTGAAAGGATGCTCAACAAACCCATTAAAGGATGCATTTCTCAATCATTAGAGAAATGTAAATGAAAACTACAATGAGGTATCACCTCACACCAGTCAGAATGGCTATCATCAAAAAATCTAGAAACAGGGGCTTCCCTGGTGGCGCAGTGGTTGAGAGTCCGCCTGCCGATGCAGGGGACACGGGTTCGTGCCCCGGCCCGGGAAGATCCCACATGCCGTGGAGCGGCTGGGCCCGTGAGCCGTGGCCGCTGGGCCTGCGCGTCCGGGGCCTGTGCTCCGCAACGGGAGAGGCCACAAAAGTGAGAGGCCCACGTACCGAAAAAAAAAAAAAATTCTAGAAACAGTAAATGCTGGAGAGTGTGTGGAGAAAAGGGAACCCTCTTGCACTGTTGGTGGGAATGTAAATTGATATAGCCACTATGGAGAGCGGTATGGAGGTTCCTTAAAAAACTAAAAATAGAACTACCATACGACCCAGTAATCCCACTACTGGGTCGTTTTCTCAGACGAGAAAACCATAATTCAGAAGAGTCATGTACCACAATGTTCATTGCAGCTCTATTTACAATAGCCAGGACATGGAAGCAACCTCAGTGTTCATCGACAGATGAATGGATAAAGAACATGTATACATATATATACAATGGAATATTACTCAGCCATAAAAAGAAACGAAATTGAGTTATTTGTAGTGAGGTGGATGGACCTAGAGTCTGTCATACAGAGTGAAATAAGTCAGAAAGAGAAAAACAAATACCATATGCTAACACATATATATGGAATCTAAAAAAAACACAAAATGTTTCTGAAGAACCTAGAGGCAGAACAGGAATAAAGACGCAGACGTAGAGAATGGACTTGAGGACACAGGGTAGAGGAAGGGTAAGCTGGGACGAAGTGAGAGTGGCATGGACTTATATATACTACCAAATGTAAAACAGCTAGCTACTGGGAAGCAGCCACATAGCACAGGGACATCAGCTTGGTGCTTTGTGACCACCTAGAGGGGTGGCATAGGGAGGGTGATAGGAAGATTTAAGAGGGAGGAGATATGGGGATATATGTATATGTATAGCTCATTTACTTTGTTATAAAGCAGAAATTAACACACCATTGTAAAGCAATTATACTCCAATAAAGATGTTAAAAAAATAAAGTGTCCAACTATGATTGTGGCTTTGACCATTTCTCCTTTTCATTCAGTTAGTTTTTGCTTTGTGTCTTTTGAAATTCTGTTTATTAGGTGTATATACACTTTTAATTATTATACCTTCTTAATGTATTAACCCATTTATCATTATTAGGATTATCATTTATCCTTAGTCTCCAGCAATCCTCCTTGTACTGATGTCTATTTTTCTGTTATTAATAGAGCCAATTTAAATTTCTTATGCATACTGTTTGCATGGTGTATTTCTATCCTTCTGTTCTCCATGTACTTGTATCTTTGTATTTAAAGTGCATCTCATATAAATAGTTCATAGTTGTTACTGCTTTTTCGTCTGGTCTGACAACCTCTGCCTTTTGATTCGTTTTGGGGTCATTTACACTTAATTGGTGATTTATTTGCTTTTATATCTATAATCATGCCATTTATTTCCTATTTTTCCTATCCATTGTTCTTCTGTTCCTCCTTTCCCACCCCACTTTGAATTAATCACATATATTTTTTGGAATTCCATTTTAATTCCTTTGTTGGTTTTCTAACTATATATATATATATATTTTTTTTTTCTTTGCGGTACATGGGCCTCTCACTGTTGTGGCCTCTCCCATTGCGGAGCACAGGCTCCGGACGCGCAGGCTCAGCGGCCATGGTTCACAGGCCTAGCCGCTCCGCAGTATGTGGGATCTTCCCGGACCGGGGCATGAACCCGTGTCCCCTGCATCGGCAGATGGACTCTCAACCAATGTGCCACCAGGGAAGCCCCTCTAGCTATATTTTTAAATTATATTTTTAGTGGTTACTCAGATGATTACAGTATGCAAATTCAACTAATCCAGTATACTTAGAAAATATATTAAAATACTTAAGGTAAAAATGTAGGAACCTTAAAAAATATTCCTCTTGCCTTGTGCCCCATTATTTTTGTTGTCATATATATTTTACATATATATTATGAACTCATCAATATAGTATAACTATTTTATTTTCAGTTATTTGTCTTTTAAGGAAATTAATAGAAAATATTTTCTTTTTACACACATATTTACAAGTTCCAGTTCTCTTCATTCCTTTTTGTAGATCCAAGTTTCCATTTGGTGTCATTCCCCTTCAGCTAAAATTTCTCATAGTGCAGGTCTGCTAGTGACAAATTCTCTTTTTCTGTTTATCTGAAAATGTCTTTATTTTGTCCTTTTATAAAATTTTTTTGGTGGTGTTGGGTTTTTGTTGTTGCACACGGGCTTTCTCTAGTTTTGGTGAGCGGGGACTACTCTTCATTGTGGTGCATGGGCTTCTCATTGTGGTGGCTTCTCTTGTTGCGGAGCATGGGCTCTAGGTGCATGGGCTTCAGTAGTTGCAGCACGCGGGCTCAGCAGTTGCAGCATGCAGGCTCAGTAGTTGTGGCTTGCAGGCTCTAGAGCACAGGCTCAGTTGCTGTGGCACATGAGCTTAGTTGCTCCACAGCATGTAGGATATTCCCGGACCAGGGATCGAACACTTGTGCCCTGCATTAGCAGGTGGATTCTTAACGACTGTGCCACCAGGGAACTCCTTGTCCTTAATTTTGAAGGACAACTTTCCCATATACAGAATCCTTGGCTAAAGGTTTCTTTTTTCCTTTATTTGGATATAAGGGAAATGTCAGTCCAATGTCTTTTAGCCTCCAGTTTCTGATAAGAAGTCCGTTGTGTTTTGGTTTTCTTTTTTGGCCACACTGCGTAGCTTGCGGGATCTTAGTTCCTCGACCAGAGAATAAACCTGTGCCCTTGGAAGTGAAACTGCAGAGTCCTAGCCACTGGACCACCAGGGGATTCCCAAGAAGTCTGTTGTTAATTGCATTGTGTGTCCTATATGTAACACATTTTTTTCTGGACAGTCAAGGAGTGGTTTTCTTTGTGTTCATCTTGCCTTGAGTCTGCTGTGCTTCGAGGATCTGTAACTTATTTTTTTTCCCACCAAATTTGAGAAAATTTCTGCCATTATTTCTTCAAAAAATTTTTTATTACCCCCACCCCTCCTTTTAAGACTCTAATTACCCATATTTTGAATTATTTTATATTTCCCTACAGATCTCTGAGGCTCTGTTCAATTATTTCCATCTTTTCCCCCACTCTGTTCTTAAAATTGGGTGATTTCATTTAATCTAATAATTGTTTATTTATCCTCTCATCTCATTGTCCTCTGATAGTCCTCCTAACTCCTAATTAAGTAATTTGCTTTTCCATCACATATTACTCTAAGTTTTCACAGACAACAAATTATCTAATTTTAATAATTATGTCACCAGACAGAAATACAGATGACTAAGGCTCTCCAATAGTTTGTATCTGCAGAATGAAATATAGCAACAAGCCCATAAAGCCCTTGTCCACTCCATTAACCCTATTTTCCAAAACTAGATGCCTCACAACAACCCTGTGAGGTGAATATTATTCACATTTTATAGCTAAAAAAACTAAAACTCAGAAAGCAGAATACTTTTCTTTTGGGTTTCTGGACTTGTTTAAATCAGAAGTCTCAAATTCACCTACACATGCCAAGGTGTTGGTCCAAGGCTTATTTCCTGATTATGGTACTGAAAATGGTATTTGCTCTTCACTGCCGGTTCAGCTCATGGTTTTGGTTTTATTTTTCTCCTTGGAGAGTTCTGTTAATTCCTGCCAGCCCAGCAAGCAGGAAAAATTAGTTTCATTCAGGATCTAGTTGTTGTTGTTTTAGCAGAGAACCCTTTCAAGTCAGTCATACTGCTGAAGGCAGAAGTTCCTGGGTTCAGGCCTCTTTACAAGATCCCAGTATTAGTTGCTTATCTTTCCCACTAGGACTGAGTATAATGCCATAGTGACTGGCACAGCATCTGACAAATGGCAAAGTGCTCAAGTAACATCAACTGAATAAAAAAATAATAATTTTGAGGGGGAAAGCTGATCTTCCATACCTCACATATAGAACTTCCACTTAAGAAGACTGAAAATAACAGAGATACTTCAGGTTTCTCTCCACCTATCACTCTTTTCCACAAGGAAAAAGGAATGGCATCATTATTTGGTGAATCTAGAACCAAGGGCTGAACCAGGAGCCCCCCTTCTTTGTTTTAAGCCCTCTACCCTAAAGATACTATCTGCTTTTTGCTTGGGTAAGTTTACCTTGAAGTTTGTTAGGTAGGAAGGGGTCAATGGGGTTTTAAGTTTAATTTATAGTTTTAGAAAGCCAAAAGGGGGCTATAGATCCAGGAAGCTTACTCTAACTAGGCACTATTAGTAACATAGAATGTATTAGATCCATCTCCATCTATCTGACTTGTATATCCTTTTTCTGTCTCTATGGATTTGCCCATTCTGGACATTTCATATAAATGGAATAATAAATATGTGGCCTTTAATGCCTGGTTTCCTTAACTTAGCATTATGTTTTCAAGATTCCTCCATGTTTTTTAAAAAAAATATTTATTATTTATTTATTTTTGGCTGTGTCGGGTCTTAATTGCAGTATGGAGGATCTTTCATTGCAGTGTGAGGGCTTCTCTCTAGGTGCAGTGCGTGGGCTCCAGAGCATGCAGGCTCAGGAGTTAAGGTTCATGGGCTCCAGAGCACGTGGGCTCCGTAGTTGCAGCACATGAGCTCTCTAGTTGTGGTGTGTGGGCTCAGTAGTTGTGGCTCACAGGCTTACTTGCCCCGTGGCATGTGGGATCTTAGTTCCCTGACCAGGGACTGAATCCATGTACCCTGCACTGGAAGGTGTTTTTTTTTTTTAATTTTTAAATTTTATTTATTTTTTTATACAGCAAGTTCTTATTAGTTATCCATTTTATACATATTAGTCTATACATGTCAATCCCAATCTCTCAATTCATCACACCACCACACCCAGCCCCTGCCGCTTTCCCTCCTTGCTGTCCATACGTTTGTTCTCTACATCTGTGTCTCAATTTCTGTCCTGCAAACCAGTTCATCTGTACCATTTTTCTAAGTTCCACATATATGCGTTAATATACAATATTGGTTTTTCTCTTTCTGACTCACTTCATGCTGTATGACAGTCTCTAGATTCATCCACATCTCTAAAAATGACCTAATTTCGTTCCTTTTTATGGCTGAGTAATATTCCATTGTATATATATACCACATCTTCTTTATCCATTTGTCTGCCGATGGGCATTTAGGTTGCTTCCATGACCTGGCTATTGTAAATAGTGCTGAACTGAACATTGGTGTGCACGTGTCTTTTTGAATTACAGTTTTCTCTGGGTATATGCCCAGTAGTGGGATTGCTGGGTCATATGGAAATTCTATTTTTAATTTTTTTAAGGAAACTCCATACTGTTCTCCATAGTGGCTGTATCAATTTACACTCCCACCAACAGTGCAAGAGGGTTCCCTTTCCTACACACCCTCTCCAGTATTTATTGTTTGTAGATTTTCTGATGATGCCCACTCTAACTGGTGTGAGGTGATACCTCATTGTAGTTTTGATTTGCATTTCTCTAATAATTAGTGATGTTGAGCAGCTTTTCATGTGTTTCTTGGCCATCTGTATGTCTTATTTGGAGAAATGTCTATTTAGGTGTTCTGCCCATTTTTGGATTGGGTCGTTTGTTTTTTTAATATTGAGCTGCATGAGCTGTTTATACATTTTGGAGATTAATCTTTGTCTGGTTTTGGTATCAGGGTGATGGTGGCCTCATAGAATGGGTTTGGGAGTGTTCCTTCCTCTGCAATTTTTTGGAAGAGTTTGAGAAGGATGGGTGTTAGCTCTTTGCTAAATGTTTGATAGAATTCACCTGTGAAGCCATCTGGTCCTGGACTTTTGTTTGTTGGAAAATTTTTAATCACAGTTTCAATTTCATTGCTTGTGATTGGTCTGTTCATATTTTCTATTCTTTTCTGGTTCAGTATTGGAAGGTTATACCTTTCTAAGAATTTGTCCATTTTTTCCAGGTTGTCCATTTTATTGGCATAGAGTTGCTTGTACTGGTCTCATAGGATGCTTTGTATTTCTGTGGTGTCTGTTGTAACTTCTCCTTTTTCATGTCTAATTTTATTGATTTGAGTCCTCTCCCTCTTTTTCTTGATGAGTCTGGCTAATGGTTTATCAATTTTGTTTATCTTCTCAAAGAACCAGCTTTTAGTTTTACTGATCTTTGCTATTGTTTTGTTTCTATTTCATTTATTTCTGCTCTGATCTTTATTTCTTTCCTTCTGCTAAGTTTGGGTTTTGTTTGTTCTTCTTTCTCTAGTTCCTTTAGGTGTAAGGTTAGATTGTTTATTTGAGATTTTTCTTGTTTCTTGAGGTAGGCTTGTATTGCTATAAACTTCCCTCTTAGAACTGCTTTTGCTGCATCCCATAGGTTTTGGATTGTCCTGTTTTCATTGTCATGTTTTGATTTCCTCTTTGATTTCTTCAGTGATCTCTTGGTTATTTAGTAACGTATTGTTTAGCCTCCACGTGTTTGTGTTTTTTACGTTTTTTCTCTGTAATTGATTTCTAATCTGATAGCATTGTGGTCAGAAAAGATGCTTAATATATTAGCTTTCAATTTTCTTAAATTTACTGAGGCTTGATTTGTGACCCAAGATGTGATCTATCCTGGAGAATCTTCCATGTGCACTTGAGAAGAAAGTGTAATCTGCTGTTTTTGGATGGAATGTCCTATAAATATCAATTAAAGCTATCTGGTCTATTGTGTCATTTAAATCTTCTGTTTCCTTATTAATTTTCTGTTTGGATGATCTGTCCATTGGTGTAAGTGAGGTGTTAAAGTTCCCCACTATTATTCTGTTACTGTCAATTTCCTTTTATAGGTGGTAGCAGTTGCCTTATGTATTGACGTGCTCCTATTTTGGGTACATATACATTTATTATTGTTATATCTTCTTCTTGGACTGATCCCTTGATCATTATGTAGTGTTCTTCCTTGTCTCTTGTAACATTCTTTATTTTAACGTCTATTTTATCTGATATGAGTATTGCTACTCCAGCTTTCTTTTGATTTCCATTTGCATGGAATATCTTTTTCCATCCCCTCACTTTCAGTCTGTATGTGTCCCTAGGTCTGAAGTGAGTCTCTTGTAGACAGTATATATATGGGTCTCGTTTTTGTATCCATTCAGCGATCCTGTGTCTTTTGGTTGGAGCATTTAATCCACTCACGTTTAAGGTAATTATCGATATGTATGTTCCTATTACCATTTTCTTAATTGTTTTGGGTTTGTTTTTGTAGGTCCTCTTCTTCTCTTGTGTTTCCCACTTAGAGAAGTTCCTTTAGCATTCGTTGTAGAGCTGGTTTGGTGGTGCTGAATTCTCTTAGCATTTGCTTGTCTGTTAAGCTTTTGATTTCTCCATCAAATCTGAATGAGATCCTTGCTGGGCAATCTTGGTTGTACGTTCTTCCCTTTCATCACTTTAAGTATATCATGCCACTCCCTTCTGGCTTGTAGAGTTTCTGCTGACAAATCAGCTCTTAACCTTATGGGAGTTCCCTTGTATGTTATTTGTAATTTTTCCATTGCTGCTTTCAGTAATCTTTCTTTGTCTTTAATTTTTGCCAATTTGATTACTATGTGTCTCGGCGTGTTTCTCCTTGGGTTTATCCTGTATGGGACTTTCTGGCTTCCTGGACTTGGGTGGCTATTTCCTTTCCCATTCTCCGGTCCTTTCTCTCTCTCTCTCCTTCTGGCACCCCTATAATGTCAATGTTGTTGCGTTTAATGCTGTTCCAGAGGTCTTTTAGGCTGTCTTCATTTCTTTTCATTCTTTTTTCTTTCTTCTGTTCCACAGTAGTGAATTCCACCATTCTCTCTTCCAGGTCACTTATCCGTTCTTCTGCTTCAGTTATCCTGCTATTGAGTCCTTCTAGTATATTTTTCATTTCAGTAACTGTATCGTTCCTCTCTGTTTGTTTGTCCTTTAATTCTTCTAGGTCTTTGTTAAACATTTCTTGCATCTTCTCGATCTTTGCCTCCATTCTTTTTCCGAGGTCCTGGATCATCTGCACTATCATTATTCTGAATTTCTTTTCTGGAAGGTTGCCTATCTCCACTTCATTTAGTTGTTTTTCTGGGGTTTTATCTTTTTCCTTCATCTGGTACATAGCCCTCTGCCTTTTCACCTTGTCTATCTTGTGAATGTGGTTTTTGTTCCATAGGCTGCAGGATTGTAGTTCTTCTTGCTTCTGCTGTCTGCTCTCTGTTGGATCAGAAGGTGGATTCTTAACTACTGGACCACCAGGGAAGTGTCCCCAACATTCATCCATGTTGTTATTGGTATTTCATTCCTTTTTGTGGATCTGTTGTATGGCAATAGCACTATTCTTTATTCATTCACCAGCTGATAGACATTTGGGGTGTTTCCACTTACTGGTTATTATGAATAATAGTATGAACATCTGTAGACAAGTTTTTGTGTGTTTTGTGTTTTGTTTTCAGTTTTATTGGGTATATGCCTGGAAATGCAAATGCTGGGTCATCAGGTAAGTTCATGTTTGACTTTATAAGAAACTGTCAATGTTTTCTAGAGTGGCCATATTATTTTACATTACTACCAGCAATGCACAAGTGTTTCAGTTTCTCTGCATCCTTGCCAGCATTTGGAATTGACACCATCTTATTTTGGCCATTCTGATAGGAGTGTAATGATAGCTCATTATGATTTTAATTGTATTTTCTTAATGGCAAATGATGTTGAACTTTTCATGAAAATACTTGCTGCGCATATATCGTCTGTCCATATTCTAATTGGAATGTTTGTTTTCTTAGTATTAAGGTTAAAGTATACTATATGTACCTAGATAAGTCTTTTTGTGATATATGTTATTTGTAAATCTTTTCTCCTGGTGTATAGTTTGCCTTTTCATTTTAACAGCGTCTTTCACAGAGCAAAGTTTTAATCAATTAATTGATTTTTAATCAATTAATTGATTTTTTACATTTTATTTTAGAGTATAATTGATTTACAATGTTGTGTTAGTTTCTGGTGTACAGCAAACTGATTCAGTTATACATATACATATATCCATTCTTTATCAGATTCTTTTCCCATAAAGATTCTTACAGAATAGTGAGTAGAGTTCCTTGTAGTATGCAGTCGTTTTAATCTATTTTTCGTAATTAATTAATTTTTGGCTGAGTTGGGTCTTTGTTGCTGCGTGTGGGCTTTCTCTAATTGTGGCGAGTGGGGGCTACTGTTCATTGCGGTGTGCAGGATTCTCATTATTTCAGTGGCTTCTCTCGTGGAGCATGGGCTCTAGGCATGTGGGCTTCAGTAGTTGTAGCTCGCAGGCTCTAGAGTGCAGGCTCAGTAGTTGTGGTACATGGGCTTAGTTGCTCTGTGGCGTGTGGGATCTTCCTGAACCAGGGCTCGAATCTGTGTCCCTTGCATTGGCAGGCAGATTTTTAACCACTGTGCCCCCAGGGAAGCACTGATTATCTACTTTATATATAGTAGCGTGTATATGTTAATCTCAAACTCCTAATTTTTCCCTCTCCGTCACCTTTCCCCTTCGATAACCGTAAGTTTATTTTAGAAGTCTGTGAGTCTGTTTCTGTTTTGTAAGTTCACGTGTATCATTTTTTAGATTCCACAAATAACTGATATTATATGATATGTCTTTCTTTGTCTGACTTATTACTTCACTTAGTATGATAATCTCTAGGTCCATCCATGTTGCTGCAAATGGCATTATTTCATTCTTTTTGCGGTACACGGGCCTCTCACTGCCGTAGCCTCTTCTGTTGCGGAGCACAGGCTCAGGACGCGCAGGCTCAGCAGCCATGGCTCACGGCCCGAGCTGCTCCGCGGCATGTGGGATCTTCCCGGACTGGGGCACAAACCCGTGTCCCCTGCATCAGCAGGTGGACTCTCAACCACTGCGCCACCAGGGAAGCCCCTATTTCATTCTTTTTAATGGCTGAGTAATATTCCATTGTATATATGTACCACATCTCCTTTATCCATTCCTCTGTCAGTGGACATTTAGGTTGCTTCCATGTCTTGGCTATTGTAAATAGTGGTGCAATGAACACTGGGGTGCATGTATCTTTTTGAAGTATAGTTTTCTCCAGATATATGCCCAGGAGTGGGATTGCTGGAACATATGGTAACTCTATATTTAGTTTTTTAAGGAACGTCCATACTGTTCTCCATAATGGTTATACCAATTTACATTCCCACCAACAGGGTAGGAAGGTTCCATTTTCTCCACACCCTCTCCATTATTTATTATTTATAATTTATTTATCATTATTATTATTATTTTTATCATTATTTATCATTATTTATTTATTATTTATCATTTATCATTATTTATTATTTATCATTATTACTTAAATTTATTTATATATCTTTGGCTGCACTGAGTCTTTGTTGCTGCATGTGGGCTTTCTTTAGTTGCGGCAAGCGGGGGCTACTCTTTGTTGCGGTGCACGGGCTTCTCATTGTGGTGGCTTCTTTTGTTGTGGAGCACAGGCTGTAGGAGCACGGGCCTCAGTAGGTGTGGCACACAGGCTCAGTAGTTGTGGCTTTTGGGCTCTAGAGTGCAGGCTCAGTAGTTGTGGCACATGGGCTTGGTTGCTCCACGGCATGTGGCATCTTCCTCAACCAGGGCTCGAACCCGTGTCCCCTGAATTGGCAGGCGGATCCTTAACCACTGCATTAAGTCCCTGCAGAATTTATTGTTTGTAGACTTTTTGATGATGGCCATTCTGACCGGTGTGAGGTGATACCTCATTGTAGTTTTGATTTGCATTTCTATAATAATTAGTGATGCTGAGCATGTTTTCATGTGCTTTTTGGTCATTTGTATGGCTTCTTTGGAGAAATGTCTATTTAGAGCTTCTGCCAATTTTCTGATTGGGTTGTTTGTGTTTTTCATATTGAGCTGCATGAGTGGTTTGTATATTTTGGAGATTAATCCCTTGTTGGTCACTTCGCTTCCAAATATTTCTCCCATTCTGTGGGTTGTCTTTTTGTTTTGTTTATGGTTTCCATTCTGCAAAAGCTTTTAAGTTTAATTAGGGTCCATTTGTTTTTGTTTTCATCTTTGCTACTCTAGGATGTGGATCCAAAAAGATATTGCTGTGATTTATGTCAAAGAGTGTTTTGCCTATGTCTTCCTCTAAGAGTTTTATAGTATCTGGTCTTATATTTAGGTCTTTAATCCATTTTGAGTTTATTTTTGTGTATGGTGTTAGAGAGTGTTCTAATTTCTTTACATGTAGCTGTCCAGTTTTCCCAGCACCACTTATTGAAGAGACTGTCTTTTCTCTATTCCTTGCCTCCTTTGTCATAGATTAGTTGACCATAGGTGTGTGGGTTTATCTCTGGGTTTTCTATCCTGTTCCATTGGTCTATATTTCTGGTTTTGTGCCATACCATATTGTCTTGATTACTGTAGCTTTGTAGTATAGTCTGAAGTCAGGGAGTCTGATTGCTCCAGCTCCGCTTTTTTCCCTCAAGACTGCTTTGGCTATTCGGGGTCTTTAGTGTCTCCATACAAATTTTAAGATTTTTTGTTCTAGTTCTGTAAAAACTGCCATTGGTAATTTGATAGGGATTGCACTGAATCTGTAGATTGCTTTGGGTGGTATAATCATTTTCACAACGTTGATTCCTACAATCCAAGAACATGGTATATCTCTCCATCTGTTTGTATCATCTTTAATTTCTTTCATCAGTGTCTTATACTTTTCTGCATACAGGTCTTTTGTCTCCTTAGGTAGGTTTATTCCTAGGTATTTTATTCTTTTTGTTGCAATGGTAAATAGGAGTGTTTCCTTAATTTTTCTTTCAGATTTTTTGTGGTTAGCATATAGGAATGCAAGAGAGTTCTGTGCATTAATTTTGTAACCTGCTACTTTACCAAATTCATTGATTAGCTCTAGTAGTTTTGTGGTAGCATCTTTAGGATTCTCTATGTATAGTTTCATGTCCTCTGCAAACAGTGACAGTTTTACTTCTTTTCTGATTTGGATACATTTTATTTCTTTTTCTTCTCTGATCACGGTGGCTAAAACTTCCAGAACTACGTTGAATAACAGTGGTTAGAGTGGGCAACCTTGTCTTGTTCCTGATCTTAGAGGAAATGGTTTCAGTTTTTCACCATTGAGAACGATATTGGCTGTGGGTTTGTGATATATGGCCTTTATGATATTGAGGTAGGTTCCCTCTATGCCTACTTTCTGAAGAGTTTTATCATAAATGGGTGTTGAATTTTGTCAAAAGCTTTTTCTGCATCAATTGAGATGATCATATGGTTTTTCTCCTTCAATATGTTAATATGGTTTATCACATTGATTTGCATATACTGAAGAATCCTTGCATTCCTGGGATAAACCTCAGTTGATTGTGGTGTATGATCCTTTTAATGTGTTGTTGGATTCTGTTTGCTAGTATTTTGGTGAGGATTTCTGCATCTATGTTCATCAGTGATATTGGCCTGTAATTTTCTTTTTTGTGGTATCTTTGTCTGGTTTGGTATCAAGGTGATGGTGGCCTCATAGAATGAGTTTGGGAGTGTTCCTTCCTCTGCAATTTTTTGGAATACTTTCAGAAGAATAGGTGTTAACTCCTCACTAAATGTTTGACAAAATTTGCCTGTGAAGCCATCTGGCCCTGGAGTTTTGTTTGTTGGAAGTTTTAAAATCACCGTTTCAATTTCAGTACTTGTGATTGGTCTCTTCATATTTTCATTTCTTTCTGGTTCAGTCTTGGAAGATTGTACCTTTCTAAGAATTTATCCATTTCTTCTAGGTTGTCCATTTTATTGGCATACAGTTGTTTGCATCAGTCTCTATGATCCTTTGCATTTCTGTGGTGTCAGCTGTAACTTTTCCTTTTTCATCTCTACTTTTACTGATTTGAGCCCTCTCCCTTTTTTTCTTGAGTCTGGCTAAAGGTTTATCAATTTTGTTTATTTTTTCAAAGAACCAGCTTTTAGTTTCATTGATCTTTTCTACTGTTTTCTTCATCTCTCATTTATTTCTACTCTGATCTTTATCATTTCTTTCCTTTTGCTAACTTTGGGTTTTGTTTGTTCTCCTTTCTCTAGTTGCTTTAGGTGTAAGGTTAGGTTGTTTATTTTAGATTTTTCTTGTTTCCTGAGGTAAGCTTGTATTGCTATAAACTTCCCTCTTAGAACTGATTTCCTGCATCCCATAGGTTTTGGATCATTGTGTTTTCGCTTACGTCTCTAGGTATTTTTTGATTTCTTCAGTGATCCATTGGTTGCTTAGTAACATGTTGTTTAGTTTTTTACAGTTTTGTGTTTGTGTTTTTTACAGTTTTTTTTTTCTTGTAGTTGATTTCTAATCTCACGGCGTTGTGGTCAGAGAAGATGCTCGATGTGATTTCACGTTTCTTAGATTTACCAAGGCATGCTTTGTGGCCCAGCATGTGATCTATCTTGGAGAATGTTTCATGTGCACTTGAGGAGAATGTGTATTTTGCTGTTTTCAGATGGAATGTTCTATAAATATGAATTAAGTACATCTGGTCTAACGTGTCATTTAAGGCCTGTGCTTACTTATTGATTTTCCATCTGGATGATCTGTCCATTGATGTCTCCGTTTCTCAGGCTGCAGGATTGTAGTTCTTCTTGCTTCTGGTGTCTGCCCCCTGGTGGGTGGAGTTGGGTCTTGTCCCACTGGTGGGAAGGGCCATGTGAAGGGGTGTGTTTATAGGTGGTTGTGGGCTCAGGAAGACTTTAGGCAGCCTGTCTGCTGATGCGTGGGGCTGTGTTTCCACCCTGTTGGTAGTTAGGCCTGAGGTCTCCCAGCAATGGAGCCTGCAGGCTGATGGGTCAGGCCAGGTCTTGGTTCCAGAATGGTTACCTCTGGAGAGCTCACACTAATGAATATCCCTGGGGTCTCTACCACCAGTGTCCTTGCCCCTGCAGTGAGCCACAGCTGACTCTTACTTTCCCAGGAGACCCTACAAGGCCCACAGGTAGCTCTGGCCCAGGGTCCTATGGTGTCACTGCTTTGCCCTGGGTCCCAGTGCACGTGAAACCTTGTGTGTGCCCTCCAAGAGTGGAGTCTCTGTTTCCCCTGGTCCTGTGGAGCTCCTGCACTCAAGCCCTGCTGGCCTTCAAAGCCAAATGTTCTGGGGGCCTTTCCTCCCAATGACAGACCCCCAGGCTGGGGAGTCTGACATGGGGCTCAGAACTCTCACTCCTGTGGGAGAACCTCTGTGATATAATTATTTTCCACTTTTTGGTTCACCCACCTGGTAGGATATGATTGCATTGTGAAAGCACCCCTCCTACTGTCTCACTGTGGCTTCTTCTTTGTCTTTGGATGTAGAATATCTTTTTTGGCAGGTTCCAGTCTTTTTTGTTGATGGTTATTCAGCAGTTTGTTGTGATTTTGGTGTTTTCGTGAGAGGAGGTGAGCTCAAGTCCTTCTATTCTGCCATCTTGTCTCTATTCCAGGGAGTTTTTATATTAACAAGTTTTGAGATCTTCAGATCTATTTCAAGAAAGTGGATTAGAAATAGAGTAAAAAAATAAAGATAAATAAAGTAGAAATGGTAACCTGGATGGACAAAATGGAAGTCAAAGTCATTGATTCCTTCAATCACTCTTTGAGGACAATTGTGCACTAATCATTATTCTAAATGCTTATAGTTGAAAAGAGATACAATCCATTACAACAAAGAAGTTACAGTTTACTGCTGGTAGGGTCATGAGAAAGCAAATATTTGGCCCTTCTTCTTTTCCTTGTCCTTAGTCTAGTTTCACTTGCTCATAGAGTGATGCATATAGAGGCCTTGTACCCAGCCCTTGAGACCAGAGTTCCTCCAAATTTTTTATTTTGATGAAGTCCAATTTATCTTTTTTTTTTTTTTTGGATTGTGCCTTTGGTGTCATATCTACGGACTCTATCTAACCTCAGGTCTCAGCAATTTTCACTTATGTTTTCTTCTATAAGCTTTACAGCTTTACATTTTAAATCTATGATCCATTTTGAGATAATTTTGGTATAAGGTATGATATTTATATCAAGGTTCTTTTCCTTTTTTTTTTTTTTTTGCTTTTGAATGTCAATTGTTCCAGCATCATTTGTCGAAAATACTATCCTTCCTCCATTAAATTGCTTCTCCATCTTCATAAAAAAATCAGTTTGCTGTACTTGTGTGGGTCTATCTCAGGACTCTATTCTATTCCATTGATCTATGTGTCAATACCACACTCTTGTGATAACTGTAGCTAAATTGTAAGTATTAAAATCTGATAGTTTGATTCCTCCAATTATAGTCTTCTTTTTCAAAATTGTTCTGGCTAATTTACTTCCTTTGCCTTTCCACATAAATTTTAGGACAAGCTTATCTATGTTTATAAAGAACCATATTGAGATTTTGGTAGGAATTAAGTTAAATCTATACATCAATTTGAGAGAAATGACATCTTTAGTATGATGAGTCTTCCAGTCCATGAACACAGTATATATTTTCACTCATTCAGGTCTTCTTTCTTTCAGAAGCAGTTTGTAGTTTTCAGTATATGGATCCTATATATATTTTGTTAAATTTATATCTAAGTATCTCACTTTTGTGGATGTGATTGTAAATGATAGTGTTTTCAATTTAGGTTTCTAAATGTTTACTGCTAGCATATAGAAATATGATTAATTTGTGTTGACCTTGTATACAGTGACCTTGCTAACTTATAACCTCACTTATTTGTCCTAGGAGGGTTTCTCTTCCTTCCTTCCTCCCCTCCTCTTATGTTCTTTCTTGTAGATTCCTTAGGATTTTCCATGTAGACAATCATATTATCTGGAAAAAGTTACACTTTTATTTCTTCCTTTACAATCCGTGTGCCTTTTATTTCCTTTTCTTGCCTTATTGTGCCAGCTAAGACTTCCAGTACCATACTGAATAGGGGTGTAAAGAGCAGACATCTTTGCCTTATTCCAGAAAGCATTCAGTCTTTCATCATTAAGTATGATGTTAGTTCTAGTGTTTTGTTTTGGTTTCTGTAGATGCTCTTTATTGGGCTGGGGGAAATTCCCTTCTGTTCCTAGTGTGCTGAGAGTTTGTATGATGAATAGGCATTGAATTTTGTCAAATGTGTTTTCTGCATCAACTGATATGATCATGTGGCTTTTCTTCTTAAGACTGTTAATAGATTACATTAATTGGTTTTAAAATACTGAGCCAGCCTGGAATTCCCAGAATAAATCCCACTTAGTTGTGGTATATTATTCTTTTCATACATTGCTGGGTTTGATTTGCTAACATCTTGCTGAGGATTTTTATATCTATATTCACGAGGAATATTGGTCTATAGTTTTCTTTCTTTTTCTTTTTTTGTACTGTCTTTGGTTTTGATATCAAGGTAATGCTCACCTTATAAAATGAGGGGCATAGTGTTGGGTTTTCTTCTGTTTTCTGAAAGTTGTGTAGAATTGGTGCTATTTCCTCTGTAAATGTTTGGTAGAATTTGCTAGTGACAATTTTGGGTCAGGAGATTTCTTTTCGGAAAATTTTAAATTACTAATTCAATTTCCACAACAGTTATGGGACTATTCAATTATCTATTTAGCCTTGGGCGAGTTTGTGATTTTGGAGGGGAATACATCCATGTTAACTAAAGTTTCAAATTTATATGACTACAGTTGTTTGGAGTAGTATCTTATTATCCTTTTAATATCTGTGGGGTCTGTAGGGATATTCCTTTTTTCATTCCTGATACTGGTAGTTTGTTTCATCTCCCATTTTTAATTTATCATTCTTGCTAGAGGTTTATCAAAGTTACTGATCTTTTCAAAAGAAATCTTTTAGTTTGATTTTCTCTATTGTCTTTGTTATTGATGTCATTGACTTCCACTCTAATATTTATTATTTCCTTCCTTCTGTTTGTTTGGATTTATTTTGTATGTATTTCTTTGTTTAGTTTCTTGAGGTATGAGCTTACATGACTGATTTGAGGCCTTTCTTATATATAAGCACTAAGTGCAATATATTTCCCTCTAAGCACTGCTTTAGCTGTGTCCCAAAGATTTTGATATGTTGTATTTTCATTTTAAATCAGTATACTACATTAAAAAATTTCCCTTAAGATTTCTTCTTTGGATGTGGCACATATATACAATGGAATATTACTCAGCCATAAAAGGAAACGAAATTGAGCTATTTGTAATGAGGTGGATAGACCTAGAGTCTGTCATACAGAGTGAAGTAAGTCAGAAAGAGAGAGACAAATACCGTATGCTAACACATATATATGGAATTAAGGGAAAAATGTCATGAAGAGCCTAGGGGTAAGACAGGAATAAAGACACAGACCTACTGGAGAATGGATTTGAGGATATGGGGAGGGGGAAGGGAGAGCTGTGACAAAGCGAGAGAGAGGCATGGACATATATACACTACCAAACGTAAGGTAGACAGCTAGTGGGAAGCAGCTGCATAGCACAGGGATATCAGCTCGGTGCTTTGTGACCACCTGGAGGGGTGGGATAGGGAGGGTGGGAGGGAGGGAGACGCAAGAGGAAAGAGATATGGGAACATATGTATATGTATAACTGATTCACTTTGTTATAAAGCAGAAACTAACATACCATTGTAAAGCAATTATACCCCAATAAAGATGTTTAAAAAACATCTTTGACCTATATATTATTTAGACATGTGTTAATTTCCAAGTGTTTGGATATTTTCCTGTTATATTTGTGTTACTGATTTCTAGTTTGATTCCATTATGGTCAGAGGGCATACTTTTTATGATTTCAATTTTTAAAACATCTATAAGGTTTGTTTAATGACTCAAGATGTGGTCTATCTTGGTGAATGTCCCATGTGTGATAGAACAGATGTTACTGGGTGGAGTGCCAACCATCTTTTTAAAGTTTTAATCCAGGTCTTGGCCTAATGATATACTAACTAAGAATAAGGAGAAGAGTGGCTCTGCTCTCTCATGCTAAGAAAGAAACTTTTTAGTTTTCAAATAAGTAGGACCAAACTTTGGAACCTTGGGAAATTTAAAAGTTGCATTAGACCATCAGAGTCCAAAGGATTATAGAGCAGAAGACCCTACTTTTACACACCAGAGTTCGTGAAATCTCACACAACTCAAGATCAACTCATCCCCAAGATAGTAAGTACAGTATAGGCGCATCTTACTTGGGGATTTGGTTCCAAAGTAGGCCAGTAAAACAAGAATAGTGCCTATTCAATATTTCTCTTGAAGAGAAGCCAGCATAAAGGCATTACCACTGGCTAACACTGGGTCAATTTGAACAACAAATAAATAGTACTTAAACAAATGATGCTGCAGCAATTGGACATCCATAGGCAAAAATATGAACCTCAACCTAAATCTCAGACCTTACATCAAAATTAACTCAAAATAGATTATAGACTTAAATATAAAATGTAAAACTATAAAACTTTTAGAAAAAAATAAGAGAAAATCTTTGGGTTCTAGGGCCAGGCAAAGAGTTTTTAGACAGCACCAAAAACACTACTTATAAAAGAAAAAAGTGAGTAAATAAGATCTAATCAAAATTTAAAACTTTTGCTCTGTGAAAGCCTGTGTGAAGAGGATGAAAAGACATGTTATAGACTGGGAGAAAAGATCTGCTAATCACAGACCCAACAAAGAAATAGTAACTAGACTATATAAAGAACTCTCACAACTCAACAGTAAAAAAAAAAAAAAAAAAAAAAAAAAAAAATTCAAGTAGAAAATGGGTTAGATATGAACAGACATTTCACTGAAGAAGATAGACAGATGGCAAATAAGCACATGGAAAGATATTCAACATCATTAGCCATTAGGGAAATTCAAATTAAAATCTCAATGAGATATCACTATATAACAGAATGACTAAAATAAAAATAGTGAAAACACCAAATCTGGGTGAGGATGCAGAGAAACTGGATCACTCATACAATGTCAGTGGAACTGTGTGACTGTTTTTTAAAAAATGAAACAAACAACTACCATAGTACCAGCAATCACAGTCCTGGACGTTTATACTAAAAAAATGAAAAATTCTTCATATAAAAACATGTACATGCATGTTCATAGCAGCTTTATTTGTAACAGCTAAAAACTGCAGTTATCCCCAGTATCCTTCAAGAGATGCCTGGTTACACAGACTGGCACATACATACAGTGGAATACTATTCTACAAAAAGGAATGAACTATTGATACACATAATAACTTGGATGAATCTTCCAAGAATCATGATGAGTGAAAAAGCTAATCCCCAATAGTTACACACTACATTATTCTATTTGAATAACATTTTGAAAGGATAAATTTTAAATGAATGTCAGATTAGTGGTTGCCAGGGTTTAGGGATGTGAGTGGGGTGATCGTGGTGGTGGGGGGAAGGTGAATGGGGTTATAGAAGGGCAATATGAGGGATCCTTGTGGTATTGGATTGGTTTAATATCTTGATTGTGGTAGTAAATACAAGAACCTACAAAGGTTATATATCTATAGAACTTAATACACACAAACACACAAATGAATAAAAGTAAAACTGGGGAAATCTCAATAATATAAGCAAATTGTATCAATATCCAGGATGTGATATTACACTATAATTTTGCAAACTGCTACCACTGAAGAAAACTAGGCAAAGTGTACAAGGGATCTCCCTGTATTATTTCTTACAACTGTTTGTGAATCTATAATTATCTCAATAAAAACAAATAAAGAGTAGTAGAAATTATTTAACCAACTGAATAAAATAGAAATCCATTAATTCATACTAATGATAGGTAGACAGGGTGATGTGAAAGAGAAGGAAATATTCTTCTTTATAGTAGAATGCCAACTAATATAATTAGGAAATATAATGCAATCAGGAAATATAATCACTATTTTACAACCATCATGGTAAGAATTGATTTAGGCAAGAAACATCAATGTATGCTAAAACTAAAGTATAGCAATTTCACGAGGATTAGAACACTTAATAGTCTCAGAGTGTCTCCCTACAAATTTCTTACTAATCAAGAGAAAGATAGCACCTTTAAAGTAGAGAAACCTGGCTGATTCTACGTCAATGAAGTGACCAATGTTAACATCACCAATAATGAAACAAACTACCTAATGTTCCTCCTGATGAGATGCACTGAGAATATTACTTCTGTTTATCAAAACACCAGAAAGTTGTAAGAAAAGTCACAAATTAGAAGGTTGTTGGCAGTGACTGGTTTGGGAATACCATATAAAGATGAAAATGGCTAATTAAAGCCACATGCAACAACACTGCTTAATTGTATAAACATAAGATTGAGGAAAAAACAAAGGCAAAAGAGAATAACATGCAATATGATTCTGTGATATTGGGATCTAATAAGAAATATATATTTGGTTTTTGTCTCTGGTTCCTGATACAGAGCTCCTAAAACCCTTGTAGTTTCCTTAGTGATAGAAGAGAAGCATCTTCGTTATTAATAAGCCCCTTTCAACCATATCTGTTAATGACATGACTGATGGCTGAAAGCCCCTAGGTATTTCAGGATTGGGGCTAGTTGCTAGAGGAACCAACCATGTGATTAGAGGGTTAGAATTTTCAGCCCTACTTCCTCAGTGTCTGGGGAGGGGAGAGGAACTCAAGATTGAGGTAATCACCAATGGCTAGGGATTTAATCAGTCACACCCACTGTCATGGAGCCTCCATAAAAATCCTAAACAACAGGGTTTGGAGAGCTTCTGAGTTGGTGAACACATCCATGTGCCAGGAGGGTGGTGTACCCTAAATTACATGGAGACAGAAGCTCCTGCACTTGAGACCCTTCTGAACTTTGCCCTCTGTACTTCATCTGGCTGTTCATTTACGTCCTTTATAATAAACTGGTAACAGTAAGTAAAGTGTTTCCCTGAGTTCTGTGAGCCATTATAGCAAATTATCAAACCTTAGAAGGGGGTGATGGGAATCCCTGATTTGCAGACAAGTTGGAAAGAAGTGAAGGTAACTTGCACTACATGCAATTGGAATCTGAAGGGGGGGCAGTCTTGTAGGACTGAGCCCTTAACCTGTGGGTTCTATGATGACTGCAGGTAGTGTCAGAATTGAATGAAATTGTGGGACACCCAGTTGGTATCCAGAGAGTTGGAGAATTATCCCCCAATAAACATATTTGAATAAAAATTTAAAAGTCCCTGGAATAAACTTACTGGGAAATTTCAAGACCTATATTAAGAAAATTTCGATTGTCATATATATAGGCTGTTATATATGACCCTCATGGTAACCACAAAGCAAAAACCTATAGTATATACACAAAAGATAATATGAAAGGAATCTAAGCATAACACTAAAGAAAGTCATCAGACAACCGGGGAAGAGAGCAAAAGAAAGAACAGAGAAGAACTACAAAACTGCCAGAAAACAATTAACAACATGGTAGTAAGTACATACCTATCAATAATTAAATGTAAATGGGCTAAATTCTCCAATTAAAAGATATAGAGTGGCTGAGTGGATTTAAAAAAAAACAAAACAAGGGCTTCCCTGGTGGTGCAGTGATTGAGAGTCCGCCTGCCAATGCAGGGGATGCGGGTTCGTGCCCCGGTCCGTGGGCCATGGCCACTGGGCCTGCACGTCCGGAACCTGTGGTCCGCGACGAGAGAGGCCACAGCAGTGAGAGGCCCGTGTACTGCAAAACAAAACAAAACAAAACAAAACAAGACCCATCTATATGCTGCCTATAAGACTTACTTCAGATGTAAGGACACATACTGACAAAGTGAAGGGATGGAAAAAGACGTTCCATGCAAATGGAAACCAAAAGAAAGCTGGGGTAACTGTACTTATATCAGACAAAATAAACTTTAAAACAGACTGTAATAAAAGACAAAGAAGGGCATTACATAATGATAAAGTGGTCAATCAAACCAGAGAATATAACATTTGTAATTATTTATGTACCCAACATAGGAACGCCTAAATATATAAAGCAAACATTAACAGATGTAATGGGAGAAAGTGACAGCAATGAAAAAAACTGTGATATACTTTAATACCCCACTAACATCAATGGATAAATCATTCAGACAGAAAATCAATATGGAAACATTGGCCTTAAAAGACACACTAGACCAGATTAACTTAATAGATATAAACAGAACATTCCAGCCATAATCAACAGAATATACATTCTTCTCATGTGCATATGGAACATTCTCCAGGATAGGCCATATTTAAAAAAATAAAGTCTCAATAAATTTAGGAAGACTGAAATCACATCAAGCATCTTTTCTAACAACAATGGTATGAAATAAAAAATTAATTATAAGAAGAAAACTGGAAAAATCACAAATACATGGAGATTAAACAACATGCTACTGAACAGCCAATGGGTAGACAGAGAAATCAAAAGATAAATAAAAAAATACCTTGAGACAAATGAAAATGGAAATACAACTTACCAAAATCTATGGGATGCAGCAAAAGAAGTTTTAAGAAGGAAGTTGATAGTGATACAGGCCTACCTCAAGAAACAAGAAAAATCTCAGAGACAGAATTTAATTTTACACCTACAGGACCTAGAAAAAGAAGAAATGAATCCTAAAGTTAGGAGAAGGAAGGAAATAACAAAGATCAGAGTAGACAGGAGTGAAATAAAGACTAAAAAGACAACAGAAAAGATCAATGAAACTAAGAGCTGATTCTTTGAAAAGATAAACAAAATGGACAAACCTTTAGCTAGACTCACCAAGAAAAAAATAGAAGGGGCTCAAATGAATAAAATCAGAAATGAAAGAGAAGTTACAACTGATATCACAGAAATACACAGGATCATAAAAGACTACTAAGAGCAATTATATGCTAAAAAATTGGACAACCTAGAAGAAATGGATAAACTCCTAGAAACATACAATTTTCAAGACTGAATCATGAAAAAATAAAAAATCTGAATTGACAGATTACTAATAAAGAGATTGAATCAGTAGTCAAAAACTGCCCCTCACCCCAAACAAAAGTCCAGGGTCATGGCTTCTTTGGTGAATTCTACCAAATATTTAAATAAGATTTAATAACTATCCTTCTCAAACTCTTCCAGAAAACTGAATAGGAAGGAATTCTTCCAAACTCATTTTACAAGGCGAGAATGGCCTTGATACCAAAACCAGACAAGAATACCACAAAAAAAGAAAATTTCAGGCCAATATCACTGATGAACATAGATGCAGAAATCCTAGCAAACCGAATCCAACAATACATTAAAAGGATCATACACCATGATCAAGTGGGATTTAGTCCAGGAATGAAAGGATGGTTCACCATCCACAATTCAATTAACATGATATACCACATTAACAAAGGATAAAAATCATGATTATATCAATAGTTGCAGAAAAAGCATTTGACAAAATTCAGCATCCATTTATGACAAAAACTCTCAATAAAGTGGGTAGAGATGGAAACATACCTCAACATAGTAAAGGCCATATATGATAAGGCCACAGCTAACATCATACTCAATGGTGAAAAGCTGAAAGTTTTTCCTCTAAGATCAGGAATAAGACAAGGATGTCCACTCTTGTCACTTTTATTCCACATAGCATTGGAAGTCCTAGCCAGAGCAATTAGGTAAGACACAGAAATAAATGGCAGTATTTGTGGACAATATATTATATAAAGTATGATAATTCCACCAATAAACTGTTAAGAACTAATAAATTCAGGAAAGTTGCAAAGTACAAAATAAATATACAAAAATCTGTATTTCTACACACTAACAATGAACTATCAAAAAAGAAAACAATCCCATTTACAATTTTATCAAAAAGAATAAAATACCTATGAATAAAATTAACCAAGGAGGTAAAAGACCTACACACTGAAAACTATAAGACACTGATGAAAGAAATTGAAGAAAACAAAAATGAATGGAAAGATGTTTCATGCTCATGGTTTGGAACAATTAATATTGTTAAAATGCCCATATTACCCAAAGCAATCTACAGATTCAATGCAATCCTCATCAAAATCCTGATGGCACATTTCAGAGAAATAGAACAAAGAATCCTAAAATTTGTATGGAACCACAAAAGACCCCAAATAGCCAAAGCAGTCTTAAGAAAGAAGAACAAAGCTGAAGGCATTGCACTCCCTGATTTCAAACTCAGTATGATTTTGGCATACAAACCGACACATGGATCAATTAAAAAAATAGAGATCCCAGAAACAAACCCACATACATATGGTCAATTAATTTATGAAAAGAGGTAAGACTATACAATGGGGAAGGGACATTCTCTTTAATAAATGGTGCTAGGAAAACTAGACAGCCACAAGTAAAAGAATGAAACTAGACTATTGATACTATCTTACACCATACACAGAAATTAACTGAAAATGGATTAGAGACCTGAATGGAAGACTCAAAACCACAGAACTCGTAGAAGAAAACATAGGTGGTAAGCTCCTTGACATTGGTCTTGGTGATTATTTTTGTATCTGATTCCAAAAGCAAAAATAAACAAGTGGGACTTCATCAAACTAAAAAGCTTCTGCACAACAAAGGAAACCATCAGCAAAATGAAAAGGCAACCTACTGAGTGAGAGAAAATATTTGCAAATCATGCATCTGATAAAAGAGTAATATCCAAAATATATAAAGAACTCATACAACTCAATAACAAAAAACCAAATATCTGATTAAGAAATGGACAGAGGACCTAAATAGACATTTTCCCAAAGAAGACATATAGATGGCCAACAGACACATGAAAAGATGCTCAACATCACTAATCATCAGGGAAATGCAAATCAAAACCACAATGAACTATTACCTCATACCTGTTACAGTGGCTCTTATCAAAAAGACAGGAGATGACAAGGGTTGGCAAGGATGTGGAGAAAAGGGCACCCTTGTGCACTGTTAGTGGGAATGTAAATTGGTACAGCTGCTATGGAAAACAGTATGGAAGTTCCCCCCCAAATTAAAAATAGAACATGTGATCCATCCAGCAATTCTACTTCTGGGTATTTATCTGAAGAAAATGAAAACACTAATTTGAAAAGATATATGCATCACTATGTTCACTGCAGCATTAGTTGCAATAGCCAAGAAATGGAAACAACCTAAGCGTCCATTGATGGATGACCAGATAAATATGTAGTGTGTGTGTGTGTGTGTGTGTGTGTGTGTGTGTGTGTGTGTGTGTGTATAGTATATATATATAAATACATATATATATACAATAGAATACTACTCAGCCATACAAAAGTATGAAATTTTGCCATTTGTGACAACATGGATGGACCTAGAGGGTATCATGCTAAGTGAAATAAGTCAGACAGAGAAAGACAAATACCATATGATTTCACTTATACATGGAACCTAAAAAGAAAAACAAACACACAATACGAAATTCACAGGTACAGAGAACAGAATGGTGTTTGCCGGGAGGGTTGTGAGGGTGGGCAAAATGGGTGAACAGGGTCAAGAGGTATAAACTTCCACTTATAAAATAAGTTATGGGGATGTAATGTTTAGCATAGTAATTATATCAATAGTATTTTATAATATATTATTATTTTTATAATATATTATATGTTATATAATAATATTATAATTATAATGTATAATAATATATCAATAATATTGCAGGGCATATTTGAAAGTTGCCAAGAGAGTAAATCTTAAAAAAATTCTCATCACAAGAAAAAAATTTTCTTTGTAACTCTGTGCGGTGAATGATGGTAACTAGATTTATTAAGGAGGTCATTTTGCAGTGTATACAAATACTGAATCATTATGTTGTACATCTGAAACCAATATAATGGTATATGTCAATTATACCTCAATAAAAAAATGATGAGGATTTTTAGAAAATGTGACATGACACTAAAGTTCATTGATAATGTGTGAAACTTTGGTTAAAAATTAAAAACTTTGTTAACTAGATGGGAGGAATCCTTTCACAATGCATATGCATATCAAATCACCATGACATACACTTTAAATATCTTACAATTTTGTCAATTATACATCAATAAAGCTAAAATTTTAAATAAATAACTTAAAAAAAAAAGAGAAATGTGACAAAACCCAGAAAAACTCTGGAAAATAATGAGCTGGGGGCTAACACTACCCTAATTTTCATCGTATACCATTCTCTAGTATTTGAATTTTTTGGACTGGTACATGTAAGTTTTTTTTTTTAATTAATAAACTTTACTTTTTGGAGCAGTTTTAGGTTCACAGAAAAACTGAGCAGAAAGTAGAGTGTTCCCATATATCCCCTCTCCCCACATATGCACAACCTCCCCCAATATCAGCATCACGGTGGTATATAAGTTACAACTGATGAACCTACACTGACACATTATCAACACCCAAAGCCCATAGTTTACATTAAGGGTTTACTCTTGGTGCTGTACATTTTATGGGTTTTGACAAATGTATAATGACATGTGTAACCATTGTAGTATCATACAGAATAGTTTCACTGCCTGAAAAATCCTGCGCTTTTCTTATTCAGGTCTCGCTCTCCATTAACCCCTGGCAGCCAGTAATCTTTTCACTGTCTCCACAGTTTTCACTTTTCCAGAATGTCGCATTGTTGGAATCATACAGTATGTAGTCTTTTCAGATTACGTATTACTAAGTGAAAAAAGCCATTGAAGTTTACACCAAGTATTTTCATGGCTTGATAGCTTATTTCGTTTTAGTGCTGAATAATATTCCACCACCCGGATGTACCACAGTTTACTTATCTATTCACTTATTGAAGGACATCTTAGTTGCTTCCAAGTTTCGGCAATTATGAACGAAGCTGATATAAACATCTGTATTCGGTTTTCTGTGTGGACATAAGTTACAATTCATCTGGGTAAATACCAAGGAGCACAATTGCTGGTTTTTATGGTAAGAACACATTTAGTTTTGTAAAAAACTGCCCAACTGTCTTCCAAATTTGCTGTACCATTTTGCATTCCCACCAGTAATGAGTGAGAATTCCATTATTCCACATCCTCACCAGCATTTGGTGTTTGTTTTGGATTTTGGGTAGTCTAAAATCCAAATGTAGTAATATTTCATTGTTATTTTAATTTGCAATTCCCTAATGGCACATGATGTTGAACATCTTTTCATACACTTATTTGACATCTATATACCTTCTTTGATGACGTATCTGTTTATGTCCTTTGTCCATTTTTTAATCAGGTTGTTTATTGTTGAGTTTTAAGAGCTCTTTGCATATTTTCAAAGCAGTCCTTTATCAGATGTGTCTTTTGCAATATTTTTTTCCAGTCTGTGTTATCTTCTCATTCTCTTGTCTTTCACAGAGAAGTTTTTAGTAGTAGTGAAGTCCAGCTTAGCAATTATTTCTTCCATAGATCATGTCCTTGGTGTTGTATCTAAAACATCACTGCCAAACCCAAAGTCATCTAGGTTTTCTCCTATGCTATCTTCTGAGAATTTTACAGTTTTGCATCTTATGTTTAGGTCTATGATCCATTTTGAGTTAATTTTTATGAAAGTTGTAAGGTCTGTGTCTAGATTCATTTGTTTGCATGTGAATGTCGTTGTTGCAGCACCGTTTGTTGAAAAGACTATCTTTTGCTCCTTTGTCAAAGATCAGTGGACTATAGTAATGTGGGTCTATTTCAGGGCTTTTTATTCTGTTCCACTGATCTATCTGTCTATTCTTTCATCAATACCACACTGTTTTGATTACTGTAGCTTGTAGTAAGTCTTGAAGTCAGGTAGTGACAGTCCTCTGACTTTGTTCTTCTCCTTCAATATTTAGTTGGCTATTGCTTCTCCATATAAACCTTAATCAGTTTACTGATATCCACAAAATAACTTGCTAGGATCTTGATTGGGAGTGTATTGAATCTATAGATCCGGTTCATAAGAACTGACATCCTGACAATATTGAGTCTTCCTTTCTATGAACACGGAATATATCTCCATTTATTTATTTCTTCTTTGATATATTTTATCAGTTTTATAGTTTTCCTCACATAGATCTTGTACATGTTTTATGAGATTTATACTTAAGTATTTCATTTTTTTAGGTTTTAATGTAAATGGTAATATGTTTTTAATTTCAAATTCCACTTGTTCACTGCTGGTATACAGGAAAGTGACTGACTTTTGTAAGCTGACCTTGCATCCTACAGTCTTGCTATTATCGCTTATTAGTTTTCGTTGTTGTTGGTGTTAATTCTTTTGGATTTTTTCCTACATAGGTGATTATGACATCTGTGAGTAAAGACAATTTTATTTCTTCTTTCCTAATCTGTATACTTTTTCTTGTCTAATAGCATTAGTTAGGACTTCCTGTACAATACTGAAAAGCACTGGTGAGAGAGGATGTCCTTGCCTTGCTCCTGATCTTAGTGGGAAAATTTTAAGTTTCTTACCATTAAGTATCAGAGGTTTTTTGTAGTTGTTCTTTATCAAGGTGAGGAAGTTTCCTCTTTAATCCTAGTTTGCTGAGGTTTTTTTTCTTTTCTTTTTTTTCTTTTTTACCATGAATAGGTGTTGGATTTTGTCAGACGGTTTTTCTGCATCTACTAATATGATCATATGATCATATGAAGAAAAAATTTCTTCTTTAGCCTGTTGATGTGGTGGATGACATTAGTTGGTTTTCAAATGTTGAACCAGATTTGCATACCTGGAATAAATTCCTCTTGGTCGTGGGTGTATAATTCTTTTTATACATTGTTGGATTCAATTGCTAATATTTTGTTAAGGGTTTTTGTATCTATGTTCAATGAGAGCTATTAGTCTGTAGTTTTCTTTTCTTGTAATGTCTTTGTCTGGTTTTAGGGTATTAGGGTAATGCTGGCCTCAGAGAATGAGTTATTCCTCCTGCTGCTATCTTCTGTAGAGAACTGGTATAATTTCTTCCTTAAATGTTTAGTGGAATATACCAGTGAACCCATCTGAGTCTGGTGTTTTCTGATTTGGAAGGTTATTAATTATTGACTCAATTTCTTTAATAGATATAGGTCTATTCAGATAGTCTATTCATATATCTTTTATAACAAAAATTTAAAGTTTAAAAAGTGTTGGTTATCCCCAAATTACCCTATAAATTTAATAAATTCCAAACAAAAATGGTATTTTTTAAAGGAATGAGTAAGATGATTCAAACATTCCTTTGAAAGTGGAAAGGCTCAAGAATAACTTAAAGGGAAAACAAAAGACAAATAAGGAGGCTTTGCACTACCAAATATCAAGACAACTTCAGAGCTACAGTAATTAAAATATGTAGAAAATAGGCCCCGAATTATCTGGAAACTTAGTTTATGACACAGGTAGTTTTACACATAATTGGGTAGATCATTCAATAGTATTAAATGAGTTAACTCATTATTTGAGAGGAGTTTTTCCTTTCAGCAAAATTCTATGCAATTGAAAAGTTAGATCATTACATTTGGCACAAATCTAAGAAATTTGATAATATCCAGGTTTGCCAAAGTATAAGAAAACAGGTATTCTTAAACACTGTCCACATAAGAATATATATTACATCCATTTTGAAGTATAATTTGGTGGTTATATATCAACTAGTGATCTTAGTTGCAAGAAAAAGGGTAGCTCCTAGAATCTAGAGAAACTGAGAACCAAGTTTGGAGTCTACACAGCCAAAACTGATGCTCTAAACCATAGTGCACAACTGAATATGCGATTAGCACTGTCAGTGGGCACAAACACCACAGCTTCCATGGCCAGCTATACCCTGTACCCTACTGCTACATGTAATTGCCATTGCTGCTGCTGTCTCACCAAAATGGAGTCTACCTTACCCTGCTTTTTCCCATCACCAGCTTCCAATTCAAAGTCTGGAAAAAGTACTTCTGACTGGTATAATCTAGGTTCTATGTCCAAGCATTAGGTGCAAGGGAGCCCGGGAATGTGAGTATCTGGCATTTCAGCTTTTTTTTTTTAGGAGGAAATAGATTGTATCTCCAAAGGTGGGAGTTTTACAAACATAGTTCTGGGTTTCAGACACTAGGATTGCACAAAGAATGACATTATGTCCACAACAGTGGTATACATTAAAATTATAAATACTTATTACTCTTTAACTCCAGAATTCCATTGTAAGGAACTTGTCCTAAAAACATATTCTTATGACCATGCAAGAGAGTTCATCACATCACAGTCTGTAATAGCAAAAAAATTAAAATCAATAAGGGAGAGGTTCAGAAGGAGAAAAATAAATACCGTATGCTAACACATATATATAGAATCTAAAAAAAAAAAGTTCTGAAGAAACTAGGGGCAGGATAGGAATAAAGATGCAGACGTAGAGAATGGACTTGAGGACATGGGGAGGGGGAAGGATAAGCTGTGACGAAGTGAGAGTGGCATGGACTTATATATACTACCAAATGTAAAATAGACAGCTAGTGGGAAGCAGCCGCATAACACAGGGAGATCAGCTTGGTGCTTTATAACCACCTAGAGGAGAGGGATAGGGAGGGTGGGAGGGAGACGCAAGAGGAAGGAGATATAGAGGTATATGTATATGTATAGATGATTCACTTTGTTATGCAGCAGAAACTAACACAACATTGTAAAGCAATTATACTCCAATAAAGATGTTAAAATAAATAAATAAAGGGACTGGTTAAATAAATTATGGCATTTTTTATATGAGAATAACATGCAGCTGATAAAATATTTATTGAATGAATACTCACTGTGTGCCAGGAACCATGTTATGTACTGGGAATACCATGGTAAACAAAGTGGACAATAGTCTGAATGAGGTACCAATATTTTTTTAAATGCCTAAAATATATTAAGTGGTTTAAAAAATTACTATGACTCCACTGGGAAAAAAATTAGACATTTAGGTATGTTTGTGTACATACACAGAGAAAACTATTAGTTATCTCTGGAGAGCGGGAATGGACAGGGGTGCATTCTTTCTGATGTCCTGAGTTTTTTGCCTCTTTAAAATTTTAAAATAATTTTTATAATTTAAAATGGGGAAATTTTATTTTTTAAATGACACAAATTGTATACCTTAAAAAAAAACCCCGAGAACCCACTGGAGACTATAGGGTTTCCTTCTGGAGTGAAGAAAATGTTCTAAAATCTAAAACAATGGTGATTGTTAAACTACTCAGGAAATTTTAAGGGCAAATTTTATGTATGGTATGGAATTATATCTTAATAAAGCTGTTAAGGGGGAACGGGGCAAGTGATCTGCAGGCTTACATGGGAGCCGACCTTGATTTAAGATCCAAATTATCAATAGTTTGACATCTGATGTTTTAAATTAAAAATGTAGGTGAATTTTGCCTTCTACTCTAAAACATATCCATAGTTTTAGTTCCAAAAATCTTTATAAAAAATTAGCTTGGGTTGGAAGCCATTATTTATCCCCTGGTTCTCCCATTGCAGAGGGTATTTTGACATAACTTATCTCAGGAGGAAAGGATTCCTTAGAAAACCAATAATAAGAATTCTGTTTCTCCCTGAATAAATAATTAATGAGCACCTACTATGTTTGAGGCATTAAGTATGTGGCTGTGTCCAGCAGGGAACTTGCAATTTTGGGGAGAAGGGGTTGAGAAAGAGAAAGTGATTTAAAAAGTATTTTTAAAGTACATGATAGGGTTTAAAAAATAATTTTTGGATTAAAAAACACTGGTGAGTCTATTCTGATAAAAACACACATTTGAAAAATAGAATTATACTTTGCAATTTGCTTTTTTCCACTTAACTATTTCCAGCATCCCCAGAGGATGTTCCTTTGGAAACATGGTGAGAGGTTTGCAAGTTCACCCCAGGATTTTCAAGACTGACACTAGTGGTGGTAAATCTGCTCTATCAGTTAGCACCTGGTTGAACCTACCTCAGTTTCCTCATCTATCAAATAGGGATAATAATAGTACCTACACCTCATAGGGTTGCAGTGAAGATTACATGAGTTAATCCGTGCAAAGCACTCAACATGGTGCCTGGCATAAATACCAACTTTTCTTACTATGTGATGCTCACCATGATTAACATGGTCAGTTCTATGTACCAAACAGTCACTCTGAGTCAAAATACCAGCTCCTTGATGAGAAAGGCACAGAACCCAAACAAAGAAAGTCTTAAAGTTTTATTACTGCCAAGAAGGAAGCCCTGTAAAATTAAAGTTAAACTGTGCTTCCAATTAGGAAGACAATACTATTAAGAAATTAAACTCCTTTAATTAACTTATAAATCTAATGTAGTGGTTCTGAACCAGGGGCAATTTTGCCCCCCACAGGAGACATTTAGCAATATCTGGAGACATTTTTGGTAGTCACAAGTGAAGGGGCTGCTGCTACTGGCTGGCATCTAGTGGGTAGAGACCAAAGATGCTACTAAACATTCCACAGTGCACGGGACAGCTTCCCACAACAAAGAATTATCTGGCCCAAAGAAACCCTGATCTAATGCAATCCTTGATAAGATGATTCTAAAATTCACTTGGAGGACTAAATGGTCACAACAGACATGAACTTTTGGGGGAAAAAAAAAGTGAGAAGAGGTATTTGCTCGAATAGATACCAAAAAAAAAAATACTATCAAACCACAAAAATAAGACAGCCAAATTCTGACATTGAGAATACACAAATCAATGAAACATAAAAGAAAACCCAGAAATAGATCCAAGTGCTTAAAATAATCTGGTATAAAAAATGTGTTTCAGATAAATGGAGAAAAATATTATTTAAGAAATGATTCCCAGACAAATGATTAAAATCATATATTATAAATTCTAATATCCAGAATGTTTCCCTCATACATCTGCAATCAGGATGCATCTAATAGTATATACATTTCATGCGGTAGTTTCTTTTTTCTTGAAAAGCTGTTCTTAAACTAACAGCAAGTCTTAGATTCAGTGTTGTCTTAGAAATAAGGCAATACAGTATATGGAAAATGGTAAGCATACTTCATGCTATATAAAGCATTTCAGATGAATTAAAGAAATAAATGTTAAAAATGAGATAGTCAATGAACAATAATAAGTAAATAATAGGAAAATAATCTCAGGACAGGAAATATCTTTCTCAACATAAAACAAAGAAAAAAATAAAGAAAAAAGATGCACAAATACACATGTAAAATGTAAAACTTCATTAAATAAAACATCACAAACTACAGATTTCTAAATTTAGTGCAATCCCAATTTTAAAAGTAAAAATTATTTGGAAGTTGACCAAGTGATTTTTAAAGTTATTTGAAAGAATAAATATGCAAAATTAGCCAGAAAAATTCTAAAAAAGAAGAGCAATGAAAAGTTTCCTCTGCTTATTATTAAAACAGCATGCAACAAGGTCAAAATACAAAGTCCACAAATAGACACGAAGGTTATTAGTTGATAAAGGTAATATTTCAAACCACTGGGGAAAAAGGACAGATAATTCAATAAATGATGTTGGGACAACTAGCTAACCATCTGGAGAGAAAAATAGTAGATTACCATTCTATTCTTTTTTTTTTTCTATTCTTTTTTTGAAACTAATTCCAGGTGGATTAATGAAAAAAAAATATTTATAATCTTAGGAGTGAGGAAAGTCTTTCTAAGTATGACAACAAAGACAGAAATCATAAAGGAAAAGGGTGACAGAATTGACTATGTAAAAATTTAAAACCTCTGTAAAGAAAACCAAAGAAATCAAAAGTGGGGAAAAATATGTAACATGTATGACACAGGGGTAGTTTCCTAGTACAAATTACTACAAACTGGCTGGCTTAAAACAACATCCTCTCACAGTTCTGGAGGCTCAGAAGTCCAAAATCAAGATGTCTGCAGGACCATGTTCTCTCCAAGGCTCTAGGGGAGAATCTGTTCTGTGCCCTTCTCTTAGCTTCTGGTGTCACGAGCAATCCCTGGTGTTCCTTGATTTGCAGCTGCATAACTCCCTCTGTCTTCACATCTTCTTATAAGGATACTAGTCATATCGGACTAAGGGTCCACCCTACTCTATGATCTCATCTTCACTGATTACATCTGCAATGACTTGATTTTCAAATAAGGTCACATTCTGTAGTGGTGGTGGGGACTTTAACACATCTTTTTGGAGGACCCAATCCAACCTATAAAAAGTCTTTACTATGTGAGTAAAACTGACAAATTAGTAAACACACAAACAAACAGAAACCCAATAGGATAAGAACAGGCAATTCACGCACACACCCTATGTGTGTATATATGTATATATATATATATATATACACACATACATACATATGGAGAGAGAGAGAGAGAGATCTCTAATAAACTTGGAAGATGTCCAGCTCTCCTACATGCCAAGCACACACTCTGATCTCCAACCTCACTAGCTGCTCCTCCTCCCCTTGCCTTCCCCTGGGCCAGGCACTGTGGCATGCTCTAGGGCTAGATCCTGGATGCTCTTCCTCTTGTACACTGTCAACCTAGATGAACTCTTCTAGGTCAATGACTTTACAACTTATGTGCTAATGACACCAAACTAGTCAGGACTTCTCCCCTGGCTTCCAAACTCAGTACAAACCTTATACCTTGCATCTCCAGTTGGCTCTCCCACCGGTATCTTAAATTTAACACCTTTTAAAGAGAAATCTTGAATCTTTCCTCCAACCCTGTTCCTCCCCAAGTCTTCCTCACTTCAGTGACTGACACCAACTTGCATCCAGCTGTTCAGGCCAAAACCAGGGCATCATTTTTGATTTCTCCCTTTCCCTCATTAACCACATCCAAAGATCAGGATTTACTTTATAAATGCCTTCCATATCTCTCCAGTCTTCCAGTTGCACCACCTACAAAGCTACAATTATCTCTGGTCTGGACTACTAATGAAACCTCCAAGACTGATCTCCCTGATCCACTTTTGTCCCCTTATAGTAAGGTGAAGCTGGTTTGTTTGGGACAGTTTAGTTTTCACCTGTTGCTTGATACCCGGTCCAGTTAGTAACTCCTTTCATTTGCAAAAGAATCCCCATTTGGATGACAAATTATATGGTCACCTTGCCTTACAGTCTTTTCTTCTCACAGTAGCTAAAGTCACCTTTATTTTTTTTTTGCAGTACGTGGGCCTCTCACTCTTGTGGCCTCTCCTGTCACGGAGCACAGGCTCCGGACACGCAGGCTCAGCGGCCATGGCTCACGGGCCCAGCCGTTACGCGGCATGTGGGATCTTCCCGGACCGGGGCATGAACCTGTGTCCCCTGCATCGGCAGGCAGACTCTCAACCACTGCGCCACCAGGGAAGCCCCTAAAGTCACCATTTAAAAGTGTGAATCAGATCATGTTTTTCCCCCGCTAAAAACCCTTCAAAGATTTCTTATTATATAAGAATAAATCCAAGTTCCTTACTGTGGTCTAGAAGGTCCTATATAACCTAGCTCACCTACTTCTCATCTCTTCCAACTCTGTCCTTCACTCACATTCTAGCCCCACTGGCCTTTTGATTCTTCCAATTAGTCATGCCCCTTCCAAATTGCAAGCCTCTGTTTTTGCTGCACCCTTTACTGCTACTTTATTCCCCAAGATCTTCTCATAACAAATCTGTCATTTTGTTCTCTTATCAAACATTAACTCTTCAGAAAGGCCTTCTTTGAAGACGCAATCTAACGCTCCCAACCCCACCCAAATTATTCTCTATTACATTGTTCACTTATTTGTTAGTTTATTGCTCTTATTTCCTCACTAGAATGTAGGTCCATTGTCATCCTGTTCACCTTTGGTACCCAAGGTCAGAGCATGTGCTCAATATGTATTTAATGAGAGAATGAATCACAATCCACAACCATAGAAAAAATTAAAACCATGACAGCTCACAGAATCTGGCTATCAAATCAGCAAATATTAAAAGAACAAAAATTCCTTACTTTTCTTCCTAACACTCTGACATGACATTTATGTGATTGTTTATTCTTTGTCTCCCTCTGACTAAAGTGAAATCTCCACAAAAACAGGGACTTGGTTTTGTTACACAGCCATATTCTTAGCAACTACAAGAGTGCCTGGCATATAGTAAGTGCTCAATAAATATTTACATACTGAATAAATTGACAGGATCTAGGGGTAGGTATTGACTAGGTAGTGGAGAAAGGGGTACGGTGAAAATATAATTGGTGCACGATTTCTGTAGGAAATATGACAATATATATCAAAAGCCCTCCAAAGAGGGCATACCTTTAGACTCAGCAATCTCACTTCTAAGAGGAACTTATCCTAAACAAACAAACAAACAAACAAAGGTACAAAGATTATTTATGAGGAAATTTCTGAGTTGTTTATAATAGAGAAAATTTAGAAATGGCAGCATAATATCCATTTATAGGAAAAGAGAAATGTAATTATAAATCTGTACAATGAAATACATTAAAAATATTGGTGATGTGTACTTATTGATGCAGAAAGAGATAAAAAGTATATTAAAAGAAAAGGCAAACTGAAAACAATGAAGTATAGCAAGACTTCATTTTTGCAAAAACATATGGGGATGACACATGGCTATGTATGAGTGCACACTGGTATTTACAAATAAAAGTTTAGCCAGGCATACTTCAAAATGTTAACATTGGTTATTTTTGGATAGCGAGATTAAGGGCAATTAAATTTTTTTCTATATACATTTCTCAATTTTTTGTAATTAGGGCAACCAAAATTATCTGAATATGTTCTGCTTTTATAAGTAGGGGGGAAAAAAAGCAATAAATATTATAAAAAAACACAGACACATTTCATCAACTTACTGAAGACTAAAGCCCAGGTTAAGAGCCAGAAGTTCAGAAACATCAACTTCAGCATTGGAGATGGGTTTCTGATTTCCTGAATTCAAGCAAGTTGTTTCCCCTCAGTCAATATTTGTAAAAAAGAAAAAAAAATTACAAAACTTGTTTCTTTCATTTCATTGCTTCCCAAGCTTGAGAAACAGCACAAAGTGTAGCAAAAGCTATCATTTATGCTGGCATTTTCCTTGCATTGCTTCATTAAAAACCTTCTAATGGTCCTGCCAGGTAGGTATTAATGTTCTCAAATGCAAAATCTGAGAGAGATGACAGAACTTGCCAAAGCTCACACAGCTGTTGGGGGCGGGGGGGGGGCGGGGGGGAGGTGGGGGAGTTCCGAGTTCCGTATTTAAACAGAGGTTTCTCCGACCTCAGGGCCTTGAGAAAAAGCTGGACAAAGGCGCTTGAGGCTTTATAACCTTGCTCTCTCAATGCCTCTGATCTTTTGTGTGGTTATCATACCACCCTTATCTAACTTGCAAGAAAGATAAAAGGAGAACTAGCCCAGAGTTTTTAGAAAGGTGGAGTAAGTCTCTGGAGAAGCAAGATTTACACTGGGTACTACTCTGGAACTTGCCCTTCATTTCTCTTCAATTTGAAAAGCTCCAAATCAAAATGCTTGGTTGGGTGGTCACAAGGGAGGGGAGGGGGGCAGTTTGAGAGTGCCCCTATGTATGTGTGTGAAGGGTCACAACACACGCGACAGATTGGGATAAGGATGACATCTGGGCACCTGAAGAAGGAAGCTGACCCAGGATGAGGGAAGATGGATACCACTTGGGAGCAAAGGACAAAGTTAGTAGGAAGGACAAATTAAAGGGGGATTGAGAGAAGGAGGAATAGGAAAGAGGAGGAACTGGGAGGAGATGCAGTTGGGAGTTATTCTGCAGTATTTTTTTCTTCCACCTCTTTTCTTTCTATATTCTTTCCCTTGATTATCTCGGTCACAATTAGACCTTCGATGCTCCTTTTTGTTTAGATGGTTACCAAATCTTTCCAGTCCTGACTTTTCTCCAGAGTTCAAGTCCTCTGTCGTTCAAACTGAATGCAGCATTCCCTCCACCCCAAGCCTGCTCCTACTGTATTTGCTCTCATCGTCAAACATCCATCTGAACTGCTCGCTCTCCCATTCCGTCAACCATTCTTTCATCCAACAAATATTTATTGTGGATCTAGTATGTCCCTCACACTGTCACAGCACTAGGGACATCCATTCACTTCCCAAGTTGGGTCACTTTTACCTTGAAAATCTTTTGTCTGTCCATCTCATCTAAATTCTTTACTGAAATTTATTGAGGATCCCTCTTGCTTGAATCATGGCAACATAGCACTATAAGTTAATTGGTTTTGCATGCCATTTATTCTACAGTGACCTCCTAGATTTAGCACTATACCTCAAGTGGCTCACAGTGGAGGCTTAGGGACTACAAACAATGGGAAGGGGATTGGAGAAGCAGAAGCTAGATTTGTCTTGATGAAGTATTTGCAAAGGAAGAAAGGGGTTTACAAATAACATCAGTGTGACAATTCTGTTATTTCTGGGGTGTGGCTTTGGGAGGCTGGGAAGATTGTTGGAAGTCTGATGCTGGGAGTCTCCTGATAGAAAGCCTTGCCCACCTCCCATCCCTTGAGTACTCAATAGCCACTTGTTGATTATATCACCTTCTATGACAGAAGCCGCGAATGTTGTGTTCTCCATCGCATCCCCACCTCTTAGAACATCAGGCCCATAGTAGGGGTTCAATAAATACCTGTGGAGGATTCTAGAAAGGCAGGGACCATAGATGTTTTATTCACCACCTTAGGAAGAAGGACAAAGAGCCTGAGGGAAAAAGAAATCGTGCAAGATGTTTCCCTCCTTATTCCTTTAGAGCCTGGTAAATGTTTCCTAAGAGAAATAAACGGCCCTCCTGCACAACTCCAAAATCGGGCCCCTCGCTCGGCTGCCAGGCCCTGGAGCGCGGCCACCATCTGGCCCAGGCCCCAGCTTCCCTCCCTCCCCGCCCAGGCTCCTGTTACCTCCCTGCATACATCTGTACCCACCACAAGCCAAACAATTACACGCTCCCGCGTCCCCGCCTCGAGGTCCAGGACTACCCCTAGGACCCTGCGTGCCCCCGGGCCCCCCGGCCGCCACCCCCGCCAAGGCTCGGGGAAGCGCACGCCCCGGCCTGAGACCGCCGCCCGCTGTGGGCTCCTGCACCCCCCGCACCCGGACCTCGTCCATGTGCTCGGCGGCCACTCTCCAGCCTCAGCCCGCTCGGGCTTGAGTGCGGAGCCCGGGAGGCCCGGCTCCCGACCCAGGCCAGCCGCACTCCTCAGGGTAGAACACGACAGGAAGGCGGCAAGGCGGGAAGCGGTTGCAGCTGTGAGGCGCCCAGGGTCGGGCGGCGGGGCCGCCGGAGCCAGCGGGCCGGGCCGAGGGTGGCCCGAGCGGAGGCGGCGCTCCGGTCGCGGCGGGGCTCGGGAAGCGGCGGCTCGCTCACTCACCACGGTCCGGCGGGGCAGCGCGCCGGTGGTCCGGGACAGGGCCCGGCGGAGCCTCCGCGCCCGGCCCGAGCGGGTCCCCCCGGAGCTCTCGGAGCCGCTGTCGTCCGAGATCACGATGAAGTCCTCCATGGCTGCGGGTCCCGGCCGAGCCAGCGCGCGGACGGCCGGCAACCCGGGAGGCGGCAGCGGCGGCGTTGACTTCGGTTACTACTGCTGAGGCGGCGGCGGCGACGGCGACGACAACCGGGGCCATCACTCCGACTGCCCCGCCCCGATCCCCGCCCCGTCGGCCCCTTCCCGCCCCTCCGGAGCACCGCCCCCTGGCGGCTGGCGGCGGGCGGCAGGCGGCGGGCGGCTAGCGGCCGGTAGGGCCGCGGTCACGGCTTTTGGCGGTGGCACTCGTTCTCCCTTCCCGGAAAGCGAGAGAAAATCAAGTCGCAGCCGGCTTGGGCCGGTGTTGGGGACGGCCGTGCGGGACGCTGAGGCTGTGAGGGCTTCCCCTGCTGCTTCTGACTCAAGTGTGAAGTGAGGTGTGAACAGGCCTCTCTGACCCAGACAGTCTCGACATACTCACCCGAAGAGCGTCCCTTTTCTGCACACGTGCAAGTACCTTTGTAAGATCATTTCCTAGAAGTGGAATTACTAGGTCGAAGGCGCTGTTTCTGTTCTGATAAATGATGCCAAATTACTAAATTGTACCAATTTGTGGTTTCACCAACAATATATGTCACTCAGGAATTTAAACTGAGATTTAGAGATTTGTTCAGTTGGTAGCAGGATCAGAGACTGAAAAAAATGCACAAAGAGAAGCGATGAAGGAGCAGACATTATATTTAGAGGTTATGAATAAGAAAAAAAGATACACCCAGTGGAGGGAGAAGCGGTAGGTAGTTGGTTGTTGAGCAGGAACGTTAAAATCAGGATAGGATCTGTGTTACAATAAATGGGGTATTGACCAAATCTTGCTGCCCAGGCTCTAGCAATTTGGCAGAATGTATTAACAGAGCTCAAGGAAAATGTGTTTATCGGAAAGGGGATTGGTTCCTAAAGGAATGGTTGTCAGGTGCTATCTAAGCACTGCTTAGAGCAGCGATTCTCAAACTTTAGTGAGCATCAGAATCACCCAGAAGGCTTGTTAAAACACAGATTGCTGGGCCACACCCCAGGATTTCTGACTTAGTAGGTTTATGAGGTGGGGCCACCCAGTTTTCATTTCTAACAGGTTCCCAGGTGATGTTGATGCTGCTCTTGTGGGGACCACGCATTGAAAACCTCAGATCAATGGCCAACAGATTTCAGATGTTCTGGTGGTATGTTTGAAATCATCCTTGTTGTGAAGGGATTCATTAAGTTGTTTGTCTTCACCAAATGCCATTAAACATTTAGTTTATTTAACTTCTTTTTTGGGCTTCTGTGGCTCAGCACCTTTGTTACCACTTCTTTTCATTCTTAGCTGACTCCTGCTCCTCTAACTCACTCCTTAAATCATGGTGTTCCTCATGACCTTCCCATACTTCTCCCTACACAATCTCAATCGTTTCCATGCTTTAATGATAATTTTTATGTTGGTGACCCCCATATGTTTATCCCCAGCCCAGCCCTGTCCTCAAAGCTCCGGATATATATATCCAAATGTCTGTTGAACCTCATAGGCATCTCAAGTTGAATATGTCCAAAACTGAACTCAACCTCCATCCCCCTACCTGGCCCTCCAAAAATAAAGCCTGCTTCTTCTCTATGTTCCCTACTTTAGTGACTGGTGGTACTACCAGCCAGCAATGGCACAGCTTTATGCTCTCAACAAATCCTGTCTCTTTTACCCCCTAAATATTTCTTGTACTCACTTGCTTCTTTTGGTCTCTGCTCTTATGATTCTAGGCAAGCTAAGATCACCTCTAGTCTAGTCAGTAGTCATAGTCTCCTATCCAGTCTTCCTGAACCTGTTCTTGTCCTATTTCATTCCTTCCTCCACACTCAGCCAGAGTGCTCTTTAAGAAAGTATGTAATGAACCCCTTCAGTGGCTTCCTAATAACACTATGCCTTCGTGTGCTCAGGTTGCCATGACAAAATACCATAGACTGGTGGCTTAAACAACAGAAATTTATTTTCTCACGGTCCTGGAGGCTGGGAATTCCAAGATTAAGGTGCTGACCAATTCAGTTCCCAGTGAAGACTCTTTCCTTGGGTTGCAGATTTCTCAGTATAACTTTAAATGGCCTTTCCCCAGTGGGTGCATGCAGGGAGAGGGGAGGGTAAAGGTGAGGATTAATGGCCTTCTTATAAGGGCACTAATCCTATCATGAGGATACCCTCATGCCCTCATGCCCTACTCTAATCTAACCTTAATTACCTTCCAAAGACCACATCTCCAGATACCATTACACTGTGGGGTTAGAGTTTCACCATATGAATTTTGGAAGAACACAAACATAACATGCCATGAACTTCTAAATATAAGGACAAATATAAATAATATGTATTTTGTGTAGATTATATTAATGTTATTTTATATAGTAAATATATGATATGTTTACATATAGTAAATATATGATTTCACTGTAAGTAAATTTTACCTTAAAAAAAAAGAAATGGTAAAAATTTTTGAGGTTTATGATATGCATGCTATAGTGTTAAGGAGTGAAGTGTAATGAAGTCTGCAAATTACTTTGAAATGCATCAAAAATAAGATGGATAAATGTATAGAAAGATAGATGTGGGTAAATAAATATAATAAAACATTAACATTGTCAAATACATGGTCGTTATATGGGTGTTCACTTTTACCTTTTATGTATATTTAGATGTTTTTATATTATGTTGAGAAAAAAATTAAGAAACAATTATAATTTTACCACTTTTTTTTTTTTTTTTTTTTTTTTTTTGCGGTACGCGGGCCTCTCACTGCTGTGACCTCTCCTGTTGTGGAGCACAGGCTCCGGATGCGCAGGCTCAGCGGCCATGGCTCACAGGCCCAGCCACTCTGCAGCATGTGGGATCCTCCCGGACCGGGGCACGAACCCGTGTTCCCCGCATCGGCAGGCGGACTCTCAACCACTGCGCCACCAGGGAGGCCCTACCACTATTTTAAAAACTTAAACAAAAGAGATTATAATGAACCCCGTGTACCCATCGTCCAGCTTTAAGAATTATCAATCTTGTTCTGTTTATATTCCCACGCACTGTCTCACCTCTACCTTCCTGAATTATTTTAAGGTAAATATCAGACATCACATTGTTTATTCTGCAGACATTTCAGTTTGTATCTTTAAAAGATAAGGAATCTACATTCATCAAATTATTGTTGAGCATATATGCTGTACTCGAGGGATACAATAGTGAACAACATAGACATGGTCTCTGATCCATGGTGCTTATAGTTTATGGGGAAGACAATAAACTAGTAAATAATTATAGATTATGATAAGTATATAGCCAGTTTGTAAAGTCTTCACTTGTGAGATATAAATATGAAGCGATTTAATTTGTTTCCCCTATAACCATTACCACTGTCTTTAGAAATTCACTTAACTCTGTTGAACGGATTCCCTTAAGAATATTCTACTCTGGTCCCATGATTGCAGTCACTTTCAGTAACTAATACAGTACCATTCCAAGTATTATGACTTAGGCCTGCCCGTTTAAAATCTTTAATCTCTTATTTAATTCATAGCTCTTCCCGTTCTCCTGGTGCAGGTGGACTTGTGGCTACAACAGTTCTTAGTGGAGGGAGTGGTAATGTCACTCCCTTTCTTTCTGCTTGGCTCTGCTCCTAAGTAAGGATGAGGAGGAGGGAGAAAGAATGTTCTCTGCAAGACTGTCCATGAAGAGTTATCTGTTCTTTTTCTTCTGGTTGTTGCTACTTCAGTAACGGTTCTCCCAATGTGTCAGGAGTCCGGATGCCAGCTCTCTTACTTGGAATGGGCACATTGTTGCTCTCTGGGGCCTCCCCTGTGCACTCTCTAATGTAGGAGAGGTCAATCTAAACCCTTTCTCCCAGACATCCCCACCAGTCCCTGCCAGGGGCAGTCTAACATATAGCCTTTTGTTGTTGGGGGATCTTTGTCTGGAGGGGCTTCTTGGGGAGTGCCAGCAAGGGCCTTAAGCCTCAGCCACCTTCTGTGCTCTCCAGTTGACTCACCCATGGAGAATTTACGTGCATAACTCAAGGAGGAAGGGAATGCAGGCAGCTCCCATCTTGGTGCTCTTCTCTTAGCATCAACTAGCTCTCTCCTCCCTTCCTTCACCCCTAGGGGCATCAGGGGCTCATGCAGGGCAATAGTTCCGTGACTTTCAGACAAGTTCTCAGCTTGGGGAGTGGAGAGAGGAGTAGTTTACTGCACTTTAAACTTGTGGGAAGGGAATGGGAGAACAAGATGAATGGCCTCCATCCTCTTTAGCTAGAGAAAAGCAATGGATGGTTGCCATCTACAATAAGTAATGTTCATTCATGGATTTATGAACAAATTGGAAAAAAATTCAAATATCTACTTCTGTTGCAGAATTTATGATAAAGTGATTAATATTAGTAACTGACTTTCAAACACACAAATAGTGATAAGACTTCAGGGGTACAACAGTGTTCCGATTGTATATATCTTTCTCATCAGCCATCCTGCCTGAAACTCAGGAAATATAGGGTCCCTGGTTGTATAATATGAATACACTTGAAAAGTTCCTTGTCCTTATCTGGCAACCCAGATGGATGAATACCACCCCGAAGTTGCCTTTCTTAAAACCATTAAGTAGTGTCACTTATGTTTTCTTGGCCATCCTGCATCTGTCTTGAAACAGGCTGCTACCCAAGACTTCCCAAGTTTATGATGATGTTTTTTTCAGAAATTAGTATGTATGTGTATTTTTCTTTTTCCTCTGGATGACTTATATTATTTTTTCCAGATTTATTGAAATATAATTGACATATAACATTGTGTAAGTATTAGGTGTACAGTGTGATGTTTTTATATATGTATATATTGGGAAATGTTTACCACAATAAGGTTAGTTAATACATCCTTTATCTCACATAATTACCATTTTGTTGTTGTTGTTATGGTGAGAACAGTAAAGCAACATTTAAGTATATAATACAGTATTATTATCTATAGTCATCATGCTGTACATTAGATCCCTGGAACTTATTCATCTTATAACTGAAAGTTTGTACCCTTTGACCAACATCTTCCCATTCCCCCCACCAACCCCCAGACCCTGGTAACCACCATTCTACTCTCGTTTTCTCTGAGTTTTGCATTTCTAGATTCACGTATGAGTGAGATCATATAGTATTTGTCTTTCTCTGTCTGAATTATTTCACTTGGGAAAATGCCCTCAAGGTCTAACCATATGGCCACAAATGGTAGGATTTCCTTTTTTTTATGGCTGAATAATATTTGCATGTATATTTTTCAAGGTGACACTTCTTCATAGACTTATTCCCCTCAACTCATACATAAATTGGGAGGATAATGCAGTCATTTATTCCTCAAATAGATACTCTATTTAATGAGTGCCTACTAGGTACCAGGCACCTTGTTAGGGGCTGGGGATGCAACTGTGAGCAGGACAGCCCTGGCCTCTATCACAGAGCTTAGCAGTGAAGAAGGTATCCCTTGCTTGTGAATGAAGAAAACAAATCCTGATCCCTTACTTTCTTCTTCTAAAATAATTTTTAATTAAACATTTATAGTACATGAAAAAAATGTGCAAATGCAAATCAAAACCACAATGAGATAACATTTCACACCCATAGGGTGGCTTATTATTAGAAAAAAAAAGGGAAAAACAAGTTTTGGCAAGGATGTGGAGAAATTGGAACCCTCATGCATTGCTGGTGGGAATGTAAAATGGTGCAGCTGCTGGGGAGAACAGTTTGGCAGTTCCTCAAAAAGTTAGAATTACCATATGATCCAGCAATTTGACTCCTAGATATTTTCCCAAAAGCCTTGAGAGCAGGGACTCAAACAGATACTTATCCACCAATCTACAGAGCATTATTCATAATAGCCAAAGGTAGAAATCACCCAAGGATTCATCAGCAGATGAATGGTATATCCACACAGTGGAATTCTATTCAGCCTTAAAAAGGATGGAAATTATGACATATGCTACACCATGGATGAAAGTTTAGGAAACTATGCTAAATATAATAAGCCAGTCACAAAGAAACAAATATTTTATGATTCTACTTACGTAAGTTACCTAGAATAGGTAAATTCATAGAGACAGAAAAATAGAGGTTATCAGGGGTTGGGGGAAGGGAAATGGGGAGTTATTTAATGGGTACAGAGTTTCTATTTGGGATGATGAAAAAGTTCTAGAAGTTGAGAGTGCTGATGGTTGCATAATATTGTGACCGTACTGTGCCACTGAATTGAACATTAAAAATGGCTGTAATGTAAATTTTATGTATATTTTAACCACAATAAAAATATGTGAATACTTTCCTTTTATTAAAAAATTCAAACGTTATAGACAAGGTGGCCTCTTTGACCACCTCCTCCATCCTGATTCTGGTTCCTCCTCTTCAGTGCTGCTGTGTTTACCCCTCTAGAGTTTTTTTTTTTTTTAACATTTACCTATATTCATATGTACTTATTCAAAATGACATGTATTTTCAGCTTTATCCAAAAAACATGTCTGCTTTAGTATGGAGATTTGAAACCATGATTTGCAGTAAAAATGTTCTAAGCAACAGGGCTTCCTTACTTATTAATGGGGACTTTTTTAGTGGATATACATCTTTAAAAGGTTTTTTTATTTTTATTTTTTTCATTGTGGCAAGTCAGTGCCTGCAGACCCACTTTTGTTTATGCTAAAGCTGTCCAGCTCAGGTTTCTCTCCTGCCTAGGGAACACTCTGTTCCCCTTGCTGGATTCTAGGTATAAACTCCCAGTTTGGGGTCACTCCTCGATTTTGCACTGGACTGCTTTAGTAGGCAGCCTCTCAGTGTGCATAACTTTATTTAAATCATTTTCTTATCCTTTCCTTGTTTCCATTCCAGCTTCTAGTTTGCTGAGATATCAAATAGATGTCAGAGTTTATATTAAAATTTTGTGTTACTGTGTTCAAAGATGATGCATCCTCATTTTGAGAAAATTAAGGCAATTTAGAATGGTTACAAAACAGAATGTGTAATAACATTGCACTTTGATAATATCTTTCCAGACATTTCTTAATGTCAATACCCACAGGTGCCAAAATACAATTTTATATAAATGGGATCATAGTATGCACATTGTACTGCAATTGGGCTTTCTTAAATTAAAAAAAAAAGTCCTTACAGTTTTCTCTGTCAGTGGATATAGATCTACAATATCCATTTTTTGACTCATGATAATATTTTTAAAATAGTATGAGATTTGCTCTTATTTTATAGAAAAGCACAAAGAAGCAAACATTCTCCCATCCCTGATAACCTGTAGGGAACAGTTTGTTAAATTAAAAGAAACAAATCTATGAGATTAGAAAATTCATGCTACGAAAAGTTACCAAATAAAAAGTGAATGTTGAGAGCCACCCTCCCTTTCCTTGTTCATCTTCCCAAGGCTAAAATGCCTTTCTTAGTTTCTTGTGAATCCTTCAAAACATACAAACGTATTTATATATACTTATTTCTATCTTTCTATCTCCTTTTTGTCTGTTTTTAACACAAAAGATCATAGTATACACAGTTATTTACTTTGCTTTTTCATTTAATATGTTATGGGGATAGTTCCCTAACTGCAAGGTATAAAAAATATATATTATAATATATAATATAATATAATATAACATAATGCATATATTTCTGAGCTGCATAAAAAGTCATTTGTTAGAATGTGCCACAATTTATTTAATTAGTTCCCTATCATGGTAATTTTGGATGTTCCTAGGGTTTTGCTTGTTTGTTGTGTGGTTTAGATTTTACTCCTACTGGTAGAACAGTGTTGCAAGAATATCTATGTACTTATCTTAAGTCTTATCAGCATATCTACAGAGAAAATCCTAAGCATTGAGGACTGGGTTAAAGGATATATGTGTTTTACATTTTGATGGAAATTTACCAAATTATTATCCAGAAAGTTTGCACCAAATAACCTGCCAACAAAAGTGTTTGAGTGCTTGTTTCTGAAACTTCCACAAGCATTAGTTATCAAAAATTTTAGTTGTTGCCAATCAAATACATTAAAATTGGTATCTTGTTCTGATTTGCATTTAGTTTATTATGAATGAAGTTGAGATACTTAAAAAAATTTCATTGGCCATTTGTAGTTTTTTTCTTGAAATTGTTCATACACATTCACTATTTTTTTTCTCCTGGGCTGTTCATCTTTTTCAATAGCTATCAGTAGAATTTGTATGAATACCTAATGTTTAATGAGCAAAGTATTACATTATTTTATAATTTATTCAACTACCTAATAATGAACACTTAGGATGTTTACAACATCATACTGCAGTTTCAAGTATTCTTATACTTACATACTTATCTGGACCAAATATCTCTTTAAGTTAGATTTCTAGAAATGGAATTCCTTATTTAAAGCCAAATTCTTTGTCAAATTTTTCAAAACAATTTTCATCATTCGATGGGGGAATGGTCCAAGTGGGAGAAAAAAAGAAACAGGAACTAAATAGTTCCTCCTAATTGCAGGGGTAATCAGCTGTAAATTAGAGTTGAACTATTAGGCTGATTGATGATGTTATCATCCTAGTTGCTTTCCTCAGTAAGCTTCTTAAAAATCCTAAATCTCCTTCTCTATTTGTGTGCCCAGACCTCCTGGGAGTCTGTGAATTCTATGGAGAAAAAAATTAAACTAACTTTGTAATTGTCAAGTGAACAATAGTATTTAAAAATTGTAAGCACATTCTGAATCATTTTATGGCCATGCCATTTTAACGTTGGCTTTACATTTCTGTTTACAGTTGTCTGAATTGGTACATACTATTTGAAGGAACATTTGGCATCATGGTAGTTCATTAATTTAAGTTGAATGGAGGAAAGTAGTGGGAGAATTGAGTCAGTTACCTATGGCACTGGTGGACTCCTGGGGAAACAGTTCAAAAGAAACTGTGCACAAGCAATCTGTTAAATTAGAAGAATATAGGAAACTATTTGGGGGAGGATGAATTACTTAAATCCTGTCTTTGTATCTAACAATTTGTTCATTAGCAGTAAGTGTAGTAGAAAACATAGAGTGAAGAAATTTTACATTTCTGATTTGAGTAATAATTGGATTAGGTCACCAATTTAGGCCAAATTGTATTAATGACCACAGTGCCAGCCTCAGTTTTATAGGAATTATCAGGATTTAAAATTTTAACTGCATTAAAGGATTCCAGGATTGCTTGGGTGGGCTGCCTTGAGTTAGTAAAGAAATGAAGTTATTAACACAATTTTGTACAACATAATTATCTGAACAGATGTTTTCTGTATTTGTATTCTTGACAGACAAAATCAAATAGACAAAAATTGGTTTGTTCTCATTTATTGACCAAATATGGATTTATTTGATTGTTATGAGGATATATCTCTCTCTATATATATAGATATATATACAGATAGACACATATATAAAACATTAATCTATTTTTCTTTTTTCCAATGTTACTTTCTTGAGGAAAGAAAAATCCAAGATGAAACTAACACTTAAATTAAGTTTTCCTTTGTCCTTTGTTACCACTACATTCAGTTTTACATACCCATTTGCAATGATATTATGACTAGAGTTTTGATTTCTACATTTCATTTAACATATACCATAACTATTTTTCCATGTTTTAATCTGATTTTATTCTTATTTCCCTTTGCCTTATACACTCTTTCTTGACAACGATCATATAACCAATGTCATTTGCTCAGGTACATGAGCCTACACATTTTTCTCCATAACCATGTAAACATCTACAAATATATATAGACACATACACACACATGTAAATAAATACATAAAAATATATAGAAGATTGTGAACTTGTCTTTACAAAAGTCAGATCATAAACCATATATATTCCTAAGTTATTTCCTTTGTTGCTTAATTCATCAGGGATGCCCACCAGAGCAGGAGCTATAGATCCAACTTGAGTTTTTAATAGTCACATAGTTATCCATACTACACATGTATACATTAATTTACTCTTCCTTTATTAGTGGAAATTCAAGTTGTTTTCAAGTTTTTGTCATTACAAACAATGCCACAGTAAATATTCTCATAGATTCATCCTTAGATTGTTAGGACTAGGATTATTAGATCAAAGGATATGTACGTATTTTGTTTTTAATATGTAGGGCCGTCTTACTTACTTTAGAAAGCTGTGTGTGGACCTTATTTGGATCTCGATTCACACAAACTATGAAAATAAATATGACATTTGTAAAACAGTTGGAAATTGCAACACTGACTAGATATTTCATTAAATTAAGGAGTTTTTGTTATTTTTTAAGATGTGATAATGATAGAGATACAAACTGAAATATTTATGGATGAAATACTTTCCTTCAGAAAAGTACTGGAGGGAAAGAAGTGGATGAAAGGATGGATGAAATAAGAATGGCCATGAGGGCTTCCCTGGTGGCGCAGTGGTTGAGAGTCCGCCTGCTGATGCAGGGAACACGGGTTCGTGCCCCGGTCCGGGAGGATCCCACATGCCGCGGAGCAGCTGGGCCCGTGAGCCATGGCCGCTGAGCCTGCGCGTCCGGAGCCTGTGCTCCGCAATGGGAGAGGCCACAACAGTGAGGGGCCCGCGTACCAGAAAAAAAAAAAAAAAAAAAAGAGTGGCCATGAGTTGATAGTTGTTGAAGCTGGTATAATGGGAGCTGATTATACAATGGTCTTCTTTTATATATGTTTGAAATTTTCCATAATAATAATTTTTAAACATTTTAACAATTCACACTCTAGTGTGAATGAGAAAACCTATTTCCATACATTTCCCTTAGCACTGGGTGTTACCACTTTTTGTTTTTTAAAATCTCATGTGTGAATAAAGGTATTTGTTGTTATAATTTGCATTTACTTTACTATTAGTGAGGTTGATTATCTTGAGAAAGTGTAAAGCTTCCTCACTGGCAGCTAGCATCCATGCCATGGTATTCCCAAATGAACTTACACAATACTTTCTAGAATATAAGTAAGATGTACACAAGGCCATTCTGGAACAAGACAGAGACAAGACCACTTTGCAGCCATAGAAACAATAAAACAGCTGGAGTGACAGCTGCTCTTTTACCAACGAAAACTTTAGCCTTGCTTTAATTCTGCTTACTAGATAAAAATTATGAAGGTATCAAGCCGCTAAATTGCCCCAATTTCTTGACAACCTTCAATCCATAACTGGTCTCTACTTCTTAAACTTTTCTGGAATAATCCAGCACAAGTCCAAGTCCTGTGAGAAGTCCCTTCCAATCCTCTTGCTGAGGCCTGTAGTTTCTCTGGAGAACTTTCTCCCTTGTGGCAGCAAGGTAAATGAGCCTACTTTTTTTGCTGTGGATTTGTTCCTGGAGGCCTTTGGTCAGTGGGCTTTAAAACAATCTTTTCAAAGTTTATTGTCCATTTGAATTTCCTCTTCTTTGGGACATTTTCCTGGTTCAGTGGGTAGTTCTGAAATTTTCCCTTTTGTTTGAGTCAGTCCCATTGATTACTCTAGGACCCATATGTACTACTTCTTAGTCAGAAGGGGTGAAAAATAAGGATTCTCATTCAGGTTGCATCATTCTAGGTTTGATGGCATTAGCAAGAATTTTCAGGATCTTATTAATTCACCAGGAAGGCTGCTGGGAGGTGAGGTTGAAGGTAGGAGCTAAGCTGGACTTCTCTATTTGCTCCAGACAATTCTGGTTGTTTTCTTGGCCACCAATCTTGTTTGGCCAATGTTGATGGCATGTGTGTGTGTGTACCATTTATTGCTTGTATCATTAGGTATTGAAAGAGAAAATTCATCATCTTAAATGAGAAGTCTGATATTTATATTAGATTTTGCTTCATATTTTTACAAGCTCTAATGTGAGATAAACATTTAATACTTCTTTGTTAATTGTTCTTTTATTGATATGAAATATCACTATTTGTCCCTTTTAGTGCTTTTTATCTTGAATTCTACAATTTGTTACATTAACATTGTAACATACATAACACAATCTTTTGTTTGGTATGCTGGGAAAATATTTTGATATTTAAAGCCATGTGTCTTCATCCAATATGTAACTCTTTTTCCATTCAAATGAGTAGACTCTTAGTCATCCTTTGGCATAAGGGAGATTGTCACAATAGAACCAGAGTACAAAGAGGCAATTCTTGGCTTGTGAAGTTCCCAGCTGAGGCTCAGGTATAAGATATTCTGAGCAAGTTTCTTCACCCGGATTCAGAGGAGAGAAGAGCCAAGTCCTGTTCTGTTTGCTCTATCAGTTCTGTTTCCTTAAGTGTTACTTCTGTCTTTTGTGAAGTATAGTGTTTCTTAGTTTTGTTTTTTCTTTAATTTTTATTTATTTATTTACTTATTTATTTATTTGGTTGCATTGGGTCTTCATTGCTGCGAACGGGCTTTTTTCTAGTTGCGGCAAGCTGGGGCTGCTCTTTGTTGTGGTGTGTGGGCTTCTTATTGCCATGGCTTCTCTTGTTGTGGAGCACGGGCTCTAGGTGTGTGGGCTTCAGCAGTTGTGGCCCACAGGCTCAGTAGTTGTGGCTCGTGGGCTCTAGAGTACAGGCTCAGTAGTTGTGGCACACGGGCTTAGTTGCTCTGCGGCATGTGGGGTCTTCCCGGACCAGGGCTCGAACCTGTGTCCCCTGCATTGGCAGGCGGATTTTTTTTTTTTTTTTTTACGGTACGCGGGCCTCTCACTGTTGTGGCCTCTCCCGTTGCGGAGCACAGGCTCCGGACGTGCAGGCTCAGCGGCCATGGCTCACGGGCCCAGCTGCTCCGCGGCATGTGGGATCTTCCCGGACCGGGGCACGAACCTGTGTCCCCTGCATCGGCAGGTGGACTCTCAACCACTGCGCCACCAGGGAAGCTCTGGCAGGCGGATTTTTAACCACTGTGCCACGAGGGAAGTCCCTGTTTCTTAGTTTTGATGTTAGAGTTTCCCTCAAATGTTTTGTCATTCTTGGGTTGGGTGTTCATCTTGATTTTTGAAGTTCCCTATTAGTCCACATGTGAATGCTAGATGTGTGTATCTCATCTTCTTGCCAGGAATTTCAGGAGAGTTTGACTTTGCTGCTGGATGGTCTATATATACACCATGGAAACCAGCCTGGATGGTCTATATTAGTGTCCGGTCTTCTGGGACCAGGGACAACTACATTATTACTGTGGGCACTGCAATGCCCTGCCTCTCTGGCTCAGCTACTTACACTCACACTCGCTGCTCTTACCAGGAGGCAGAGGTCTCTACTGCCAGTTGCTTTGCAAAAACTGGGGAAGATTATTTTATTAGTTGCCCCAGTTAGGTCTCATTCCTATTTCCCCGTGTCTACTGCCTCTGAGGTTGGAGAACCTTCAAGTTGCTCTCCAGCTTTGCTTCAGTTTTCTCCACTGGACATTTTAGGTTATGATATTCTCTTTCAATCTGATGCAATTTGCTTTCCATTTTCCAGAGATTTCCTTATAATTCCAGCAGATTAATGTGATTATCAACATCATATCAGCCCTCAACATTTCTGGGTAATTCTCAGTTTGATTTCCTGCTCCCTACAGTTATTTATTTCATATCTTTTCTATTCTCCTTAAACCTCTGACTATTCCCCTTCCTTCATATCATCAGAAGACCTTACCGTTTACTGCAGAAAGAAAATTGAAGCTATTACATGAGCACTCCCTCATCTTCCCCAAACCAAACTAAAATGCACCCATAACAGCCTCTATCCTTCCTGCCCTCCTGCTGCATTAGAAGTGCTGTTTCTCATCACATTTAAGGTTAATTTCTATAACTGTGTTCTGGGTCCAACTCCCTCCCATTGTCCTCAAACCCTACGCTCTCAACTGCTCTTTCCCTTACCTACATATCCAACTGCTCCTTCCCAACTGGGTCCTTCCCATGCACTTAAACCTTACTAAGTCTGTCTCATCTTAAAAACAACCATAACCCAAACCTTCTTTTCACCTCACTTTACCCTCTAGCTCCCATCCTATTTCTTTTCTTTCCTTTGCAAACTTCCCGAGAGAGTCGTCTACATTAGCAGCTTCCATTTCCTGGACTCACATTCACTTCTCAACCCACTCCTGTCTAGCTTCCACCCCTCCATACTCCACAGAAATGGTGCTCCCTCAGATCATCTGACTTCTGTGGTGGTTTTAAAATATGGCCACAAATTCTTTAGTATTCTTCCTTCAAAAGGTAGAGTCTAATTCCCCTCCGCTTAAGTGTGGGTTGTACTATCTGGCTTGCTGCTGATGAACAGAAAATACACCAGAAGTGATGGCATATGACTTCCGAGGCTGGGTCACAGTGCGGCTTCAACCTGTCTCTCTTGGGTTGTTTGCTCTGGGGAATTCAGCTGTGAATGGGTCATCTTGGAAGGGGATCTTCCAGTCCTGTAAACTCTTCAGATGACCACAGCCTGCCTGACATCCTGGTTATAGCCTCGTGGGAGGCTGAGCCAGAAACACCCAGCTCAGCAGCTCCTGGATTCCTTACTTTCAGAAATTACATGAGTTAACAAACATTTGTTATTGTAAACTGCTGAAGTTTAGGGTATTGTTACACAGCAGTAAGTAACTAATATAACCTCCATGCTGTTACATACAAAGAATGCTTAATGTGAATGTCAGCAGCATTTGGCATTGTTGGCCTCCTCCTCTCTGAAACACTCTTCTCTTTGATCTCATGACACCGATGTCTCCAACCTCTCTGACCCTTCCTTCCCAGAATCCTTTGCAGGCTCTTTCTCCTCTATAAGCAATTAAATGTTGGGCTCCTTAATGTTCAGTCCTAGGCTCTCTTCTTTTTCCAATCTAATCTTCCTCCTGGAGAGTTTTCACTCAGCATCTCAGTAAATATGCAGTTGACATTCAAATTTCTTCATCTAGCGCAGACCTCTCCCCAGAACTATTCGCCTATATATCAAACTGCTTGCTCAGCATTCTCCTTGATTATCCCCAAAGCACCCCAGTCTCTGTACTCCAAGAACAAACTATCTTTCCTCTCAAAACTTGGTTCTCTTGGGTGGTGGGGAGATGAGTGAAATAGGTGAGGGAAATTAAGAGGTACAAACTTCCAGTTACAGAATAAATGAGTCACAGGGATGAAATGTATAGCATGGGGAATATAGTCAACAATAATATGATATCTTTGTATGGCGACAGATGGTGACTAGACTGACCATGGTGATTATTTTGTAATGTATATAAATACTGACTCACTATGTTGTGAACCAGGGACTAACTTAGTGTTGTAGGTCAATTATACTTCAAACAAACCCATAGAAAAAGAGACCAGATTTGTGGTTACCAAAGGTGAGGGGTGTGGGGAGGGGAATTGAATGAAGGTGGTCAAAAGACACAAACTTCCAGTTACAAGATAAATAAGTACTAGGGATGTAATGTACAACATGATTAATATAATTAACACTGATATATGTTATACATGGAAGTTGTTAAGAGAGTAAATCCTAAGAGTTCTCATCATAAAGAAAAAAATATATAAAAATTTTGTATGTATATGAGATAGTGAATGTTCATTAAACTTATTGTGGTAGTTATTTCATGATGTATGTAGGTCAAATCATTATGCTGTATACCTTAAACTTATACAGTGCTGTTATGTCAATTATATCTCAATGAAACTGGAAGAAAAAAATTAAAAAATAGTAATTGAAAACTAAAAACAAAAACTTGGTTCCTTTTCTGTGCATTCTATTTCAGAGAATATCACCACTGCAATCATCTATCCAGTTGCTTTGGGCCATCCATGTACGTCCCTCTCCCTAACCTGTTTCAGAGAGGAGGAGGCCAACAATGCCAAATGCTGCTGACATTCACATTAAGCATTCTTTGTATGTAACAGCATGGAGGTTATATTAGTTACTTACTGCTGTGTAACAATACCCTAAGGTATTGTTAGGGACCTACACTTATCTAATCATTTACCAAACCTGTTCATTTTAACTCCTGTATATCTAGTAAATCTATACCATCCAAGCTGTCGTTCTTTCTCACCAGGAGTATTGCAGGAGCCTCCAAACCTATTTCCTTAACGTCTACCCTAGGCTTGTCGCCAGTCTGTTCTCTACACTATTGCCCAAGGGATATTTTCAAATATTTTAAAAAACACGACACAAATCTGGTCATGTTTCCTTCCTGCTTAAAAGTCTTTAATGGTTTCCTATCACTGTTTGGATGAAGCCCTCAAATTCTTAATATGACCTGCTGGTCCTTTCATCCTTTTATCATAGCTTACGTCTCTAGCCTCATTGTGCCCTACTCCCCACTTGCTAAAATTCAGCCATTTTGATCTTTCAGCCCTTCTAATGTGCCATGTTCCCTCTTGCTCCAGGACCTTTGTAGGACTCTCTCTGCAATGTTATTATCAATGGTAGAAGTCAGCATTACCATCCCTGGGTCAGGGGAGACTCCCCACACTTTCAGTCTATGTGAGATTCTTTTTTAACCCTCCTAGAGAATTGGGGCCCTTTTCTCTAGAGCATTACCTCAGTTAATAATCGGGCCGAGAGGTAAGACCCTTTGATTAATATGTGCCCCCACTCCTTCACCCCCCCCCTTTAAATTGTAAGTGCCATGAGAGTACTGAGAGTACCTAACTTTGTACACTGTTACGGTTCAGTGCCTGGCACAGGGCCCAACACCTGGTGGGCATTTAATGAACAGCATGGACTGTTCCCTAAAACTTCGGAAGGACTTGCACATAAAATTTTCTGGTCTGGTGCCTTTTTTTAAATTTAAAAAATTGGGTAAAATATGCATAACATAAAATTTGCTATCTTAACCATTTTTAAGTATACAGTTTAGTGGTATTAAATACATTCATAATATTGTGCAACCATCATTACCATTCATCTCCATAACGTTTTTTTTTTTTGGCCATGCCCACGCGGCTTGCGCGATCTTAGTACCCTGGCCAGGGATCAGACCCAGGCCCCTTGCACTGGAAACGCAGAGTCCTAACCACTGGACAGCCAGGGAATTCCCTCCATAACTCTTTTCATCTTGTAAAACTGCATCTTTATACCCATTAAACCATAACTCTCCATTGCCTCCTCCCCCCAGCCCCTGGCACCCACCATTCTACTTAATGTCTCTATGATTTTAACTAAGTATCTCATATAAGTGGAATCATACAATATTTATGACTCTTTCTGGGACTGGCTTATTTCGCTTAGCCTGATGTCCTCCAAGTTCATCCATTCTGTAGCATGTGCCAGAATGTCCTTCCTTTTAAAGGCTGAATAATATCTCATTATTCAGCCTTTATTTTAAAGGCTGAATAATATACTAAATTTTGCTTATCCATTCATTCACTGATGGACACTTGAGTTGTGTCCATGTTTTAGCTATTGTGAAATAACACTGCTATGAACATGGGTGTACAAATATCTTTTTGGGACCCTGCTTTTAGTTCTTCTGGGTATATACCCAGAAGTGGAATTGCTATATCATATGGTAATACTTATTTTTTAAATGTTTTGAGGAACTGCCATAGTGTTTTCCATAGTGGCTATACCATTTTACATTCCCACCAACAGTGCACAAGGATTCCAGTTTCTCCACATTGTTGCCAACATTTGTTATTTTCTGTTTAAAATGGTGTCTCTTAAGCACAAAAATTTTGATGTTGATGCAGTTTATCGGATTTTTCTTTTATGGATTTTGCTTTTTGTGTGATATCTAAGGATTCTTTGTCTACCCCAAGGTCATGAGGATTTTCTCCTGTTCTAAGAATTTTACAGTTTTAGCTCTTTTTTAGATCTTTGATTCATTTTGGGTTATTTTTTATGAACGATGTAAGTAAGGACCTAAATTCATCTTTTTGCATGTGAATATCCAATTGTTCCAACAGCATTTGTTGAAAATATTCTTTCCCCATTGAATTATTCTGGCACCTTTGTTGAAAATCAACTGACCGTAAATGTAAGAGTTTATTTTTGGGCTCTCAATTCTGTTCCATTGATTTATTTATCTATATTTATGCCAGTACGCTGTCTTGATTTCTGTAGATTTAGAATTCATTTTGAAATTGGTAGCTGTAAGTCCTTTAACTTTGTTCTTTTTCAAAATTATTTTGAAACAATTCTATTCTAGGTCTTTTGAATTTTTATATGAATTTTAGGATCAGATTGTCAATTTCTGCAAAAAAGGCAGCTGGGATTTTGGTAGGATTGCATTGAATCTATAGATCAATTTAGATCAATTTATAGATCAATTTAGGGGAGAATTTTAAAAAGAGTGAGTCTTCTAATGCATGAACATGAAATGTCTCTCCATTTATTAAAATCTTCTTTAATTTCTCTTAGCAATATTTTGTAGTTTTTTTTCTTCCAGTTTCATTCAGAGATATAAGTGACATACAGCACTGTATAAGTTTAAGGTGTACAACATAACGATTTGACTTAAATACATTATATGGGTCTTATGCTTTATTCCTAAGCATTTTATCTTCTTGATATTGTTGTGAATGGAGTTGTTTTCTTAATTTCATTTTGGATTGCTCATTGTTAGTCAATAGAAGAGCCATTGATTTTTGTATATTGATCTTATATCCTGTGACTTTGCTGAAATTATTTATATTCTACTATTTGTTTGTTTAACTGAGCTGTTTTGTTGTTTAGTGCTGGTGTTACTAGTTCACTTGGAAGCCCATCTGCTCTGGTCCTGACAAATTTCAGTGCCATTTCTGTTGTCAGTGATGAACCCCCAGTTGTCTGCAGACCACTCAGCCTGACCTGGAGCCAATTCAGGGTCAGTTAGGAGGTACAGTTTTTTCATTTATCCTGCTTTTCATCAGGGTTGAAAACACACAGCCGGGATACCTCCTACCAGCGGAAGGGCTAAGATACTGAAAGATTCAGTGGTTATAACTGAGCAGCAACCCCTCTGGCCCTGTTCCATATTTCAGAAGTCCCAAGATCTGGATCCCCTGGGGACCTGTGGATTTCTGGATCTTGTTCCAAATCCCTACTCCATCCCTGGAGGATGGGGGGCTCTGCCTAGTGCTCCAAGTTTGCAGAAGGTGATTTCTTTTGGTAAGTTATGTTTTCCTGGGGGAAGGTAAGGGCTGGACACTTTTCCTGCCTTGTCTATGACTATTTCAGATGGATTTCCTTTAGAGCTCTATTCTGCAACTAGTGGGCAAATTTGACTCCTATCTAAGTTGATGCCAGCCTGTTGTTGTTGCTTTTCTTTTCTTTGGGGAGCCCTTGCTTTTTGGTCACTGGGAGCTGCTGTGACACTTGGGCAGCTTTTTGTTTGGTAATTTAGAAATTGTGCTCTCTGAGGTAAGTAGGCCAGATGGGTAACTGTGGGCCCTCCCAGTGCTGGGTATTAGCATTGCAAATATGACTTTTCAGTTCTAGTTAGTAAGGTGACACCCAGGGAGAGAAGGAATTGTGCCAACTAAAGGAAGGTTCTCTTATTTATAATTTTCCCCACCAGCAGGAGGTTTTCAAAATATAACATCTGTCTTAGAAGGCTCTGTGCTGTCTAATCATCATCATCATTATTATAATCATAATGTGAATTTAAATTTCAGTGACAATACCAGGTGTGCATAATTTTCTTTATTTTTAATACCTCTTTTGTGTGTGTGAGATAAAACGCAAGACATTATTTATTTTTTACTTTTAAAAAAAATTTTGATTAGGGCTTCCCTGGTGGCGCAGTGGTTGAGAGTCCGCCTGCCGATGCAGGGGACGCGGGTTCGTGCCCCGGTCCGGGAGGATCCCACATGCCGCGGAGCGGCTGGGCCCGTGAGCCATGGCCGCTGGGCCTGCGCGTCCGGAGCCTGTGCTCCGCGGCGGGAGAGGCCGCAGCAGTGGGAGGCCCGCATACCGCAAAAAACAAAAACAAAAACAAAAACAAAAACAAAAAAAAAATTTTGATTGAAATATAGTTGATATACAATGTTGTGTTAGTTTCAGGTATACAGCAAAGTGATTCGGTAGAATATATATATGTATATGTTACTTCACCAGCATTAGCATAAATGAATTTGTCTCCTTAACACAAGTTTGTTTATGTTATGACAATCACTGCCAGGTAATGAGGGAGCAAAGGGTTTGAAAAGAAGGTGGCAGGTCTGAAGGAAAATTAGTTATAAAAATATTTTACATTTTAATAAGTAAAAAATTTTTCATTATAAAGAAAAAATTTAAATACAGAAAGTAGAAGAAAAAAGAGTCACCTGTGGTGTCATCATCTAGAGACCACCTGTAGTAATGTGCATTTCTTGTTCTTTTTCCTATGTATAAACCTAAACAAATATATTTCTCATGTAATTTAGGGAATTACCAAAATAATTATGCTTTGCTTTTAATAACCCCTGCCCAAAACAAAGCAGAACTTGAAAATGGAAAAATGGGAGAAGAGTATTCATTTTACAAAAGAATTCCCTCAAACTTATTTTTCAATGTGGTTCTATTGTTTTTGGAAATGTCATGCTCTTAAAAAATTTCAAATTATACAGAAAAATACGAGAACGTAAAACACTTGACATTCCCCTATTTAAAATGAACTACTATTGGGATACAGCTAACCCATTGTTTAGAGATGAATTCATGGCTGTAAATGTCTATGTTGAAAGGAAGAAGGAACGTAAATCGATAACTTAATCTTCTATTTTAAAGAACTGGAAGAAGAGCAAACTTAACCCCAAAGCAAACAGAAGGAAGGAAATATTAATGAGCAGAGTAGTAGTAAATGAAATAGAAAAACAATAGAGAAAATCAAGGAAACAAAAAATTGTCAACAAAGTTGGCAAACTTTTAGCTAGACTGACCAAATGTAAAACAGAGAAGACTCAAGTTACTAAAATCAGGAATAAAAGTGGGGACATTGCTATTGGCATTATAAATGAAAAGAATTATAAGGGAATTCTATGAACAGCTATATGCCAACAAATTAGATTATGTAGATAAAATGGACAAATTCCTAGAAACATGCAAACTACTGAAATTGTCTCAAGAAGAAATAGAAAACCTGAATAGATCTGTAACACAAAAGGTATTGAATTAGTGATCAAAACCTTTTCACAAAGAGAAGCCCAAGACCATATGGCTTCACTGGTGATTTCTACCAAACATTTGAAGAAGAGTTAACATCAATTCTTCATAAATTCTTCCAAAAAAATAGAAGGAGAGGGATTATATCCCAACTCTTTCTATGAGGTTAGTATTACCCTATTGCCAAAGCCAGATGCAAACGACGAGAAAACTATAGACCAATATCTCCTATGAATCTAGATGTAAAAATCTTCAGCAAAACACTAGCAAACTGAATACAGCAACATATAAAAAGATTGTATGCCATGACCAAATAGGATTTACCTCAGGAATGCAAGGTTTATTCAACATATGGAAATGAATGTAATACACATGTTAATAGAATAAAAAAAATCCACATGATCATCTCAATAACTTCAGTAAAAGCATCTGATAAAATTCAATACCCTTTTAAGATAAAGACAATAAACTAGGAATAGAAAGCAATTTCCCCAGCCCACAAATAACATCATACTTTATGGTGAAAGATGGATAGCTTTTCCCCTAAGATCAGGAACAAGACAAGAATGTTTGCTCTATTCAACATTTTACTGGAAATTTTAGCCAGAGCAATAAGGCAAGAAAGTAGTAAAAAGTATCCAGGTTGGAAAGGAAGAAGTAAAACTATTTGCAGATGATATGATCTTTTATACAGAAAATCCTAAGGCATCTACCAAAAAAAATATGAAAGCTAATAAAGGAGTTCAGCAAGGTTGCAAGATATAAGACCAAGATACCAAAATCAGTTCTATTTCTATATACTAGCAATGAACAATCCAAAAATGAAAACAGTTCCATTTATAGTAGTATCAAAAATAATAAAATGCTTAGGAATAAATTAAACAAAAAAGTGTAAGACTTGTACACTGAAAACTGCACAACATTTTTTAAAGAAATTAAAGAAGAACTAAATGAAAGGAAAGACATCTTGTATTCATGGATTTGTAAGACAATATTTTTAAGATGGCAGTGATCTTCAAATTGATTCATAGATTCAATGCAATCGCTATCAAAATCCTAGCTACCTTTTTTTTGTAGAAATATACAGTGGATTCTAAAATCCATATGGAAATGCAAGGGACCCATTATAGTCAAAACAATATTGAAAAAGAAGAGCACAGAAAATATATTTGAAATTTATTGTATGTGAATTTTATCTCAATAAGAAATATAAAGGAAAATGTTAACTACTGTTAAGAATACCATTGTGGTGAGTATTGTCCAGCCATCCAGATCCTTTATGTAACCCTGTGTTCATGTGACACAAGTGTGCTCTCCTGCTGCACTGTGACCTGCTCAACTCCCCCGCAGTATGTCTCAACTTCTCATGTCAATGGCTACTGAGCTCTACTGTCAATTTTAATGGTCATTTAAAATTCTGTTGAACATACTAGAGTATATTTAACTATTCTCAACTAATAGATGATTTCTAATCTTTGCATATAGTAAAGAATACAGTGATGATTATCCCATAAGTACTTCTTTTTCACTTGTTATCATCCTTTTGGGTAAATCATTGAAGTGGTATTGCTAGATTGAGAGGTATTTGCATTTTGTAGAGCAGTGGTCCCCAACCTTTTTGGCACCAGGGACCGGTTTCATGGAAGACGATTTTTCCATGGACGGGGTGGGGGAGGGGTAGCTGGGGCGGGGGAAAGGGATGGTTCAGGCAGTAATGCGAGCGATGGGGAGCAGCAGATGAAACATCGCTTGCTCGCCTGCCGTTCACCTCCTGCTGTGCGGCCCGGTTCCAAACAGGCCGCAGACCCATACCTGTCCATGGTCCGGGGGTTGGGGACCCCTGTTGTAGAGGACCAAACCACACTGTAGGAAGTTTATTTCAATGTGTGCTTTTAGCACTGGGGCATGAGTTATGTGTTTTTCTCGTGTCATCTTTGTGCAAGTTTAATTATCTACTTCACATAATACATGTGAAATGTGATTTAATTTACATACAACCCTTTAGGAATATATCAAATATGGATGCATTACTTTTTCTAAGTAGTTCAGCATAATACCATTAATATATGATTTTTTTCCCCTATAACCTAGGTTAAGAGTCAGAAAAGAAGATCCTCATAGAAGTAAAATACATGAATATCAGTCACAGCCTTGTTGAATAGCATAAATGGGAGATAGTCTAAGTTCTCATTAGAAGAGGAATAGGTAAATAAGTTATAGTACATCATATGAGGATACCAAAAGAATGAGGAAGAGTTATATGTATTGAGGTGTAAGGTCTGCAAGACATACAGCTGAATGAGAAGAGCAAATAGCAAATCAGTGTATATGATGTGTTCTAATTTAAACCAAAAAACACTAAATCTAAGTGTATAGAAAAATTTCTTCAAGAATATACATCAAACTTAATACATTAGGAGAATGGAGTAGAATGGAGGATGAAAGGTAAATATAATATCTTACTCTTATGGGAATTTTGTGCAGTAAGTATGTCTTCAAATATTACTTTAGGTAACAGAAACAGTATTTGCTCGTTGTAGAATATTTATATATGTTGACAGATATAAAGAAGAAATTAACAATAACCTATAGGTTCATAACTCAGAATCATTAAACATTCTAATATATTTTAATATGTTTTTTCTATATATGTATTTTTGTCATATAGCAGGTACAATTTTGGATCCTGCTTTTTTTTTTAATTAACAGCATACTCTAAGTATTTTTCTACTTTAATCTTAGTCATAATCCTAATATTGAAAATCAAAAGCTAAAGAAATAATATCTTGGGGAAAAATTGTATATTTTTTCAGTGAGCTAAAGAAGTAAAATTTTGGTTAAAAAAAAAGTCTATTTGTGAGGCAGTATGGTTTAGTGGAAAGAATTATGGATTTGGAGGCAGATAGAACTTAGTTCAGAATGCTGGCTCTACTGCAAGGTATGACCTTAGTTAAGTCACCTATTTATTTATGTAGTGAGGTTAAAATTAATGCCTTACCAAGAGACTAATTGAAGAGATCAAAGAAGACCTAAATAAATGCAGAGACATATTGTGTTCACGGATTGGAAGACTCAGTATTGTTAATTCTCCTTAAATTGACTTACTAGAGATTTAATGCAACTCAAATCCAAATCCCAGAAGGCTTCTGTGATAAACTGAAGGTTTATATCCACCCTCCCCACCCCCCCACCGAAATTCCTAAACTGAAACCTAATCCCTAAAGTGATGGTATTTGGAGGTGGGGCCTTTGGAAGGTGATTAGGTCATGAGGCAGAGCTGTCATGAATGGGGTTAGTGTTCTTAGAAAAGAGACTCCAGGGAGCAGATTCCAGAGAGCAATCTTGCTCCATCTACCACATGAAGACACAGCAAGGAGACAGTTGTCTATGAACCAGGAAGCAGATTCTCATCAGACACCAAATCTGCTGGTACCTTGATCTTGGACTTCCCAGCCTCCAGAACTGTGAGAAATCAACTTCTGTTGTTTATAAGACACCCAGTCTGTGGTACTCTGTTAACAGCAGCCTGAACAGACTAAAACAGATTCTTTGTAGATATAGCTTATTCTAAAACTTGTATGGAAAGGAGCTAGAAAGCCAAAACAATTTTGAGAAGGAACAGAGTTGGAGGACTTTTACTACCTGACTTTAAGACATACTGTAAAGCTATAGTTGTTAAGATAGTGTGATATTGGTGAAAGGAGACATATAGACCAATCAAATACATACACAATATAAAATCTAGAAAATAGACCCTCATAAATGGGGTCAGCTCCCTCATAAATGGGGTCAACTGACTTTTGACAAAAGTGAAATGGAAATTTTTAACAAATAGTGCTGGAAAATCCAAATGCAAAGAGGTTAACATTTACCTACACTTAATGTTGCATACAAAAACAAACTCTGATTGGATGATAGACCTAAGTGTAAAGCATAAAACCATAAAGCTCTTAGAAGAAATCATAGGAGAAAATTTTTTCCTATTGGCTTAGACAAATACTTCTTAGCTCTGACACCACTGGCATGATCCATAGAGAAAAAAGTTGATATATTAAACCTAGTCAAAAGTAAAAACTTTTGTTCTGCAAAGAACCCTGTTAAGAAAATAGAAAGCCAGCCCCATATTAGGGCACATTACACGTAAGAAAAAACCACTTGTATCTAAAATATATAAAGAACTCTCAAAACTCAACAGCATTTAACCAAAGAGTTTTTAAAAATGGACAAAAGATTTTTCACCATAGAGGATATAAGGATGGCAAATAAGCAACTGAAAAGATGTTCAACATCATTAGTAATAATTAAAACCACAATGAAATTTTATTATATACCCATTAGACTGGCTAAATTAAAAAATACTGACAACACCAAGTGCTGATGAGCATGCAGAATAACTAGAACTCTCATTCATTTCTGGTAGGGCTGAAAATGATACTGCCACTTTAGAAAATAGCTTGGCAGTTTCTTAAACAAGGTAAACATACATTTATCATATGGCTTAGCAATTTCACTTCTAAGGATTTATCGCAGAGAAATGAAAACATGTTTACACAAAGATTTGTATACATATGGGTATGTGTTTCGTATAACTCATAAGTATAAAAAAATGGAAACCACTCAAATGTCTGTCTGTAGGTGAATGGATACTGGCACATCCACACAGTGGCGTACTACTCAGCAAGAGGAATGAACTATTAATGCACACAACAACATGGAAGCATTTCGATAACGTTATTTTAAGTGAAAGAACCCTTTCTCAAAAGGTTACATAATATTCCATTTGTATGACAAACTGGAAAAGGAAAAAATACCGGAACAGAGACCAGATCAGTGCTTGCCAGGAGTTAGGGTTGGGTGTCTGAATACAAAGGGTCAAGGGAATTCTTTCCCTAGTTGGAATTATCCTATGTTCTGTATGTGGTGGTGGTTACAATAATGCATGTGTGTTTAAAATCCCATAGAGCAGTACATGGAAAAAAAAATTTTACTTTTTGTGATTCAAAAAAACCTCTGCCTTGCTGGATTGTCACTGGCATTGAGTAAAGTCTAATCCATCTGATTCCTAAAGGATTCTCGTCAAATAGTAGCTGCTGTTACTAGTGGGAGTGTAGAATAGAGGTTTAGCATGGGCTCTTAAGTTAACCAGCCTATGTTGAGATCCTGCTCTGTCACCTACTGGCTTTTGACCTCTCTGTGCCTCAGTGTTCCCTCTAAAATGGGGTAGTGATTGTACCTATCCTAAAGGGTTATTAAGCAGAAAATAAGATAATATAGGCAAATATGTAATGAATTTACACGTTTATTATTAACATCATTTATTGGTTTTTCTCTGTTAATTTCTGTAGGAGACAACCTGGGGAAGTGCAGCAGGACTCCCTGAACTTATTGTGGGTTGGCATCCCAAAGGCCTCTGCAGGCATTTGTCTTTGTTGATCAAGGTGGCAAGCAGGACAGCAGTCAGAAAGCAGGAACTATGCAGCTGTTTGGGTGTCCTAATGATTACTGGTAGGACGACCTGGCATAGGGAGAAGGCCCTGGCAGAGAGAGGCCTCTTGAAATTCTATCCCAGGGCTTTGAGAGAGTGGTCTTGTTAGTGCCTCTAACCTTTCCTTAGGAGTGACTTTGTTGGGGTTGCTACTGCTTTGATATATCAAAATTCAGTGATGTGGGAAGGGAAGGGTAGGGATGAATGTGGAGTTTTTGAAATCTAATTTTAATTTTAAAATTAACAAAGATTTAGATATAAAAATCTAAATTTATTTATATATATATATATATATATATATATATATATAATTTGAGAATTGAGCATTTAATAAAAGTGACCAAGTTCTAGGAGTTCTAAAATTATGTTATTACCGGGAGATTTTGTGGTTTTGCATTTTTTTTAAATCTCAGAAATAGAGTTTAAAGATTACTATAATTCTGTCATTCATGTTGTAACCAAGAATTCTGTGAAATACATGAAATATGAAATGCAGTGCATGAGCTACATACAGCAAGTCTTAAAAGTCATTAGTTATTTACATGTATGTGTATGTATACCTGGCCTCATTCTATAAAGGATTTGTGGGGAATTCCCTGGTGGTCCAGTGGTTAGGACTCCACACTTCCACTGTATGGGTTTGATCCCTGGTCAGGGAACAAAGATCCCGCAAGCTGTGCATGTGGCATGGCCAAAAACAATAATAACAACAACAACAAAGAAAAAGGATTTGTGGTGGCTTATGACAAACATTGAGAAAAGTAGTAAGATATAAATAAGAAATACAAAATCAAGATAAGACAAATATAAATTAGAATAGAAATTCAAGATTGGGGCAAGCAGAGAAATTGAAGAGAAATATGCAAAAAGTAAGGGCTTGCTCTTAATTGAATGATTCAACTAAACATTTGGCTCTGAGCTTCCTTGGCAAAGTGAGGAACGGCATAAGCTAACTCTTATTATTAAAAAGAAAAGCACATACCAGCTCCTTAGAGAAAGCAAAGCTTTTGTTAGCTCTTATATCCAAAAAAAATGTCTCATGTAGGAGGTTGTTACATATGAACAACATCATTTTTTTTAATTTTTGAATTTAATTAATTTTTTTTTATACAGCAGGTTCTTACTAGTCATCAATTTTATACACATCAGTGTATACATGTCAATCCCAATCGCCCAATTCAGCACACCACCACCACCATCACCCCCGCCGCTTTTCCCCCTTGGTGTCCATACGTTTGTTCTCTACTTCTGTGTCTCAATTTCTGTCCTGCAAACCGGTTCATCTGTACCATTTTTCTAGGTTCCACATATATGCATTAATATATGATATTTCCTTTTCTCTTTCTGACTTACTCCACTCTGTATGACAGTGTCTAGATCCATCCACGTCTCAAAAAATGACCCAATTTTGTTCCTTTTTATGGCTGAGTAATATTCCATTGTATATATGTACCACTTCTTCTTTATCCATTCGTCTGCTGATGGGCATTTAGGTTGCTTCCATGACCTGGCTATTGTAAATAGTGCGGCAATAAACATTGGGGTGCATGTGTGTTTTTCAATTATGCTTTTCTCTGGGTATATGCCCAGTAATGGGATTGCTGGGTCATATGGTAATTCTATTTTTAGTTTTTTAAGGAACCTCCATACTGTTCTCCAATTTACATTCCCACCAACAGTGCAAGAGGGTTCCCTTTTCTCCACACCCTCTCCAGCATTTGTTGTTTGTAGATTTTCTGGTGATGCCCATTCTAACTGGTGTAAGGTGATACCTCACTGTAGTTTTGATTTGCATTTCTCTAATAAGTAATGATGTTGAGCAGCTTTTCATGTGTTTCTTGGCCATCTGTATGTCTTCTTTGGAGAAATGTCTATTTAGGTCTTCTGCCCGTTTTTGGATTGGGTTGTTGGATCTTTAACATTGAGCTGCATGAGCTGTTTATATCTTTTGGAGATTAATCCTTTATCCGTTGATTTGTTTGCAAATATTTTCTCCCATTCTGAGGGTTGTCTTTTCGTCTTGTTTATGGTTTCCTTTGCTGTGCAAAAGCTTTTAAGTTTCATTAGGTCCCATTTGTTTATTTTTGTTTTTGTTTCCATTACTCTAGGAGGTGGATCAAAAAAGATCTTGCTGTGATTTATGTCAAAGAGTGTTCTTCCTATGTTTTCCTCTAAGAGTTTTATAGTGTCGGTCTTACATTTAGGTCTCTAATCCATTTTGAGTTTATTTTTGTGTATGGTGTTAGGGAGTGTTCTAATTTCATTGTTTTACATGTAGCTGTCCAGTTTTCCCAGCACGACTTATTGAAGAGACTGTCTTTTCTCCACTGTATATCCTTGACTCCTTTGTCACAGATTAGTTGACCATAGGTGCGTGGGTTTATCTCTGGGCTTTATATCTTGTTCCATTGATCTATGTTTCTGTTTTTGTGCCAGTACCATATTGTCTTGATTACTGTAGCTTTGTAGTATAGTCTGAAGTCAGGGAGTCTGATTCCTCCAGCTCCATTTTTTCCCCTCAAGACTGCTTTGGCTATTTGGGATCTTTTGTGTCTCCATACAAACTTTAAGATTTTTTGTTCTAGTTCTGTAAAAAATGCCATTGGTAATTTGATAGGGGTTGCATTGAATCTGTAGATTGTTTTGGGTAGTATAGTCATCTTCACAATATTGATTCTTCCAATCCAAGAACATGGTATATCTCTCCATCTGCTGGCATCATCTTTAATTTCTTTCATCAGTCTTATAGTTTTCTGCATACATGTCTTTTGTCACCCTAGGTAGGTTTACTCCTAGGTATTTTATTCTTTTTGTTGCAGTGGTAAATGGGACTGTTTCCTTAATTTCTCTTTCAGATTTTTCATCATTAGTGTATAGGAATGCAAGAGATTTCTGTGCATTAATTTTGTATCCTGCAACTTTACCAAATTCATTGATTAGCTCTAGTAGTTTTGTGGTAGCATCTTTAGGATTCTCTATGTATAGTATCATGTCATCTGCAAACAGTGACAGTTTTACTTCTTCTTTTCCAATTTGTATTCCTTTTATTTCTTTTTCTTCTCTGATTGCCGTGGCTAGGACTTCCAAAACTATGTTGAATAATAGTGGTGAGAGTGGACATCCTTGTCTTGTTCCTGATCTTAGAGGAAATGCTTTCAGTTTTTCACCATTGAGAATGATGTTTGCTGTGGGTTTGTTGTATATGGCCTTTATTATGTTGACGTAGGTTCCCTCTATGTCCACTTTCTGGAGAGTTTTTATCATAAATGGGTGTTGAATTTTGTCAAAAGCTTTTTCTGCATCTATTGAGATGACCATGTTTTCTTTTTGTTTGTTTTGTTTTTCGTTTTGCGGTACTCGGGCCTCTTACTGTTGTGGCCTCTCCTGTTGCGGAGCACAGGCTCTGGACGCACAGGCCCAGCGGCCATGGCTCACGGGCCCAGCCGCTCCGTGGCATGTGGGATCTTCCAGGACCATGGCACAAACCCGTGTCCCCTGCATCAGCAGGCAGACTCTCAACCACTGCGCCACCAGGGAAGCCCAATCTTATGGTTTTTCTTCTTCAATTTGTTAATGTGGTGTATCACATTGATTGATTTGGGTATATTGAAGAATCCTTGCATCCCTGGGATAAATCCCACTTGATCATGGTGTATGATCCTTTTAATGTGTTGTTAGAGTCTGTTTGCTAGTATTTTGTTGAGGATTTTTTGCATGTATATTCATCAGGATATTGGGCTGTAATTTTCTTTTTTTGTAGTATCTTTGTCTGGTTTTGGTATCAGGGTGATGGTGGCCTCAAAGAATGAGTTTGGGAGTGTTCCTTCCTCTGCAATTTTTTGGAAGAGTTTGAGAAGGATGGGTGTTAGCTCTTTGCTAAATGTTTGATAGAATTCACCTGTGAAGGCATCTGGTCCTGGACTTTTGTTTGTTGGAAAAATTTTTAATCACAGTTTCAATTTCATTACTTGTGAATGTTTTCTATTTCTCCCTGGTTCAGTCTGTTCATATTTTCTATTTCTCCCTGGTTCAGTCTTGGAAGGTTATACCTTTCTAAGAATTTGTCCATTTCTTCCACGTTGTCCATTTTGTTGGCATAGAGTTGCTTGTACTGGTCTCATAGGATGCTTTGTATTTCTGTGGTGTCTGTTGTCACTTCTCCTTTTTCATTTATAATTTTATTGATTTGAGTCCTCTCCCTCTTCTTCTTGATGAGTCTGGCTAATGGTTTATCAATTTTGTTTATCTTCTCAAAGAACCAGCCTTTAGTTTTATTGATCTTTGCTATTGTTTTCTTTGTTTCTATTTCATTTATTTCTGCTCTGCTCTTTATGATTTCTTTCCTTCTTCTAACTTTGGGTTTTGTTTGTTCTTCTTTCTCTAGTTCCTTCAGGTGTAAGGTTAGATTCTTTATTTGAGATTTTTCTTGTTTCTTGAGGTAGGCTTGTATTGCTATAAACTTTCCTCTTAGAACTGCTTTTGCTGCATCCCATAGGTTTTGGATCATCGTGTTTTCATTGTCATTTGTCTCTAGGTAGTTTTTTGATTTCCTCTTTGATTTCTTCAGTGATCTCTTATCTATTTAGTAGCATATTGTTTAGCCTCCACGTGTTTGTGTTTTTTACGTTTTTTTCCCCTGTAATTCATTTCTAATCTCATAGCATTGTGGTCAGAAAAGATGCTTGGTATGATTTCAATTTTCTTAAATTTACTGAGGCTTGATTTGTGACCCAAGATGTGATCTATCCTGGAGAATGCTCTGTGCACACTTGAGAAGAAAGTGTAATCTGCTGTTTTTGGATGGAATGTCCTATAAATATCAATTAAATCTATCTGGTCTATTGTGTCATTTATAGCTTCTGTTTCCTTATGTATTTTCATTTTGGATGATCTGTCCATTGGTGTAAGTGAGGTGTTAAAATTCCCCACTATTATTGTGTTACTGTCGATTTCCTCTTTTATAGCTGTTAGCAGTTGCCTTATGTATTGAGGTGCTCCTATGTTGGGTGCATATATATTTATAATTGTTATTTCTTCTTCTTGGATTGATCCCTTGATCATTATGTAGTGTCCTTCCTTGTCTCTTGTAACATTCTTTATTTTAAAGTCTATTTTGTCTGATATGAGTATTGCTACTCCAGCTTTCTTTTGATTTCCATTTGCATGGAATACATTTTACTCCCCCTCACTTTCAGTCTGTATGTGTCCCTAGGTCTGAAGTGAGTCTCTTGTAGACAGCATATAGATGGGTCTTGTTTTTGTATCCATTCAGCAAGCCTGTGTCTTTTGGTTGGAGCGTTTAATCCATTCACATTTAAGGTAATTATCGATATGTATGTTCCTGTGACCATTTTCTTAATTGTTTTGGGTTTGTTTTTGTAGGTCCTTTTCTTCTCTTGTGTTTCCCACTTAGAGAATTTCCTTTAGTGTTTGTTGTAGAGCTGATTTGGTGGTGCTGAATTCTCTTAGCTTTTGCTTGTTTGTAAAGCTTTTGATTTCTCCATCGAATCTGAATGAGATCCTTGCTGGGTAGAGTAATCTTGGTTGTAGGTTTTTCCCTTTCATCACTTTAAGTATATCATGCCACTCCCTTCTGGCTTGTAGAGTTTCTGCTGAGAAATCAGCTGTTAACCTTATGGGGTTCCCTTGTATGTTATTTGTCGTTTTTCCCTTGCTGCTTTCAATAATGTGTCTTTGATTTTTGCCAATTTGATTACTATTTGTCTCAGTGTGTTTCTCCATGGGTTTATCCTGTATGGGACTCTGCATTTCCTGGACTTGGGTGGCTATTTCCTTTCCCATGTTAGGGAAGTTTTCTACTATAATCTCTTCAGATATTTTCTCTGGTCCTTCCTCTCTCTTTTCTCCTTCTGGGACCCCTATAATGTGAATGTTGTTGCATTTAATGTTGTCCCAGAGGTCTCTTAGGCTGTCTTCATTTGTTTTCATTCTTTTTTCTTTATTCTGTTCCACAGCAGTGAATTCCACCATTCTGTCTTCCAGGTCGCTTATCCATTCTTCTGCCTCAGTTATTCTGGTCTTGATTCCTTCTAGTATAGTTTTCATTTCAGTTATTATATTGTTCATCTCTGTTTGTTCTTTAATTCTTCTAGGTCTTTGTTAAACATTTCTTGCCTCTTCTCGATCTTTGCCTCCATTCTTTTTCCGAGGTCCTGGATCATCTTCACTATCATTATTCTGAATTCTTTTTCTGGAAGGTTGCCTATCTCCACTTCATTTAGTTGTTTTTCTGGGTTTTTTTTCTTGTTCCTTCATCTGGTACATAGCCCTCTGCCTTTTCATATTGTCTATCTTTCTGTGAATGTTGAACAATATCATTTTAAAAAGTATTTTGGTAGGGACTTCCCTAGTGGCGCAGTGGTTAAGAATCCGCCTGCCAGTGCTGGGGACATGGGTTTGAGCCCTGATCGGGGAAGATCCCACATGCCGTGGAGCAACTAAGCCCATGTGCCACAACTACTGAGCCTGCACTCTACAGCCCACGAGCCACAACTACTGAGCCCATGTGCCACAACTACTGAAGCCCACATGCCTAGAGCCTATGCTCTGCAACAAGAGTAGCCACCAGAATGAGAAGACCACACACTGCAACAAAGAGTAGCCCCCAGTCACTGCACCTAGAGAAAACCCTCATGCAGCGACAAAGACCCAATGCAGCCAAAAAAACCAAAAAAAGTATTTTGGTATAAAAAAGAAGGCAAAACTGAAACATTTCATAAGAGAAACATGTAAAAAAGTTTGAAAAGGCAGGTAAGCAAATATAAAACAAAAATCATCCATAATCATAGCTCTATCAATACATTTTGGCGTATATCTTTTCAGGACTTTTTCTGTACTCATATTTGCATATAAAATATGTATTAGTTTGCTTTATCTTCATAAAAATCTTTTGAGGGATAGACAAAGGAAGTATGACATAATATCATGCAAAATACTCAATACAGTTGTTAGCAATATTGTAGGCAAAATGTAAGCAAAAAGCCAGTAAGTGTTAATAGAGCATTTTCATTTATTAGGCTGGTACTTTATGTAAAGTAGTGTAATAAGTGCTTTATATAAGTTGCTACCCAGTTGTCACAGCAGCTTTCTCTCAAACTGGGTTATTACCATCATTTTATGGTTTCAAGGAAATTAAATAACTCAAGGTTTTTCAATGACAGCGTTCAGATCCAGATTCATCTAAAAACCTATATGCCTTCTATTGCAATGACCTACTCTGTCTCTGCAAGTCATGCCATTCTCATTTTACAGATTTACATTTTACATGGCTCTGACAAGTTGACTATTGGCCTAGGTTAGCGAGAGATGGACCCAGGTGTTCAGTGTTAGATTCCTGACTTGTGCCTTCCAGGGAACAGCCCCTTCCCAACTTCCCTGAAGAATGTTGCAAACCAGCTTGCTACCACTTTTTGTTGGCAGGATATTGCTCTTCAGATGCCTGGGGAGCGCTTATTCTCAAAGTTTCTGAGAAAGGTCAATGAGAATAAACTTGGCAGTATTTGCAAGTATCCATCATTCTAATGTTTGCTTGTGGCTCCATTTCTGTGAATATTCCCTTGGCATTGTGACCAAATGCAAAGGGTTTTGCCCAGGTATTATTTGACCTATTAACATCCCTTCCCCATCAATATGGGTTCTTTTATTTTCTCCTCTAGATGTGTGAAAAACAAAAGTAGCAAACTTTGCCACTGATCACTTAAACAGGAAGAGGTTCACTACTTTTAACTAAAAGAACAACCGTTGCAATAGGAAAATTATTAATACGCACATCAGTGAAGAAGGCCCGGCTTGTGGCAGCTTAGCTGACTGGCAAGATCATGCTCCACCACCATCTTTCCTTGGCTACACAGTCCTAGATGGCTTGCTGTCCAGCCCTAGAGAGCAGGTAATAAAGAGAGTTTAGAGCTTGGTGCTCTGCCAGTGACTCGGAAGCAGAACTTTATGGTTTGGTTAGTTCTCTAGTTTTTCCGGTCACATCTGGCCATTTATTAATTGGTCAGTCCAGGCATATCCTACAGTTTCGCCTCTAAATACCAGTAAATTGGGAGGGGTGGTGAGGTTAGCAAGGGGACAGACTGGAGTTGGCCTGGAAAGGCTGAGAAAGGCTGTGCTGATGCTGCATGGCTGTGTTGACTGGCATTTCAACACAGGCATTGCAACACAGGGCTGAGAAACAGTTACGATTATAGTATCATCCAAAGAACAGAAGGGGTCTAATGCAACCTGTTCCTTTTTGGTTGTCTTTGTTCCTAGTTTTTTGCTGATTCCCAAAGTATGTTTGTAGCTTTGGATCTGGGAAGGATGAACTTGTTTATCATGCCAAATATTAAGTTGTGAGGTATATGTGTGTACCTTGTGGGTTACTTCCTTCACCTTAACCTGTGTGGGGATAAGGCTGTGCGGCGGAGGTCCTGGCTGAGGGCCCTGTGTGGGCAAATGGAAGGCTACAGGAGAGAGTCCTGGCCAGAGGCAGTTACATCCAACGAGCCAGAAGCAGTTAGTTTCAAGGAGCAGGATCAACCGAAAGCAGGCTGAACTCTCTGCAGCAGGAGACTGAAGTATGGAGTACCAGAAGAGGAATCAGGAACTGGCCAATTCTGGGAGTCCCCAGAGCAGTGTGTGTGTGTGTGTGTGTGTGTGTGTGTGTGTGTGTGTGTGTGGAGCTGGTTTGGGCGGGCTCCGTTTAGAATGACTAAATGGGGTAGCCCTTAAGCTCTTTTCTGTTCAGAGATGTTTGTTTTCTACTCTCTAAGGATTTTAGTCACAAAAGGGACCATGAAATGTCTACCTTCATTGGAAGGAGAAAAGCCCACAGATGGAATTAAGAGGTAAGGCCTATCTTTAGAAGGAGTAGAGGGTGTACACATGGAAGTGCAGTGCACCCTCAGGAATCCCATATGTAGGTATCGTTGCACCTTCTTTCCTCCCTCCGACACTGTGCTGCACTGGAAATAAGGCGGCTTCACACTTGAGCAGAACGGGATTTGAATCCTGGCTCCAGCAGTGATTTATCTGAGCTCACTTTCCTCATCCATGAAGTGGGGATGATTAATCCTCTTCTCCTTGGGTCTTTAGGAGAATTAAAAGAGATAAAGGGTTTGTGAAGCATATAGCACAGCACCTGGCACATGGAGATGTTTCATACATCCCTTCCCTGTGAGAAGGACCAATACTCTTTTTTCTGGCCATGGCACATGGCTTCTGGGATCTTAGTTCCCGGACCAGGGATTGAACCCGGGCCCTTGGCAGTGAAAGTGCCAAGTCCTAACCACTGGACTGCCAGGGAATTCCCAGGAGCAGCTTTTAATGAAAACATGGGCTGCCTGCAGAGACAGGCCATGGAGTCCACCAGGTTTCTCAGCTTTAAATGCCACAGCTGAGCTAGCCAGTTCATCATTCCAGGAGTAGGTGCTGTGCAGGGAGGAGACTTATCCATCACATACCCTGGGCGTGGTGGGAGGTCCAGAGGAGAAATGTTAGATCTGCTATCTGTGGCATCTGTTGGGGCCCATGATGCGCCTGTGAACAAATGGAGCAGAAGCCAGGACTGTGTGTACGAACGGGGGAAGGAAGAGCAGGAGGTGGGTAAAGCTCTTGTTAGCTGAGGTTTCTGGGAAGGGACTGGATGGAGAGGAGGTGGACGCAGCGCCAAGCCTTGAATATGGAGGGTGTGAATATCGGGCAGAGGGCGTGGGAGAAGGCGTGCTGGGGGTTGGAGCAAAGCCAAGGTGGCGGCAGGGTCCTGGGATGTGGAGAAGGTCAGGTGGAATGTGAGGTGGGCTTGGGGAGAAAAGGAAGGGAGGGTGTCTGGATAATTTCAGTTTGGACTGGTTGGTAGTGTGGCTGGATGAGTAGGGCAGAGTCTGATAGACCTGGGTTGAAATCCTGGTTCTGGAAAAATTTGGCCAAATTACTTCACCAGCGTTATTTTTCTTATCTTTAAAATGTACATAATAATAGTGCAACTTATGATGGCTAAGTTGACATATGTAAGGGATCTGGCACATTGTGAATGTTCAATAAATATTGTTTATTGTTATATTGTTATTGTTTATATATTTATTGTTATATAGGTGTTAGTATTATATTTGTGTGCTTTATAAACCTTCTTACTTTATGAGGTTTTCATTGTCCTCGGGGTTAATCACACTGTGTACAAAAGGGAGAGTTGTAGAGTTGTCAGTAAGATAGTATAGCCTTCAAAAAAAAGGAGGTGGTAATTGGACAAAAGAATATTTGAAACTTATTTTTTTTAGTACCCATTTATGGGACTAAGACCCATTGTTAGCATTTAGGGACACTAACTTGAAAAATATTCAGACAATGATTACAAATTTACTAGCAGTTCATATGTTTGAATTTTTGCTTACATGGAGCCATAAGCCATGATGCTTAAACGTCATAGCATCCATCACCTCAGTCTTTCACCCCATGGGAGAAGCAGGCAGAGTGTGAAAATATGCCCACCTGACCAGCAGTGTCATAGCAACAAAGTCACTGGGTAGAATTTACCTGGCTGAAACATCACCAGGTTCCTCTTCTGGTAATTAATTGTTTTTGAAAGGTGCTGTAGCTAAAGGGAACAGTGGTCATTGGAGCCACCTTGAGTTTGCTAAGAACAAGTTGCTAAACTCACCTTTTCCCTTCTTGGTAAAGTTACTAGAATACAGGTCAGGCAATGGTGCAGATACAGCACAGAATCTGTCAAAACATCTCAAGATGTCCTTGAGGACCAAAGGAGATCTGGGCAGGGCAAAGGCCAATTAGTACCTGGTCATCAACTGTACCGAGGGGGGATTAAAGTCAACTTGGAGAAAAATTTCTCTCCTGAAATGAGATATCACCATGGTGTTCGGGTTGAAGATGACCAGGCCTATGATGATTTATTGGACATTTATGATAGACTGTGTCTCCAAAATGGCAGTGGAGATGCTGTGTTCAACACACAGTAGAGGGGAGGCCCTTCTGCCCTCTTTGTAGAAAGGAATCTTTGTTCCTGAACAAATGTCTGAGATTCCTCTGAGTGCTGGGCCTGGTACAAGAGAGAGGGGAAAATCAGATGGCTGTACTTTATAGATGAAAACTGAGGTTCAGGAAGGTTAGGGAACTTGCCCAGGGTCCCCCGGTCAGTATATTAGTTTGAAGGTTATGTTCTTCCACATGTTATGCCCTGCATGTGGGTCCACAATCCCAACTGTTTAGGTTCAGCCCAGTCTAGATGTATCTTCACAACCACACAAACGTAAAGGTTTGGGAGTCTTTTAAGATTGTTATCCATCAACACAGGGATCTGTCTGGAGCTTCGTGGCAAAGTTGTCATGATGCTGATGGGCAGAAACCAGAGAAGAGAAGGTTTGGCTTAGTGAACTGAAGGGAAATAACACAGGAAAGGGCAAGAAGATCCATTCACTGAGTCACTCATCACCCACCCTGTGCCAGGCCTGGGCTTGGTCCTGAGGGTACAGATGTGAAGATCAGCCAGTCTCTGCCCCAGGAACCCACAGCCTGGTATGGAGATGGTGACAATACAGTGAGTGGTTTCATAGAAGAACTTTCCCCAGATCTGATCTTCCCAGACCATGTCCTTCTCAGCATTCAGGTCTTAGTTCAGAAGGCACTCCCCTTCCCTTAAAAAAATAACAGCTTTATTATGCACATACTGTGTGATGCTGAATGATGGTCCCCAAAGATGTCTACATCCTGATCCCTGGAACTTGTGAGTCTGTTACCCTGCCTGGTAAATATGACTTAGGGTGTGTGAATAAATTAATGATTTGGAGATGGAGATATTATCCTGGATTATTCAGGTGGGTCCAGTGTAATAATAAGGGTCCTCATAAGAGGGAGGCAGGAGGATGTGAGAGAAAAAGGAAATGTGATGTTAGAACTAGAGGTTTAAGTGACACACTTGGAAGATGCAGTAAGGGGTCAAGAGCCAGGGGATACAGGCAGACTCCAGAAGCTAGAAAAGGCAAGGAAACGGATTCCTCCCTGGGCTTCCAGAATGAACACAGCCCTGCCAACACCTTGATTTTAGCTTTTGACCTCCAGACTGTAAAATAATAAATTGGTGTTGTTTAAAGCCACCTGGTTGTGGCAATTTGTCAAAATAGCAATAGGAAACTAATGTGCATGCCACACAATTCAATGGATCTTCATATATTCACAAACTTGTACAACCATTACCACAATCAATTTTAGGACATTTTATCACCCTCCCCCTCAAAAAAGCTTACCGCCATTAGTGGTCACTCCTCTTTTCTGCTTATAGTTGGTCATGTGGCTTTGTTTAAGTTTCCTTACTTGTATGAGCCTCAGTTTTCTCATCTGTAAATGGGATACTACCCAATTCCAAAGGATGTTGTAAGAATTCAGTGAGACCATGTATGTAAGCATTTAGCACAGTGCCTACAGCCAGCGTTCAGTACGTTGTGTTATTATTCTTGTAAGTACCAGTGAGGAGGCTGTTGCAGAAGCACAGAGGAGAGCTGAAGGAGGGGCTGGACCAGGCCAGTGGCTGAGGGGTGGAGAGGAGTGGATCTGGTTTCTCTCACGTGCTCCAAGCTCTGTGATCCTCCCTCATTGGAGAACAGTTTTACCTTCTTTTAGCACTTGGAATTCTATTAAAGCCGGCCTGCTGGTCCCTGTCCGGTCACTAGAGGGCAGTAGAGCCAAGGACACATAAGGAAGGCGGCGTTGGTGCTGGTCTGTGCGTTTATTCCTGTTCTGACGCTTAATTGTGTTATTTGCGTTGGACTGTCCCCTCCCTCCCTCCTTGCTCTGTGTACTTGCTGACATTCTTTTTTCCAAACACTTCACGTCTCAGGGCACCTCTGAGTCCCTATACCATCTGTGGCCTGGGATTAGTCATGGCTGAAGCCTCTTACTGACAGCTGTGTTTATTTCTCAAGGGCCCAAGTGGCTGCAGAACATGGGGGCCTGTGCACTGCAGCTCACCAGATCCTAGGATGAACAACAGTTGCTCTTCTGCCAGTTCAAAACTTGGGGCCTGTTCCATCCTGCATTCGTCCTCTGCAATCCAAGGTATATTAATTTCACCCAAATCACACGGACTGAGATGGTGATGGTGGGCTATGGTGGGTGTGATTCCCTAAAGAAAATTCAAGTGAGGTCACCAGAGGGAGGAAGAATTGATGTTTATGCAAAATGCACAGATGTCCACTACAGCTACCACATGGGAACAGAATAATCCACCAGTTAACAGTCCTGGCTTGGCATTCCAGTTCCCAGGGATGGAATCCCATTTCCACCGTTAACAAGTTGTGTGACCATGGTTGGGTCACTTCACTTGTCAGTGAGTCTGAGTGTCCCTATCTACAAAATGGGAGTGATGGTCCAGCATTGTGGGCTTGAACCAGTGTGAAAGCACACTGCAAAGGCACCAAGCAGGCACAGCACGTGTTACTACAAGTTGGTGTGGCATGAAGTCAGAAGTCTGTGATGCAGCAAATCAACTTCTGGGTATTTAATCAAAGGAAATGAAAAAGCTAACTCAAAAAAGGCATCTGTACTCCCATGTTCATTGCAGCATTATTTACAATAGCCAGGATATGGAAACAACGTAAGTGTTCATTGATGGATGAATAGATAAAGAAATGTGAGATATATATATATATATATATATATATATATACACCATATATACAATATAATTCAGCCGTAGAAAAGAATGAAATATTGCCATTTCCACAACATGGATGGACCTTGAGGGCATTATGCTAAATGAAATAAGTCAGATAGAGGAAGACAAACACCATATGATCTCACTTATATGAGGAATCTAAAAAATAAACCCCAAACCAAGCTTATAGATACAGAGGACAGATTGGTGGTTGCCAGAGGTAGGGGGTGGGGGAGTGGGAGAGATGACTGAAGGTCAAAATGTACAAACTTTCAGTTATAAAATAAGTGGGTCCTGGAATGTAATGTACAGCATGGTGACTATAGTTAGCAACAGTGTATTGCATATTTGAATGTTTCTAAGAGAGTGGATCTTAAAAGTTTATCACAAGAAAAAAAATTGTAACTATGTATGGTGACAGATGTTAATTAGAATTACTGTGGAGATTATTTTGCAATGTATACAAATATTGAATCATTACATTGTATACCTTAAATCAATATAATGTTATAATATAACAATAACGTATATATTATAAAATTATACCTAAATTAAAAAAGTAAATGAAATCTGAAGTCTCTGAATTGTTACCTGACCAGTTCCAGGGCACCTGTCCACAGACAGGCAGCCAGACTGCCCTGGGTTCAAGTCCTCAATCTGCCACTTACTATGTTATTCTCCTCTATGAAGTGAAGATCAGCATTACTGCCTCCCAGGGTTATTGGGAGAAGTGATGAGGTGATATATAGACAGTGCCTGGCACATATTGTTCTGTAACTAATGATAGATGCGTTCTCAGTACAATTATTACCCCAGAGCACACCAGGAGTCCAGGAGAGACTCTGGCAGGACAGAACACGTGCTTTGTGAACAAGCAACCATCCTTCTGGATAAAGGGTGCATTTGGCCAGCAGCCAAGGAGGCTTTGTGTAGCCTGGCCCTTCCTGCCTTCCTTTCAACTTGGGCTGGGTACAGCCTTATGGAGGTTCATCTTTCACTCTTAATTACCCCTCAGGCTCTCCTCTCAGCCTGTCTTTCATTTCCACCACAGGCTTTCAGCCAGACAGTTTGAACAGAATCTCATCTGGAGTGTGTTAACTCTTCTCCACCGTTGCTGGCAGAGATCTGGGATCAGCTCTGCATTAGGACAAGTTGTAAGTAAACACACATTTGCTCTAATGTGGCCTCTCCTCCCATCCCATAGGCTTATCTTATATTGTGAAGCTTCAAATCAGGGAACACAAGAGTGTTTGGAAAAGACCTTAGAAATCATTTAATCTAAAAGACCTTAGAAATCATTTCACAGGAGAGTAAATTGAAGATGTTGAGTTGCTCATGTTCACATAGATAACTTGAGGATACGAATAGAGATGGAAATCAGGTCTTCTGACTCTCAGTTCTAAACTCCACAATAACACCGTACCTCAATCTTTCACTCATTCCTTCAAAAAATATGTATTGAGCAACTAACATCTTATGACTGGTCCTTTTGTGGGCACTGGAACAACAGCGATAAATAAGAAATGATCTGCTCTTATGCTTATGAACTCTTCCTCTATTTGTCCATCCATCCATCCATCCATCCATCCATTCATCCAGTGCTTCTGTCTATTTGTTCATCCATCCATCTCCCTTTTTTCCTGTCCATCTCTCATTCATCCCTTCATCTTCATCCTTTTGTACATTTGTTTCAGTCCATTCATTTCGCCATTCATCTCACTATCAATTTTTTGGCTAATCTATTCATCTATTCATTTATCCCCTACCCATCCATCATCTGTTCCTGTTTCCATGGGTCTGTTTCTCTTTTGGTCCACACATTGGTCTCTTCATCCATTCACAATTTCTTGTGTCTGTACGGCTCTAGGTTTTTGGCTGGTGCTCAGGACTTAGATAAATAAGAAGTATTTGTATTCGAGTCTTTGTATGAACATATACCTTCTTGTCTCTTGGTTAAATACCTAGGAGTAGAATGGCTAGATCATAGGGTAGACATCGGTTTAACTTTTTAAGAAATTGCTAAAATGTTTTTCAATTAGTTTTTACTCTTTTACATTTCTACCAGTTCCTCCACACCCTTCCCAACTTTTTGCATGGTCACACATTAAATTTTATCCATTGTAATAGGTATGGTTTTAATTTTGTTATTCCCCTAATGACAGATGCTGGTGAGCTCCTTTTCATGTGCTTATTAGTTACCCATATATCATTTTGGCAAAGTGTGTGCAAATACTTTGCCCATTTAAAAAATTGAATTGTTTTCTTATTATTGAGTGGTATTTTAAAAAATGTACATATATTCTGCATTGAAGTCCTTTATCAGATATAAACTTTGCAAATATTTTTTTTCTCCAGCTGTGGTTTGTCTTTTCATTCTCCTAATAGTATTTTTAAGAGGGCAGAGTACATTAATTTGGGTGAACTCCATTTTATTAATTTATTCTCATATGGATCTTTCTTTATGTGTCATGTAATAAATTTTTGCCTAGCATAAGTTCACAAAGATTTTCTACTATTTTTTTCTATATGTCTTATTGTTTCAGGTTTTACTAAGTGTATGATAGATTCCGAGGTAATTTTTTTTAATTTCTTTTTTTATTGGAGTATAGTTGCTTTACAATGTTGTGTTAGTTTCTACTACTGTACAGCAAAGTGAATCAACTACACATATACATACATCCCCTGTTTTTTGGATTTCCTTCCCATTTAGGTCACCACAGAGCACTGAGTAGAGTTCCCTGTGCTATACGTTCTCATTACTTACCTATTTTATACATAGAATCAATAGTGTATATATGTCAATCCCCATCTCCCAATTCATCCCACCCCTCCCTTCCCCCTTGGTATCCATACGTTTGTTCTCTACGTCTGTGTCTCTATTTCTGCTTTTCAAAGAAGGCAATCTATACCTTTTTTTTTTAGATTCCACATATATGCGTTAGTATATGATATTCGTTTTTCTCTTTCTGACCTACTTCACTCTGTATGACAGTCTCTAGGTCCATCCACGTCTCTACAAATGATCCAATTTTGTTCCTTTCAATGGCTGAGTAATATTCCATTGTATATATGTGCCACATCTTCTTTATCCATTCCTCTGTTGATGGACATTTAGGTTGCTTCCATGTCCTGGCTATTGTAAATAACGCTGCAGTGAACATTGGGGTGCATGTGTCTTTTTGAATTATGGTTTTCTCTGGCTACGTGCCCAGTAGTGGGATTGCTGGGTCATATGGTAATTCTATTTTTAGGTTTTTAAGGAACCTCCATACTGTTCTCCATAGTGGCTGTATCAATTTACATTCCCACCAACAGCACAAGAGGGTTCCCTTTTCTCCACACCCTCTCCAGCATTTATTGTTTGTAGACTTTTTGATGATGGCCATTTTGACCAGTGTGAGGTGGTACCTCACTGTAGCTTTGATGTGCCTTCCTCTAACAATTAGCGATAATGAGCATCTTTTCACGTGCCTCTTGGCCATCTGTATGTCTTCTTTGGAGAAATGTCTATTTAGGCCTTCCGCCCATTTTTTGATTGGGTTTTTTGTTTTTATGATATTGAGCTGCATGTGTTGTTTGTATATTTTGGAGATTAATCATTTGTCAGTTGCTTTGTTTGCAAATATTTTCTCCCATTCTGAGGGTTGTCTTTTCATCTTGTTTATGGTTTCCTTTGCTGTGCAAAAGCTTTGAAGTTTCATTAGGTCCCATTTGTTTATTTTTGTTTTTATTTCCATTACTCTAGGAGGTGGGTCAAAAAGGATCTTGCTGCATATTATGTCAGAGTGTTCTGCCTGTGTTTTCCTCTAAGAGTTTTATAATGTGTGGCCTTACATTTAGGTTTTTAATCCATTTTGAGTTTATTTTTGTGTATGGTGTAGGGAGTGTTCTAATTTCACTCTTTTACATGTAGCTGTCCAGTTTTCCCAGCACCACTTATTGAAGAGACTGTCTCTTCTCCATTGTTTATTCTTGCCTCCTTTGTCATAGATTAGGTGACCATAGGTGTGTGGGTTTATCTCTGGGCTTTCTGTCCTGTACCATTGATCTATATTTCTGTTTTTGTGCCAGCACCATACTGTCTTGATTATTGTAGCTTTGTAGTATAGTCTGAAGTCAGGGAGCCTGATTCCTCCAGCTCCGTTTTTCTATTTTTTTTTAAATTATTTATTTACTTATTATTTATTTTTGGCTGTGCCAGGTCTTAGTCGTGGCATGTGGGATCTTCGTTGCGGCATGTGAGATCTTTAGTTGCGGCATGTGCTATCTTTAGTTGCAGCATGTGGGATCTTTAGTTGCAGCATGTGGGCTCTTAGTTGAGGCATGCGGATTTCTTTGTTGTGGCATGAGGACTCTTAGTTGAGGCATGCGGACTTCTTAGTTGCAGCATGCAGGCTGTTAGTTGTGGCATGCAAACTTTTAGTTGTGGCAGGCATGCTGGACCTAGTTCCTCAACCAGGGATCGAACCTGGGCACCCTGCATTGGGAGCATGGAGGCTTACCCACTGGGCCATCAGGGAAGTCCCCCGTTTTTCTTTTTCCGAATTGCTTTGGCTATTTGTGGTCTTTTGTGATTCCATACAAATTGTAAAGTTTTTTGTTCTAGTTCTGTGAAAAATGCCACTAGTAATTTGTTAGGGATTGCACTGAATCTGTAGATTGCTTTGGGTAGTAGAGTCATTTCCACAATATTGGTTCTTCCAATCCAAGAACATGGTATATATCGCCATCTGTTTGTGTCATCATTGATTTCTTTCAACAGTGCCTTATTGTTTTCTACATACGGGTCTTTTGCCTCCTTAGGGAGATTTATTCCTAGGTATTTTATTCTTTTTGTTGCAGTGGTAAATGGGATTGTTTCCTTAATTTCTCTTTCTGATTTTTCATTGTTAGCGTATAGGAATGCAAGAGATTTCTGCGCATTAATTTTGTATCCTGCAACTTTACCAAATTCATTAATTAGCTCTAGTAATTTTCTGGTGGCATCTTTAGAATTTTCTATGTATAGTATCATGTCATCTGTGAACAGTGACAGTTTTACTTCTTCCTTCCCAATTTGGATTTTTTTTCCTTTTTATTCTCTGATTGCTGTGGCTAGGACTTCCAAAACTATGTTGAATAATAGTGGCCAGAGTGGCTGGCCACTGATCTTAGAGGCTTAGAGGCTTAGAGATCTTAGAGCCACAATAGTGGCTTGTTCCTGATCTTAGAGGAAATGGTTTCAGTTTTTCACCATTGTGAACGATGTTGGCTGTGGGTTTGTCATATATGGCCTTTATTATGTTGAGGTATCTTCCCTCTATACCCACTTGCTGTAGAGTTCTTATCATAAATGGGTGTTGAATTTTACTGAAAGCTTTTTCTGCATTTATTGAGATTATCATATGGTTTTTATCTTCAATTTTTTAATATGGTGTATCACATTGACTGATTTGCATATATTGAAGAATCCTTGCATCCCTGGGATAAATCCCACTGGATCATGCTGTATGATTCTTTTAATGTGCTGTTGGATTAGGTTTGCTAGTATTTTGTTGAGGATTTTTGTGTCTATGTTCATCAGTAATACTGGCCTGTATTTTTCTTTTTTGTGATATCTTTGTCTGGTTTTGGTATCTGGGTAATGGTAGTTTCATAGAATGAGTTTGGGAGTGTTCTGCCCTCTGTAATTTTTGGAAGAGTTTGAGAAGAATAGATGTTAGCTCTTCTCTAAATGTTTGATAGAATTCACCTGTGAAGCCATCTGGTCCTGGACGTTTGTTTGTTGGAAGAGTTTTAATCATGGTTTCAATTTTATTACTTGTGATTGGTCTGTTCATATTTTCTATTTCTTCCTGGTTCAGTCTTGGAAGATTATACCTTTCTATGAATTTGTCCGTTTCTTCCAGGTTGTCCATTTTATTGGCATAGAGTTGCTTGTAGTAGTCTCTTATGATCCTTCGTATTTCTGTGGTGTCTGTTGTAACTTCTCCTTTTTCATTTCTAATTTTATTGATTTGAGTCCTCTCCCTTTTTTTCTTGATGAGTCTGGCTAAAGGTTTATCAATTTTGCTTATCCTCTCGAAGAACCAGCTTTTAGTTTTATTGATCTTTGCTATTGTTTTCTTTGTTTCTATTTCATTTATTTCTGCTCTGATCTTTATGATTTCTTTCCTTCGACTATTTTTTTTTTGTTCTTTTTCTAGTTGCTTTATGTGTAAGGTTAGGTTGTTTATTTGCAATTTCTCTTATTTCTTGAGGTAGGATTGTATTGCTATAAACTTCCCTCTTAGAACTGCTTTTGTTGTATCCCATAGGTTTTGGGTTGTCGTGTTTTCATTGTCATTTGTTTCTAGGTGTTTTTTGATGTCCTCTTTGATTGCTTCAGTGATCTCTTGGTTATTTAGTAGCATATTGTTTAAACTCCATATGTTTGTGTTTTTTACAGTTTTTTCCCTGTAATTTATTTCTAATCTCATAGCATTGTGGTTGGGAAAGATGCTTGATATGATTTCAATTTTCTTAAATTTATTGAGGCTTGATTCATGACCCAAGATGTGATCTATCCTGGAGAATGTTCTGTGTGCACCTGAGAAGAAAGTGTAATCTGCTGTTTTTGGATGGAATGTCCTATAAATATCAACTAAGCCTATCTGGTCTAATGTGTCATTTAAGGCTTATGTTTCATTATTAATTTTCTGTCTGGATGATCTATCCATTGGTGTGAGTGGAATGTTAAAGGGTGTAAGTGGAATGTTAAAGTCCCCCACTATTATTGTGTTACTGTAGATTTCCCCTTTTATGGCTGTTAGCATTTCCCATATGTATTGAGGTGCTCCTATGTTGGGTGCATAAACATTTACAATTGTTATATCTTCTTCTTGGATTGATCCCTTGATCATTATTTAATGTCCTTCCTTGTCTCTTGTAATAGTCTTTATTTTAAAGTCTATTTTGTCTGATATGAGTATTGCTACTCCAGCTTTCTTTCGATTTCCATTTGCATGGAATACCTTTTCCTTCCCCTCACTTTCAGTCTGTATGTGTCCCTAGATCTGAAGTGGGTCTCTTGTAGACAGCATATATATGAGTCTTGTTTTTGTAAAGCCAGTTTGTGTCTTTTGGTTGGAGCATTTAATCCATTTACCTTTAAAGTACTTATCAATATATATGTTCCTATTACCATTTTCTTAATTATTTTGGGTTTGTTTTTGTCGATCTTTTTCTCCTCTTGTGTTTCCTGCCCAGAGAAGTTCCTTTAGCATTTGTTGTAAAGCTGGTCTGGTGGTGCTGAATTGTCTTAGCTTTTGCTTGTTTGTAAAGCTTTTGATTTCTCCATCAAATCTGAATGAGATCCTTGCTAGGTAGTGTAATCTTGGTTGTAGGTTTTCCCCTTTCATCACTTTAAATATATCCTGCCACTCCCTTCTGGCTTGTAGAGTTTCTGTTGAAAAATCAGCTGATAACGTTATGAGGAGTCCCTTTATGTTATTTGTTGCTTTTGCCTTGCTGCTTTTAATATTTTTTCTTTGTATTTAATTTTTATTAGTTTGATTAATATGTGTCTCAGCCTGTTTCTTCTTGGGTTTATCCTGTGTGGAACTCTCTGCACTTCCTGGACTTGATTGACTATTTCCTTTCCCATGTAAGGGAAGTTTCTGACTATAATCTCTTCAAATATTTTCTCAGACCCTTTCTCTTTCTCTTCTTCTTCTGGGACCCAGAGGTCTCTGAGATTGTCCTCATTTCTTTTCATTCTTTTTTTCTTTTTTTTATTCTGCTCTGTGGAAGTTATTTCTAACATTCTATCTTCCAGGTCACTTATCTATTCTTCTGTCTCAGTTATTCTGCTATTGATTTCTACTAGTCAATTTTTAATTTCAGTTATTGTGTTGTTCATCACTGTTTGTTTGTTCTGTAGTTCTTCTAGGTCCTCATTAAACCTTTCTTGTATTTTCTCGATCCGTGCCTCTATTCTCTTTCCAAAATTTTGGATCAACTTTACTATCATTACTATGAATTCTTTTTCAGGTATACTGCCTACTTCCTCTTCATTTATTCGGTTTTATGGGGTTTTGCCTTGCTCCTTCATCTGCAACATATTTCTCTGTCTTCTCTTTTTGTCTAATTTACTGTGTTTGAGGTCTCCTTTCTGCAGGCTTCAGAGTCGTTTTTCCTCTTGCTTCTGGTGTCTGTTCCCAGTGGGTGAGGTTGGTCCAGTGGCTTCTGTAGGCTTCCTGGTGGGAGGGACTGGTACCTGCATTCTGGTGGGTAGAGCTGGTACTTGTCCCTCTGATGGGCAGGGTCATGTCAGGTGTTGTGTTTTGAGGTGTCTGTGAGCTTAGTACAGCTTTAGGCAGCCTGTCTGCTGATGGGTGGGTTTGTGTTCCTGTCTTGCTTGTTTTTTGGCATGAGGTGTGGCAGGTGGGTGGAGCTGGGTCTTGGATTTGAAATGGAGACCTTCAGGAGAGCTATCACTGATTAATATTCCCAGGGGCTGGGAATTCTCTGGCGATCCAGCATCCTGGACTCGGCACTCCCACTCCAGAGGCTCAGGCCCAACCCCTTGCTGGGGATCCAAGACCCCACAAACCTCATGTCATGGCAATAAAGGGATAAAAAAGGGGCGGGGAAGAAAACAAACAGAGAAACAAATCCCAAGACAAATAGCAAAGACAGAAACAAACAAACAGCAACAACAGCAAAAAAAAAAAACCCAAAACAAAACAGACAAACAAAACCAACCAAACAGAAAAGAAATCAAAGAAACACACACACAGACCCAAAAGAAACAAAAACAAAACCAAAGAAAACAAAAAAGAAGAGAACAACCAGACAAACAAAAGAAGCCAGAAATGAAATCAAAAGATTAAAGACAAAACTAACAAAAATACAAAACACAAAACCGAAGCAAACGCAAACGAAAGAATAAAGCAAAGAAAACAAAACAAACACACAAAAACGATTTAAAAAAAGGAAAAAACACAGAACAATGAAAAAGCAAAGTACAAATAGAAATATTAAAAACAATATTGAAAAAATTTAAAAAAGAAAATAAAACAAAAAGAAGAAACCCAAACAAACCAAAAAACCCCAAAAAACTAAATAAAATTTAAAATAATTAAAAAACCAAACCCAACAACAGAATGAATCAAAACATAATAAAAATAATAGTCATAATAATATTTTCCTGGGGTCTCAAGTGTCAGTGTTCTTGCCCCCACTGTGAGCCACAGCCCACCTCCACCTCCCCAGGAGGCCCTCTAATGCCTCTAGGTTGGCCTCTGGACCCGCTTTGGGTACTGTGGGGGCAGCTCAGACTCTGATCTGGCCCAACTCCCACATGTGCTTGCCCCCAAAGTCCACAGCTGCCAGAGCTAGACTGGTTTCATTTGTGGGAACACATTGTCCATTCAGATATTCCATAGACGCAGGGTCTACCAAGCTGATCGCGGGGATTTAATCTGCAGTTTGTGCAGCTGATGGAAAGATATTTGTTCCTCTTCCTTAGTCGCCCCACTCCTGGGGCTCAGCTGTGGTTTTAGCCTCACCTCTGAGTGTGGGTCACCCCCAGGAGTCTGCTCTGGAGGCTGCCCTGGAGCACTCAGGTCTGCCCCGGTGAAGACAGGGCACGGAGGCAGCACAGCTGCCTGGGTTACAGGAGCCGCAGCAGCAACAGGTGTGCGGGGAAGCCGGTGGCCATGGGCGTGAGAGATCCAGCCCTAGTCAAGCCTATTCTAGTGCCTGGCAGCAGGCGCATGAGGGCCAACCCTGGCGGGACCCTTTCCTAGCATCTGGGGGGGCAGGGGCTGGTGTGTGAGGGAAGAGAGGCTGTAATGTCGGCTCCACCCTCTGCACATCATAAAACAGTGGCGCCTTGCTTCCATGGCAGTCCGGGTTTCCTCCACAGGTGAATGCCGGTTGTAGATTTCCTCCCTCCCATCCCCTCAGGCTGTCTTCTTCTCACCCAACAGAAGTTCTTCTCCCAGGTTTGCTCTCCAATCCCCATGCTCCAGCTCCTGTGCACACCAGCAGACACACATCCCAGTCCAGGGCATGCAGGGCTGTGGCACAGACTGTCTGTGTAGTTCTCACTCTATCCTGTCTGCCACAGATCAGCCATTTCACCCTCCTCCAATAGCTTCAGATGCTTCCCTTCTGTCCCACCCAATTTCCCCATCGGTGAGGGGGTTTCCCCAGATGCGGGACCCTCTCCTCTGCTTCAGCTCCCCCCAGGGGCACAGTTCCTGTCCCGCTTCCTCTCCTCTTCTTTCTTCCTTCTTTCTTTCATCCTACCTGGTTATGTGGGGATCTTTATTGTCCTTTCCAGTGCCCAAGGTCTTCTGCTAGTGTTCAGCTGGTGCTCTGTGAGATTTGTTCCATCTGTAGATGTATTCTTGATGCGTTTGTGGAGAGAGATGAACTCCACGTCCTCCTACTCCTCTGCCATCTTGAAAACCCCCAAGGTAATTATTGTATATGGTGCAAGGCATGGATCCAACATCGTTTTTTTGCATATGAATATCCAGTTGTTTTACCATCATTTGCTGAAAGACTCTTTCTCCACTGAATTGCCTTTGTACCTTTGTTAAAATTACTTGTTAATTCCTATAGCAGTGAGCACACCTAGTGCCCAGATCTTGGTTTTTAATATCATTCTTCAATAAAAGGACCTAGGGCTCCTGGGCTGGTTTTGGGACTGTGGCAGGTAATATACAAGATGAACTTAGAGCATTTTGTAGCACCAGAAAGTAAGGAAGTACTGAAAAGAGACAATCCTATATTGATGGGGGTTTGTCCAAAGAACATAACAGCCAACTGACAGAGCTCCCAATGGCCAACTTGAAAAATTTAAGCAACAGTGTATAAATAAAGTAGTATTGGATTATAACCCAAAATATAAAATAAATATCCATGAGCCTATACTGATATAAATGACTGAATAAATAAATGGGGGAGAAGAGAAAAATCCCTCTTGTAGAAGAATTTCAAATAATTTATGTATCTATTCCACCTTTAAGGAAGTGGAGCATAACTTCCCACTTATTAAGTGTGGGCTGTGTAGAGTGACATCTTTCTGAAGAGTATAGTATAGAAAGTTGTGTGTGGGGGAGAATAATTTTACAGTGGAAAAAAGTGACAGACACTATCTCAGCCGTGTGATCAAAGTTAACTTGAACAGATAAATCATATTGATAGTATATACCTTTGTTAGGCTATGATGAGAATGGCACTGTATCTCTAAAATCTTCCTTCTCCAAACACATACTCCAGTCTAATTATAAAAACATCAGATGAATCCCAAATGAGGGATATTCTACAAAATACTCAACCAGTACTCCTCAAAATTGTCAGGGTAGTCAAAAACAAGGAAAGTCTGAGAAAGTGTCACAGCTGAGAGGAGTCTATGGAGACATAACAACTAAATGTAATGTGCATAGGATACTGGAGCACAAAAAGTTGTTGGTTAACACTAAGAAAGTCTGAATAAACTATGGACTTTAATTAATAACAATGTATCAGTATTGGTTCATTGATTATAACAAATATATTATACTAATGTATGATGTTAATAGTAGGGGAAACTTGATGAGGGGCATATGAGAACTCTATGTACATCTTCTCAATTTTTCTTCTAATAATGAAGTCTATATTTAAAAATCCATTGTTTATATATGTATGGATCTCTCTATTCTGCTTTATTGCTCTATTTGCTATTTTTATAGTGATACCACATTGTTTTGATTACTACAGCTTTATAACAAGTCTTGAAATCAGATAGCATTAGCTTTCCAATTTTGTTCTTTTTCAAAGTTGTTTTGGCTATTCTAGTCTTTTTTTTTTCCATTTCATATGCACCATAGAATATTTTTGTCAATTTTTGCAAAAAAAAGCCCGCTGGATCTTCATTGCTATTGCAGTGATAAAATTGGGGAGAATTGACATTTTATCAATATTGGGTTTTCAAATCCCTGCACTATCTCTTTTTTTAGAATCAATTTTATTTATTTATTTATTTATGGTTGTGTTGGGTCTTCATTGCTGCATGCAGGCTTTCTCTAGTTGCGGTGAGCAGGAGCTACTCTTCTTTGCAGTGCGTGGACTTCTCATTGTGGTGGCTTCTCTTGTTGTGGAGCACAGGCTCTAGGTGTGTGGGCTTCAGTAGTCATGGCACGTGGGCTCAGTAGTTGTGGCTCGTGGGCTCAGTAGTTGTGGGTTGCGGGCTCTAGAGCACAGGCTCAGTAGTTGTGGCACATGGGCTTAGTTGCTCCATGGCATGTGGGATCTTCGCGGACCAGCAATCGAACCCATGTACCCTGCATTGGCAGGCAGATTCTTAACCACTGCACCACCAGGGAAGTCCCCTTGCACTATCTCTTTATTTATTTAGCTATTTAATTTTTTTCAGCAATATTTTGTAGTTTTCAGCATACGTATCTTTCCCATCTTTTGTCAGATTTATCCCTAAGAATTTAACATTTTTAATGCTATAAAAAGAGTATTTTAATTTCAATTTCTGGTTGTTCATTGTTAGTATATAGAAATGCAGTTGAGTTTTGTATATTGATCTTGTGTCCTGCAACCTTGCTAAACGCACTTACTAGCTCTAGTAGCTTTTTTGTAGGTTTCAGTAAATTTTCTACATAGGCAATCATATTGTCTGTGAATAAAGACAGTTTTACTCTTTCCTTTCCAATCTGTATGCCTTTTATTTGTTTTCCTAGTCTTACTGTACCATCTAGAACTCCAGTACAACATTGGATATAGTGAGAACAGACATTTTTGTCATGTTCCTGATTTTCGGGGTAAAGTAGCTAGTCTTTCATCATTAAGTGTGACATTAACTGTAGGTATCCTTAGAAGCCCTTTGTCAGGTTCAGCAAGTTCTCTTCAATTTCTAGTTTGCTAAAAGTTTTTATTAGGAATAAATTTTGGATTTTGTTGAATGATTTTTCTGTGTTTATTGAGCTGATTATATGGCCTTTTTTTTTAGTTTTTTAATATAGTGAATTATACTGACTAATTTCAAATGTTAAAGCAGCCTTGCATTCTTTAGATATATCTCACTTAGTCATGAAGTATTATTGTTTTAAAATATTGTTGGATTTGCTGAAATTTTATTTAGAAGTTCTTGCATTTCTATTCATAAGGGATATTGGTCTGCACTGCTCCTTTAATGTCTTTGTGTGATTTGCTGTTGGAGTAATGCTTACCTCAAAGAATGAGTTTGGAAATATTTCTTCCTCTTTAATTTTCTAGAAAAGTTTATGTAGAATTAATATTATCTCTTCCTTAGATGTTTGGTAGAATTCACTGGGGAAACCATCTGGGCCAGGAGTTTTCTTTGTGGGAAGACTTTTAGCAAAAAACTCAATTTCTTTAATAGATGGGGGCTATTCTCATTAACTAATCCTTCTTAGGTGAGCTTGGGTAGGTTTTGTCTTTCAGTGAATTTGACTATTTCATCTAAGTTGTCAAATTTTTTGGCATAAAGTTGTTCACAAAATTCCTTATCCTTTTAATATATAGAGAGTCTTTAGGGGTATCATCTCCAGTATTCCTGATATTAGTAGTGTGTATCTTCTCTTTTATCCTAATTAGAATTTCTAGAGGTTTATCAGTTTAGTGGATCTTCTCAAACAGCTCTTGGTTTCATTGATTTTCTCTTTTGCCTTTCTGTTTTCTATTTTAGCAATTTCTGCTTTGATATTTAGTATTTTTTTTCTCCTGCTTATTTTGGGTAAGCACTTATTTTTTCTAGTCTCTTAGGTAGAATTTGAGGACACTTATTTGAGGCCTTGCATCTTTTCTTACTAAAGGCTTTTGGTGCTTTAAATTACTCCTTAAATATTGCTTTGGTAGCATCCCACAAATTTGGATATATTGTATTTTCATTCAATTTAAAAACTATCTAATTTCCATTTCTATTCCTTTATTAACCACGTGGGTTATTTAGAAGTATCTTATTTATTTTTCTAATATTTGGGGAATTTCCCTATTTATTTATTTATTTATGCTGGATCTTAGTTGTGGCATGCAGGATCTTTTAGTCGTGGCATGCAGACTCTTTTTAGTTGCGGCATGTGGACTTCTTAGTTGCAGCCTGTGGACTTCTTAATTGTGGCATGTGGGCTCCTAGTTGCAGCATGTGAGCTTCTTAGTTGCAGCATGCAAACTGTCAGTTGCAGCATGTGAACTCTTAGTTGTGGCACGCATGTGGGATCTAGTTCCCTGGCCAGGGGATTGAACCTGGGTCCCCTGCATTGGGAGTGTGGAATCTTACCCACTGGACCACCAAGGAAGTCCCTCCCTATATTGTTTTGATAATTTATTTCTAATTTGATTCCATTGTGGTCAGAGAGCATACTTTATATATTTGAATCCTTTTAAATCTATTGAGATTTGTTTCATGGCCCAGAATTTGGTACATTTGGTAATGTTTCTCATGCATTCTTCTGTTTTTGGGTGGAGTGTTCTAGAAATTTCAATTAGGTCAAGTTGGTTGATAGTGCTGTTTCAGTATTCTATATTTTGATCATTTTCTTTATACCTGTTTTATCAATTATTGAGAGAGAGATATTGAAATATTCAGTTATAATTGTGATTTTGGCTGTTTCTCTGGGCTGTTCTATCAGGTTTTTCATATATATATATATTTTTTTTTAATTTATTTATTTATTTATTTATTTTTGGCTGAGTTGGGTCTTCGGTGCTGCACATGGGCTTTCTCTAGTTGCGGTGAGCCGGGCTACTCTTCATTGTGATGCATGGGCTTCTCATTGAGGTGGCTTCTCTTGTTGCGGAGCACAGGCTCTAGGTGTGTGGGCTTCAGTAGTTGTGGCTCATGGGCTCTAGAGCACAGGCTCAGTAGTTGTGGCACATGGGCTTAGTTGCTCCATGGCATGTCAGATCTTTCTGGACCAGGGATCAAACCCGTGTCCCCCGCATTGGCAGGCAGATTCTTAACCACTGTGCCACCAGGGAAGTCACCTTCTTATATTTTGAAGCTCAGTTATTAGATGTGTATATATTTAAAATTACTACATTCTATTGATTAATTGACCCCTTTATCATAGTCAAATGACCTTCCTTATTCCTGGCAATATTCTTTGCTCTAAAAACTATGTTGTGTGATATTAAAATAATGACTCTTTTGGACTAGTGTTAGCACAATGTATCTTTCTCCATCTTTTTATTTTGGTATGTATATTTGAAGTACATTTCTTATAAGCAGTATAAAATTGAGGGTTTTTTTTTAATCCAATCTGACAATCTCTGCCTTTTAATTGGGATGCTTAGACTATTTACATTTAATGCGATTATTCATATGGTTAGGACTGAGTCTACCATCTTGCTACTTTTTTTTTCCTATTTGTTCCATCTGTTGGTCTCTTTTTCTTTAAATGGTTGCTTTAGGGTTTATAGTATACATTTTTAACTTATCACAGTCTACCTGCAAATGACATTATACCATTTCATGTATAGTATAAGAATCTTACTGTATTATAGTTCCATTTCTTCATTCTCAGATGGTATGCTATTATTGCCATATATTTTACTTATACACATATTATAATCCCCACAGTATGTTGTTATTTTTGTTTACACAGTCAACTATCTTTTAAAGATATTTAAATAATAAGAAAATAATATATTTACCTATGCAGTTGTCACTTCTGGGGCTCTTCATTCCTTTGTTAAGATCTGCATTTCCATATAGTGTCATTTTGCTTCTGTCTGAAGGACTTCCTTTAGCATTTCTTATAGTACAGACCTGCTGGTACTAAATTATTTCAACATTTCTTAGTATGATAAAGTCTTTACTTCTCTTTATATTTGGAAAAGTATTTATAATGGGTATAGAATTCTACATTGACAGGTTTTGTTTCTTTCAGTACCCAGGGATAAGTGTCATTCTCTTCTCACATTGTTTATGATGACCAATCTGCTGTCACCTTTTTCTTTGTTTCTCTCTATATAGTGTATTTTTTCCCCTCTGGCTACTTTAATGTTTTTCTCTTAATTACTGATTTTGCATTTTTTATCATGTAACTTGGTTTAGTTTTCTTCATTTCTTATGCTTGGGTTTTGTTGATCTTTCTGGATCTATAAATTTCATCGAATTTGAAAATTTTTTAGTTGTTATTTTTCTGTCCTCCTTGATACTTCCTTCAGGTACTCCATTTACATATATACAGTTGGCCTCCATATCTTTAGGTTCTGTGTCTATGGATTCAACCAACCATGGATTGACTGTTCGACTGTGGTTGGTTGAATCTGCAGATGCTGAATCTGTGGAAATGGAGGGCCAATCGTAAGGGACTCAAGCATCCCACAGGTGGTTCTGGAACCAATCCCCTGAGGATACTAAAGGGTGACTGTGTTAGGCTCCTTGAAGTTGTCACACAGCTTACCAATGCTCTTAAATTTTTTTTCCTCTTTTTGTTTCATTTTGGATATTAAATGTTCCCTTGTCTTCAAGTTCACTAACCTTTTCTTCTGTAATGTCTAATCTGCAATTAATCCTATCTATTGTATTTTTTTGTCTTAGACATTATAGTTTTCATCTTTAGAAGTTTCATCTTTAGAAGTTCAATTAAAAAATATCATCCATGTCTTTTCTTAACTTTTTGGGTCTATGGAGTATAGTTATAGTTATAATAACTATTTGATGTTCTTGTCAGCTTATTCAATCATTTCAGGGTCAGTGTAAGTTGATCAATTTTTCTCCTCATTATTGGCCATATTTTCCTGCTGCTTTCTATGCTGTTAATCAGATTAGATGCCAGATATTGTGAATTCTATCTTGTTTGTTGCTAGATATTTTAGTTCTCCTATAAATATTAAGCTTTGTTTGGGGATGAAGCTAAGTTACTAAGAAAAACATTGATCCTTTCAGGTCTTACTTTCAAGATTTGTTAGGTTGGATCAGAGCAGCATTTTTTTTTCCTAGGGCTAATCATTCTCCATTACTGAGGCAAGACTTTTTTGCTTACACTACCCAGGGACCCATGAGTTATTAAGTTTTCTGCTCTGGTTGGTAGGATCAGGTACTCTTCTCAGCCCTCTGTGAACTCAGGCACTGTTCTCACTCTTCCTTTTAGATAATTTCTCTCTCATCTCTGGTAGTTTCCTTAAACAGGTAAACTGATCAGTTCTCTGGTGAATACCCAAGGCAGACACTCCACAGATAGCTGGAGTTTTCTTTCCAGCTTTGTCCTTTGTGTTATTCTGTCTTGTGAGCACTAGCTGCCTTGGTCTCCCCAGCTTCTCAACTCTGTCTCCCCACCTCCAGAAGCCTACTACTTCTTGTTTTCTTCTCCCTGTACCTGGACAGTGCTCAAGGCAGTAACCTGGGGCAGTCATAGAGCTCACCTTGACTGTTTTTGGTCTTCCATGGTTCATTACCCTTATTGCCTGAGGTCCACTCTCTTGGAAACTGCTGTTTCATACTTTCTCTGTTTTTCTTTTCAGTTGTGTCAGATAGGAGGTTAGCTCTGTTCCATTACTCCATCTGGCTGGAAGCAGAAGTGTCCATTACCTTTTTATTCCATTATTTTTCTTTTAAAACTCATCTTAGAAGCAATCTTCCTCTGTAACAACCGACGGCTCCAGAAAGTGTGTTCCATCATCCTATGACTGCTTTGCTTCTCAAAGCAAGCCTATGAGGTGGCGTCAGATCATCCCCACTTTACTGGTATGGGAACTGAGCCTCAGAGAAGTGAAGGGCCTTGTCCAAAGTCACATGGTCTATAAAGAATTAAGCCTATGTCCCTACTGCACTGTGCTGCCCTTGTCGTTCCCAGGAGGGGAGATAGAGCCACATGAAGAAAGGGTTGGCCTTGTTAATATATTTTACAGTATTTTGGGTGGGGAGGCAGATAAATAGGTGGACTCAGAGAGTAATATTTTCCAGGTCACAACGCTAATGAGCCTGGTGCTTAGAGAGGGTCAGGGGTCTCAGTGAGTGGTCTTCCTACTGCACCTACCCCTGACTCATTTCCAAGGAAGGGAGTATGTCTTCTGTGTAATGCATCTAGCCAGAGAGGAGAATTGGGCTTTTTTCCAGAGCTGTGGAATTGGGGATCTAAAACCCTCAGGGAAAAGAGAAAGTTTCTGGCCGCTCAGTGGCAGGGTGTGTGTGGGTGAAGGGGAGGCAGGAGCACCAGACAGCTGGGGGTGGACCTGTGGAAGGTGTGGGCTGAGGGCACTGAAGTGGGGGTTGTAGGTGCAGTCGGCTCTCCACCCCTCTCCACCCATCTCCTGGCTTGCATGATTCTCCCTGCTCCTCTCCCTCTTCTGAGTGAGAAATAAAGGTGGGGAATAAAATAATTAAGCCATGAGTAGGTGAGGTGTTAGGGAGACAGCTTGCCAGGGTGGGCAGCACAGATGACTGCAGGGTGGGGAGGGAGGTGGTGGGAGGCAAATGTGCAGATCTGAGCTCTGAGAAACTGGGTGGAGGGGGCTCAGCCTGGGTGTGCAGAGTTGCAGGTGGGGACACTAGAGGGTGACATCCCAGGGACAGGTGCTTCCTGGGAAAAAGGTAATATGGTCTTTTCCTGGCTATGGGGGAGGCTTTGGAATGTTCTTGGAGAATTTCTTTAAAGTGAGATTCTTCTTAGAATCTTTTAAAGCATGGAATGGAATGGAACCTGATAGTTTTCATGTATTCAGTGCTATTTTAGGCTCAGAACCCATTTCACATGCATCAACCCATTTCATATCACAATTATCCTATGAGGTAGGTACTATTATTTATTCCATTTCACAGAATTCGAGGCTCAGGCAGGTGGTGGCTCACTCAAGCATCCTATACACTTTTTTTAATGAGAGAGATGTGAGGTGCTAGAGCCTCACTGAACAGAACTCATGTGAGGGGGCTTCCCTCAGCTTGACAGACTTGGAGAGGGATGAGAGAAGAAAACGAAGTATTGAAGACTGACACCAAATATGGTATTAGGTACTATATCATATATATTCTGGATGTTTTGACTACTCAATAGCAACTTCCCTTCCATGGGAAGCTGGAACTTTGATTTTTATGTGAACATTCCCAATTTTTAAATGTTGGCATCTAATTAAAAAAACCATGTGAGCCCCCAAAATGTTCTTGACTGCAGGTGAAAGGAGTTTTTGGTAATATAGCTCATATGGTGTGCCAGGCTCTGTGCTGGGCCAGAGGGAGCTGAGGACAAGTCAGCCTGGCCTCAGTTCTCCCAGGGCAGCCTGGCTGCAGTTTGTTATACTGGGATTAGATCTGCATTATTCTTTAACCCCTTGGCCTGACCTGCAGAATGCTTTTTGTTTGGAAATGGAAACAATAAAGCAATTAATGGCATAATTTGTGGCACTCAGAAACTTGGGAAATGTTTCTAGGGCTTCAGTGTTTCCTGAGGGGCTTTCACTGTCCCATTTGATCCATTCTGTTAAATGAGCAATAATCCCACTTTCCGGGTGGGGCAACCAAGGCTTATAGGAAATAAGGGTCTGAGAGTCACATGAACTGGCCTGGACCCAGGGCTCATGAGTCTGTTTCCCCCTTGCTACGTGGTGGCTCAGGTAGAGACAGGGGATGGGGACTGATGTTATTTGAACACTGGGTGTTCATACTGATCTGATTGGATCTTCCCTCAACCCTGTGAGATCAGCCTCAATCTTCATAGCAGATTGTTCAAGGCAGTTGGATTACTTACCTGGCAGCTCAGGGCCACATTGTGAGTGTTCTAGCCAGCAAGGTGGGAGCTGTACCATCTTTATGATCACTGCTACTGTAGTCACAAGCCCTCTCAAGATTCAAGGAAAGGGAACAGACTACCTCACAATAGGGAAAGTATCCAAGACACATTGTAGGAAGAGCATGAGGGATGGGAGATGTGACCTTCTTTGGAAAATGTAACATGCAACAGTGTGCAAAGTTTACCTTGCACTGTGTTCTCCAAAGCAGAGGTTTCCATAAACGTTATACTTGAACTTCACATTTTAAATATGTTTAACTATTTAAACATTGTAATAAATGCAACATGAATCCTCAGATATGTTGCATGCTCAATGTTAAAATTTGGAGATGGCCAGCATATTTTTTATGTTGTTAACTCAGTTGTGTGTAAGCTTGACACTAAAGTTTCTCCTCCTATCTCTGTGTAATTAGAGAAAGTCCTGAAATTCCGAAGCAAGTCTTAAAATACAAGTAGCATTTCCACCTGCTATTCTTCGTGACCTGGAATTTTCTTAGTATTTCCAAAAGAAAAAAAAAAAGGACTAAATGCAGTGCTGAGTTTGAAACATGACTGCATCTGTCATCCATAATATCTAATTTCTTTTTCTTTTTGATCTATCCAAACAATATCACTGTTCTCAATGATTGACCTTATAATAAGTACATGTTATAGTTTGCCACAGAGGCACCAAATTTCTGTAATTTTCCTTTTACTGGAAGAGGACAACTACATTTCCCAGAGTCCTTTGCATCTGAATTGAGGCAGGTGACTGGATGCTGAGGACCACTGGGATATGGATGGAAGTGGTGTATGCTCTTTCTTCCCCTTCCACAGAGGCCAGGGCTTTATCATGGCTGAGTCACAAGATTGTTGCGGGGGTGAGTCACTGGGGAGAATGGAAATCTGCTAAGAAGGGTTCCTTGACCTGCACTAACTGTGACATGTGCAAGAAAAAAACCTTTGTGTGTTAAGCCACTGTAATATTGGGGTGTATTTGTTATCATAGCAAATCCTGGTCTACCCTGACTGAATCCGAATCAAACTTTTGAAATAAAATTTCTAATAAAACATAGGTCTTATCTGTCCTATAAGGGTTCCATACATTATTTGTTTCAAAGAAAAACAGCTCTCCTAATCTAAAAGATTTCAAAATCAGTAATGGAACCTCATGTCTGAATCTTACAGGTGGGGAACTCAAGGACCAAATAGGAGAAATGACTTTTCTACAGTCACACAGCCATGGCAGGGCTAGAATCCAGCATAAGGATATCTGTAGTTTTAACCTGTGTGAGAACATATGGGTGAGGAAACTTCATATCTGCTACAATTTATTTATTTAGGCTGTGCCGGGTCTTAGTTGCAGCATGCGGAATCTTCGTTGCTGCATGCAGACTTCTTAGTCGTGGCATGCATGCGGGATCTAGTTCCCCGACCAGGGATTGAACCCAGGCCCCCTATATTGGGAGCACGGAGTCTCACCCACTGGACCACCAGAGAAGTCCCTGCTGCAAATATTTTGACATAGATTAATAATGCATCAATAAAGCAACTTTTTCATAACATTTTCTAGTCAGAAACTCTCATGGTCATTTTCTTTCTTTATTCTCTACTCCCCAGATTGTCTCTACTCCCGAGATCGTCTCAGCTCCTCAGTGTTGGAGCCTGTGCTGAAGTTCATCAGATATTCCAGGCAGGGCTTGTCTAGAAGCAGAATATTCTACACCAAGGATAGTTTGAGATCAAGTGAGAAAAGGACACAGAGACACTCAGAGAGAAAGCCCTGTGAAGATGTAGACAAAGATTGGAGTTATGGTACTACAAGCCAAGGAAATTTAGAAGCTGCCAGAAACTGGGAGAGGCAAGGAAATATTCTCGCCTAGAGCTTGACAGGTACGTGGCCCTGCTGACACCTTGATTTCGAACTTCTGGCCTCTAGGACTGTGAGAAGATAAATTTGTTTTAAGCCATAAAATTTGTGGCAATTTGTTATGGCAGTCTCAGAAACTAATACAGGGTTGTACATAAAACACAGCTGCCTTGTCATGAAATACAGCTTGAGGAGGCCCCAAGATCACCTTTCTCAAAGAGAGCAATGCCATGTCTGACAATATTCATGCAGATATTGTCTTTGTGCTCAAAGATAAATCCTATACACACTTCTGTGGGAAAAGCACCTTGCCCTCAGCTGCCACAAAGTGGTGGACCTGGGTCTGGTTGTGTGTGGGGGGGTGTGGGTATCATGGTGGAGATGACAAGAACATTCTCATTCCTCCTGCTCCTGGTTCATTCTGTCTCTCCGCCAGTAATTTTCCTTATTTCCCACTCACTCTTCTACTGTTTTCCTCATTCTCTCATTTATCCCCAGGCATGTTGTGGCTTCACCATGAACATTCCCACCATTGATATCTGTCTGAGTCATCCTTCATGGAGATCTCATTATGAGTTGAATATTTCTTCCCAAATATAACACTATAGACATTAACGATCCTTGAGTAGCAACTACCCTTTTTCTGGGTACAAGTTTCTGGCTTCTGAACAGGTGTGGGACATCCCTGGAGGGAGAAGAATAAAGTGGGCAGTAAGCCCTGCATCATGCACACCCATGGGGATCCTACCCTGACTGATCTTGCACAAGTGCCTGTTCAGGGTGTTTTCCAGTTGCTTCTTTACTAGGTTCTCCCTTGGGTGCCTTGATAAGTCACTCTCTGAGTCACTCACCAACTCCCTCTTTCTTCTCTCTCAAAGTCAGTCCCCTAATAGTGTGTTGGATAGCTTTGTGAGCCCCTTGATAGATGATCTTTTGGACCCTTCCTCAAAGTATACTCTAGTTCCCATCACTAGTTTCTTCCTTATCTGGGCTCATCACATAGAAACTTCCTGGATTCCCTAATTCAATCTTCCTGAAATACTTGTTGCTTTAGCACTTAAAAACAGAGGGATGTTTGTTGATGAGAGTGTTCCAGGCAGGAGTGTTGATGAGACAGGGTTCCAGGCAGGAGCAGAGGCTGGGCCTTGGGGTAGGATAGGGGCTGATTCTGGGGAAATTGTGGGGATTCTTTAAACTGCATTTGGTTTTGAGGGGCAGGGGTATTAGATATTCCATTGGATAGAATGGAGATGCTAATGGAGAACAGCTACCAAAGATCGGGACTGTAGCCATCAGGGACTTGTGCCTAGTGAGGAGATTCTAGAAGGCCCAGGCCCCATTTCTGTTGCACATGGTTCCCTAAACCTTTGAGAAATGGGAGCTTGTGATGACTGGGCTCAGGTTTGCCTCCAGTTCTAGAATAGCTGGAGGGCTGTGGTTCTTGTTCATTAGCAAGTGATTCTAAGCTATTTACAGACTTTACAAGTAATTCCTCTTTTTTTCTTTCTCCTCCCAAATTTAGAAATCCACTATCTTTAAAACGTGGATCTTCAGATGCTCCTGAAGACAGACAAGGTGGGGAAAAAGATGCTGCGAGCCTCCAAATAATTGATTATCAGGCCTACCCAGAGGAGGTTGAAGTGAAAGAGGTTCTTGCTGGAGAACAGTGTGAGGAGGTGGGGAGGAACAAGTCCTTGGCAGATGCTGGTCACCATGGGAAGGCAAAACAGGCAGGTGTCAGCGGCTCATTCTTGAGAATGTTGACATAAAGAGGCCAACCAGTAGGTGCTAGCTGGAGATGTGCTCTCTGAAATGTTCAGACTGAGAGTTGGGTGGACTCTAGCAGTGGTAAGAGTAGGGCACTTTAGAAGTGGAGGATGCCAAGTGAATGATTCAGTGGGATTCAAGGGGTGGGTGAAATTCGGTGAGATTGCTATCATGAAGTGTGTGGGGTCAGGTGAAGCCATTCTTTTCTTTACTCTGTTTACATGGGAAAACAAAAACAGAATGAACAGCTGGGAATCACACTATCCCCTCTCCAGGCAAGAGGGGATATTCACGAATAATGTGTCTTCTGCATTGAATTCATGTATCGCTGTGTTCTTTCCCTGTTATTTATTTTTACGGTGGATAAAAATATTTTCCATTGATGCTTCTTTGAAAAATTCAAATTAAAAAGTATTTTTGATATGTGATCCGCAATGATCTTTCAGTCAGGTATCTTCTGTTTAAGAAGACCCCGAATAGCCAAAGCAATCTTGAGATTGCAAAATGGAGCTGGAGGAATCAGGCTCCCTGACTTCAGACTATACTACAAAGCTACAGTAATCAAGACAGTATGACACTGGCACACAAACAGAAATATAGATCAATGGAACAGGATAGAAAGCCCAGAGATATACCCACGCACATATGGTCACCTTATCTTTTTTTTTTTTTGCGGTACGCGGGCCTCTCACTTTTGTGGCCTCTCCCGTTGCAGAGCAACAGGCTCTGGACGCGCAGTCTCAGCGGCCATGGCTCACGGGCGCAGCCACTCCGTGGCATGTGGGATCATCCCAGATTGGGGCACGAACCCATGTCCCCTGCATCGGCAGGCAGACTCTCAAACACTGTGCCACCAGGGAAGCCCAGTCACCTTATCTTTGATAAAGGAGGCAAGAATATACAGTGGAGAAAAGACAGCCTCTTCAATAAGTGGTGCTGGGAAAACTGGACAGGTACATGTAAAAGTATGAGATTAGATCACTCCCTAACACCATACACAAAAATAAGCTCAAAATGGATTAAAGACCTAAATGTAAGGCCAGAAACTATCAAACTCTTAGAGGAAAACATAGGCAGAACACTCTATGACATAAATCACAGCAAGGTCCTTTTTTGACCCACCTTCTAGAGAAATGGAAATAAAAACAAAAATAAACAAATGGGACCTAATGAGACTTAAAAGCTTTTGCACAGAAAAGGAAACCATTAAACAAGACGAAAAGACAACCCTCAGAATGGGAGAAAATATTTTCAAATGAAGCAACTGACAAAGGATTAATCTCCAAAATTTACAAGCAGCTCATGCAGCTCAATAACAAAAAAAAAAACAACCCAATCCAAAAATGGGCAGAAAACCTAAATAGACATTTCTCCAAAGAAGATATACAGACTGCCAACAAACACATGAAAGAATGCTCAACATCATTAATCATTAGAGAAATGCAAATCAAAACTACAATGAGATATCATCTCACACCAGTCAGAATGGCCATCATCAAAAAATCTACAAACAATAAATGCTGGAGAGGGTGTGGAGAAAAGGGAACACTCTTGCACTGCTGGTGGGAATGTAAATTGGTACAGTCACTATGGAGAACAGTATGGAGGTTCCTTAAAAAACTACAAATAGAACTACTATATGACCCGGCAATCCCACTACTGGGCATATACCCTGAGAAAACCATAATTTAAAAAGAGTCATGTACCAAAATGTTCATTTCAGCTCTATTTACAATAGCCAGGACATGGAAGCAACCTAAGTGTCCATCATCGGATGAATGGATAAAGATGTGGCAATATATACAATGGAATATTACTCAGCCATAAAAAGAAACGAAACTGAGTTATTTGTAGTGAGGTGGATGGACCTAGAGTCTGTCATACAGAGTGAAGTAAGTCAGAAAGAGAAAAACAAATACTGTATGCTAACACATATATATGGAATCTAAGAAAACAAACAAACAAACAAACAAAAAGCAGTCATGAAGAACCTAGGGGTAAGACAGGAATAAAGACACAGACCTACTAGAGAATGGACTTGAGGATATGGGGAGGGGGAAGGGTAAGCTGTGACAAAGCGAGAGAGGCATGGACACATATACACTACCAAACGTAAAATAGATAGCTAATGGGAAGCAGCCACATAGCACAGGGAGATCAGCTCAGTGCTTTGTGACCACCTAGATGGGGGAGATAGGGAGGGTGGGAGGGAGGGAGATGCAAGAGGGAAGAGATATGGGAACATATGTATAACTGATTCACTTTGTTATAAAGCAGAAACTAACACACCATTGTAAAGCAATTATACTCCAATAAAGATGTTACAAAAAAAAAAAACACAGAGAAATGATCAGATGACTGACAGGAAAAGAAATTTACAAGACAGCAGCCTAGCTACCAATTCTCTAAAGATTGTCATTTATTAAGGAGAACTAATAAAATATGAAAATACATTGAAAATAAAAAAAATAATAAAATAAAATAAAGGTGCTTATTTTAGTCCTAAATATGCAGTTTGCTCCATCAGGTAGGATTCTTATCCCTGAGGCCAGAGCTGAGTTTTTGGCATCTTCTCAGAGACTTTTATAGGATCGGCATGGCTTTGCAGATTTGCCCCAACCCAAAGGCTTGGCTCAGTGACCAAGAATCCATGTGGGAAGGTAACTGAAAAACAAGTATTGTAGGGCTCTGCTCTGCTGCAGGTATCCTGAACTTTAATTATCCAGGTTTTTCTCTGGAGCTCTCTATACAGCCCTCTAGATATGACTGTGGGCTTTGAATAGAAACCCTAATTGCCACTCTACCCCCTGGCCAATCTATCCTCTTCCCCTAGAAGAATGATGATCTAATATTTCTGGAGAATTTCCACCTGAGGTATATGTCTCTGTAAATGATCTAATAATATGGGTAAGAACAGGCAAAACAAGATCAGTCTGTTCTGGAGGCTAGGTCTAGGAATCCATAACCTGATACATTTCTCTATTTTTCACAAATAATGATGAAAATGGATTCCTCTGGAGAGAGTGGAGAAACAGAAAGAGGATCCCACATCATAGATGATCTAGAAAAATGTCTCAAAAGTTAATCTTGAGCTCAATCCTGGGGCACTAAATTTCCTCAGAAAAAAAAGAGAGATGTCTTTATCATCTGAAGCACACTCTGCCTCAGGCAACTGGGCACTGAGCATTCTTATTAGTAGAGTTCCATACCTGCATCACAGAGCTCTGTATGGGACAGTCACAATGGGTTCTTGAGGCTGGGGGTGGGAGCACAAGAAGCGGAAGAACCCTTAGTACCTCTCCTCACACTCGAGTCTAGCAGACCCCACCACACATCCTGGACCAACTGCATCCCCTCACCCTCCTCTGGGCTTTGTTGTTTTCCACTTCCAACCTTTCTGCGTATAATAACAATAATTACCTTAGTACAATTCTCCATTTATTCCCCACATCACCAAAGCTAGGTTCAGCTTTGATCTTACCATTTCCATAGCCTCAAAAGTCTGGAGTTTTGCCAGAAGTTTTTTGTTAATTCTCAGGGATTTACAATCTCAGAATCTCTTCTATTTTCAACTCTGGCTCTGGTTTTGCTTTGCATAAAGCCATGGAACTCAGTTTCCTCCTTCAGACTTCCCCCCAAACATAGACTCTCACAGGAAAGCTTAAGTAAGCAATGTAGTCTCTACTAAAGATAATTCATGGGTGGCAAAAAGGGAGTGTGGTGCCATGGCAAAAAATATTTTTTAATTTAAAAAATTGTGGTAAAATATATATTTACCATCTTACCCATTTGTAAGTGTTCACTTAAGTGGCCTTTAGTCACATTGTTGTGCACGCATCACCAACACCCATCTCTAAAACTCTTTTCATCTTGCACAGCTGAAACTCTGCATCCATTAAACAATAACATCCCAATTCTCCCCTTCCTTCAGCCCCTGGCAACTGCCATTCTATGTCTGTCTGTATGAATTTCACGACTCTAGGAACTTTGTATCAGTAGAATCATACAATATTTGTCTTTATGTGACTGGCTTATTTTCACTTAGTATATGTCTTCAGTGTTAACGCAGGTTGTAGCATGTAGAATTTCCTTTTTAAGGCAGAATAATATTCCTTTGTATGTATATACCACATTCTGTTTAGCCATTTATCCTTTGATGGACACTGGGTTGCTTCCACTTTTCGGCTACTGTGAATAATGCTACTGTGAACATAGGAGTACAAATATATCTTTGAGACCCTGCTTTCAATTCTTTTGGGTATATGCCCAGAAGTAGAATTGCTGGATAATATGGTAGTTCTATTTTTAACTTTTTGAAGAAATGCCATACTGTTTTTCACAGTGGTTGTACCATTTTACATTCCTACCAACAATGCACAAGGGTTCCAATTTCTCTATATCCTCAAGAATTGTTTTCTGTTTTTCGTGGTAGTAGCCATCCTAATGAGTGTGAGGTGGTATCTCATTGTAGGTTTGATTTGCATTGCTCTAATGATTAGTGATGTTGAGTGTTTTGGCCATTTGTAAATCTTCTTTGGAGAAATATCTATTCAAGTCCTTTGCTCATTTTTGAATTTGGTTGTTTATTTTGTTGTTGTTGAGTTTTAGGTGTTCTCCTTATGTTCTGAATATTAATCCTTCATAAGATATACAGTGTGCAAAATTTCTCCCATTCTGTGTGTTGCCTTTTTACTCTGTTGATAATGTTTCTTTTGAGGCACAAAATTTAAAAATTTTCATGAGGTCCAATTTGTCTGTCTTTTCTTTTTTTACTGGTGCCTTTGGTGTCATATATAAGAAATCATTTCGAAGTTTAAGGTTATGAAGACTTTGTCCTATATTTTCTTCAGAGTTATAGTTTTACGTCTTACATATAGGCCCTTGATCTATTTTGAATTAATTTTTGTATATGGTGTTAGGTGAGTGTACAACCTCATTCTTTTGCATGGAAATATCCAGTTTTCCCAGCACCATTTGTTGAAACAACTGTCCTTTCCCTACTGAATGGTCTTGGCACCCTTATCAAAAATCATTTGACCAGGGCTTCCCTGGTGGCGCAATGGTTGAGAGTCTGCCTGCCAATGCAGGGGACATGGGCTCGTGCCCCGGTCTGGGAAGATCCCACATGCCGCGGAGCAGCTAGGCCCGTGAACCATGGCCGCTGAGCCTCCGCGTCTGGAGCCTGTGCTCCGCAATGGGAGAGGCCACAACAGTGAGAGGCCCGCGTACCGCAAAAAAAAAAAAAAAAATCATTTGACCATACATGTGAGGGTTTATTTCTGGCCCCTCTAGTCTATTCCATTGGCCTACAAGTCTGTCTTTATGCCAATACTACAATGTTTTGATTTCTGTAGCCTTGTAGTAAGTTTCAAAATCAGGAAGTGTGAGCTCTGCAGTTTTATTCTTCCTTTTTCAAGATTGTTTTGGCTATTCATATTCCATATGAATTTTAGGATGGGATTTTCCATTTCTGCAAAAAACATTAGGATTTTGATAGGGATTTCACTGAATTTGTAGATCACTTTGGGTAGTACTGACATCTTAAAAATATCAAATCTTTTTATTCCATGAGCATGGGATGTTTCCATTTATTTATGTCTTCTTTAATTTCTTTCAACAATGATTTGTAGTTTTCATTGTACAAGTCTTTTGCCTTGGTTAATTCCTCAGCATTTAATCTTTATGAAGCTATTGTAAATGGAATTTTTTTTGATAAGTTCCATTTCAGATTGTTCATTGTTAGCACATAAAAATGCATCTGATTTTTGTGTGTTGGTTTTGTATCCTGAAACTTTGCTGAGTTCACTTATTAATTCTAACAGCTTGTGTGTTTGTGTGTGTGAGTGTGTGTGTGTGCATGTGTAACCTTGAGGGTCTTCTACATATAAGATTATGTCATCTGCGAACAGAGATAATTTTACTTTCTTTCCAATTTGGATGCCTTTTATTTCCTTCCCTTGCCTAAGTGCTCTGGCTAGAACTTCCAGTACTATATCTTGAATAGAAATGGTAAAGGTGGGCATCCTTGTCTTGGAAGCTTTCAGTCTTTCACCATTGAATATGATGTTTGCTGTGGGTTTTTCATAGGTGGATTTTATTATTTTGAGGTAGTTTCCTTTTATTCTTAATTGTTGAGCATTTTTAAGAGGTGTTACATTTTGTGGAATGTTTTTTCTGCATCAACTGAGATGATTCTTGTCTTTCATCCTGTTAATCTGGTGTACTAGATTGCTTTTCATATGTTGAAATGAATACGTCCCACTTCATCATGGTATATAAGCCTGTTAGTGTGTTGTGGAATTTGGTTTGCTAGTATTTTGTTGAAGACTTTTTGTCAGTGTTCATAGGATGTTTGTCTATAGTTTTCTTTTCCTGTAGTATCTTCTTCTGGTTTGGTAGCAGAGTAATATTGGCCTCATAGAATGAGTTAGGAAGTGTTCACTCCTCTTCAGTTTTTGGAAAAATTTTGTGAAGATTGATATTATTCTTTAAATAATTGGTAGAATTTATTTTAGTGAAGTCACCAGGTCCAGGGCTTTTTTTGTTGTTGTTTTTGGGAGATTTTTGATTATGGATTTAATCTCCTTATTAGTTATAGGTCTATTCAGATTTTCTATAACTTTGCAATTTAGTTTTGGTAGGTTTTGTGTTTCTAGGAATTTGTCCATTTCATCTAGGTTATTCAATTTGTTGGTGTACAGTTGCTCATAGTACTCTTTTATAATCTTTTTTATTTCCATAAAAGTGGTAGTAATATGCCTACTTTCATTTCTGATTTAATAATTTGAGTCTTCTTTCCTTTCTCTTAATTAATCTAGCTGATAGTTTGTTAATTTTGTGGATCTTTTCAAAGAACCAACTTTTCTTTTTTTTTTTTTTTCGGTACGCAGGCCTCTCACTGTTGTGGCCTCTCCCGTTGCAGAGCACAGGCTCCAGACGCGCAGGCTCAGCAGCCATGGCTCACGGGCCCAGCCGCTCTGCGGCATGTGGGATCTTCCCGGACCCGGGCACGAACCCATGTCCCCTGCATCGGCAGGCGGACTCTCAACCACTGCGCCACCAGGGAAGCCCCAAAGAACCAACTTTTGCTTTCACTGGTTTTCTCTATTATTTTTCTATTCTCTATTTCATTTATCCCTGCACTAATATTTATTACTTAATTCATTCTATTAGCTTTGGGTTGTTTCTTCTTCTTTTTCCAGTTCCTTAAATTGTAAAGTTAGGTTTTGGACTTGAGATCTTGTGTGTTTTTTTTTTGCGGTACGTGGGCCCCTCACCACTGTGGCCTCTCCCGCCGTGGAGCACAGGCTCCGGACACGCAGGCCCAGCGGCCATGGCTCACGGGCCCAGCCACTCCGCGGCATGTGGGATCCTCCCGGACCGGGGCACGATCCCGCGTCCCCTGCATTGGCAGGCGGACTCTCAACCAGGGCGCCACCAGGGAAGCCCGAGATCTTGTTTTTTAATGTAAGTGTTTATAGTTATCATTTCTCCTGTAGCACTGCTTTTGCTGCATCTGTAAGTTTTGGTATGTTGTATTTTTGTTTTCATTGGTCTCTATGTATTTTTAAATGTCCCTGTGATTTCTTTGACCCATTGCTTGTCTAAGAGTGTGCTGGTAATTTCCACAAATTTGTGAATTCTCCAGTTTTACTATTTTTTTTTAATTAAAAAAAAATTTTTTTAAGTTTTATTTGTTTCTGGCTGTGTTGGGTCTTTGTTACTGTGTGTGGGCTTTCTCTACTTGCGGCCAGCAGAGGCTACTCTTTGTTGCAGTGTGCAGGTTTCTCATTGCGGTGGCTTCTCTTGTGGTGGCGCACAGGCTCTAGGTGCGCAGGCTTCAGTAGTTGTGGCTCGTGGGCTCAGTAGTTGTGGCTCATGCACTCCAGAGCGCAGGCTCAGTAGTTGCGGCGCATGGGCTTAGTCGCTCTGCAGCATGTGGGATCTTCCTGGACCAGGGCTCAAATCTGTGTCCCCTGCGTTGGCAGGCAGATTCTTAACCACTGAACCACCAGTGAAGTCCCTCCAGTTTTGCTTTTGTTATTGATTTCTAACTTCATCCCATTGTGGTTAGAGGAGTCACTTTGTATGACATCTATCTTTAAAAATCAATTGTAGGGGGCTTCCCTGGTGGCGCAGTGGTTGAGAGTCTGCCTACCGATGCAGGGGATGCGGGTTCGTGCCCCGGTCCGGGAAGATCCCACATGCCGCGGAGTGGCTGGGCCCGTGAGCCATGGCCGCTGAGCCTGCGCGTCCAGAGTCTGTGCTCCGCAACGGGAGAGGCCACAACAGTGAGAGGCCCGTGTACCGAGAAAAAAACCAAAAAATCAATTGTGACTTAATTTGTGGTCTAATATATGGTCTGTCCTGGAAGATGTCCCATGTGTACTTGAGAAGAAAGTGAACGGTGTTCTTGTTGAGTAGTGTTCGGTGTATGTCTGGTAGATTTAGTTGGTCAGTTGTGTTGTTTAAGTCTTCTGTTTCCTTATCTGTTGTCTGGTTGTTCATTTCATTATTGAGAGTGTGGTATTGAAGTCTCCAACTATTCATGGAAAGCTGTCCATTTCTCACTTCAGTTTTTTTCTTTATATATTTTGATGGTCTGTCATTAGATGCATAAATGTTTAATTGTTATATCTTCTAGCTGTATTCTAGCTATCTGTCTTTTATTAATATAATGTCCTTCTTTGTCTCTTATAACCTTTTTAAAAAAATTTAAAGTCTATTTTGTCTGATATTAATATAACCACCCTTGCTTTCTTCTGGTTATTATTTGCATGGACTATCTTTTTACATCCTTTCATTTTCAATCTATTTTTGTGTTTGGATCTAAAGTATCTTATAGACAGCATACAGTTAGCTCATGTATTTTTATCCATTTTGCCAATCTTTTTCTTTTGATTGGAGGGTTTAATCCATTTGTATTTAAAGCAATTACTTAGAAGGAGGGATTACTTCTGTCATTGTGCTATTTATTTTCTATATGCCTTATGCCTTTTTAATCTCTCATTTCCTGCATTCCTGTCTTCTTTTGTGTTAGATGATTTTTGCAATGAAAATTTTAAATTCCTTTCTAATTTTCTTCCTTTTTTTGGTTTTAAAAAAATTTTTATTGGAGTATAGTTGCTTTACAATATTGTGTTAGTTTATAATGAACAGCAAAGTGAATCAGTTATATGTATACATATATCCCCTCTTTTTTGGATTTCCTTCTCATTTAGGTCACCACAGAGCACTGAGTAGAGTTCCCTGTGCTATGCAGTAGGTTCTCATTAGTTATCTATTTTATACATAGTATCAGTAGTGTATCATAGTGTATATACATAGTAGTGTATATATGTCAATCCCAGTCTCCCAATTCATCCCATCCACTGCCCTTTCCCCCTTGGTATCCATACATTTGTTTTCTATGTCTGTGTCTCTATTTCTGCTTTGTAAATAAGATTGTCTATACCAATTTTTCCAGATTCCACATATATGTGTTAATATACGATATTTGTTTTAAAAGAGAGTATTTTTGGTCTGAATTATTCAGCTTGGCTATTGACAAAACTCAACTGGATAATTAAACAAGTCTTCCTTTGACTAGTCCTATATTGGCCTAAGTTTTAGGTTTGGGATGTGAAATGTTGGCACTGGGAAAGTCAGTAAGCAGTCAAGCCCACCTCATCTGAAGGAGACTCTGGGGGTGCAAAACTTGAGGCACTATTCTCAAGATGGGGTAAGTACACTCAGCCCTGAGCATGCCTCCTTAAATTTTGTGTCCTAGTCATCTCACTTGCCTCACCCTTGTTCTGGTCCTGAAACTGATGCCCCAAAAGGCCAAGTTCACCTGGCTAAGTGGCATCAGAGCTGGAACTAACATAGATCCTCTAACACCTGATCTGGCACCTTCCCCATATAGTGGGCTGCCTCCAGCTTTGCCTATCCTTCCAAGGAAAGACCTTCAAAGCTAAGCAGGAAGTTGTCTGCACAGCTGGGGCAGTGGTCCTCAATCTAGGTGGTACATTAGATTTCCTGAGGGAGTTTTAAATATTCTAAGTCCCCCTCTCTGAGATTTTAAATCAGTTGTTCTGGGATGGACCCTGGAAACATTTTTGTTTATTTACATTTTTTTAACATCTTTATTGGAGCATAATTGCTTTACAATGTTGTGTTAGTTTCTGCTGTATAACAAAGTGAATCAGCTATATGTACACATATATCCCCATATCCCCTCCCTCTTGCGTCTCCCTCCCACCCTCCCTATCCCACCCCTCTAGGTGCTCACAAAGCATCGAGCTGATCTTCCTGTGCTACGCAGCTGCTTCCCACTAGCTATCTATTTTACATTTGGTAGTGTATATACGTCCATGCCACTCTCTCACTTCATCCCAGATTACCCTTCCCCCCCCCCCATGTCCTCAAGTCCATTCTCTACGTCTGTGTCTTTATTACTCTCCTGCACCTAGGTTCATCAGAACCACTTTTTTTTTTTTTTTTAGATTCCATATATATGTGTTAGCCTATGGTATTTGTTTTTCACTTTCTGACTTACTTCACTCTGTATGACAGACTCTATGTCCATCCACCTCACTACAAATAACTCAATTTCATTTCTTTTTATGGCTGAGTAATATTCCATTGTATATATGTACCACATCTTCTTTATCCATTCCTCTGTTGATGAACATTTAGGTTGCTTCCATGTCCTGGCTATTGTAAATAGTGCTGCAATGAACATTGGGGTGCAGGTATAATTTGGAATTATCGTTTTCTCCGGGTATATGCCCAGTAGTGGGATTGCTGGGTCACATGGTAGTTCTATTTTTAGTTTTTGAAGAACCTCCATACTGTTCTCCATAGTGGCTGTATCAATTTACATTCCCACCGACAGTGCAAGAGGGTTCCCTTTTCTCCACACCCTCTCCAGCATTTATTGTTTGTAGATTTTTTGATGATGGCCATTCTGACCAGCATGAGGTGATACCTCATTGTAGTTTTGATTTGCTTTTCTCTAATGATTAGTGATGTTGAGCATCCTTTCATGTGTTTGTTGGCCATCTGTATGTCTTCTTTGGAGAAATGTCTATTTAGGTCTTCCGCCCATTTTTGGATTGGGTTGTTCGTTTTTTTGATATTGAGCTGCATGAGCTGCTTGTATATTTTGTCAGTTAATCCTTTGTCAGTTGCTGTGTTTGCAAATATTTTCTCCCATTCTGAGGTTTGTCTTTTCGTCTTGTTTACAGTTCCTTTGCTGTGCAAAAGCTTTGAAGTTTCATTAGGTCCCATTTGTTTATTTTTGTTTTTATTTCCATTTCTCTAGGAGGTGGGTCAAAAAGGATCTTCCTGTGATTTATGTCATAGAGTGTTCTGTCTGTGTTTTCTTCTAAGAGTTTTATAGTTTCTGGCCTTACATTTAGGTCTTCAATCCATTTTGAGTTTAATTTTATGTATGGTGTTAGGAAGTGTTCTTTTTTTTTTTTAAACATATTTATTGGAGTATAATTGCTTTACAATGGTGTGTTAGTTTCTGCTTTACAACAAAATGAATCAGTTTTATATATACATATGTTCCCATATGTCTTCCCTCTTGCATCTCCCTCCCTCCCACCATCCCTATCCCACCCCTCCAGGCGATCAGAAAGCACCGAGCTGATCTCCCTGTGCTAAGCGGCTGCTTCCCACTAGCTATCTACCTTACGTTTGGTAGTGTATATATGTCCATGCCTCTCTCTCGCTTTGTCACAGCTTACCCTTCCCTCTCCCCATATCCTCAAGTCCATTCTCTAGTAGGTCTGTGTCTTTATTCCTGTCTAGCCCCTAGGTTCTTCATGACATTTTTTTTCTTAAATTCCATATATATGTGTTAGCATACGGTATTTGTCTCTCTCTTTCTGACTTACTTCACTCTGTATGACAGACTCTAGGTCTATCCACCTCATTACAAATAGCTCAATTTCGTTTCTTTTTATGGCTGAGTAATATTCCATTGTATATATGTGCCACATCTTCTTTATCCATTCATCCGATGATGGGCAGTTAGGTTGTTTCCATCTCTGGGCTATTGTAAATAGAGCTGCAATGAACATTTTGGTACATGACTCTTTTTGAATTTTGGTTTTCTCAGGGTATATGCCCAGTAGTGGGATTGCTGGGTCATATGGTAGTTCTATTTGTAGTTTTTTAAGGAACGTCCATACTGTTCTCCACAGTGGCTTTATGAATTTACATTCCCACCAACAGTGCAAGAGTGTTCCCTTTTCTCCACACCCTCTCCAGCATTTATTGTTTCTAGATTTTTTGACGATGGCCATTCTGACTGGTGTGAGATGATATCTCATTGTAGTTTTGATTTGCATTTCTCTAATGATTTGCATTTGATCTGCATTTCTCTAATGTTGAGCATTGTTTCATGTGTTTGTTGGCAGTCTGTATATCTTCTACGGAGAAATGTCTATTTAGGTCTTCTGCCCATTTTTGGATTGGGTTGTTTGTTTTTTTGTTATTAAGCTGCATGAGCTGCTTATAAATTTTGGAGATTAATCCTTTGTCAGTTGCTTCATTTGCAAATATTTTCTCCCATTCTGAGGGTTGTCTTTTCGTCTTGTTTATGGTTTCCTTTGCTGTGCAAAAGCTTTGAAGTTTCATTAGGTCCCATTTGTTTATTTTTGTTTTTATTTCCATTTCTCTAGGAGGTGGGTCAAAAAAGGACCTTGTTGTGATTTATGTCATAGAGTGTTCTGCCTATGTTTTCCTCTAAGAGTTTGATAGTTTCTGGCCTTACATTTAGGTCTTTAATCCATTTTGAGCTTATTTTTGTGTATGGTGTTAGGGAGTGATCTAATCTCATACTTTTACATGTAGCTGTCCAGTTTTCCCAGCACCACAAATCGAAGAGGCTGTCGTTTCTCCATTGTATATTCTTGCCTCCTTTATCAAAGATAAGGTGACAATATGTGCGTGGGTTTGTCTCTAGGCTTTCTATCCTGTTCCATTGATCTATATTTCTGTTTTTGTGCCAGTACCATACTTTCTTGATTACTGTAGCTTTGTAGTATAGTCTGGGGTCAGGGAGCCTGATTCCTCCAGCTTCATTTTTCTTTCTCAAGATTGCTTTTGCTATTCGGGGTCTTTTGTGTTTCCATACAAATTGTGAAACTTTTTGTTCTAGTTCTGTAAAAAATGCCATTGGTAGTTTGATAGGGATTGTATTGAACTTGTAGATTGCTTTGGGTAGTAGAGGCATTTTCACAATGTTGATTCTTCCAATCCAAGAACATGGTATATCTCTCCATCTGTCTGTATCATCTTTAATTTCTTTCAACAGTGTCTTATAGTTTTCTGCATACAGGTCTTTTGTCTCTTTAGGTAGGTTTATTCCTAGGTATTTTATTCTTTTTGTTGCAGTGGTAAATGTGATTGTTTCCTTAATTTCTCTATCAGATTTTTTGTTGTTAGTGTATAAGAATGCAAGAGATTTCTGTGCATTAATTTTGTATCCTGCTACTTTACCAAATTCATTGATTAGCTCTAGTAGTTTTGTGGTAGCATTTTTAGGATTCCCTATGTATAGTATTATGTCATCTGCAAACAGTGGCAGTTTTACTTCTTTTCTGATTTGGATACCTTTTATTTCTTTTTCTCCTCTGATTGCTATGGCTAAAACTTCCAAATCTATGTTGAATAATAGTGGTTAGAGTGGGCAAACTTGTCTTGTTCCTGATCTTAGATGAAATGGTTTCAATTTTTCACCATTGAGAACGACATTGGCTGTGGGTTTGTCATATATGGCCTTTATTATGTTGAGGTAGGTTCCCTCTATGCCTACTTTCTGGAGAGTTTTTATCATAACTGGGTGTTGAATTCTGTCGAAAGCTTTTTCTGCATCTATTGAGATGATCATGTGGTTTTTATCCTTCAATTTGTTAATGTGGTTTATCACATTGACTGATTTGCGTATACTGAAGAATCCTTGCATTCCTGGGATAAACCCCAATTGATCATGGTGTATGTTCCTTTTAATATGCGATTGGATTCTGTTTGTTAGTATTTTTGTTGAGGATTTTTGCATCTATATTCATCAGTGATATTATCTGGTAGTTTTCTTTTTTTGTGACATGTTTTTCTGGTTTTGGTAACAGGGTGATGGTGGCCTTGTAGAATGGGTTTGGGAGTGTTCCTCCCTCTGCTATATTTTGGATGAGTTTGAGAAGGATAAGTGTTATCTTTACTCTAAATGTTTGATGGAATTCACCTGTGAAACCATCTGATCCTGGACTTTTGTTTGTTGGACGATTTTTAGTCACAGTCTCAATTTCAGTGCTTGTGACTGTTCTGTTTATATTTTCTGTTTCTTCCTGGTTCAGTCTTGGAAGGTTGTCCTTTTCTAAGAATTTGTTCATTTCTTCCAGGTTGTCCATTTTATTGGCATAGAGTTGCTTGTAGTAATCTCTCATGATCCTTTGTATTTCTGCAGTGTCAGTTACTTCTCCTTTTTAGTTTTATTGATCTTTGCTACTGTTTCCTTCATTTCTTTTTCATTTATTTCTGATCTCATCTTTATGATTTCTTTCCTTCTGCTAACTTTGGGGTTTTTATTTGTTCTTCTTTTTCTAATTGCTTTAGATGTAAGGTTAGGTTGTTTGTTTGAGATTTTTCTTGTTTTTTGAGGTAGGACTGTATTGCTATAAACTTCCCTCTTAGGACTGCTTTTGCTACATCTCATAGGTTTTGTGTCATCGTGTTTTTATTGTCATTTGCTTCTAGGTATTTTTTGATTTCCTCTTTGATTTCTTCAGTGATCTCTTGGTTATTTAATAGTGTATTGTTTAGCCTCCATGTGTTTGTAATTTTTACAGTTTTTTTTTTCCTGTAATTGATATATAGTCTCATAGCATTGCAGTCAGAAAAGACACTTGATACGATTTCAATTTTCTTAAATTTACCGAGGCTTGATTTGTGACCTGGGATATGATCTATTCTGGAGAATGTTCCATGAGCACTTGAGAAGAAAGTGTATTCTGTTGTTTTTGGGTGGAATGCCCTATAACTATCAATTAAGTCCCTCTCGTCTAATGTGTCATTTAAAGCTTCTATTTCCTTATTTATTTTCATTTTGGATGATCTGTCCATTGGTGAAAGTGGGGTGTTAAAGTCCCCTACTATTATTGTGTTACTGTCGATTTCCTCTTTTATGACTGTTAGCATTTGCCTTATGTATTGAGGTGCTCCTATGTTGGGTTCATAAATATTTACAATTGTTATATCTTCTTCTTGGATTGATCCCTTGATCATTATGCAGTGTAATAGTCTCTATTTTAAAGACTCTTGTAATAGTCTTTATTTTTTTTATTTTTTTTAATAGTCTTTATTTTAAAGTCTATTTTGTCTGATATGAGAATTGCTACTCCAGCTTTCTTCTGATTTCCATTTACATGGAATATCTTTTTACATCCCCTCACTTTCAGTCTGTATGTGTCCCTAGGTCTGAAGTGGGTCTCTTGTAGACAGTATATATACAGGTCTTGTTTTTGTATGCATTCAGCCAGTCTGTGTCTTTTGGTTGGAGCATTTAATCCATTTACATTTAAGGTAATTATTGACATGTATGTTCCTATTACTATTTTCTTAATTGTTTTGGGTTTGTTTTTGTAGGTCTTTTCCTTCTCTTGTGTTTCCTTCCTAGAGAAGTTCCTTTAGCATTTGTTGTAGAGCTGGTTTGGTTGTGCTGAATTCTCTTAGCTTTTGCTTGTCTGTAAAGGTTTTAATTTCTCCGTCAAATCTGAATGAGATCCTTGCTGGGTAGAGTAATCTTGGTTGTAGGTTTTCCCCTTTCATCACTGTAAATATGTCCTGCCACTCCTTTCTGGCTTGCAGCGTTTTTGCTGAAAGATCAGCTGTTAACCTTATGGGGATTCCCTTGTATGTTATTTGTTGCTTTTGCCTTGCTTCTTTTAATATTTTTCTTTGTATTTAATTTTTGATAGTTTTATTAATATATTTCTTGGCATGTTTCTCTTTGGATTTATGGGACTCTCTGCACTTCCTGGACTTGATTTACTATTTCCTTTTTCATGTTAGGGAAGTTTTCAACTCTAATCTCTTCAAATATTTTCTCAGACCCCCTTTTTTTTGTCTTTTTCTTCTGGGATCCCTATAATTGAATGTTGGTGTGTTTAATGTTGTCCCAGAGGTCTCTGAGACTGTCCTCATTTCTTTTCATTCTTTTTTCTTTATTCTGCCCTGTGGTACTTATTTCCACTCTTTTATCTTCCAGGTCACTTATCCATTCTTCTGCCTCAGTTATTCTGCTATTGATTCCTTCTAGAGAATTTTTAATTTCACTTATTGTGTTGTTCATCATTGTTTGTTTTCTCTTTAGTTCTTCTAGGTCCTTGTTAAAGTTTCTTGTATTTTCTCCATTCTATTTCCAAGATTTTGGATAATCTTTACTATCATTACTCTCAATTCTTTTTCAGGTAGACTGCCTATTTCCTCTTCATTTGTTTGGTCTGGTGGGTTTTTACCTTGCTCCTTCATCTGCTGCATATTTCTCTGTCTTCTCATTTTGTTTAACTTACTGTGTTTGGGGTCTCCTTTTCGCAGGCTACAGGTTCGTAGTTCCCCTTGTTTTTGGTGTCTGCTCCCAGTGGGTGAGGTTGGTTCTGTGGGTTGTGCAGTCCCCTTCTTGGTGAAGGGGACTGGTGCCTATGTTTTGGAGGGTGGGGCTGGATCTAGTCTTTCTTGTGGGCAAGGCCATGTCTGGAGGTGTGTTTTGGGGTGTCTGTGAACTTAGTATGATTTTAGGCAGCCTCTCTGCTAGTTGGTGGGGTTGTGTTCCTGTTTTGCTAGTTGTTTGGCATGGGGCATCCAGCAATGGAGCTTGCTGGCCATTGGGTGGAGCTGGGTCTTAGCGTTGAGATGGAGATCCCTGGGAGAGTGCTCACAGATAGATATTACATGGGGCTAGGAGGTCTCTGGCAGTCCAATGTCCTGAACTCGGCTCTCCCACCTCAGAGGCTCAGGCCTTACACCAGGTCGGAGCACCAAGACCCTGTCAGCCACACGGCTTTTATTCTCTTACTTAAAGACTTCTAAGCTCACATTGGCAGGTTGAGTTCCCAGGGAAGCAGAATGATGCAAAGACCAGCATGTGGGATGTTTACTGGGGAGGATCTTGGAATTAACATCTTTTATTAACCAAGGGCTGGAGTCGTCTGTGCAGACAGACACAGGCACACAGCAGTCTTCTCCCACACAAGCCTGGAATGGCAACAGTGTGCTGCTGCCTCTCATGCCCTTTCTGGCCCCTCACCCCATCCCTGCAGCCTCCTCCAGCTTTGGGGAGCGTCTGCATGTTCTCTCCACATGTGAGCCCCAGGCAGTTTTGATTTTCTTTCTTTCTTTTTTATTGTTTTGGCATATCCTCTAGCTATTTTCTTTGTGGGTACTGTGGGGATTACATTTAAAATCCTAAAGTTATAACACACTAATTTGAATTTATACCAGTTTATCCTCAATAACATACAAAAACTTTCTCCTTTATCAGCTTTGTTCTCATCCCTTTTAGTTGTTGATGTTACAAAATTATATCTTTATACATCATATGCCCCAAAACATAAACTAATACTTCTTTTAAGTGCATTAGTCTCTTAAATTATGTAGAAAACTCTACGTGGAGTTACAAACATTACAATATTAGCTTTTAGACTTATAATTTTTCAAAATGTACTAGTCTTAAATCATGTAGAAAACAAAATATGGAGTTGCAAACTGTTACAATAATAGCTTTTATAGTTGCCCATGTATTGACCTTTATTGAGATCTTTATTTCTTCATATGGTTTTGTGTTATTTTCTATTGTTCTTTCCTTTCATCCTGTAGGATTTTCCTGAAAATTTCTTGCAGGGAAGGTCTAGTGGTAACAAATTCTTTCAGCTTTTGCTTATCTAGGAATGTCTTAATTTCTCCACCACTTTCAAGGACAGTTTTACTAGATGTAGGATTCTCTGTTGACAGTTTTTGTTTGTTGTAGCACTTTAAACATATTGGCCCTTTGTCTTCTGGCCTATAAATTTCTGATGAGAAACCTGCTTATAATCTTATTGACAATCCCTTTTATGTGATGAGTTGCTTTTCTCTTGAAGCTTTCAATGATTCTCTTAAAGATTTTTTTAATTTAAGTATAGTTGATTTACAGTGTTCCGTGTACAGCAAAGTGAATCTGTTTCATATATATATGTACTCTTTTTTAAAAAATAAACTTATTTATTTATTTTTGGCTGCATTGGGTCTTTGTTGCTGTGTGCAGGCTTTCTCTAGTTGCGGCGAGCGGGGGCTACCCTTCACTGTGGTGTGCGGGCTTCTCATTGCGGTTGCTTCTTTTGTTGTGGAGCATGGGCTGTAGGTGATCGGGCTTCAGTAGTTGTGGCACACGGGCTCAGCAGCTGTGGCTCGTGGGCTCTAGAGCGCAGACTCTGTAGTTGTGGTGCATGGACTTAGCTGTTCCACGGCATGTGGGATCTTCCTGGACCAGGGCTCGAACCTGTGTCCCCTGCACTGGCAGGCGGATTCTTAACCACTGTGCCACCAGGGAAGCCCCTATATATGTACTCTTTTTAAGATTGTTTCCATTTAGGTTATTACAAGATATTGAATGTAGTTCCCTGTACTATACAGTAGGTCCTTGTTGTTTATCTATTTTATATATGGTAGTGTGTATCTGTTAATCCCAAATTCGTAATTTATCCCTCCCCCACCATTTGTTTTATCCATCCTGGCATTTGAAAGTTTGATTATAATCTATCTCAGTGTGGGTCTCTTGGAGTTCATCTTACTTGGAATTTGTTGAGCTTCTTGGATATTTATCTTTCATCGAATTTGGGAAATTTCCAGTCATTATTTATTCAAATACTTTCTCTGCCCCTTTATCTCTTTCTTCTCCCTCTGGGAACCCCCCCCCCCAACAACACATATGTTGGTACACTTGATAGTGTCCCACAGGTTCCTCAGGCTCTGTTCATTTTTCTTCAATCTTTTTTTCCCCCCTGTTACTCAGAGTTCCAAAACAGTTACATCAGACAGATTCTTCTAGTGCAACTGTTGTCTATATGGGGAGGCAGATTCGTGATTCTTTCTACTCTGCCATCTTCTCAGAATCCTCCCTAAACAGTTCATACAATAAGTAATGAGGTCATTTTTTTGGGTGGGGGGATCTGCTTTAGTTTCCAATATTACCTAGGTAATATGATAGAAATGTAATACCTTTATAATTAAAATTCTAAGCTGCTAAAATCAAGCTCTGTATCCTTTCCTTAGTTTGATTTCCTCACTTCTCTGACCTTTGTAATGAGTCTACCTTGCCCAGGAGACCCAAACCTCTCCCACCCCATAATGGTCTTTTTGATGTGTCAGCTTGGCTAGGCTACAGTCCTGAGTTAGTCAATCAAACACTAATTTAGATATTTCCATGAAAGTATTTTATAGATGTGATCCATAATCAGTTGACTTTAAATAAAAGAGATTATTTTATATAATCTGGGTGGGCCTGAGTCAATCAGTCGAAAGGCCTTTAAGGCAGCACTCAGACTTCCCTGACGGAACAAATCCCACCTGTGGAAAGTACCTTCAGCCAGTGCCTGAGAGTTCCAGCCTGTCCATTCTGATGGCCTGCTCTATGGATTTCAGACTTGCCTACCTAACCCCCACAGTGGTATAAAATAATTTCTTGCAATAAATCTCTGTAATATATATCTTTCACTAGTTTGCTTCTCTGGTTAAACTGATACACACCTATACATTGAAGATTTGCCAGAAGTGACATGCTCCTTCCTGTTTTCTTTTGCAACAGCAGCTTCTCCAAAGTCCCCCACCAACAAAGGACTTATACTTCAAGCCCCCCTCCTTCCTTATCTACTGTTCCTTCACTGTAGGATGTCTCCCATGGCCCCTGAAAATTCCCTCTACACATCCTGGCATTTCTGGAATTATTATCATTATTATTTTATTTTTTTAGATGTTGGGGGTAGGAGTTTATTAATTAATTAATTTATTTTTGCTGTGTTGGGTCTTCGTTTCTGTGTGAGGGCTATCTCCAGTTGTGGCAAGCAGGGGCCACTCTTCATCGCGGTGCACAGGCCTCTCACTGTTGCGGCCTCTCTTGTTGAGTAGCACAGGCTCCAGACGCGCAGGCTCAGTAGTTGTGGCTCTCGGGCCTAGTTGCTCCACGGTATGTGGGATGCTCCCAGACCAGGGCTCGAACCCGTGTCCCCTGCATTAGCAGGCAGATTCTCAACCACTGTGCCACCAGGGAAGCCCCTGGAATTATTATTTTTGATCTGATTCTGCCCTGAATGACTCAAGTTCCTATGACACCCATATATAAAAACATCCTGCAGAGTCTGAGCAAAGATCAGCTCCCAAAGAGAATTTCTGGGTTGCAGAAGGGACTATAACAATGGTCCATCGACTATATTTTTCAAAAAATGTGAAGATCATAATAGCATGGAAATGCTGGGGAATTTTTATATAGATTCAAGGAGACTAAGGAGACATGATACAGTATAAAATCCTAGACTAGATCTTGTACTGGAGGAAGAAAAATGCTCTAAGGATATTAGTGGGTAAACGGACACAACTGAAATACAGACAGTAGATTAAATTCTATGTTACTGTTCAAATTACCAAAGTTTATAACTATGCTAGGGATAGGAAACAGAATATCCTTATTCTTCGGAAATACTCATTGAAATCTTTAGGTGTAAAGAATAATGATGTATGCAACTTACTCAAACATTTAGGCAAAAGAGTAATACGTGTATGTATAGACACAGCAAATGGAACAAATGCTAAAACCAGGTGAACCTGGGCCATGGGAATAACAGCGCTCTTACTACTCTTGCAACTTTTCTGTAAATTTGTTAGTTTTTCCAAACAAAAAGTTTTTTAAAAAGTGGCCCATGCCTCTGTTCCCCTGAATTTTATCTCTTTGAGACTCTCTGACTTCAGTCTCATAGTCCCCAGAAATGTGCTATTACAACTGTCTCAGTGAAGAGCAGTGGGATACACTTATCACAACTGAGGTTCTAACATTTGTGTTTACAGAATATAGAAAAAGAACTCAGGGAAAATGAAATAAAAAACACATAACATACAAAAATACAGAATTAATACAGAAATTCAAAGAATTACATTTATAACCTAGAGGTTTCAGATACTAAGAATCAGAGTGTAGAATTTGAAGTCAGTACCTCTAATACCAGCCATGTGACCTGGAGCAGGACATTTTATCTCTTCTTTCTTCAGTGTCCTTATCTGGGACCAAGAGATATAAATTCTCAGCGTATGTAGGAAAAAAAACATGCGAGCATATGAAGAAGATTCCTGAAAATGAAAGCTAAGGAGGGAAAACTAGATACCAAATAACCTCCCACCCCAAGATCTTAGTGATGTCATCAATATTCTTTGGAGTCTAAAAAGCTTTGAAGTCTCCAAGAATTTCTAGTTTTAAAGGGGTAGGGAAGTGAATTGGGGAAAGAAAAGGGCCTCATTTCCTAAGGCCCCTCTCAGAACCTTGTGCTTTATATGTGGACTCACTTAGTATTTAGGACCTTATGACACTCTCCCATGCAGCTGGTGGAAATGTAGATTGTTAGAACTTCTTCAGGTGTTTTGGCAATATTTATTCAAATAAAAAAGTGCATATGTGCACAATGAAGTTTGTATAGGGATGTTCACTGCAGTATTGTCCTAAAAGCAAATCATGGACACAAAATGTCCACCAAAGGGATCAGTCAAATAAACTATTATGCATCTATATCATTAAAGACTGCATCCATGAAAAGAATGAGACATATGCATATACTGATATGAAATGATTTCTTACAGGTGTTTACCATAGAAAACAAGTTATGTAAGGAATGCTACCATTTTGAGGGGTGGGGTAGGATACACACATACCTATCTACCTCTCCCAAGGTGCTTATTTACACTTAAACTATCTCTGGAAGGCCACAAAAGAAATTTAACAATATTTTTTGGAACGTATGGGTGTGAAGTGTGGGGAATAGTCTAAAGGGCATGACACAGGCAGACATGTACTTTTCACTCTGTATCTTATATATTTTTGCATATATAATCATGTGAATATAGCCCCTTCTAAAAACAAAGAATTTGTATATTTAAAAACATCCCCAAACCCCTCCCCAACACCTCCACCTCTTTCCTCCCCTCCCCTCCCCTCCCCCTCCTCCTCCCCTCCCCCACCTCCTCTTCCCCCCTACCTCCTCTTCCCCTCCTCCTTCTTCCTCCCGCCCCTGCAAACTCCTAGCCCTTTACCCGGGACAAGTTCACCAACTCGTCCTTCTCCAGCAAGAAATTGAGAGCCTTCAGCTCAGAGATGTGGCTGACAGGTGGGGAGCAACCCTAGAAAAAATGTGTTTCTGACTGACGGCGAACGGAGGTTTAGGAGAATTGCGTTGGTTTATTTCTTCGATTAAACAGGGATACAAATATATATACCAAGTAGTAGGTAAGGGTAAAATAAAGACCCTAAAAACCTCCTAACCGTTATTTGTAAGGAAAACTTAAAGTGGAACCATGACTATTTGAAAAGGCAAAAGCGGGCGCGCGCTGCAGGCTGGGACTTGTAGTCCCTTCTGGATGGTCCACAGTGCGGCTGCGCGGAAGAGTGGGCGCTCTCCCGTGCGCATGCGTGCGGCGGCGGCGGCAGGGCTAACTGCAGTCCCGCAGAGTCAACCCAGCCGGTGTCAGGCAGCTCGGCATGGCGATCCCCGTGGCGTCCATGGGGCCCTCGGCGCTGGGCCAGAGCGGTCCTGGCTCGATGGCTCCCTGGTGCTCAGTGAACAGCGGCCCGACGCGCTACGTGCTCGGGATGCAAGAGCTGTTCCGCGGCCACAGCAAGACGCGCGAGTTCCCGGCCCATAGCGCCAAGGTGCACTCGGTGGCCTGGAGCTGCGACGGGCGTCGCCTGGCCTCGGGGTCCTTCGACAAGACGGCCAGCGTCTTCCTGCTGGAGAAGGACCGGTTGGTGAGCCGCTAGGACCCGGCCCAGGCTAGGGAGAAGGACTGTGGTAAAGCGAGGTGTGGTGGCAAGGAGAGAACGGGGGTGAGGAGTGTGGAGGTGAGGAAAGGGGAGGAAGGTGAAGGGGTGTGGAGACGAGGGGCGTGTGTGATGCGAGACAGAGGAGTATGAGGGTGAGGAGGGGGTGAACGGGCCGGGTGGTAGGGGGTGAAGATGGGGATGCTGGAGAGGAGAACTGGTGGTTAGGGAAGGTGGCCGTGTGTAGGGAGTGTAGTAGTAAGGAGGTGCGAAGATGAGCGGGGAGTCGCGGTGCGGGGATAGTGAAGACCGGGGGTGAGGAGGATGGATGGATGGGCGGTGAGGAGGATGGCGGGGGTGTGGGAGAGTGGTGGGGGGAATTGTGTGGTGGTGAGGGGTGGCTAGGGGCAGTGGTGGTGGGCTCACTGTGGTGGTAAGGAGGGCCTCTCTGAAAATGATAGGGCCTCCATGGCAATGAGCAGGTGGGTTGGGACCCCTTGGTGGCAGAGTAAGGGTAGAAAACCAGAAAGAAGGAGGAAGGCCAGGGAGAGCAAAAGAGTAAGGGCATTGATGTGGAACCCATCCTCAGAACAGTTCAGACTGATTGGGGAGGAAGGGAGGGAGGATATTGGAAGGAGTTTGGGGGAAGAGGCTTGGAAGGATTCGACTCTCTAATTACCCAAACTTTTGTTGGTCACAAGATAGCTCTGTTTAAATAAGGTTGAGAAGTTACATGGGGAGGCAGGTGCATATGGGTGAAGTGACATCTGTATTCTGTTCTTTCAGGTCAAAGAAAACAATTATCGGGGACATGGGGATAGTGTGGACCAGCTCTGTTGGCATCCAAGTAATCCTGATCTCTTTGTCACTGCATCTGGAGACAAAACCATTCGCATCTGGGATGTGAGGACTACAAAATGCATCGCCACTGTGAACACTAAAGGTGACTATTCAGAGAGTGGGCAGTAGGAAGATAAGCTACTTATAGTTATTCAACAAGCATTTTGCAAGTATCTTCTCTGTGCATGACCCTGTAGGTATAGGACATCCTGAGCTGAATAAGACAGTTTCCAGCTCCAAGGATATTAGGGTTTAGTGCAAGGAGAGAGACATATGTATAAAAAAAACACTAACGTAATATGACGTGGTCATCCTGTAACGGAGAAGTCTACAAAGTGGATACCCAGAATGGAAATGCTTAAGTCTGCCTGAGGGAGATAGGGAGGGCCTCACAGAATTTGAGCAAACTCTTAGGGTAGCCATATAGATTTAGTGGTCAGGGTACATTGGGTGAGCAGCTCTAGCAGGGAAGAGCATGTGCAAAGGAATGGAGAATTTGGGAAACTGCTGATAGGCTAGAATGGCTGATCTTGGAATAAATGGCTTTGATGGTCTGGGAGAAAATGACCTGGAAGTTGTGCAGTACATTTGCAGACTGCTTTTCACCACGTATTACCTTATAAACATTGAGGCCCTTTATTAAATTTTATTGACTAAGATGTTATTGATTATAAGATGCATCAGTATTTTATGGACCATTAGGAAAGAAAATAAAGTTTTATTTATCATATAGTCATGATACACTGAAAGTTTTGAGATGTATCCTGATGCATTCTAAGATACATTATAGGTAATAAAGTGTGAAAAAATATGCATCTTAGAATCAGTAAAGTTGATGAAATTTTTGATTGATGTATTCAATGTGGGCTACTGGACTTTGTTGGCAAGACTTGTACCTGGAGGTGGAATGATGTGGTTTCCCCAACTAGACAACTGGTGATATGTGAGTGATTTAGGTGGTATATGGATGAACATTAGAAACTGATTGTGTATATATTTTAATGCCTACTAGAAAAAAAGAACTAGCCCATAGAATTTATTGCTAAAGTAAAGCTATTTAAGTAAAAATTTGGGGGGTCAATTTTAATAAAAATCTTGAGTGAAGAAAAGTATAGCTGTTACATGGATAGTACAAAAATTGTGAAAATGGCATGTGAATGACTGGAGTTTGGGAAGTGCTGGTGTAAGAGAGTTAGAGGCTTTGGTGTCAAGTCTGGGTTTAGATCTTGGCTCTGTTACTTCACAGCTTTGACACTTTGGCTCATTTCTCTTCCATTTTTTCTTCTGTAAAATGGGGGTAAAAAGTGTCCCTTAAAGAAACGTGAGAACTAAAGGGGGACATTTGTAGATGAATGTGCTGGACTCCCAGTTGATCTGTAAATGGTAGTTCCCTTCTGTTGACGAGGACCTTAGTGAATGAGCTCTGGCGATAGCTCTAGTTTTTCTATGATAACAAAATAAACTTCTGGAGGATTATGGACTAACATTATCTTGCTGATTGTATTTGGGTTCCCAGGGGAAAACATCAATATCTGCTGGAGTCCCGATGGACAGACCATTGCTGTAGGCAACAAGGATGATGTGGTGACGTTCATTGATGCCAAGACACACCGTTCCAAAGCGGAGGAGCAGTTCAAGTTTGAGGTCAATGAAATCTCCTGGAACAATGACAATAACATGTTCTTCCTGACAAATGGCAATGGTTGTATCAACATACTCAGGTGAGGGGTTCTAGCTGAAGGGACTGTCATATCTTTGCACTGGGTGCTGTGGTGGATACCAAGGTGAATTAGATGTGAGTCTATTCTGAAGGACCCAAAAGGACTAATACAGTTGACCTTTGAACAACACGGATTTGAACTGCTCAGGTCCACTTATATGTGGATTTTTTCGAGAGCAAATATTACAGTCCTACCTGATCCGGGGTTGGTTGAATCTGGGATGTGGAACCTCGGATACAGAGGAACCGTGGATACAGAGGACCAACTAAGTTATGTGTAGATTTTTGACTGTGCAGAGAATTGGCACCCCTAACCTTCTTGTTCAAGGTTCAACTGTAGTAATAAAGAATTCTAATCTCTCTTGAGCACCTTTGAACTAGGCCCCTTATATTTTACTGAGTCCTCAGAGAACTCCTAGGGAGTCGATGGTGTGCTTCCCATTTCACAGATGAGGATCAGGGACTCAGAGTCACTAGTCAGCTGGTGAGCACTAGAACTGGATGCACTTGGAATTATAGCTAATTCGTACCCTTAAAGTCTCCACTTAAATATCACTTCCCCTCCAGGGAAGCCATCTTCACCCCCAAGGTTAGAAACTTATTTTGTGTACTTCCTGTTGGAAGCATTTCTCATTCTACATTATAATTGCATGTTTATTTCTCTGTATCTTCCATTAGACTGTAAACTCCATGAAGGTAGGGACTGTATTTAACTTGTTTACTGTTAAATCCCTAGTGCCTAGACCAGTATCTGCTACACAAAATTAGGATCTCAGTGAATATTCTCTAAATGAATGAAACTGTGGAATTGAAATTGAGATCTGTCTGATTCTGTTCTTTCTGTTATCTTGGGTGAGCAATGCAAGGCAGAGTGAAATAGGCTCTGTGTGAGAGGCTGGGAGTTTGCTGTAGAATCCCAAGGAAAGAAACTTATATTGATTGTGGCAGTTGGGGGTTGAAGGAGGCAGCTTCTGAGCTTGACCTTGAAAGATTAGTTGAATTTTAAGAATCAGCAAAAGGGAACTGCACAATGGACAAAACAAGTGATAATTAGCATGATTTATTTAGAGAGTAGTTGGTAGATCAGGGTTGCTGGGAGTGGTGGCAGATAAGGTGTCTGAAGAGAGACGTCCTGAAATGGGAAGATAAAGCTGAAGTATAATTTGAGACCAGGTTATTTGGGTCTGGAATTCTATGCATAGCAATTTGAACTTTATTCTGTAGGCAGTGTTTTTTGCTGTTGTTTTTTTTAAGCTTTTTTATTAGAAAATAAAACAGATACAGAAAACCACGAAATATAAATGTGTAGCTTAATGAACTATTATATGCTTAACACCTGTGTAACTCCACCAGGTCAAGAAATAGTACTTTGCTGGCCACCTCAGAAGTCTTGCCATGGGCTTTGTCCTTCCTAATCAAAACTCCCTCCCCCAGAAACAGTCTTGATTTTTATATTTCTTTGTAGTTTTAGCTACCAAGTGGGCATCTCTAGATACTCTAATTTTGCCCACTTAAAAAAGTTTGATATGCATTTTAAGTCAGCTAAACTACGGAGTCCCCCTCCATCCCTTTCTTTTACTTAGAACTTAGCTGTTGAAAAAGCAGGCTGTTAACCTGTGGAGCTTGTCCCAGTCTGGATTTTGCTGATTCCAAATGCTTGCTTATTTGTTGGAATTTAAGAGACATTTCCTCTAATCTGTTTGGTTACCCAGGAATATAGTTCATTTAGAGAAAGCAGGATAAATGGTTGATTCTTTCCCTTTGTCATTAGGTAATGAGTTAGTTCTCTATCACCTCCAAAGATGATCACCTAGGGTTTTTTAAATAAAAAAGAATCATTATGGACTCATGGATTTAAGCATGGTAGAAGTGTTTCAGTCTATCGTAATCATTATCCTTATTGAAGCTCAAATTATCTTATTTTTGGCAAATGGGATCCTCTTCAAGTTGGTTCCTGAGTCGTTTTTTCTTTTTTTTTTTTTTTGACATAATCCTATTAGTCTTCAGTTTCTTGCTCTCTGGTATGACAAGATATGCCAGGCTCATCTTGTGTTTTTCCTGCCTCAAATCTTTAATCAGAAAATTCTGAGAATTCCTGGATTCTTCTACTAGAAAATAATATTGGAGCTAGGAATGTCCATATTGTTGGGTTGACTGTTTATAGACCTTTCCAGTGGACAGAGCTAAGAAGTATATGTATTGTATATACCTTAAAGATAAGATACTTTGTGAATTCATACTGATAACTTCCAGTTAAAATCTCTTTCCTTCCAAACTGAGTGTTCTGGTTCTCAGAGATGCAGGGGATTATAGAATTTGAATATCCCATGGTTGCTTATTACCTTCATCCCTTGTTACATATACAGATATTTCAGAGTAGCAATACTACCACCACCGCCACCAATATGATTGCTTAAAATAGTAAATTTTGCTTTTTGAATATGCTTTCCTCATTCTTCCTCCATTAAAAAAAATAGTCAATACTATATATTGTCAGATTATACAGCTATTACATATTATACCTTAAACATATATAATTTCCACAAGAAACTACGTATTTAATGCTCATTACCAGCCTGGTAAGTCTCGTACATCTCTAGTCACTGATTGTCAAAACTCACTTTCCAGTTTTGATTCCTCAGGAAGAGCTCAGGGGAACAAGATTCCCTGAGTTCATACTTATTATAGCTTATATACTTCTAAAATTTTAAGATACTTTATGGGGCTTCCCTGGTGGCGCAGTGGTTGAGAGTCCGCCTGCCCATGCAGGGGACACGGGTTTGTGCCCCTGTCCGGGAAGAACCCTCATGCCGCGGAGCGGCTGGGCCCGTGAGCCATGGCCGCTGAGCCTGTGCGTCCGGAGCCTGTGCTCCTCAATGGGAGAGGCCACAACAGTGAGAGGCCCGCGTACCGCAAAGAAAATAAAAAGATACTTTATTATATTGTGCTTATTATTTGAACTTTTTATAATTAATAGTTTTGCTAGATATAAACATTTCAATTCATATATTCTTGCTGGTGTATCTTAAGTATGTTACTCCATTTTCTTTTCGCATAAAGTGTTACTGTCAAAAAGTCTGATGACAATCTAATTTAAAGTCCCGTAATTTTACTACTATACGTCTTCTTGTTGGTTAGTCTGGGTTCATATTCTCAGGTATGTGGTGTTTCAGTGTATTGTTTGACATCTTTTTTTTTTTTTTTTTAATAAATTTATTTATTTATTTGTGGCTGTGTTGGGTCTTCGTTTCTGTGCAAGGGCTTTCTCTAGTTGCGGCGAGCGGGAGCCACTCTTCATTGCGGTGCGCGGGCCTCTCACTGTCGCGGCCTTCTCTTGTTGCAGAGCACAGGCTCCAGACGCGCAGGCTCAGTAGCTGTGGTGCACGGGGTTAGTTGCTCCGTGGCATGTGGGATCTTCCCAGACCAGGGCTCGAACCCGTGTCCCCTGCATTGGCAGGCAGATTCTCAACCACTGCGCCACCAGGGAAGCCCTTGACATCTTTTTATTTCAGGAAAGTTGTTTTGAAATTCCAGTCTTTGATATTTGTTCTGTTGTCTTACTTCCATTTTCTTCTTAGTGTCTCCTCTTACCATCTTAGTACCATGGTCCTCTTCCCCCAGTTTGATTGCTGTTTGTCTTGTTTCTCAGCTACCCAGAGCTGAAGCCTGTGCAGTCTATCAACGCCCATCCATCCAACTGCATCTGTATCAAGTTTGACCCCATGGGGAAGTATTTTGCCACAGGAAGCGCAGATGCTTTGGTCAGCCTCTGGGATGTAGACGAGTTAGTGTGTGTTCGGTGCTTTTCCAGGTAAGCAACTCTGCCAGCACTTTCCTTGTTGGATAAATTTGTTTTATGTCATGTTGGGTGAAACTGGGCCCTCCTCTCACTGGGTTATTTTAATGTCTCCTCTGTCTGCTCTGTTATAGGCTGGATTGGCCTGTGAGGACCCTCAGTTTTAGCCATGATGGGAAAATGCTGGCATCGGCATCGGAAGATCATTTCATCGACATTGCTGAAGTAGAGACAGGTAACTATAATGAGACTCCTCTGTCTTTCATTTCTGGCCATCAGGCCTTCTCCTGTCATGTGTTTTCATCTCTGCTCATTACTACTTGGCCAGCATTAGTATAAATGGGTATTAGCATAAATGCCAGCATTAGCACAAACTCCTTAAGGCAAGTTTGTTTATTATGACTATTGTAGTCAGGTAATGGAGGGAGCAAAGAGTTAGGAAAGAAAGGGGCAGGTCTGAAAGAGAGTGATTAAAGAAAATATTTTACCTTTTATTCAGTTTTAATTCTTCCATTGTAACAAAATTTTTAAAATACAGAAAGGGAGAAGAATGAATGAATAAATGGATGGATGGATGAATGAGTGAATGATCCCACCATTTAAATACAACCTCTTTTAGCATTGTGGGATATTTCTATCTTTTGCCTGTATGTGGACTTAAAAAATACATATATACATTTTATAATTTAAGAAATTATTAAAATAGATGTGATTTGTTTTAAAAAGCAACAAAACAGAACTTGAAAATAGAAAAATGAGAGGTGAGTATTCATTTTACGAAAGAATTTCTCCAGATTTATTTTTTAATGTAGCTTTATTGTTTTTGGAAATACATGATACTTTATTAAAAGAATTCAAACTATAGAAAACTTCAAAGAAAGTAAAAAGCTTGACATTCCACGATTTAAAGAGTGCCACTCTTGATAGCATTTTGGTGAGCATTGTCCAGCCATCCAGACATGCAGCGCCTTCATGTCCCCTCGTGTTCATGTGATGCAGGCATGCTCTCCTGCTGCTCCGGGGCCCTCCCTCCTCACCTGCAGGATCTTACAGCTTCTTACATGGCGATGGCTGTTGAGCTCTACTGCTGTTTTTAATGGGGTTTAGAATTCCGTTGGCTATACCAGTATATACCTAAGCTGCCCCACTCTTAGATGGCTTCTGGTCTTTACACCATTATAAATGATTCTTTGATGAGTATCATTTTACTTATGTAGTAATCCTTTTGGGTAAAATTGGGATTGCTGAGTCCAAACTGCTCACATCTTGTCAGGGACCAAACTTCCTTACAGAAGAGTTATTGCAGTGTTTACTCGCAGCAGCAACGCATGCATGGAGTTAAAGGCCAAAAGGGAAATGGAAGGGGAGTAGCAGCCTCCGACACCATTTTTTATGTCTGTGTAACACAGAAATTTGCTCAGACATGTGGCTATAGATTGCCAGATCCTAGCATTATGAAGAGTGGTTAACTGTCCCTGAAATAGATTACTTAAAAAAAAAACAACTATATACAAAGCAGAAACAGACTCACAGACATAGAAAACAAACTTATGGTTTACTAAAGGGGAAAGGGAGTGGGGGGAGGGATAAATTAGGAGTATGGGATTAACAGATACAAACTACTCTAAATAAGCAACAAGGATTCACTGTATACTGCAGGGAACTATATTCAATATCTTGTAATAACCTGTAATGGAAAGTGATCTGAAAAAAAAAGAAAAAAAACAAATCAAAACTAAATCACTTTGCTGTATATGCTCTACACCTGAAACTAACACAGTATTGTAAATCAACTATACTTCAATAAAAAAACTTCTTTATACACATACACACACATATATATATGCATATGTGTGTGTGTGTGTATATATATAAACAGCTTTATTCAAATACAATTCACATACCATATAGTTGACCAGTTTGAAGTGTATAATTCAGTGTATCATGCATTTTTAAATCAGCACCACACTGTGAACATTTTACTACATTAATCTTAACTCTAAGGTTGAAAAAATGTTAAGCAGGACTAAAAAAAATGGCTTTGGAAAAATTATGTTTAATTTCCACAAGTAGGAAGAAAAATTTTTGGAAAAAGAAATCTATTTGCAAGTCATTGTGGTTTAGTAGAAAGATCTGTGGCTTTGGAAACAGGCTGACTTCATGTGCTGACTCTGCTGTTTCCCTTTTTATTTCCCCTGCTGCTTCTTTGAGGTGTGACTTAACTGTTCAATCACCTGTTTCTTTATAAAATGGGGTTTAAAATCATTACTTGCCTTGCTGGATTGTCATTATACTTTATTAAGGTAAAGTATAATCCATCTGATTCATAAGGGGTGCTCAACAAACAGCTGCTGTTGCTGTTTTTTCAGGAAGGGTAGAATCGGGTTCAGAGCACAGGCTCTTAAGTTAACTGGCCTGCGTTCACATCCTGCTCTGCCACCCACTGCCTCGTGACCCCTCTGCGCCTCAGTGTTCTCTGCAAAATGGGGTAGTAATTGTACTTATCCTATAGGGTTATTAAGCAGATTAAATGATTTAATGTAGGTAAGTGCTTAATGAGTATGGTCTCTTATTATTAATGTATTGATTGGTTTCTCTATATTGATTTTTATAGGAGACAAGCTGTGGGAGGTACAGTGTGAGTCCCCCACCTTCACCGTGGCTTGGCACCCCAAAAGGCCTCTACTGGCATTTGCCTGTGATGACAAAGATGGCAAATATGACAGCAGTCGGGAAGCTGGAACTGTGAAACTTTTTGGGCTTCCTAATGATTCCTGATAGGGGGACCTGATGTATGGAGAAGGCCCAGGCAGAGGCAGGCTTCCATTGTATAGTTAGTTTGGTCTGTTCTCTTGGAGTTGGTGGGCACCTAAAGTATTTATAAATTGGTATAAATTATACAAGTCTTTTATCAGGCTGCCCATTCCAGTCTCCTTCGTATTTGTTATGGTAGCTGTTCCCATTCCTTGCCCCCTGCAGGAGGGCTCTGCAGTGATGACACCAGCATACCTTGTCCTGTCTTTCTGCTTTTGGGGATATGGTGGACTTTGCTGGGCTTGCTTCTGCTTGCCACCTAGTTTGAAGGGGTGGGTGAGGAAGGGTGAGACGGGGATGGAGATTTTTTATAATAAAAAATACATTTACTGTTGAGAATTGAGCATTTAATAAAACTGACTTTTTAATTATGGGACTTCTAGGACTTTAAAAATTATGGTAACATTATCATTATTATTTTCTTATTTTTTTAAATTTTATTTTATTTATTTATTTTTTTATTAATTTAATTTTTATTTATTTTTTTGTTATCCATATTATACATATTAGTGTATACATGTCAATCCCAATCTCCCAATTCATCACAAGACGACCACCCCCCGCCACTTTCCCCCCTTGGTGTCCATACGTTTGTTCTCTACATCTTTGTCTCAATTTCTGCCCTGCAAACCAGTTCATCTGTACCATTTTTCTAGGTTCCACATATATGTGTTAATATACAATATTTGTTTTTCTCTTTCTGACTTACTTCACTCTGTATGACAGTCTCTAGATCCATCCACATCTCTACAAATAACCCAATTTCATTCCTTTTTATGGCTGAGTAATATTCCATTGTATATATGTACCACATCTTCTTTATCCATTCGTCTTGTCGATGGGCATTTAGGTTGCTTCCATGTCCTGGCTATTGTAAATAGTGCTGCAATGAACATTGGGGTGCATGTGTCTTTTTGAATTATGGTTTTCTCTGGGTATATGCCCAGGAGTGGGATTACTGGGTTGTATGGTAGTTCTATTTTTAGTTTTTTAAGGAACCTCCATATTGTTCTCCATAGTGGCTGTATCAATTTACATTCCCACCAACAGTTCAAGATGCTTCCCTTTTCTCCACACCCTCTCCAGCATTTGTTGTTTGTAGATTTTCAGATGATGCCCATTCTAACTGGTGTGAGGTGATACCTCATTGTAGTTTTGATTTGCATTTCTCCAGTAATTAGTGATGTTGAGCAGCTTTTCATGTGCCTCTTGGCCATCTGTATGTCTTCTTTGGAGAAGTGTCTATTTAGGTCTTCTGCCCATTTTTGGATTGGGTTGTTTTTTTTTTTAATATTGAGCTGCATGGGCTGTTTATATATTTTGGAGATTAATCCTTTGTCCGTTGATTCGTTTGCAAACATTTTCTCCCATTCTGAGGGTTGTCTTTTCATCTTGTTTATGGTTTCCTTTGCTGTGCAAAAGCTTTTAAGTTTCATTAGGTCCCATTTGTTTATTTTTGTTTTTATTTCCATTACTCTAGGAGGTGGGTCAAAAAGGATCTTGCTTCATATTATGTCAGAGTGTTCTGCCTGTGTTTTCCTCTAAGAGTTTTATAATGTGTGGCCTTACATTTAGGTTTTTAATCCATTTTGAGTTTATTTTTGTGTATGGTGTAGGGAGTGTTCTAATTTCACTCTTTTACATGTAGCTGTCCAGTTTTCCCAGCACCACTTATTGAAGAGACTGTCTCTTCTCCATGTTTATTCTTGCCTCCTTTGTCATAGATTAGGTGACCATAGGTGTGTGGGTTTATCTCTGGGCTTTCTGTCCTGTACCATTGATCTATATTTCTGTTTTTGTGCCACTACCATATTGTCTTGATTACTGTAGCTTTGTAGTATAGTCTGAAGTCTATAGTCTAGAGTGAGAGGCTTCTATTGATTGTGTGATTGAGAGCTTAGAAACACCTTGAGGCATATTGTACTTACTAGGTATTAGGCACTGTTGGAAGGGAGGAGGGAGAGGAAGAGAAGGAACTTGAACTCCAGAGGAGAAAAGGCTATAGGGACATAAACCTGAAGCAAACTAAGCTATGGTTGATTTTTAATCACTTAAACTTGACACTATAGATGTCCCCCTTTTCAGTGACACACAGGGGTAATGACCACCTATCTAATTTGTTGTCCACACCAGAACACTTCAATAGTGTAAGGAAGTGCTCTAATGCTGTAACATCAGAACAACAGGTATAAACTGGAACAGCCCAAGGCGGCTTGGGGTATGTGGTCACCCTGCACAAGGGCAGTGACACTGACACAGTATGGAACGAGGTGTAGTCTATACACAGAGACACAGTACATCTGCAGTGGGCAATATTAATTTCATTGTAACAATGGCAATACTGTCTTGGTTTGCAGCTTTTATTGTCAACTTGCATGTAATAACAAATAACTAACCTAAACTATACTTAGTATGTATTTGCATTAACTTGGTATGTACTGAAATGTACTAGTATGTACTTAGTATATATTAGGCTCTAAGTGCTTTTGCGTATATTAACTCATTTAATCCTCTGAATAGCCTTATGAGGTTGGTGTTAATATCATTCCCACTTTTGTGAAAAGGAAGCTAAGACAGGGTAGGAACTTGCCCAGGCTGTACCTAATTTAGGGTTGGATCGAGGCTTTGAGTTTAGGCTCTCTGCCTATTGTCTTAAACCTTACTGCCTACTGACTCTCAAATAACAGAAGAGTTAACTGCACATAGAACAGAATATAAATTTCAACTTTGACAATGTAAAAGCTAGGTTTGGAAGGTAGACAGGAGGTAGAAAAAAGGGAAGATGGTATGAATGTCCTCACTTTACAGTGTGATGTTGAGAGAGTTTATAGTTGATCAACAGTGTAGATTTTTAAGTATATCACTACAAGTCAAAGAGATCATGAGCAGTGGAATAACTAATGATGACAAAACTTTACTGAGCAGTGTAGACATAGGAAGAGTGTAAAGGAACTAAACCCTTAGTAAAATAGAAAGTGAACAGATAATGCCTCCAATTTAGTCAGAAAATGGTCATGTAAGAGTGTTACTTGGAAATGGGGAAGAATTCAAAATAACAAATAGTTGGACCTCCCTGGTGTCGCAGTGGTTAATAATCTTCCTGCCAAGGCAGGGGACACGGGTTCGAGCCCTGGTCCGGGAAGATCCCACATGCCGCGGAGCAATGAAGCCTGTGCGCCACAACTACGGAGCCTGCGCTCTAGAGCCTGCGAGCCACAACTAGTGAGCCCACGTGCCACAACTACTGAAGCCCGCCCGCCTAGATCCTGTGCTCCACGACAAGAGAAGCCACTGCAATGAAGAGTAGCCCCTGCTCACCGCAACTAGAGAAAGCCAGCACGCAGCAACGAAGACCCAACTCAGCCAAAAATAAATAAATAATAATAATAATAAAATAACAATAGTTGACGTAAACCTCATAAAAAAGGAAATCCAAACAGCCAGTAAACAGAGAAAAGTGTACGACTTCATTAAGTAATAAGAGAAAAGTGAGTCAAAACCAATGAAACTACATGCCAATCAGTTTGACAAATACATAAATGAGTGTGGTAGTATCAGGTATTGTAGACCTGGAGTACTATGGGAATCCTCTACCCTGCTTATACTGGAGTATAAATCGACACAACTACTTTGGAAAGCATTTAGCACTCTCCATCAACTGAAGGTATATAAATAGCCTGTGAGCCAGCAGCCCTCACCCCCGCCCTGTGTAAATGCACCGGAATAACCGGTACAGCAGGATTCCTGTCCATGATTTGCATTAGCACAAACTGAAAACAAACTAAATGTTCATTAAGAGTCAAAAATTAAATAAATTATGTGTATTCGTACAGTGGGAAAACTATCCAGCAATAAAATTGAATGAACTAGAGCTACAGGCAGCAATGTGGGTGAATTTTTTAAACCAATGTTGAGTGAAAGAAATAAGATAGAAAAGACTTCATATACTATGATCCTCTACATAAAGTTAGATGTTGACAAAACTAAACTCTTTTGTTAGGGATGCATGCAGGTTAAAGGAAAGGATTGTCAAGAAATGAGGATGGTGTTTAACCTGGAAGAGGAAAGGAGATTGTGATGGGAAAAGGATATGGGGGGGGTTTTGAAATGCTGACAAGTATCAATACTTTCAGATTCGAGTACTGGTTATGTAAGTATTCTCTTTTTAATTGTCACATTGACAGTTTTGTTCTCTGCACTTCTCAGTACGCATATCGTATTTTACAATTAAAAACCTGAGTAAAGAATCGGTCTCTTCTTGACTGCTGGATGTGGGAGTGGGATGAGACTATTTCATTTTAAGCCCTTCACTACTGTTTGCATTCGCATGTTCATTCATTCAGCATTAGTTGAACATATTCTGTGTACCAAGCACTCTTCTTATTTTATATGTGTTTTAACTCATGTAATCCTCACAAGAGCTCTGTGGTATGGGAGCTTATCTCCATTTTATAGATGAGGAAGTTGAGGCCTAGAGTTATAGAACTTGTCCAAGGTTATATAGCTAATGGGTAGTGCCAGGCCCATTTGCCTCAGAGAATCTGAATTTTTACAATACAATCTAAAAGAGAAACTTAATTGCTAATTATAAGAAAAAAAATTGCACATTAAAGAAGATGACAAGTTTTCATCTATCCAGTTAGAGAAAAACACACAGTCTGTCTTTCACACACGTACATCTTGTATTGGCAGGGATTTTCCTTATTAAGCAATTATTTATTGACCGTCTACGTTGTGCTAGGCACAGGTGCTGGGAATAAACACTTAATAAAATACACCCCCAATCTTCAAATAACTTGCACTCTACGTGAGGAAATAAGCCAACAGTTATAGTAGAGGTTATATACCAAGTGATACATTGCTGATGGCAGTATAAAATCTCAGAAATCTTTTGGAAAGAAGTTTGGAGATAGATACCTCAAGCCTTAAAAATGTTCATTTGCTTTGACTTCAAACTCATTTTTATGGATTTATTGCAAGAACGTTATTCTCAATATGGAAAAAAGCCTTCATGCATAAAAACGGTTATTTTGTCTTATAATATTGAAAAGTTGGAAAGAATTTAAATGTGTAAAATGGTTAACCAGTAAACCCACTCAGTGGAATATTTTGTAGCCCACACAAAAAAATCAAGGTTATGAATCCCCTGATTATATGAGAAATGATGGATTTTAATGTTAAATGGAGAAAAGGTGAACATAAAATTTGATATCCAATATGATGGGAGCTTTGTCCCAGAAAAATCACCCTAGCCGGTGTACAGAAGGGAGGAAGGAGAGCAGATGACAGGAAGGAAAATTATTCCAAAGCCTTATCATTAGTCTTACTTATTTAATAGAATATCAAGCAATTTTACTTTCTAACTTTTTTGGTTCCATATTTCCATGTAAGGGACATGAATTATTAAGACTTTGTGGGAGGAGGGTACACTTTTTCACAAAAATTTAACACTGTGTTCTAATTCCCTCCACTAGAGGGAGAAACTATTTCATGTAATTTCACTTTGATGTGCTATTTAGAACCAGTCAGGAAGTTTTACTCTACTTTCCTCTGACTGTGGTGAGGGTTTTTTTGTTTGTTTGATTATTTGTTTAGAAATTCTTTGAAATCGGTTTTAGAAGATTTATTGAACCATTATATTGAAAGTAGAGGAATTTTGCAATTTTTTCCCCTTTTTCCCCATTGAAAACTTGGCTGGCTTTAGTCATGAAACGTTAAAGAATTTGAAGTTCTTAGACTGTCAATTTTTTAAACATGATCTGAATATAAAAGTATATGTTCATTGAGCAAATTTTTGAAAACAATGAACAACTCATTGAAGGAAATAAAGGCCACCTCTGCATGTACACACACCTAATCTGCTCTTTTGTCTGAAAAAAGTATGAAAAATATTTTGTCTTATCACTAAATACTCTTCTACATCAGAGAATTTGATTAAGCTTATGCACCATCTCCCAGGAAAAACGCACAGATACATTATGAATGTAGAACTCCTGAAGCCCATTCATTAACTCTGGTTGACACCTGTTGTCATTCTTTTCTTAGTGGCTTCATAGCGCATTCCTTCAGACAGTGAGCTGTTTTTGTTTAAACCAGCCCCAATTTGGAGGCTCTTAGCTTTCTTCTAGGGTTTGGTTATAAACAATCTTATGACATCATGTTGGTAGATAAATCTTTGCCCCCATCTTTGATTTCCTTAGGGTAAACTCCTGATGTAGGATTGTTGTTAGGTACCAAGAGCTACCCTCCTGAAAGTGATACCAGTTCCTCTCCCAATGATGGCATATAATAGAGTTCCTCATTCTTTAAGTGATTGTTCAAAGCAGCTAAAATGTATAAATATACCGTACTGTTTTCATAAGTGTAGGTATTCTGTTTATCGCTGCATAAGAAACCACCCCGAAACAGTGGCCTAAAACAATGACAGTCATTTATTTTGTTCATGAACCTGGAGGTTGAGTAGAATATTAATTCTTTTAGTACACTCTTACTGACTGAAAACAATACCTATTTGACTAGCTCACAGTTCTGTAGGTCAGAAGTCCAGGCAGAGCGTGACTAGGTTTCCTGCTCAGATACACACTGGAACATGTGGGTTCCCTCCCGAGAGTGTTAAAGCACGTGAAATGTAAGACATTGAGCCCCAAACATTGGATGTTCACCATAGTTTGTGTGGGTCACAGAGCTGAAATCAAGATGTCAGTCAGGCTGTGTTAGCATCCAGAGGCTCTGGGAAAGAATGCCTCCAGGCTTCTTCGGCTTGTTGGCATAATTCAGATTCTGCAGTTGCAGGACAGAGGTCCCCATTTCCTTGCTGGCTGTCAGGGGACAGTCTCAGCTCCTAGAGGCCTCTCGCTTGCCTTCCCTGCTGCAGCATTTGACTTCTTCAGAGCCAGCAATGGAGAGTCTCCCTCTTGTCCCTTTTGTACTTCAATTCAGGAAGAGTTCAGGTCCTTTTCATGGGGTGCCTAAGTAGGCCATATCCACCTAGAATAATCTCCCTATCTTAAAAAAATCAACTGATTTTGAACCTTAATTCCATCTGCAAAATCCCTTCACTACAGCACCTAGATTTAGAGTTTGATTGGATAAGTGGAAGGTTTGTGTACTTCAGTAAGTAGGAATCTTGGGGGCTCTGTTAGAATTCTGCCTATTGCTAGCAGTGTCCCCACTTCAAGGACCGAAGTGTCTTAGTTCCTAAAACTCCTAAGAGAGTTTATCAGTGTTCATTTTATTTCAGTGACCTTGGTGAATGGGAAGACTACCACCTCTGTGAGCAGGAATGGCACCCAGCTTCCTGAGTCCACGGTGTGGCTCTGCTACTTAGTGGTGTGACCTTGGCTGTGCTGCTCTACTTACTCTACTTCTCTGCCTCTGTTTCCCTCATCTGTAAACTAGGGCTTCCCTGGTGGTGCAGTGGTTGAGAGTCCGCCTGCCGATGTAGGGGACACGGGTTCGTGCCCCGGTCCGGGAGAATCCCACATGCCGTGGAGCGGCTGGGCCCGTGAGCCGTGGCCGCTGAGCCTGCATGTCCGGAGCCTGTGCTCCGCAATGGGAGAGGCCACAACAGTGAGAGGCCCGTGTAACGCAAAAAAAACAAAAACAAAAACAAAAACATGGAGTTAGTGATCGTTCTTTCCTCGTAGGGTTTTTTGTTTTATACATTTATTTTATTTATTTATTTTTGGCTGCGTTGGTTCTACGTTGCTGCTCGCGGGCTTTCTCCAGTTGCGTCGAGCGTGGGCCTACTCTTCGTTGCAGTGCGGTGGCTTCTCTTATTGCGGAGCACAGGCTCTAGGCGCGCAGGCTTCAGTAGTTGTGGCACGTGGGTTCTAGAGCGTAGGCTCAGTAGTCGTGGCACACGGGCTTAGTTGCTCCGCGGCATGTCGGTTCTTCCCGGACTGGGGCTCGAACCCATGTCCCCTGCACTGGCAGGCGGATTCTTAACCACTGTGCCATCAGGGAAGCCCCCTTTTAGGGTTTTGATGATTAGATTATTTCATACCCAGGGAACTCCAGGAACAGTGCTTGACTGTAAATTGCTTTAAAAATGATTACTTTTTAAAAACATGCTTTTGAATCTGCAGTTAGGCAATTCAGGTATGTTAAGCATGTTCATTAATAGGACTTCCTGCTATAAAGAGACCCACAAATAAAAATAGAATTTTTTTTTTCTTGGTCTTAACTTCTTATTTCTGACTTACTATGTTATACGCATATGCCTTTTATGGTGGGCTGCCACAAATTTATGTTGGAAAGAGTGGAATTTAAATAAATCTTACCTATGCTAATTTGATAGATTTTGATAATTCATTTCACTAGCATGGTATGATATTACCAGTAGCAGACTAAAATCTGAGTTCACTTCTGGCTCTGCCCCTAAATCCTGATGAGACCAATAGCTGGAAAGGCTTTTGGATATTATACTATGAATTAGTTATAATATTGACTCTGTTTGTTTAGGAAAACCTGGAGGAGTGCCTAAAGCAGTTAAAGGAGGAAAGAGTAATAAGTAAGTAATAAGTAAGTAATAAGACTGAAGGCTGATAAACGAGTCAGTGAGGTAAACAAGTTTCTTCTTCTGCTTTAGAGAGTGTTTTGGTTTTATTTTGATTTGATTTTAATCCATATACACATAATTTGTAAGCTTTAAAACTGTAATATGTTGCAAATTGGTTGTATCATATGGACTTTTGCATTTACTGGTATTTAGTGATCATATGATCTATATTCCAGAAAGCATGTTTTTAAAAATGTGAAAATCTGGTTTTGTGTGTGTGTGTGTGTGTGTGTGCGCTTTTATATGACATTAGCTTATTTCCTGTTCATGATTCTTTGATTCAAGAAGGCACTTTTTGTGCATATACTGTATATACAGTAACATAAAAGACACGATGAGACTCTTCTGGCAATGAATTAGGAAAGTGAATCCTTTAAATAAATTTAAGATATTGGAAAACTTCTAAGAATGCAATGAAAGATAAAAATATATACTATGAGAATTACATTAGGTAATGTGCATGAAAGCAGGGCATAATCTAAAAAGTTCTATCTAAATATAATTTATCACAGGGTGAGTGTAGGGAGGAATTTTTGAAAGTGCATCCATTGGATTGGCGGACACTCATTCAATAAACGTTGAGCACCTGCTCATGTAAGGCAAAAGGGGCATCATGAACATTAACGGCCTTTCTGAGAAATACTAGAGTTGAGCTTACAGGGGCTTTTAAGTGCATAGATGATGAGCGGAAGGGGAAGAGTTCACGGGGGTGAATATTTTCAAGAAGCCAAAGAAAATATTGGTGATCGTACATTTAATAAATTGGGTTGGGTATGATTTAGGACTTTTAAACGTAAGCATTAGATATTTTGCTCACTAAAGTTAATTCTTAACATTCAGCAGAGTTGTAATATGTTTTGTTCAGATCAGATTCTATAATTCACTTTCCAATTTAAGAGAAACTTAAAGCAGGTCATTTTCCGATGTGGAATGAGGCTCCGTTATGAATTGAACCAGTTAGAAATGTGATCTTTTGTGAAAGATCATTAATAAAACGGTAACTTTGGTTTATTTATATACCACCTGAGCGTTATATAGGAAACTTTATTGGGTGCCTGTGGGTTTTGGTTACTATGTGATATGGTCTCTGTATTTACTGGTGGAGAGTTAGGTTAATTACAGATTAATTACATTTTGAGTGTTTTAGTTTTGTTCCTTGAAACTAGGCAAGACTACTTTTGATGACAATGAGAAAAAATCATGTCAGACATTTTCCGTCTTCTTTTATAGCTGGAACGTGAAAATGCCCACTTAAGAAATATGAATTTCTCTTTGTCTGAAGCCCTTCATGCCCACTCATTGACAATCATGATCCTGGATGATGAAGGTGTTTTGGGCAGCATTGAGAATTCTTTTCAGAATTTCCATGCTTTCTTGGATCTCCTTAAAAATCCTGGGTTAGTTCATTTCTCTTCATGGCGTTCTTCTCTTTGCGACTATAATGGTAGTTTGCTGAGGAGCTGGAGCAATTTTCATCACTTTCGTGGCCATATTTAGTGTAATTATAGGTAATATAGTTGACTTTTTAAAATGAGGAATTAAATTTTTTAAGAAATGCAAATAGGGAAGCCTGCTTTGGTAGAGTGGGGAGCTCATTATAAAAGAGTAACCTGTAGATAGAGTAATTAGTAGGTGTAGTTTTTTGTAAAGACTAAATTGAAGGCAGTTTTCACTGCAAATATTCGGGAATGGATAAGAATTTTCCTATCTTTCATTTACTTTGCTTGTTTGATAAGTTTGAATTAAAGTTATTTTTGCCTTAGACATAAAAATTATTATTAATCTGCAGGGGAGATAAGGTCAGTGGTTCTCAACGGGGAGCAATTTTGCTGGAAGACAGAAGTGGAGATTGATAGTTGATGGAGTGGTGTTTTGTCAGTGAATGAATTGGTGTTGGTGTTGGGAAGGAAGGAACAAACACATTCTTGGAAACTGGAGGAAAGGTGGTAAAGAAGTGTGGGAATAGAGGTGTGAGAGGTAGTGGACGAGGTGCGTGGTAGATGTTGAAGCTGCTAGTCAGACAGTGTTCAAAATGGAGCGGTAATAGGTAAGGAGATGGGATGTGTCCTAGAGGATGAATCTGGAAAGGGCTGAGAATTTGGGGGAGAGAGAGGCTTGTAGTCTGGAGTAGGATGTTGGCTTTTAAGATTTTAGAAGTACTTCATGACTGTAGGTCTGGGGAAATCTAAACTGCTCTTATGTGATTATAATAACCTTTGTCTTTTCTCCTTTCCTCCTCTGGTCAAAGCTTGGGCAGCTGGCCACAATGGCTAGCATAGATGAGTCAGATTTTCATTTACTAGGTCGTCCCCAGATGAATTCTACTGTTAGTAGTCCACGTAAAGAAGAAAAGAAGCCACTTGAAGAAGAAAAATCAGAATCAAAACAGGATGCCCCAGGACAAATGCAAAATATCCAAGTAAGTGGACAGAACAGCACTTAATAATTCTAAGAGTGATTAGCAAAAAGGAAATGACCAAGTCAGGGAGAAAACAATAATGATCAGTCTCTAGTAGTTCACATGCTCAGGAGCTAGAAGATTCTGGAGTCCTTTCCAAATCTGAGATTAGTAAATGTGTGCCCATTTCATGACACTGTATTGTTGTAAATAAGGAGACTGGAAGTTCTTCAGAAAATTTATGAGTTAAAGCAAACTATCCTTATTAGAGAAAATATTCCAGATTTTAAATTGTATAAATGTCTATTCTATTCATATTTTATCTAGGTTTCTATTTGTATGCAGTCAGCTTACAATGAAGGAACACTAATGAAGGTACACATACTGATATAATTTTTAAAATAAGTAATCCAGACATAGCTAATAGGTAACATATGACAGTGAATCACCTGGTTATGGGAATGGGAGGGGAAAACCTGTCAGCTTTTCCTCTAGCCTTGCTTGGAGCCCCCATCAGCCAATCTCAGACTGGTCTTGGGAACTGACAGCTTGAGAACACAGTCTGGTCACAAACTATATTATATACTGTTTACATGTGCCTGGAGGATAGCAAAGAAATTAATTTTCTTACAGAATAGGGTTTTATTTTTAGTGAGGGAAAGGAAATGGGTAATAACTACCCCAGTCACCAAAGTCTGAAAATGTAGCGGACACAGCCTTGGATATAGCTAGGTTAAGCTGAGAATCACTTGGCAAGATATAATTAGAGAAAAACTGGCTCTGAAATCTTCTGAATATTGACTGTGTTAATAATAAGATCACAGAGTAACACTGAAGTTTTGAACTCTACTTTTTAATGGTTGACTTTGTTCATCACTGAATTTTTGTCTTGTCTTTTGTCTTTCCCTCCAGTTTCAGAAAATTACAGGTGATGCTGGGATTCCTTTGCCTCTCGACTCCTTCCATGTCCCAGTCTCTACTCAGAAGGCCTTAGAAACTTCCAAAGACAACCTGGGGGTCGCAGTCACAGAGCAGCGGCAGGAGTCTTTTGAAGATTTCATTGCTAGAACATGTTCTCCTTCAGCAGATGTCATTTCTGGAACTAGAAGTCAAAGAAAAGAAGAGGAATTATCTAGAAATAGCAGGTCTTCTTCAGAGAAAATGAGCAAAGCAGGTGAATATACGAAAAACTACTCTGCTAAGAAACAACCTGGGAAGGACCTGCATTCCTGTTCTGACTCACCTGTAAAGCAGAAAAGCAAAGGAATTGGGCAAAATAATTCTTTGGTTAATAAACCAATTAAAAGTGAGTCTTCGAAAAAACACATTTCTGTTAAGAAAGAGAGTAGAATAGTGACTTTCATCAAAGACAACTAAAAAGTAAACTCAATCTACTAGAACATTCTGAAAGTGATACTCCTGGATCTGATTGTGAATTTCAAGAAAGCATCCATACTCTATCACACCTAACATAGGTCTAAATCTTTTAAAATTATGTTTTTGCCTTCAAATTTTAATAAATTACTTATGTTTTTATTATAGCATATGGTGGTTTCAGTTACTTGACTGGAAGCCATTAGAGAAAGATTTATCTATACTTTTTTATTATAATGAAAGTTTTGGTGTACTTTTCCTTGTGACACTTTGCACCATTCATTCAGCTAGTGTTTACTGAGGGCTTCATATGTACAGTACTTTTCTGGGTGCTATTGCTTTCAGCAGTGAACAAAATAAAGCCTTTACTCTCCTGGAACTAGCACTCTGTGTTGGGAGAAAACATAAACAACAAAGCAGGGTAAGGGTTAAAAAGAGATGGGAATGATAAATGGAATAGTTTTACCATTTGGTTAAACATCAAACTATTATAAATCACATGGCCAGAAGCCATTGAGGTGTTTTAATTCACAATAACCAGAGAGCCTCAAACATTTACCAAGGCACTTAACCGTGTTTATGGACTACAGCAACGCTCTGAGGTAGGGAACTGTTACCATCTCCGGTTACAGATGAGGAGTCTGAGGAGACATTATGTGAGTTGCCCAGAATTACACACCTGTAAGTAAGTGGGAAGCTGCGATGTGACCCGAACCCATGCTCTATTTTTTTTTTTAATGTATGGACTTTATTATGTTTCATTTATGTGAATTTTTTCTTTAAAGATTTTTTCTGACGTCGACCATTTTTAAAGTGTTTATTGCATTTGTTACAGTATTGCTTCTGTTTTATGTTTTGGATTTTTGGCCACAAGGCATGTGGGATCTTAGCTCCCCCACCAGGGATCGAACCCTCACCCCCTCCATTGGAAGGCGAAGTCTTAACCACCGGACCACTAGGGAAGTCCCCCTTATGTGACTATTTTTATGGCAATTTTTTTAAATTTTGTTTTTTTATTGACGTAGAGTTGAATTACAGTGTTGTGTTAATTACTGCTGTACAGGAACGTGACTCAGTTACACATTTATATACATTCTTTTTCATATTCTTTTCCATTACGGTTTATCACAGGATATATAGTTCCCTGTGCTCTACAGTAGGACCTTTTTGGTTTTTTTTAAATACATCCACTTTTTTTTTAATAAATGTATTTATTTATTTTTTTATTTTTGGCTGCGTTGGGCCTTTGTTGCTGCATGCAGGCTTTCTCTAGTTGCGGTGTGCGGGCTTCTTATTGTGGTGGCTTTTCTTGTTGCAGAGCATGGGCTCTAGGTGCATGGACTTAAGTAGTTGTGGCATCGGGCTTAGTTGCTCTCTGGCATGTGGGGTCTTCCCGGACCAGGGCTCGAACCCGTGTCCCCTGCATTGGCAGGTGTATTCTTAACCACTGCGCCACCAGGGAAGTCCCATGTAGGGCCTTTTTGTTTATCCATCCTGTATATACACCAGTTTGCATCTGCTAATCCCAAACTCCCAATCCAACCCTCTCCCACCCCCTCCCTCTTGGCAACCACCAGTCTATTCTCTATGTCCTTGGTTATGTTTCTGTTCACAGACAGGCAGAACCCAGGCTCTTAATTACTTTGTTATCCTGTTTCCTTGTTAAGAGAAGAAGGGTTTAAGGAAGGGTTTAAGAGAGAAGCCAGTGAGCACTAGAGATGCAAAGGAGTGGGGCTGTCAGAAAGCACACCTGTCTCCTTCCTCCATCTGAGCAGAATTTTTAAACGGCAGAGTATGTAAGAGTATGTGCTGACACATCTCTGGATTCAATTATGTCTCCCTGGTAAAACATGCACAGATAAGTCTTTAGTTCAATCAGACTGAAAGATGAGATCAGAGAAAAGCTGGAGTGTCAGATTTCTTCTAAAAGGTCCTGCCTGATTGTTACTAATAGGGCTACTACAGTACTAGTTAGTTCATTAGTCATGGATTGGGTGTTAGAGGAGTGAAACAACGAGCAAGATGTAGCGTTGACCCTTTAGAAGTGGAGTGAGAGGGAAGACGCACAGCAGATGTCTCATCCTGCACGTGACATGCTGTGACGGGCATATTCAGGGCGTTTGGTCAGTGTTTGTGGAAGAAGAGGGGGAGCTGTGAGGCATAGAAAAGTCATCTAAAGAGGCAATCCCTAAGCTAAATCTTAAAGGACTCCTGAGAAACTGGTGAGTCAGCAGTGAAAGGCAAGGATACTCAAGGCAGAGTGGACAGCGGAAGTCCAGAGTCGTGAGTGTGCGAGGGGTGTGTTACGGAGCCACAGGCACAGGCTCTGGAGGATCATTGCAGTGTCCCCAGGCAGTGGCAAGTGCCCCTAAAGGAGGCCGCGAGGAGGAGGAGAGTGGGTCTTAACTACCCATGTGCGTGGAGCTGGTTTCCTCAGAAAACAGCTAAGAATGGAAAGGACAAGTTCAGGTGGCATTTTAGACCACTGACGTCAGCATGGATGAGGAATCTGAAGAAGCCTGGAGACAATTATGCCCCACTCTTCTGAAGAGCGGCGCTTTTTATTTTCAAGAGGGACTTTCACGCTGCCACCTCCTCTCCTGTCCCTACTGAAAGCTTTATAGGCCGGCAGAAGGGAGACCTGGCTTAAGTAAAGTTAATCAGGTTTCTTTACTGTACAGCTCCTCGGGGCTGCTGTAGGCTAGTGTTCATTCTGGATCATCACAGCAGGCGCATGGTACACAGCCATCCTCAAAGCTATTTGACTCTAGCGTCCTCTTTAATAGAAGTGTCTAACAACTGGTTCCACCAAACAGCAATTTGGTAACTTCTAGACCAGGTAATAGCAAGAAGAAAGGGGTCTGAAATAAGGTATAGATGAAAGGAGGAAATAAGTTCTAATTGTATTTGGGAAATTACAAGCAAGCCTTGATCTTGGGAAGTAAGGAAGAAGTAGGAGGCGGAGGCTGGACCCCCATCTGTGTGACTAAGGTTGGGTGGTGCTATCATTGAGTTTGGAAATAGGGGATAAAGAACTGAATTGGGGAAAAGACTTTCGTTCTGGACATGTAGAATTTTAAAGCACCTGTAGAATTCAGGAGACAAACTGGTAGATAACTGGACGTGCACGTGAAGACATGGAAAGATAAAAATTTGAATGTCATCAGCACATATCAGCAGTCATTAAAATCATGAACATGGATGAGATTTCAGAGAATTGTGAGTACTGACAACGTTTAAGTAATAAGGAGAGAAAGAATTCTGGGAAGGAGAGGGGTGATAGAGTTTCAAGAAGGAGGAAGTAGATGACAGTGTCATCCTTTAGAGAATGTGAGTGTCCATTGGATTTGGGCAGTTAGGTCCCCAGTGACCTTAGAGCAGTTCAGTGAAGTGGTGGACAAAAAGCCAGATGGCAATAAATTGAGGGTGTAGGGCTGCCTGTGGGGGCCAGGCGGGGCTAGTGAAGACAGTGGGAATAGGCTACTCTGAAGGAGTTTGGATGAAAAGAGAAAATAATTAGCAAAAAAGAATTTTTTAGAATGAGAAGGACTTATATTTTATATGTTGAATTGAAGGAACCGATAAAGGAGATCCTGAAGATGTAGATAATAATTTAGAGAATTGGGGAAACATGGACATATGAATAAGAAAAAACCTTACACAGTATATAAAAATCACTTGTATCCTTCGAGTTGGATGGATACTGGTAAGTTTGGGAGGAAATAAAGGTAAGAAGAGATAGAAGTTAAATGAGTTTACACTGATAGCCTCAGTTTTCTTTGACACAGATTTTCAGAGACACATATATACACATACATAATTACAGTTTTAAAATTCTTTCATAGTTACATATTTTATTAATCACGTCTGAGAAAAGTCATTGATTTTCATTTTGTACCCCATTATCTTGTAAGGACAAGATACAGTGACAACTTCCAAGCTTTTTGCATATCAGAGCTGAAACGGAAAGTATCTCCATAATTGAAATTTCACTTCTTATTTGTAATAAGTTTATCCTTAGGAGGATACTTTCATAGTGTTTGATCACAGATGAGTTTGGGCATTGCTATCACTCAATAATGTTAAGCATCTGCCAGGTTCTCTCCTATACTATATATTAATTTTTTCTCTGTTAAGCAAATATTTTTTGGCGGCCTGTGGGAATAAGATACACCTAGGTCCTCTTTCCTTGGTATATTCACAGAAGCCTCTGAAAGTAAATTTCCAAGTCAGGCCATACTAAGGCCTGGCATAATAAGTTTTCATTGTTAACAGTTTTTTTTGTGTTTGTGGGGTTTTTTTGTTTTTATTTTTTTGAAGCAAGGATAAGACACTGTCTTAACTCAGTAGTTGTCCATTCATTGATAAGTCAAAGAAGACATTGATGAAGCATGGTATTTTGAATATCCTTTCCACAGAATAGGTAATGGGCCATCCTGAAACTCTGGTGAGATGTTTATCATTTTCAGATTTTGGAGTGGCAGAGAAAACCCTATTACACCTTGAATTATCACTAGAAACATAAATTCAGCCAAATAAAAACAGTGCCTCTGCCTACTGAGGTTGTCAATTTCCACCTCAACAAAAGTGAACATTTCTCCTTTAGATTAAAATCAAGAAAATCCCCTGTGTCCAGGATGCAATAATGGGGTGCAAGAAAGAGGAAAACTGAAGCTACCCCCTCTTTACACCTGAACAGTGAATTCATTCTGATATCAAATATTTTTTATGATTCTGTTATGACCAGGTGCTTTATTGTTTAGAGATCAAGTTACTGTTCATTCTTGGTAAGTAAGAAAAATCCATGTTTTAGGACTCTGAATAGTACCTTTATATATTTTATATATATATTAAAAATAAATATATATATTATATGTAATATATATTCCACCTATTCAACAAAATTGTAATTTTCATCATCTCTTATGAATGATGAACTGTATTCACTCTTTGGAAAGGGCTTATAGGGAATTAAATTCTCCATTTACTTTTTATATAAGACCATGGAAACCAAATTCTCAACTGGGAGCAAACTTAGGTTTTGCTATGAAGGTTTATGCTTGCCTGGCCTTAGAGTGATAGGCCACGAACTCAAGGTGGAGTATTTTTCCTCTAAGTTACTTTCATTGATGCCTCCCTGAACAAATTTGGAGGGAGTATTTTTTGAAATAGCTTTATCTCAGTAACCCTTTAAAAATGCTTCAGGGTATGGGGAACATAACTGTCAAAATGTTCAAGCAACTCTTGTTGATTTAAGTGTAATTGATCAGGAGCAATACAGGAAGGAGCTGGGTACAAAAGACCCGAGGCTATTTCATGTATTGTTTTTGGCTTATTGTACAAAACAGAGAAAGAATCATACACTCAAGCAGCCAAGGTCCCCTACTGTTCTCTCCTTTTAGTAGAAATAAAAGAGAGCTAGTTTCTCAATAGCAGCATTCTATCCTTAAGTGGGTACACAGTGATATTCTAATGGTCTCTGGAGCAGAGAATAATTCCGTGGCAGCTCTGACCTCCAGTCACCGGGTTCTCTGTAACTTAGTCTTTCATGGCCAAGGACTATAACCATTATTTCCATTTATATTTAGCATCTCAAAATTGAAAGGATTCCATGAACAACAAAACAGTAAGTGATTTCATGAAGTGTTTTAGTATGGATAAAATAATAAACTATAAAAATACAAATCATACTAAAGCTTTTTCTTTCTGGAGAACTATATTCAGAAATTAATGTAAGCATCTAAGATGCGCATGTGTGTTTTTTCACCCATGATGTTTGTGTGTGTGTGTGCATTCCACTGCTACAGGAGACATGCAAAATAATATCAGATTTGCTGCTGTATGAAGTTCTGCTTTCTCACAAGAACTGTGTCCTCGCAGAGTTCGTTCAGGAAGGTGAGTGCCCTACCACCACATCGCAGTCATATCTCATCACCTTCGGAAGGAATAATTTACACTTTAACCTTACATGCTGGCATATTAAATTAGTATTACTCATCAGAACTTGCTTATTAATAAAACAAGCTGAATTAGCCACTGGAGAATCATATTTGGAAATTCAATGACAATTTTACATTTTTAATAAAGGCTCAGAAATATTATTGCAGAGCAGGTAGTACAGAAAACTGTGGTCAAATTTGACATTCATTAATAATTGAAGTGTGGAACGTGACAGGTGAAAATTGATATTGATTTCTTTCCTCTAATATTTGGAAGAGTTCTAAAAGGTAAATAAAATGAGATAACAAGACATATCAAGTCTCACTGATTTCTTTGATCAACTCCTCCCCACATATCACTCCTTCGCCTACCATGTTTTCAATAATTCAATGCCCATAGTCTTTCCAGTTCAGTGCATTATAAAACACACTCAAGCTGGGTTTCAATCATATTAGACTGAAAGCTGAACTTTTTATGAAGGATTATTTAAAACCAAATGCGTCTTGAGCCCAACAGCCTTTGAAACCAAACAATCCTGGGAGTTCAGTAAGGAAATGTCAACACTGTGGAGAACTTTTAGATTCAGAAAATTCAGTAATCCTATTTGATGTATGTTAACCGTATCGATATTAACAAACTTCTGCTTGATTTCAGCACTGATTTGAGAGCTGAGTTACTACTGGTCTTGTATTTTAACTAGTTGTGAAAGCACTGAGAGAGTTGTTCTTGGGTTGAACTTGACCTGCCTCTGGGAATGCTCTCTGTTCTATCCGTCTTGAAAAGCTGTATGGTGCATGTCTCTCTCTGCCTTCCTTCTTCTCATCTGCACCACTTGGGAAAACGAAAGATGCTCAAATATAGATGTGAACACTGCAGATGCTCTGTTTGGCAATGGTGTCTTTCAGCTTCCCAATAAAATTTATATTGCTGACCACCCATTTGACTGAAAAGTGACTCATTTTACTGACAGGTATCTGGCTTGAGATGCCAAAAGAAATAGGTCATTTCAAATTTCCTTTTTAAGTCATAGCTTTGTGTTGCAACACTACTTGTTCAAAAGTTAGATCATGAAGGTTCCTTCCTATGACCTCCAAATAATTAATCAAAATGTTCTGCAGTGGGCTATATAAAAAGCAAGCAGAATATTCCTAATTATCAATCTTTCTCTTGAGTCATATAGTTCTTGTAATTTCAAGGAAGAGAAACTCAAATGTAAAAATGTAAAGTGTTACAATAGCCAAGCCTACCAGCACTGTTATCTAACCATTCAGCAATTTTTTTTTTCATTCAGCAATTTTCTCTGCCAAGTCACTCTGAACCTTAGACTACTGAGAATGTGTTTTTAATTAATTTTTAAGGTTCTCCTCTTTTGAGTTAAAAAATGGTCACAATTTTTATAAGTAAAATTAAAGAAAAAACACAAAATAGAACATCTGAGATATTTCCATTAGGCATTATGTATATATAAACATATAGATGTACATAATTTTAATATCTCTACATATACAAATGCACTGGGATAAATCTCCATCTTCTGTGTCAGTCGGACATAGGTCCATTTTCTTAGGAATGGGGAACTCCTTTCACAATGGAAGTGAGGAAATTGGCTGGACCATCCTTCTTGAATATAATTCCATGAAGCTGCCATTTAAGGTCATCTGGATCTTGGTTCCTTCTAGCAATCTACTACTCCAACAGTGTGTAGTTAATCAAATTCAGGTCTTTCTGAAGCCAGGCTAGAAATACAAAGTGAGGTGGACGACTAAGGTAACTGACCAAAAAGGAGGAAAGGAAGACGAGCAAAACAATTTCCCAATTTCATTTTTTCCCATATTCTCTGTGCTTGACAAGGGAAAAAATATTCGGGTCTGAGTTCCTTTCATTCTTAGCCATTGTTTGTTCAAAGTCTGAGAAAAAAAAAAAAAAAAGGTAAAAACGAAAATATGGAGTCCAGAATTCCGTTAACTCTCTTGCATGTAATATCACAACTTAAAAGGTCTTCCAAAATGGAGGGATAAACTTTTAAAAATATAGCCCAATCTTTTCAATTTAAATAGGTAAACACTAAAAATATATTTTAGAAATCCAGCAAACACACTCACCACAGTCAAAGCAAAGGAAGGCTTATGGCTTACCAAATGACAGTGGCTGTCTACAAGAGAGAGAAAGAGAATACTCCAAAATTCTATCTGACCTGGCAGAGCTCAGCACAGCTACTATCCTTCTTTCCTAAAATCAAGGCATAAAGAAATTGAATACAACTTGCCAAAATGTCATCTGCTGCCTCCAGAAGCAGATTAAAGAAGGGAGTGTCCAGAAATCAGGATGAAGAAAACTGCTTAGAGAAGACCCTTCTCCTATCAGTGGGCCACCAGGGTTTATCTGGGTAATAAAATGATAATAGGCCTTTCTGTCATCTTCTTTTTATAATTTATACATTTAAATTTCAGTTAACATTTTAAAAATATCCAATCAGAATGACAGGCATTTCCAGAAGTGTCAGTTTTTTTAATCCTCACCCTTTTACAAATGTGAAAACTGAGGCTCAGTATAGCTGTCAAGGGATTTTCCTAAATCATTGAACCTGTAAATTTGGGACCTAAGTCTAAATCAGTTTCTCATTTTATCTTGGCGAACTACTTAAAATTCTGTTTAGGGACATGGGGAGGGGGAAGGGTAAGCTGGGACGAAGTGAGAGAGTGGCATGGACATATATACACTACCAAATGTAAAATAGCTAGCTAGTGGGAAGCAGTCAAATAGCACAGGGAGATCAGCTCGGGGCTTTGTGACCACCTAGAGGGCTGGGATAGGGAGGGTGGGAAGGAGACACAAAAAGGAGGGGATATGGGGATATATACATACGTATAGCTGATGCACTGTTATACAGCAGAGACTAACACAACATTGTAATGCAATTATACTCCAATAAAGATGTTAAAACAATATATATGAAAGCTATATTATAAAACAGATACAGTGATAATATATCTGAGAGGTGGAATTATGGCTGCTTTTTTATCTATTTTTGGATTATTTGATTACATGATTTCTCTATAAAGAATATGAATCTCTTGTGTAATAAAAGTTACTGAAAACCAAAAAAACAAAACAAAACAATTCTGTTTAGGAAGAGAGGATAGAATGAAGGCTTGAGCATAGAAATCATGTAGAAATCACTGAAGATAGTGGGTCTGTAGTGCAGTTTCATTTGTAGTGGGTTTGGCTTACATTCTTATATTTAGTTTTATTTCTATACAACTATCAAAGAAGGAGAAAGAAGTTGGGTAATATTTGCACTTGCAACTAATCAAAGCAGCATTGCTTTTAGCTTTAACAAAAAGATCGTTCTGTGATCTCAGATTAACATCTTTATTCTTAAATGGAGCATAAATAACATTTATTGCCTAAGATTATTTGCAATAAACAAGACTGTTTACTGTTTACCACCTAGCAGATGACTATTTGTAAGTCTCACTGAGTATGATAAAAGCTTATACTGAGCTCTCATTTTACCAGAGTGAATTTAAATTAACTGCAGCAGCCAGAATTAATGCAACCGGGTAAATGATGCAAAGATATTCCACAGGGTGTTCTGTTTTAATTAGAGATAGAAAATGTGAGTCATTAGAGGTTTTAAAAAATGTGGTATTGTGGGCTTCCCTGGTGGCGCAGTGGTTGAGAGTCCGCCTGCCGATGCAAGGGACGTGGGTTCGTGCCCCGGTCTGGGAAGATCCCAGGTGCCGCGTAGTGGCTGGGCCCATGAGCCATGGCCGCTGAGCCTGCGCGTCTGGAGCCTGTGTTCCGCAACGGGAGAGGCCACAACAGTGAGAGGCCCGTATACTGCAAAAAAAAAAAAAAAAAAAAAATGTTGCATTGTATTACTTTCTCATATTTTGAATCTAGGAATACAGATGAAAACTAAAAAATGTTAGCCACTTCAGTTCAGGTTGTAATGTATATCAGCTCTGAATTTATATTGAGTGAATAGTAAAGAGTCTGAATGAAGAACATAATCTGGAGGCATTCAGGTACAAGTAATAAACTTTATTAGAAGTTGAGTATCTGTTAATTAGCAGGCAGCTATATAACTTAACTGTAAAGCCACTACAATTCAAACATTGTAGCATTACTACATGAATGAGCACATATACAAATTAAACAGAAAAGAATATCCACAAATAGTTCTAAGTATGTCTGGGAAGTTTGATTGTGACAAAGTCAAGGTATAATCTTTAAAATTGATGCCTAGAAAACTACACACCCATTTAAAACTAAAGTCTGTACCTCACACTACATACCAAAATAAATTACACCAGTTGCACATGTAAGAAGCTTGCAAGTTGCCACTTTACCCTAGCAAGATGCGTCTTTTACAAATGTTTTCTCCCACTCTGTGGCTTGTCTTTTCATTATATTGATAGTGATTTTCACAGAGCAGACATTTTCTATTTTAATGAAGTCTAGCTTATCAATTCTTTCTTTCATGGAGCGTGCCCTTGGTGTTGTATTTTAAAAGTCATTGCCATACCCAAGGTCATCTAGGTTTTCTCCTATGTTATCTTCTGGGAGTTTTACAGTTTTGTGTTTTACATTTAGGTTTGTGGTTCATTTTGAGTTAATTTTTATGAAGGATATAAAGTGTGTGTCTCGATTTTTTTTTTTTTTTTACTGGGGACATCCAGTTGTTTCAGCAGTATTTGATGAAAAGACTATCTTTCCTCCATTGTATTGTCTTTGTTCTTCTGCCAAAGATCAGTTGATTGTACTTATGTGGGTCTATTTTGGGGCTCTTTATTCTGTTCCATTGATCTAGTTGTTCTTTCACCAGTATCACCCTGTCTTGATTACTGCACCTTCATAATAAGTCTTCAAGCTGGGTAGTGTCATTCCTTCAACTTTGTCCTTCAATGAGGTGATAGCTATTCTGGGTCTCTTGCCTCTTCATATGGACTTTAGAATCAGTTTGCCAATATCCATAAAATAACTTGCTGGGATTTTGATTGGGATTGCACTGAATTTCTATAGATTAAGATGGAAAGAACTGACATTTTGATAATACCGAGTCTTCCTATTCATGAACATGCGATATCCCTCCATTTATTTAGTTATTCTTTGACTCCATTCATCATGGTTTTGTAGTTTTCCTCCTATAGAGGTTGTACACATTTTATTAGAGCTATACAGAAGTATTACATTTTGGGCAATGCTAATGTAAATAGTGTCGGTTTTTTTTTAAACCTATTCCACTTGTTCATTTTTGGTATATAGGAAAGCAATTTCCTTTTGTATATTAACCTTGGATCCTGCAACCTTGCTATAATCACTTATTAGTTACAGGAGTTTTGGGTCAGCTCTTTAAGATTTTCTACATAGATGATCATGTCACCTGTGGACAAAGACAGGTTTATGTCTTCGTTCTCAATCTGTACACCTTTTATTACCTTTCCTTGCCTTATTGCATTAGCAAGGACTTGCAGCACAATATTGAAAAGTTATAATAAAAGAGGACATTCTTGCCTTGTGCTTAATCTTAGTGGGAAAGCATTGAGTTTCTCTCCAGTAAGTATGATGTTAGCTATTGGTTTTTTTGTAGATTGTATTTATCAAGTTAAGAAAGTCCCTCTCTATTCCTAGTTTACTGAGAGATTTTCTCATGAGTGCATGCTGGATTTTGTCAAATGCTTATTCTGCATGTATTTATACGTTTTTTTCCTTTTTTTGTCTTGGTTGGATTATATTAATTAATTTTCAAATGTTGAACCAGCCTTACATACCTGACACAAATCCCGTTTGGTCATGGTATATAATTGTTTTTATACTTTTTTGGCTTCAATTTGCTAACATTTTGTTGAGAATCTCTGACACACTTTTTATCACATTTCTACTATAAAATGTTTGGGATTCTAATGAATTTAAGCTATTAATTAGTCTTATCAAATTGTGCTTTTTATTCAAAGATACACCATAGCAAAACCCTGAGGGAATGGATGGTGAGTGGTAAGGCCTGAATTTACACTTCTTTTATTCTTTATACCCTGAACCTGTCTCTCAACAATTATTTACAGTTGATGTTTATTTTTTTGGAAATTAGACATAGCTCACTCCATTCATTCATTCAACAGATTCTACAGCAGAAGGGAGGCTTCTAAGGAGGTAGGGTGTATTAGTGGGGCTGCAGGTTATTACAGGGAATCCAAGCAAGGTCTCATAATGGAGATGGTGATATTTGAGAAAAGACCTAAAAAAGTGAGTGGATGAGTACTGTAGATAGTAAAGACAACAGCAATTCAGGTAAAGGGAACAGCCAGTGAAAATGTCTTCCTACTATACTTGTTGAACATCAAGGACTGAAGAGTATAAGGTGTTTGGAAAAGAGTGAGCAAGGAGTAGAGGTGGAGGAGATGAGATCAAATATGTAATGTGGAGGGTAATCATGTAGCAACTTTCCAGCATTTTAAGAACTTCAGCTTCAACTATGATGAAGGGGAAGACACTGAAATCACATAATTCTTCTGACTTAGATTCTCAAAGGGTTCTCCGGCCACTGTGTTAAGGACACAGTTCAGAGGGATAATAATTAAGATGACAGACAACGAAATCTTAATCCTGAGTGGTAACAGTGGAAAAATCGAGAAACTGTCAAATTCTGGTTCTATCTCAAAGATAGGGCTGACACATTTTGCTTGTGTATTGGATGTGAAAGGAGAGAGAAAGAAAAACGTCAAAGATGAATCACATTCTGTAACTGAGCACCAGGAAGAATGGAGCTGCGCTTTTCTGTTTTGGAGAGTCTACAGGAAAAGCATGAGTGACTATGTGTGTATTTGATTGCAAGGTATATTAAGTTTGGGATGTCGATTAAATGACAAAACAGAGGTATTCTGTTAGTAACCAGTCTTGTTAGGTGGATCCAGTCCGTAAAGGACAACCATCAACCTACCTAACCTGCTCAATTTGAAGACCCATAAAGGACTTTGGGGCATCAGTGTGAAGAGGGCCTCCTTTTGCGTTTGTGTGTATGTGTGTCATTTGCTTTGACACTGTGGTTAGGCTAAAGTAGCACTCTTCTGGGCTTTCATCTTTGGCAACTTTTTTCTCACCAAGAAGCTTTTTTATTGGGTTGATGCCAAATGAGTATTTGCCTGATTCTTCATGTCCTGATTCTTTAATTATTTTCCTAGTTTGGACAGCCACAAATTTGCTTAGTGTTTGTTAATTTCACCCTTCAACTTGGACACACTTGAAGCTAAGTGAAGTCCCACCACACTGATGGTAGACTCCATCTAAGCATGCTCAAAAGAGCACAGAAGGGCTTCCCTGGTGGCGCCGTGGTTGAGAGTCCGCCTGTCGATGCAGGGGACATGGGTTCGTATCCCGGTCCGGGAAGATCCCACATGCCGCGGAGCGGCTGCGCCCGTGAGCCATGGCCGCTGAGCCTGTGCGTCCGGAGCCTGTGCTCTGCAACGGGAGAGGCCACAACAGTGAGAGGCCTGCGTACTGCAAAAAAAAAAAAAAAGCACAGAAGGTTGTCCACGGGGAGGGTACTATCAGAGGCTGATTGACAGTCTCTGTGTTGTAGACCAACTTAAGGGCAAACACATACGGTTCTTACGCTTTCCTACTCCTGATAATAGGCAATGGCAGGCTCTGGATCACAATGTTTGAACCCAGCAGGAATAGTGCCGCACTATATGTGGCATGACTATGATAAGGGGTATGTATCTTATCTAGCATGTATCTTCTTTTTTATGCTACACAAATACAAGGCTGTCACTTTCTGAGACAATAAACTTTCTCTGGTTGTGACAGATTCAAAGCAGATGCCAAGTTAGAAACATTTCTGAATTAGGTGATTTGGGATCCTTGACCAGGTTAAAAAAAACAAAACAAAACTGTTTTTCTTCTTGGTTTCACATTTAAACAATATGAGTTAGTCTAAACTATATGACCAAAAAATCGAACTACTAAAATAACAGGCTCTTATCATTATTATTTTGATATAATAAATAATAGAGGGATATTGTTTTACTAATAATTACCAGCATTTAGTAACGACAAGCCAAACATTAAGCCTTTAGGAAATTTGTGAACTCCTTCATTTCTTACAATAACTGTCAGATTGGTACCAGTATTTATCCCCATTGATGAAGAAACTCAGTTTCAGAGGAAGACACTGAGACACAGAGAGGATAAATGTAACTTGTCTATAATTGCCCTAGCTGCTATGCTAGTCGGCTTCATCAACCACTATCACCACTATCACATTTACTTAATTGGCCTTTAGATTCAGATAAACAATTTTTCCTGGTTGCAAGGAGATCATTTAACAAGCCCAGATTGCAATGCTTGAAATGCAAGTCTGAGCCCAAATCTGAGAACCCTAAACCATGTGATCACTAAAAATACTGAGTATCTATTCTGCGCCGTATAATAGGAGTTTGTTTTTAAAATAACAGGTCCTATTAGGAATAAGTGTACAAATGGCATTCTAGGAGGGAATATATCCAACAGGTGTTTTAAATTCCTTTAGTGGCAGTGAAAAAGTATGAAGGCATTTCCTGCAATACTAAATGAGCTGATTTGCTTTTGGTGGGTGAACACTGAACTTTGTTTACAAAACTTAACCTGAAAGCATTTTCTAAGTATCCTGCTATTACTCTACTCAAAGTTAGCCTTGTTATCTTCTTTAACAAACAAGAATGGTAAGACACAGTCTCAGTTAGTATAGTATGGATAAATCATTTTCGGTCTTGGGTAAACTTGTACCTTAACGAGTGTCTTCAATTTTGGGAAGACATGAATTCAGAATTGCCATTCTCTATGCATATTGTTGCCATATAAACTAATTCCAGCAAGACAAAGCTATAGTTAGGTAGATCCTTTCATAAAGTGATGCAGTCACTCAGGAATACTTTATAACCTAAACCGACTGGACAGCCAGTAACCAATGAATTATCCTAATGCTGATTCATCTGAGAGGTCCTTTATTCCAATGACTTTTGCTGCTATCCTTCTCTTTTCCTTTTGGGATTAAGAACTATGCATAAAGTCTTACTTACTCTAAGGTTCACCTTGTACCTCTCCTGTCTGACAACTCGTCAGTTTCCCCATCATATGCCACCAAATGCCAAAAAAAAAAAAAAAATCTGAGTACTCTGCGGTCATGGCACAGGTATTTCTAAAGAGATGAACACCTGTTCAAAAATCACTAATCTGAGAATAAATATATGGGGAAATGATTGGAATCAACTGAAACTGTGAGAGGCCAGCAGGCCAGATATGTGTGTCTGTATGTGTCTTAAAGAATAATGTTCTCTATGAGAAAAAATGCTTTAGTGCCCCTAACTTTAATCCAATTAATATCCTGGAATATATTTCAAGACCACTTGTATATATGTGTATGTACATAATTTCAGCATTATATATTGTTTGTGTTATGTTCTCCCTTCTATTCATGGGAATATGTTGCCTTTAAAGCTTAACCTTTCTTGTCGATTTTGTACATGGATGAATGTTCACACAAGGATAATAAGTTCAAGGATTTCTTTCTCCAATACCATTGATATGAATTCCTGTTACTTAATTTCTTTTTGATAGATTTGCAGATGACAGTCCAAGATAGTTCTGCCAATGGAAATCACAGGACTACCAAATATGGCAAAGACTTTGGAACACTTACAGTGTGTTTTCATGGTCTGCATCAGAATTCTACAGAAGGCTTTTGGCTGAATTGGCAGTGAAATGAGAATGGAAAGTTAGTGTATCATTTACTTTTCAGTTTGGTATTTTTTCTTTTCTAGTACTCTACTATGTATTAGAAATTACATAAAAATCAGGAGAAGATAAATGGTTAAGAAAAATATAACCTGTCATGTTAATGACATTCAGCACTTACCTAGACTCACAGGTACCATGAGAGAACGTGAGACCTGGGTTGTGAGAGCTAACCTTGTTCCAATTCCCTCATTGTATTGATGAAAACCTTTGAGGCTCAAAGAAGGAAGTGACCCTGCCAGAAGCATACCATGAATCAGTGATGAAAGGGAGACTCCTTGGCTTCTGTAGATCCATGCCTCTGTGCACAAGGTATTAAAGAAGCATTAATTAAGTGCCCCTTTACCTAACAACGTGGAGCTTAATCATAGGGTTTGGGCTTCTTGTCTCTTCTTTTCTTTTGCTTTCTCTTTTACATCCTTGGGGGCCTTAGTTTGTAGTTGCTCTCTTGAACTGGATTTAGAAGACATTTATTTTCACTAGCCCTTATTTTTTTGGATTGTAGGCTGAATTTTTAAGAAGTTGGGGAAGGATATTGAACTGCCAGAAGTTAACAGATTATTGGCAAAGAAATAACAATAATTATAATGCCAATTTCCCTGGGTATTCTCTGTGTACTTTAGGTGTAGAAATAGTATTTGTAAAGTGATTTCAAAACATGCAAATATTACCTGTGGGACATAACCTACTGGTTAAGAGCACTAACTCTGAAATTAACTTGCCTGGATCTTTTTTCCCCAGCTCTACCACTTATTAGTGGTGGGACTTCAGGAGTGTTTCTTCTTTGTGTTTCACTTCCCTTTTAAAAACCAAGGGGTTAATAACCTCACCCATTTTACAAAGCTGTGGCATGGAGTTAATACATGTAGAGTGGTTAGGAATCTATGCCACACTTAAGTCTTTGAAAATCAACCTTACTATTGTTGTTACTATTATTATTTCGTTAGCTGTCCTTGCAAACGTTTGCCAGCAGTACTCACTTGCTTTTCTTTTTGTTGTATATTCTCTACATCCCACTTAAGCTTTCTACCAAACCCTAAGAGGCTGGTTTCAGATATTTTACACCTCTTTACCTGTTTGTCACAGCAAAAGTAAAAGGAGTTTGGCTCACCTTGATTAAACGAACCAGAACTTTGGTTTTCTCCCATTCATACACATTGGTGAACAGATGTGAAAAAGCGACTCCATGGGGCTTTCAGTCTGGAGCCAAACATCCAGGTTCTGTGTAACTCTACACTATTATGCACACATGTTGGTCCCTTAGGACCCAAAAGAATCTCAACTAAGCCCATCATTATTTCAGGAATATGAAGAATGCTTTTTGTGAAGTAGTTGAACATAACAGAAATACAAGAAAAGGCAGAGGTGTTTCGTATCACAGCTTTTTGAGAAATGCCCAGAGCTCTAAGATGTAGCTGACAATTTCTGCATGAGGTAAAGCTTTCAAAGTTACCATAAATTTCACCATAAATACATTTTTTCATCAATGGCAATAATGCGGTGACTATATTGCTCAATTCTATACAGCGTCAGCATTAAATACATTAAAAGAGTAAGTTAAAATATCTGTATGATTGCTTCTGACATAACCCCTGGATCTCTTTTACTTCTGTACTCCATAAGTTATAATGTGGAACATTAAGACAAATTATTTCTAAACACTAACAAACAATGTAGCAATAAGTGGCAGACAATCAAGGGGAATTTTGCCATAGCAGGGTGTTTATTTTGGTACAAGCAGGAATGCAAATTCAAAGAATGTAATTTAGAGGAAACTCTGTCCTGTCTATTCTCTAGGAACTAGAACAAGGAGACTGAGGGAAGATGATTGTGGGTAAATCAAACCGTTTTCTCCTAATTACAGCTGAATAATTGGGAGCAAACTCCCATGGAAGGTTGTGATCTGCTTGAAGAGAGCTAGGAGGGTGCCCTGGTTAGGGTCTTCCATATACAGTTATTTAAGCTCAGACTTGATCATCTGTCAGGGATGCTACAGTAGGGAGAGTTTTGCCATAGCTGTGAGACTCAGCAAGATCACTTCCAACTCTAAAACCTACCATTTTAATCACCAACACCAGCCGTCATTAAGCGCGACCTCAGATAACTCCAAATCTGTTCATCTACTCACATATTCTTTACACGGTCAACAGACCTCGAGTGATTACTACATGTCAGACACAGTTCTAAGACACAGAATAAGGGATAAGAAAGGTAACAACCTCTGTCACTGTGGGGCTTGAGTTCTTTGGGAAGAATTTCATCTAAATACAAATAGACACAAAAGATAATATTTGTTTTTATTATTACCCTGTGAAAGAAGTAAGGTAATCTGATAAATTGGGACTAAGTTAGGCTAGTAGGACAATCAAGGAAAAAATATCTTTAAGAGATGAGTGCCAAAGAATAGAAAGGAATCATTTACGGAAAACTTTTCTGGAAATAATATTTTCAAAACATGGGAACAGCCAATACAAAGGCTCTGAGGCAAGATGAAGCTTAACTACAATCAAGGAACAAAAAGAAGCTAAAAGGTTAGGTCAGGAGATAACCACACAAATTTACACCAGCTGGTCCCTAACTTCAAGACTACGTGGATATATTCTTGAGGTGAGTTAGATGTATATATCATCCAAAAAACAAAAAAAGTTCACTCGAAAATTACCCTGGAAATTCTGAGTGAGACTCTTGACAACGGCACCACCATCTTAAAGGTCACAGCCATCATTCTCCACAGCTTCACTCTGGCCATCACTTGCAGGCATTTAATGGGGGTGTTTAATATCCGTTCTAAAATATTGTGCAGGAAGCACAAACATCCTAGCATGTCTGCACAGTGCATCTAGTGTCTCGAAATTGAAAATTGGCTGGAGCTCACCCTGCTGACAGCTTTGCCAGCAGTCCAGCATTTAAAGACCTGAGTTCCTGTCCCTTCATCTGGAGTTGTATATCTCTCACTGAACACACTTCCAACAGTATGTCAACACACTTCTGTGATTCTTATGATAAGTGAACGTGCAGGTGTATGTTTGACTCTGCCAGGGACTGTGTCCATATCTGGTGTTTATTGCTAAAACAGACATCTTTGAGTATTTGAATCATGGCATATGCCATATTTACTCTTATGTGAGTAGGCCAATTTTCCTCCAGCTAAAGATTTCTCCCTGCTTACTCCTCCACTTTCCCCCATTGCCCATGCTAAATAATTCAGCTCACTACTCCAGAAGTGACTGTGAGTCACCCAACCCATCTATATTCTTTCAGGGTTAGAGAGGTCAAAACATGAAGAAAAAGGAGTCGACATGCAACAGACATAGAGAAAAACTCTGAAAAACTCTCAACAGATTAAAATAATCACTTCGACTGTACCAAGATTTCATTTTTATTTTGATCTCATTTCCTGGAAAAGGCACACAATTTGGGAAGACTAGTTAGGCAAGGGAGTGAACAATTCATTGCAGCTAGCCTGTTTCTAAAGTCTCCTCTGAAGCTCAGGTTTTGAAACCTTTGCAATTATGAACTGGAAATCCATGTGTTACATAATGCATTTCTGGAAAGATGCCCATGACACATATGTGCTCTACAAAGCTCTAATACTAACAATCTAATGAATGGTATGTTACAAAAGTGAATTGTGTTCATCCTAATGGAAAGCATATTTTCTGAGCAAAGCTTGTGGACTGGAATAGCCAAAAAAGAATCCATCCCCTAAACAGAGCTTCCAGCTAGCGCATCAACCAATAAGATAAGTTGGTGCACCTTCACAGAATGCTGCTTTCTGTTGTCCAGGGGAAAGCATTTTCTAAATCTTGTGCAGGTGTCTGAGAGAGACTACCTAAAAGGAAAGAAACTGAATTCTCCTGTTTGAGCCTCTGGATGACTCTTTTCATATAGAAGTTTGTTTTTTAATATCAGTTCAGTTTTCAAATGCAGCAAACTCCAAGCCCCTGTTTATCCCAGGGGGTTAATTGGGTTAAACTTGATCCATCACATTGTGACTGCCCTCATATTTTACTCCAAAAGGCATAGCATCTTTTATTTATAGTGATCTTCATATTCATTTCTCAACTGAGGCACGCATTTCAGGGTGAGCTTGCATTGATCTCTCATCTTTTTTTTTCTCTCTCGTTGTAATGTATACTTTTTGGGTCTTAAGAAATAGCTCTGATAGAAGTTTGTTTTTTGTTTTTTTTTAAGGAAAAGCAAGAGTTTGAGATTGCTGATTTCTTTTTAACCTCCTGAAGAGACAATCAGCCTTTGTCACCCAGTAGGTGACTTGGCTTTAAATAAAATCTGCATCCCACTATTTTTTTAAGTGCATTTGTCTTCAAGAGATGGAGCCTGACTTGAATGTTTCATGTAGCTGACTTCTGACTATTAACAGGTGAGAATGAGGACGGATCTAAAGAGAGGCTTAAATGACGTAGGAGATGAGAAATGCTCTTTTCCAATGACAAATGAGTTCGTGGGTAGAACCTAGAGTCAAGGCCAATAGATGCATAATTGCATTTTAAGGACTCTAAATCCCATCTAGTTGTCCTGAGAAGCAGCCAGAAGGAACCGCAAGTCAAGGTGGAGACGTAACTCAGCTGTGCGGTGCGGCCACCACAGCAGCCCCGTGTCCCCTATCTCACGCTGTCAGTAGGGGTGGAGTCCAATTTACAGCTGGACATCCCAGGACTCAGTCACTTTGGGGTTGAGCCATGCAGATTAATGCACACCCATCGTGCACCAGAGCCAGCAGTTGAATTTAGGCTTTTAGATTCAAACGAAATTAAGCCATGACTCTTCAACTTCAGCTCCCATTTCGAGGTCAAGTTGCTCCCCTTAAGGCCTTATTTTCTCCTCAGCCAGTGTTCTCCTAATACAAGTGGCATTTTTCTTTTCTTTCCCAAAGTCCTTCTTGGGCTCCACATATCTTTTTGAGTCTGATCATCTGTTCCGTTTCCTCTTCCCCAGGAGAAAGGTGGGTAATGACCTCTGTTATGCTTCAGAATCAAAGGTGCTCTGCAAATATCTGTCTAAAGTTATTATCACGCTGCACGTAGATCTTTGGTCTTGAGTGCATATTAAGAAATACCCTCATCTTTCACTGTTTCTGGCATGATTACAAATTAGTGCTCTTCTAAGGGAAGGCCTAGAGAGCACAAAAATGATAGCTTTATGAAGAGACTTTGTGATAGGAGATAGCTTGATAAAAAGGACTGAGCATTGGAACTCGGGTCCATTAGCAGCTCCGTCACTGGCTAGCTGCAAATATTTGAGCAAACCACTTAACTCTCTGGTCCTCAGTTTCCTCATGTAAAATAAGGTGTCTAGGGATGAATAATTTCTGCCATTTCTTCTAGCCCTGAGACACTCTGACACAGAAAAGAGAAGGAAAACTATTTTGTTAAGTCTTTCTCTAGTAAGAGATCCTTGCCATACTCCAGCACCATCTCTCTTTCTCAGACTGGATTTCCAGCAAGGTGGTGGAAGGCCCTTACTGGGCTAATTTACTTTGCTTTTGGTTTAGATTCCTCTGGCACATTGTGTCCAGCCTTAATATTTTACATGGTAAGCCGTATCATCTTTTATCTTTTATTTATAGTGATCCTCATATTAATTTCTCAATAGCAGCTCGTGAGGCAGGAGGGACAAGTCATTGATCTTCCAATTTATCTGCTACTCTTACATATCCTGAGGTCGAGGCAGCCTGGGGAGATTGATGGAGCCCTGGCACCTGCCCAGCATCTGTGTGTTCCTCATGCATGAAAATCAACCACAGGAAACCGAAATTCGACAACTGGCAGCAATATCAGCCACCTCTGTACTAAATATAACAGGCCATTCTTTAATAATTGAACGGGTGTCTGGGATTCGGCAATGAAAAAGGGCCTGTACGAGAGCGCCAGTGGAATTCTGGACTGGCCAGAAGCTGGTAGATTTGGGGAGGGGGGTGGAAGTGGGGAGGCTGTTTGCAGATGTCAGCTTCTCATACGGCAAACATTCTTATTCCTCGATTCTCAAGCAAGTCACGATATAGAGTAAGCAATACTTCCTTCACTTTTTGTAAAGCCAAATCCTTTTTATGAAATATTTTTTTAAATTCTGCGAGAAAAACAACAGCTCCTCCTCAGGTCATGTTATTGCCCAACAATGGGAAAGGAAATGGTCCATGGAGCTGCATACACTACACTGGTCACCGATCCCAGGTGAACAATTGTGGCCAGAGCTCCGAATCACTTACAGGTCCTCACAGGGACAAACCACTAATCAGTTCTTAAAGGAAGGTCCTCATTCCTTGTCATGGCTGAGCAGCGGCTTCCATCAGGCCTCCCTGTGGTCTCACTTGTCTCGAGCCCCCGACAGCAGGTTAACCCTGAGCTGGTTACCTCTTCCCACTGCCTGCTCCTCAGGTAACCTGTCCTGTTAAGCTCAGGTGTTGCAGACTTATTTGATCATCAGCTTCGTGTCTGTCTCGATGAAACCCACCCGCTGAGGCTTAGCTCTCTCTTTCATAATCTGTGGCTGGGGAAACAGGTGCTAAATGTGAAGGCAGAGTTTCCCGTGTGAGGCCACATATATGATGTTGTGGTGGCAGGTCATCAAAGAGCCCACGTGTGGGGCTGATGCGGAGCTGTGTGCAAGCAGAGCTTCCCCATCACCAGCCTGTAAACTACCCTGTGCCCTTGGTTATTACACAGCATGCATACTGTATAGACACACATATTATCTCTGCTTTTTTTTTTTATAATAGAGTGATTAATGATGTCCTCCAGGGCTAAACTGGAGTGTCAAGCTGCTCATAAATTTCAGGCAAGCATTGCCAGGAAACTGTTTACATCGAACAAAAGGTGTTACGAAGATTTGGAGTGTACATGGTGTTTGAGCAATGTTATGATTTTCACGGATGGAGCCTCACAAAGGGTTCCGCCCAGTGTGCACTTTCTCTTCCACTGATAAACAGAGGCTGAGTGGATCCCTTTGAGTGTTGAAATCACAATAAATATATCAGATGACTAATCTCATCTAGGACCATTGTCTGATATAAATAGACAATAAAAATATAGAATTCTTCTAGCAGGTTTGAACCCTTTATACATTTCTTGATTTTGATTCTCTTTGCTCCTTGAATTTAAATACCATTTTCCTTTTTGTTCTCTAATCAGGCTTCATTCCACAGTCATTTATAGGTATTGATACATAAAAATTCAAGTGGAAACTAATTCCTCAACAAAAACGAAGACATATAAAATGTCATATCATCTTGTGCAAAGCAGGTCAGACTCACTCAAGATGATGAGCATATTTTCCGGACAGCACCTCACCCAGTGTTATTATTAGCAGTGTGGTAGAAACAGGAGGAAGAATAATATAATAAAGTAGTAGTAATGATAGTGTGTGCTCCTACGGCACACGACCATCTTCAAAACCTCTGTAAGTGCATTGTTTCCCTTGACCTTCAAAATAATCCTATATGTTAGGCAGGCCTGGTGTTCTGATTCCCATTTTGTAGATGAGGAAACTAAATTCCAGAGATATTAAAGCAATTCACCCAACTAAGAAGTCCAAGAATCAGGGTCTCTAAGTACAGGTCTAGGCTCCTCCTCATGGACTGGTGAGACATAAAGTAACAACACTAATAATCGAGAAAGAAACCAAGAACAACACATCCCCAGAACTCTCCTGGCAGGAGGAGTTTGAAGGTAGCTATTGTTGCATGAGGTTTATTAGAAACTAAACAAGAATTCTGGGTTTCAGTAAAATGTGTCAATCCATGGGGTAAAGTGTAGGTAATTACAAAATGGAATCCATAAGATGTCATACAATTTGAAATTTGCCTGAAAATAATTCATATTTGGAGAAGTAAAGGCCAGATGTCTTGAAACTGTTTAAAAACATAATCCCTAAAGATGTATCCTGCTTGCCTGTGTTTTATAGCCTTAGCTGCAGAGATTATGTGAACTCTTTGGCTGTTCCCATCTAAAATACTATTTTTTATGAGAGGAGCACTGCAACCTACGACTATTTTATGGAAGCAGAGTTCTGGAGTATTTGGGGCCCATACACAGGAAAATCACTTCATAGTAAGCACATGAATGAGGAATAATGTAGTGTGGAGGGTCAGGATAATTGATGTCAGTCATGAGGAAGGGGGTACTTTCCAGCCATAACTCTCCCTGCTGGGAGACTGTCCATTTCTAGGTGCCTGCTCAGCACTGGCTTCATGCAGTAGAGCTCAGAGGGCCTGCGGGGGAGGGGGGGGGGTGGAGGGGTGGGGTGAGGGAGGTCAACCTGGTGCTGGACCTGTAAAAACCTTCTCTCTACCTCTGAGAATCAGGAGTATCAGGTGAATGATTTAGGCAGCCAGAGGTTTCTACTCAGTAAAAGTTCAACCATGTTAGCAAATCTTTGAAGCGTGACCAATAAAAATACATAAAATGGCTGGATACAAGTGTGCAAACAGCCTAAGCTTACTGCACACACAATTACCTTTGGTTTATTTACATGCCCTTCCTTAAGATGCAGCCTGATGTTACCAAATGAACAAACTGTAAATATGCCAGAGTGAATCAGGCGGTATAGAGGAGACAAAAAACGAGAAAAGTGATAATACAAATTCAAATGATAAAGAACGAACTTGATGTGCCTTTAAAATGGCCAAGTAGTCCCTGAAGAAGAAAATGAATGAAGAATTCTAAGGCAGAACAGCAAGAAAGAGTGTTTACTACCACTAAGAATATTAATAAGAACCTGAATCACTGGTTATTTAGGAACTCAGTAAATTTTCTTTATCTGAACGAAGAGCTACCTAACATAAATCCCAGAACTGTGGAGAAACGTGCTTGTCAAACCTTTGCAACAGCTTGGGACTCTCTTATATAAACTTTGGGAGACGATTAAACTTGAAGTAGAAAGCCCTTTGAAAATAGATACTTATCTGTTCTAGCATATTCATCCCCTGTAGGACAGTTGTGATTCAAAGAAAATTAAATACTGATTTTTTTTTAAAGTAGAGAAAACACAGCACTTCAAAAGGCTTAAATCTGGAAGCATTTCAAATATGAGGTTTAGGATTACTAGTACAGTTGCCTAAGCTCCTAATTACTTGAGAATGAGGGCACTTTTATGTATCTCTCTTTTTGGAATCACTGGAAATATCAATTAAACATAATAAATTAAGAGAATCTCCCTTGGGATATGAGATCATATTATATAAATGATGACCTTCTGCCAATGGTTAACAATTCTTCTTTATTCAATCCAGAGAGGTTTCCTAAGCCCAAGAAATTTGGTAGCAATAGTTTAGGGGTCTTTTAAGCATTTAAGAGATGCTACAATCATTAGAACTGCATTTATCTTTGAAAAAAGATGATTTCTGTATATGTCATGTTTACCATAGTGACACCAACAAAATCTTTCAATCTCCACAGAGAACTTCCAATTTTCTTTCCCTCCTGCTCTTGCTATGTTTGCACAGTCTCACTGTGCATGAAGCGTTGAGAAGGTATCTCACCAGAGTCACCAGCAGCCACAGGCAAACCACTTATCACCAGATACCACTGTTGCCATTGGGTATCAGTGCAACCAGAGACATGTACTAGAGCCTCTGATGGGTTACAGTGGGGCTGGGATCCTCAAGCACAATGAAGCCATAGAGGTTCTGGGTAGATGTAAGGTAAGTTTTATTTTCTCCTTTCCTACAACATGTTGCTAGAGGGATATCAAAAACTATTGCTGAAATACCAGTGAATCCTTTTTTTTTTTAAGCTTTTATTAAGAGTCCCATCTCTTTTAAGAACTGGGATATATTTTTTGAGGGAAATAAAATATAGGAAAATTCAACTGACAGAGATCATACTGTACTTGACTTTTCTGTTCTTTGCTACATTTATTTGTTGAGACACACGTCTGTTCTTAGCCTTTTTTTAATGGCTCTGTTAAATAGAATGGACACAGTACACTGCACAAACTTAAAGACAATTTAAGTTCTGAAATATGCATATACCCATGGAACTGCCAACACAATCAAGAAAAGGAACATATCCATCACTTGCAAGTGTTTTTATGCCTCATTCATAAAGCCCTTTTTTATCCACACATTCCACCCCTTCACTGATATGCTTTCTATCGTTAGACATGTGTTTGCATTTTTCTATATTCTTGTGTGGTTTGCCCCTGGGGTGGATTACCATAGTGGGGGGATATTTGAGCCTTTCCCCAAGTCATTAAAAAACCTCCAGAGAGTAGCCCCTTGTCCTCTCCAGGGAGTGGGGGGAAAGGATCTTTAATCATAACAATCCTGGGGGGAGAAATCTCAGAAATAAGACATCTGCTTCTGTGCCTTGTTGTTTTGCAGAATAGCAATGATTGCTTTAGCAGCTTCTATTGCCATGTGTGTACAATAAGTAAATGAACATAAAATTGAATGAACGCATAAAAGAAGGATAAACCCACCCAGCTTAACAAATCCACTCTCTCACCTGCTGTGCCCTGACACATGAAAGAAAGATTCACGGGATCATAAGGATTAATAAAATAACAGTCTCTGTTAACAATATTGACAGGAGGTATAAGGATAATTTGTCTGATGTGGGACCAACAGCTTAACTGCTTAATTCTTTTCTTTTTTTTTTTAAGGGCAATTCATTCATTTATTGTTTAAAGATTGCAAGACAACATCTGAATTTCTGTAGCACAATTTAAATGTTTTACTTTTTTGATAAAGCAGAGTATAATAGAAAAAACAATTAGTTTCCAGTAATATCTATATCTCTATTCAGAATTAAGTCTTCCACAGACATGTAACCTGGAAACAGAAGCCTGTTACAATAAGCAAAGCTTCAACAGAGCTGCCACTTTTCGGGCCAGGGAAAAGTTCATCCCTATAGGAGGAGGATGTGCTATGTAAAATGGCTGCAAGGTCACAGCCTTGAGGGCGCTGGAAGTCTATTATCCTATCCCACATTAAGTAGTTTGGTGAACTTCAAACGTCCGTTCATCTGCAACCAAGCTGGCAAACTTTAACTGATATTTCAAGCAGGTAAAAAATAAATTAAAAGAAATCCTTACATTGATGTTCCTTGATTTACACTGTTAAATGGTTCATTAACATGTAATTCTGGCTAAGAATTACATTTGAGACTCCTTGCTCAGATTTTGGTTAACAGTACAAATCTTTCAGAAATTCAAGTTCTTATTAATCAATAATTTGTCAGCTAGGATACATTCAGGCATCAGCTGCAACTACAGAATAGGTGCACTGCCTCAGCGCTTTGGAAAGACATAATCTAGAACACTACTAGCAGACAAAATATCTGTTACTAGACAGCACAGGTGCAGTACAGCAAGACAAAAACATATATTCATGTGTGCTGGGGACCAGCCGGAGAAAGAGGATTTCACCGCCCAGGGTCACAAGGGAAGGGGTAAGGAACTGAAAGTAGCACCGACGAATGGGGTCAGAAGGACCAAGACAACTGATGGTTGCAAGGCAAATTTTATTGCGCTACAGTTGCAGATTATATAGACTAGAAATCGGAAGGTTGCCAGATGGTGGTTTACATTATCTACAGACTGTCTCGGCTCAAGGTTAACTTCCCTGGGAGGAAACCCATAAACCGAGAAGCATCAAAAATAACCTGCATGTGCAGGGGGGAGACAGCTTTGCTTGTCTCATTTTACATTCTTTCTGATCTCTGGGCCCTGGTGATTTATCTCCCATGGAATGGAACAAGGAGGGGAACAAGTAGGGACAGTCCCTTTGAGCAGCGGCGGCATGCCTGGCATGTCCTTACCTGCTCTCAAGGCTGACTGCTTCCCACAGGTCCCCCTTTTTTATTTTTTAACTTTTGCTGCAAAATAATTCCATGAAGTTTAGTGCCGAGAGTAGTGTACTGTTGCATGAGGATACGAAACAGACATGAGAAGATTAATATCAATAATAGGCAAATTATGGCCAGGGTAATAAATCCTGACAACCTTCCGGTAATCCAAGACTGAGGGTTTAACCACTTTAAATGATCCAGTGAAGTTTGAATTACATCTTCTGGCGAACTATCATCAAGATGTGCATTTTGTATATCCTGAATTTCAGCATTTAATTTCTTAAGATCAAGACTAATATTTATCTGACCAAACACTCAGCAGATGCATTTTTACTTTTTCCCATTCCCAAATAAAGTCATTGTACTTTTAAGGAGTAACACACATCCATGTATACTTTGCATGACAAGCTAAACGCATCCTCAATTTTAATGCTGCCGTCTGATCTCCCATCCCCAAAATTGCATTTTTAAATTCATCTAACTTGTTATTAATCTGTAAATCTATGTGACTTTGTAAAGATAAAGCAAGACTGGTATGTTGAGATAACTGATTAGCAAAGTGAGCATGATGAATACTCCGTGAAAGAACAAGACCGGCAGTAGCCACGGTAGCAGACAGAGCAGCCGAGGCAAGTAAACTTACTATTAGCCACCCAAGAAAGCGTCTCCTTCTCTGCAAGGCTTTAGAGAGTTCCACCCATGCCTGTACTCCAGTATCTTCATACCAAGGTTCTCTCAGATGTACAGGCACCATAACATATATGGGTTGCTTTAGTATAAGCACAGATTGCGTTCCTGCAGAAGGGAACATACAACTGCTAAAAATACAATTAACACAGCTAATATTATATCCTCCTTTGGAAGAATTACCAATGTTAATAGAACCACACAAACGTGTATATGGAGGAGTAACACAAGTTCTAACAGGTGTATTGGAATAAGTTAGAGCTAGTTTCCATATATCCCAGTTCTTTTGAAATGTGATAAACCTATCTATGATGGGAATACAAGAGATAAGAATTGACATCTTGGTATAATCTATAGTACACCATATTTGGTTATTATTCCAAGATGCATTGCAATGTTCAAAATTGGATCCAGGAAAGTTAACGGTCATAAAGGGAGGAAATTGATTTTTTGATTTTCTCTTAATAGTAACCTTATGTCCAGCTATAAGTATCCCTTGTCCTCCAAGTAAACGCTTCATACAGAAATAATTTCCTGAATCTTCACCTGTAACCTTGGCTATAGTAATAGTGGAATCCCTAAGTGGTGAGGCGTATGAGATTCGACCTCTAACATTAATAGGTTAACCATTTTATACCAAATGATGGTATCCTTAAGATCCTCTCGTCGGCTGGTAGCCGGGCATGTAAGAGTAATGTTGGTTCCTGTAAAATGAAGGATGCCTGGAGAGCCTGACAAACTAATTGATTGATCCGTTCCCTCATAAACATCTGTATGCTCATAACTAATAGCCTTTACACATCCAGTTTCCAGATTCAATGGGCTAAGACAGACAGGATGGGTACTAAACCAGTTAGTATAATTTACAGACATATTGGTTTGTTTTATATTCCCAATAAGAGGCCCATAAACACTTATCATTGTAAAATACAGGAAACTCTGCTTCAGACCACGATATGGGTTGTAATAGTGGAGGATCAGGTACATAGGCCCAGTAAGTTGCTGCATTAACAGAGGGAACACGTGAAATGGTTGCCAACATAGCCAAAAATAAAGTTACAGGTGTAACAGGATTATTCTGTTGTTTCACTGACTCTTGAGCTCATGAAACCAGTTGTTTAATTTGTCCCCAAGTTGGAACATCACTCCTTTGAGTCGTCCTGGCAAGTGGTCTTCTCTTCCTCTTCTCTTTCTGAATCAACACTGTCAAATTTTCGAGAGAGATGCAGAGCTTCTTCATCTTCTGAACTAGTTGTGAGCTGTGGCGAGCCATCTGTTTGCTTGACTAAGCGCTCAGGAAACCAGCAAGGTCCAGGCGCTGATCTGGGAAAGATACACACGTGACCACGTCCCCAAATCAACACAGGATCAGGACCACGCCAAGTGCTGGTTAACGGATCTTTCCAGAGGACCTCCGGAGATTGAGAGGCCAATCCTGGCTCAGCCACCAACCTTCCCCCTGCAGAGCAGCCAAATTTGTCAACAGTGAGAACATTTAAAATAAACAGAGCATGATTTATAAGGTTATGTGGCGTTGTTCTATACAATTCCCCCCTTTTTATTTTTTCAATAGTTAGCTTTAAAGATCTATTTGCACGTTCTATAATACCTTGTCCTTGAGGGTCATATGGAATGCCTGTAATATGGGTAATTCTGTAATGAATTACAAAATGTTGCAAAAGCAGCACTAGAGTAAGCGGTCCCATTATCTGTTTTAATAATTTTGGGAAGGTTCATGAAAGCAAAACAGTGTAATAAATGAGTGATAACATGTTTAGTAGCTTCTCCGGTCTGTGCTGTAGCACAGAGGAAACCAGAGTAAGTATCGATAGTGACACGAACAAACTGTAATTTCCCAAAAGACGGGATATGAGTAACATCCATTTGCCATAAATGTCTAGGTAATAATCCACGAGGATTAACAACATAATGTGGAACAGGAAGGTGAGGTAAGCACTGTGGGCATTGCTTAACAATTTGTCGGGCGGCTTCACGAGTAAGGGAAAATTGTGTGTGTAATGTAGCCGCCGACTGACGGTGTAAAGCGTGCAACGGCTGTGCTGCTTGTGAAGCAGTTTGATCATAACTTACCATAATATGAGGGTGTCCAGGACATGGACCATGAGTATCAACAGTATGAAGATAATGAATGCAGTACATTAGCCATTCTTGACAGCATGACGAACGGAAAGGAGGAGTATGGTAAATTGGGACATGTCCTGCTTTAGGGAAAAGAGATTGAGGAGGAGGAGTAACTTCAACTCTATTCTTGGGAGGAAAATGTACAGGATAAAGATCACGTTTAGATCGAGTTAAAACATCTGCAGTCGCATTAAGTTTAGTCAATGGACCAGGCAAGTTAGAATGAGCACGGATATACAGACCTGCAACAGGACCATCATGGGAACGAATAAGCTGTTGAAGCAAACGAAAAGAGGATGATAATTCAGGGTTATTAGTATGTCCTATGGTCGCAGTCTCCAGAAGAAATCACAAGCTAATAAGATATTTACTATCAGAAAACAAATTAAAGACATAGAAGGCAAATGTTTAAAAGACATAATGACAGCATACAGTTCAACTTCCTTCCTGAAGTCAAGGAAGTTTCTTTAATGAGGTTTGTTCCGTCGTCAATGATTACAGTAGCCACTCCTGAAGAAGAACCGTCCGTAAAAACCAAAGGTACATGAGGAACAGGCTGTTGCCTAATTATAGAAGGAAAGATATGAGTTAAGTTTGCTGAACTGGATCAATTTATCAGCAGGGTAATGGCATTCCAAGGTACCTGAAAATCCTGCAAGAGCAAGACCCCATTCATTACTATGTTGAAAAAGCCAATTTTGTTGACTAACTGAATAAGGGATAATAATTTGAGAAGGTTCTATACTTACAGGTTGTAAGCATCTAGTTCTACCTTGCATTACTAAATTATTAATAAGTTCATAATAAGGGTTAATAACTTTAGAGGGTGTAGTTTTCATATGGATCTATTCAATAATTCCAACAGTTTGCCATAAGATGGCAGTAGGCACATGAGGAGTTGGACAAATTATTAAGAAAATTGGAAGGTGAGTATGAATTCTAGTTAATTGTGTAGAACTGATAGATCTATTGACTATTTGTAAAGCTTGAAATCCTTCTGGAGTCATAGAGCGTGAAGAAGAAGGATCTGAGTCACCTTTAAGAATATCAAACAAAGGCTGTAATTGAGCAGTAGTAAGTTTTAAGGAAGGCCTTAGCCAATTAATATCTCCAAGTAATTTTTGTAAAGCATTTAATGTTTTTAAATTATCAACTCGAATTTGCAGTTTTTGAGGCCTAATAGTAGTGTTATCAATATATTTTCCCAAATATAAAAATGGAGATTGTCTTTGAATTTTTTTTGAGGCAATGACCAAGCCAAATGATTGTAAGGACTGTTGTAAAAATTGAAAAGCAGTCTCTAATAAAGAAATATTATCAGTGGCTAAAAGTATATCATCCATATAATGTATGAGATATAACGATGGAAACCTTTTTCTCACAGGAGTCAAGGCCTGAGCCATGTATTTTTGGCATAATGTAGGACTATTTGCCATGCCCTGAGGCAATACTTTCCATTGAAATCTCCTCATGGCTTCCTTAAAATTTAAGGCAGGCAAGCTAAAAGCAAAATGTTTTCTATCTTCAGGAAACAAAGGAATAGTGAAAAAACAATCTTTTAACTCTATAACTAAAAGATGATAATTATGTGGTATGGCTGTTGGAGAGGGTAGGCCTGGTTGAAGAGCTCCCATTATTAGCATAGTTTTATTAACAGCTCTTAGATCCTGTAATAACCTATATTTTCCAGATTTTTTCTTGATAATAAAAATAGGAGTATTCCAAGGACTACTGGAAATTTCTAAATGCCCTAATTGTTCCAGTACTGATTGTTCTGCAGCTTCTAATTTCTCCTTTGTGAGGGGCCATTGGTCCACTCATACAGGGTCATCAGTCAGCCAAGTAATTGGATCAGCAGTGAGTGGAGGAGAATCCAAGGCTCCTAAGAAAAACCCAAACCTTGTCTATCATTTTTTATTTTCACATCAATAGGATGGACAGTTCCTTGTTGATTTGTTCCCAGCCCTTTTGTGGGAAGAAATCCTTGATCCAACATCATATTAGAGACTTGAGAATCTGGACTATAAAGTAATACTCCCATTTCTTTTAATATATCTCGGCCCCAGAGGTTTAAAGGCAGCCCAGGCAAAACATAAGGCTGGAAGTATCCTGAATGGCCCTCACTATCTTGCCATAATAATAACTGACTACTTTGCATAGGAGAAGAACTTTGTCCTATTCCGTGAAGTTCTGTAATAGTAGGACTAATGGGCCAACGTTTAGGCCAGTGTATCTGCGTCATAACAGAGACATCAGCTCCAGTGTCTAACAAACCTGAAAAAACCTTTCCATTAATGGTTCATTTCATTTCTGGACGTTCTTTCCCTATCTTCTGAATCCAGTAGGCAGCATTAGACGATCCAAAAGCCTTTGTTTCTCTCTTTTGATGTTGTAAAATTTGTCCATGAAGTACAAAGGGCAAAAGTAGCAATTGTGCAATTTTATCACCAGGAGAAATAATTGTTGTATTTTTAATAGTTTGTGCCATGACTTTTATTTCTCCTTCATAGTCAGAATCTGTGACTCCTGGCATAATAGTTAAACCTTTCATGGTGACACTACTTCTTCCCAATAATAGTCCCATCAAACCCTTGGGTAAAGGTCCACAGATGCCCGTAGAGAGGGCCTGAGGACCCATTTCAGGAGTTAATACATATCGGGCGGAGGTACTGAGCTCCAGTCCTGCGCTTCCTGGTGTTGCTCTGGAGAGCGAGGATATTGTATGTTTCTGTTTTTGGTTAATGTCTGATTGATAATTTGAGGAGGATACACAGACATTGCCCTTATTATTTGTTGGGGCCAGGGAAGGCCCCGGGAGGAGTTTCCCGACAGTGGTGGCCCATCCTTGTGGGCCACTGAGCAACAGTCTTGTGCCCAATGTTTTCCCCTATTGCATTTAGGGCATAAACCAGGGATTTTCTGACCATCTGGAGGTTTCTGAGTAGGGAAGGAAGGACTAGGGTTAGAATTAAAAGATCTACATTCGCTAGCAAAATGACCTGCCTTTCCGCATTTAAAACAAGTCTTCGTTTTCTTTTGATTGTTTTTAAACCCCACTTTAGTTAATGCTGCCGCCACAGCAGCACCCTGTATATAAGTAGGCCCAATGTCTGCACAAAGGCGAATATAATCCTCCAATGTTCCCCGTTTTCTCCAAGGTCGAATCGCAGCCTGAGACGCATTATTAGCATTCTCAAAAGCAAGTTGCTTAACTACAATTGTACCAGTGAGTCCGTCCACAATGAGTCTCCCCACTGCCTGTGACAACCTATCTACAAAATCAGCATATGGTTCATCAGGTCCCTGTCTAATTGTTGAAAGATCCTCAGTTTTGTGTGTAGAAGGTCATTTCCTCCAGGCTTGTAATGCCAAATGATTTGAGGATGAGCAACAAAGGGATAAGTTAATTGATCTTGCAAAGAAAGATACTGTCCTTCCCCAATCAGCATATGATAATCAACTGGAATATTATGGGCAGCATTCTTTTCTGCTTGTTCAGCAGCCCGTTCATAAAAATCAAACTTCCATATTAAATAATCTCCACCATTTAAACAAGCTCGTGCAATAGACTTCCAATCAGCGGGGGGAAGAGCTTCTCCTGTCAACCATAGCAGCAGTAAAAGGAGCAGTGGGCCCATATTGAGCACAGGCAGATTTTCAATCTTTCAAAACTTTCAAAGGGAGAGCCTGATGCTCCCTAGTAGCTTGTTGAGGATTATTAGGACCAGGTCTTTCTATGACGGGACAACAGAAAATAGGATCTTCTCCTCGTTTTATGGCTCCTTGTACAGCGCGCTGCAAGGGACTGAGCATTTTTACAGATGTAGATTTTTGAGCAAGACAGTCCTTATTAACCTGCAGCTTTTTCACTGACTTATCTATCACAGCCATTAGAAAATCACCCTCAGGATAGTTCTCTCTTTTATGTTTACAAGCCTCATCTGTTAAGTCAAAATGTTCCTCTTCATCTAAACTATTTAAATTAATTAGCTCTTTCGGTTTAGGAAGTGGCGACACAGTAGCTGATAATACAGTCTCTCCTTCTGTCAGAGGCTTATGTTTTTCTGACTTTACATTCAAATCAACACTATCATGAGAAGCAGCTAAACATATTTTTATCAGATTCCACAAACTATATGTAACAACAGGAGTATGAGTAGGCCCTCGAGACTCATAATAATTTTTTAAATCTTCTCCAACTTTCTGCCAGATTTCTATGTCAACAGAGCCGCCATCAGGAAACCAGGGAGATACACCATGGATATGCTGTAAAAATTCAGTCAACTGTGAGGTAGAAACTTTATTACCCCGAGCTTTAAGCATCGAAAGTAAAACCTGAGCAAATAATTCACACTCCTTTGAGCCCTTTGGCCCCATCTTATTTTACTTCTGACTATTGCCTTATGCCTCTATTAGTTTCACTTTTACTGGTGGCCACACATATTTTGCATAAGGGTTCTCTTACCTGCACTTTCTTTTTCTTTCAATTGCCTTCACGCTTCAGGTCCCTGTTCGAGTGCCACTTGCCGCGGACCAGCCGGAGAAAGAGGATCTCAGCGCCCAGGGTCAGAAGGGAAGGGGTAAGGAACGGAAGTAGCACCGACGGGTGGGGTCAGAAGGACCAAGACAACTGATGGTTGCAAGGCAAATTTTATTATGCTACAGTTGCAGATTATATAGACTAGAAATCGGAAGGCTGCCAGATGGTGGTTTACATTATCTACAGACTGTCTCGGCTCAAGGTTAACTTCCCTGGGAGGAAACCCATAAACCCAGAAGCATCAAAAATAACCTGCATGTGCAGGGGGGAGACAGCTTTGCTTGTCTCATTTTACATTCTTTCTGATCTCTGGGCCCTGGTGATTTATCTCCCATGGAATGGAACAAGGAGGGGAACAAGTAGGGACAGTCCCTTCGAGCAGCGGCCTCATGCCTGGCATGTCCTTACCTGCTCTCAAGGCTGACTGCTTCCCACACATATGTTGCCTTGTTTAAGCCTCAAGCCCTCGATCCTTTGTTGAAATACAATAATTTCACTCCTATGGTTTTCAATACCAAAAACTCAACCTCCAGGAGGGCTAAAGTCTAATTTGTACTCCAAACCAAGTAGCAGTGCAGTTCACTACTACTGAGGCTGGATCCATAAAGACTTCAAGACCACGTCCAGAAGACAAGTTATTATATATAATACCCTAGAAGGTCTGAAACATAATTATCATATACATAGCTGGTCCTTCAGAGCTTTTGACCTATAACATGTTTTTTGATGAAAGTTATTTAATGTACTGGAGATAACTGTGACTTACTGATCAAATATTTGAATACTTATACTTACCTGGGATTTCATTTCTGCTGAAAGAAAAAGGAAGAACAGGACTCACTAAAAAAAAAAAACAAACTTTAGAAATGAAAGTAAAAATCTTAACACACACTATCACTTTTGGAAGCAGCACAGAGGGGCAGTCAACGGTAAAACACTGGTGAAATAGGTCAAAACTCTGGGCCAAAAATCCATTGTCGTTATCATCAGTGACAGTACCACAACTGTGCCCTTCAGAATTAATAATCACTCCTAAGGATCTTCATTTGGCACCAGATGATGCGTTTAAGAGAAACGCTCTGGGAGGTTTTGAATCAGACTTGGTTTTTTGTTAGCCAAGTTACAGGAGAATTTTTAAAGTGGGGGGAGGGGAAGAAGGAAACGGACCAGGAAAAGAATTTAAGCCATCATCTATAAACCAACAAGGCACTGATAGTTCCAAACATTATGTCAGAAACTAAAATGACTGATACAGGCTCAAGTGGTTTATAAAACCTATAAAAAGACTACACCAGCAAAGTCCCCATTTATCTGTAGAGTTCAGAAACTAAAACAAGGAATATTTTAGCTTAAAACCTTATCTCAAGAGAATCATATACACTTCACATGAATAAAAATACCTGAAACCAAACATTTTTAAAAGCTCCAATACCCCAAATATAAAGAAAAATATTAATCCAGAAGACTCAATCAATCCATGATAATCACAGAACGGCTGGGCAATCTCTATCTCCCTTCCACACTAACCATCCATCCCATGGAAGACCAAGGGAGATCAGACCTTCCAGACTTACCTTCCAGACCTTCCAGACACCTGGCTGCTGCAAAATTCTATGGAGACTCCTTGTGGAACAGCAGTTTCCCATCTCTTGTGTCTCTCCCTATCATGATCATGATCATGCAGGAAGCAAGTCTGGCTGTGCTATTTCTTATCATTGTCTGTCACCCATCTGCAGCATGGTATTGTACAGATAAGGAAAAAGTAGTTCCCTTTCCCCCAGAAGGTTGAGGCTCAGGTACAGGGTAATTCTCCTGTGCACACAGTCCTTATTTAGGCCGACTCAGTGACTTCAACAGGCTTAATCATGTGATCAGGTTTGTTGCCAGCTGCGTAATGCTCCCACATCTGTAGATAGAGCCGCTCTAGGTCCACTGTGTATTGTTTGGTGTTGAACAGAGGGCTAGATGTTCTCTGCTTCCAGACTTTGCCACGAATTTTCTTCAGGTATTCTAAATCAGTTCCCAGTTTCACAGCTATGTCTTCATATTCTTGTCTATTTTGAGCAATAAGCTCAAGACAGCCTAAACAAGTGAGCTGGGAAGCTGCAACTCGGGAAGCAAGAGTCTCTCCTGGCATAGTCACCATGGGTGTCCCTGACCAAAGGACATCCATCCCTGTGGTGTGTCCATTACAGAGTGGAGTGTCCAAGCAGACATCAGCCAGCTGGCCTCTCCGAACATGTTCCTCTTTAGGAGCAACAGGTGAAAAAATGATACGGTTCTGGGGAAGGCCCATGTTTTGTGCATACTGTTGAATATTAGGTTCTCCTACTGCTGGAAAACGCAACAGCCACAGTACACTATTGGGAACACGCTTCAGAATATTTGCCCACATCTGCAAAGTAGATGGGTCAATTTTATACAACTGATTAAAGTTACAGTACACAATGGCATCTTCCGGTAACCCGTACTGAGAACGTGTGGTTACAATAATGGTACGGGGAACCTCCTCTCCAGTGGCAGCCTTAATGTTGATCTGGCTAGTTGCCAGTCCATTGCTAAGACTGAATCCATTAATTGTTATCTGAATTTGTCCTCTGTTAATCATTTCAATAACTGCCTCTGCAATAGTATTCATAGGAATGACAGGCATATTAAGAGCTGTATTACTGCTGTCTGCATTGTCTCCTCCATCAGGACATTTCATCTTGACAATCTGCACATCTGGGAGACTATCAAGAAATGCTTTGAGGTCGATGCCATTCAGCACAATCCGATTGTCATAAATGTGCCCATTGGACTGAAAATCGATGACTGCTTTCTTCTTCAGGTGAGGGAACATATTAGCATGATCACCAATAAAGAAAGTATGGGGCATATAAGCCAGTTTCTCAGAATACTGCTCAGCAACTTCAGCAGGTGAAGTTTCCTGATCTGTGATGATATAATCCATGAAAAGCACGCCACTGGTCCCAGGGTAGCCCAGCCACATTGCCTGAATAGGAGCTGGCCTGAGAGCAAAGAGTTCATTTCGAGCACCCCTGGTATAACCATTCATATTTACAAGGATGTGTATACCATCTTGATGGATGCGATCAGCTGCTTTCCCATTGCATGGAATCTGAGAAAGATCAATGAAATGATGGGCTTCTGCCATCACCTTCGCTCGGAAGTTTGTGCCATCATCTGGGCTCAGGGCATAACAGAATACCTCAAATTTATCAGGATTGTGCATGCCTGGAATAGACTGCATAAGATGAGAAGTAGGATGATTCCCAAAGTCAGAACTCACGTATCCTACACGCAGTCGACCATCACTGAGCTTCAAGTCTTTTGGATGTTCGTACGGTGGTTTGTGAAGGACACTGATCTCATCCAAGCAGAGGTTCCCATGGCTCTCAGCAATAGCCTTCCTGAAGCCATGAGAAAGAGGATAGAGCATACTATGATGAGGCTGCACAGAAGGCAACCTATTCTTCTCCAGCTGGTCAGCCACAATGCTGACCAACTTCTTCATTCGCTCATCATAGTCTGTCCAATCACAGACAATCTGCAGGCAATGAGCCAAATCACAATAAGCGTCAGGAAAATCAGGTTCAAGCTTCAGAGCAGTGCGATAAGAAGCAATTGCTTCTGGAATATTCCCTGAATACTTGTGAATGGAAGCCAGATTGCTGTGGGCATCCGCAAGTGCAGGGTTAATCTGAATGGCACGAGTATAACACTGCAAGGCTCCCTGAACATCCTGCATCTCCTTTAGAGTGTTTCCCATGTTACAGTAGGCATCAGCAAAGGTAGGACTGATTCGAACAGCCTCCTTATAATGCATCAGAGCTTCCTGCAGTTTTCCCTGCTGCTGCAATACACTTGCTAAATTTGAATGGGCAACAGCAAACTCTGGGAAGACTTCTAATGCTTTACAATACAAGCGAACTGCCTCTTCAATGTTCCCCTGGTCTCCTTTGATATTGGCTAGGTTATTCAGAGAGTCTGCATGGGTGGGACACAGCCGCAGAGCTGTATTATAACAATCTTCTGCTTCGGCAACACTGCCCTTCTCTTCCAGAGCGTTGGCTAGGTAGCAGTAAGCATCAGGGAAATGTGGTTGCAATTCAATAGCTCGCCTGTAGGTGTCTATTGCCAGATCTATCAGGCCTTGCTCATAGTATACACAAGCCAGGTTGGCATGTACCACAGCATGATTTGGGCTCAAGCTTAGGGCACAAAGGTAAGCTGCCACAGCTCTGTCAAAAATCCGTGCCTCTTGCAAGACATTTCCTAAATTGATATAAGCATCCAGAAAACTGGGGTCAAGGGTGACAGCCTTTTCAAAGTGATGAATTGCAAGCCAAATCTCCCCTTGTGCATTGAAAACACAGCCAAGATTACTCCAAGCTACTGCAAAGTTCGGTTGCGTCTCCATTGCTTTCAAATAACATGCCTTGGCTCCTTCCAAGCGACCCAGGGCTTTGAACAGGTTCCCCAGGTCACTGCGAACACAGTACAAATCAGGATTGCACTGAAGAGCAGAGACGTAAGCTTGTACTGCCCCTTCCATGTCGCCTGCTGCTACCAAAGCGGCTGCCAGGTTAATATAACCATCGATGAAATCTGGCTTGAGATGCAATGCATGCCGGTAATGCTCAATTGCTTCCTGCAACTGCCCTCTTTCCTTGTACACATTCCCCGAATTCGAATAGGCTTCTGCCAGAAGAGGGTTCTGTTTAATTGCCAGAGTACTAAAGTGGGCAGATCTGTCCAGCCTTCGACACTGGAAGTGTAGAGATGAAAGTAATAAAAGTACTCCAGTATTGTCTGGCTCTTGTCTCCACAGCTGCATGCAGTGTTTCTCAGCTGCCTCAAAATCTCCTGCCTGATATTCTCGATGTGCCAACTCAGCTAACCCTTGGAAGGAAAGCATACGTTTCGTTGGTTCTGTGCTGTCGGCCACGTTGCCCACAGAAGACGCCATCTGGAGCTTCTGGAGAGAGTGAGAAAAGGGGGTAATTGAGTCCCGCTGCCGCCACTACTGGCAAGAATGTTTCTAGAGGTAGCAAATATGAGGGCAGCAGCCGTACCACTTCTTTGGCAGGCTTAAGCGGCGGCGACAGTTACAGGCACCGAACCTTAGGAACTCTGGTTGGTCGTCTAACTCTCACGCTCTTGAAATCTTCATTCTTAACCCTGCCCTCTTCCACCATTTTTCTCCTAATCAGGGAATAAAAATTACCTATACACTTGCCTTAGAAGAAATCAAAAGTCAGTAGTCCAAACACTTTTCAAAATTTTGTTTTCTGCCCAGTTGGAAAGGAAATACATGATTGACTTTACTTCATCATTCATATAGTCAATGTGGAAAACATTAGGGCCGTGAATTTCAATACAGTAAGATCAGAAAATTTTAAATTGGCCTTCCCAAACCACTAATAAGTAACCGATGTTGTATATAATGCTAAAATCTTAGAGACTGAGTTTGATATTTTAAAAGTTCTGAAAGGATTAGCTAATTTCTCCTCATCATATTTCTCATGCCTCAAACCTGAGTATTACTTTTTTAAAAATAAATTTATTTATTTTTATTTATTTATTTTTATTTTGGCTGCGTTGGGTCTTCAATGCTGCGTGCAGACTTTCTCCAGTTGCGGCGAGCGGGGGCTACTCTTTGTTGCGGTGCCAGGGCTTCTCATCACAGAAGCTTCTATTGTTGTTCCACAACTCTATGGGTTCCTTTTTAGGTCCTATGAAGAACCCTAGAAATTAATTCATGGAATTATAGGTTTTTGCAAAATTGTCAAAAGTGAGATATTTTCACTTCCATCAGGTAAGACCAGCGTCTCTTTCTTTGCCAATTTTCCTTCTATCATATTCCACTATGTTGGATCATATTGGAATGGCCACAGGCTTTTTTGAAATCTGGCTAAGGAGATTTTCTTTTGTTCTGTGGTACGCGGACCTCTCACTGTTGTGGCCTCTCCCGTTGTGGAGCACAGGCTCTGGACGCACAGGCTCAGCGGCCATGGCTCACGGGCCTAGCCGCTCCGCGGCATGTGGGATCTTCCCGGACCGGGGCACGAACCCGTGTCCCCTGCATCGGCAGGTGGACTCTCAACCACTGCGCCACCAGGGAAGCCCTAAGGAGATGTTTTAAGTGAGGCTATTATGTGATTTTCAGACACCACCATATGTAATTGACTATATACTATCCCATTACAGGAATAACTTCCAGTACTCATACTGACTACTCTACTGACTTAACTAGCACAAGACACAGAAGCATAAGGACAAAAACCACCTTACAATATAGCCATGTCTTGCACTTCACAGCTCTCAAAGCATGTGCGTTTGAAGAAGAAAAAACCAACTGAAAAGTACAAAACCAGAAGCTATTCTGTGGAAAATTATTTCAATCATCAGGCATGTGAAAGATAAGTCAAAGATTCAGTTTTCATCAATGCTTAGTCAAAACGGGAAATTTTCTTCTGTCAAGAATATACTCCAGGGGCTTCCCTGATGGCGCCGTGGTTAAGAAGCCACCTGCCAATGCAGGGGACAAGGGTTCGAGCCCTGGTCCGGGAAGATCCCACATTCCACGAAGCAACTAAGCCGGTGTGCCACAACTACGGAGCCTGCGCTCTAGAGCCCGTGAGCCACGACTACTGAGCCTGCGAGCCACAACTACTGAAGCCTGCGTGCCTAGCGCTCGTGCTCTGCAACGAGAAGCCACGGCAATGAGAAGCCTGTGTACCGCAACAAAGAGTAGCCCCCACTTCCTGCAAGTAGAGAAAGCCTGCGCACAGCAACGAAGACCCAACACAGCCAAAAATAAATAAATAAATAAATAAAAGAATATACCCCATCAACAATGTGTGTAATGGAATGGTGTGAATGAGTATTTTATCAGAATTCCTGTAATGCACAAACCTATAGCAGTACTGAAATCAGTAATGCATTTATAATAGTAAATATTTATGAGGAAGTAATCCATAGAGGTTTTCTCAAAGTTAACAATGAAAATTAATGTGACATTATCAATAATAAATTGTGAAGCTGAAATAAACTTTTCTAAACTATTAATAACTAGAAGCAAATTCTAATCAACCATGTTACAAGAAATCTATGTCTATAAACTACAAAGTTTATTTCTTAAAATTTTATTTCGAAAATACATAAACTGTCGTATGAGGAGGCAGTTAAAGAATATATAGCTAAAAGAGTGGGGGAAAAGTTTTATAGAGACACATCTGGCAGTAGTTAATTTTTAAATGTCATTTTTCTAGATTTTGTGACACCTAGAGTATTGATATTTGAAAGCATTTAAAAAATTGTAATTTGAAGATTTGCTACTTCCAGGTAGAATAAAATATTTGGAAGCAAAACAACGTTTCCACTGAGAAAAACAAAAAAAGCCAAATAAAATAGCCAGCATTCAATCAAAAAGTTCTAGACAAACCAAGAGGTAGAATCATATGACTAAAATTCTAAGAACAGATAATACAAAAATATTTATATAAGATATTGTGTATCTTTATCAGGAAAAGTCTTTCTCAAGAAAAGACTTTAAAATCATCAGAATTAATATTATATTTTATTTGTATATTTATATATAGATATTTATATATTTATATAAAGAACTTAAAGATAAAGCCCTAGTTAAGGCAGTGACAATAGTAGCAGTGGGAGTGAAAAGAAATGGTTATATTCAAGCACATTTTGTCAGGAAAAGTCCAAGATCAAATGTCTGACTGCATACATGGGATGGATAGACGGAGTGGGAAAAATCAAAAGTTAACTATAGAGGTTCTAGTGAAGATGGGGTTGCCGTCACCCAACCCAAGGGGTTGTGATCATCCCCAAGGTCTAGGAGACTCAAAGGGAAGGTCATGGTCAGAGGCAAAGTTAATTGGTGGGAAAATAAGACTCCCAGTCTCTCCATCTCCTTATACCAGTTTTTTTTTTAACATCTTTATTGGAGTATAATTGCTTTACAATGGTGTGTTAGTTTCTGCTTTATAACAAAGTAAATCAGTTATACATATGTCCCCATATCTCTTCCCTCTTGCATCTCTCTCCCTCCCACCCTCCCTATCCCACCCCTCTAGGTGGTCACAAAGCACTGAGCGGATCGCCCTGTGCTATGCGGCTGCTTTCCACTAGCTATCTATTCCTTACACCAGTTTTGTTTTTCTGCTCATATACGTAGCAGCATTTCATTCAAGGGGAATGTCATTGATCTGACTGGTCAAATTAAACAACATAGTTCAAGGCATATTTACAGTGGTTAGTTCCTCCACAATTTAGAAAGTCACATTCACAATTTCCCTCTTCCTACGCCGCGGAACACATTGGCCATTCCTCCGAAGTTTCCACTCCACAGAGTGGACCAGAGATGACGTTAGCCCAGAACTGAGAGCTTGGCATGAAATGGTGTCAGCCCCACGTAGAGCTCTGGCATAAGTTATAACCCAACCCAGCTCTACAGAGAGCTCTGCATGGAATCCTGGGAGTAAACTCAGCCATAATAATGGGATTCTGTTTTTCATTTGCTTTTCTTCCTTGCTTAACTTTCCCTGGCCACTCTGACAAACAAACTTTCAGGCATTCCTGGACCACTCACTAACTTTATTCCATTTAATCTCATCCAGATTCCCAAGAAAATTACTAACTATAAGGAGGGAAAGTTGGAACATGGTGAGTGTTAGATGCTTGAAATATACAGGTCATTGAATCCAGTTAAGTAGCAAATTATCTGGATCTCAAATATGCCAGTAGAATAGCAGACTAAGCTCAATTTAATGTACTCTTACTGGAGACACATGTAAATTCTGGGTCAATTTTGAAAAAGTTAAAAGCACATAGCTGAGATTAAAAGAAAGAAAGGAACACCTGCATGTTTCAGAAAGTAACAGAGAAATTAAATCCAGAGAAAGAAGAGCGGACTGATGTCTGTGGGTTCCGTTCCTTAGTATAGGCCTTATGTAAATAGGGGCTGGAGCTAGAAATCTAACATTACCTTGAGGCCAGGAATTTAGACTCAGGATGGAATAATATTGAGAAGTTGGTACAGATATCCTACAGAAATTTCATGAGGAACTGCTTAGTCCATTAAGAGGGCCAAGGGAGGTGGTGAGGAAGACTGGTATCTCTTGAAAACCTTCAGGTACGGAAAACATCAACACCTCTGAAAAGTAGGCCTGTCCTTCCCAGCGTTGTGATGGCCAGGTTGTCACTAACCTGTAAGGCCCTGTATGAATCAGAAACTGCAAGGAGAGTAATTCAAAGAAAAACAGATGCAGGATGGGCGTGGCAATAAATCCTAGGACCCTATCAGAAACAAAATTAAAACCACTCTAAAGCGAAATTTTAACAAACCAGAGCAGATAGTATCCTAACCAGAATAGAATAATAATTCTGAGGAAGTTACTTTAGTTATTTAAGTAATATTCAATGCATTTCCATGGCCAGGCCCTTTTGAAGAATTCTAAAACATATACAAACAATTCGTTTACATCTTATATAGTCCACCATCCAGAGCAAAATTCACTTAAGTACTGTACTGGTGGAAATCGGGCAGCACTATGGAGACAATAAAAAGGTGTTTACCATCAAAAAACGTCAAGGTAAGAAAGATAATGTCTAATTTTTAATTATCCTGTGGTTTATTGAAATCTTTTGGAAACCCAAAATAGAGAAAACCTAGCAGGCAAGGAAGACTTAAATATTTAGAGATTTATCAACTCATCTATAAAAGCTTTATTAATCTCTTCTTTTAATACCATTCCTGAGAGGTATAAATGTGTCCAGTGATAGGGTTGAAGAAGCCTGAGAGAATTCCAATTGTTTACTATTCTTGGTCAGCTATTAAGACCGTTCAGGAGCATCTTGATTTTCACGGCATCATCCAACAAAAAGCAGGATATTTTACAGAAAGTCCTGGTCCACTTTTTGGCTTGCTTTTGTGTTTATGTTTTTGGTTTTCTCACATTGGGCGGTACATTAGGCTACCTATTGCATACTCCCTCATTCATGCATGCATTCATTGAAACAATATTTACTGAGTTGAGATATTTAATTAACACCCAATAAATGATGTTTAGATGAATGAATGCGCTTTTTATCAAAGTAAGTGTAAGTACTGAGAAAAATTACAGAATGTATGATCCCAGCCCCACAAAAGCGTATAATTGTGTTGAGGATATAACATATGCTGGTGAAATAACTAATATATCATATTGGACAGTTTCTAAGTTCAAAAATGAGTTTTTATAAATAATCAGAGCCTAAGGAGGACAATGAAGGGACAGTTCATTATGGGTTGAATCTATCAATAAATGTACATTTCAGATGAGATTTGAGATTGACCTTAAAGAAAGAAGAGGACTTAGATATATGAACAGAGAACAAAAAAGGCATGGTGATAGCATGTGCATAGATAGTGTGGCCAATATTTATGTTCTTCATTAAAGATAGTCAGAGATAACCCAAATGTAACTGTTCCCATGGGTCCATTCTCAGTATCCAAACAAAACGGCAAATCCTATCTCAGTAAAACTAATGAAAAACACAGTCTTTAACAAAGACATTGTGAAGGAAAGGGGGAGAGAAAGGCTTGCGTCCCACACCACACAACAAAACTTATTTAATTATTTGTTTCATTTTCTCCCTCTGAAAATTTCCTCTCCCTCTCTCTGTATGTCTCTCTTCTCCCACGTCTGGCCACACTCTACCAGCCACCTTTCCAGATCTTTCCAGAACTCTCCATCCTAGTTTCATTATGCCACAAGTTGAACATCTCACAGGTCTCCAGGATGCATCCTCATCACTTATTCCACAAAGACAAACAAAGGACACTTCTCAGGATCACGTTTCTTGGAAGGAAGAAGTCACGAGGAGTGATTATAAATAATATAAGGTGGAGAGCAGTGACTTAAAATACCATTTTTCCTCTTAGAATGTGAATACAGGGAACTTTGGGAAACTAGAAAATCTAGAAAGGATTCATTGATAATTATTTATTTTCAATGAATAAAATAAAATGTAATAATACGGCTAAACTCTGACAGATTAACTTTTTCAAAAGTTGCTTTCACACACCTTCACTATTGGGATGTTTGATAAACACATCTTTCTTCTTTCTTTGCAGATACTGGCACCAAACTTTCAAACAATAAGAACCTTCCCATAAGTCCCTTGCCAGGCAAGATTAAGGTATAACAATCCGAACAGATTTTTGAAGAAGATAACTGGTTGAAAGCACAGGAAAAGAGCTGGGTTTCTCTTTTTCAACGGTCACATAATGAGTAATGTGGGAATTGGTTTACAAAGTCTCTCTCCATGAGGGGCTAAGGTTAAGATTAGAACTTCTGAGGCCAGAAGAGCAAAATAACTACAACAACACACATATTTTCAAGAGCCGCCCTTTGGATGTGAGGGATTGATTTTTCCCACTCTTTTTTCAGCAGCCCACCTGGTGTCTTTAGTAAATGACATAAGAGAATACAGTGTGGCCAAGAAGGCTTAGATTTCCTTAGCCCCAAGTCAGATATTCTCAAGTGACTGTCCACTCAAATTAAAAAGAGAGATTTACAAGAGGAAACTGGATACAACTGAGTGTACTTTTATTTCAGCCCTTTACCTGAATGTTTTGTTTTGTTTCCAGTTCTCCACTGAAGTTGCCTACATTAATATATTTTTAAGAACATTTCCTTAAGTTGAAGTATTCATTCAGTATATTCATTTACTATAATTGAGAAAAGCCAAATGACTTAGGCAAATTCATTTCTATATTGCCACAGCAGTGTATTGTGAACTAAATGACACCTGGCAGTTGTTTACTCAGATACTAACTCAGTTAGAAGGCAGAACAAGGATACCTACCCATTCAGGGAAGGAAAGGTCACTTAGCCTCTGTAGCTGTCTTAGGTCTCTTATCATCACAGTAACAAATTGAAGACTAAAAACCATACGATCATCTCAATAGATGCAGAAAAAGCTTTTGAAAAAATTCAATATCCATTCATGGTAAAAACTCTCCAGAAAGTGGGCACAGAGGGAACATACCTCAACATAATAAAGGCCATATATGACAAGCCCATAGCTAACATACTCAATGGTGAAAAGCTGAAAGCATTTCCCCTAAGATCAGGAACAAGACAAGGATGCCCACTCTCACCACTTTTATTGAACAGAGTTTTGGAAGTCCTAGCCACAGCAATCAGACAAGAAAAAATAAATAAATAAAAGGACTCCAAAATGGAGAGGAAAAAGTAAAACTGTCACTGTTTGCAGATGGCATGATACATAGAAAATCTGAAAGACACCATCAAAAACCTATTCGAGCTCAAACATGAACTTGGTAAATTTGCAGGATACAATAGATTTCTATATATAAATTTTGTATTTCTATACACTCACAGTGAACTATCAGAAAGAGAAATTAAGGAAACAATCCCATTTACAATCGCATAAAAAAGAATAAAATACATAAGAATAAACCCGCCTAAGGAGGTAAAAGACCTGTACCCAGGAAACTATATGACACGCATAAAAGAAATGAAAGATGACACAAACAGCTGGAAAGATATACCATGGTCACGGATTGGAAGAATTAATATTGTTAAAATGACCATCATACCCAAGCAAATCTATGGATTCAATGCAGTCTGTATCAACATATCAAGGGCATTTTCCACAGACCTAGAACAAATAATTTTAAAGTTTGTATGGAAACACAAAAGATCCTGAATAGCTAAAACAGTCTTGAGAAAGAAGAACACAACTGGAGGAATCATGCTCCCTGGCTTCAGACTGTGCTACAAACCTACAGTAATCAAAACAGTATGGTACCAGCACAAAAACATCCATCACTGGAACAGAATAGAGAGCCCAGAAAGAAACCCATGCACTTATGGTCAATCAATCTATGACAAAGGAGGCAAGAATATGCAATGGAGAAAAGTCTGGGCTTCCTTAGGGATGGTTTCATCAATTAATTTCTTAAATGGACCATACTTTTCCATGTCTTTGTATACCTTGTGAGTTTCTTGGTTGAACATTTGGCTTTCAAATATTATAATGTGGTGTCTATGGAAATCAGATTCTCCCACTTTCCCAGGGTCTTCTGGGCTTTTGATTGTTGAAGGCTGTAGTAGTCTGTTTGTTTAGGAACCTTTCCAAACTAGTTTTGCAATGACTGTACTCCTTATCGTATGTAGGCACTGAAGTCTCTGTTCCTTTAGTTCATGTTTAGCTAATGTTTTGACAGAGATGTCCTTGAATTCCTGCACCTAAGACAAACAAAAACAAATATACACAAGCACATCCACATGCACACTCAAAACCACACACCTCTCCCCATTGTGCAGATTGCTGGATCACTCCTTCAACATTTAGCTGACCTGCACTGAGGTCAGGGCTCAGCCCATGGTAAAAGCTTAGAGACTCCTCTGGCGTTTTCAGAACATGCATCTGATCTTGAGTATGCATGTGGCTTTCTTAATTTCTCTGGACACATGTGTACTTTTTGTATGTTCTAAGTTCCCAAAGAATCTCCCCCAACTTTTGCTCCTGCATCTTATGTGTCTATTGTATTTCAATGCACAGTCGTCTGCCCCAGCCATCTGTGCTTTGTTAGTTCACCTTGCACTTTTCTTGAGCAATGACCACTGCTTTTCCAGACTGTGTTCCAGGTTAGCTAAGACAGAGATAAGCATCTTGTGTCAGTCCTTCAGGTAGCTCCCAGACAGGTTAGAACAGATACACATAATAATCCGAGAGTATGGTCTCTTCTGCTCCCTCCTGAAGCAGGATTGAGGGTCCCATACTACGAATGGTCTGCTGCTACTTTAAGACTATCACTGCATTAAGACCCCACCACTTTAAGACCATCACTACACTAACAGTAGATGGGGCAAGGGCAAGTAAAAATGCCACAAAGCTTTCCTGCCATTTTCAAATTGCCTCTTCCCTGGTTCAGTATGTGTTTGGTTGCTGTAAATCTTTGCCTGATTTCAGGACTAAGAGAAACTCAAGGAACGCCACAACAAGAAACAGTATAATCAAACTCTCAGATGCCGAAAGACAGAGAAAGAATCTTTACTCCCAAAGGAGAAAGAAAAAACAAATTTGTTACAAAGCAGGGATCCTCAAAAAGATTCATAGCTAATTTCCTCTCTGAAACCATGGAGGCAAGAGGCCAGACATATTTAAAGTGCTGAAAGAAAAAAACTGTCCACCAAGAATTCTATATTTGGCCAAACTGGTTTCAAAACTTAGGGAGAAATTAACACATTCCCAGATGAACAAAGGCTGAGGGCGTTTGTTTTACAACTTCCTAACACTGCCCTATGACAAATGCTAAATTGAACCTTCAGGTTGAAATGAAAGGACACTAGACAGCAACTCGAAGCTGTATAAAGAAATAGAAATCTCCAGTAAAGATAAACACATGGGCAGATACTAAAGCCAGTATTGTGCTACTGGCTTGTAACTCTACTTTTTATTTCTTACATGATTGAAAAAACAAATGCATAAAATAATCATAAATCCATGTTATTGGGCTCACAAAATATAAAGGTGTAATTTGTGACAACAATAATGTAAGGAGGAGGAATGGAACTGTAGAGGAACAGAGTTTCTGTGTGCTATTGAAGTTGGTTTCAATTCAAGTGATATTGGTTGAACTTTAGAAGGGTGAATGTAATCTTCTTGATAACCACAAAGAAAATATCAATAGACTATATGCAAAAAGAAATGAAAAAGGAATCAAGAGTTCACTACAACAAAATCGGCTAAGCACAGAAGAAGTCAGTAATGGAGTAAATGAAGGGCAAAAAATGCATAAGACATACAGAAAACAACCAGGAAACAGACAGAATTAAGTTCTTCCTCATCAGTAATTTTTGAAAAAGTGGATTAAGCGCTCCAATAAAAAGATAAATATTGGCAGAATGGACTTTAAAAACATCCATAATCCAAGTATATGCTGTCCGCACAAAACTCACTTGATTTCAAGAGACACAAGTTGGTTGAAAGTTAAAGCACAGAATAAAATATCCCATGCAAATAGTAACAAAAAGAAAGAAAGAGAGAGAGAGAAAAAGGAAGGAAGGAAGGAAGGAAGGAAGGAAGGTAGATCTGGGATGGCTACGTTAATATCACACAAAATAAACTTTAAATCAAAAACTATCACAAGAGGAAAAGGAGGCCACTATATGTTGATAACAAGTTCAATCTATCAAGAAGATGTAACAACTATAAACATATATGTACCAAACATCCCCCAAATATGTGATGCAGACATTGACAGAATTGAAGGAAGAAATAGATAGTTCTACAATTATAGTTGGAGATCAATACCTTGCTTTCAATAATGGATAACACATCTAGACAGAAGATCGGTAGAGAGGTAGGGGGACTGAATAACACATTTAACCAACTAAACCTAACAGCCATATATAGATCACTCCACTCAACAACAGCAGAATACACATTTTTCTCAAGTACACATGGAACATTCTCCAGGAAAGACCATATGCTACGCCACAATACAAGTACCAATACATTTTTAAGAAACTGAAATCATACAAAGTATCTTCTTTAGCCACAGTGAAATGAAGGTAGAAATCAATAACAGAACCATTGGTAGCCATTTCCCATCATGCCCGCCACACATGATATAAAGCAATGAAGGGAAAAACATACTTGACCATTTAGAAAAGTGGGAAAGAGGACATACCATTGACACAGAGTGTGTGCTGTTTCCCGTTGTCAGGGATAGAAATAAATTAGCATCATTTATTCATTAGTGTGTTAATTTCTTGGTCAATCATTGCGCAGCCAGTGTTTCTGCCTGATGGGAAGATTTCCTATACTCAGTGTTGAGTGGAGACAACCTTGAAAGGGACATTTAAAAGGATTATACTGTGATGGGCCTAGCAGTACCCTTCCTCCTACGCCAGTATTTAGGCTGGGGTATTTCCATGCAGTGTGTACAATCGTAGGCCCCAGGTCACCAGAATTTAGTTGGATTCGTTTTGTTAACACATTCCCTCAGTACTTTGTCTTTTATTTCACTGTTGCATTTACTTCATTCTTTATTATCACTGCGAAACAACTGTTTCCTGTTCAGATGCCAAAAAGTGGGTATCAATACCTCCTGAGTTTTACACATCACAGATCTGTTTTACATATCAGAGACAGAGACAGCAACTATTTCCAATGACTTTGAGACATGCTTTGAACATGTGATTAACATGTGGAGTGTTGAAATGTGTGTCGAGCTCATTATACTTGCTCTAAAAGGTTTCAAACTGCAAAGATTTAAAAATCTTTATCTTTGAATAGTTTTCCTGTGCTGTCTCTTTGTGTCAGACTGTTAATGTGCAGTCTGGCACCTTCAAATAATGTGGCTTTGTAACCAATTATTTACATGTTTTATCCACAGAGAATCTTTTTTTTTTCAATAAATTTATTTATTTTTGGCTGTGTTGGGTCTTTGTTGCTGCACATGGGCTTTCTCTAGTTGGGGCGAGTGGGGGCTACTCTACATTGTGGTGTGCGGGCTCCTCATTGCTGTGGCTTCTCTCGTTGCGGAGCACGGGCTCTAGGCGCTGGGGTTTCAGTAGTTGTGGCACGCGGGCTTCAGTAGTTGTGGCTCATTGGCCCTAGAGCACAAGCTCAGTAGTTCTGGCGCACGGGCTTAGTTGCTCCGCGGCATGTGGGATCTTCCCAGACCAGGGCCCGAACCCATGTCCCCTGCACTGGCAGGAGGATTCCCAACCACTGTGCCACCAGGGAAGTCCCCACACAGAGAATCTTAAGGTCAAAATATACAACTCGATTAACTACACTTCCTCCTGTTCACATTTCCCTCATCTTTTCTTCATCTTCTGTCTATGTTTCCTTGGCCCTGTTTATATTAAGTGCTTTTGCCATTATATTTGATTGTCTGTATTCCGGTGAGTTACCACAATGCTTTATGAGACATGGTAGGATATAAATGCATTTAAGTTTTTTATATACATATATATATATATATATATAATATATATATATATATATATGTAGTTTGCTTGAGTGCAGTGTTTTTTGTTTTCTGTACTGAATTCATTAGCATGGGTCGGTATAAAACTTAGCATAGGTCAATATGTAATTTGTAAACTAATAAGGTCTTAAAAGTGAGGAATTAAGTCTTTTAAATTTAATTATTTATTGTAAAGAGCAGAATAGCATACATAAACAAGTGCCTAAGGAAAATTTGTATTCTAATATGGAACTCTCATAAACACCTATTTTTTTTTCTTTTAATGGTATGATAGTAGGCCATTTGATTATTTCTATTTTTATGGCTTTAACTTTAGAACAATGAAATATTTGTAAATTTTAAAAAGTATTTTTCTTTATTTGATGCGGCTAGGATACTGGAGAAATGAAAGGTCAAACACCTATTGAGGAATCCATACTTGTCTATATATTGTGTACTTTTATTTCAATAACTGATTTAAAATTCCTAAAAGGATGCTATAATAAGTTATTACGCCATTTTACAGACTGAATTAAGTGAATTTCAGGGAGGTATGAAACTTGCCTAAGGCTATCCAGCTGCCAAGCGGTAGGAGTGAGAATTAAATCCGGGTATACCTATCGCCAAAGTTTCTGCTCATCTCCTTACATCATCCACTTTTAATAGCCAATGCTTTCCTGCTTACAAATATGACTGAGGTTTCCAGACAGTCAACATTCCTTTGTAATCAGATAGAAAAATTACTGTTGATTCTCTAAAGACATATTCCTTTTCCATTAAGTGACTTTAGTTGTTCAAATGATACTTCCAGACAGTAGTAATCATACAGTTGGGGACTAAGAACAGAACTCAGGGATGTGTCTAGCAGTCAGTAAAGACCAACTGGCCTCACTGATGATATTTACGGTCATTTCCTCTAGACTAACATAATCTTATTAATAAGACCCTAATAATTCACAGTAGTGCCCTTGCCTGATTGTTTGTTCTTCTCCCTCTATCACTCTCTCTTTCCCCATATTATTATTATTTTTGGCAATTTTTGGTGAATTAAATTCAGGGATTAGTATTCAGGAGTACTAGTCACAAAAGCAGAGAATCTTAGCTCACACCAAAGGAAGAAAATAGAGAAAAAGTATAAATTATATGAATACACACACATACACACATGTGCCAACTATATGCTGCACTTCTCCAAAATCTATTCAGTATCTGCACATTTACCGTATATTAGCAGTAAGACCAGAAATGAGCGTAACGCTCTGTTTACAAGCCACAGAAAACAGACCCAAATATGGAAATTACTAGCAATGAGAATGGGGAAGAAAGACTACAACAAGGAATGTAGATGATATTTTTGTTTCCTAGCTATGATGCCAAATATTGAACTTTCAACTTGAGACAAGGAGGCCATAAAAAGTTGTATTCGTTTCCTAGAGCTGCCATGACAAAGTACCAGAGACTGAGGAGGTTAAACAACAGAAATTTACTCACTCACAGGTCTAGAGGCTAGAAATCTGACATAAGGTGTCAGCAGGATTGATTTCTTCTCAAGTATCTCTTCTGGGTTTGTAGATGCCATGTTTTCCTTTTGTCTTCACATGGTCTTCTCTCTGTGCATGTCTGTGTCCTAATATTTTCTTTTTATAAGGACACCAGTCATATTGGATTAAAGCCCACCCATTTGACCTCAGTTACCTATTTAAGGGCCTTATCTCCAAATACAGTCATATTACGAGGTATTGGGGGTTAAGACTTCCACATATTAACTTGAGCAGGACACAATTCAGCTGATAACAGAAGATAAGAGTAATTTAAGCAAGTAAGTAACCATTGTTTACAGTGAGTTGCTTAAGGATATGAATTTACTCAAGAAGAACAAGAAGAAATTACATAACACTGTACGTTATACAAAGATATTAAATTAATCATCATAACATTATAACATTTAATGTTATAAATTAGACTAAGCAAGATGAAGCAACTTATCCAGAATTGTATAGTTGGTACTTTCCAGAATTTAAACCAGGTATTTTCCCACTTCCTTTCTACGTTATATATTCATTTCATTATTTGAAATGAATTTTGAGTCTTCATTTTGCTTAGTTTCTGAAGTTACATGGGGATAGAGTGGAGTTGGATATTTTCAGTGACATTCACACATGGGGAAGGAAATTGAGTGCAGAAGCTTCAGCAATGTTTCCATGGAGAACACTAACAACAGAACCAGAAACACCGTTATCCTTTTGGTTCAGTGATCTTTCCTGAAGCACTACAAGAATCAATTTTAAGAAGCCCAGTGTTTTCCAAACTTTCACCAATGGGCTCTGTAGGGTCCTCTAACAGTATCTAAGAGACTAACTAGTTTCTCATCCCAAGCCACTTAAGACAAGGAGTTCTGATTGTTCTCTGTGAGGAAATCAAGTGACAATCATAGCTGGTGATTTAGGATAGTTTCTTCAGGGCCCAGGCAAAACCTAATACACAGTAATAATCATTGTTAACTGCATCTTTGACAAGGATTAATCAGGTATCAAAGAGGTCTATAAATTGGGAGAAGTTATGATCAAAGGGAAACATAGACCACAGATATTTAATTAATTCTCAATTTTTTATGAGTTTAACTTTGGTTAACCTAATTTTCCTTCTTCTAGACAATTTCCAATTCGTCTCCACAAAGAGACCAGAATAATCACCTTCCAATACAAGATTTATTGTGTTGCTTTAATTTAAAGCATACAGTGACTTCTACATTCACTCCACCAAGTTTTGCCAGGAGAGAAAAGGAGACGTGATATTTTGTCTTGAATTAGATATGCCACCATACTTGACTTAGCTCATCCTACTGGAAGCACTTTGAGGGCAGATTCTACAGTCTTGTCTTACATCCTCTACGGAATCAAGCCAAGGGAATCACACACAGTTACAGCTGGAAAAACATTTGTTCTGGGTTAATACTTTTAGCCTTTACCACCAAGACTTTATCACCAAGACCTATCTTTACAGTCTCGAAACAGGAGACCTTCTTGCCTTCCCTTTTCACATTGACTAGGAAGGTAAAGGGAAGAACTGAGAAGTATCCAAAGTCAGCTAGCAGCCAGCACAGATAAATCATCGGTGGAGATAGTGTTTCTTTCAAAAGATATAAACATAAGAGGAAGTCCTAGTGTTTGAAACAACTGTGCATAATAAAATTCCATGAAAACCTAGAAATCCAGATGCAGATCAGTAACATATTGGTTAAATAAGCTGTTATGTTCATGCAGTGGACAAGTGTACATACATTAAGAAGAACGAGATACTCTTTTCTATGAGATTCTCTTTTCACTGAACTCATCAGTGCTGCAAACACAATGTTACATAATACTTTTTCTTTAACATTATATCAGGCATCCTCATCTGGTCCTGCATTTATTGCCAGTGTTACTAAAGTCTATCACTTACCTCTTTCTCTTTTAGACATATAATTTCTTCTTATTTTGGAAGCATTCATCAATCCCTATTTTACTCTTTCTTTTAAATTACAAATGAATATTGAATTTTACAAAATATCTTTTGGGGGATATTTCAAGTGATTGTATACTTTTGCTCTCCTTTGACCTTGTTATATGGTAAATTATATTTTGTTATTTTACATTACGCTATTTATTATATATTGTATTGTTTATTAATGACACTTATTATATTATAATTACATTATTTTTAAGGTAGCATTTTGTTTTAGATAGACAAAACAACCAGTGGAATAGGAAGCATCTTAAAATTAGATGCAAGAGCATAAGGGAATTGAGATTAAAATAAAATTCACGTTTTGGATCAGCAGCAAAAATTATTCAACAAAAGTGGGAAAATATGGCTATCATAGAATTACTAAATTCTAGATACAGCAACTAGTTAAAAGTTAAAAGATAATGAAAGTGTAAAAGTATCAGAAACCTGGGAGACTTGAAATAAATTATTCATGGGGAATACCTTTCTAAGATACAAAGAAAAAAAGGATACATTTAATTATATAAGAATTAAAATTTTCCTCATGGCAAAATGCACTACAAAGGTCAGAAAACAAGCAAAAGAAATTGGGAAATATATTTAGAAATGGATATGCCTTCTTTACAACTTTTGAGAGAAGCACATGTTTCTTTTTCCTTTAACCTGTTATGTGGGTATTAATCTATAATGTAAGTGCATGGTTCCTTTCCTTTCATCTGTAATGTGAGTGTCAACATGGGGCACTGTTTCCAAGCACAGACTTTGGATGTTCCTGTACTGGTCCCGTCACTGACCATCCACAAAAACTTACAAATGTTGCTTTACTTTCCTGGGGGTTAGAGTCTTAGCTAAGAAATGGAAGCAAAATAGAACTTTCCCCCAGGGATGATATAGAAGGTTTAAAGGAGTAAATATGTAAGTGACTTAGCACAGTGCCTAGTACAAGAGAGATCAATGTAAGTACTTACCAAGTTTTTAAAGAGATAGATGAAAGAAATAAAATGTGGTGATTTCAATCTATTGATATATATTCTTGACATTAAACTACATTGGATGACCTAACTTGCTCGTGCTTTTTCTTACTCTAGTGAACTTGGGTAGCTAATATCATAGTTTAAAAGTTTTCCTTTTATATTTACAAGTAAATTTGACCTGTAAATTTCTTTTTCCTTACAGTCCTAATCTATTTTCAGTATTAGGATTATATAGACTTCATAAGATGAATAAAGGAGCATTCTTCCTTTGCTACTCCCTAGAAGTTTTTCTTTGTTAATATTGATGTTATCTGTTTAACAGAAGTTGGATAGAATTCACCTCCCAAATGATTTGGCCGGGTCTGGTATTTTCTTGGTGAAAGCTTGTGAACTATTGACTTAATTCCTTTACTGGTGCAAGAACTCCAGCTACAAATTTCCTCTTGTGTCAGTTTTGGTAAACTTTAGGAGCTAGGAAATTGTCCACTTTACAGAAATGTTCAAATTTACTGGCATTTCATATATTCTCTGTTTGTACTCTCTGCTATAACATTGTCCTGATTCTTTCCGTATATTGTTTACTTACGTTTTTGTTTTGCTTAATCAAAGTTTGTTTTTTTAAAGCTTTTCAAAGAATATTCTTTTGACTTACTAAATCACCTCAATTTTACACTTTTTTCTGTTTTATTAAGTTCTGCTCATATCTTTATTGTCTCTTTTTCTATGTTCTCAGGGTTTATTGTTTTACTCTTCTGATGTCAATTAAAACACTTGGTTATTAATTTTAATAAACCTTTTTACTTACAAATAGTTGAACTTTTTGAAGGTTCCAGCTTAGTTGTACGTATCTAAGGGTCAGCTCCTCCTCATAGTTGCTGGCCTAAGGCTTAGTTCACCCTATAGCCATGTATATATTGACATTTTTTCCCCTCGACTTTCTGTGTTTTGCTACTTCTCACTTCTCTTTGCAGAGAAGCCCTTTGAAATACCCTTAACTTATTTTACAGCCAATAAGTCTTTAAAATACTGTGTATTTTTTAAGATAAATCAACTTATATAATTAGGCAGGAAATCTGATCTGCCATATTTTTAAAAACAGCATAATTTCATTCTTCTCCACGATTAATCTGCTGTATTACACGACCTTCGAGTTTTTAGCTTTATCAATGACATGTACTTTAAAAATGTTTGAAAGATCCTACCCAGTCTTTTAAAACATCCTTGCTCCTTGTTTCAGTTCTAGTTTTATGTATATTTTCTGCCTGGCACCTGATTATTCCAACATCTGATGGATGGCCTTGCGAATCTAATTCTGCTATTGATTGTTTTTGCTGATTCTCTCCACTTGTAGCTGATTTCTTCATTATTGTGTAAATTTAGATCATGAGCTCACGTTTAGCTAAACTTTATCTGTGGGAACGCTATAGGCCTGTGTTGAAGGTCTACCTCTCCAGAAAGGGTTTAGTTTTGTGTTTGGAATACCACCGATTTGGGAGCATTTTAAGTTAATTTCTTAGCTTCTGTTTGCAAGACCGCAAATAAATTTGCAACCCAAACACTGTGAACACAGATCTGCGGTTCAGAATTCTCAAGATTTCCTACCTGTTTCCTACCCAGAGCAGAGGCCAAGAGAATTTGCTCTTAGTCTCCCTTTGCCAGCAGATATGTTTTTCTCCTGGCACACCCTTTCATTAAACGTGAAGCCTGGGATAGATAGGTTTAGTTCTAACTTCCCATCTAGTAGGGATGGAGTCTTACCTCCTGCCTCCCATGTGGTCATGGCCATTTAAAAACAAGTCTCTATACCAGGTGTGTCATTCAACTACGGCCTGTATTCCAAATCCAGACAGCTGCCTATTTTTTATGGCCTATGAGCTATGAATAATTTTCACGTTTTAACTGGTAACATTTTAAATGGTTACCTAAGTACCTAAATAATATCCTCAATTTTGCCTCTTTGGTCTACAAAGCCTAAAATATTTGCCATTTGGCTCCATAAAAACAGGATTTCCAGCTTCTGTTCTAAGCTATCAAGATCTTCAATCCACTCTTAATAGAGCTATAACTCTCACACATGGACCATCCTTCCTTCATGGGTCCTGGACATTTCGACTGCACACTTCCAAAATCAACCACGCACTTAAAAATAAGTTGTGTACATTTAACCTAGCATACCTAACCCTTTTCTTTTAGGAGAGTTTTTCAAGTAATCTTGCCCACCGTATTCTTCAGAACTTCATTAATAATGGCAAAAAACTGGGCTTACCTGGTGGCGCAGTGGTTGAGAGTCCGCCTGCCGATGCAGGGGACACGGGTTCGTGCCCCGGTCCGGGAAGGTCCCACATGCCGTGGAGCGGCTGGGCCCGTGAGCCATGGCCGCTGAGCCTGTGCGTCCGGAGCCTGTGCTCCGCAACGGGAGAGGCCACAACAGTGAGAGGCCTCCGTACCAAAACAAACAAACAAACAAAAAACAAAAAAAGGCAAAAAATTAAACCAACTTAACATTCAACAAAAATGGGAAATGTTCACAACAATTATAGAAGCACATACAGTAGAAAACTATAAACTGTTATTGAAAGAGTGAGACATAACTTTTTATTCTTAGAGAACTATGTTTATTTAGGTCCCTTTTGTTTAAATAAGTATATTTCTGTGTATGTATGTATACAGTCATGTATTTATATACACATACATTATTTGTATGATATATTTATATAAACATATGAAATAGATACCTATACACATACCTTTGATTTATATTTGTATACATACACAGGAATATCATTATATATTATATATTTATATACATTGAACTGAAAACTGGTAGTATACATATATATCGTGTATAAATGTGTGTCTACGTGCATGTGTAGAAAAGCAGGTTGAGAGATATGGAAGCATGAGTTAGACAGGGTTCAAGATTTTAAAAGTAGTTATGTGTAGGTAGTGAGGTTAAGGCCCATTTGATTGAAAATATTGCATATTTTTACATCAATTGTTATGATGACCAGATTCCTATGTAAATAAAATTATAAATAGCTATACATACTCGTATGTGTAATGTATAACTAAAAGATATATAGTTTTATATATGTATTATATTTATACTATATAATACAATTATACTAATACATTATATATTGTGTCATATAGAATATATTAACTATAGTGTATTATATCAGATAATAATAATTATATATTTCTATATTATGATATAATTGTTTTATAATCAATATTACAGGATATATCATATTAATATTATGAACATATTAACCATAGAAATACATTTCATTACTCATATATTTTGTATATAATATATGCTAGGCAAAAATATATATTAATATAATACATAATTGTTATACACTAATATAAATATTAGTATATTACATTTATACATCAATATAATATTTAATATTGGTACATTTATATTATTTTTAATATATACATAGCTAATGCTCTTTAAAGCCATCTGCTACAAGTAGAATAAGACCAGGAGTATGGCCAAAGCAAATAGTAAAAGTATTAGATTACTTATATTCATTTATATGTCATTTTCCTGGAATCTGCCTCTGGCTATTAGAGAGGACACACAGCAAAATCAACAAAAAGTGCCCAGGACATAGGATCCTTTCTTCATTGGAACCTCAAAGGAAACACAGTGCTATTTAGTCCCCCTTCAAAGAGCCAAGAGCAAACCTTGAAGCACCCAGTAAAAGCCAATTCAAATAAAAACGCTTTTCCACTTAAACTGGAAAACGTTAAGTTCCCAAGAGACCCCCTACATCAACCACTGAAGCTCATTTGGCAGTAAAAACAATAATGTTCACCGAACAAGAAACGCAAAACAATAGGTGTTTTACCAAAAACACAAAAAAGCAGCTAATTAGTGTCTTTCCTGTTTGAGAGAAGGGGGTGGGAAGTGGGCAGAAGACCTGATAGGAAAGATAAAAAGAAAAGGAAAAGGAAAATAACAGTTTCCAGTTTGACACTCAAGCTGTCTTCTGCATCCATTTCGTCAAGACCACCAAGTCAATGTGGAGGCTTTTTCCGCCTTCCCTTTTCTTTTCATGAGACCGATCACAACCAGCACTGCAGATTCCATCCAATTAAGGAATGCTGTTGCCTACAGGTGTGAATGAGCTGTGAGTAAAGTACTGAAGTAGAGGACACCTAAAGTGAAACGATTTCATGAATGTCCACGTGGCTGAGCAGCAAGTTAACCTTTCATAGATGTGCTAAAGAAGAAGAGTTGGGTTTTATTTCATTTACTTTTCCCTGGACTGTGTTGAATGACTATCATCGACAAGTTCAGGCTACTTTTTGCTGAGGATTAATGCACTGGGAGAGCTGAGAGAACACTGAACGGTAGAGCTGTCTTTTTCTTGACCAGTTCACCTTAGTTTCCCAAACTCCAAGTCTTTCCCTAATTCTTTCTCCTTTTTATTGTAGTAAAATGAACATAACACAAAATTCACCATTTTGATCATTTTACAATTCACTGTACCATTCAGTGGAGTTTACTACTGTCACAATGTTGTGCAACTATCACCACTGTCCAACTACAAAACATTTTCATCACCCCAAGAGGAAACATACACCCATCTTGAGGAGTCATTCCCTATTTCCCTCTCTTCCAAACCCCTGGAAACCACTAATGTATAATATTTTCCGTGTGTGTGGATTTGCCACTGCTGGACATTTCATATAAATGGAACCATACAATATAGAGCCTTTCGTGCCTGACTTCTTTCATTTAGTTGCATCCATGATGTAGCATGTATCAGTAATCCATTCCCTTTTATGGCTGAACTCCCTGATCCTGTTTTCTTCATACTGTTTGAATACAAAATTTAAAATAAGTTGAGAGTGAAGCTCTGTTTTAAGGGCACATCTACGAGGCCAATTCTTTTAAAAAAGGTGAAAAGGGAGATATTGTTGTGAAGTGATAATCGTTGAGAAGCCTCAGCCAATTTGATAATGAAAAGTTTGGGAAATGTTGCAAAAAATTATCTGCTTTATATTAAAAGCCTTTTAAGCAAGGATTCAGGAGATTGTCTTTTTCTTGCAGGTAACTTAAATGAGTCAGAAGGAAATAACTGCGCTTTAAAACAGATTTTGAAAGGATTCTATTTATTCTTAATAGACGAATGGGAGTACAGGTAGTTCACATCCAATATGGACTCCCTGTCCAAACACTGTTTATCGTTTTAGCCACCACTATCGAATTATATTTCTTGAGAGTAAGGCAGCTCAATTCCTGCATATTACTTTTTTTTCCTGCATATTACTTTTTAAAATTCATCTATCAAATCCATTAATATAGTATAAACAAGAGATGTTCATGTTTCAGTGCAGTTCAAATATCAGGTATAAAGAACCACCAGCAAGAAAAAGAATCCTGTATCTCTTGCCAGAATGTGGTCAGCTCTGGGGTGCTTTGCTAGCTGAAACACACTTTCATTGTTAAGAGGATAGAGGCTGTTTAAGAGGGATGAGAGCCAAAAAATGTTAACTACGTGTATGTGTTAAGAACAGTGCTAGGTTATCTCATATTCTATATCAGCCAAGGCTCACCATTTTACATATGTGAAAAGCGAAGTTAAAAGTGTTTTAGTAGGGCTTCCCTGGTGGTGCAGTGGTTAAGAATCTGCCTGCCAGTGCAGGGGATGCGGGTTTGAGCCCTGGTCCGGGAAGCTCCCACATGCCACGGAGCAACTAAGAGCATGCGCCACAACTACTGAGCCTGCACTCTAGAGCCCGTGAACCACAACTACTGAAGCCCACACACCTAGACCCCGTGCTCAGCAACAAAGAGAAGCCACCACAATGAGAAGCCCGCGCACCGTAACAAAGAGTAGCCCCCGCTCACCGCCAACTAGAGAAAGCCCGCGCATGGCAAGGAAGAGCCAACGCAGCCAAAAATAAATAAATACATCTATTTTTTTGTAAAAAAGTGTTTTAGTAACTTACTAAAAGGCACGCAATCAGTAAATCTGAGCAAGGATTCAATCCCAAATCTGTCACACTGAAGTTTAAGCTAATACATGAGATTAATAAAAACAGCACTAAATTAAAAGTTCAGAGATATTTTTAATTTCATACTCTTTCACTAATGCTCTTTGGAGATAAATAATTTCTTTTATATGGGCCTTAGTTTTCACAACTATCATAGTTGGAAGCTTGACTAGATGATCTGTATGTAGTCTTCCAATTCTAAAATGTTCCACTCATTTGGATTCCTACAATAATTGCCCTTGCAATACATGCATGCTGCCACCAAGCAGCCGTACAGACTATTAGTTCCTTTTATATCCCTAGTGGGGAGTGCATTTTGACATCAGACTTACCAGTCAACAGTACAACCTGTTACTATAACTATAAAATAACAAAATAATCTGGTATTATTTCCTGTAAAGCAGAAGCTTTACATTGTCTGTGCATCATATCAGAATCACCTGTAGGTTTGTTTGGTTGTGTTTTAACACCTTTATTGGAGTATAATTGCTTTACAATGGTGTGTTAGTTTCTGCTTTATAACACCTGTAGGTTTTTAAACATAGAGGAAATCCATAACCCATTGAATGAGAATCTTCAGAGACAGGACATGGGCATCTGGATTTTTGGGCTCCCATCATCCGTATATTTTATTTTATTTTATTTTTTTGCCTATGTACAGTATTTGTCACATCCTCTTGAATCTTTAAATGTTTCTTTTTGTTTTAAAATTTTAGAATATTCCATAATCTTCACCTACTTTTCATAAGGTGTTATCTGTTATGTTTATTCGATCTTGTGCTTCTCCTGGTTAAGTCTTCTTTTTTTCCTTTTTTTTGGTGGGGGGGGCCCTGCCTCATGGCTTGCAGGATCTTAGTTCCCTGACCGGGAATTGGACCCCAGGGCCCCAGCAGTGAAAGCGCCAAGTTCTAACCACTGGACCACCAGGGAAGTCCCAAGACTTCTGTTTTAAATGACTTTTTTTCCCACTCTAATTCATTCCTGGGATCAGTTTCATGTTTGAACGTTAAACCAACCTTGCATTACTAGAATAAAGCTACTTTGATTGTGATATATGATTGTTTTACATACCATGGATACAGTTTGTGCTTCTGTTTACACATTTTGCATGCATGTTCAAAAGAGAAACTGGCCTGTGATTCTATTCTTGTAATATTCTTTTTAGTTTTGACCTGAAGCTTATGTTGGCCTTATAAATATTTTGAGCAATATATACTTTTCTGTTTCCTGGAAGATTACCAATATTTCTTCCCTAAATATTTGGAAGAATTTACTTGGAAAGCCATTTATCCCTGGAAATCATTTTCTGTAAAGGTACTTAATTATACAAACAACTTTTGCAGTAGATATAGGTTTTTGAGATATTTTTTCTTTCTTGGGTTAGTCTTGTTAGCTTGCATTTTTAAAGAATTTGTCATTTTCGATGAATTTTCACATTTATAAATTATCATAATTTTAACAGCTTTATTGGGATGTAATTTACATACCATAATTTCAACACTTTAATGTATACAATTCAGTGGTTCTCAGTGTAACCACTAAAAGACTTGTGTAAGCATCACAACAATCCAATTGTAGATTTCTGTCCCCCCACAAAAAACCCATTACACATTAACAAGCTTTTTTCAATCTCCTCAGCCCTCTCAGCCCTAGGCAACCACTCATCTACTTCCTGTCTCTACAGATTTGCTATTCTGGGCATTTCATATAAATGGGACCGTACAATATGTGATCTTTTGTGAGTGGCTGCTTTTACTTTACATAATGCTTTCATGGTTCATCCATGTTGTAACATGGATCAGTAGATCATTCCTTTCTATAGCTGAATGCTATTCTATTGTATGGATATTCCACATTTTGGTTATTCATTTATCCGGTTGTCATTTGAATTATTTCCACCTTTTGTTTTTAGAAATATGCTTCTATGAACATTCACGTACAAGCTTTCGTGCAGACATAAGTTTTTATTTCTCTTAGGTATATATTTAGTAGTGGAACTGCTGGGTCATAGGGTAACTCTATGTTTAACACTTGCAGGAACTCTCAAGCTGTTTTGTAACATGGCCGCACCATTTTACATTCCCACCAGCAATGTATGTGGGTTTCAATCTCTCCTCTTACAGCCTAGCATGTCATCTATGCTGGAAAACGTTTCACATGTAGTTGAGCAGGATGAGTATTTTACTGTTTGGTTGAGTGTTCTGTAAACATTTATTAGGTCTTGTTAATTCATAGTCTTGTCCAAGTCTTCTATATCGTTGTTGATCTCCTGCCTAACTGTTCTATCCATTTTTGACTGTGGAGTACTGAAGCCTCTACCTAATGTTGTGCAATTATCTATTTCTTCCTTCAATTCTTCATGGATTTTGGTATTTTCTTCTTTGTTTATTTTGGTTTTACCTTATTCAGGGCAAATAGGGTAAAGATTTTTGTATCTTCCCTTTCTTTATCATAAAATGTCCCTTTTCATAGCTAGTAACTTTTTTGTTTGTTTTAAAGTCTATTTTTCTGGTATTAGTATAGCCACTTCAGCAATGCTTACGGTTGCTATTTGCATGATGTATATTTTTTCATCCTTTTACTTTGTACACATTAGACTTTTGAATCCAAGCAGTGTCTCCTATAGAAAACAGTTTTTAATACCCAGTTCGACAATATCTGCCTTTTGATTGTACTGTTTAATTCATTTACATTTAGTTTTTATTATTGATATGGTAGGATTTATTTATGTCTATCATTTTACCTTTGGTTTTCTACATGCCTCATGTTTTTGCTTTTTTGTTATTGTTCCTCCAGTTTCCTTTTATAGTAAGTAGATATTTTCTACTGTAACATGTAATTCCTTTAATGATTTTTAACCACATTGTTTGAGTAATGGCTGCACTAGGGCTTATGTAATACATCTCAGAATCTCTTCAGATTTTTACTAGGTTCATTCCAGATAGAAACAGAAACTGTACTTTTATAGAGCTGTATGCCTTCCCCTCTTTTTTGTTTTTATTACATTTATATATGTTACATACTTAACAACATATTATTATAATAATTACTTCTCACAAGCTTATTTTTTCAAAGAGCTTAGAGAAGAAAGTTGAGCAAATAAATATTTTTGAGTTTGTCGGGTTAATCTATTTACCATTTCTGGTTCTCTTCCTTTCTTCCTGTGGATTCAGCTTATGATCTACTGTCATTTTTATTCTAACACAGCTTTGTTCTCACTGCCTTCGTTGTGCCATATCATCAAAGATATGATATTTCTTTATGTTATATAGAGAACAATCCAAACATAGTCATATTGTTTAGGCACTTACTTTTTAAATTAGTTAAGAGAAGAAAGGAGAAGAAATTTGAAATTACAGTATCTTTGATAATTCCCTACACAACTGCTCTAGTCAGCATTCTTTGTTTTGTTCTTATGGCTTGAGTTACTGTCTGCTATCATTTGAAGAACTTCCGCTAGTATTGCTTGTGAAGCCCGTCTGCTAACAATGAACTCACTCAGTTTCTCTTTCTGTTTCTGAGTTATGGTGAAGTATTGATGATAAGTTGTGGAGTGGTAGGAAAAACTAAAATGCGATGTGCTGTATGATATATGTTTCACTGAAGTGTCTTGGTCAAATTCTAATGATTCATGATAGAAATCACATAAAGCAAGCATCACAACTCTCCAGGAATGTTCTGTAGAATGCTAATGTTAATGATGAATATGTGATCCCAAATCTTTCACTTGTATTGACCTTATCTCATTAATTCTTCTCCCAACAATGCCATAACTAGAGTTGAGTTCTAAAGTGTACCTTCCTCTTTTCCAATAGAAATGGTCCCACAATTTCAGAAAGTTCTCAAAGGTGAAAAAGTGCACATGGCGTTTATCACGTTTGCAAATGCCAGTGAAAATGCTAAGGTAACACTGTCCAAAATGCAATATTCTTCTGTGAGGGCACCCAACTTTAAACAAATACACATATTCTAAATACAGCTTAGATCTGTGACATGTTTTGGCCAATGAAGTGTGAGCAGACATGATGGCCTTCAATGAGCAGCAGAGGCCTTAAATAGGCTTGTGCAGTTGGGCTCACCTCCTATGTTTCAGTGAACTTTGTGAGAAGACAGGGCCTGGGAGCCGCGGCCTCACAGTTGGGCTCCAGAGGAAGGTGTGTGTTACAGACCTCAAACTGACCCAAAACACGGAGCAAAACCAGCCATCTAGAGGTCTAAAAGAGAGCCACTGCAGCTAGCCAATAGGTCCAAGAAAAATAAATTCTTGTTTATGGAACTGAGTTTTGGGTCGATTTGTTCCAAAGCATTATCACAGCAAGAGCTGACTAACACAACATCCTCCAAATCATTGTTATGTAAATGGCTGCCACCATGCCTACAAGTAAGGCAATCGTGTACTCAAATTGTGAGAGTTCTTGAACTCTTGGTGCCTCTCCAACACAATGTACATGGCTAAATTTCCACAAATAAGTTCACTAATACTCCACAAAGATCTCCCTAAGCGTTTATTAAATGTAATGCAAAGTTCTTTCTTTTCATTTTCTGCTTCTACATAGTTAAAATGCTTTTTATCAATGTAAAATGGCTCTTACCTTTTGGCTTCTGTCGTGAGAGTCTTTTGAACTCTGAAACACTGTAGGATATCACCTATAAATGGAATCTAAAACATACAACAATTGAACGAATATAACAAAAAAGAAGGAGAGTCATCGATATAGAGAACAAACTAATGGTTGCCAGTGTGGAGGGGGAGGAGGGGGCAATACAGGGGTGGGGAAGTGAGAGATGTAAACTACTGGGTGTACGACAGGCTCAAGGATGTATTGTACAACACAGGGAATATAGCCAATATTTTGTAATAACTGTAAATGTAAAGTAACCTTTATAAGGATATAAAATTTTTTTTAAAAAGAAATCATACTTAAAATTCGAAACAATTTAAATGTCCATCAACAGGAAAATGCACATATAAATTATTGTATTTCCCTACATGGGAATCCTACGTAGCGAGGAAAGTACATGAACTAGACAGATCTTTACGTGTCAGCATGGATGAACCTAGCAAAGATAACACTAAGTAAAGCAAGTAACAAGAGAAAACAAAATAGAATACGATATGCAGTTTAAGAATACTTAAACATGTAGCCTACATAGAAAGACATCCATGCCAGTGATGGAGACCAAGTTCAGAAGAGTGGTTACCCAGGGTCAGCTGGGGAGTGGCTGTGTTTGGGAAAGTGGTCACACCAGAGACTCTTCAACAGGAATGGTAATGTTTCACTTCACACGCTGGCTGGAGGACGGAGGAGTGTCTGCGATGTCATAATGTGAGCACGCTACATGTAAAAGCCATTGCTGACCACATCTAGGGGAACTGATGCGTGGGAGCTGGTAGTGGGTGGAGGCATCCAGAAGGTGGTGGTAGAAGAGGAACGTTGTACACGTAACGCCTAAGGCCTGACCAGAGGACGACCACTGCTCTAGAAACTGGACACAAATCCAACTTCTACGGCCAATCTTAGAAGACAAACTGAGGCATATTTAAAATTTTAACACTTTATGCGCGCAAAAATAGATTCAACTCACGCACCACAAAGCGGAAGAGGTGAGGAGCACTCCAGCCACAGGAGCTGCAGAGATGTTTATTTTAAAAGGGCAGAAGCAAAGCAAGGAAACGAGTGATTTGCTATGGCTTTAACGCCTAGTTGGTGGTTTGTGACTGGGTGTCCTCAGCGGTGTTCGTCACCCTGAGGCGCTGACAGGCTTAGATTTGGGTTGGTTTAAGTAGGCGGCTGCATCGCTAGAGACAGCGCAGGCTAACGGCCTCCTTGCAGGGTTAATTTACTAACACCAATTGTCTGAGTCCTTCCTCTTACTCAGTCACTTCACTTCCTACGCCTCACTTTCTCTTCTGTAAAGTGGATATTCAGTAGTAAATTCTCTGTGGAGGTGTCAGGACAAAACAAAGTGATTATTAGGAACCACGATCATGTCCTGAATGCACGGAACACGTCACCGTTTGCCAACCACCGTGTCAAGTCAGCAGAAACGACAGAAATTAAGAGCTCTCCGCAGAAATTCACACACCTGTGCACCAGGTAAGGGACCACAGGCAGACGTTCACTCAGCCTTTCCTGTGTCCCTCACGGAGTTCACGCTCTCTTCTGGGCGGGGCGAGCACAGACACTTTGCGGGAGTTTAACTACTTTTAAAATGCGCTGATACAACCATGTCTCACTTTTGTTTGGATCAGTCAGCAAACGCTTTTTGGAAACCCCAAATTCTCCACACCTCCTACCTTTCGCGCTGCCCTAGTCTCGAAGCTGCCGACACCGCTCCTCAGGCCGCGTCGTCATGGGAGGCGGGTCTGCGTGCTGCTCCTCAAGCCGCGTCGTCAAGGGAGGCGGGTCTGCGTGCGGACGCACGGCGAGCGCGCAGAAATCTTCGAGCCCCGCCCCCACGGGCCCGCCCGGAGGCTTAAACCGCAGCCCCGCGGCTCGGGAGGGCGTTGATGCCCGCGCCAACACCAGGCCGCGCGTGGGCTCCGGAGCGCGGCATGGAGGGCCCGGCCTAGCTTGGGCCCGTGGCCCTATGTCTTCGGGCCGCAGCCGCCGGGCGGTGGGCGCCCGAGGGGCCGGGAGGCGAGCCGGGACCCACAGGAGGATGTGGGCATCCTGTCTGCAGCCAGCGTCCCCGAGGCCGCGCTCAGGCCATGATCACTCGGTGAAGCTGCGCCCGGACAGCGCGGCCGACTCCTTCTCGCGCTCTGAGGACCTGTGCGCGCTGCAGGACTCGGTGCCTCTGCCCTCCGTGCGGGCTTCCCTGAGGGAGGGCCTGCTGGACTTAACGCCGACTGCCGCCGCGGGTAGACTGGGCGCCGCTCCTGAGCACCCTCTGCCCCTGATCTGTATCCAGAGCTTCTTCCAGCCACGGCTTGTCGAGACAGGTTTGTACTTCCCGCTTCCAGGGGCCTTCGTGTGGGCGGTGAGAAGCGGGGTTTTAAATGGTTAAAGGTGGAGGGTGGGCACTAGAACCGGTGCCCAGTGACCGGGTGTACGTGCACTAGACGGGGCGTGCGGCCTAGGACTCCTGCCAGCTCGGTGACCCCGGCCGAGTGCCTTAAGGCTTCAAGGTCTCAGTGTTCTTATCTGTAGCATGGGCTTCACAGGACCCAGCCTCTGTGGCGGTTACAAGGATGCACTGTGTTAATGCTTCTAGACTCTACAAAGTAGAACACTTAGCACAGTTTGGAGCATCGTTAATTGTTGCACAGATGTTACCTGGTCTGTTGAATGACTTTGCCTGGTACGCACCAAAGCGATTAGGAAATGGATATATCCCAGCTTCATTTCCTTTCCATTCAAACAGGGCTCAGGAAAAAAAAATTTTTTTTCAATAGGTGTATCATATATAGTGGAAAGAGCACCGGAGTCAAGGCAGCTTAGGGTTTGAATTCCAGGGCTGATGCTCTCTGTGGCCTGGACAGGTTTCTTTTGCACTACAATCCCCACACTTGTGAAATGACATTAAAAACCACTCTTTCTGTGGGTTCTTAGAATTAATTAAGCAGGTTATGTGTGTAAAGTATCCTGGCACTTGAATGAGTTGTCAGAACCAAGGGCTGCTGGAGACGATGCTTCTGCCCTAGGTAATCTTCCCTTCTACTGGGCAGCAAGTAAACACAAGCACAGGAGTCAGTGCTCTGGAAGAAGTGAGTTCTGCTGCTATAGAGCACAGAATCTCTTTTTTCTTTGATTTAATTTTTATTCTATATTGGAGGATAGTTGATTTACAATATTGTGTTAGTTTCAGGTGTACAGTAAAGTGATTCAGTTATACATATATCCATTCCTTTTCAGATTCTTTCCCCGTACAGTTTGTTACAGGATATGGAGTAGAGGTCCCTGTGCTATGCAGTAGGTCCTTGTTGATGATTTTATATATAGTCGTGTGTATATGTTAATGCCAAACTCCTAATGTATCCCTCCCCGCCATCTTTCCCCTTTGCAGAGCACAGAAACTTGGAAGGGAAAGTTCAGGGTAGGATTCTTGGAGGAAGTGCCATCCTTTCTAAGGATGTGTAGAAGCTCCTGGGCTGGCAGGAGAGAGCAGTGTGTGTTGAAGTTTGAGAAATGTAAGAAAATATGGCAAAACTAATGTACAGGACTGGAACTCAGGGTTTGGGAAAGAAATGAGAGTCGATACTGAAAACTTAGCGGGGCCCAACAGAAAGGCGCCTTGTTTGTCCTGTCAGAAGTTTGGATGTTTATCCTGAAGGCTGCGGGAAACACCAAAGAACAGTGATTTGGAATTCTGGTTTAGAGGCTCACTTGGACCTCCATGTGGAAGGCAGTTGATTGGGTGCTGGGTGAATTGTAATCTAAGGGTCCCACTTAAGTTATAAAAGATGGGACCGGGTTTTGCAGATCTGAGAGAGAATGGGTGAGGCCTGGTGACCAGTTAGAAAAGGGAGGGCAGCAAGCGTGGGTGACAGTTTACAGCTGCATCTTTTTGAGAGATACAGAGCACAGTAGAAAGGGATTGGGGGTGGCGAGAGGATCTTCCTTCATCTTCAGTGCTTTAGAGGGGCCTGGTAGAGAGGTCTGGGCCCAAGGTACAGATGTGGGCTTTTGGGAGGACAGGTGTTTGAAGGCATGGTAGAGACTTAGGTTATCCACAAGAATATCCAAAGAATCATAGGTCTGAGAGTTTTTTTAAGTGGGTATATTTGAGGATGTTTATAAGCTGAGAGAAAGTAGCCAACAGAGGAAGGGTGTAAAGATCTAGGAGAGGAAGTGACTGTTCATTTGTTTGTGAAAAGCTGAACACTTATCGTGTGCCTGGCCCGTTTCTAGGATCTGGGGTTCACACCATCTGTTATCTCTTCTGCAAGGACAGTTCAATTCATCCCCTGGTGAACAGAAGTCACATTATTCTTTGCATCCCATTCAGGTGTAAGAACTGTTTTGTACCTCTGAAGGGAAGCAAGCTGTATCCTTTGGTCACCTGCTGATGATAATAGCATTGGCTGAGACCTGACCGTTTACAATGAAGGCACTTCTGTAGGTAATAAGTTCCAGGAGGGCCCAAACTGAGTATGTCTGTTTCAGCATTTAGCATGGTTTAGCATCTGAGAGGCCGGTACATTATTGGCATATAGTAGACTTAAAAATGAGTATTTGTGGATTGTCTGAATGAGTGGATGTGTGTGATTCACCTCCTATTTGCAGGTCTTATGCCCTGCAATGGATTTTCAGTGTCAGGTTGTGAAAGTATTTATGACGGGGATTGGCATTGTTCCCTATCTAATGGATAAAGATTACACATGAAAGGACTTTACACTGACATCCTAAAAGCCTCATAGGAATTACTTAACAAAAAAATAAAATTGGATTCTGTATAATTTCTAATTTGTAAGCTGGCCAGAACACTGGTATTTCAGCCAGTCCTCTGGTAGTTCCGATGACGTCCCCATGATCACCCAGGCATAATCAGAATGGCTTTAGGATTTGGGAGCCAAAATGTTCCTCAGTATTTACGGCTTTGCTAGTCCATTTAAGAAAATGGACTATTGAAAAAATAGCTTCAGACACAATATGGCATTTTATGATTTAGCATGAAATCTGAGAAATATAGAGGTTATCGGAAGCCTGCAATGGTAAAGTTCCCTCTGCTATTGAAGTTATTGTCTTTAAACAAAGATTCTACATCACTAATGCTATATATATATATTTTATGATATTCAGGTTAATTTCCAATTCTAAGGAAGTAATTGGTTGGTTGGTATGAGAGATGGCGTGGCTTCCAAAGGTGAAAAGTATTATTTTGTTGTAATTTCCGGCTACCTAAGGATGGGAGAGGCCCAGGACACTGCAGTCAGTATATTATGTGGAGCAGGTTATATTGTGGTTTATTTATGAACTTTTACATGTTTATTTTCTTCTTTGCGGTATGCGGGCCTCTCACTGTTGCGGCCTCTCCCGTTGAGGAGCACAGGCTCCGGACGCACAGGCTCAGCGGCCATGGCTCACGGGCCTAGCCACTCCGCGGCATGTGGGATCTTCCCGGACTGGGGCACGAACCCGTGTCCCCTGCATCGGCAGGCAGACTCTCAACCACTGCGCCACAAGGGAAGCCCACATGTTTATTTTCTATGCAAGTTTGTGTGCTCCTTTTTGAGTTTTGGTAGATAAGTGTTTTGTAACTTTGGAATACTTGGAGTTATATACATATATATATATATTTTTTTTTTTTTCATGTAGTAGTTAAAGCCGTGGAGAGTGTACTAGTCTACCTAGTTCAAATTCTGGCTTTACCCTATGACTTCCCTGTGGCTTCCTCTGCTCACCTATTAAAAAGGAGGATAATAAGACTGCTGTGGTGAGTTACGTACTAAGTGCTATTTAAGCATTTGCTATAATGATTATGTATACTCGAAGGCAAGGAACTTGCCCCTTGATCGTCTCTGTATTCCTAGTGCTTAAGAATTCCTAGTGCTTTCCTAGTGCATTGTCTTAGGATAGAGATAGCTCAGTATAGTTCTTCTCACTATAAAGTACTGTTAACGTTGAAAGTCTTTGCTCGTGTACTAATAATCTATGACATATCTGCTGAGGACAAGGAAAGGAATAGTTTTAAAACTGCAATGGATAACAAAAGATTGTATGATGTAATGCCTTTATTATGTAATTATAAAACTAACAAATGATCATGGTAGAAAATTTGAAAAACTCCTAGACAAAAGAGAGGTCAGCAAAATTTGGAGTAACTTTCAGAGTGTAGAGTTGTCCATGAATATTAGTGCTTTCATATTTTCCAGGACTTTAAGTAGACTCTGCTTCTTAAGAGTCTATTCATGATATTTTACTTTAATGATGTTTTCATCATGGGGACACACACACACAGAAATCTGTCAAAAAAAAAAGGCATGTAAATCACTGATGTTTCAGATAGCCACATGAAATAAAGTGAGAAAGGTCAACAAGCTGAAAGAATGTGGAGTAGCATCTCCTTAATTGCTTACATAACTCTGATAATTACCTCTTTGTGGATAAAGTAATTAATGGGGAATCTAATTCAAGAAAAGTGTATGAACTTCAAGCCTTCTCAAAGCCAAGTATTTCTTTCCACAAAAGGTTACTTTCCACGGCCATTCTTCCTTATTACCAGACAGGGAAAGTGTATTGTATGGCAAAGGGTCTTCCTGAAGGAGGGTGCTTCCCACACTGATTGTCATAAATGACTTCGGAATTACTGTTGCTGTATTACCAAAATCTTAAACTAGGATATTTTTGACAAATATGGTCCTTAGTTAATTTTTAGAGCTACAAACTGTCAGATGGCTCTGAAATAACAATTGTCTGGCTATTCAGGGTGATCACAATATGGTAATGACCTTGAGGTATCACTAAAAAGCAGGAAGGTGTGAGTCTTCCTTTGGTGCCAGAGTGAAATGCGTGTTGGAGTTGGAGTTGGAAAAGAGGCCCACAACCAAGTGATAGAGAAGGAAATGTGAGGTCATTGGTGAAAAACCAGGTTGAAGTTAAGGTGAAGAGGCATGAGGAAATGGTCAACGGTTACAGTATTACAAAGATCATCAAGGAGCATATCCATGAATGTGGTTTGTATTGCAATCTGCTGAAAAAGAGACAAATATCCTGGCCTGGCCTTCATGGAGATTATATTTTATTGATTCTGATAACAGATTATTGTTGAAAAGGGCCTCCTATAAATTATAACCATGCAAAGGCAGCAAGATAATTTATTTTTCTTTATGTATGTGTTTCATTCCTACTCACTTCTCTCTTAGGGGAAGAGAAAATCACACACACAAAAAATGTCAAGTCTCAGCTATTCCTTTTCAAAATAATTTTTTTCCAAATTCCAGTGGAGGCAGTAGGTTAACTGTTAAGATTTGTAAGGCTCAAAAAGCTAGATTTTTACAAGGTGTAGCCAAATTTCATTCCATACATAATAGCTTTGGAAAGAATATGTGGTGATGCAAAGTTGGAAAAAGCTGGTTTTCCTTCCGTGAATGGCTTCACTGTCTTGGGAGAAGAGGCAGAGAAGAAATCAAAGTAATTAAACATAGGGTGAGTTTTCCTGATAGGGGACTCTAGTGCTTTAAAATAGACTAGATAATCCTAGGGATGATCTGAGGGTAGAACAGACCAATGCCTCATTTCCAATCTGGTACCCTGGAAGAAAACAGTGTATTTCCTTTGAGGTCTTGAGAGGTTTTTCTTCTGCTTTGTTTTGGTTTTGGTTCATTTTGTAATCAACCTTATTAAGGTATCATTTACATACAATAAAATGCAGACATTTTTAGTCAAGGGTTCAGTGACTTTTAATTAATGTATACATTTGTTTAACTACCACCCCCATAAAGATAGATAACAATTCTAAAACCCTAGAAAGTTTCCTCCTAGGCTTTTGCAAAAGTATCCCCATCTCCCACCCCAAGGCCACCACGGATCTGTTTTTTATCTTTAGAGATGACTTTTGCCGAGTTTACAATTTCATGTAAGTTGAATAATATAGTAGGTGCCCTTCTGATCTGGCTTCACTTGCTCAGCATATGGTTTTTGAGATTCATTCACGTTGGGATGTTTTAAACCAGGACTTTAGCCTGGGTGGCTGATGTTGTCTGAAGGCACCTATAGGTACATCTGAGTCTCTGGCATTGTCACTGTCTGTTCTTGGCTCAGTATTTTCAACTTTACTAAGAAGCACGAGGTTGAAGTAAGGAAGATCATTGTCAGTATAATGGAGGTGAAGTGGGTTCTGTTATATAATATTCTCAGCAAAAATTGACCTGCTTGGAATCATTGTGTTGATAATCGACAAGGATTCTCTTCCTCCAAAAGCCTTGATACTATAAACCTTCTAAAGGACGCTGTCCTAGGACCCTTCTTTTAGTTTTCATATTTTGGGAAACATTTCTGGAAAATTCAAATGCTCACAACCTGAAAGAAGCAATTATTCACCTGAAGGCTAACTCTGCTAAAGTTGAGTTGTCCGACCTTTACATGCTGATAGAACCCAAATAGCCTTGCAAAACAATGCTCTCTTATTGGATATAAGCATATAGATTGTTTAAGGTGGACGTGTGTATGCAGTAAAGTGAAAAAACAAAGAATCTTTGAGTTTCCCATGCTGGTTTTTTTTAGTTTTTCATTTAAGTTTCTATAGTGTATGCTAATGGCTCAGGGAAACCTCAGGTTAGTTTTAGGTCCACTCTTTACGTAAATGTTGAAGTACTCCATACCCACCTTTTTTCTACCTTCCTTCTTTTCTTCCATCTTTCCTTTCTAACTTCTTATAATCCATTATACTTAATCCTGCATTTGCTGAGGTGGCAATTAGTGTAGGAAAATACTGTGAAATTTTGCTGTTCAGAATGCATGTTGACCAAATTCTATATTGAGAAAAGGTCTGAATTCACCCAGAGTAACCCTTTCTCAGAGTCTTTGAATAAACGCCATAGAAACTGGGCTATATATAATATCCTGACAGGTATGTAGAACTCATAGCAATTGCCCTAAAGAGCTTACCTAGCGTAGATGCATATGAATGCATTTAATGATTGTTTTATTGGCAGCAGTGCCAACATACACAGTCTGTTTTGTTTTATATCATTCTCATTACCTGCTGTTTACCACTGTATACATTGCTAATGGCGTGGTTTCTATGGCTTGTGAATTTCACAGCCAAATAATATGTAATTTATTGCACACTTCAGTGTAGAAGATGGAGACTCCATAACTTTTCGTGTGCTCTTTGCCCCTTTGGAAAGTATTACACTGAGATCAGGCAAAGTAATAAATTTATTTCAAATGTGCGTGATAGCTAAACATCAATTAGGACTGATGGGCAATATTTCTTCTTCCAGCAACATAACAGTTTTTAAAGACTAAGCCACTGAACGTGGAGTCACTGAACATGGGACTCAGTTCACTGGGATCCTTCTTAGAAAAATAAAGGACAACTTGAATTGGATTTGTGTGGCTTATTCAAGTAGTAACTAATCAGCTACATCTTGGTGAACTTAATTTGTCACAATCGTTTGGTATTTTATTAACTCCCTTCCCCTTCTTCCCCCGACTCTCAGGAGAACGGATCATGAGTATCTTAAAACATATTAAGTCATCTTCCATCCCTGTTAATCTAACTACAAAAGCACACTTTCCTTATCCAATGTAACTTACTGTCTTTTAGAGTGGCTGGGGTTTTAATTCTCCACAAAATTTAAACCAGCAAAGAGAAACATTTTCAAGGAGCCACCACATGGTAGCGCTTTAGAAAGAAAACTTTAGAATTAAGGGCAACTATATCATTTTATAGCTAAAGCACCTGAGGCCTAAATTAGGAAGGTAACCATCAAGGTCAGGGAAGGGGTGGAAGATCAGGTTTCAAGCTGAGGAAGAGTCTACAGGGACTCAATCTGAGCAGGTCAGAAACTGAAAGGAGACCACAAATGTTCTGGGAAGGCTGGCATCTGGCCTCCAGTGTGGCGTTCAGACAGGGAGTGGGCCCGGTGGGAACTGCGCTTCTGCAGTAGGCAGAGAAATCCACCTCCCCTCCGGAAAGTGCCACTGACATCAGGGAGTTGAGGGGAAAGAGCAATGAATTCCAGTCCACCTGAGAAAGCAGGCCAGTCTGATTAACTCTGAATTTAGGCTTATTTCAGATACTTCTTGAGAAAGAACTTGGACAAGAGCAAGTCCCACGCAGCCTCTTTTAAATCCATGCCCAGTATTTTCTGGTGGAGCTGCTTAAACCCTCCAAGTGACTCCAGTATTTTAATTTCACTCTGTATTTAATTCCGACAGTTCTGTGACTGATTATTTAATGGGCAAATAAGTAGGGTCACAAAAGAGTGTGAATGTATTTTACAGGATGAAGATGGGCGGAGTGGAGCAGTCTGGAACAGGACACCAATAAAAAGGGATCTTGGTAAAGAAGAACGTCTATTAGAAATGGAGAGGAATTCGCAAGGAAATTAGTGCCTGACACCACGCCCTTCTCTCTGCATGTTTAGAAGCTAGTTTCTAATTTTATTTTCATAGGAGGTGTGCCTGTGATGAATTGTCTTTTACCTCCACACTGTTTGTCACATGGACATATTGTGAAGTTTGTGTGAGAGAAAGCAAGTATTAGAATTTGTTTTGCACGGAGCTATAATCACTTCCTGGAACAATACAGGGTAGAAGGAAAAGGAAAGGAAGGTGGAAACAAAGGAGAAAGACAGCTAATGATGCTGGAGTCTCTCGCTGGGATTTGTGGTATCTCTTTCTGAAACTAGGTACAGAAAGTCAGAACTTGACTGATTGTTTCTTGTTCACGGTTTGTTTTCATTTTTGTTTTTTTTCTTGCTCTCTCATCAGTTACTCCAGCCAGTGCCATGTCAGTTTCAGTTTCAGTAAGCATGCCTGTCTTGTTTCCATTTGCATTATTCATTATTCATGCAAACGTTGATTGAACTGATGACCCCGATTTATCACGGGAACATTAGATACACCAGTGGATACATTTCTTAATTTTAGCAAAAAATTACCAAGTGAAGGTTAACATAACTCCTCTTCAATTTGTCATTTAAAAAAAACTTCTCCTAACATACAATACCTCATTGCCTAATAATGCCAGATAAATGAAGAATTCCTATGTATTCATGAATGCAGGCTAGTCTGTATATTTTTTGGCAGTTATGACCGTTACCGAGGGTAACGGCCTGGTTTGCTGGCCATGTCCTGTCTCCTAGAAAGTTGTACTTTCTGTTGTCTTTCAGTTGGGCCATTGGATATCAGAGGTGAATTAATAAAACTATACTTCCCTTTACACTTACTTTGTTTTGTTTTGTTTTACTTGAAGTATAGTTGATTGACAATGTTGTGTTTCAGGTGTACAGCCAAGTGATTCAGATATACATATTTCTTTTTTCAGATCCTTTTCCTTTACAGGTTATTACAAGGTCTTGAATATAGTTGCCTGTGCTATACAGTAGGACCTCATAGTTTATCTACTTTATATATTGTATACACTTTGTGTGATCCACGCTGGTCAGACCACATAATTATTTTCACTTCTGATATGATTTTTTCAGGTCTAACCCCAAATCTTTGATGAGAAGATATTTTAAAATAAGTTTAGCATGTGTGTGCTCTAAATCCAACAGTAGATATTAGAGATATGATTTTGCACTAGGTATTCCTCTCTTTTTTGTTCTTGGCCAACCAACTGAAAATTAGTTTTTATTTTCTGGTTGGTTTGCTAGATGTTTATGACTATAATAAAAGTCTTAAATTTTGTCTCATCTTAAAACACAATCTGAATTAGCAATGGATATTGTGCTATACATAGGGGCTGTGATATAAATATAGTTTCTAACTTCAAAAACATATAGCCTAGAAGGGAACACAGACAAATATGCAGCAATTATGGCAACTGCATTTGTTTACTAAGTGAAATAGTACTGAGATGGATAAAGTGCTAGCAAGCCTTGAACAGCCAAATCAGCTTCAAAAATAGATGCGCAGTTCTTTAAAAATCTTTTTAACATTTTTCCAGCTACATGTAGCATATAACTTAGCATAAAAACGGTATGGGTTTTATTTTAAGTAATTTAGCATTTTGACATCCTCATAATGAAATTAAATCCAGAAGGAGGTTTCTCTCCATGATCTCTTGAAATGGTCCTTGATTATCCGCAATATTTCCCATCATCACAAAGGTGGTACCAAGGGCAGGGAATTCCAACATTATTAAAGTTTCATAAAGCAAAGTCAATTTTAAGAATATAATGTCCCCAAACTGATAAAGGTCTTGACAGATAATTTCAAGGGAAGCATAAATTATTTTTTGTTTGTCAGAGGGCAAAAATATTTAGGTTGAGTTAATGAATGGTAGAGTTTTTGAGTGGAGAGTGTCCTTAAAATATTGTAGATCTGTACTGTCAAGAGATGCTAGCCACGTGGCATTATTTATATTTAAACAAATTTAAAAATAAGATTAAAAATTCAGTTCCTCATTTGCATTTGCCATATCAAACATGTTTATTAGTTTCATGTAGCTACTGAATACTGCTTTACATAGTACAGATATAGAATATTTTCATTTTCAACAAAAATTCTATTGCGCAATACTAAAATTATACCCAGGAAATAATGTAACTTCCCCAAGATCACACAGCTGTGTTTTTAAAGAAAAACAAAATGACACAAAGGAAATAGTAACAGAGGCATTAAAGAAACCCAGTAAGTTTCTGGAGCAGTCAAAGTAGGGTTTAAAAGTGCATACTTAGCTGTTAGCAGGGTTGAAGCTCTTGATGGTTGATAAGATCAACCTGCCTGAATTTGGACATTAGCATTTTATGCAATGAATTAAAAGCAAAACATCATTTCAACGAATGGCTTCCAGCTCCATATTTTTAGCCACTGCTGTGCTTCCAGGTTATGTTTATCACTTTCATATACAGGGCACCACTGTGAGATGTGATGGTTTATTTGACCCCAGAGAAATCAAGAAATCTTGTGGGGGTTATGGCTGTATTTGAAAAGGTTGATTTTTAAATGCATCATGCAGACTGGCCCTGTTTTAAAAGGGATTCCTGCCATCAAATAATCAAAATGTAAACTCTCTTCTCACCTTGCAAAAGTCAAAGATAGCCCCTGCATCTTTATTATTTCATTGAAATCCAAATATTATTTTTCCATTCTCCAACTTGTTTTCCTCACAGTGTGATCAACTATTGCCAAGGAAGGAAAGGTTAGATTTATCAATCAAAGATTGCTAAAGGCCCCCTAGGTAACTGAACCCTCAGGAGAAACAATCGTCATCTATTCTTTTTCTGTTGTTTCAGTATCTTGGTAAAGAGTCATTTCAATATGTTTGGTTCTGTAGCAGAGGTTCTGTGAAGTGCTTATCTTCCTCAGAGGTCCAGAAAGCCTGCGAGTCTGTGGGTAAAGATGGGTAAGGAGAGAGAGGGAAGGAGGCTAGATAGAGGCTCAGTGCTGAGATAAGGACAGTGTTCTAAAGCCTCCTGGGGGTGAGGCTGGGGTGCACAAACACCCACGACTAATCTAGACAGAAACTGAATAATCAAGGGGACGACCAGTGTGAAGTCATGTGGTCACGTCTCCCTCTAGAAATAAACATTGCCCTCAGTAAGTCTCCCCCTGCCCCAGAAGAGCATTAGGAAGGTCTGGAGAGGGGGATTATTGGCAGAAATGGAAAAAGCAGGTTGAAGGGATTAGCCTGGAGCAGAGAGCCCAAGAAACCCAAGCCAGTAGATGGAAGGCAGACTTTTCATGGAAGTCTCCAAGCCCACGTCAAGTTCTGGGACCACCAAGTACAAGTCAAAGAGTGCTCATTTAACCCCTTTGGGCCCCCGCGGGAGTGGAGGAAGACTGGACAGAGAGGGAGAAGGGGCCATTGATTGAAGGTACAGTATTTACTATGGGATTTAACTCCTCAAAGGCCTCCCAGTAGCTTCAGATCTGCTCAAGAATCCTTCATGTCCTGCTGGTTTGCAGCGAGTGGCTCACAGCTTCAAGGCCTCCTCTGCCAGATGGAGAACTATTTCAAACATCCTGCCTCTATTTTGTACTCTAGCAATGCAGACAGGAAACCTGACCCCATTTTCAGGTTCTAAAGAGAAATTCTAAGTACCTGAAAGACTGAGGAACATGGTGGCTTTTATTTAAGATGTGGAGATAGAGAGCACATACCTGGACTTGGGCCTGCAGCAGCACCGAATTGCACCAAGAGTTCCCTTTATTTTCTCTCGCATCTCTATTTCTCCTTTTCTCTCTGCTGGATTAGCCATGGGGACTCCAAGTTCTTCATTGTGTGGTCCTGGTACAAAGATTCTCCTGGGAATTATAAAGCTATTCACCTTCTACATCGAGCACTTCTTATTTTTTCCCCAGCAACAAAAGTCATCCTTAAGAGGGGTCAGGGTGCTAGCTCTTAAATATATTTTAGTCATCCCTTTGTACATTAAATTCTCTTTCTTGGAGACTGCTCCTGACATGGTGTTCACCGTGCTCTCAGCTGGCCTCCTGAAGTTCTGCCCTGCCTTCTCCACCAGGTACAGTTCAGGAGCTGCCTACCTCAGGGTGATAGGTTATCTTCTAGTTGCTTTATTCCTTTCCATTTTACATTTAGAAAGTATAATTGGAATACATAAACTTCTCTGTGACCACAGCTTTATTTGCAACCCACAGGTTTTGTTATGGCATATTTTCATTACCATCCAATTAATAAAATTCTAATTCCCATTGTGACTTTATCTTTGACCTACATAATGATCAGAAGTATGTTTTAAATATCCAACTATTTGGTAAAATATTGGTTATATAGTTTTAAATTTCTTGCTTATTCGGAGTCTTGTTTTATAACCAGAATATAGGCAATTTTATAAATGTGCCATGTGCACCTAAAAATTTCTGCATAATATATATATTCCATCATGGTTGGTGCAGTGTTTTATGTAAATTTAGGCCCAAGTTTTTAATGATGGTATTCAGATCTTCTATAATCTGCTGATTTGTTGTTGTGGTTCTATGTTACTGATCTAGGTAATTTAGATTTTTCTATTTCTACTTAGATTTTTGGAATTTCCCTTCATATATTGCATTGAAGTTTAGACTTATAATATATTCCTTGTAAAGTAACAGTGGGTTTTATTATCCTGCCTTATCGCCAGTGATACATTTTGCTTTCAAATCTATGTTAACATTAAAAAATCTTCTTCAATTTTACTTATTGTCGTTATGACATAATTTTTGAATCCTTTCATTTTCAGTCTGACTCTTGTCTCTTGTAGGTGGCATAGAATTAGGTTTTTTGTTTGTTTCAATAATCCTTGTCCTTTGAGTATTTACAGTAAATGTATTTTCTTACAGACCGTTTACTCCTTGTTTACTCTTTGTCCCACCTTGTTGTGTTCCTTTTGCTCTTATTTTCTTCCTTTGACATTTCTTCAAATTCCATTTTCCCTTATATTAGCTTGTTACTTTTACACAAGTAGCAGTTACACATGTACCATGACTTATTAGCTCTTGTACTGCTTCTCAAGCAATGCTGAGATCTTAAATTTCTTTTACTACTTTTTCTTCTTCCACTTGTTTTAATGCATTCTAATTTTTGATATATTTTATTATTACTCTTTTGTGCTGTTAGATTTTATTTAGTTTTATCCACTTATTTCCGTGATAAACCGGGGTCATTAGTTCAATCAACATTTGCATGAATAATGCAAATGGAAACAAGACAGGCATGCTTACTGAAACTGAAACTGACATGGCACTGGCTGGAGTAACTGATGAGAGAGCAAGAAAAAAAACAAAAATGAAAACAAACCGTGAACAAGAAACAATCAGTCAAGTTCTGACTTTCTGTACCTAGTTTCAGAAGGAGATACCACAAATCCCAGCGAGAGACTCCAGCATCATTAGCTGTCTTTCTCCTTTGTTTCCACCTTCCTTTCCTTTTCCTTCTACCCTGTATTGTTCCAGGAAGTGATTATAGCTCCGTGCAAAACAAATTCTAATACTTGCTTTCTCTCACACAAACTTCACAATATGTCCATGTGACAAACAGTGTGGAGGTAAAAGACAATTCATCACAGGCACACCTCCTATGAAAATAAAATTAGAAACTAGCTTCTAAACATGCAGAGAGAAGGGCGTGGTGTCAGGCACTAATTTCCTTGCGAATTCCTCTCCATTTCTAATAGACGTTCTTCTTTACCAAGATCCCTTTTTATTGGTGTCCTGTTCCAGACTGCTCCACTCCGCCCATCTTCATCCTGTAAAATACATTCACACTCTTTTGTGACCCTACTTATTTGCCCATTAAATAATCAGTCACAGAACTGTCGGAATTAAATACAGAGTGAAATTAAAATACTGGAGTCACTTGGAGGGTTTAAGCAGCTCCACCAGAAAATACTGGGCATGGATTTAAAAGAGGCTGCGTGGGACTTGCTCTTGTCCAAGTTCTTTCTCAAGAAGTATCTGAAATAAGCCTAAATTCAGTTAATCAGTCTGCTGCTTTCTCAGGTGGACTGGAATTCATTGCTCTTTCCCCTCAACTCCCTGATGTCAGTGGCACTTTCCGGAGGGGAGGTGGACTTCTCTGCCTACTGCAGAAGCGCAGTTCCCACCGGGCCCACTCCCTGTCTGAACGCCACACTGGAGGCCAGATGCCAGCCTTCCCAGAACATTTGTGGTCTCCTTTCAGTTTCTGACCTGCTCAGATTGAGTCCCTGTAGACTCTTCCTCAGCTTGAAACCTGATCTTCCACCCCTTCCCTGACCTTGATGGTTACCTTCCTAATTTAGGCCTCAGGTGCTTTAGCTATAAAATGATATAGTTGCCCTTAATTCTAAAGTTTTCTTTCTAAAGCGCTACCATGTGGTGGCTCCTTGAAAATGTTTCTCTTTGCTGGTTTAAATTTTGTGGAGAATTAAAACCCCAGCCACTCTAAAAGACAGTAAGTTACATTGGATAAGGAAAGTGTGCTTTTGTAGTTAGATTAACAGGGATGGAAGATGACTTAATATGTTTTAAGATACTCATGATCCGTTCTCCTGAGAGTCGGGGGAGGAAGGGGAAGGGAGTTAATAAAATACCAAACGATTGTGACAAATTAAGTTCACCAAGATGTAGCTGATTAGTTACTACTTGAATAAGCCACACAAATCCAATTCAAGTTGTCCTTTATTTTTCTAAGAAGGATCCCAGTGAACTGAGTCCCATGTTCAGTGACTCCACGTTCAGTGGCTTAGTCTTTAAAAACTGTTATGTTGCTGGAAGAAGAAATATTGCCCATCAGTCCTAATTGATGTTTAGCTATCACGCACATTTGAAATAAATTTATTACTTTGCCTGATCTCAGTGTAACACTTTCCAAAGGGGCAAAGAGCACACGAAAAGTTATGGAGTCTCCATCTTCTACACTGAAGTGTGCAATAAATTACATATTATTTGGCTGTGAAATTCACAAGCCATAGAAACCACGCCATTAGCAATGTATACAGTGGTAAACAGCAGGTAATGAGAATGATATAAAACAAAACAGACTGTGTATGTTGGCACTGCTGCCAATAAAACAATCATTAAATGCATTCATATGCATCTACGCTAGGTAAGCTCTTTAGGGCAATTGCTATGAGTTCTACATACCTGTCAGGATATTATATATAGCCCAGTTTCTATGGCGTTTATTCAAAGACTCTGAGAAAGGGTTACTCTGGGTGAATTCAGACCTTTTCTCAATATAGAATTTGGTCAACATGCATTCTGAACAGCAAAATTTCACAGTATTTTCCTACACTAATTGCCACCTCAGCAAATGCAGGATTAAGTATAATGGATTATAAGAAGTTAGAAAGGAAAGATGGAAGAAAAGAAGGAAGGTAGAAAAAAGGTGGGTATGGAGTACTTCAACATTTACGTAAAGAGTGGACCTAAAACTAACCTGAGGTTTCCCTGAGCCATTAGCATACACTATAGAAACTTAAATGAAAAACTAAAAAAAACCAGCATGGGAAACTCAAAGATTCTTTGTTTTTTCACTTTACTGCATACACACGTCCACCTTAAACAATCTATATGCTTATATCCAATAAGAGAGCATTGTTTTGCAAGGCTATTTGGGTTCTATCAGCATGTAAAGGTCGGACAACTCAACTTTAGCAGAGTTAGCCTTCAGGTGAATAATTGCTTCTTTCAGGTTGTGAGCATTTGAATTTTCCAGAAATGTTTCCCAAAATATGAAAACTAAAAGAAGGGTCCTAGGACAGCGTCCTTTAGAAGGTTTATAGTATCAAGGCTTTTGGAGGAAGAGAATCCTTGTCGATTATCAACACAATGATTCCAAGCAGGTCAATTTTTGCTGAGAATATTATATAACAGAACCCACTTCACCTCCATTATACTGACAATGATCTTCCTTACTTCAACCTCGTGCTTCTTAGTAAAGTTGAAAATACTGAGCCAAGAACAGACAGTGACAATGCCAGAGACTCAGATGTACCTATAGGTGCCTTCAGACAACATCAGCCACCCAGGCTAAAGTCCTGGTTTAAAACATCCCAACGTGAATGAATCTCAAAAACCATATGCTGAGCAAGTGAAGCCAGATCAGAAGGGCACCTACTATATTATTCAACTTACATGAAATTGTAAACTCGGCAAAAGTCATCTCTAAAGATAAAAAACAGATCCGTGGTGGCCTTGGGGTGGGAGATGGGGATACTTTTGCAAAAGCCTAGGAGGAAACTTTCTAGGGTTTTAGAATTGTTATCTATCTTTATGGGGGTGGTAGTTAAACAAATGTATACATTAATTAAAAGTCACTGAACCCTTGACTAAAAATGTCTGCATTTTATTGTATGTAAATGATACCTTAATAAGGTTGATTACAAAATGAACCAAAACCAAAACAAAGCAGAAGAAAAACCTCTCAAGACCTCAAAGGAAATACACTGTTTTCTTCCAGGGTACCAGATTGGAAATGAGGCATTGGTCTGTTCTACCCTCAGATCATCCCTAGGATTATCTAGTCTATTTTAAAGCACTAGAGTCCCCTATCAGGAAAACTCACCCTATGTTTAATTACTTTGATTTCTTCTCTGCCTCTTCTCCCAAGACAGTGAAGCCATTCACGGAAGGAAAACCAGCTTTTTCCAACTTTGCATCACCACATATTCTTTCCAAAGCTATTATGTATGGAATGAAATTTGGCTACACCTTGTAAAAATCTAGCTTTTTGAGCCTTACAAATCTTAACAGTTAACCTACTGCCTCCACTGGAATTTGGAAAAAAATTATTTTGAAAAGGAATAGCTGAGACTTGACATTTTTTGTGTGTGTGATTTTCTCTTCCCCTAAGAGAGAAGTGAGTAGGAATGAAACACATACATAAAGAAAAATAAATTATCTTGCTGCCTTTGCATGGTTATAATTTATAGGAGGCCCTTTTCAACAATAATCTGTTATCAGAATCAATAAAATATAATCTCCATGAAGGCCAGGCCAGGATATTTGTCTCTTTTTCAGCAGATTGCAATACAAACCACATTCATGGATATGCTCCTTGATGATCTTTGTAATACTGTAACCGTTGACCATTTCCTCATGCCTCTTCACCTTAACTTCAACCTGGTTTTTCACCAATGACCTCACATTTCCTTCTCTATCACTTGGTTGTGGGCCTCTTTTCCAACTCCAACTCCAACACGCATTTCACTCTGGCACCAAAGGAAGACTCACACCTTCCTGCTTTTTAGTGATACCTCAAGGTCATTACCATATTGTGATCACCCTGAATAGCCAGACAATTGTTATTTCAGAGCCATCTGACAGTTTGTAGCTCTAAAAATTAACTAAGGACCATATTTGTCAAAAATATCCTAGTTTAAGATTTTGGTAATACAGCAACAGTAATTCCGAAGTCATTTATGACAATCAGTGTGGGAAGCACCCTCCTTCAGGAAGACCCTTTGCCATACAATACACTTTCCCTGTCTGGTAATAAGGAAGAATGGCCGTGGAAAGTAACCTTTTGTGGAAAGAAATACTTGGCTTTGAGAAGGCTTGAAGTTCATACACTTTTCTTGAATTAGATTCCCCATTAATTACTTTATCCACAAAGAGGTAATTATCAGAGTTATGTAAGCAATTAAGGAGATGCTACTCCACATTCTTTCAGCTTGTTGACCTTTCTCACTTTATTTCATGTGGCTATCTGAAACATCAGTGATTTACATGCCTTTTTTTTTTGACAGATTTCTGTGTGTGTGTGTCCCCATGATGAAAACATCATTAAAGTAAAATATCATGAATAGACTCTTAAGAAGCAGAGTCTACTTAAAGTCCTGGAAAATATGAAAGCACTAATATTCATGGACAACTCTACACTCTGAAAGTTACTCCAAATTTTGCTGACCTCTCTTTTGTCTAGGAGTTTTTCAAATTTTCTACCATGATCATTTGTTAGTTTTATAATTACATAATAAAGGCATTACATCATACAATCTTTTGTTATCCATTGCAGTTTTAAAACTATTCCTTTCCTTGTCCTCAGCAGATATGTCATAGATTATTAGTACACGAGCAAAGACTTTCAACGTTAACAGTACTTTATAGTGAGAAGAACTATACTGAGCTATCTCTATCCTAAGACAATGCACTAGGAAAGCACTAGGAATTCTTAAGCACTAGGAATACAGAGACGATCAAGGGGCAAGTTCCTTGCCTTCGAGTATACATAATCATTATAGCAAATGCTTAAATAGCACTTAGTACGTAACTCACCACAGCAGTCTTATTATCCTCCTTTTTAATAGGTGAGCAGAGGAAGCCACAGGGAAGTCATAGGGTAAAGCCAGAATTTGAACTAGGTAGACTAGTACACTCTCCACGGCTTTAACTACTACATGAAAAAAAAATATATATATATATATATGTATATAACTCCAAGTATTCCAAAGTTACAAAACACTTATCTACCAAAACTCAAAAAGGAGCACACAAACTTGCATAGAAAATAAACATGTGGGCTTCCCTTGTGGCGCAGTGGTTGAGAGTCTGCCTGCCGATGCAGGGGACACGGGTTCGTGCCCCAGTCCGGGAAGATCCCACATGCCGCGGAGTGGCTAGGCCCGTGAGCCATGGCCGCTGAGCCTGTGCGTCCGGAGCCTGTGCTCCTCAACGGGAGAGGCCGCAACAGTGAGAGGCCCGCATACCGCAAAGAAGAAAATAAACATGTAAAAGTTCATAAATAAACCACAATATAACCTGCTCCACATAATATACTGACTGCAGTGTCCTGGGCCTCTCCCATCCTTAGGTAGCCGGAAATTACAACAAAATAATACTTTTCACCTTTGGAAGCCACGCCATCTCTCATACCAACCAACCAATTACTTCCTTAGAATTGGAAATTAACCTGAATATCATAAAATATATATATATAGCATTAGTGATGTAGAATCTTTGTTTAAAGACAATAACTTCAATAGCAGAGGGAACTTTACCATTGCAGGCTTCCGATAACCTCTATATTTCTCAGATTTCATGCTAAATCATAAAATGCCATATTGTGTCTGAAGCTATTTTTTCAATAGTCCATTTTCTTAAATGGACTAGCAAAGCCGTAAATACTGAGGAACATTTTGGCTCCCAAATCCTAAAGCCATTCTGATTATGCCTGGGTGATCATGGGGACGTCATCGGAACTACCAGAGGACTGGCTGAAATACCAGTGTTCTGGCCAGCTTACAAATTAGAAATTATACAGAATCCAATTTTATTTTTTTGTTAAGTAATTCCTATGAGGCTTTTAGGATGTCAGTGTAAAGTCCTTTCATGTGTAATCTTTATCCATTAGATAGGGAACAATGCCAATCCCCGTCATAAATACTTTCACAACCTGACACTGAAAATCCATTGCAGGGCATAAGACCTGCAAATAGGAGGTGAATCACACACATCCACTCATTCAGACAATCCACAAATACTCATTTTTAAGTCTACTATATGCCAATAATGTACCGGCCTCTCAGATGCTAAACCATGCTAAATGCTGAAACAGACATACTCAGTTTGGGCCCTCCTGGAACTTATTACCTACAGAAGTGCCTTCATTGTAAACGGTCAGGTCTCAGCCAATGCTATTATCATCAGCAGGTGACCAAAGGATACAGCTTGCTTCCCTTCAGAGGTACAAAACAGTTCTTACACCTGAATGGGATGCAAAGAATAATGTGACTTCTGTTCACCAGGGGATGAATTGAACTGTCCTTGCAGAAGAGATAACAGATGGTGTGAACCCCAGATCCTAGAAACGGGCCAGGCACACGATAAGTGTTCAGCTTTTCACAAACAAATGAACAGTCACTTCCTCTCCTAGATCTTTACACCCTTCCTCTGTTGGCTACTTTCTCTCAGCTTATAAACATCCTCAAATATACCCACTTAAAAAAACTCTCAGACCTATGATTCTTTGGATATTCTTGTGGATAACCTAAGTCTCTACCATGCCTTCAAACACCTGTCCTCCCAAAAGCCCACATCTGTACCTTGGGCCCAGACCTCTCTACCAGGCCCCTCTAAAGCACTGAAGATGAAGGAAGATCCTCTCGCCACCCCCAATCCCTTTCTACTGTGCTCTGTATCTCTCAAAAAGATGCAGCTGTAAACTGTCACCCACGCTTGCTGCCCTCCCTTTTCTAACTGGTCACCAGGCCTCACCCATTCTCTCTCAGATCTGCAAAACCCGGTCCCATCTTTTATAACTTAAGTGGGACCCTTAGATTACAATTCACCCAGCACCCAATCAACTGCCTTCCACATGGAGGTCCAAGTGAGCCTCTAAACCAGAATTCCAAATCACTGTTCTTTGGTGTTTCCCGCAGCCTTCAGGATAAACATCCAAACTTCTGACAGGACAAACAAGGCGCCTTTCTGTTGGGCCCCGCTAAGTTTTCAGTATCGACTCTCATTTCTTTCCCAAACCCTGAGTTCCAGTCCTGTACATTAGTTTTGCCATATTTTCTTACATTTCTCAAACTTCAACACACACTGCTCTCTCCTGCCAGCCCAGGAGCTTCTACACATCCTTAGAAAGGATGGCACTTCCTCCAAGAATCCTACCCTGAACTTTCCCTTCCAAGTTTCTGTGCTCTGCAAAGGGGAAAGATGGCGGGGAGGGATACATTAGGAGTTTGGCATTAACATATACACACGACTATATATAAAATCATCAACAAGGACCTACTGCATAGCACAGGGACCTCTACTCCATATCCTGTAACAAACTGTACGGGGAAAGAATCTGAAAAGGAATGGATATATGTATAACTGAATCACTTTACTGTACACCTGAAACTAACACAATATTGTAAATCAACTATCCTCCAATATAGAATAAAAATTAAATCAAAGAAAAAAGAGATTCTGTGCTCTATAGCAGCAGAACTCACTTCTTCCAGAGCACTGACTCCTGTGCTTGTGTTTACTTGCTGCCCAGTAGAAGGGAAGATTACCTAGGGCAGAAGCATCGTCTCCAGCAGCCCTTGGTTCTGACAACTCATTCAAGTGCCAGGATACTTTACACACATAACCTGCTTAATTAATTCTAAGAACCCACAGAAAGAGTGGTTTTTAATGTCATTTCACAAGTGTGGGGATTGTAGTGCAAAAGAAACCTGTCCAGGCCACAGAGAGCATCAGCCCTGGAATTCAAACCCTAAGCTGCCTTGACTCCGGTGCTCTTTCCACTATATATGATACACCTATTGAAAAAAAATTTTTTTTTCCTGAGCCCTGTTTGAATGGAAAGGAAATGAAGCTGGGATATATCCATTTCCTAATCGCTTTGGTGCGTACCAGGCAAAGTCATTCAACAGACCAGGTAACATCTGTGCAACAATTAACGATGCTCCAAACTGTGCTAAGTGTTCTACTTTGTAGAGTCTAGAAGCATTAACACAGTGCATCCTTGTAACCGCCACAGAGGCTGGGTCCTGTGAAGCCCATGCTACAGATAAGAACACTGAGACCTTGAAGCCTTAAGGCACTCGGCCGGGGTCACCGAGCTGGCAGGAGTCCTAGGCCGCACGCCCCGTCTAGTGCACGTACACCCGGTCACTGGGCACCGGTTCTAGTGCCCACCCTCCACCTTTAACCATTTAAAACCCCGCTTCTCACCGCCCACACGAAGGCCCCTGGAAGCGGGAAGTACAAACCTGTCTCGACAAGCCGTGGCTGGAAGAAGCTCTGGATACAGATCAGGGGCAGAGGGTGCTCAGGAGCGGCGCCCAGTCTACCCGCGGCGGCAGTCGGCGTTAAGTCCAGCAGGCCCTCCCTCAGGGAAGCCCGCACGGAGGGCAGAGGCACCGAGTCCTGCAGCGCGCACAGGTCCTCAGAGCGCGAGAAGGAGTCGGCCGCGCTGTCCGGGCGCAGCTTCACCGAGTGATCATGGCCTGAGCGCGGCCTCGGGGACGCTGGCTGCAGACAGGATGCCCACATCCTCCTGTGGGTCCCGGCTCGCCTCCCGGCCCCTCGGGCGCCCACCGCCCGGCGGCTGCGGCCCGAAGACATAGGGCCACGGGCCCAAGCTAGGCCGGGCCCTCCATGCCGCGCTCCGGAGCCCACGCGCGGCCTGGTGTTGGCGCGGGCATCAACGCCCTCCCGAGCCGCGGGGTTGCGGTTTAAGCCTCCGGGCGGGCCCGTGGGGGCGGGGCTCGAGGATTTCTGCGCGCTCGCCGTGCGTCCGCACGCAGACCCGCCTCCCTTGACGACGCGGCTTGAGGAGCAGCACGCAGACCCGCCTCCCATGACGACGCGGCCTGAGGAGCGGTGTCGGCAGCTTCGAGACTAGGGCAGCGCGAAAGGTAGGAGGTGTGGAGAATTTGGGGTTTCCAAAAAGCGTTTGCTGACTGATCCAAACAAAAGTGAGACATGGTTGTATCAGCGCATTTTAAAAGTAGTTAAACTCCCGCAAAGTGTCTGTGCTCGCCCCGCCCAGAAGAGAGCGTGAACTCCGTGAGGGACACAGGAAAGGCTGAGTGAACGTCTGCCTGTGGTCCCTTACCTGGTGCACAGGTGTGTGAATTTCTGCGGAGAGCTCTTAATTTCTGTCGTTTCTGCTGACTTGACACGGTGGTTGGCAAACGGTGACGTGTTCCGTGCATTCAGGACATGATCGTGGTTCCTAATAATCACTTTGTTTTGTCCTGACACCTCCACAGAGAATTTACTACTGAATATCCACTTTACAGAAGAGAAAGTGAGGCGTAGGAAGTGAAGTGACTGAGTAAGAGGAAGGACTCAGACAATTGGTGTTAGTAAATTAACCCTGCAAGGAGGCCGTTAGCCTGCGCTGTCTCTAGCGATGCAGCCGCCTACTTAAACCAACCCAAATCTAAGCCTGTCAGCGCCTCAGGGTGACGAACACCGCTGAGGACACCCAGTCACAAACCACCAACTAGGCGTTAAAGCCATAGCAAATCACTCGTTTCCTTGCTTTGCTTCTGCCCTTTTAAAATAAACATCTCTGCAGCTCCTGTGGCTGGAGTGCTCCTCACCTCTTCCGCTTTGTGGTGCGTGAGTTGAATCTATTTTTGCGCGCATAAAGTGTTAAAATTTTAAATATGCCTCAGTTTGTCTTCTAAGATTGGCCGTAGAAGTTGGATTTGTGTCCAGTTTCTAGAGCAGTGGTCGTCCTCTGGTCAGGCCTTAGGCGTTACGTGTACAACGTTCCTCTTCTACCACCACCTTCTGGATGCCTCCACCCACTACCAGCTCCCACGCATCAGTTCCCCTAGATGTGGTCAGCAATGGCTTTTACATGTAGCGTGCTCACATTATGACATCGCAGACACTCCTCCGTCCTCCAGCCAGCGTGTGAAGTGAAACATTACCATTCCTGTTGAAGAGTCTCTGGTGTGACCACTTTCCCAAACACAGCCACTCCCCAGCTGACCCTGGGTAACCACTCTTCTGAACTTGGTCTCCATCAGTGGCATGGATGTCTATGTAGGCTACATTTTTAAGTATTCTTAAACTGCATATCGTATTCTATTTTGTTTTCTCTTGTTACTTGCTTTACTTAGTGTTATCTTTGCTAGGTTCATCCATGCTGACACGTAAAGATCTGTCTAGTTCATGTACTTTCCTCGCTACGTAGGATTCCCATGTAGGGAAATACAATAATTTATATGTGCATTTTCCTGTTGATGGACATTTAAATTGTTTCGAATTTTAAGTATGATTTCTTTTTAAAAAAAATTTTATATCCTTATAAAGGTTACTTTACATTTACAGTTATTACAAAATATTGGCTATATTCCCTGTGTTGTACAATACATCCTTGAGCCTGTCGTACACCCAGTAGTTTACATCTCTCACTTCCCCACCCCTGTATTGCCCCCTCCTCCCCCTCCACACTGGCAACCATTAGTTTGTTCTCTATATCGATGACTCTCCTTCTTTTTTGTTATATTCGTTCAATTGTTGTATGTTTTAGATTCCATTTATAGGTGATATCCTACAGTGTTTCAGAGTTCAAAAGACTCTCACGACAGAAGCCAAAAGGTAAGAGCCATTTTACATTGATAAAAAGCATTTTAACTATGTAGAAGCAGAAAATGAAAAGAAAGAACTTTGCATTACATTTAATAAACGCTTAGGGAGATCTTTGTGGAGTATTAGTGAACTTATTTGTGGAAATTTAGCCATGTACATTGTGTTGGAGAGGCACCAAGAGTTCAAGAACTCTCACAATTTGAGTACACGATTGCCTTACTTGTAGGCATGGTGGCAGCCATTTACATAACAATGATTTGGAGGATGTTGTGTTAGTCAGCTCTTGCTGTGATAATGCTTTGGAACAAATCGACCCAAAACTCAGTTCCATAAACAAGAATTTATTTTTCTTGGACCTATTGGCTAGCTGCAGTGGCTCTCTTTTAGACCTCTAGATGGCTGGTTTTGCTCCGTGTTTTGGGTCAGTTTGAGGTCTGTAACACACACCTTCCTCTGGAGCCCAACTGTGAGGCCGCGGCTCCCAGGCCCTGTCTTCTCACAAAGTTCACTGAAACATAGGAGGTGAGCCCAACTGCACAAGCCTATTTAAGGCCTCTGCTGCTCATTGAAGGCCATCATGTCTGCTCACACTTCATTGGCCAAAACATGTCACAGATCTAAGCTGTATTTAGAATATGTGTATTTGTTTAAAGTTGGGTGCCCTCACAGAAGAATATTGCATTTTGGACAGTGTTACCTTAGCATTTTCACTGGCATTTGCAAACGTGATAAACGCCATGTGCACTTTTTCACCTTTGAGAACTTTCTGAAATTGTGGGACCATTTCTATTGGAAAAGAGGAAGGTACACTTTAGAACTCAACTCTAGTTATGGCATTGTTGGGAGAAGAATTAATGAGATAAGGTCAATACAAGTGAAAGATTTGGGATCACATATTCATCATTAACATTAGCATTCTACAGAACATTCCTGGAGAGTTGTGATGCTTGCTTTATGTGATTTCTATCATGAATCATTAGAATTTGACCAAGACACTTCAGTGAAACATATATCATACAGCACATCGCATTTTAGTTTTTCCTACCACTCCACAACTTATCATCAATACTTCACCATAACTCAGAAACAGAAAGAGAAACTGAGTGAGTTCATTGTTAGCAGACGGGCTTCACAAGCAATACTAGCGGAAGTTCTTCAAATGATAGCAGACAGTAACTCAAGCCATAAGAACAAAACAAAGAATGCTGACTAGAGCAGTTGTGTAGGGAATTATCAAAGATACTGTAATTTCAAATTTCTTCTCCTTTCTTCTCTTAACTAATTTAAAAAGTAAGTGCCTAAACAATATGACTATGTTTGGATTGTTCTCTATATAACATAAAGAAATATCATATCTTTGATGATATGGCACAACGAAGGCAGTGAGAACAAAGCTGTGTTAGAATAAAAATGACAGTAGATCATAAGCTGAATCCACAGGAAGAAAGGAAGAGAACCAGAAATGGTAAATAGATTAACCCGACAAACTCAAAAATATTTATTTGCTCAACTTTCTTCTCTAAGCTCTTTGAAAAAATAAGCTTGTGAGAAGTAATTATTATAATAATATGTTGTTAAGTATGTAACATATATAAATGTAATAAAAACAAAAAAGAGGGGAAGGCATACAGCTCTATAAAAGTACAGTTTCTGTTTCTATCTGGAATGAACCTAGTAAAAATCTGAAGAGATTCTGAGATGTATTACATAAGCCCTAGTGCAGCCATTACTCAAACAATGTGGTTAAAAATCATTAAAGGAATTACATGTTACAGTAGAAAATATCTACTTACTATAAAAGGAAACTGGAGGAACAATAACAAAAAAGCAAAAACATGAGGCATGTAGAAAACCAAAGGTAAAATGATAGACATAAATAAATCCTACCATATCAATAATAAAAACTAAATGTAAATGAATTAAACAGTACAATCAAAAGGCAGATATTGTCGAACTGGGTATTAAAAACTGTTTTCTATAGGAGACACTGCTTGGATTCAAAAGTCTAATGTGTACAAAGTAAAAGGATGAAAAAATATACATCATGCAAATAGCAACCGTAAGCATTGCTGAAGTGGCTATACTAATACCAGAAAAAATAGACTTTAAAACAAACAAAAAAGTTACTAGCTATGAAAAGGGACATTTTATGATAAAGAAAGGGAAGATACAAAAATCTTTACCATATTTGCCCTGAATAAGGTAAAACCAAAATAAACAAAGAAGAAAATACCAAAATCCATGAAGAATTGAAGGAAGAAATAGATAATTGCACAACATTAGGTAGAGGCTTCAGTACTCCACAGTCAAAAATGGATAGAACAGTTAGGCAGGAGATCAACAACGATATAGAAGACTTGGACAAGACTATGAATTAACAAGACCTAATAAATGTTTACAGAACACTCAACCAAACAGTAAAATACTCATCCTGCTCAACTACATGTGAAACGTTTTCCAGCATAGATGACATGCTAGGCTGTAAGAGGAGAGATTGAAACCCACATACATTGCTGGTGGGAATGTAAAATGGTGCGGCCATGTTACAAAACAGCTTGAGAGTTCCTGCAAGTGTTAAACATAGAGTTACCCTATGACCCAGCAGTTCCACTACTAAATATATACCTAAGAGAAATAAAAACTTATGTCTGCACGAAAGCTTGTACGTGAATGTTCATAGAAGCATATTTCTAAAAACAAAAGGTGGAAATAATTCAAATGACAACCGGATAAATGAATAACCAAAATGTGGAATATCCATACAATAGAATAGCATTCAGCTATAGAAAGGAATGATCTACTGATCCATGTTACAACATGGATGAACCATGAAAGCATTATGTACAGTAAAAGCAGCCACTCACAAAAGATCACATATTGTACGGTCCCATTTATATGAAATGCCCAGAATAGCAAATCTGTAGAGACAGGAAGTAGATGAGTGGTTGCCTAGGGCTGAGAGGGTTGAGGAGATTGAAAAAAGCTTGTTAATGTGTAATGGGTTTTTTGTGGGGGGACAGAAATCTACAATTGGATTGTTGTGATGCTTACACAAGTCTTTTAGTGGTTACACTGAGAACCACTGAATTGTATACATTAAAGTGTTGAAATTATGGTATGTAAATTACATCCCAATAAAGCTGTTAAAATTATGATAATTTATAAATGTGAAAATTCATCGAAAATGACAAATTCTTTAAAAATGCAAGCTAACAAGACTAACCCAAGAAAGAAAAAATATCTCAAAAACCTATATCTACTGCAAAAGTTGTTTGTATAATTAAGTACCTTTACAGAAAATGATTTCCAGGGATAAATGGCTTTCCAAGTAAATTCTTCCAAATATTTAGGGAAGAAATATTGGTAATCTTCCAGGAAACAGAAAAGTATATATTGCTCAAAATATTTATAAGGCCAACATAAGCTTCAGGTCAAAACTAAAAAGAATATTACAAGAATAGAATCACAGGCCAGTTTCTCTTTTGAACATGCATGCAAAATGTGTAAACAGAAGCACAAACTGTATCCATGGTATGTAAAACAATCATATATCACAATCAAAGTAGCTTTATTCTAGTAATGCAAGGTTGGTTTAACGTTCAAACATGAAACTGATCCCAGGAATGAATTAGAGTGGGAAAAAAAGTCATTTAAAACAGAAGTCTTGGGACTTCCCTGGTGGTCCAGTGGTTAGAACTTGGCGCTTTCACTGCTGGGGCCCTGGGGTCCAATTCCCGGTCAGGGAACTAAGATCCTGCAAGCCATGAGGCAGGGCCCCCCCCACCAAAAAAAAGGAAAAAAAGAAGACTTAACCAGGAGAAGCACAAGATCGAATAAACATAACAGATAACACCTTATGAAAAGTAGGTGAAGATTATGGAATATTCTAAAATTTTAAAACAAAAAGAAACATTTAAAGATTCAAGAGGATGTGACAAATACTGTACATAGGCAAAAAAATAAAATAAAATAAAATATACGGATGATGGGAGCCCAAAAATCCAGATGCCCATGTCCTGTCTCTGAAGATTCTCATTCAATGGGTTATGGATTTCCTCTATGTTTAAAAACCTACAGGTGTTATAAAGCAGAAACTAACACACCATTGTAAAGCAATTATACTCCAATAAAGGTGTTAAAACACAACCAAACAAACCTACAGGTGATTCTGATATGATGCACAGACAATGTAAAGCTTCTGCTTTACAGGAAATAATACCAGATTATTTTGTTATTTTATAGTTATAGTAACAGGTTGTACTGTTGACCGGTAAGTCTGATGTCAAAATGCACTCCCCACTAGGGATATAAAAGGAACTAATAGTCTGTACGGCTGCTTGGTGGCAGCATGCATGTATTGCAAGGGCAATTATTGTAGGAATCCAAATGAGTGGAACATTTTAGAATTGGAAGACTACATACAGATCATCTAGTCAAGCTTCCAACTATGATAGTTGTGAAAACTAAGGCCCATATAAAAGAAATGATTTATCTCCAAAGAGCGTTAGTGAAAGAGTATGAAATTAAAAATATCTCTGAACTTTTAATTTAGTGCTGTTTTTATTAATCTCATGTATTAGCTTAAACTTCAGTGTGACAGATTTGGGATTGAATCCTTGCTCAGATTTACTGATTGCGTGCCTTTTAGTAAGTTACTAAAACACTTTTTTACAAAAAAATAGATGTATTTATTTATTTTTGGCTGCGTTGGCTCTTCCTTGCCATGCGCGGGCTTTCTCTAGTTGGCGGTGAGCGGGGGCTACTCTTTGTTACGGTGCGCGGGCTTCTCATTGTGGTGGCTTCTCTTTGTTGCTGAGCACGGGGTCTAGGTGTGTGGGCTTCAGTAGTTGTGGTTCACGGGCTCTAGAGTGCAGGCTCAGTAGTTGTGGCGCATGCTCTTAGTTGCTCCGTGGCATGTGGGAGCTTCCCGGACCAGGGCTCAAACCCGCATCCCCTGCACTGGCAGGCAGATTCTTAACCACTGCACCACCAGGGAAGCCCTACTAAAACACTTTTAACTTCGCTTTTCACATATGTAAAATGGTGAGCCTTGGCTGATATAGAATATGAGATAACCTAGCACTGTTCTTAACACATACACGTAGTTAACATTTTTTGGCTCTCATCCCTCTTAAACAGCCTCTATCCTCTTAACAATGAAAGTGTGTTTCAGCTAGCAAAGCACCCCAGAGCTGACCACATTCTGGCAAGAGATACAGGATTCTTTTTCTTGCTGGTGGTTCTTTATACCTGATATTTGAACTGCACTGAAACATGAACATCTCTTGTTTATACTATATTAATGGATTTGATAGATGAATTTTAAAAAGTAATATGCAGGAAAAAAAAGTAATATGCAGGAATTGAGCTGCCTTACTCTCAAGAAATATAATTCGATAGTGGTGGCTAAAACGATAAACAGTGTTTGGACAGGGAGTCCATATTGGATGTGAACTACCTGTACTCCCATTCGTCTATTAAGAATAAATAGAATCCTTTCAAAATCTGTTTTAAAGCGCAGTTATTTCCTTCTGACTCATTTAAGTTACCTGTAAGAAAAAGACAATCTCCTGAATCCTTGCTTAAAAGGCTTTTAATATAAAGCAGATAATTTTTTGCAACATTTCCCAAACTTTTCATTATCAAATTGGCTGAGGCTTCTCAACGATTATCACTTCACAACAATATCTCCCTTTTCACCTTTTTTAAAAGAATTGGCCTCGTAGATGTGCCCTTAAAACAGAGCTTCACTCTCAACTTATTTTAAATTTTGTATTCAAACAGTATGAAGAAAACAGGATCAGGGAGTTCAGCCATAAAAGGGAATGGATTACTGATACATGCTACATCATGGATGCAACTAAATGAAAGAAGTCAGGCACGAAAGGCTCTATATTGTATGGTTCCATTTATATGAAATGTCCAGCAGTGGCAAATCCATACACACGGAAAATATTATACATTAGTGGTTTCCAGGGGTTTGGAAGAGAGGGAAATAGGGAATGACTCCTCAAAATGGGTGTATGTTTCCTCTTGGGGTGATGAAAATGTTTTGTAGTTGGACAGTGGTGATAGTTGCACAACATTGTGACAGTAGTAAATTCCACTGAATGGTACAGTGAATTGTAAAATGATCAAAATGGTGAATTTTGTGTTATGTTCATTTTACTACAATAAAAAGGAGAAAGAATTAGGGAAAGACTTGGAGTTTGGGAAACTAAGGTGAACTGGTCAAGAAAAAGACAGCTCTACCGTTCAGTGTTCTCTCAGCTCTCCCAGTGCATTAATCCTCAGCAAAAAGTAGCCTGAACTTGTCGATGATAGTCATTCAACACAGTCCAGGGAAAAGTAAATAAAATAAAACCCAACTCTTCTTCTTTAGCACATCTATGAAAGGTTAACTTGCTGCTCAGCCACGTGGACATTCATGAAATCGTTTCACTTTAGGTGTCCTCTACTTCAGTACTTTACTCACAGCTCATTCACACATGTAGGCAACAGCATTCCTTAATTGGATGGAATCTGCAGTGCTGGTTGTGATCGGTCTCATGAAAAGAAAAGGGAAGGAGGAAAAAGCCTCCACATTGACTTGGTGGTCTTGACGAAATGGATGCAGAAGACAGCTTGAGTGTCAAACTGGAAACTGTTATTTTCCTTTTCCTTTTCTTTTTATCTTTCCTATCAGGTCTTCTGCCCACTTCCCACCCCCTTCTCTCAAACAGGAAAGACACTAATTAGCTGCTTTTTTGTGTCTTTGGTAAAACACCTATTGTTTTGCGTTTCTTGTTGTTCGGTGAACATTATTGTTTTTACTGCCAAATGAGCTTCAGTGGTTGATGTAGGGGGTCTCTTGGGAACTTAACGTTTTCCAGTTTAAGTGGAAAAGCGTTTTTGTTTGAATTGGCTTTTACTGGGTGCTTCAAGGTTTGCTCTTGGCTCTTTGAAGGGGGACTAAATAGCACTGTGTTTCCTTTGAGGTTCCAATGAAGAAAGGATCCTATGTCCTGGGCACTTTTTGTTGATTTTGGTGTGTGTCCTCTCTAATAGCCAGAGGTAGATTCCAGGAAAATGACATATAAATGAATATAAGTAATCTAATACTTTTACAATTTGCTTTGGCCATACTCCTGGTCTTATTCTACTTGTAGCAGATGGCTTTAAAGAGCATTAGCTATGTATATATTAAAAATAATATAAATGTACCAATATTAAATATTATATTGATGTATAAATGTAATATACTAATATTTATATTAGTGTATAACAATTATGTATTATATTAATATATATTTTTGCCTAGCATATATTATATACAAAATATATGAGTAATGAAATGTATTTCTATGGTTAATATGTTCATAATATTAATATGATATATCCTGTAATATTGATTATAAAACAATTATATCATAATATAGAAATATATAATTATTATTATCTGATATAATACACTATAGTTAATATATTCTATATGACACAATATATAATGTATTAGTATAATTGTATTATATAGTATAAATATAATACATATATAAAACTATATATCTTTTAGTTATACATTACACATACGAGTATGTTTAGCTATTTATAATTTTATTTACATAGGAATCTGGTCATCATAACAATTGATGTAAAAATATGCAATATTTTCAATCAAATGGGCCTTAACCTCACTACCTACACATAACTACTTTTAAAATCTTGAACCCTGTCTAACTCATGCTTCCATATCTCTCAACCTGCTTTTCTACACATGCACGTAGACACACATTTATACACGATATATATGTATACTACCAGTTTTCAGTTCAATGTATATAAATATATAATATATAATGATATTCCTGTGTATGTATACAAATATAAATCAAAGGTATGTGTATAGGTATGTATTTCATATGTTTATATAAATATATCATACAAATAATGTATGTGTATATAAATACATGACTGTATACATACATACACAGAAATATACTTATTTAAACAAAAGGGACCTAAATAAACATAGTTCTCTAAGAATAAAAAGTTATGTCTCACTCTTTCAGTAACAGTTTATAGTTTTCTACTGTATGTGCTTCTATAATTGTTGTGAACATTTCCCATTTTTGTTGAATGTTAAGTTGGTTTAATTTTTTGCCTTTTTTTGTTTTTTGTTTGTTTGTTTGTTTTGGTACGGAGGCCTCTCACTGTTGTGGCCTCTCCCGTTGCGGAGCACAGGCTCCGGACGCACAGGCTCAGCGGCCATGGCTCACGGGCCCAGCCGCTCCACGGCATGTGGGACCTTCCCGGACCGGGGCACGAACCCGTGTCCCCTGCATCGGCAGGCGGACTCTCAACCACTGCGCCACCAGGTAAGCCTAGTTTTTTGCCATTATTAATGAAGTTCTGAAGAATACGGTGGGCAAGATTACTTGAAAAACTCTCCTAAAAGAAAAGGGTTAGGTATGCTAGGTTAAATGTACACAACTTATTTTTAAGTGCGTGGTTGATTTTGGAAGTGTGCAGTCGAAATGTCCAGGACCCGTGAAGGAAGGGTGGTCCATGTGTGAGAGTTATAGCTCTATTAAGAGTGGATTGAAGATCTTGATAGCTTAGAACAGAAGCTGGAAATCCTGTTTTTATGGAGCCAAATGGCAAATATTTTAGGCTTTGTAGACCAAAGAGGCAAAATTGAGGATATTATTTAGGTACTTAGGTAACCATTTAAAATGTTACCAGTTAAAACGTGAAAATTATTCATAGCTCATAGGCCATAAAAAATAGGCAGCTGTCTGGATTTGGAATACAGGCCGTAGTTGAATGACACACCTGGTATAGAGACTTGTTTTTAAATGGCCATGACCACATGGGAGGCAGGAGGTAAGACTCCATCCCTACTAGATGGGAAGTTAGAACTAAACCTATCTATCCCAGGCTTCACGTTTAATGAAAGGGTGTGCCAGGAGAAAAACATATCTGCTGGCAAAGGGAGACTAAGAGCAAATTCTCTTGGCCTCTGCTCTGGGTAGGAAACAGGTAGGAAATCTTGAGAATTCTGAACCGCAGATCTGTGTTCACAGTGTTTGGGTTGCAAATTTATTTGCGGTCTTGCAAACAGAAGCTAAGAAATTAACTTAAAATGCTCCCAAATCGGTGGTATTCCAAACACAAAACTAAACCCTTTCTGGAGAGGTAGACCTTCAACACAGGCCTATAGCGTTCCCACAGATAAAGTTTAGCTAAACGTGAGCTCATGATCTAAATTTACACAATAATGAAGAAATCAGCTACAAGTGGAGAGAATCAGCAAAAACAATCAATAGCAGAATTAGATTCGCAAGGCCATCCATCAGATGTTGGAATAATCAGGTGCCAGGCAGAAAATATACATAAAACTAGAACTGAAACAAGGAGCAAGGATGTTTTAAAAGACTGGGTAGGATCTTTCAAACATTTTTAAAGTACATGTCATTGATAAAGCTAAAAACTCGAAGGTCGTGTAATACAGCAGATTAATCGTGGAGAAGAATGAAATTATGCTGTTTTTAAAAATATGGCAGATCAGATTTCCTGCCTAATTATATAAGTTGATTTATCTTAAAAAATACACAGTATTTTAAAGACTTATTGGCTGTAAAATAAGTTAAGGGTATTTCAAAGGGCTTCTCTGCAAAGAGAAGTGAGAAGTAGCAAAACACAGAAAGTCGAGGGGAAAAATGTCAATATATACATGGCTATAGGGTGAACTAAGCCTTAGGCCAGCAACTATGAGGAGGAGCTGACCCTTAGATACGTACAACTAAGCTGGAACCTTCAAAAAGTTCAACTATTTATGAGTAAAAAGATTTATTACAATTAATAACCAAGTGTTTTAATTGACATCAGAAGAGTAAAACAATAAACCCTGAGAACATAGAAAAATAGGCAATAAAGATATGAGCAGAACTTAATAAAACAGAAAAAAGTGTAAAATTGAGGTGATTTAGTAAGTCAAAAGAATATTCTTTGAAAAGCTTTAAAAAAACAAACTTTGATTAAGCAAAACAAAAACGTAAGTAAACAATATACGGAAAGAATCAGGACAATGTTATAGCAGAGAGTACAAACAGAGAATATATGAAATGCCAGTAAATTTGAACATTTCTGTAAAGGACAATTTCCTAGCTCCTAAAGTTTACCAAAACTGACACAAGAGGAAATTTGTAGCTGGAGTTCTTGCACCAGTAAAGGAGTTAAGTCAATAGTTCACAAGCTTTCACCAAGAAAATACCAGACCCGGCCAGATCATTTGGGAGGTGAATTCTATCCAACTTCTGTTAAACAGATAACATCAATATTAACAAAGAAAAACTTCTAGGGAGTAGCAAAGGAAGAATGCTCCTTTATTCATCTTATGAAGTCTATATAATCCTAATACTGAAAATAGATGAGGACTGTAAGGAAAAAGAAATTTACAGGTCAAATTTACTTGTAAATATAAAAGGAAAACTTTTAAACTATGATATTAGCTACCCAAGTTCACTAGAGTAAGAAAAAGCACGAGCAAGTTAGGTCATCCAATGTAGTTTAATGTCAAGAATATATATCAATAGATTGAAATCACCACATTTTATTTCTTTCATCTGTCTCTTTAAAAACTTGGTAAGTACTTACATTGATCTCTCTTGTACTAGGCACTGTGCTAAGTCACTTACATATTTACTCCTTTAAACCTTCTATATCATCCCTGGGGGAAAGTTCTATTTTGCTTCCATTTCTTAGCTAAGACTCTAACCCCCAGGAAAGTAAAGCAACATTTGTAAGTTTTTGTGGATGGTCAGTGACGGGACCAGTACAGGAACATCCAAAGTCTGTGCTTGGAAACAGTGCCCCATGTTGACACTCACATTACAGATGAAAGGAAAGGAACCATGCACTTACATTATAGATTAATACCCACATAACAGGTTAAAGGAAAAAGAAACATGTGCTTCTCTCAAAAGTTGTAAAGAAGGCATATCCATTTCTAAATATATTTCCCAATTTCTTTTGCTTGTTTTCTGACCTTTGTAGTGCATTTTGCCATGAGGAAAATTTTAATTCTTATATAATTAAATGTATCCTTTTTTTCTTTGTATCTTAGAAAGGTATTCCCCATGAATAATTTATTTCAAGTCTCCCAGGTTTCTGATACTTTTACACTTTCATTATTTTTTAACCTTTAACTAGTTGCTGTATCTAGAATTTAGTAATTCTATGATAGCCATATTTTCCCACTTTTGTTGAATAATTTTTGCTGCTGATCCAAAACGTGAATTTTATTTTAATCTCAATTCCCTTATGCTCTTGCATCTAATTTTAAGATGCTTCCTATTCCACTGGTTGTTTTGTCTATCTAAAACAAAATGCTACCTTAAAAATAATGTAATTATAATATAATAAGTGTCATTAATAAACAATACAATATATAATAAATAGCGTAATGTAAAATAACAAAATATAATTTACCATATAACAAGGTCAAAGGAGAGCAAAAGTATACAATCACTTGAAATATCCCCCAAAAGATATTTTGTAAAATTCAATATTCATTTGTAATTTAAAAGAAAGAGTAAAATAGGGATTGATGAATGCTTCCAAAATAAGAAGAAATTATATGTCTAAAAGAGAAAGAGGTAAGTGATAGACTTTAGTAACACTGGCAATAAATGCAGGACCAGATGAGGATGCCTGATATAATGTTAAAGAAAAAGTATTATGTAACATTGTGTTTGCAGCACTGATGAGTTCAGTGAAAAGAGAATCTCATAGAAAAGAGTATCTCGTTCTTCTTAATGTATGTACACTTGTCCACTGCATGAACATAACAGCTTATTTAACCAATATGTTACTGATCTGCATCTGGATTTCTAGGTTTTCATGGAATTTTATTATGCACAGTTGTTTCAAACACTAGGACTTCCTCTTATGTTTATATCTTTTGAAAGAAACACTATCTCCACCGATGATTTATCTGTGCTGGCTGCTAGCTGACTTTGGATACTTCTCAGTTCTTCCCTTTACCTTCCTAGTCAATGTGAAAAGGGAAGGCAAGAAGGTCTCCTGTTTCGAGACTGTAAAGATAGGTCTTGGTGATAAAGTCTTGGTGGTAAAGGCTAAAAGTATTAACCCAGAACAAATGTTTTTCCAGCTGTAGCTGTGTGTGATTCCCTTGGCTTGATTCCGTAGAGGATGTAAGACAAGACTGTAGAATCTGCCCTCAAAGTGCTTCCAGTAGGATGAGCTAAGTCAAGTATGGTGGCATATCTAATTCAAGACAAAATATCACGTCTCCTTTTCTCTCCTGGCAAAACTTGGTGGAGTGAATGTAGAAGTCACTGTATGCTTTAAATTAAAGCAACACAATAAATCTTGTATTGGAAGGTGATTATTCTGGTCTCTTTGTGGAGACGAATTGGAAATTGTCTAGAAGAAGGAAAATTAGGTTAACCAAAGTTAAACTCATAAAAAATTGAGAATTAATTAAATATCTGTGGTCTATGTTTCCCTTTGATCATAACTTCTCCCAATTTATAGACCTCTTTGATACCTGAGTAATCCTTGTCAAAGATGCAGTTAACAATGATTATTACTGTGTATTAGGTTTTGCCTGGGCCCTGAAGAAACTATCCTAAATCACCAGCTATGATTGTCACTTGATTTCCTCACAGAGAACAGTCAGAACTCCTTGTCTTAAGTGGCTTGGGATGAGAAACTAGTTAGTCTCTTAGATACTGTTAGAGGACCCTACAGAGCCCATTGGTGAAAGTTTGGAAAACACTGGGCTTCTTAAAATTGATTCTTGTAGTGCTTCAGGAAAGATCACTGAACCAAAAGGATAACGGTGTTTCTGGTTCTGTTGTTAGTGTTCTCCATGGAAACATTGCTGAAGCTTCTGCACTCAATTTCCTTCCCCATGTGTGAATGTCACTGAAAATATCCAACTCCATTCTATCCCCATATAACTTCAGAAACTAAGCAAAATGAAGACTCAAAATTCATTTCAAATAATGAAATGAATATATAACGTAGAAAGGAAGTGGGAAAATACCTGGTTTAAATTCTGGAAAGTACCAACTATACAATTCTGGATAAGTTGCTTCATCTTGCTTAGTCTAATTTATAACATTAAATGTTATAATGTTATGATGATTAATTTAATATCTTTGTATAACGTACAGTGTTATGTAATTTCTTCTTGTTCTTCTTGAGTAAATTCATATCCTTAAGCAACTCACTGTAAACAATGGTTACTTACTTGCTTAAATTACTCTTATCTTCTGTTATCAGCTGAATTGTGTCCTGCTCAAGTTAATATGTGGAAGTCTTAACCCCCAATACCTCGTAATATGACTGTATTTGGAGATAAGGCCCTTAAATAGGTAACTGAGGTCAAATGGGTGGGCTTTAATCCAATATGACTGGTGTCCTTATAAAAAGAAAATATTAGGACACAGACATGCACAGAGAGAAGACCATGTGAAGACAAAAGGAAAACATGGCATCTACAAACCCAGAAGAGATACTTGAGAAGAAATCAATCCTGCTGACACCTTATGTCAGATTTCTAGCCTCTAGACCTGTGAGTGAGTAAATTTCTGTTGTTTAACCTCCTCAGTCTCTGGTACTTTGTCATGGCAGCTCTAGGAAACGAATACAACTTTTTATGGCCTCCTTGTCTCAAGTTGAAAGTTCAATATTTGGCATCATAGCTAGGAAACAAAAATATCATCTACATTCCTTGTTGTAGTCTTTCTTCCCCATTCTCATTGCTAGTAATTTCCATATTTGGGTCTGTTTTCTGTGGCTTGTAAACAGAGCGTTACGCTCATTTCTGGTCTTACTGCTAATATACGGTAAATGTGCAGATACTGAATAGATTTTGGAGAAGTGCAGCATATAGTTGGCACATGTGTGTATGTGTGTGTATTCATATAATTTATACTTTTTCTCTATTTTCTTCCTTTGGTGTGAGCTAAGATTCTCTGCTTTTGTGACTAGTACTCCTGAATACTAATCCCTGAATTTAATTCACCAAAAATTGCCAAAAATAATAATAATATGGGGAAAGAGAGAGTGATAGAGGGAGAAGAACAAACAATCAGGCAAGGGCACTACTGTGAATTATTAGGGTCTTATTAATAAGATTATGTTAGTCTAGAGGAAATGACCGTAAATATCATCAGTGAGGCCAGTTGGTCTTTACTGACTGCTAGACACATCCCTGAGTTCTGTTCTTAGTCCCCAACTGTATGATTACTACTGTCTGGAAGTATCATTTGAACAACTAAAGTCACTTAATGGAAAAGGAATATGTCTTTAGAGAATCAACAGTAATTTTTCTATCTGATTACAAAGGAATGTTGACTGTCTGGAAACCTCAGTCATATTTGTAAGCAGGAAAGCATTGGCTATTAAAAGTGGATGATGTAAGGAGATGAGCAGAAACTTTGGCGATAGGTATACCCGGATTTAATTCTCACTCCTACCGCTTGGCAGCTGGATAGCCTTAGGCAAGTTTCATACCTCCCTGAAATTCACTTAATTCAGTCTGTAAAATGGCATAATAACTTATTATAGCATCCTTTTAGGAATTTTAAATCAGTTATTGAAATAAAAGTACACAATATATAGACAAGTATGGATTCCTCAATAGGTGTTTGACCTTTCATTTCTCCAGTATCCTAGCCGCATCAAATAAAGAAAAATACTTTTTAAAATTTACAAATATTTCATTGTTCTAAAGTTAAAGCCATAAAAATAGAAATAATCAAATGGCCTACTATCATACCATTAAAAGAAAAAAAAATAGGTGTTTATGAGAGTTCCATATTAGAATACAAATTTTCCTTAGGCACCTGTTTATGTATGCTATTCTGCTCTTTACAATAAATAATTAAATTTAAAAGACTTAATTCCTCACTTTTAAGACCTTATTAGTTTACAAATTACATATTGACCTATGCTAAGTTTTATACCGACCCATGCTAATGAATTCAGTACAGAAAACAAAAAACACTGCACTCAAGCAAAATACATATATATATATATATAATATATATATATATATATATATATAAAAAAAACTTAAATGCATTTATATCCTACCATGTCTCATAAAGCATTGTGGTAACTCACCGGAATACAGACAATCAAATATAATGGCAAAAGCACTTAATATAAACAGGGCCAAGGAAACATAGACAGAAGATGAAGAAAAGATGAGGGAAATGTGAACAGGAGGAAGTGTAGTTAATCGAGTTGTATATTTTGACCTTAAGATTCTCTGTGTGGGGACTTCCCTGGTGGTACAGTTGTTGGGAATCCTCCTGCCAGTGCAGGGGACATGGGTTCGGGCCCTGGTCTGGGAAGATCCCACATGCCGCGGAGCAACTAAGCCCGTGCGCCAGAACTACTGAGCTTGTGCTCTAGGGCCAATGAGCCACAACTACTGAAGCCCGCGTGCCACAACTACTGAAACCCCAGCGCCTAGAGCCCGTGCTCCGCAACGAGAGAAGCCACAGCAATGAGGAGCCCGCACACCACAATGTAGAGTAGCCCCCACTCGCCCCAACTAGAGAAAGCCCATGTGCAGCAACAAAGACCCAACACAGCCAAAATAAATAAATTTATTGAAAAAAAAAAGATTCTCTGTGGATAAAACATGTAAATAATTGGTTACAAAGCCACATTATTTGAAGATGTCAGACTGCACATTAACAGTCTGACACAAAGAGACAGCACAGGAAAACTATTCAAAGATAAAGATTTTTAAATCTTTGCAGTTTGAAACCTTTTAGAGCAAGTATAATGAGCTCGACACACATTTCAACACTCCACATGTTAATCACATGTTCAAAGCATGTCTCAAAGTCATTGGAAATAGTTGCTGTCTCTGTCTCTGATATGTAAAACAGATCTGTGATGTGTAAAACTCAGGAGGTATTGATACCCACTTTTTGGCATCTGAACAGGAAACAGTTGTTTCGCAGTGATAATAAAGAATGAAGTAAATGCAACAGTGAAATAAAAGACAAAGTACTGAGGGAATGTGTTAACAAAACGAATCCAACTAAATTCTGGTGACCTGGGGCCTACGATTGTACACACTGCATGGAAATACCCCAGCCTAAATACTGGCATAGGAGGAAGGGTACTGCTAGGCCCATCACAGTATAATCCTTTTAAATGTCCCTTTCAAGGTTGTCTCCACTCAACACTGAGTATAGGAAATCTTCCCATCAGGCAGAAACACTGGCTGCGCAATGATTGACCAAGAAATTAACACACTAATGAATAAATGATGCTAATTTATTTCTATCCCTGACAACGGGAAACAGCACACACTCTGTGTCAATGGTATGTCCTCTTTCCCACTTTTCTAAATGGTCAAGTATGTTTTTCCCTTCATTGCTTTATATCATGTGTGGCAGGCATGATGGGAAATGGCTACCAATGGTTCTGTTATTGATTTCTACCTTCATTTCACTGTGGCTAAAGAAGATACTTTGTATGATTTCAGTTTCTTAAAAATGTATTGGTACTTGTATTGTGGCATAACATATGGTCTTTCCTGGAGAATGTTCCATGTGTACTTGAGAAAAATGTGTATTCTGCTGTTGTTGAGTGGAGTGATCTATATATGGCTGTTAGGTTTAGTTGGTTAAATGTGTTATTCAGTCCCCCTACCTCTCTACCGATCTTCTGTCTAGATGTGTTATCCATTATTGAAAGCAAGGTATTGATCTCCAACTATAATTGTAGAACTATCTATTTCTTCCTTCAATTCTGTCGATGTCTGCATCACATATTTGGGGGATGTTTGGTACATATATGTTTATAGTTGTTACATCTTCTTGATAGATTGAACTTGTTATCAACATATAGTGGCCTCCTTTTCCTCTTGTGATAGTTTTTGATTTAAAGTTTATTTTGTGTGATATTAACGTAGCCATCCCAGATCTTCCTTCCCTCCTTCCTTCCTTCCTTCCTTCCTTCCTTCCTTCCTTCCTTCCTTTTTCTCTCTCTCTCTTTCTTTCTTTTTGTTACTATTTGCATGGGATATTTTATTCTGTGCTTTAACTTTCAACCAACTTGTGTCTCTTGAAATCAAGTGAGTTTTGTGCGGACAGCATATACTTGGATTATGGATGTTTTTAAAGTCCATTCTGCCAATATTTATCTTTTTATTGGAGAGCTTAATCCACTTTTTCAAAAATTACTGATGAGGAAGAACTTAATTCTGTCTGTTTCCTGGTTGTTTTCTGTATGTCTTATGCATTTTTTGCCCTTCATTTACTCCATTACTGACTTCTTCTGTGCTTAGCCGATTTTCTTGTAGTGAACTCTTGATTCCTTTTTCATTTCTTTTTGCATATAGTCTATTGATATTTTCTTTGTGGTTATCAAGAAGATTACATTCACCCTTCTAAAGTTCAACCAATATCATTTGAATTGAAACCAACTTCAATAGCACACAGAAAATCTGTTCCTCTACAGTTCCATTCCTCCTCCTTACATTATTGTTGTCACAAATTACACCTTTATATTTTGTGAGCCCAATAACATGGATTTATGATTATTTTATGCATTTGTTTTTTCAATCATGTAAGAAATACAAAGTAGAGTTACAAGCCAGTAGCACAATACTGGCTATAGTATCTGCCCATGTGTTTATCTTTACTGGAGATTTCTATTTCTTTATACAGCTTCGAGTTGCTGTCTAGTGTCCTTTCATTTCAACCTGAAGGTTCAATTTAGCATTTGTCATAGGGCAGTGTTAGGAAGTTGTAAAACAAACGCCCTCAGCCTTTGTTCATCTGGGAATGTGTTAATTTCTCCCTAAGTTTTGAAACCAGTTTGGCCAAATATAGAATTCTTGGTGGACAGTTTTTTTCTTTCAGCACTTTAAATATGTCTGGCCTCTTGCCTCCATGGTTTCAGAGAGGAAATTAGCTATGAATCTTTTTGAGGATCCCTGCTTTGTAACAAATTTGTTTTTTCTTTCTCCTTTGGGAGTAAAGATTCTTTCTCTGTCTTTCGGCATCTGAGAGTTTGATTATACTGTTTCTTGTTGTGGCGTTCCTTGAGTTTCTCTTAGTCCTGAAATCAGGCAAAGATTTACAGCAACCAAACACATACTGAACCAGGGAAGAGGCAATTTGAAAATGGCAGGAAAGCTTTGTGGCATTTTTACTTGCCCTTGCCCCATCTACTGTTAGTGTAGTGATGGTCTTAAAGTGGTGGGGTCTTAATGCAGTGATAGTCTTAAAGTAGCAGCAGACCATTCGTAGTATGGGACCCTCAATCCTGCTTCAGGAGGGAGCAGAAGAGACCGTACTCTCGGATTATTATGTGTATCTGTTCTAACCTGTCTGGGAGCTACCTGAAGGACTGACACAAGATGCTTATCTCTGTCTTAGCTAACCTGGAACACAGTCTGGAAAAGCAGTGGTCATTGCTCAAGAAAAGTGCAAGGTGAACTAACAAAGCACAGATGGCTGGGGCAGAAGACTGTGCATTGAAATACAATAGACACATAAGATGCAGGAGCAAAAGTTGGGGGAGATTCTTTGGGAACTTAGAACATACAAAAAGTACACATGTGTCCAGAGAAATTAAGAAAGCCACATGCATACTCAAGATCAGATGCACGTTCTGAAAACGCCAGAGGAGTCTCTAAGCTTTTACCATGGGCTGAGCCCTGACCTCAGTGCAGGTCAGCTAAATGTTGAAGGAGTGATCCAGCAATCTGCACAATGGGGAGAGGTGTGTGGTTTTGAGTGTGCATGTGGATGTGCTTGTGTATATTTGTTTTTGTTTGTCTTAGGTGCAGGAATTCAAGGACATCTCTGTCAAAACATTAGCTAAACATGAACTAAAGGAACAGAGACTTCAGTGCCTACATACGATAAGGAGTACAGTCATTGCAAAACTAGTTTGGAAAGGTTCCTAAACAAACAGACTACTACAGCCTTCAACAATCAAAAGCCCAGAAGACCCTGGGAAAGTGGGAGAATCTGATTTCCATAGACACCACATTATAATATTTGAAAGCCAAATGTTCAACCAAGAAACTCACAAGGTATACAAAGACATGGAAAAGTATGGTCCATTTAAGAAATTAATTGATGAAACCATCCCTAAGGAAGCCCAGACTTTTCTCCATTGCATATTCTTGCCTCCTTTGTCATATATTGATTGACCATAAGTGCATCGGTTTCTTTCTGGGCTCTCTATTCTGTTCCAGTGATGGACGTTTTTGTGCCGGTACCATACTGTTTTGATTACTGTAGGTTTGTAGCACAGTCTGAAGCCAGGGAGCATGATTCCTCCAGTTGTGTTCTTCTTTCTCAAGACTGTTTTAGCTATTCAGGATCTTTTGTGTTTCCATACAAACTTTAAAATTATTTGTTCTAGGTCTGTGGAAAATGCCCTTGATATGTTGATACAGACTGCATTGAATCCGTAGATTTGCTTGGGTATGATGGTCATTTTAACAATATTAATTCTTCCAATCCGTGACCATGGTATATCTTTCCAGCTGTTTGTGTCATCTTTCATTTCTTTTATGAGTGTCATATAGTTTCCTGGGTACAGGTCTTTTACCTCCTTAGGCAGGTTTATTCTTATGTATTTTATTCTTTTTTATGCGATTGTAAATGGGATTGTTTCCTTAATTTCTCTTTCTGATAGTTCACTGTGAGTGTATAGAAATACAAAATTTATATATAGAAATCTATTGTATCCTGCAAATTTACCAAGTTCATGTTTGAGCTCGAATAGGTTTTTGATGGTGTCTTTCAGATTTTCTATGTATCATGCCATCTGCAAACAGTGACAGTTTTACTTTTTCCTCTCCATTTTGGAGTCCTTTTATTTATTTATTTTTTCTTGTCTGATTGCTGTGGCTAGGACTTCCAAAACTCTGTTCAATAAAAGTGGTGAGAGTGGGCATCCTTGTCTTGTTCCTGATCTTAGGGGAAATGCTTTCAGCTTTTCACCATTGAGTATGTTAGCTATGGGCTTGTCATATATGGCCTTTATTATGTTGAGGTATGTTCCCTCTGTGCCCACTTTCTGGAGAGTTTTTACCATGAATGGATATTGAATTTTTTCAAAAGCTTTTTCTGCATCTATTGAGATGATCGTATGGTTTTTAGTCTTCAATTTGTTACTGTGATGATAAGAGACCTAAGACAGCTACAGAGGCTAAGTGACCTTTCCTTCCCTGAATGGGTAGGTATCCTTGTTCTGCCTTCTAACTGAGTTAGTATCTGAGTAAAGAACTGCCAGGTGTCATTTAGTTCACAATACACTGCTGTGGCAATATAGAAATGAATTTGCCTAAGTCATTTGGCTTTTCTCAATTATAGTAAATGAATATACTGAATGAATACTTCAACTTAAGGAAATGTTCTTAAAAATATATTAATGTAGGCAACTTCAGTGGAGAACTGAAAACAAAACAAAACAAAACATTCAGGTAAAGGGCTGAAATAAAAGTACACTCAGTTGTATCCAGTTTCCTCTTGTAAATCTCTCTTTTTAATTTGAGTGGACAGTCACTTGAGAATATCTGACTTGGGACTAAGGAAATCTAAGCCTTCTTGGCCACACTGTATTCTCTTATGTCATTTACTAAAGACACCAGGTGGGCTGCTGAAAAAAGAGTGGGAAAAATCAATCCCTCACATCCAAAGGGCGGCTCTTGAAAATATGTGTGTTGTTGTAGTTATTTTGCTCTTCTGGCCTCAGAAGTTCTAATCTTAACCTTAGCCCCTCATGGAGAGAGACTTTGTAAACCAATTCCCACATTACTCATTATGTGACCGTTGAAAAAGAGAAACCCAGCTCTTTTCCTGTGCTTTCAACCAGTTATCTTCTTCAAAAATCTGTTTGGATTGTTATACCTTAATCTTGCCTGGAAAGGGACTTATGGGAAGGTTCTTATGGTTTGAAAGTTTGGTGCCAGTATCTGCAAAGAAAGAAGAAAGATGTGTTTATCAAACATCCCAATAGTGAAGGTGTGTGAAAGCAACTTTTGAAAAAGTTAATCTGTCAGAGTTTAGCCGTATTATTACATTTTATTTTATTCATTGAAAATAAATAATTATCAATGAATCCTTTCTAGATTTTCTAGTTTCCCAAAGTTCCCTGTATTCACATTCTAAGAGGAAAAATGGTATTTTAAGTCACTGCTCTCCACCTTATATTATTTATAATCACTCCTCATGACTTCTTCCTTCCAAGAAACGTGATCCTGAGAAGTGTCCTTTGTTTGTCTTTGTGGAATAAGTGATGAGGATGCATCCTGGAGACCTGTGAGATGTTCAACTTGTGGCATAATGAAACTAGGATGGAGAGTTCTGGAAAGATCTGGAAAGGTGGCTGGTAGAGTGTGGCCAGATGTGGGAGAAGAGAGACATACAGAGGGAGGGAGAGGAAATTTTCAGAGGGAGAAAATGAAACAAATAATTAAATAAGTTTTGTTGTGTGGTGTGGGACGCAAGCCTTTCTCTCCCCCATTCCTTCACAATGTCTTTATTAAAGACTGTGTTTTTCATTAGTTTTACTGAGATAGGATTTGCCGTTTTGTTTGGATACTGAGAATGGACCCATGGGAACAGTTACATTTGGGTTATCTCTGACTATCTTTAATGAAGAACATAAATATTGGCCACACTATCTATGCACATGCTATCACCATGCCTTTTTTGTTCTCTGTTCATATATCTAAGTCCTCTTCTTTCTTTAAGGTCAATCTCAAATCTCATCTGAAATGTACATTTATTGATAGATTCAACCCATAATGAACTGTCCCTTCTTTGTCATCCTTAGGCTCTGATTATTTATAAAAACTCATTTTTGAACTTAGAAACTGTCCAATATGATATATTAGTTATTTCACCAGCATATGTTATATCCTCAACACAATTATACGCTTTTGTGGGGCTGGGATCATACATTCTGTAATTTTTCTCAGTATTTACACTTACTTTGATAAAAAGCGCATTCATTCATCTAAACATCATTTATTGGGTGTTAATTAAATATCTCAACTCAGTAAATATTGTTTCAATGAATGCATGCATGAATGAGGGAGTATGCAATAGGTAGCCTAATGTACCGCCCAATGTGAGAAAACCAAAAACATAAACACAAAAGCAAGCCAAAAAGTGGACAAGGACTTTCTGTAAAATATCCTGCTTTTTGTTGGATGATGCCATGAAAATCAAGATGCTCCTGAACGGTCTTAATAGCTGACCAAGAATAGTAAACAATTGGAATTCTCTCAGGCTTCTTCAACCCTATCACTGGACACATTTATACCTCTCAGGAATGGTATTAAAAGAAGAGATTAATAAAGCTTTTATAGATGAGTTGATAAATCTCTAAATATTTAAGTCTTCCTTGCCTGCTAGGTTTTCTCTATTTTGGGTTTCCAAAAGATTTCAATAAACCACAGGATAATTAAAAATTAGACATTATCTTTCTTACCTTGACGTTTTTTGATGGTAAACACCTTTTTATTGTCTCCATAGTGCTGCCCGATTTCCACCAGTACAGTACTTAAGTGAATTTTGCTCTGGATGGTGGACTATATAAGATGTAAACGAATTGTTTGTATATGTTTTAGAATTCTTCAAAAGGGCCTGGCCATGGAAATGCATTGAATATTACTTAAATAACTAAAGTAACTTCCTCAGAATTATTATTCTATTCTGGTTAGGATATATCTGCTCTGGTTTGTTAAAATTTCCCTTTAGAGTGGTTTTAATTTTGTTTCTGATAGGGTCCTAGGATTTATTGCCACGCCCATCCTGCATCTGTTTTTCTTTGAATTACTCTCCTTGCAGTTTCTGATTCATACAGGGCCTTACAGGTTAGTGACAACCTGGCCATCACAACGCTGGGAAGGACAGGCCTACTTTTCAGAGGTGTTGATGTTTTCCGTACCTGAAGGTTTTCAAGAGATACCAGTCTTCCTCACCACCTCCCTTGGCCCTCTTAATGGACTAAGCAGTTCCTCATGAAATTTCTGTAGGATATCTGTACCAACTTCTCAATATTGTTCCATCCTGAGTCTAAATTCCTGGCCTCAAGGTAATGTTAGATTTCTAGCTCCAGCCCCTATTTACATAAGGCCTATACTAAGGAACGGAACCCACAGACATCAGTCCGCTCTTCTTTCTCTGGATTTAATTTCTCTGTTACTTTCTGAAACATGCAGGTGTTCCTTTCTTTCTTTTAATCTCAGCTATGTGCTTTTAACTTTTTCAAAATTGACCCAGAATTTACATGTGTCTCCAGTAAGAGTACATTAAACTGAGCTTAGTCTGCTATTCTACTGGCATATTTGAGATCCAGATAATTTGCTACTTAACTGGATTCAATGACCTGTATATTTCAGGCATCTAAAACTCACCATGTTCCAACTTTCCCTCCTTATAGTTAGTAATTTTCTTGGGAATCTGGATGAGATTAAATGGAATAAAGTTAGTGAGTGGTCCAGGAATGCCTGAAAGTTTGTTTGTCAGAGTGGCCAGGGAAAGTTAAGCAAGGAAGAAAAGCAAATGAAAAACAGAATCCCATTATTATGGCTGAGTTTACTCCCAGGATTCCATGCAGAGCTCTCTGTAGAGCTGGGTTGGGTTATAACTTATGCCAGAGCTCTACGTGGGGCTGACACCATTTCATGCCAAGCTCTCAGTTCTGGGCTAACGTCATCTCTGGTCCACTCTGTGGAGTGGAAACTTCGGAGGAATGGCCAATGTGTTCCGCGGTGTAGGAAGAGGGAAATTGTGAATGTGACTTTCTAAATTGGGGAGGAACTAACCACTGTAAATGTGCCTTGAACTATGTTGTTTAATTTGACCAGTCAGATCAATGACATTCCCCTTGAATGAAATGCTGCTACGTATATGAGCAGAAAAACAAAACTGGTGTAAGGAATAGATAGCTAGTGGAAAGCAGCCGCATAGCACAGGGTGATCCGCTCAGTGCTTTGTGACCACCTAGAGGGGTGGGATAGGGAGGGTGGGAGGGAGAGAGATGCAAGAGGGAAGAGATATGGGGACATATGTATAACTGATTTACTTTGTTATAAAGCAGAAACTAACACACCATTGTAAAGCAATTATACTCCAATAAAGATGTTAAAAAAAAAAACTGGTATAAGGAGATGGAGAGACTGGGAGTCTTATTTTCCCACCAATTAACTTTGCCTCTGACCATGACCTTCCCTTTGAGTCTCCTAGACCTTGGGAATGATCACAACCCCTTGGGTTGGGTGACGGTAACCCCATCTTCACTAGAACCTCTATAGTTAACTTTTGATTTTTCCCACTCCGTCTATCCATCCCATGTATGCAGTCAGACATTTGATCTTGGACTTTTCCTGACAAAATGTGCTTGAATATAACCATTTCTTTTCACTCCCACTGCTACTATTGTCACTGCCTTAACTAGGGCTTTATCTTTAAGTTCTTTATATAAATATATAAATATCTATATATAAATATACAAATAAAATATAATATTAATTCTGATGATTTTAAAGTCTTTTCTTGAGAAAGACTTTTCCTGATAAAGATACACAATATCTTATATAAATATTTTTGTATTATCTGTTCTTAGAATTTTAGTCATATGATTCTACCTCTTGGTTTGTCTAGAACTTTTTGATTGAATGCTGGCTATTTTATTTGGCTTTTTTTGTTTTTCTCAGTGGAAACGTTGTTTTGCTTCCAAATATTTTATTCTACCTGGAAGTAGCAAATCTTCAAATTACAATTTTTTAAATGCTTTCAAATATCAATACTCTAGGTGTCACAAAATCTAGAAAAATGACATTTAAAAATTAACTACTGCCAGATGTGTCTCTATAAAACTTTTCCCCCACTCTTTTAGCTATATATTCTTTAACTGCCTCCTCATACGACAGTTTATGTATTTTCGAAATAAAATTTTAAGAAATAAACTTTGTAGTTTATAGACATAGATTTCTTGTAACATGGTTGATTAGAATTTGCTTCTAGTTATTAATAGTTTAGAAAAGTTTATTTCAGCTTCACAATTTATTATTGATAATGTCACATTAATTTTCATTGTTAACTTTGAGAAAACCTCTATGGATTACTTCCTCATAAATATTTACTATTATAAATGCATTACTGATTTCAGTACTGCTATAGGTTTGTGCATTACAGGAATTCTGATAAAATACTCATTCACACCATTCCATTACACACATTGTTGATGGGGTATATTCTTTTATTTATTTATTTATTTATTTTTGGCTGTGTTGGGTCTTCGTTGCTGTGCGCAGGCTTTCTCTACTTGCAGGGAGTGGGGGCTACTCTTTGTTGCGGTACACAGGCTTCTCATTGCCGTGGCTTCTCGTTGCAGAGCACGAGCGCTAGGCACGCAGGCTTCAGTAGTTGTGGCTCGCAGGCTCAGTAGTCGTGGCTCACGGGCTCTAGAGCGCAGGCTCCGTAGTTGTGGCACACCGGCTTAGTTGCTCCGTGGAATGTGGGATCTTCCCGGACCAGGGCTCGAACCCTTGTCCCCTGCATTGGCAGGTGGCTTCTTAACCACGGCGCCATCAGGGAAGCCCCTGGAGTATATTCTTGACAGAAGAAAATTTCCCGTTTTGACTAAGCATTGATGAAAACTGAATCTTTGACTTATCTTTCACATGCCTGATGATTGAAATAATTTTCCACAGAATAGCTTCTGGTTTTGTACTTTTCAGTTGGTTTTTTCTTCTTCAAACGCACATGCTTTGAGAGCTGTGAAGTGCAAGACATGGCTATATTGTAAGGTGGTTTTTGTCCTTATGCTTCTGTGTCTTGTGCTAGTTAAGTCAGTAGAGTAGTCAGTATGAGTACTGGAAGTTATTCCTGTAATGGGATAGTATATAGTCAATTACATATGGTGGTGTCTGAAAATCACATAATAGCCTCACTTAAAACATCTCCTTAGGGCTTCCCTGGTGGCGCAGTGGTTGAGAGTCCACCTGCCGATGCAGGGGACACGGGTTCGTGCCCCGGTCCGGGAAGATCCCACATGCCGCGGAGCGGCTAGGCCCGTGAGCCATGGCCGCTGAGCCTGTGCGTCCAGAGCCTGTGCTCCACAACGGGAGAGGCCACAACAGTGAGAGGTCCGCGTACCACAGAACAAAAGAAAATCTCCTTAGCCAGATTTCAAAAAAGCCTGTGGCCATTCCAATATGATCCAACATAGTGGAATATGATAGAAGGAAAATTGGCAAAGAAAGAGACGCTGGTCTTACCTGATGGAAGTGAAAATATCTCACTTTTGACAATTTTGCAAAAACCTATAATTCCATGAATTAATTTCTAGGGTTCTTCATAGGACCTAAAAAGGAACCCATAGAGTTGTGGAACAACAATAGAAGCTTCTGTGATGAGAAGCCCTGGCACCGCAACAAAGAGTAGCCCCCGCTCGCCGCAACTGGAGAAAGTCTGCACGCAGCATTGAAGACCCAACGCAGCCAAAATAAAAATAAATAAATAAAAATAAATAAATTTATTTTTAAAAAAGTAATACTCAGGTTTGAGGCATGAGAAATATGATGAGGAGAAATTAGCTAATCCTTTCAGAACTTTTAAAATATCAAACTCAGTCTCTAAGATTTTAGCATTATATACAACATCGGTTACTTATTAGTGGTTTGGGAAGGCCAATTTAAAATTTTCTGATCTTACTGTATTGAAATTCACGGCCCTAATGTTTTCCACATTGACTATATGAATGATGAAGTAAAGTCAATCATGTATTTCCTTTCCAACTGGGCAGAAAACAAAATTTTGAAAAGTGTTTGGACTACTGACTTTTGATTTCTTCTAAGGCAAGTGTATAGGTAATTTTTATTCCCTGATTAGGAGAAAAATGGTGGAAGAGGGCAGGGTTAAGAATTAAGATTTCAAGAGCGTGACAGTTAGACGACCAACCAGAGTTCCTAAGTTTCGGTGCCTGTAAGTGTCGCCGCCACTTAAGCCTGCCAAAGCAGTGGTACGGCTGCTGCCCTCATATTTGCTACCTCTAGAAACATTCTTGCCAGTAGTGGCGGCAGCGGGACTCAATTACCCCCTTTTCTCACTCTCTCCAGAAGCTCCAGATGGCGTCTTCTGTGGGCAACGTGGCCGACAGCACAGAACCAATGAAACGTATGCTTTCCTTCCAAGGGTTAGCTGAGTTGGCACATCGAGAATATCAGGCAGGAGATTTTGAGGCAGCTGAGAAGCACTGCATGCAGCTGTGGAGACAAGAGCCAGACAATACTGGAGTACTTTTATTACTTTCATCTCTACACTTCCAGTGTCGAAGACTGGACAGATCTGCCCACTTTAGTACTCTGGCAATTAAACAGAACCCTCTTCTGGCAGAAGCCTATTCAAATTTGGGGAATGTGTACAAGGAAAGAGGGCAGTTGCAGGAAGCAATTGAGCATTACCGGCATGCATTGCATCTCAAGCCAGATTTCATCGATGGTTATATTAACCTGGCAGCCGCTTTGGTAGCAGCAGGCGACATGGAAGGGGCAGTACAAGCTTACGTCTCTGCTCTTCAGTGCAATCCTGATTTGTACTGTGTTCGCAGTGACCTGGGGAACCTGCTCAAAGCCCTGGGTCGCTTGGAAGGAGCCAAGGCATGTTATTTGAAAGCAATGGAGACGCAACCGAACTTTGCAGTAGCTTGGAGTAATCTTGGCTGTGTTTTCAATGCACAAGGGGAGATTTGGCTTGCAATTCATCACTTTGAAAAGGCTGTCACCCTTGACCCCAGTTTTCTGGATGCTTATATCAATTTAGGAAATGTCTTGCAAGAGGCACGGATTTTTGACAGAGCTGTGGCAGCTTACCTTTGTGCCCTAAGCTTGAGCCCAAATCATGCTGTGGTACATGCCAACCTGGCTTGTGTATACTATGAGCAAGGCCTGATAGATCTGGCAATAGACACCTACAGGCGAGCTATTGAATTGCAACCACATTTCCCTGATGCTTACTGCTACCTAGCCAACGCTCTGGAAGAGAAGGGCAGTGTTGCCGAAGCAGAAGATTGTTATAATACAGCTCTGCGGCTGTGTCCCACCCATGCAGACTCTCTGAATAACCTAGCCAATATCAAAGGAGACCAGGGGAACATTGAAGAGGCAGTTCGCTTGTATTGTAAAGCATTAGAAGTCTTCCCAGAGTTTGCTGTTGCCCATTCAAATTTAGCAAGTGTATTGCAGCAGCAGGGAAAACTGCAGGAAGCTCTGATGCATTATAAGGAGGCTGTTCGAATCAGTCCTACCTTTGCTGATGCCTACTGTAACATGGGAAACACTCTAAAGGAGATGCAGGATGTTCAGGGAGCCTTGCAGTGTTATACTCGTGCCATTCAGATTAACCCTGCACTTGCGGATGCCCACAGCAATCTGGCTTCCATTCACAAGCATTCAGGGAATATTCCAGAAGCAATTGCTTCTTATCGCACTGCTCTGAAGCTTGAACCTGATTTTCCTGACGCTTATTGTGATTTGGCTCATTGCCTGCAGATTGTCTGTGATTGGACAGACTATGATGAGCGAATGAAGAAGTTGGTCAGCATTGTGGCTGACCAGCTGGAGAAGAATAGGTTGCCTTCTGTGCAGCCTCATCATAGTATGCTCTATCCTCTTTCTCATGGCTTCAGGAAGGCTATTGCTGAGAGCCATGGGAACCTCTGCTTGGATGAGATCAGTGTCCTTCACAAACCACCGTACGAACATCCAAAAGACTTGAAGCTCAGTGATGGTCGACTGCGTGTAGGATACGTGAGTTCTGACTTTGGGAATCATCCTACTTCTCATCTTATGCAGTCTATTCCAGGCATGCACAATCCTGATAAATTTGAGGTATTCTGTTATGCCCTGAGCCCAGATGATGGCACAAACTTCCGAGCGAAGGTGATGGCAGAAGCCCATCATTTCATTGATCTTTCTCAGATTCCATGCAATGGGAAAGCAGCTGATCGCATCCATCAAGATGGTATACACATCCTTGTAAATATGAATGGTTATACCAGGGGTGCTCGAAATGAACTCTTTGCTCTCAGGCCAGCTCCTATTCAGGCAATGTGGCTGGGCTACCCTGGGACCAGTGGCGTGCTTTTCATGGATTATATCATCACAGATCAGGAAACTTCACCTGCTGAAGTTGCTGAGCAGTATTCTGAGAAACTGGCTTATATGCCCCATACTTTCTTTATTGGTGATCATGCTAATATGTTCCCTCACCTGAAGAAGAAAGCAGTCATCGATTTTCAGTCCAATGGGCACATTTATGACAATCGGATTGTGCTGAATGGCATCGACCTCAAAGCATTTCTTGATAGTCTCCCAGATGTGCAGATTGTCAAGATGAAATGTCCTGATGGAGGAGACAATGCAGACAGCAGTAATACAGCTCTTAATATGCCTGTCATTCCTATGAATACTATTGCAGAGGCAGTTATTGAAATGATTAACAGAGGACAAATTCAGATAACAATTAATGGATTCAGTCTTAGCAATGGACTGGCAACTAGCCAGATCAACATTAAGGCTGCCACTGGAGAGGAGGTTCCCCGTACCATTATTGTAACCACACGTTCTCAGTACGGGTTACCGGAAGATGCCATTGTGTACTGTAACTTTAATCAGTTGTATAAAATTGACCCATCTACTTTGCAGATGTGGGCAAATATTCTGAAGCGTGTTCCCAATAGTGTACTGTGGCTGTTGCGTTTTCCAGCAGTAGGAGAACCTAATATTCAACAGTATGCACAAAACATGGGCCTTCCCCAGAACCGTATCATTTTTTCACCTGTTGCTCCTAAAGAGGAACATGTTCGGAGAGGCCAGCTGGCTGATGTCTGCTTGGACACTCCACTCTGTAATGGACACACCACAGGGATGGATGTCCTTTGGTCAGGGACACCCATGGTGACTATGCCAGGAGAGACTCTTGCTTCCCGAGTTGCAGCTTCCCAGCTCACTTGTTTAGGCTGTCTTGAGCTTATTGCTCAAAATAGACAAGAATATGAAGACATAGCTGTGAAACTGGGAACTGATTTAGAATACCTGAAGAAAATTCGTGGCAAAGTCTGGAAGCAGAGAACATCTAGCCCTCTGTTCAACACCAAACAATACACAGTGGACCTAGAGCGGCTCTATCTACAGATGTGGGAGCATTACGCAGCTGGCAACAAACCTGATCACATGATTAAGCCTGTTGAAGTCACTGAGTCGGCCTAAATAAGGACTGTGTGCACAGGAGAATTACCCTGTACCTGAGCCTCAACCTTCTGGGGGAAAGGGAACTACTTTTTCCTTATCTGTACAATACCATGCTGCAGATGGGTGACAGACAATGATAAGAAATAGCACAGCCAGACTTGCTTCCTGCATGATCATGATAGGGAGAGACACAAGAGATGGGAAACTGCTGTTCCACAAGGAGTCTCCATAGAATTTTGCAGCAGCCAGGTGTCTGGAAGGTCTGGAAGGTAAGTCTGGAAGGTCTGATCTCCCTTGGTCTTCCATGGGATGGATGGTTAGTGTGGAAGGGAGATAGAGATTGCCCAGCCGTTCTGTGATTATCATGGATTGATTGAGTCTTCTGGATTAATATTTTTCTTTATATTTGGGGTATTGGAGCTTTTAAAAATGTTTGGTTTCAGGTATTTTTATTCATGTGAAGTGTATATGATTCTCTTGAGATAAGGTTTTAAGCTAAAATATTCCTTGTTTTAGTTTCTGAACTCTACAGATAAATGGGGACTTTGCTGGTGTAGTCTTTTTATAGGTTTTATAAACCACTTGAGCCTGTATCAGTCATTTTAGTTTCTGACATAATGTTTGGAACTATCAGTGCCTTGTTGGTTTATAGATGATGGCTTAAATTCTTTTCCTGGTCCGTTTCCTTCTTCCCCTCCCCCCACTTTAAAAATTCTCCTGTAACTTGGCTAACAAAAAACCAAGTCTGATTCAAAACCTCCCAGAGCGTTTCTCTTAAACGCATCATCTGGTGCCAAATGAAGATCCTTAGGAGTGATTATTAATTCTGAAGGGCACAGTTGTGGTACTGTCACTGATGATAACGACAATGGATTTTTGGCCCAGAGTTTTGACCTATTTCACCAGTGTTTTACCGTTGACTGCCCCTCTGTGCTGCTTCCAAAAGTGATAGTGTGTGTTAAGATTTTTACTTTCATTTCTAAAGTTTGTTTTTTTTTTTTAGTGAGTCCTGTTCTTCCTTTTTCTTTCAGCAGAAATGAAATCCCAGGTAAGTATAAGTATTCAAATATTTGATCAGTAAGTCACAGTTATCTCCAGTACATTAAATAACTTTCATCAAAAAACATGTTATAGGTCAAAAGCTCTGAAGGACCAGCTATGTATATGATAATTATGTTTCAGACCTTCTAGGGTATTATATATAATAACTTGTCTTCTGGACGTGGTCTTGAAGTCTTTATGGATCCAGCCTCAGTAGTAGTGAACTGCACTGCTACTTGGTTTGGAGTACAAATTAGACTTTAGCCCTCCTGGAGGTTGAGTTTTTGGTATTGAAAACCATAGGAGTGAAATTATTGTATTTCAACAAAGGATCGAGGGCTTGAGGCTTAAACAAGGCAACATATGTGTGGGAAGCAGTCAGCCTTGAGAGCAGGTAAGGACATGCCAGGCATGAGGCCGCTGCTCGAAGGGACTGTCCCTACTTGTTCCCCTCCTTGTTCCATTCCATGGGAGATAAATCACCAGGGCCCAGAGATCAGAAAGAATGTAAAATGAGACAAGCAAAGCTGTCTCCCCCCTGCACATGCAGGTTATTTTTGATGCTTCTGGGTTTATGGGTTTCCTCCCAGGGAAGTTAACCTTGAGCCGAGACAGTCTGTAGATAATGTAAACCACCATCTGGCAGCCTTCCGATTTCTAGTCTATATAATCTGCAACTGTAGCATAATAAAATTTGCCTTGCAACCATCAGTTGTCTTGGTCCTTCTGACCCCACCCGTCGGTGCTACTTCCGTTCCTTACCCCTTCCCTTCTGACCCTGGGCGCTGAGATCCTCTTTCTCCGGCTGGTCCGCGGCAAGTGGCACTCGAACAGGGACCTGAAGCGTGAAGGCAATTGAAAGAAAAAGAAAGTGCAGGTAAGAGAACCCTTATGCAAAATATGTGTGGCCACCAGTAAAAGTGAAACTAATAGAGGCATAAGGCAATAGTCAGAAGTAAAATAAGATGGGGCCAAAGGGCTCAAAGGAGTGTGAATTATTTGCTCAGGTTTTACTTTCGATGCTTAAAGCTCGGGGTAATAAAGTTTCTACCTCACAGTTGACTGAATTTTTACAGCATATCCATGGTGTATCTCCCTGGTTTCCTGATGGCGGCTCTGTTGACATAGAAATCTGGCAGAAAGTTGGAGAAGATTTAAAAAATTATTATGAGTCTCGAGGGCCTACTCATACTCCTGTTGTTACATATAGTTTGTGGAATCTGATAAAAATATGTTTAGCTGCTTCTCATGATAGTGTTGATTTGAATGTAAAGTCAGAAAAACATAAGCCTCTGACAGAAGGAGAGACTGTATTATCAGCTACTGTGTCGCCACTTCCTAAACCGAAAGAGCTAATTAATTTAAATAGTTTAGATGAAGAGGAACATTTTGACTTAACAGATGAGGCTTGTAAACATAAAAGAGAGAACTATCCTGAGGGTGATTTTCTAATGGCTGTGATAGATAAGTCAGTGAAAAAGCTGCAGGTTAATAAGGACTGTCTTGCTCAAAAATCTACATCTGTAAAAATGCTCAGTCCCTTGCAGCGCGCTGTACAAGGAGCCATAAAACGAGGAGAAGATCCTATTTTCTGTTGTCCCGTCATAGAAAGACCTGGTCCTAATAATCCTCAACAAGCTACTAGGGAGCATCAGGCTCTCCCTTTGAAAGTTTTGAAAGATTGAAAATCTGCCTGTGCTCAATATGGGCCCACTGCTCCTTTTACTGCTGCTATGGTTGACAGGAGAAGCTCTTCCCCCCGCTGATTGGAAGTCTATTGCACGAGCTTGTTTAAATGGTGGAGATTATTTAATATGGAAGTTTGATTTTTATGAACGGGCTGCTGAACAAGCAGAAAAGAATGCTGCCCATAATATTCCAGTTGATTATCATATGCTGATTGGGGAAGGACAGTATCTTTCTTTGCAAGATCAATTAACTTATCCCTTTGTTGCTCATCCTCAAATCATTTGGCATTACAAGCCTGGAGGAAATGACCTTCTACACACAAAACTGAGGATCTTTCAACAATTAGACAGGGACCTGATGAACCATATGCTGATTTTGTAGATAGGTTGTCACAGGCAGTGGGGAGACTCATTGTGGACGGACTCACTGGTACAATTGTAGTTAAGCAACTTGCTTTTGAGAATGCTAATAATGCGTCTCAGGCTGCGATTCGACCTTGGAGAAAACGGGGAACATTGGAGGATTATATTCGCCTTTGTGCAGACATTGGGCCTACTTATATACAGGGTGCTGCTGTGGCGGCAGCATTAACTAAAGTGGGGTTTAAAAACAATCAAAAGAAAACGAAGACTTGTTTTAAATGCGGAAAGGCAGGTCATTTTGCTAGCGAATGTAGATCTTTTAATTCTAACCCTAGTCCTTCCTTCCCTACTCAGAAACCTCCAGATGGTCAGAAAATCCCTGGTTTATGCCCTAAATGCAATAGGGGAAAACATTGGGCACAAGACTGTTGCTCAGTGGCCCACAAGGATGGGCCACCACTGTCGGGAAACTCCTCCCGGGGCCTTCCCTGGCCCCAACAAATAATAAGGGCAATGTCTGTGTATCCTCCTCAAATTATCAATCAGACATTAACCAAAAACAGAAACATACAATATCCTCGCTCTCCAGAGCAACACCAGGAAGCGCAGGACTGGAGCTCAGTACCTCCGCCCGATATGTATTAACTCCTGAAATGGGTCCTCAGGCCCTCTCTACGGGCATCTGTGGACCTTTACCCAAGGGTTTGATGGGACTATTATTGGGAAGAAGTAGTGTCACCATGAAAGGTTTAACTATTATGCCAGGAGTCACAGATTCTGACTATGAAGGAGAAATAAAAGTCATGGCACAAACTATTAAAAATACAACAATTATTTCTCCTGGTGATAAAATTGCACAATTGCTACTTTTGCCCTTTGTACTTCATGGACAAATTTTACAACATCAAAAGAGAGAAACAAAGGCTTTTGGATCGTCTAATGCTGCCTACTGGATTCAGAAGATAGGGAAAGAACGTCCAGAAATGAAATGAACCATTAATGGAAAGGTTTTTTCAGGTTTGTTAGACACTGGAGCTGATGTCTCTGTTATGACGCAGATACACTGGCCTAAACGTTGGCCCATTAGTCCTACTATTACAGAACTTCACGGAATAGGACAAAGTTCTTCTCCTATGCAAAGTAGTCAGTTATTATTATGGCAAGATAGTGAGGGCCATTCAGGATACTTCCAGCCTTATGTTTTGCCTGGGCTGCCTTTAAACCTCTGGGGCCGAGATATATTAAAAGAAATGGGAGTATTACTTTATAGTCCAGATTCTCAAGTCTCTAATATGATGTTGGATCAAGGATTTCTTCCCACAAAAGGGCTGGGAACAAATCAACAAGGAACTGTCCATCCTATTGATGTGAAAATAAAAAATGATAGACAAGGTTTGGGTTTTTCTTAGGAGCCTTGGATTCTCCTCCACTCACTGCTGATCCAATTACTTGGCTGACTGATGACCCTGTATGAGTGGACCAATGGCCCCTCACAAAGGAGAAATTAGAAGCTGCAGAACAATCAGTACTGGAACAATTAGGGCATTTAGAAATTTCCAGTAGTCCTTGGAATACTCCTATTTTTATTATCAAGAAAAAATCTGGAAAATATAGGTTATTACAGGATCTAAGAGCTGTTAATAAAACTATGCTAATAATGGGAGCTCTTCAACCAGGCCTACCCTCTCCAACAGCCATACCACATAATTATCATCTTTTAGTTATAGAGTTAAAAGATTGTTTTTTCACTATTCCTTTGTTTCCTGAAGATAGAAAACATTTTGCTTTTAGCTTGCCTGCCTTAAATTTTAAGGAAGCCATGAGGAGATTTCAATGGAAAGTATTGCCTCAGGGCATGGCAAATAGTCCTACATTATGCCAAAAATACATGGCTCAGGCCTTGACTCCTGTGAGAAAAAGGTTTCCATCGTTATATCTCATACATTATATGGATGATATACTTTTAGCCACTGATAATATTTCTTTATTAGAGACTGCTTTTCAATTTTTACAACAGTCCTTACAATCATTTGGCTTGGTCATTGCCTCAAAAAAAATTCAAAGACAATCTCCATTTTTATATTTGGGAAAATATATTGATAACACTACTATTAGGCCTCAAAAACTGCAAATTCGAGTTGATAATTTAAAAACATTAAATGCTTTACAAAAATTACTTGGAGATATTAATTGGCTAAGGCCTTCCTTAAAACTTACTACTGCTCAATTACAGCCTTTGTTTGATATTCTTAAAGGTGACTCAGATCCTTCTTCTTCACGCTCTATGACTCCAGAAGGATTTCAAGCTTTACAAATAGTCAATAGATCTATCAGTTCTACACAATTAACTAGAATTCATACTCACCTTCCAATTTTCTTAATAATTTGTCCAACTCCTCATGTGCCTACTGCCATCTTATGGCAAACTGTTGGAATTATTGAATAGATCCATATGAAAACTACACCCTCTAAAGTTATTAACCCTTATTATGAACTTATTAATAATTTAGTAATGCAAGGTAGAACTAGATGCTTACAACCTGTAAGTATAGAACCTTCTCAAATTATTATCCCTTATTCAGTTAGTCAACAAAATTGGCTTTTTCAACATAGTAATGAATGGGGTCTTGCTCTTGCAGGATTTTCAGGTACCTTGGAATGCCATTACCCTGCTGATAAATTGATCCAGTTCAGCAAACTTAACTCATATCTTTCCTTCTATAATTAGGCAACAGCCTGTTCCTCATGTACCTTTGGTTTTTACGGACGGTTCTTCTTCAGGAGTGGCTACTGTAATCATTGACGACGGAACAAACCTCATTAAAGAAACTTCCTTGACTTCAGGAAGGAAGTTGAACTGTATGCTGTCATTATGTCTTTTAAACATTTGCCTTCTATGTCTTTAATTTGTTTTCTGATAGTAAATATCTTATTAGCTTGTGATTTCTTCTGGAGACTGCGACCATAGGACATACTAATAACCCTGAATTATCATCCTCTTTTCGTTTGCTTCAACAGCTTATTCGTTCCCATGATGGTCCTGTTGCAGGTCTGTATATCCGTGCTCATTCTAACTTGCCTGGTCCATTGACTAAACTTAATGCGACTGCAGATGTTTTAACTCGATCTAAACGTGATCTTTATCCTGTACATTTTCCTCCCAAGAATAGAGTTGAAGTTACTCCTCCTCCTCAATCTCTTTTCCCTAAAGCAGGACATGTCCCAATTTACCATACTCCTCCTTTCCGTTCGTCATGCTGTCAAGAATGGCTAATGTACTGCATTCATTATCTTCATACTGTTGATACTCATGGTCCATGTCCTGGACACCCTCATATTATGGTAAGTTATGATCAAACTGCTTCACAAGCAGCACAGCCGTTGCACGCTTTACACCGTCAGTCGGCGGCTACATTACACACACAATTTTCCCTTACTCGTGAAGCCGCCCGACAAATTGTTAAGCAATGCCCACAGTGCTTACCTCACCTTCCTGTTCCACATTATGTTGTTAATCCTCGTGGATTATTACCTAGACATTTATGGCAAATGGATGTTACTCATATCCCGTCTTTTGGGAAATTACAGTTTGTTCGTGTCACTATCGATACTTACTCTGGTTTCCTCTGTGCTACAGCACAGACCGGAGAAGCTACTAAACATGTTATCACTCATTTATTACACTGTTTTGCTTTCATGAACCTTCCCAAAATTATTAAAACAGATAATGGGACCGCTTACTCTAGTGCTGCTTTTGCAACATTTTGTAATTCATTACAGAATTACCCATATTACAGGCATTCCATATGACCCTCAAGGACAAGGTATTATAGAACGTGCAAATAGATCTTTAAAGCTAACTATTGAAAAAATAAAAAGGGGGGAATTGTATAGAACAACGCCACATAACCTTATAAATCATGCTCTGTTTATTTTAAATGTTCTCACTGTTGACAAATTTGGCTGCTCTGCAGGGGGAAGGTTGGTGGCTGAGCCAGGATTGGCCTCTCAATCTCCGGAGGTCCTCTGGAAAGATCCGTTAACCAGCACTTGGCGTGGTCCTGATCCTGTGTTGATTTGGGGACGTGGTCACGTGTGTATCTTTCCCAGATCAGCGCCTGGACCTTGCTGGTTTCCTGAGCGCTTAGTCAAGCAAACAGATGGCTCGCCACAGCTCACAACTAGTTCAGAAGATGAAGAAGCTCTGCATCTCTCTCGAAAATTTGACAGTGTTGATTCAGAAAGAGAAGAGGAAGAGAAGACCACTTGCCAGGACGACTCAAAGGAGTGATGTTCCAACTTGGGGACAAATTAAACAACTGGTTTCATGAGCTCAAGAGTCAGTGAAACAACAGAATAATCCTGTTACACCTGTAACTTTATTTTTGGCTATGTTGGCAACCATTTCACGTGTTCCCTCTGTTAATGCAGCAACTTACTGGGCCTATGTACCTGATCCTCCACTATTACAACCCATATCGTGGTCTGAAGCAGAGTTTCCTGTATTTTACAATGATAAGTGTTTATGGGCCTCTTATTGGGAATATAAAACAAACCAATATGTCTGTAAATTATACTAACTGGTTTAGTGCCCATCCTGTCTTAGCCCATTGAATCTGGAAACTGGACGTGTAAAGGCTATTAGTTATGAGCATACAGATGTTTATGAGGGAACGGATCAATCAATTAGTTTGTCAGGCTCTCCAGGCATCCTTCGTTTTACAGGAACCAACATTACTCTTACATGCCCGGCTACCAGCCGACGAGAGGATCTTAAGGATACCATCATTTGGTATAAAATGGGCAACCTATTAATATTAGAGGTCGAATCTCATACGCCTCACCACTTAGGGATTCCGCTATTACTATAGCCAAGGTTACAGGTGAAGATTCAGGAAATTATTTCTGTATGAAGCGTTTACTTGGAGGACAAGGGATACTTATAGCTGGACATAAGGTTACTATGCTTAACAGAAAATCAAAAACTCAATTTCCTCCCCTTATGACCGTTAACTTTCCTGGATCCAATTTTGAACATTGCAATGCATCTTGGAATAATAAACAAATATACCAAGGTGTCAATTCTTATCTCTTCTATTCCCATCATAGATAGGTTTATCACATTTCAAAAGAACTGGGATATATGGAAACTAGCTCTAACTTATTCCAATACACCTGTTAGAACTTGTGTTACTCCTCCATATACACGTTTGTGTGGTTCTATTAACATTGGTAATTCTTCCAAAGGAGGATATAATATTAGCTGTGTTAATTGTACTTTTAGCAGTTGTACGTTCCCTTCTGCAGGAACACAATCTGTGCTTATACTAAAGCAACCCATATATGTTATGGTGCCTGTACATCTGAGAGAACCTTGGTATGAAGATACTGGAGTACAGGCATGGGTGGAACTCTCTAAAGCCTTGCAGAGAAGGAGACGCTTTCTTGGGTGGCTAATAGTAAGTTTACTTGCCTCAGCTGCTCTGCTACCGCGGCTACTGCCGGTCTTGCTATTTCACAGAGTATTCATCATGCTCACTTTGCTAATCAGTTATCTCAACATACCAGTCTTGCTTTATCTTTACAAAGTCACATAGATTAACAGATTAATAACAAGTTAGATGAATTTAAAAACGCAATTTTGGGGATTGGAGATCAGATGGCAGCATTAAAATTGAGGATGCGTTTAGCTTGTCATGCAAAGTATACATGGATGTGTGTTACTCCTTAAAAGTACAGTGACTGTATTTGGGAATGGGAAAAAGTAAAAATGCATCTGCTGAGTGGTCAGAAAATATTAGTCTTGATCTTAAGAAATTAAATGCTGAAATTCAGGATATACAAAATGCACATCTTGATGATATTTCGCCAGAAGATGTAATTCAAACTTTACTGGACCATTTAAAGTGGTTAAATCCTCAGTCTTGGATTACCGGAAGGTTGTCAGGATTTATTACCCGGCCATAATTTGCCTATTATTGATATTAATCTTCTCATGTCTGTTTCGTATCCTCATGCAACAGTATACTACTCTCGGCACTAAACTTCATGGAATTATTTTGCAGCAAAAGTTAAAAAATAAAAAAGGGGGACCTGTGGGAAGCAGTCAGCCTTGAGAGCAGGCTACAGACATGCCAGGCATGCCGCCGCTGCTCAAAGGGACTGTCCCTACTTGTTCCCCTCCTTGTTCCATTCCATGGGAGATAAATCACCAGGGCCCAGAGATCAGAAAGAATGTAAAATGAGACAAGCAAAGCTGTCTCCCCCCTGCACATGCAGGTTATTTTTGATGCTTCTGGGTTTATGGGTTTCCTCCCAGGGAAGTTAACCTTGAGCCGAGACAGTCTGTAGATAATGTAAACCACCATCTGGCAGCCTTCCGATTTCTAGTCTATATAATCTGCAACTGTAGCGCAATAAAATTTGCCTTGCAACCATCAGTTGTCTTGGTCCTTCTGACCCCATTCGTCGGTGCTACTTCAGTTCCTTACCCCTTCCCTTGTGACCCTGGGCGGTGAAATCCTCTTTCTCCGGCTGGTCCCCAGCACACATGAATATATGTTTTTGTCTTGCTGTACTGCACCTGTGCTGTCTAGTAACAGATATTTTGTCTGCTAGTAGTGTTCTAGATTATGTCTTTCCAAAGCGCTGAGGCAGTGCACCTATTCTGTAGTTGCAGCTGATGCCTGAATGTATCCTAGCTGACAAATTATTGATTAATAAGAACTTGAATTTCTGAAAGATTTGTACTATTAACCAAAATCTGAGCAAGGAGTCTCAAATGTAATTCTTAGCCAGAATTACATGTTAATGAACCATTTAACAGTGTAAATCAAGGAACATCAGTGTAAGGATTTCTTTTAATTTATTTTTTACCTGCTTGAAATATCAGTTAAAGTTTGCCAGCTTGGTTGCAGATGAACGGACGTTTGAAGTTCACCAAACTACTTAATGTGGGATAGGATAATAGACTTCCAGTGCCCTCAAGGCTGTGACCTTGCAGCCATTTTACATAGCACATCCTCCTCCTATAGGGATGAACCTTTCCCTGGCCCGAAAAGTGGCAGCTCTGTTGAAGCTTTGCTTATTGTAACAGGCTTCTGTTTCCAGGTTACATGTCTGTGGAAGACTTAATTCTGAATAGAGATATAGATATTACTGGAAACTAATTGTTTTTTCTATTATACTCTGCTTTATCAAAAAAGTAAAACATTTAAATTGTGCTACAGAAATTCAGATGTTGTCTTGCAATCTTTAAACAATAAATGAATGAGTTGCCCTTAAAAAAAAAAAAAAGAATTAAGCAGTTAGGCTTTGTGGGCCATATACAGTTTCTGTAACTTCTCCTACCCTTTTTTCTTCAACAACCTTTCTAGACGTGAGACGTTATTAGCTCACAGTCCCACAGATCCAGGCTGAGAGCCTGATTTGATTTGTGGCCATTATTTGCCGATTCCTGCTCTGCGTCCTTACTGAGGAGGGGGACTATGTTTGAGTAATCACTTCTTTGAATCAACTATTGGTCTTCTGGGGCTTGTCCTTACTCTCCTACAGTCTCGAATCAACATGGCATCCAGAGAGATCTTGTTAAAACATAAGTGAGATCATGTCACTTAAGTCTCTTCAATGGCTCCTTCACAGGAAAAGCAAAGTCCTCAAAGTGCGTCCACAGCCCTAGAAATGTGGGCCTCTGTTTTCCTGTCTGACTGTTTCCTTCTCCTCTCCACTTTGCTCCCTCTGTTTTCCACACACTGACATCCTTTCTGCTCCTTGGATACTCCAAGCCCACTCTTGCCTCATTGCCTTTCCATCTGACTGTTCCCTCTGCTTGTACTCTTCACTTCCCAGATATGCACCTTGCTCCCTCTCACAACCTTAAGTTCCCTCTTATATTTTATCTTCCCCAGAAAGCCCTCATCGATCACTTAGTTTCAGATCGCAGTCTCCTCCTACCAGCTAACAATCTCCATCTCCCTTCCCTGCTTGCTGTTTCTCTCCAACACTTACCTGATACACTATTCTATCCATTTATTTAATTTTTATTTACATATTTATACTTATGATTTTTTTTTTTTTTTTTTTTTTTTTTTTTTTTTTTGCGGTACGCAGGCTTCTCACTGTTGTGGCCTCTCCCATTATGGAGCACAGGCTCCGGACGCAGAGGCTAAGTGGCCATGGCTCACGGGGCTAGCCGCTCCGCGGCATGTGGGATCTACACGGACTGGGGCACGAACCGGTGTCCCCTGCATCGGCAGGGGTCTTTCAACCACTGCGCCACCAGGGAAGCCCTATACTTATGATTTTATATTTGCTTATTTACTTTTGTCTCCCCACTCAGCTCAAGGGAGACTATATTCATCTGTGTTAATCACTGCTGTGTTTCCTGAACATGCCTATAAATCATACTGAAGAATGGTGCCTGAAATTTGGTAAGGGATCAATCAATTTTCTTGGCTGGATGAAGAAATGTGTTCATAAATTAACGAACAGATCTTCGAGGCTTCTGACTTGAGGACTAATGGGAAGAGGATGGCAAATGGTTGGGACAGGGTACTGCAAGAAGTAATATTTGGAGTACTCTGATAGCTATCCTAACATAAGATTGTGTTCATTTAAGTAGGTTTAATGAGAGAGCTGGGAACTAGGGACACACAGCATTAAGGTTTTTATAATGCATTCTGTAGAGTTCTTTTTAAGTCTGTACAAACATCATTGAAAATATATGCATACATATACACCTCTGTTACTTTAATTAGTGCCTTACGAGAGCCCCTCAAGGAAGGAGTAGTAGCAACTATCAGTATCCTTCCTTTATGATGAGCTTAATTTATTCAAAGTTACATCATAATTTATTTGTAACTGTGAAACTAGACTTAGTTATTGAATAAACCCTCCCTAGAAATGTATGACATTAATAAAACCAACAAAACTTTGTTCAGTTTCCAATGATAGACACACTACAGACTCAATTATGGGCCATCCAGTTTAATGAAGGGAAGAAGTGATTTAACAAATATAGAGCAAAGAGAATATGAAGTTTTATCCTCCATTAATATTAGTAACGGATAGTGTGGGCTCCAATGGCTTCAAGATAGCTTGAGACCATCATCTCTGTGTCATGGGCAGGGGGATGTTCAGTCAGGGTGTCTTTCACTGTCCCTGAGAAAAATTTCCATAATATATAATGATACCTACTGAAACTGATATGGGGCATTTGGGTAATAAGGAATCCATTAGCATATTTTTCCGGAAGCCTTGACTACAAAATGAAGACAGTAGATTTGCACACTTTCAGCCATGAAGAAGTTGTTTGGATATTCATCCTTATGCCTAATGAAATAAGCTTATTTCATCTCTGCAGCTTCCCATATACCATTTTCCCACTTCTGTTTTATGTTTGGAAAGACTTTTAGAAATTGAAAGTCAAGTTAAAAAGTGAGTGACAACTTAAATGATATATGGAATATTTTGCTGACTTACAAGAGCATGCAGAATTAAATATGACCCAGTTCAAATGTTTATTTTAATGTGTATGTTGAGGTGGTGTTTTCAAGGTGCCAGAAAATGAGAATTCACCTTCCAGTGTGTGTTACCAGTTCTGTTCATTGCACAGAATCATCTTCATAAAACATAGTGTTTTCTATGTACCTGGTATATATCTCAATTAGTTTGAAGAATTTCTCAGATACCTCTTAATATGTAGTGCTCCAATTCCAATCTTGCCATGTCCTGTACCAGTGACACAGCACACAGGAGTTTTATTTCTCTTTATTTCTCTGGGTTGTTCAGAACCCAATGAAAGAACAATGGAATGGGATCCAAGAGATCAGGGTTCTTGTCCCAGATTTACCATAAAATAACTGTGTCCTCTTGGGAAAATTATAGTCATTCTAGGTCCCTTTTCTTTACTTTGACAGAGCTGTACTAGATGACCCCAAATAATATAGCACTCTTTCAGTAGTCGCTTAGATGTTATTGGTATTCTGAAACAAATGAAGACAATGACACATGGAGCTGTGCAACATCTCTGTAACTCTGTTGTCTTAGAGTTGCCTCCATTTGACAGATGATAAGATGACTGTGCATAGAAGTAGATGTTTGGAACCAGCGGTTCCAAAGTAAGTGGAGGTAAACCGCAAATTTCCTTCCTTCCTGAAGCTCACTTAGCCAAAACATAGGCTTCTGAATATTAAGCTGTAAAGCATATTATCAGTACATTTTAAAAGAAGCTATTCTTCTAGGATTTCCAATTAATAGCAGGAGGTTTTGAAATTCTTAAACGATCATCTAATTTTGTGAGATTTACAGCTCTATTTTCCTGTCAAGCAACTTGTATTAGTGCCAGAGAGTCAGCTGAGCTTCTGGATGCTTCTCTGAACCTCTTGAAGTTTTCTTCTTGCTATCTGAAATTCATGCCAGATAAGCCTTTTTCTAGAGCATATGTACAGATTTGTGTATTTTTATATAGGAAAGCGATGCAGTGAGTCAAGTCGGGGGTTAAGCCCTCATTCTCAGAGTGGTATTGAGCTCCTGGTGAAATATAATCATCATTTCGTCAGAATCGAAAAGCAGTTATCTCAGGTGTATAATCCCATTAACTATTTATACATTTACGTATGATACATGTATTTATTGTACCTACGAGGTGTGTTCTCTTTGGGAAGTACAAAGATCTTAGAGACATAGGTTGTTCATTTTTTTGTTTTCCCACAAATACTGTGACCCTTTGAGCAGGAAGGTCTATATTTTACTAACATCTAGAACCAGCAGTTAACAGGGTGTCTAAGATGTAGTCAATAAATATGAAATAGATAAATGAACACATTTTTATGTAAGGGCCAGGACATGGACAAATAGAAATTTTTCGTTTTCAGTCACAAAGCAACAACAGACATAAAAATGATACAACAAGTGCTACGGTCATTCAAAGAAGGCATAGAATAGATAGAAGGATCTCCTCTATGGCACAGGAAACTATACTAAATATTTTGTAATAACATCTGTATGGGGCACCTGCTCCACACCAGGCCCTATGACAGGTGCTTACATACTTTCCCTCTCCCCCATCCTATGGGGAAAGTACCTCTGCTATAGATTTAACATTTGCCTCCCCCAAAATTCATATGTTGAAATCCTAACCCCCAAAGTGATGGTATCAGGAGGTGTGGCATTTGGGAGGTGATAAGGTCATGAGGGTAGAGCCCTCATGAACAAAATTAGTGCCCTCATAAAAGAGACCCCGCAGAGGTCCCTCGACCTTTCTGCCATGGCAGGTTACAGAGAAAACACGCCAACTGTGACCCAGGAAGAGGAGACTCACCGGACTGTGAATCTGCTCGCACCCTGATCTTAGACTTCCAACCTCCAGAACTATGAGAAATAAATTTCTGTTTTTTATAAGCTACCCAGACTCTGGTATTTTGTTATAGCAGTCCAAATGGATTACGATAACCTCTGTCCTTAGGTTTCAGACCCAGAAACTCAACTTTGTAGAGGTTACGAGGACCCTAAAGCCACTCAACCAGGCAGAGGCAGATTTGAAATTTAAGTCTCCAATTCCACATGTAAGTCTATCAGACCCTGTCTCCAGACATGATGTCATGAACAAGAGCTAATGCAACAAAGAGTTTACATGCAGCAAAACAATTAGCAAACAAAGTAAGAATATAGTAGACCGACTGTTTTGGTCACCCAATAGCCATTCACCACTCTTCCAGTTGAACAGAAGCCATGCCCCGTGGGCACATTCAGCCCTGCTGTTTTCACTTCCCAGATTTGAGGGGTAGGAAATTATTATCCCTCCTGGCCATCAGCACCCTGACCTCTACCACCCACCGGGCCAGCTTCAAGAACAGCTGGATCCACCTGTTCAAATGAAACAGGTCTGCTCTCTGTGGTGTTGGCTTCTAGTTCAAGCAGCTCTCCCCACATGATAGCAAAGCTGGCTTCCAGCGGTTGCAAGCATGAATCCTACCAGCCTAGCAGTCCCAACAGATACCTTTTAAGTATTTTTTCCCCAAAGCTCCAGTTAAAAGTCCTAGGCTGATTCCAATTTGATCTGCTCTGGACAAACATTTTCTTTAGAACCTAGAAGGCTGCCAGACAAAATACAGGATGCCCGCCTCGTTAAAGCTGAACTTCAGATAAACAGTAATTGTTTTAGTAGAAGTATGTTGCATGCAAAGTTGAAGACACCCTAAAAAGTCGTGGTTTTCACCTAAGGTTCAGCTTTAACTGAGCGCCCCGTGTGGCCTTTGCCAGCTGTGGTGGGCGCCGAGCGGGGTCGGCGGAGACGGGGGGGAGGGGAGAGGGAGACGGTGGCCCGAGCCGGGTTGCACACCCAGCCCGCAGCGTGCAGGGAGAGAGGGGCAGCCTCGTCTCCGCTGCAGGAGCTGAGACGGGGAGAAGGGGAGCGCCCCAAAAGGAAACCAGCTGCCCCTCCCAGGAGAGAGGAGATGGCTGTTCAGCAGCCAGAAACAGCAGAGGAGCCGGAGCACAGAAGCGGCGGCCTCTGAAGACGCGGTGCACATATTTCTGGTGTGCGAGGGGCACGCGGGCCGGTCCGTGGGAAAGAGGGGAGCCCGCGCCGGCCCCTCCGCCTCCCGAGCCTGTGCGTTTCCCTAAAAGAGCAGCAGCTGTGCAAACTGACCGTTCACAGTTGTGATAAATCGCCTTAGGAAAGCACTTCGATTAAAGTCACATCTAAATAGAACGCAAGAAGTCACCCCTGAACAAATCAATTGCGAGAGGGGCAGCTCTGGGCGCGCCCCCACCCCGCTGCTGTTTTGCTTTCCCCGCAGGACGAGGGCCGCTCACTGGGTCGCGGGGACAGCGCGCTGTCTCAGCTGGGGAAGAGGCGCTTCCTCAGGACACATGCAAAACCCAAAGTGTGAAAGGAGGCCTTTATGCCATTCCTTTGGGGGATTTCTTAATGACGTAAAGCCCAACTTGGTTTCAGATCTGCCTGTCGTTTCCATGACAGAACTTTCCTGGGGGGGTCCACCAGCAGCGGGGTGGCCAGGCGCCACAGGGCTGTGCTCTCCTTCCCAAGCCAGTTCATCTCCATCTGTAGCATTTTCAGAGAAACTCTCGGATAGGTTTTCTCCAACAGGTTCTTTTTCCTTCAGTTTATAAAGTCATTCTCCTGCACAAAATGAAAGGCCTGAAGACATCACTGAGCCTCTTTTTCTCCCAGGGTCAGGGCCAGCACGGCCCCCAGACCACAGGGGTGCAGGACCTCACAATGGGCTTCAGGCCTTCCCCTCCCCTCCCGCCCCTCCCACCCTGCCCTACCCCTCCCCTCCCGCCCCTCCCACCCTGCCCTACCCCTCCCCTCCTCCCCTGCAGAAATCACATCCCTTTCTCCAGACTCCCCACTTCAGCTTGAATTCCAGCAGATCTTTACCCTGCCAGTTAGTAATTCAGGACTAATTAGGTGATTGCTTTCATTTATGGTAGCAGCTGGGGCGGGGGTGGGTGGGTGGGATGAAATGGCTTTGCCCCTATTCTTGTTGGAAAAATAAATCACACCCACTGTCACTTGAGATCTTATTTTTGCCCCCAATCAAGCAAATCAGCAGCGTGGTTCATTTCCCCAGCATTCACTCCTGAACAGACGGCAGTGCCCTGGAACATGGCTTAGAGCTGTGTGGTCAGTGCAATTGTTTGGGGCTGTTTGTGCCGACAATGAGAGGAGACGCCTGTCTCCCAAAAGAAGAGTGGCCCTTGTCTTGCTTAGGCCAACGAGCTGCCCGGAGCGCTGCCCGCCTGGCTTCTGAGGAAGATGTACACCGCCATCTAGTGGATATGGGGGCTCACTGCAGTGTGCTCGCTCTCCCGCCTTTCCTTCTGGCCGGTAAGGACAAGCAATAATGCTTCTTGTAAATTCCTAAAAATAGGGAGGTCTCATTATATCACCAGGAGTGAAATGTTTGCCTCAATGTCTGTAATGAAAGTGCAACCCCATGCTTGCATAACGTCTGTCTTGTCAGTAGCCCTCTTTCATCCCGATGTTTAGGTCCAAGACAGGATTGTCATTGTCTGAGCAATGGGTATCTCTGTGAAGCTGGGTAGTTCTCCCCTGTCCCAAGTAGTGTGGGAGGAGACAGTCAGCACCTTCAGAGGCGCCTTCATCTCTGCAGCCTCGCCATCACTGCTCATCTCGCCCACAGGAAGCCCTATTCCAAAATGCACAGGGTAGAGGCGTTCGAAAGTTGGCTTGTTCAACCAGGGGCATTGCCACTTCCCAGCGGGAGCCACAAACACACCCACATCCTAAGACTCTTTTCAGTCTTGGTGTTGAGGGAGTTCCCACTCTGTCCCCTGCCTACACACAAGTCAGCGTCTTTTTCCTTTCCACTCATTCTACCTACATGAAGAGCATGTTGATCTCCCCAGTTTTAACACAGGAACCATGATTTTCTTGGGTTTTGTGTACTGGGGGGTGGGGGGAGATTGAGAGAGAGAGCAAGTACATCCCAATATGGAAGGGCTTGGGGCCGTGGTTCTCCACCAGGGGCAATTTTGCACCCAGGAGACATTTGAAAGTGTCTTAGGACACTTTGGATGGTCACAGCTTACGCGAGGCTAAATGTCCTTCCATCACAGGACAGGCCCACAGCAAAGAAGCATCCAACCCCACCCAGCAGTCGTGCTGAGGCTGAGAAAGCCTGGTTTAGGCTCGCAGATATCGCCCTCCAGCAAGCCGGTGAGAACACTGATTGTCCTCAAATGGGCCACACTGCAGAGGCTGTGGATAGATAATGCATCCTCTCCCAAGTCAGTACTGACCACCGTTTTTCTTCTTTTAGACTCTTCCATTTTAAACATAATTTAGCTGTCTCTTTTTTGTCCCTCTGCTCTGCTGGGAAGAGAAAGGATTGGAAAGGGGGAGGGGAAGGTGACAGAAAAGGAGGATTAGAGGCCTGACCTGTTTCTCCTGCAGAAGCTGGGCACATTCCTCTCTCACAAGCTTTGTGACCCAGCAGGGTACAATTAAAAGCACAACAATTTGCTTGTTATTCAAGTCAGGCATTAGTCCGGGTAATGGCATGCTTGCTAGAGAGATGGATTTCCTTGTTTGGAGCTAAGCACAGGACTAGCTGCATTCTCCATGGAGAAATCTTGATTTGTTCAGGTCTTTCATGTTTTCTACAGAGACGGGGTTATGTCTTCCTAAAGAGGGGCCTTGCTTAAAAAGCTACAAAAGTATAAGAAAAGGATTTAGGGCAGAGGGGCCTGTGGTTACGTAGCTGAGGGGTACAGGGAATTTCAGAGCCAAGGATTATTTAAAGCCATAAAGTTAAAAAAATAATTGGTTTAGGGACTCCCCTGGTGGTGCAGTGGTTAGAATCCACCTGCCAGTGCAGGGGACATGGGTTCGAGCCCTGGTCCGGGAAGATCCCACATGCCACGGAGCAACTAAGCCCGTGCGCCACAACTACGGAGCCTGCACTCTAGAGCCCACGAGCTACAACTACTGAGCCCAAGTGCCACAACTACTGAAGCCCATGCGCCTAAAGCCCGTACTCTGCAACAAGAGGAGCCACCCAATGAGAAGCCCGCGAACCGCAACGAAGAGTAGCCCCTGCTCACCGCAACTAGAGAAAGCCCGCGCGCAGCAACAAAGACCTAAGGCAGGCAAAACTAAAAATAAATAAATTTTTTAAAATTTATTTTAAAAATTAGTTTAGCACTACTGCATCCATGCTGGTGAGTACGCTGTAAAGGCAATTAAGCATGAGCTAAAATTCATTTTACTTTGGCTAATTACTGCATGGATCCAGGAGAGGGAGGGGAAAGAAAACATGCCCCCTCCCTGGCAATCAGGAAGGACGTTGGTTTTGGTTTCTTTGCCTTATCGGCACGCTTATTAGTTGGGGTGCCCAGAATCCAGGCGTCACAAGGGCCTTATTAGTTAAAACACAGGAAAATTGTTCTCTCAAGGCAGAACAGTGAATGCTCTGCTGTCCCAGTGACCAAGCAGAAGCCACTATTAGTTTTAACTCCATCGATTATTGTTAGCCAGAGAGGACATGACATACACAGTCCTGACTTCACCCATGTGCCTGCTGAGCCTGGGTCAGGGGCTCTCAACCCAGAGCAACTCTGCCGCCCTCCCCCCAGCTCCCCGCCCCCGGGACAATTGACAAGTTCAGGAGGCATTTCTGCTGTCACAGCTGGGGAAGGACTGCTGGCATCCGCTGGGCAGAGGCCAGGGATACTGTAGGAGTATCCCACAATGCCCAGGACAGCCCACAGCAAAGAATTATCGGACACAAAATGTCACCAGTGGCAAAAGTAAGAGGTCCTGGTCTAGACAGAGGCAATTTCCTCTCCTTGAGTAGGTGAAGGTCTTCAGAATCTCCGCTTCCTCAAATACATAATGGACAAGTCATCAGATGACCATATTTCATGCTAACTAACACGCTTTTCTTCCCACTTTTCTACACTGAGTATTCATTCTCCCACTTCAGGAAATCGAGTGACACTAAGAAAAACTTGCCCTGGAAGGATGGTCTGCGGCGGCGAACCGAGACCCAAGTCGGTGCCCGCCCTCTCCTTCCCCGATTCACACACAGGCACCCAAGAGAGAAGACAGCGAGCTTCTCTGCAATCCCCTGGTTCGGAGTTTTGAGAAGTTTTATTCCCTTCTCTGAGATTACCCATTCTTCCCTGCATGAAGCATGTTCAGGGAAGTCATTTGTCCTGCAGCTTTACAGGAGTTAAGAGCCCGCAGCAGTGAGATATCCATTTCCTCCCTGGAGAATGAGGACTACCCCTGAGGGAGGTTAATGCTCAGGACAGGAGCATCCCTGGAGCTGGCGACAGCCAAGAGGCTGTGACTCAGGACTGTCCCAGGCAGGCCATCAACTCGCTGGGAGAGCCTCAAGGATGTACTTAGCCTCCGTTTACAGGAGGTGAGGAGGGCAGAGTGCTGCAGACGGGGAGCGGGGCGGCCACACCCAGACTAAACCCTACCTGGCACCCTGCAAGAGACAGAAAACCTCTCCCCTCAGGTCCCACCAGCCCTGCTCTCCCCTTCTGTGCACCCCTTTTAAATGCGTTTTTCTGCTTTGCCCCCTCCCATTCAATCCGTTCTAGGTACAGCAGTCACGGTGATCCTGGTAAGTCCCAAGTCAGATCGTGTTGCTCGGAGCTCAAAACCCTTCAAAGGCTCCCATCTGGATTCGAACAAAAGCAAAAAAAACAAAAGTCTTCTCCCCCTCTCCCCCTCCCCATTCCTCTCTCTCTCTGTCTCTCTCTCTCTCTCTGTCTCTCTCTCTCTCTCTGTCTCTCTCTCTCTCTGACACACACACACACACACACACACACACACACACACACACACACACACCGTCCCTCCCCTTCCCTCAAGCCCTTCCAGACACACTGGTGAGCTGTCCCTGGCTGTTCCTAGCAGCTCCCTCCCCATAGCCTCCTGCACTTGCTATTCTCTCTGCCTAGAATGTTCTTTCTCTCCATAACTACAGGGGCTGCTCTCTCCGGTCTGTCCACATGTCCCCTTCAAATTAGGGTAGCCCTCTTTCCCTTTGATGCTTTATTGTTCCCGTAACCTACATCATCTGGTAACATGCTAAAAACTTCCATGCTTTTATTTGCGGGTCCTTCCCTACCCCACCTCTCACTCCCAGATTGCAAGGATCTCTGTATAATTTTTTCACAGCTGTCTATCTCGAGGACCAAGTACAGTGCCCGGCTCCAGCAAGCACTCAGATATTCGCTAAAGAAATTAGGAAATGGACCAGGCTACTTAGCTTCAGAAGCTCTTTCATGGAAGTTCCCATCCCCTCCGTACCAGTTCTCAGCTAGTTGACTGAAGACTAACACCCTGACAATGAGGCAGCTCTAAACTGTGAACGACAAAAATATTTACTGTGTCTCTGAGGGGCACTTGTGTTTGGTATTTTATTTTTTAAATAATTTTTAAAATTAATTTTTAAATTTATTTATTTATTTATTTTTGGCTGCGTTGGGTCTTTGTTGCTGTGCGCAGGCTTTCTCTAGTTGCGGCGAGCGGGGGCTACTCCTCGTTGCGGTGTGCGGGCTTCTCACAGTGGTGGCTTCTCTTGTTGAGGAGCACGGGCTCTAGGTGCATGCACTTCAGTAGTTGTGGCACATGGGCTTCAGTAGCTGTGGCTCGCAGGCTCTAGAGTGCAGGCTCAGTAGTTGTGGCATACGGGCTTAGTTGTTCCGCGACATGTGGGATCTTCCCGGACCAGGGCTTGAACCCGTGTCCCCTGCATTGGCAGGCGGGTTCTTAACCACTGCGCCACCAGGGAAGTCCATGTTTTGTTTTTATTTGTAGTGAAATGCACATAAAATTGTATCATCGTATCACTTATGAGTGTAGAGTTTAGAAACGTTCAGGCGATTCACGTTGTGCGGCAGCCAATCTCCAGAACTCTTTTCTTCTGGAAAAACTGGAACTCTCTGCCCTCCAGCAACCGCTACCCCCAGCCCCTGGCACCCACCATTCGACATTCTGTCTGTATGAACTTGACCACTCTAGGTGCCTCATACAAGTGGAATTGACAGCATTTGTCTTTCTGTGACTGGTAGGTTAGCATCATGTCCTCAAGATTCATCCATGTTGTAGCCTGTGTCAGAACTTCCTCTTTAAGGCTGAATAATATTCTGTTGTGTATACATCCCGTTTTGCTTATCTATTCATCTGTCAGTGGGCAGTTGGGTTTCTTCCACAGTTTAGTTATTGTGAACAATGCTGCTATGAACATAGGTATACAAAGTATCTTGCAAAACCTGCTTTCAGTTATGTTGGGTATATACCCAGAAGTGGAATTGGACCATATGGTAATCCTACTTTTAATTTTGAGGAACCACCATAATATTTTGCACAATGGCTGTACCATTTTACATTCTCACCAGTAGTGCACAGGGCTCCAATTTCCTACATCCTCATTAACCCTTGTTATTTTTTGTTTTCACAGTAGCCACCCTAATGTGTGTAAGGTGGTGTCTCACTGTAGTCTTGACTTGCATTTTCCTAATGATCGCTGATGCTGAGCATCTTTTGAGGTGTTTATGGGCCATTTATGTATCTTCTTAGCAGAAATGTCTAATCAAGTCCTTTGCCCATTTTTTAGCCAGGTTGTTTGCTTTGTGGTTGAGTTTTAGGAGTTCTCTGTACACTCTAGATATTAATCCCTTAACAGATATGTGATTTCCAAACATCTCCTCTCATTCTGCAATTGCCCTTTTCCTCTGTTGATAGGGTCTGGATGCACAGATTTTTAAAAATTTTCTTGAAGTCAATTTCTCTATTTTCCTTTTGTTGCCTGTGCCTTCGGTGTCATAATCAAGAAATCATTGCCAAAATCTAATGCCATTAAATTGGGGGCACTTGTGCTTTTTAAAAGGACCTTTTAATGACAAGTTCCTCAGTTTGGGGAGTTCAGAGCCCTGAAACCTAACTATAAGTGTTCCCAATGCAGAACGTACATAAGAACCAGAGTGCTTAATCAACATTTCTGTTGGCAAGCAAGGTCCCAAGGAGCGTGTGGAAGCACAGCAGAAGTATCATGGAGGACTTTTAGCAATGTTCTCTGCCACCTTAGTTTCCTCCCTCTTTCTCCATATATCCCTCCCATTTTTCCTTCTTTCCTTCCTTTCAGATAACATGTCTGGGGCAGCATATGGTGAAGAAAATGCTTTTACCTCACTCCCCTATAACAACACTGACCACTCCATGAGCCTTGGAGAAACAATTTGCCTAATTTGGAGAGAAAAACTCCATTCAAGCCCTGCTGGGATGCAAGTTCAAATCTGCATGACCACAAACCCACGTTCATGGACACACTTGCCTCTATTGCTTTTTTAAGCTATAGGAATGCTGGATGAGGAATGTTGTCTGTTATTAACTAGCAAAACACGATCCCCCCTTTGAGCCTTCATGTCATTATCTATACGATGAAAATGGACAAGCACAGCACATTTCCAGTGTTACTTTTGAAATTTTCAGTGCTATCTTACATGAAAATAACATGAAGACACAGAAGCAAACCTGCCTGATTCCCCCTTATGCCTTGACTTCTTGGCCTCCAGAGAGGTCTCCAAGACCCTCCTTGGATGATCCAGGGTTCAGCCCAGCACTGAGCTAGACGACCACAGGCTCCCCTTCCAGCCCAGTGAGTCTTTGCATGACTGTTTTGGGTTTTTTTTCCTAGACTCCCATTTCTTAAAAGTTTGAGAGCCAGTCACAGATCTCCATTTCACCCAAGGGCTGGCATGTCACGAGGTCACCAATATTTGTTTTATGTACTGCTAAGAGATTAAGGGGCAGTATAATTTCAGAGAAAAGTTAGGTTCCCTGGAAGTCAGGAACCCCAGCATCCTGCCCTTAAACACTCGAATGACCTTGAGCAATGAAAGGTCTCCAGACCTTCATTTCTCATCTTCAAATGAGAAGACAAATTGGACAACATCACTGTTTCCTAAAGTGTGGTGTGTACACCGCTGTGGAAAGTAAGCAATAGGTAGAAAAAAGTTAGGTGCTTTTATCTTATGTATATATCTATAAATACTTAAATAGCCTCTCAGCTCTACAGTATCTTAGCTATTATTGCTACAGCAAGGCTGAAGTCGGTGACACACACACAAGCAAGGCCCAATGTTAGTACATGCGGTGAAGGTATCGCACCTTCAGGAATTGTCCTTTCCACCCAAACTGTCCAGAAAGATTGACACCCATGAAATGGATCGCTGTTGTGGATCCTCATATACCAAATTCCCATGAGCTTTGCTGAGAAGACCTCAGCAGTGCATCAAAGCATCCCTTTGATGCAATGTGAATAAGGTTTAAAACAGTTATTAATGTGGCTAGTAACTGACTGCAGTTTGGGAAATCCTACACTTGATTTCTTGGTTTCTTCCACGTCTAGCTGTCTTTGACGTGTGACGTGCTTAGACGAAAGTCAGTGTGCTCTCTTCAGGTCAGTCTTAATCTATAACCTGTGTTATACATGTGCCTCATTAAGGACAAATTGCTAGTTCCAGATGGGGAATTTGGAGCAGGCTCTTTTTTCTCTAAATGAATGGGGCTCTACTCCAAGAGCACAGACTTCACATATATGGGTATAAACACATACATACACCAAAGTCAAGTCACTTTCTATCCCTCTATTCACTGTTTAGGCCCTGAAGGTATTGTTTACAGCCGGACACTTGGCTTGCAGGGAAGAATCTCATCCACCTGAGATCTTAGGCACAGTGCCTCCAATCCCCTCCTCTCTTTCTGTTAAATTTCTGCAAAGGCAGGAAGTACCAGAGTGATGCAGAGGTTGGCTGGAAGGTTGAGAAGAGGCCCCAAAGATGTAGGGCTTAGCATGACCCTGAAGAAGAGATGGGGTTTGGGCAGTCGGCATGGAAGCTAGAGAAAATTCCAACTGGGCAAGGAAGGAGTGGGCACTAAAAATGGGGGACAGGGAAAAGACTGGAACACAGGGTTTGGACTGGGAAGCAAAGAAGATGGTATAAGGCAGGTTCGAGGGGTGGGTTAGAGAGAGCCTGATGGCCCACCAAATCTTTTAAGCTCCACTCTGTGCCACTCACGTGCTACAAAAGCATTTATTTCAGTGTGAGGTGAGATGTAAGTGCTACTTTAAGAATTTAACTGCACCAAAATGGCCTGGGGACCAGGATGCTAGTCTACTGTTATAGGGGAAAAAAGCCAACATAAAATGGTGCATTAGTCTGTTTGGGCTGCCATAATAGAATACTAGAGACCGGAGGCTTAAACAACAGAAATTTCCTTTCTCGCAGTTCTGGAATTCTGCAGTCTAAAATCAAGATGCCAGCAGAGTTGCTTTCTTCTGAGGCCTCTCTTCCTGGCTTGCAGACAGCTGCCTTCTCACTGAGTCCTCACATGGTCTTACCTGTGTGTGTGCATGGACAGAGAGAGGCCGCTGATGTCTCTATCTTCTTATAAGGACACGAGTCCAGTCTGATTAGGGCTTCACCATTATGACTTTATTTAACCTTAATTACCTCCTTACAGACCCTATTTCCTCATACAGTCACATTAGAGGTGAGGGCTTTAACTCAGGAATTGGCAGGGGCGGGGCGTTTCTGCCCTATGTGAGAGGGCTGGGAATGGCACAGAGCCCATCCCGCTGAAGGCTGTGCCTGTGCTGCCCTTCCCACCTTTTCCAGTGGTAAGATATAGGCAGAGAGGGAAGAGCGTTCTAGAACAGGCTTCATGACTTGCTTCAGTTCAAACCTATTCAAACCCAAGGACAAGCATTCACTCTTGTGGACCAGCACAGCTTACCAGATTTTCAGGGGTTGGGGGAGGGTTTAAAGCCCAAATAAAGTGTTCATTTCTCGTTGGCCGGGGGCACAAGCCGCCCACACAGGGTGGGCAGGTAGCTCCCTCAGCACCCAAACTCCCTCACTACAAATAACTCAATTTCGTTTCTTTTTATGGCTGAGTAATATTCCATTGTATATATGTGCCACATCTTCTTTATCCATTCATCTGTTGATGGACACTTAGGTTGCTTCCATGTCTTGGCTATTGTAAATAGAGCTGCAATGAACATTTTGGTACATGACTCTTTTTGAATTATGGTTTTCTCAGGGTATATGGCCAGTAGTGGGATTGCTGGGTCGTATGGTAGTTCTATCTGTAGTTTTTTAAGGAACCTCCATACTGTTCTCCATAGTGGCTGTATCAATTTACATTAAAAAATTTTATTTAAAACCCGCTTAGCTCTAAATTTTTAAAAAATTTTATTTATTTATGTTTTTTGGCCACACAGTGTGGCATGCAGCACTTCCCTGACCAGGGGTCGAACCCATGCCCGCTGCAGTGGAAGCTCAGAGTCTTAACCACTGGACCACCAGGGAAGCCCACTCAGTGGTTATATTAAAAGGTTCCACCGGGGAAGGCAAAGCAGGAACCTGTGGGGATACCCTAAACCTATCTAAAAGTCCAGACTCTGAACTTTTGGTGTTAGTAGGGTCACCATACTGTAAAATGCCTAGGCAGCCACTCAGAAAAACAAATTTTTTTCCTCAAAGTTGTTTTTCTCATCACACCTTTCTAGTTTTGACCCTCTTGCATTATTATCCTAGCTAGGACAGGAGGTGACATGATGCAGCTGCAAGAAGGGTTTGGGGGAAAAAAGCTCAGTGAGGGCAGCCTGGAGTGGAGTAAGATAGATCCTGGGTGAAATCCCAGCTTCACCAATAGCTGTGTGACCTTGGGCAAGTGACCTCACCTCTCTGAGCTTCCATTAAAAAAAAATTTCCATTATCAAAAATTTTAAACAGAAAAATAGAAAGAGAATACAATGAACACTTATACATCCGCCCAGATTCAACAAGTCTAAACTCTGCCATATTTGCTTCAACTAAGCCACTTTAAAGTAAATTACAAACGCTAAGTACCATCGTCTCTAAATACTTTAGCATTTGTGTCCAACAAAAGAGAACATTTTCCCCCATAACCACAAAACTATTATGCCTCAAAAAGACAGTTCCCTGGGACTTCCCTGGTGGTCCGGTGGTAAAGAATCCACCTTCCAATGCAGGGAACTTGGGTTCGATCCCTGGTCAGGGAACGAAGATCCCTCATGCTGCAGGGCAACTAAGCCCACGTGCCACAACTACTGAGCTCCCACGCCTCAACTAGAGAGCCCGTGTGCCGCAAACTACAAAGCCCACACACCCTGGAACCCACGCGCCACAACTAGGGAGAGAAAACCCGCACGCCACAGCTAGAGAGAAGCCCGAGCCCGCACGCTGCAACAAAAGATCCCGCATTGCCACAACTAAGACCTGACGCAGCCAAGAAAATAAATAAATATTAAAAAAACAATTCCCTTATATATATATATTATTTAATATTCTGGCCATATTGAAATTTCCCCAATTGTTCCCAAATTATATTTTACAGATGGTCCATTCACACCAAGATCCAATCAGAGACCTTGCATTGCATTTGGTCATTATGGATCTTAAATCACTGAGTTTCCATTCTGCTCATCTGTAAAATGGGAAAAGAATAGTACATACCTCACAGGGTACACAAATTAGACATAATACATGTTAAGGGGTTAGGCTAGTGCATCCTAAAAAGTACACTATTATTATTAGCTTCCTTACTGGACTTGCTCTGCTCAAGGCAGTAGTGCATTGGGATGGAGTGTCTTGAGATGTCAGTAGCATGGGCTAGAGATAATGAGGCAACAGGTCCCAGCATCCTCAGGGATGTAGACCCACAAGCTGCATTTTGCCCAGCCCTGGCCTGGGGATGGAGGGAACAAGTCTCACCTTGACCACCTTCAGCACCCCCGATTCCTGGTCCAGCCCTTGCTCCCCCTGGAAGCTCTGCTCCCTCAGGAACTGCTCCACGGTCTGCACAGTCTCCAACACCTCTTTCTTCCACTTCTGGCTGGGATGCAGGCAGTGAGCCACCAAGGAGTTCAGCCTGGAAGCTGGAGTGACAAAGAGCTCCGGGGGCACTGCCATCTCTGTCTTGAGAGTACCACTGGTGGCTAGATCTATACCCACACACCTACCCAGCTCCTGGCACACACACTCTTCTTTAAGGGGACTCCTCCTCAGCTGACCTCCAGCACCCTGTGGAACAAAGGACCAGAGTGGAGAGGAAACAAGGGGTGTCTGGCTGACCAGGGGATCCTCTTCCTGGAGGCCATTCACTGCAGCTGGGGTACCGAGGGACACTGGGTGAAACCACCTTAACAGGTGGGGCTTTTAGTCACCCATTCTGCTGTAGGTTTCGTTTCTCACCTCTTAGTTTCCCTTTTACAACTTGGAAACTGAAACTGGCTTGAGGATGGCCCTGGGAAAGGCAACTCCCCCAGGAGATGGGAGTTGGATGGTATCCACCAATCCCATCCCCACAAGCTTGTCACCCAAAACAGGCTCAGTAAGAGCAGGCACTCGCTGGAGGTTGGACTGAACAGTGGGAATTCTAGGGTTCCGCAGAACAAACTCTGGAATTCCAGTCTGCCCTTTGCCAGACTCTTAACCTCTCTGACTCTCACAGAAATAATCCTTAAAATGGGTTTAAGAATAATACCTACCCCATAGGTTGTGTGGATTAAGCAAGAGAACATTTAGCAGAGAAAACATTAAGTAAATGCAAGTATTGTTATTCGTTCACTGTACATCTATTGAGTGCTGGCTGGGTGCCAGACATTGTGCGAAGAAGACAATGTAAGACGTGGTTCCTGCCCCAGGGGCTCCCAGAGCAGTGGGGGAGACAGAGGAGACACAGAGAGTCCAGTGTCCTGTGTACTAGGAGAAAAGAGGGCACAGAAACTTGGTGGAAATTCAGGCAGAAGAGTTTCTTTGGGGTCACCTGTGGTGTCAGTGAACACCTGCTTGAGATGAGTCTTAAAAGACTGGGAATGCGGCCACGAGACAGAGGGCACAAGACAGGATAAGGCTGAGAAGTGTGAATCATCCTGCCATGTGCCAGGACTCGGCTGTCAGATCCACGTTGGCATGGAGGGCAGGGAGGGGAGAGGGGAGAGCTGTGCCTGGACAGGTGGGCAGGGATTGAAACTCGGAATGCCATTCATTCATTCATTCAACAAACATTTGTTGAGTGCCCGTTATGTGCCAGGCAGGTGTCCTGGGGATACAGCAGTGAATAGGCAAAATTCTCGGACTGCAGAGAGCTAACACTCTAATGGTGGAGACAGATAATAAACAGGATAAATAAGTAACATTATAATAATTAAGACGGTGATAAGCGCTAATCAGGAAAATAAAGCAGGGAAAGAGGTTAAAAGGTACTGACTACGTGTGTGGGGGTGGGGTGAGAATTGGCAATGTTCAGGGGTTCAGTCTCAAGAAAGGCGCCTAGGGAAGGTCTGAAAAGGAGACATTTGAGCAAAGACATGAAGGAGGCGAAGAGTGAGCGGTATGTATGTCAGAGGGAAGAATGAGAGAAAGTGGGACTTCCCTGGTGGTCCAGTGGGTAAGACTCCACTCTCCCAGTGCAGGGGGCCCAGGTTCGATCCCCGATCGGGGAACTAAATTCCACATGCATGCCGCAGCTAAGAGTCTGTATGCGGCAACTAAGAAGTCCACACGCCCCAACGAAAGATCCCGTGTGCCGTGACTGAGACCCGGCTCAGCCAAAAATTTAAAAAAAATTAAAAAAAATTAAAGAAGAATGGGAGAAGGAACAGCAAGTGCAAAGGCCCTGTGGCGGCAGTATGCCTGGTGGGATTGAGGAATAGCAGTGTGACTGGAATGGAATGATCAAAGGGGGAGAGTGGGAGGGGATGAGGTTTGAGTACAAGGGTAGGGGGCAAATTGTGTAGGATCTTGAAGACTACTAAGACTTTGGCTTTTACTCTGATTGAAATGGGGAGCCACTGGGGAGTTCCAAGCAGAAGAGGGACATGGATGGACTTTCATTTTAACGGTATCACACTGGCTGTTCGTGGGAAGACTGGATTAAAAGCAGAGGGTGGGGAGTGGAGGTGAGAGCAGAAGCAGGAATTCAGTTAAGAAGCTACTACAACAGTCCAGGCAAGAGATGTGGCGCCTTGGATCAGAATGGTAGCAGTGAAAGGTAGGGAGAAGTGGTATGATTCAATTTTCTTATTATGGAAAATTTCAAACATGAACAAAAGTAGAATAATACAATGAACCTCCACGTACCATCCCCCATCTTCAACAATTATCAACCTGTAGACAGTTTTTTAAATGTTTATTCAGGTCTTCTGCCCATTTTAATTTTTATTGGCCACCCGGCACGCGGGATCTTAGTTCCCCAACCAGGGATTGAACCCATGCCCCCTGCAGTAGAAGCACAGAGTCCTAACCACTGGACCACCAGGGAAGTCCCAACCTACAGACAATCTTGTTTCAATGATATCTCCATCCACATCTCCCCTCCTGTATTATTCGGAAGTGAATCCCAGACCTCATATCATTTCACTGGCTACATTTTGAGTATAAACAGGTCTTGCTAAAGGATAGAGTGTGATGTGAGAGAAAAATTAGAGTCAAGGACCACTCTAAGGCTTTTGGCCTTAGCACTGGAAGGATAGAATTGTCCTTAACTGAGAAGAGAAAGACTGGGCCAGGGCACAGTGTAGGCATGAAGGTCGGGAGCTCGGCTTTGGAAGCAAACTTGAGTGTCTAGTGAGATCCGAGTTGGCTAGGGAGTTGCATATTTGAGTCTGGATTTCAGGGACGAAGTCTGGGGTTGGGATACAAATGACCAGCATAGATATATTTAAAGCCATGAGGCTGGATGGGTTCACCAAGGGAGTGAGTATAGAGCAAGGCAAGAAAAGGACCAGTGACTGGGCCCTGAAACACTTAATAGTATTAAGTGATTGGGGAGAGGCAAGCATCCGGCAAACAAGAATGCGAAGGAGTAGCCAGGGAGGTGGAAGAAAAATCCGGAGTGTGTTTTGATAGCCAAGTGGAAACATTGTTCTAGGAAAGAGAAAGTGATCCACTGGATCACATATCAGGTGAATCTGCGCTGACTTTGTCCTGAGGGCAGTGGCAAATCAGAGGAGCGACCAGAGGTGAAATGACCATTCTGGAAAGATTGGTCTGGCTGCTTCTGTGGGGAGGATGGATTGCAGGGGGCAGGGGTAGATATGTAGGGAGAGGTGTCAGGACACTGTACAGTGATCCAGGTGAGAGGGAAGGTGACCCGGACTTGGCTGGAGAAGGGATGGGATTCTAGGTCTACCTTGGGGGAAGGGTGAACAGGACTTGGTGACTACAGGTAGGAGGTGAGGGAAAAGACAGGATGGCTATCAGCTCTCTGGCTTGGGTACCTGGGTAATGGATGGAGGGTACTATTAACAAAGGGAGGAAGATACAAGGAGGAGTGGGAAGTGGGGAGGTCTACAAGGGTAGCTGTTTAAGCCAGAGAGTTTAAAATAGTTGTCCACGTTGCCTAATGCTTCCGATAAGTTCAGGAATATAGGTCTGAGAAGCACCCAAGAGGCTACTGGTGACCATTGTGGGTGAAATGTAAGGGAGAGCTGGGAGCAGAAGCCAGATCTTAGGTGCGGGGTTGAAGAGTAAGTTGGGTGAGGAGGATGGAGACCAGGAGTGTAGATAACACTTTCAAGAACTTTGTCGTGAAAGGGAGGAGAAAGACCAGGTGTTAGCTGGAGGAAGTGGTGGGGTGGAGGGTGTTTGTTGTCTTAAATACCATTTGGGGGGGAAAAAAAACCCTCAATCATGACACGTTTCAATTTAAACTCTCCAACTGGCTAACCCCAAACGGAAAGAATCACACTTTTAATTACATAGATTCTAAAAGTCTCCATATTTTCAAAGTTTGGTAGTGCCTGGTCCTTAAACAGTCCTATATTATAACGGTTTAAAGAGCAGTGGCAATTTCGCAAACCAAAGTCAACAATAAAGTGAGATTCCAAACATTTGTCCTATGTTTATAATGACAGATAATGAGCTTCAAGGCAATATAAAAGTTATTCAAACAAAAGTTATTCAAACATTCAGACCTTACATCTTAGTTTAAAACATTTTTTTGAAGTATAATTGATTTACAACACTATATCAGTTTCAGGTGTACAACATTGTTATTCAATATTTTTACAGGTTATACTCCATTTAAAGTTATTATAGGCACTTCCCTGGTGATCCAATGGTAAACAATCTGCCTTCCAATTCAGGGGACACAGGTCTGATCCCTGGTCGGGGAACTAAGATCCTACAGGCGGCAGAGCAACTAAGCCCGCACGCCACAACTGCTGAGCCCATGTGTCCTGGAGCATGCAGGCCACAACTAGAGAGAAACCTCCACACCACAACGAAGAGCCCACGTGCTGCAATGAAAGATGCCGCACGCCTCAATGAAGATCCTGCGTCTCGCAACTAAGACCCAATGCAGCCAAAAATAAATTAAATAAATAATAAACCTTTGAAAAACTAAAGTTATTATAATATATTGGCTCTATTCCCTGTGCTGTACAATATGTCCTTGTAGCTTATCTATTTTATACACAGTAGTTTGTACCTCTTAATCCCGTCCTCCTATTTTGCCTCTCCCCACTTCCTTCTCCCCACTGGTAGCCACCACTTTGCTCAATAGACCTTACATATTAGTTTTGATTCATTTCATTATTCATTTTCATGAGATATCTGGGAGTTCAGCAGCTTTCAAGATTTCAAAAGGGGGAATTCCCTGGCAGTCCAGCCGTTGGGACTCTGGGCTTTCACTGCCAGGGACCAGGGTTCAACCCAGGGGACATGGGTTCGTGCCCCAGTCCAGGAAGATCCCACACACTGTGGAGCGGCTAGGCCCATGAGCCATGGCTGCTGAGACTGCACATCCGGAGCCTGTGCTCTGCAACAGGAGAGGCCACAACAGTGAGAGGCCCGCGTACCGCAAAAAAAAAAGGGGGGGGGAACATGCAGTCGATTGTGTATTGGTTTTATGGTTTGGTTTTAATGCCACGCAGTTGGGCACATTTCTATGGCGGTGGGGGAAGAGCTAGTGGTTAGGAAGGGTGTGGGCTGGGTTTTAGGAAGGAGGAAGATGCATGAAGATGGGTTTTCTCTTAGCTTGTGTTCCTCCAAATGCAGAGCCTGAGACAAGGATTTGCATGAGACTTGTTTTGGGAAATGATCCCAAAGGACAGGTGTGGGGGATTGAGAAGGAGGAAAAAACAGTCCAAGAAATATCATGAAATTGATCACTACTGTGGACAGCTGAGCTTTGATCCCACTGGGGACCCTCTAAGGAGCAATGCAGAACGTGCCTCAAAATTATCCACCTGAGAGGTGGAGGAGGGGAGTATGCACTCACTGCACTCGCTGGTTCCTGTCTTTCAATGGACCAAGGCTTACCCCCTGGGGTGTTAACTCCCTGGAACTTCCATATTTGCTCAGAATTACTTGGAAGGCTTGTTAAGACACAGATTGCTGAGTCCCACTTCCAGAGAACCTAACTCAGGTAATTCTGGGCTAGCTGCTGAGAATTTTTATTTCAAAGAGGTTCCCAGATGATGTTGATTCTGCTGGTCTGGGATCCGTACTTTTGAGAATCAATAACTTAGAGGTTTGAACTTTGAATGGTGACAACATGGGGGAGAAGGAAAGTTGACTCAAAGTCATGGAGTTGTGAGCCAGCATTCAGTGTTCTGGAATTGCAAGTGTTTGGCCACGTCTGGTATGTTTTGAGAGTGACGAGGAGAGACTGAGAGGTCAGCAAGAGCTAAATGGTCAAGAACCCTGAATGCCAAGCAAAGGAACTTGAACTTGATTCTGTAGGTAATAGGAGCCATTGGAGAATTTTAAGCAGGGGAGGATTCTGTTTCTATTTATGCTTCAGAAAGAGCACAGTGGTCTGGGTAGAAAGGGGTGAGCTAGGGGGACATGACCATAGAAGTCTACAAAATGAACAGCCTGATCTTGGCACTCGTGGGGATGTGGGGCCTCTCTTAACGAGCATGATGGTGTCACAATCCTTGATGTGCAGTCTGAGAAGCTATTGATTCCACAGTTTCTGGCCCCGGGACCCTCCATGTAAGGTCCTCCAGACTCTTCAACCTTCTCTTTCAAGTCGTGGATGGAGTCATCAGGGTCAATGTGTAAGGCTTGCCCTGGCCACTGGAGTCCTTCATGAAGACCTGGATCTCAGGAGGGAAGGTCTCCAGCACCTGGAGGCTCCTGAAAGGAGAGACAGTGGTGTCCACTGGGGCCACATGTCCTCTTGTTTTCATAGTTTTGCCATTCCCAGAATGTCATATGGTTGGAATCATCCAGTGTGTAGTCTTTTCAGACCGGTTTCTTTCAACTAGCAATATGCATTTAAGCTTCTTCCATGGCTTTTCATACATCACCACTCACAGTAACAAATTATTTTTTTCTTGTGATGAGAGCTTTTAAGATCTACTCTCTTAGCAACTTTCAAATACACAACAATATTGTTAGCTATAGTCACTACACTATACATGACATCCCCAGGACTTATTTATCTTATAACTTGAAGTTTGTACCTTTGGACCACTTTCAGCTATTTCACCCACCTCCCACCTCTGACAACCAGTCTATTCTATGTATCTGTGAGTTGTTTCTTCTTTTTTTTAAAAGATTCCACATATAAGTGATCTCATACAGTATTTATGTTTCGCCCTCTGACTTAATGCACTTAGCATAATGCCCTCAAGGTCTATCTGTGTTGTCACAAATGGCAGATTTCCTTCTTTTCATGTGGCTGAATAAAATTCCATTCTCTATCTATCTATCATCTATCTATCTATCTATCTATCTATCTATCTATCTATCTATCTATCTCTCTATCTATCTATATCTATCTATCTATCTATCTATCTAGCTATATCTATCTATATCTATCTATCTATCTATCTATCTATCTATCTATCTATCTATATCTATATGTCACATTTTCTTTATCCATTCACCTGTTGGACACTTAGTTGTTTCCTAGTCTTGCTTTGCCTATTTTATTTTATTTTTTTACACACACTGCATGACATGCGGGCCTTAATTCCCTGACCAGGGATCAAACCCATGCCCCCTGCAGTGGAAGTGTGGAGTCTTAACCACTGGACCACCAGGGAAGTCCCCTGCTTTGCCTATTTTAGAATCAGATTATTTGTTTTTGTTTGTTTGTTTTTTGCTATGGAGTTGTTTGAATTCCTTATAGATTTTGGATATTAACCTCTTATCATACATGTGGTTTGCAAATATTTTTTCCCATTCCTAGGTTGCCTTTTCATTTTGTTGATTGTTTCTTTTGCTCTCCAGGAGCTTTTTAGTTTGATGTAGTCCCATTGGTTGCTTTTTGTTTTTGTTGCTTGTGGTTTTGTTGTCATATCCAAAAAATCATCACCAAGACCAATGTTAAGGAGCTTTCTCTTTATGTTCTCTTCTAGGAGTTTTACAGTTTCAGGTCTTACATTTAAGTCTTTAATCCATTTCAAGTTAATTTTTACAAATGGTGTAAGATAGGGGTCCACTTTCTTTGTTTTGCATGTGGGTATCCAGTTTTGCCAACACCATTTACTGAAGAGACTATCTTTTCCCTGTTGAGTATTCTTGGATCCCTGTCAATTAGTTGCCTGTATGTGTGTGGATATATTTCTCGGCTCTTGATTCTGTTGCATTGGTGTATGTGTCTGTTTTCATGCCAGTACCATACTATTTTGATTACTCTAGCTTTGTAGTATAATTTGAAATCAGGAAAAGTGTTGCCTCCAGCTTTGTTCTTCTTTCTCAGGATTGCTGTGGCTTTTGAAGTCTATTGCAGTTCCATACGAATTTTAGGATTGTTTTTCCTATTTATGTAAAAAATGTCATGGGAATTTTGATAGGGATTGCACTGGATCTGTAGATTGCTTTAGGTTGTATGGACATATACTCTCCGAGTGAGATGTGCATGTAAATGATTTGCCTAAGACCTATTAAAGCAAAACAAAAAAAGTCAAAGAAACTGCTACATTAGAAAATACTAAACGTGTAGAGTATGGGCGGCTGGTGTGTGCTCGGGATGACCCAGCCCCCTCCAGGCCAGAGAGGTGGGTGGGAAGCAGCAATTACAACAGACAAGGATGACCCTCCCTGTTTACCCCTCCCTCTGGGCCCATTTTATTCCCGGCTGCATCGTTTAAACTCAAAACACACTTTTATTATAGGGCCCTTGTAGCCATCTTGTTGTGCTACTCTTCACAACCCATGAGCAGGGTCACAGGAAACTGTAAACAGGTCTGGCTTTCCATGTTACCACTCATACAAGCCAGTGCTTTTCCACACTTGATCTACAGATCACAGACACGTGAGGATTATGCAAAAGAACAAGAACAAAGCTTTATTATAAGTTTCACATCGAAACAGGGTCCACACGAGGCCCAGCCTGGGAGGAGGTGGACACTGATGGCCTCGCCCCAAAGTTATTGGCTCAGGCCAACTTCCTCCTCTTAAACCCCAAGGTAATGAATCGAGACCTGGAGGAGAATGACTTGGTCGATGGCCCAGTGGTTTTTTGTCCAGCCACGCCCTGGGCAGGTGATGAGGGGGCCCTAAGAGCAAGGCTGCACCTTGCTGTGCCCACTGCGGAGCTGAGGCTGATAGGAGTAGAGGCCGGAACCGACACACCCCTAAAGTCAGCCTTGGCTGGGCATGGGCTGCGCCCTCCGCTGGAAGTAGGGGGGCCCTGCCTGGGTGCGCCCCCAGGGATGTGATGTAAGATGGGGGCAGTAGTGCCTCCAAACCTAGGCTTCTTCTTAGGGCTGGGTCCCGTGGTCACCATGGGGTGGCTCTGGTGAGGAGGGCCCCAGGAGTTCAGGCCCACGCTGCCCCCATTGCTGTGTGTGGTGCTCGGGGGCCCCCTCTTTCTTGATGTCACTCTGAGAGCTGCAAACATGCAGCTCAGATCATCTAGGGCAGCCGCTCTGCTCCCAAAACCCAGCTGTGTGCTGGCATGGGTGCCCACGGTGGAATTTCTGGATGATGAACACCCAGAAGATGTTTGTGCGGGGCCGCCCGAAGCTGGGGGGCCTGGGGCAGAGGCAAAGGCTGGGGCTTTCCGTTTCCTCTGCTGGGGAGAGCTGCCACAGGCGGTGGTTCCTCGCTGCTGCCAATCAGGGCCCCCAGGGATGTGCATTAAGATGGGGGCAGTAGTGCCTCCAAACCCAGGCTTCTTCTTAGGGCTGGGTCCCGTGGTCACCATGGGGTGGCTCTGGTGAGGAGGGTCCCAGGAGTTCAGGCCCACGCTGCCCCCATTGCTGTGTGTGGTGCTCGGGGGCCCCCTCTTTCTCGATGTCACGCTGAGAGCTGCAAACATGCAGCTCAGATCTAGGGCAGCCGCTCTGCTCCCAAAACCCAGCTGTGTGCTGGCATGGGTGCCCACGGTGGAATTTCTGGATGATGAACACCCAGAAGATGCTTGTGCGGGGTCGCTCGAAGCTGGGGGGCCTGGAGCAGAGGCAAAGGCTGGGGCTTTCCGTTGCCTATGCTGGGGAGAGCTGCCGAGGTCCCCGATGGCATAGGTCTCACCCCGCAGCGCTCTGTTGATGCGCCGGAACACTGCTTCCTTCTCTGAGTCTAAGTCTTCGGCGGTGACCCGGAAACCCGGCTCAGGGGCTGGAGGCAGCCTCAGAGGCTCCCCTCGCCTGTGCGGCAGCAGAGGAATCCTGCGTTTTCGGGGCCTGGGACTGTCAGATGTGCAGGAGCCCTTCCTCCAGGGCCCTTTCTGCCCCCTTGCTGCCTCTGCATTTTTGTCAGGCTGGCTTTTCCTCTGGTAAACCACCAGAGCTGCAGAGGGCGATGGAGGGCCCTCCTCGCCCCCTGTCTTTGCAGACTTCTGGGGCAGCCCTTGCGGTATGGCGGGACCCCTCCTTCTTTCCACTGGCAGGAAACCTCGGGTGGAGCTATATGAGCTCGTGATGGCGTTTCTTTGGGGGCAGGAGCTCATACAAGAGGTCTGTTGTTTCCTGGCAGATCTGTCCTCTGCCCACTTGGCGTGGAGATCTCTCTGTAGAGGTCCAGGCCTGGGCACGAAGAAAGAGCCCCCCAGGGGCCTAAATGCAGATCGTGCGCCCCCGGTGTCATTGGGGCTTCTCTGGTCATCGTTCTTCCCTGTGACTGTGGGGACTTCCTCCTGCTTGGCCATCCCTTGCCCGCTCTCTCCCAGGGCCCTCAACACCGTCTTCTCTGTGCTGTAGTTCGGGACACAGCTGGGTGTCCTGGCCGACACTGGCTGCCCCCGTGCCACACTGAGAGTGACTGTGTCCACTGCGGACACTGAGCTGCGGGACGTCGTGGAGGTGCGAGCACCCATCTCTGCCTTCTTCCGATGGCCTCGCCTGAAGATGGAGATAAGGATCCCCATAAGGAGTGCAGCGTCTGCGGGATGGTAGAATGGGGTCTCAGAGACTCTGTGGCAAAGCGCAGATGGCAGAGTCACTGGACACTTGTGGGCCGGCCTGCGAGTGGATAGCCGGCCATAGACAGCTGGGTGACCCGGGCCGGCCACGGGAAGTCGGTGGACGCGGGGAGCGGGCTGGGGGCAGCCGAGCCCTCCTGGCAGGTGCTGGTCCCCCAGTGCCCGGTGTGAGGGTGAGGGGCAGGGCCTACCTAAGTAACTGCTCCTAGAGAACTTGGGTGAGGTCGGTCCTTGGTTAGAGAGCTGGGCTCCGAGCACTCTCCTTCAGCTGCCAACTCGGCCAAAAGCGGAGTGCGCTCTCTTTGGCCTGTTGCCTTTTTATACTCTGAAACCTGTGAGCGAACAATGGGCGTGCGTTGGCGGGGCGCAAAAGTTTAGGGAGGGGTGGCGCATGCGCAGAGTACACGTCAGGCCCTGGGGCGCACAGGTGAGGATGCGCGCCCCTGGACCGTCTAGCGCTTCTGAATCTCCCGGGGGTCTGAGGGCTGGAGGTGTTTGCCTTGAGGGTGATGAGCTTCTTGGCAGGACAGCTGGCCCTTCTCCCCTGGCCGCGCCCCAGTGCTGTCGGGGTAAGTAACTGTACTGGACGGGATCCCCGCCCAGCAAAGTGGAGCAAGGTTGCTGGCTGTGCACCTCCCACAAGAGGCGGCAGCTTTGGCAGCAGCGCCTCTGCGTCCTCCCGCCCTTTCCCCTGGCGGCACTGGAGGGGAGTCGCTAAGAACGGAAGTGCCCACACCATCCAGATCCTGCTGGGGTGACACCTGAAGTGGTGGCCAGGGCTGGCTGAGAGGGCCATACTTACCATATGACCCCAAAACCCACTCCTAGGCAATTAACCAAGAGAAAAACTTTTCACAAAACACATATGTGAATGTTTTAGCTATCTTGTCCACAATTCCTAAATATAGGACTATTGAGGTTATCCAATTTTCTTGAGTTTGTCATTTTTTAATTGTTCTTGGAATAACACTATGTATACGTATTGTTTCACAGTCTAGAGTTAATATTTTACCAATTAAATAAAATTCAGAAGGCTTACATCCATATAGATTCTTTTACCTTCCACTCTTTGTTATAGCTGTCATACGTGTCACCTTTGTATGACGTCAACGCCACCCTCTGAGACTGTGGTATCCTTTTTTCATACATATACAGGGAATTCCCTGGTGGTCCAGTGGTTAGGACTCAGCACTTTCACTGCTGGGGCCCCGGGTTCAGTCCCTGGTAGGGGAACTAAGACTCCTTAAACTTAACCCCACTCTGGGGCAATGTCCCAGCCAGGCAGAAACTGCAGGTGGAGCTGGAGACCTTGAAGAGTTTGGCTATACTTCCAGCTCAGCCCAAAGCCCAAGGCTGATTCTGGACTTTCATTCTGACTCGTGCATTTCAGATCTTTCTGGGTTTGGACCTGGTATATATGTCCCTCCCAGCCCGCCCTGCCTGCCCCTTCAGTTGTCACCCCAGCAGGATCTGATTGGCTTGGGCACTTCTGGGGTTTTTTGTTTGTTTGTTTTTGGTTTTTTTTTTTTTTTTTGCACTTCTGTTCTTAGCGGCTCTCTCCTCCAATGTTACCAGGTGGGAGGGCAGGCGGACGCACAGGCGCTGATGCCAAATCTGCCACCTCGGGCGGCGGCTGCTGAGCCAGGTACCCTGCTCTCCAGCTTTCCTGCTCTGGTGGCCGGGGACCCATCCTGTACAGCTAGAGCCGGCCGGGGGAGAAGGGGCAGCTGCCCTGCCAAGAAGCTCATCACCCTCAAGGCAAACACCTCCAGCCCTCAGACCCCCGGGGAGATTCAGAAGCGCTAGACGGTCCAGGGGCGCGCATCCTCACCTGTGCGCCCCAGGGCCTGACGTGTACTCTGCGCATGCGCCACCCCTCCCTAAACTTTTGCGCCCAACCAACGCACGCCCATTGTTCGCTCACAGGTTTCAGAGCTGCATCCCAGCAACAGGCCAAAGAGAGCGCACTCCGCTTTTGGCCGAGTTGGCAGCTGAAGGAGAGTGCTCGGAGCCCAGCTCTCTAACCAAGGACCGACCTCACCCAAGTTCTCTAGGGTCAGTTACTTAGGTAGGCCCTGCCCCTCACCCCCGCCCCGGGCACTGGGGGACCAGCACCTGCCAGGAGGTTTCGGCTGCCCCCAGCCCGCTCCCCGCACCCACCGACTTCCCATGGCTGGCCCGGGTAACCCAGCTGTCTATGGCCGGCTATCCACTCGCAGGCCAGCCCACAAGTATCCAGTGACTCTGCATCTGCGCTTTGCCACAGAGTCTCTGAGACCCCATTCTACCGTTCCGCAGACCCTGCGCTCCTTTCTGGGGATCCTTATCTCCATCTGCAGGCGAGGCCATCGGAAGAAGGCAGTGATGGGTGCTCGCACCTCCACGACGTCCCGCAGCTCAGTGTCCGCAGTGGACACAGTCACTCTCAGTGTGGCACGGGGGCAGCCAGTGCCGGCCACGACACCCAGCTGTGTCCTGAACTACAGCACAGAGAAGACGGTGTTGAGGGCCCTGGGAGAGAGCGGGCAAGGGATGGCCGAGCAGGAAGAAGTCCCCACAGTCACAGGGAGGAACGAAGACCAGAGAAGCGGCCCCGATGACACCGGGGGTGCACGATCTGCATTTAGGCCCCTGGGGGGCTCTTTCTTCGTGCCCAGGCCTGGACCTCTGCAGAGAGACCTCCACGCCAAGAGGGCAGAAGACAGATCCACCAGGAGACTGCAGACCACTTGTATGAGCGCCTGCTCCCAAAGAAACGCCATCACGAACTCATATAGCTCCACCCGAGGTGTCCTACCAGTGAGGAGAAGGAGGAGTCCCGCCATACCGGAAGGGCTGCTCGAAAAGTCTGCAAAGAAAAGGAGCAAGGAGGGCCCTCCGTCGCCCTCTGCAGCTCCGGTGGTTTCCCAGAGGAAAAGCCAGCCTGACAAAGATGTAGAGGCAACAAGAGGGCAGAAAGGGCCCTGAAGGAACGGCTCCTGCACATCTGACAGTCCCAGGCCCCGAAAACGCAGGATTCCTCTGCTGCCGCACCGGCAAGGGGAGCCTCTGAGGCTGCCCCCAGGCCCTGAGCTGGGTTTCCCTGTTGCCGCTGAAGACCTAGACTCCGAGAAGGAAGCAGTGTTCCGGCGCATCAGCAGTGAGCTGCAGGGTGAGACCTAGGCCATTGGGGGCCTGGGCACCATGCAGCCTCCCTGTCCCTTTCTGCTGCCTGCTGCAGGGGCTGCTTCTCCGCAGAAAATGTTTCATAGTTATTTCTATTTTAATATGATCATGGTACATTAAAATGTATTAGTGCTTGCCTGTGAACACTAAGGTCACTTGTAATTTTCTATATTGTTCTATATTTTTGTGTCTAAAGGCATTACTTGGGGGAATTAAAAGAATATCTTGAAGCGATTTCGGCTTTTGATCTGCCACTAATTGCTATTTAACCTTAATTCAGGGGTCGGATTCTTTGACCCAAGGAAACAGAATAGTATAAAAAGAAAGAATGTGAGTGTCAGATGGTGGCAGTGATTAAGTATAGCAAGAGACGCCTTTGCAAAAGTTACTGTTGGTCCCAGAAGACTCTCACTTAGCTGTGTGACCCTGGGCAAGTCACTTCACCTAAATCTCTGAATTATAGGGCTGTGCTGATGATTTAAAAGTGACTGAGCACGGTGGACACTCGGAAATCCTGGGTTCTCAATAAAGCCACTGCCCTGCTCTTTGGTCCTTTGGAATTACTAGATTAGTAAAATTTATACTTGACAGTAATTTTAGCTTAAAGTTTATTTTGTCTATTTCATCTCAGCCTTTCGGCTAAGATCAAGTGTAGTACCTGTTCTTGTCAATTTAAATAACAAGAGAAAAGAAAGGAAAATAACGGGCATGCCCCCACACTCTTCAGACAATAGGAGCCTCTTAACCTGTTCCTTTGTCCAGAGACACAGGCCATTTCTCAGTGAAGGCCTCTGCCATCACTGAGGTTGCAGGGGAGATGTGGTAACTGGGGAGAAAAAGACCAATGGGGATGACCCCCTCACTCCTCAACATCCAAGCCCCCCACTTTCTCACTTGTCTGGCTAGAAATAAAAGGTTGATCCCATGGTTTTAACTTTCAGTTGTTGCTGGACTTTGCGTGCCTTGCCTAAGTTGGGAGACAGAGGCAGGAAAAAAACCCCACCATAATCACCCTGTTATGGGCTGTTATTCAACTTTGGACTTCCAGGCCCCATCTGCCTGTTAGCGTTCACTTCTTAGAGTTTCAAGTGCATGCTGTTTGTCCTCTATCTTGCCCCACGCGGCTCTCAAGCCTTCGTAATATGACCACATTTCTCGTGACACATGTAAACATTCTAACACTTTGCAGATACTGAATTAAAAATCTATTATTTACATTGACTTCACCATTTTCATTTTCCTGGTGTGTTCATTAGAAAATTCAAAATTACATATGTGCCTGGCATTATGTATTTTTTGGTGAGCAGTGATCCAGAGGATGGAAATGTATGCCTCCTTCGACTCCTTAAACTTAACCTCACTCTGGGGCAATGTCCCAGCCAGGCAGAAACTGCAGTGTGTCTTGGAGAAGGTCTTTTGCATTGAGATAGTAGGATGCTCTTTTAGCTTCAAGAACTTGGATGTTGTTGAGTTTAACCTGGTATAAGTTCAAATTAGAGTGTTTTAATTTTAGGATGTTAAAGGTAATCCCCATGGTAAACACAAAGAAAATAGCTATAGAATAGTCCCAAAAGGAAGTGAGAAAGTAATTTAAATATTTTATTGTAAGAAATCAGCTAAACACACACAACGAAAGATAGGAATGCAGGAAATGAGGGGCAAAAAAGCTTTGGGCAGATGGAAAAGAAACAGCACAATAGCAGAAATAAGTCTTTTTTTTGTCAGCAATTACTTTTTTTTTTTTTTGTCAGCAATTACTTTAAATGTAAATGCATTAAACTCTCCAATCAAAATACAGAGATTGGCGGAATAGGTAAAAACATATGACCCAACTATATGCTGTCTACAAGAGACTTACTTGAGATCAAAAGAATCAAGCAGGTTGAAAGTTAAAGGATAGAAAAGGGAATTCCAAACTCAGTGAGAAAACTCAAATAGTAACCAAAAGAGCAGGAGTGTCTATACCAATATCAGACAAAATAGACTTTGAATTTAAAATGGATCAAAGAGTTAAATATAAGAGCTAAACTATACAAATTTCTGAAAAAAAAAGGGATAAATCTTCATAGTCTTGGATTTGGCAATGAACTCTTAAATATGATAGCAAAAGCACAGGCAACAAAAGGAAAAAGAAATTGGACTTTATCAAAATTAAAATCCTTTGTGTTTCAAAGAACACCATCAAGAAAGACATAATACAACCTTCAGAATGAAGGAAAATGTTTGCAAGTCATATATCTGATAAAGCCTAGTATTCAGAATATGTAAAGAACACTGGCAACTCAACAATAAAATGTCAAATAACCAAATTTTAAAAATGAGAAAAAGAATCTGCATAGATAGTGCTCCAAAGAAGACACAAATTGCCAATAAGCACGTGAAAACATGTCCAAAATTATTAGTCAAAATTATGCAAACTGAAACTACAGTGAGATACCACTTCATACCCACTATTGTGCCATATAATTTTTTTAAAAACAAGGGTTGGCAATGATGTGGGGAAATTGGCACTTTCAAGCATCGCTGGTGCAAATATGAAAAAGAAAATAGTTTGGCCGTTCCTCAAAAAGTTCAACACAGAGATACAGCATGGCCCAGGAACTCCACTCCCAGGTATATGTCCAGGAGAAATAAAAAACATATGTTCACACGAAAACTTGTACATGAGTGTTATACTGTCATATCATTATTCATAATAGCCAAAAAGTGGAAACAACCCAACTATTCGCCAACTGAGGAATGGAAAAATAAAATGTGTTATATCCATACAATGAATATTATTCAGCCATTAAAAGGGTGAAGGACAGATACATGCTACAACCTGGATGCACCTTGAATACATTTTGCTTACTGCAAAAGTCAGACACAGAAGTCCGCACGTTGTGTGGTTCTATTCATATGAAAGGTCCAGCATAGGAAAATCAATAGAGACAGAAAGACCCAGGGCTGGGGTGAAAGGGGAGGACAGAATGAGAATGACTGATACTAGGTATGAGGTTTCTCTTGGGGATGATGAAAATGTACTGGAATTAGAGATGTTGATTGCAAAACCTGAGTACACTAAAAGCAGCTGAATCACACAGTTAAAAAAAAATGTGCATTGATGGAATGTGAATTATATCTCAGTCAAAGGATAATATGACAACATTTTTATAGTCATTACTCTTGATCAGTTTCAGGATGGAATTCTCACAGTGACTTCAATGGAGTGGCTTGTATGGGATGATAGTTGAGGCTCAACCCTTTGGGACTAGATGTTCATTTTGAGCTGTTGAATGACGGTGAGGGCCAGCCAGTATATTTTCTTCACGGAGGATCAATCCCCATATGTATCCTTGGTTTGAATCCTTGTCTTTTTCTTTTCATATTCCTGAAACAAGTTCCTAGGAAATACATTCACAATAGTGAGAGGTGTTGACATCTTCCTGGCAAAAGTCTTAACTTATTCACAGGTCAAACTTCAGAGCTCCTTATTACTAGCTGCCCGGGGAGTCCCCTGAATCAAAGTAGGGCTTATGAAGATGGATCTTGCATTTTAGCGTGCACTTAAAATACCCAACAGGCTCATCACATGGGGAAATAACTTTATTTACATGAGACAAGTACAAAGTCAGCACAACACAATGAGGGAGAGTATGGGTGCTGGTGCCTGATGGCCTGAAATCAAATCCTATTTGAACGCCGTGTGTACCTAGGAAGGTTAGTTACTTAGCCCTTCTGTTTCTCAGTTCCCTGGCCAAGGATATGGAAATATTAGTAGGACCTGCTTATTCGTATTATGTTCTGAGGTTAAAAATTAGTAAATACAAAGCCTGAAGAAAAATGATGGGTACTTCATAAGTGCTACCTACATAAATGTTCAAGTATTAAATGCCTGGAGGAATAAGTAGGTCGTCTCCAGAAAGGGCACCTAGGAGGCTACAAACAGGAGGATAGAGCCTACTTTTTCACATTGATGACATGAGTAAGAAGTTTTAGAGCTCATGGAAAGAATATTATTTCTTGGGATGCACTGTGGGGTGGGCAGAGTAGGGGCTGTGACCCATATTTTATGGTTCAGGGCACTGAAATTTAGACAGATTGAGTAACTTGCCCAGAGTCACAACACTGATGAGTGATGGGTCTGAGGCAGGGGAGGGATAGAGATTCCTGAACACATGGACATGAGATCATGCCCTGGATACACAAACCAAGAGCTCTCCTCACTCCCTTTCCCACATCCTCCTGCCCCAAGGATGCTGCAGGGAGACAGCTGGTACTCGGACGAGGTGCCTGGTCCAAGAGAATGGCTCAAATCTGGACCCACCTCCTGGCTCTACGTTTCAATCCCTGACCCCAAATACAATGTCTTTCCCCCAAATGCAGACCCCCTGATGGACCGGGGCATCCAAATGTGTGTGCAGCTTCCCTCCCTTCCCCCTCAGCACTTGATTCTAGCAGCTGATTTGCAGTGAGACTTCCTGGTGGTCAGGTGACCACCCTGAATGACCAGTAGTCTACTTGACTCCCTAACTGACTCAAAACCCAGGACAGTCCAAACCAACTGCCCACATGACAGTTGCACAGAGAATTAGCATCATCTTCAACTGATCAAACCTGGATGATGAGCAGTTAATATTCATTAGCTGGGAACAGGGTCTACTGGGCTGGTGTTTTGGTGGCTTAACAGATGAGGTTTACAGGCCCCCAGGGTCTCACTGACTAGAAACTGACCAATCATCTGAGCAGCTTGGACTAAGGCCTGGCTAAGAGCGGGCAGTGGCTGCACGGGCTCTGAGTGGGCACCTTCCATGCCCAATCCTCCCTCAGCCAGATCCAGGCTCTGCTGTACAAACTACAGCCATTGCTCCTGAATCTACTTGCTGGTATTATTTCCACAGTACCTTCAATGGAGTGGTTAGTGGGGGTGCTATTTGTGTCCCTACCCTGTTGTTTGGCCAGATGCTGATTCTGATGTGCCTGAACCACCGCTGCGGATGGCCAGCAGATTATCTTGATCGCAGATGATATTCTTGTGCATCCTGTGTTTGACTCCTTTATAATCTTCCTTTTCTGCTTGGTACCCGAGTCATGATCCAGGAAAACACAACAAAAACTGAGAGAACTATTGATATGTTGCTGGGAGAAGACCATGCAGAGGTGTCAATTCATTCCCAGGTCACACGTCTGTTCTCTTTGTTCACCAGCCTCCTAGGGGAGTCTAGGGGAGTCAAGTGAATCGAAGCTGGGCTGAGAAGAGGGTGTTGCAATGTGGTGTGCACTTAAAATAGCCAGCAGGCTGACTGCACGGGGACATGACTTTATTTAGTGAGATAATACAGAAAGGGAGCACAGCACAGTGACCGACAGAGTGGGGGCTGGTGCCTGATGGTCTGGATTCAAATCATACCAGAAGCCACATGAACCTGGGAAAGTTATGCAGACCCTCTGTCCTCAGTTCCTTGTTCTGTGATAATGGAAATGTTAAGAGGGCCCACTTATTAGTATTACATGATGAAGCTTAATACAGCAAATCAGGTAGACCCTGATGAAAAATGATGGTTACTTCATAAGTGCTACCTAAGTGTGCAAATATTAAATGTCTGGAAGAATAAGCAAGAAATGTGGTAGTGCTGCCTCCAGAGAGGGGACCTGGATGCCACAGGGCAGGGGAGTGGGGAAGGTTATGGGTGTGATGCTTTAGAGCTTGTGAAGAATATCTGTCATCATCTCCTGTGATCCCCACATCAGCCCCGTGGGGAACTCATGGCAGGTGCTGTGAACCATATTTTATGGTACATGGCACGAAAATGTTGAGATTTTAAGTGACTTTCCCGGAGTCGCAAAGCTGATGACAGATGGATGTGGGACAGGAATGTAGTTGGTTCCCTGGGACAGAAATCCCTGAACCCCTGAATCCTCTAGATGGTGCTCTGGACCCCTGAGCCCAGGGCTCCCCTCCCTCCATGCCCCCAATCCTCCTGCCTGCCCCATGGTTGCTCCAAGGACAGGAGGGGTCTGAGCCAACAGGAGGGCCCATGCCTGACATGCTGCCCCCCTTACATGTTGATCCCTGACCCCACAGCTCTTAAATATCCCTGAAAGAAGGTCCCTTGAAGGATCAGAGGGTCCCATCTACGTCCCTCCTCCCTCAGCGTCTTCACACACTGGGTGAGCCTCCTGGTGGTCTGACCAGTGGTCGGCTTGTCTCCACGTGGCTCAGAGCCCTGGTCTCTCCAAGCCAGTTGCCCACATGGCACGTCTCTAACAAATTAGCTTGGTCTTCAACAACCAGCCCTGGATGCACAGGTAGTGCTGATTAATGAGGACAGTGGCCTGCTGGGCTGTGCTTGGTGGTTTAGTGGGTGAAGGTGGCGTGATCGCCTATTGATGTGAGCAATTGTCTGAGTAGCCTGGGCTACGGCCTGGCTGGGGAGGGGCCGTGGCTGCACTGGCTCTGAGGGCGCACCTTCCCTGCTCATCCTTCCTCATCAAAAACCAGCCCCTACAAACTCCTCATCCATCCCTAGACCCTGCAGTGGCACAGGAGAGAGGCCCATGCCCTTCTAGAGGGACCCCTCCATAGCCACAGCCTAGAGACCCCATCCCAGGACTGTCTCTGAGGATGACCCAGGCCCTCCTAATCTCTGTCACCAAATGTTCATTCCACTAACCCGATGGCATTGTCCCTTCTCTCCACGTTCCCAGGCAGCGCCCAAACACCCAGTGATCCTGTTCACATCAACCACTGGAAATACCACCACGAAATCCCAGTTTCCTTCCTTTCTGAAAACCTCTAGATTTAGACTGCTAATATTTGCTTTTGGATTTTGACATCGACATTCAGAAGTGTTTAGCCTGTAATTTCTCCTGTCCTGTAATATCTGCTGCTGGTATGACATCAGTATTCTCCTGGTCCGATGAAAGCAGTGTGGGTGTGTTCCCTCTGTATCTGTTCTCTGGAAGAGTGTGTAGGAGACGGGCATCGTTTCTGTCTTAAATGTTTGGTAGAAATCAGAGGAAGCCACCGGGCCCTGAAGTTTGTTTTGTGGGGAAATTTTTTTGGCATCTCTTTCTAATTGAAGTTTACTTGGTGTATTGTACAGGGCACAGATCTTAAGCGTAGAGCTTTATGGTTTCTTGTAAATATAAACACATCTGTTACCAACACCCAGTTCAATATACAGGACGTCCCCAGCACCCTGGCTGCCCCCTGTAGAAGGGGAGAAGAATAATTGCTAACTTATTCGGTTATAAGAATGAAATCAGTTACTCCACGTATATTCCAAGTGCAGTGATTTACACACAAATAACTCAAAATGAGTGTGGCAGCACAATCAGAAAGTAGTGGAGGGTGCTGGAGGGCTGGGAGAATCCAGTCCCTTTGGGATTTCCGCTGTGGAGGTCGGGCCAGAGTAAGGAAGCTGAGAAGCTTCTCAGAAGCATCTGGGCTTTCACAGAGGGAAAAACTACTGCTCCCCAGAGTGGAGCGCCCATTGTAATTCACTGAGCCCTCCCTTTGCGGAGGGTGCTTTTCTATACTTGTGTGTTATCTTACACAGAAATACTTAAAAAAAAAAAGAGATCAATTTTGCTTGATGTAACAGCCTTTCACTGTTAAAAGTAAGACCTATATCTAAAATTTATGCTAAATCTGTACAGCTCCGACAGGAAGTAACCGGCACTCACTAGCTGACTCAGGAGCGGAGGGGGAGCAGAGAGGCGGCCCTCCTTCCTTGGCTTCGTGTCTCATTTAAGCTGCCAGACGCTGCACAAGCTCCATCCCCTCTGAGTCTCAGGCTGAGGCCTCCAGGTCACAGTCCTCACAGGTGTCAGACCAGAACCTGCCACACAAAGGCAGGGACTGGAGTCAGTGGGGAGGTGGGCTTCCTGGGGTCGGTGTGTGGGACCCAGGGGGCTACTCAGACCCTGCAAGTGACTTTGGGCCCTGACATCCCCCAGGGCTCACATCCCCAGGGCACTGGGGCCTGTTTGCTGCTCTTTGCCAAGTGTGTTCTGGTAGCAGAGAGACCTGTCCTACAGGGGCGATTTAACCTGGGCATTTGGCAGGGCGGCGTTCAAGTGATTGGTCCCCTGAACAGTGAAAGTGATGCAGAGGAAAGGGGAGGCTCTGGGGCTCCAGGGTGAAAAGTGTGGGTCCCTCCCACCTGGGCGCTGTGAGGAGTGGGAGGTCTGATGACACAGGTGGGAGTAGTGACCCTGTCCCTCCAGGCCACACGCAACACGGCCCATCATGAGACCAGCACAGTGGAAGTGGGCAGAGAACCACAATGTTCCCTTTTCCCCTAATAATCATTTTTCTTTCTTTAACACCCCAGCCAAACTTGCCTGTGCTTTTTAATTTAAAAATATCCTGATGCTGTGGTCACAGAATCATAAATTCTATAGCTTTGCTGTATCCCAACATGAAAAGTTTGTAGAAGACACTGCTTTTCAGCGTGTAATAAAACCAAATGTATTTGTTATCTAATTTTAAGGTCATAATTAACTTGGAATGCTGGCCCTTTAACTCATCCTAAATTAGCATTGCTTTGAATTGCCTTCATTTTGTGTGTGTGTGTTGTATTCAATTTTTACACATCTATGGAAAATCTATAGAACCTCAGGTTGAGAAATGTTGCCATGAGGTGACCCAGGCCCTTCAGTGGGGCTCCACAGAGGTTGCGGGGTCCCCAAGGGGTGGGCAAATCCCAGCCAGGTGTGGATCCTGCAGTGTCCCCTACCGGATGCCAGGGCTACCGCGTGCCCACAGGGATGCAGCAGCGCTGGGCCAGGTGAGCTGTCTGCTTGCGTGAGAAGAAGCCCCGGTGCCTCTGTCCTCCTCACCCTTTCCCCAGGACGCCTGAACTGGGGGGTACCAGGGCCACTCCAGATATCTCACCACACCTGGTGATTAACTGGGGATGTTGCCTGCTGACCTCGGCAGGTTGGGAGGGCAAGGCTGGGTCCTGCAGAGGGAGATGTGGAACCTCACCAGGGACACTCTTTACAAAGAGTGAACAACACCTCCAGGAGTGATGTATGTGGTGACCCCACAGACGCCTTCGGCCCCCCATCTAAACATAAGAGCCTGGCATCTTCAGGGGTTCTATGGAACAGGGACTGTTCCCTGGCGAGATGCACTCAGGTCATCCTCCAGTTGCCTGCGCAGATTACCACCATTCTCTTCTCTCCACCTTTTTGTTCACATGCAGTGGTGACCACCTCCGTGCTCTTCTCTGGCTTTTGGGTTTTCCTGAAGCGCAAAAAAAAAAAAAAAAAAAGTCAGGGATGGCAAGGGAAGCACATACACTTATTTGCCTTCTGCTCTTCCTCCTACCCTCTCCACGCTCACATTTCCTCTTCTTGTTCTTCCTCATCCTTTTACTTCATCCCTTCTCTTGAATCCAGGACAAGAGAATTTCTTTTTTTTTTTTTTAATTGGATGAGTCAGTCTTCTTTTCCTTATTTATTTATTTTTAACGTCCTTATTGGAGTATAATTGCTTTACAATGGTGTGTTTCTGCTATATAACAAAGTGAATTAGCTATACATATACATACATCCCCATAACCCCTCCCTCTTTTGTCTCCCTCCCACCCTCCCTATCCCACCCATCCAGGTGGTCACAAAGCACAGAGCTGATCTCCCTGTGCTAAGCGGCTGCTTCCCACTAGCTAGCTATTTCATGTTTGGTAGTGTATATATGTCCATGCCACTCTCTCACTTTGTCACAGCTTAACCTTCTCCCTCCCCATATCCTCAAACCCATACCGTTTTTATGCTAAGTTATATTCTACATGTACCTGGAAAAATGTTAAAAAGATTTTTAAAGAACTGCGCATCTATTTTTGAAGCTGATTTGGCTGTTCAAGGCTTGCTAGCACTTTATCCATCTCAGTGCTATTTCACTTAGTAAACAAATGCAGTTGCCATAATTGCTGCATATGTGTCTGTGTTCCCTTCTAGGTTATATGTTTTTGAAGTTAGAAACTATATTTATATCACAGCCCCTATGTATAGCACAATATCCATTGCTAATTCAGATTGTGCTTTAAGATATGAGACAAAATTTAAGACTTTTATTATAGTCATAAACATCTAGCAAACCAACCAGAAAATAAAAACTAATTTTCAATTGGTTGGCCAAGAACAAAAAAGAGAGGAATACCTAGTGCAAAATCATATCTCTAATAACTACTGTTGGATTTAGAGCACACACATGCTAACCTTATTTTAAAATATCTTCTCATCAAAGATTTGAGGTTGGACCTGAAAAAATTATATCAGAAGTGAAAATAATTATGTGGTCTGACCAGCGTGGATCACACAAAGTAAGTGTATACTATGTATAAAGTAGATAACTACGAGGTCCTGCTGTATAGCACAGGCAACTATATTCAATACCTTGTAATAACCTATAAAGGAAACGGATCTGAAAAAGAAATATATATATCTGAATCTCTTGGCTGTACACCTGAAACACAACATTGTCAATCAACTACACTTCAAGTAAAACAAAACAAAACAAAACAAAACAAAGTAAGTGTAAAGGGAAGTATAGTTTTATAAATTCACCTCTGATATCCAATGGACCAACTGAAAGACAACAGAAACTACAACTTTCTAGGAGACAGGACATGGCCAGCAAACCAGGCCGTTACCCTCGGTAACGGTCATACCTGCCAAAAAATATACAGACTAGCCTGCATTCATGAATACATAGGAATTCTTCATTTATCTGGCATTGTTAGGCAATGAAGTATTGTATGTTAGGAAAAGTTTTTTTAAAATGACAAATTTAAGAGGAGTTATTTTAACCTTCACTCGGTAATTTTCTTCTAAAATTAAGAAATGTATCTACTGGTGTATCTAATGTTTCCGTGATAACTCAGGGTCATCAGTTCAATCAACGTTTGCATGAATGATGCAAATGGAAACAAGACAGGCATGCTTACTGAAACTGAAAATGACATGGCACTGGCTGGAGTAACTGATGAGAGAGCAAGAAAAAAAACAAAAATGAAAACAAACTGTGATCAAGAAACAATCAGTCAAGCTCTGACTTTCTGTACTTAGTTTCAAAAAGAGATACCACAAATCCCAGCGAGAGACTCCAGCATCATTAGCTGTCTTTCTCCTTTGTTTCCACCTTCCTTTCCTTTTCCTTCTATCCTAGATTGTTCCAGGAAGTGTTTATAGCTCCTTGCAAGACAAATTCTAATACTTGCTTTCTCTCACACAAACTTCACAATATGTCCATGTGATAAATAGTGTGGAGGTAAAAGAGAATTCATCACAGGGACATCGCCTATGAAAATAAAATTAGAAACTAGCTTCTAAACATGAAGCGAGAAGGGCGTGGTGTCAGGCACTAATTTCCTTGCGAATTCCTCTCCATTTCTAATAGACGTTCTTCTTTATCAAGATCCCTTTTTATTGGTGTCCTATTCCAGACTGCTCCACTCCGCCCATCCTCATCCTGTAAAATACATTCACACTCTTTTGTGACCCTACTTATTTTCCCATTAAATAATCAATTATAGAACTGTCAGAATTAATTACAGAGTGAAATTAAAATACTGGAGTCACTTGGAGGGTTTAAGCAGCTCCACCAGAAAATACTGGGCATGGATTTAAAAGAGGCTGCGTGGGACTTGCTCTTGTCCAAGTTCTTTCTCAAGAAGTATCTGAAATAAGCCTAAATTCAGAGTTAATCAGACTGGCCTTCTTTCTCAGGTGGACTGGAATTCATTGGTCTTTCCCCTCAACTCCCTGATGTCAGTGGCACTTTCCGGAGAGGAGGTGGACTTCTCTGCCTACTGCAGAAGCTCAGTTCCCCCAGGCCCACTCCCTGTCTGAATCCCACACTTGAGGCCAGATGCCAGCCTTCCCAGAACTTTCGTGGTCTCCTTTCAGTTTCCGACCTGCTCAGATTGAGCCCCTCTAGACTCTTTCTCAGCTGGAAACCTGATCTTCAACCCCTTTCCCTGACCTCGATGGTTACCTGCCTACTTTAGGCCTCAGGTGCTTTAGCTATAAAATGATATATTTGTCCTTAATTCTAAAGTCTTCTTTCTAAGGCTCTACAATGTGGTGGCTCCTTGAAAATGTTTCTCTTTGCTGGTTTTAATTTTGTAGAGAATTAAAACCCCAGCCACTCTAAAAGTAAGTTACATTGGATAAGGAAAGTGTGCTTTTGTAGTTAGATTAACAGGGATGGAAGATGACTTAGTATGTTTTAAGATACTCATGATCCGTTCTCGTGAGAGTCGGGGGAAGAAGGGGAAGAGAGTTAATAAAATACCAAACGATTGTGACAAATTAAGTTCACCAAGATGTAGCTGATTAGTTACTACTTGAATAAGCCACACAAATCCAATTCAAGTTGTCCTTTATTTTTCTAAGAAGGATCCCAGTGAACTGAGTCCCATGTTCAGTAACTCCACGTTCAATGGCTTAGTCTTTAAAAACTGTTATGTTGCTGGAAGAAGAAATATTGCCCATCAGTCCTAATTGATGTCTACCTATCACGCACATTTGGAATAAATCTATTACTTTGACTGATCTCAGTGTAATATATTCCAAAGGGGCAACGAGCACACGAAAATTTATGAAGTCTCCATCTTCTACACTGAAGTGTGCAATAAATTACGTATTATTTGGCCGTGAAATTCACAAGCCATAGAAACCACACCATTACCATTATACAGTGGTAAAGAGCAGGTAATGAGAATGATATAAAACAAAACAGACTGTGTATGTTGGCACTGCTGCCAATAAAGCAATTATTAAATGCATTCATATGCATCTACGCTAGGTAAGCTCTTTGAGGGCGATTGCTATGAATTCTACATACCTGTCAGGATACTATATATAGCCCACTTTCTATGGCCTTTATTCAAAGACGCTGAGAAAGGGTTACTCTGGGTAAATTCAGACCTTTTCTCAATATAGAATTTGGTCAACATGCATTCTGAACAGCAAAATTTCACAGTATTTTCCTACACTAATTGCCACCTCAGCAAATGCAGGATTAAGTATAATGGATTATAAGAAGTTAGAAAGGAAAGATGGAAGAAAAGAAGGAAGGTAGAAAAAAGGTGGGTATGGAGTACTTCAACATTTACGTAAAGAGTGGACCTAAAACTAACCTGAGGTTTCCCTGAGCTATTAGCATACGCTATGGAAACTCAAATGAAAAAATAAAAAAAACCAGCAAGGGAAACTCAAAGATTCTTTGTTTTTTCACTTTACTGCATATACACGTCCACCTTAAACAATCTATATGCTTATATCCAATAAGAGAGCATTGTTTTGCAAGGCTATTTGGGTTCTATCAGCATGTAAAGGTCGGACAACTCAACTTTAGCAGAGTTAGCCTTCAGGTGAATAATTGCTTCTTTCAGGTTGCGAGCAGTTGAATTTTCCAGAAATGTTTCCCAAAATATGAAAACTAAAAGAAGGGTCCTAGGACAGCGTCCTTTAGAAGTTTTATAGTATCAAGGCTTTTGGAGGAAGAGAATCCTTGTCGATTATCAACACAGTGATTCCAAGCAGGTCAATTTTTGCTGAGAATATTATGTAACAGAACCCACTTCACCTCCATTATACTGACAATGATCTTCCTTACTTCAACCTTGTGCTTCTTAGTAAACTTGAAAATACTGAGCCAAGAACAGACAGTGACAATACCAGAGACTCAGATGTACCTATAGGTGCCTTCAGACAACATCAGCCACCCAGGCCAAAGTCCTGGTTTAAAACATCCCAACATGAATGAATCTCAAAAACCATATGCTGAGCAAGTGAAGCCAGATCAAAAGGGCACCTACTGTATTATTCAACTTACATGAAATTGTAAACTGGGCAAAAGTCATCTCTAAAGATAAAAAGCAGATCCGTGGTGGCCTTGGGGTGGGAGATGGGGATACTTTTGCAAAAGCCTAGGAGGAAACTTTCTAGGGTTTTAGGATTGTTATCTATCTTTATGGGAGTGCTAGTTATACAAATGTATACATTAATTAAAAGTCACTGAACCATTGACTAAAAATGTCTGCATTTTATTGTATGTAAATGATACCTTAATAAGGTTGATTACAAAATGAACCAAAAATAAAACAAAGCAGAAGAGAAACCTCTCAAGACCTCAAAGGAAATACACTGTTTTCTTCCAGGGTACCAGATTGGAAATGAGGCATTGGTCTGTTCTACCCTCAGATTATCCCTAGGATTATCTAGTCTATTTTAAAGCACTAGAGTCCCCTATCAGGAAAACTCACCCCATGTTTAATTACTTTGATTTCTTCTGTGCCTGTTCTCCCAACACAGTGAAGCCATTCACAGAAGAAAAACCACCTTTTTCCAACTTTGCATCATCACATATTCCTTCCAAAGCTATTATGTATGGAATGAAATTTGGCTACACTTCGTAAAAATCTAGCTTTTTGAGGCTTACAAATCTTAACAGTTAACCTATTGTCTCCACTGGAATTTGCAAAAAAAATTATTTTGAAAAGGAATCGTTGAGACTTGACAGTTTTGTTTTTTGTGATTTTCTCTTCCCCTAAGAGAGAAGTGAGTAGGTATGAGAAACACATACATAAAGGAAAAAAAATTATCTTGCTGCCTTTGCACAGTTATAATTTATAAGAGGCCCTTATCAACAATAATCTATTATCAGAATCAATAAAATATAATCTCCATGAAGGACAGGCCAGGATATTTGTCTCTTTTTCAGCAGATTGCAATACAAACCACATTCATGGATATGCTTCTTGATGATCTTTGTAATACTGTAACAGTTGACCATTTCCTCATGCCTCTTCACCTTAACTTCAACCTGGTTTTTCACTAATGACCTCACATTTCCTTCTCTATCACTTGGTTGTGGGCCTCTTTTCCAACTCCAACTCGCATTTCACTCTGGAACCAAAGGAAGACTCACACCTTCCTGCTTTTTAGTGATACCTCAAGGTCATTACCATATTGTGATCACCCTGAAGAATAGCCAGACAATTGTTATTTCAGAGCCATCTGACAGTTTGTAGCTCTAAAAATTAACTAAGGACCGCATTTGTCAAAAATATCCTAGTTTAAGATTTTGGTAATACAGCAACAGTAATTCCAAAGTCATTATGCTACAGTTGCAGATTAAATAGACTAGAAAAAGGAAGCTTGCCAGATGGTGGTTTACATTATCTACAGACTGTCTCGGCTCAAGGTTAACTTCCCTGGGAGAAAACCCATAAACCCAGAATCATCAAAAATAACCTGCACGTGCAGAGGGGAGACAGCTTTGCTTGTCAAATTTTACATTCTTTCTGATCTCTGGGCCCTGGTGATTTATCTCCCATGGAATGGAATAAGGAGGGGAACAAGTAGGGACAGTCCCTTCGAGCAGCGGCCGCATGCCTGGTATGTCCTTACCTGCTTTCAAGGCTGACTGCTTCCCACACATATGTTGCCTTTTTTAAGCCTCAAGCCCTCGATCCTTTGCTGAAATACAATAATTTCATTTCTATGGTTTTCAATACCAAAAACTCAACCTCCAGGAGGGCTAGAGTCTAATTTGTACTCCAAACCAAGTAGCAGTGCAGTTCACTACTACCGAGGCTGAATCCATAAAGACTTCAAGACCACGTCCAGAAGACAAGTTATTATATATAATACCGTAGAAGGTCTGAAACATAATTATCATATACATAGCTGGTCCTTCAGAGCTTTTTACCTATAACATGTTTCTTTGATGAAAGTTATTTAATGTACTGGAGATAACTGTGACTTACTGATCAAATATTTGAATACTTATACTTATCTGGGATTTCATTTCTGCTGAGAGAAAAAGGAAGAACAGGACTCACTAAAAAAAAAAAAAAAAAAAAACTTTAGAAATGAAAGTAAAAATCTTATCACACACTATGACTTTTGGAAGCAGCATAGAGGGGCAGTCAACGGTAAAACACTGGTGAAATAGGTCAACACTCTAGGCCAAAAATCCATTATTATTATCATCAGTGACAGTACCACAACTGTGCCCTTCAGAATTAATAATCACTCCTAAGGATCTTCATTTGGCACCAGATGATGCGTTTAAGAGAAACGCTCTGGGAGGTTTTGAATCAGACTTGGTTTTTTGTTAGCCAAGTTACAGGAGAATTTTTAAAGTGGGGGGACGGGAAGAAGGAAACGGACCAGGAAAAGAATTTAAGCCATCATCTATAAACCAACAAAGCACTGATAGTTCCAAACATTATGTCAGACACTGAAATGACTGATATAGACTCAAGTGGTTTATAAAACCTATAAAAAGACTACACCAGCAAAATCCCCATTTATCTGTAGAGTTCAGAAACTAAAACAAGGAATATTTTAGCTTAAAACCTTATCTCAAGAGAATCATATACACTTCACATGAATAAAAATACCTGAAACCAAACATTTTTAAAAGCTCCAATACCCAAAATATAAAGAAAAATATTAATCCAGAAGACTCAATCAATCCATGATAATCACAGAACGGCTGGGCAATCTCTATCTCCCTTCCACACTAACCATCCATCCCATGGAAGACCAAGGGAGATCAGACCTTCCAGACTTACCTTCCAGACCTTCCAGACACCTGGCTGCTGCAAAATTCTATGGAGACTCCTTGTGGAACAGTAGTTTCCCATCTCTTGTGTCTCTTCCTATCGTGATCATGCAGGAAGCAAGTCTGGCTGTGCTATTTCTTATCATTGTCTGTCACCCATCTGCAACATGGTATTGTACAGATAAGGAAAAAGTAGTTTCCTTTCCCCCAGAAGGTTGAGGCTCAGGTACAGGGTAATTCTCCTGTGCACCCAGTCCTTATTTAGGCCGACTCAGTGACTTCAACAGGCTTAATCATGTGATCAGGTTTGTTGCCAGCTGCGTAATGCTCCCACATCTGTAGATAGAGCCGCTCTAGGTCCATTGTGTATTGTTTGGTGTTGAACAGAGGACTAGATGTTCTCTGCTTCCAGACTTTGCCACGAAGTTTCTTCAGGTATTCTAGATCAGTTCCCAGTTTCACAGCTATGTCTTCATATTCTTGTCTATTTTTAGCAATAAGCTCACGATAGCCTAAACAAGTGAGCTGGGAAGCTGCAACTCGGGAAGCAAGAGTCTCTCCTGGCATAGTCACCATGGGTGTCCCTGACCAAAGGACATCCATCCCTGTGGTGTGTCCATTACAGAGTGGAGTGTCCAAGCAGACATCAGCCAGCTGGCCTCTCCGAACATGTTCCTCTTTAGGAGCAACAGGTGAAAAAATGATACGGTTCTGGGGAAGGCCCATATTTTGTGCATACTGTTGAATATTAGGTTCTCCTACTGCTGGAAAACGCAACAGCCACAGTACACTATTGGGAACACGCTTCAGAATATTTGCCCACATCTGCAAAGTAGATGGGTCAATTTTATACAACTGATTAAAGTTACAGTACACAATGGCATCTTCCGGTAACCCGTACTGAGAACGTGTGGTTACAATAATGGTACGGGGAACCTCCTCTCCAGTGGCAGCCTTAATGTTGATCTGGGTAGTTGCCAGTCCATTGCTAAGACTGAATCCATTAATTGTTATCTGAATTTGTCCTCTGTTAATCATTTCAATAGCTGCCTCTGCAATAGTATTCATAGGAATGACAGGCATATTAAGAGCTGTATTACTGCTGTTTGCACTGTCTCCTCCATCAGGACATTTCGTCTTGACAATCTGCACATCTGGGAGACTATCAAGAAATGCTTTGAGGTCGATGCCATTCAGCACAATCCGATTGTCATAAATGTGCCCATTGGACTTAAAATCCATGACTGCTTTCTTCTTCAGGTGAGGGAACATATTAGCATGATCACCAATAAAGAAAGTATGGGGCATATAAGCCAGTTTCTCAGAATACTGCTCAGCAACTTCAGCAGGTGAAGTTTCCTGATCAGTGATGATATAATCCATGAAAAGCACGCCACTGGTCCCAGGGTAGCCCAGCCACATTGCCTGAATAGGAGCTGGCCTGAGAGCAAAGAGTTCATTTCGAGCACCCCTGGTATAACCATTCATATTTACAAGGATGTGTATACCATCTTGATGGATGCGATCAGCTGCTTTCCCATTGCATGGAATCTGAGAAAGATCAATGAAATGATGGGCTTCTGCCATCACCTTCGCTCGGAAGTTTGTGCCATCATCTGGGCTCAGGGCATAACAGAATACCTCAAATTTATCAGGATTGTGCATGCCTGGAATAGACTGCATAAGATGAGAAGTAGGATGATTCCCAAAGTCAGAACTCACGTATCCTACACGCAGTCGACCATCACTGAGCTTCAAGTCTTTTGGATGTTCGTACGGTGGTTTGTGAAGGACACTGATCTCATCCAAGCAGAGGTTCCCATGGCTCTCAGCAATAGCCTTCCTGAAGCCATGAGAAAGAGGATAGAGCATACTATGATGAGGCTGCACAGAAGGCAACCTATTCTTCTCCAGCTGGTCAGCCACAATGCTGACCAACTTCTTCATTCGCTCATCATAGTCTGTCCAATCACAGACAATCTGCAGGCAATGAGCCAAATCACAATAAGCGTCAGGAAAATCAGGTTCAAGCTTCAGAGCAGTGCGATAAGAAGCAATTGCTTCTGGAATATTCCCTGAATACTTGTGAATGGAAGCCAGATTGCTGTGGGCATCCGCAAGTGCAGGGTTAATCTGAATGGCACGAATATAACACTGCAAGGCTCCCTGAACATCCTGCATCTCCTTTAGAGTGTTTCCCATGTTACAGTAGGCATCAGCAAAGGTAGGACTGATTCGAACAGCCTCCTTATAATGCATCAGAGCTTCCTGCAGTTTTCCCTGCTGCTGCAATACACTTGCTAAATTTGAATGGGCAACAGCAAACTCTGGGAAGACTTCTAATGCTTTACAATACAAGCGAACTGCCTCTTCAATGTTTCCCTGGTCTCCTTTGATATTGGCTAGGTTATTCAGAGAGTCTGCATGGGTGGGACACAGCCGCAGAGCTGTATTATAACAATCTTCTGCTTCAGCAACACTGCCCTTCTCTTCCAGAGCGTTGGCTAGGTTGCAGTAAGCATCAGGGAAATGTGGTTGCAATTCAATAGCTCGCCTGTAGGTGTCTATTGCCAGATCTATCAGGCCTTGCTCATAGTATACACAAGCCAGGTTGGCATGTACCACTGCATGATTTGGGCTCAAGCTTAGGGCACAAAGGTAAGCTGCCACAGCTCTGTCAAAAATCCGTGCCTCTTGCAAGACATTTCCTAAATTGATATAAGCATCCAGAAAACTGGGGTCAAGGGTGACAGCCTTTTCAAAGTGATGAATTGCAAGCCAAATCTCCCCTTGTGCATTGAAAACACAGCCAAGATTACTCCAAGCTACTGCAAAGTTCGGTTGCGTCTCCATTGCTTTCAAATAACATGCCTTGGCTCCTTCCAAGCGACCCAGGGCTTTGAGCAGGTTCCCCAGGTCACTGCGAACACAGTACAAATCAGGATTGCACTGAAGAGCAGAGACGTAAGCTTGTACTGCCCCTTCCATGTCGCCTGCTGCTACCAAAGCGGCTGCCAGGTTAATATAACCATCGATGAAATCTGGCTTGAGATGCAATGCATGCCGGTAATGCTCAATTGCTTCCTGCAACTGCCCTCTTTCCTTGTACACATTCCCCAAATTCGAATAGGCTTCTGCCAGAAGAGGGTTCTGTTTAATTGCCAGAGTACTAAAGTGGGCAGATCTGTCCAGCCTTCGACACTGGAAGTGTAGAGATGAAAGTAATAGAAGTACTCCAATATTGTGTGGCTCTTGTCTCCACAGCTGCATGCAGTGTCTCTCAGCTGCCTCAAAATCTCCTGCCTGATATTCTCGATGTGCCAACTCAGCTAACCCTTGGAAGGAAAGCATACGTTTCGTTGGTTCTGTGCTGTCGGCCATGTTGCCCACAGAAGACGCCATCTGGAGCTTCTGGAGAGAGTGAGAAAAGGGGGTAATTGAGTCCTGCTGCCGCCACTACTGGCAAGAATGTTTCTAGAGGTAGCAAATACGAGGGCAGCAGCCATACCACTGTTTTGGCAGGCTTAAGCGGCGGCGACAGTTACACGCACCGAACCTTAGGAACTCTGGTTGGTCGTCTAACTGTCACGCTCTTGAAATCTTAATTCTTAACCCTGCCCTCTTCCACCATTTTTCTCCTAATCAGGGAATAAAAATTACCTATACACTTGCCTTAGAAGAAATCAAAAGTCAGTAGTCCAAACACTTTTCAAAATTTTGTTTTCTGCCCAGTCGGAAAGGAAATACATGATTGACTTTACTTCATCATTCATATAGTCAATGTGGAAAACATTAGGGCCGTGAATTTCAATACAGTAAGATCAGAAAATTTTAAATTGGCCTTCCCAAACCACTAATAAGTAATCGATGTTGTATATAATGCTAAAATCTTAGAGACTGAGTTTGATATTTTAAAAGTTCTGAAAGGATTAGCTAATTTCTCTTCTCATGCCTCAAACCAGAGTATTACTTTTTTAAAAATAAATTTATTTATTTTTATTTATTTATTTTTATTTTGGCTGCATTGGGTCTTCAATGCTGCGTGTAGACTTTCTCCAGTTACGGCGAGTCGGGGCTACTGTTTGTTGCGGTGCCTGGGCTTCTCATCACAGAAGCTTCTATTGTTGTTCCACAACTCTATGGGTTCCTTTTTAGGTCCTATGAAGAACCCTAGAAATTAATTCATGGAATTATAGGTTTTTGCAAAATTGTCAAAAGTGAGATATTTTCACTTCCATCAGGTAAGACCAGCGTCTCTTTCTTTGCCAATTTTCCTTCTATCATATTCCACTATGTTGGATCATATTGGAATGGCCACAGGCTTTTTTGATATCTGGCTAAGGAGATTTTCTTTTGTTCTGTGGTACGCGGACCTCTCACTGTTGTGGCCTCTCCCGTTGTGGAGCACAGGCTCTGGACGCACAGGCTCAGCGGCCATGGCTCACGGGCCTAGCCGCTCCGCGGCATGTGGGATCTTCCCGGACCGGGGCACGAACCCGTGTCCCCTGCGTCGGCTGGTGAACTCTCAACCACTGCGCCACCAGGGAAGCCCTAAGGAGATGTTTTAAGTGAGGCTATTATGTGATTTTCAGACACCACCATATGTAATTGACTATATACCATCCCATTACAGGAATAACTTCCAGTACTCATACTGACTACTCTACTGACTTAACTAGCACAAGACACAGAAGCATAAGGACAAAAACCACCTTACAATATAGCCATGTCTTGCACTTCACAGCTCTCAAAGCATGTGCGTTTGAAGAAGAAAAAAACAACTGAAAAGTACAAAACCAGAAGCTATTCTGTGGAAAATTATTTCAATCATCAGGCATGTGAAAGATAAGTCAAAGATTCAGTTCTCATCAATGCTTAGTCAAAACGGAAATTTTCTTCTGTCAAGAATATACTCCAGGGGCTTCCCTGATGGCGCCGTCGTTAAGAAGCCACCTGCCAATGCAGGGGACAAGGGTTCGAGCCCTGGTCTGGGGAGATCCCACATGCCACGGAGCAACTAAGCCGGTGTGCCACAACTACGGAACCTGCGCTCTAGAGCCCGTGAGCCACGACTACTGAGCCTGCGAGCCACAACTACTGAAGCCTCCGTGCCTAGCGCCCGTGCTCTGCAACAAGAGAAGCCACCGCAATGAGAAGCCTGTGCACCGCAACGAAGAGTAGCCCCCACTCCGTGCAAGTAGAGAAAGCCTGCCTGCGCACAGCAACGAAGACCCAACACAGCGAAAAATAAATAAATAAATAAATAAATAAATAAATGAATATACTCCATGAACAATGTGTGTAATGGAATGGTGTGAATGAGTATTTTATCAGAATCCCTGTAATGCACAAACCTATAGCAGTACTGAAATCAGTAATGCATTTATAATAGTAAATATTTATGAGGAAGTAATCCTTAGAGGTTTTCTCAAAAGTTAACAATGAAAATTAATGTGACATTATCAGTAATAAATTGTGAAGCTGAAATAAACTTTTCTAAACTATTAATAACTAGAAGCAAATTCTAATCAACCATGTTACAAGAAATCTATGTCTAAAAACTACAAAGTTTATTTCTTAAAATTTTATTTCAAAAATACATAAACTGTCATATGAGGAGGCAGTTAAAGAATATATAGCTAAAAGAGTGGGGGAAAAGTTTTATAGAGACACATCTGGCAGTAGTTCATTTTTAAATGTCATTTTTCTAGATTTTGTGACACCTATAGTATTGATATTTGAAAGCATTTAAAAAATTGTAATTTGAAGATTTGCTACTTCCAGGTAGAATAAAATATTTTGAAGCAAAACAACGTTTCCACTGAGAAAAACAACAAAAAGCCAAATAAAATAGCCAGCATTCAATCAAAAACTTCTAGACAAACCAAGAGATAGAATCATATGGCTAAAATTCTAAGAAAAGAACAGATAATACAAAAATATTTATATAAGATATTGTGTATCTTTATCAGGAAAAGTCTTTATCAAGAAAAGACTTTAAAATCATCAGAATTAATATTATATTTTATTTGTATATTATATTTATATATAGATATTTATATATTTATATAAAGAACTTAAAGATAAAGCCCTAGTTAAGGCAGTGACAATAGCAGTAGCAGTGGGAGTGAAAAGAAATGGTTATATTCAAGCATATTTTGTCAGGAAAAGTCCAAGATCAAATGTCTGACTGCATACATGGGATGGATAGACGGAGTTGGAAAAATCAAAGTTAACTATAGAGGTTCTAGTGAAGATGGGGTTGCCGTCACCCAACGCAAGGGGCTGCGATCATCCCCAAGGTTTAGGAGACTCAAAGGGAAGGTCATGGTCAGAGGCAAAGTTAATTGGTGGGAAAATAAGACTCCCAGTCTCTCCATCTCCTTATACCAGTTTTTTTTTTAACATCTTTATTGGAGTATAATTGCTTTACAATGGTGTGTTAGTTTCTGCTTTATAACAAAGTAAGTCAGTTATACATATGTCCCCATATCTCCTCCCTCTTGCATCTCCCTCCCTCCCACCCTCCCTATCCCACCCCTCTAGGTGGTCACAAAGCACCGAGCGCATCTCCCTGTGCTATGCGGCTGCTTCCCACTAGCTATCTATTCCTTATACCAGTTTTGTTTTTCTGCTCATATACGTAGCAGCATTTCATTCAAGGGGAAAGTCATTGATCTGACTGGTCAAATTAAACAACATAGTTCAAGGCACATTTACAGTGGTTAGTTCCTCCACAATTTAGAAAGTCACATTCACAAGTTCCCTCTTCCTACGCCGTGGAACACATTGGCCATTCCTCCGAAGTTTCCACTCCACAGAGTGGACCAGAGATGACGTGAGCCCAGAACTGAGAGCTTGGCATGAGATGGTGTCAGCCCCACGTAGAGCTCTGGCATAAGTTATAACCCAACCCAGCTCTACAGAGAGCTCTGCATGGAATCCTGGGAGTAAACTCAGCCATAATAATGGGATTCTGTTTTTCATTTGCTTTTCTTCCTTGCTTAACTTTCCCTGGCCACTCTGACAAACAAACTTTCAGGCATTCCTGGACCACTCACTAACTTTATTCCATTTAATCTCATCCAGATTCCCAAGAAAATTACTAACTATAAGGAGGGAAAGTTGGAACATGGTGAGTTTTAGATGCCTGAAATATACAGGTCATTGAATCCAGTTAAGTAGCAAATTATCTGGATCTCAAATATGCCAGTAGAATAGCAGACTAAGCTCAATTTAATGTACTCTTACTGGAGACAGATGTAAATTCTGGGTCAATTTTGAAAAAGTTAAAAGCACATACCTGAGATTAAAAGAAAGAAAGGAACACCTGCATGTTTCAGAAAGTAACAGAGAAATTAAATCCAGAGAAAGAAGAGCAGACTGATGTCTGTGGGTTCCGTTCCTTAGTATAGGCCTTATGTAAATAGGGGCTGGAGCTAGAAATCTAACATTACCTTGAGGCCAGGAATTTAGACTCAGGATGGAACAATATTGAGAAGTTGGTACAGATATCCCACAGAAATTTCATGAGGAACTGCTTAGTCCATTAAGAGGGCCAAGGGCGGTGGTGAGGAAGATTGATATCTCTTGAAAACCTTCAGGTACAGAAAACATCAACACCTCTGAAAAGTAGGCCTCTCCTTCCCAGCGTTGTGATGGCCAGGTTGTCACTAACCTGTAAGGCCCTGTATGAATCAGAAACTGCAAGGAGAGTAATTCAAAGAAAAACAGATGCAGGATGGGTGTGGCAATAAATCCTAGGACCCTATCAGAAACAAAATTAAAACCACTCTAAAGGGAAATTTTAACAAACCAGAGCAGATATATCCTAACCAGAATAGAATAATAATTCTCAGGAAGTTACTTTAGTTATTTAAGTAATATTCAATGCATTTCCATGGCCAGGCCCTTTTGAAGGATTCTAAAACATATACAAACAATTCGTTTACATCTTATATATCCCACCATCCAGAGCAAAATTCACTTAAGTACTGTACTGGTGGAAATTGGGCAGCACTATGGAGACAATAAAAAGGTGTTTACCATCAAAAAACGTCAAGGTAAGAAAGATAATGTCTAATTTTTAATTATCCTGTGGTTTATTGAAATCTTTTGGAAACCCAAAATAGAGAAAACCTAGCAGGCAAGGAAGACTTAAATATTTAGAGATTTATCAACTCATCTATAAAAGCTTTATTAATCTCTTCTTTTAATACCATTCCGGAGAGGTATAAATGTGTCCAGTGATAGGGTTGAAGAAGCCTGAGAGAATTTCAATTGTTTACTATTCTTGGTCAGCTATTAAGACCTTTCAGGAGCATCTTGATTTTCATGGCATCATCCAACAAAAAGCAGGATATTTTACAGAAAGTCCTGGTCCACTTTTTGGCTTGCTTTTGTGTTTATGTTTTTGGTTTTCTCACATTGGGCGGTACATTAGGCTACCTATTGCATACTCCCTCATTCATGCATGCATTTATTCAAACAATATTTACTGAGTTGAGATATTTAATTAACACCCAATAAATGATGTTTAGATGAATGAATGCGCTTTTTATCAAAGTAAGTGTAAGTACTGAGAAAAATTACAGAATGTATGATCCCAGCCCCACAAAAGTGTATAATTGTGTTGAGGATACAACATATGCTGGTGAAATAACTAATATATCATATTGGACAGTCTCTAAGTTCAAAAATGAGTTTTTATAAATAATCAGGGCCTAAGGAGGACAAAGAAGGGACAGTTCATTATGGGTTGAATCTATCAATACATGTACATTTCAGATGAGATTTGAGATTGACCTTAAAGAAAGAAGAGGACTTAGATATATGAACAGAGAACAAAAAAGGCATGGTGATAGCATGTGCATAGATAGTGGGGCCCATATTTATGTTCTTCATTAAAGACAGTCAGAGATAACCCAAATATAACTGTTTCCATGGGTCCATTCTCAGTATCCAAACAACACGGCAAATCCTATCTTAGTAAAACTAATGAAAAACACAGTCTTTAACAAAGACATTGTGAAGGAAAGGGGGAGAGGAAGGCTTGCATCCCACAGCACACAACAAAACTTATTTAATTATTTGTTTCATTTTCTCCCTCTGAAAATTTCCTCTCCCTCTCTCTGTACGTCTCTCTTCTCCCACATCTGGCCACACTCTACCAGCCACCTTTCCAGATCTTTCCAGAACTCTCCATCCTAGTTTCACTATGCCACAAGTTAAACATCTCACAGGTCTCCAGGACGCATCCTCATCACTTATTCCACAAAGACAAACAAAGGACACTTCTCAGGATCACGTTTCTTGGAAGGAAGAAGTCACGAGGAGTGATTATAAATAATATAAGGTGGAGAGCAGTGACTTAAAATACCATTTTTCCTCTTAGAATGTGAATACAGGGAACTTTGGGAAACTAGAAAATCTAGAAAGGATTCATTGATAATTATTTATTTTCAATGAATAAAATAAAATGTAATCATACGGCTAAACTCTGACAGATTAACTTTTGAAAAGTTGCTTTCACACACCTTCACTATTGGGATGTTTGATAAACACATCTTTCTTCTTTCTTTGCAGATACTGGCACCAAACTTTCAAACAATAAGAACCTTCCCATAAGTCCCTTGCCAGGCAAGATTAAGGTATAACAATCCAAACAGATTTTTGAAGAAGATAACTGGTTGAAAGCACAGGAAAAGAGCTGGGTTGCTCTTTTTCAACGGTCACATAATGAGTAATGTGGGAATTGGTTTACAAAGTCTCTCTCCATGAGGGGCTAAGGTTAAGATTAGAACTTCTGAGGCCAGAAGAGCAAAATAACTACAACAACACACATATTTTCAAGAGCCGACCTTTGGATGTGAGGGATTGATTTTTCCCACTCTTTTTTCAGCAGCCCACCTGGTGTCTTTAGTAAATGACATAAGAGAATACAGTGTGGCCAAGAAGGCTTAGATTTCCTTAGCCCCAAGTCAGATATTCTCAAGTGACTGTCCACTCAAATTAAAAAGAGAGATTTACAAGAGGAAACTGGATACAACTGAGTGTACTTTTATTTCAGCCCTTTACCTGAATGTTTTGTTTTGTTTTGTTTCCAGTTCTCCACTGAAGTTGCCTACATTAATATATTTTTAAGAACATTTCCTTACGTTGAAGTATTCATTCAGTATATTCATTTACTATAATTGAGAAAAGCCAAATGACTTAGGCAAATTCATTTCTATATTGCCACAGCAGTGTATTGTGAACTAAATGACACCTGGCAGTTCTTTACTCAGATACTAACTCAGTTAGAAGGCAGAACAAGGATACCTACCCATTCAGGGAAGGAAAGGTCACTTAGCCTCTGTAGCTGTCTTAGGTCTCTTATCATCACAGTAACAAATTGAAGACTAAAAACCATACGATCATCTCAATAGATGCAGAAAAAGCTTCTGAAAAAATTCAATATCCATTCATGGTAAAAACTCTCCAGAAAGTGGGCATACAGGGAACATACCTCAACATAATAAAGGCCATATATGACAAGCCCATAGCTAACATACTCAATGGTGAAAAGCTGAAAGCATTTCCCCTAAGATCAGGAACAAGACAAGGATGCCCACTCTCACCACTTTTATTGAACAGAGTTTTGGAAATCCTAGCCACAGCAATCAGACAAGAAAAAATAAATAAATAAAAGGACTGCAAAATGGAAAGGAAAAAGTAAAACTGTCACTGTTGGCAGATGGCATGATACATAGAAAATCTGAAAGACACCATCAAAAACCTATTCGAGCTCAAACATGAACTTGGTAAATTTGCAGGATACAATAGATTTCTATATATAAATTTTGTATTTCTATACACTCACAGTGAACTATCAGAAAGAGAAATTAAGGAAACAATCCCATTTACAATCACATAAAAAAGAATAAAATACATAAGAATAAACCTGCCTAAGGAGGTAAAAGACCTGTACCCAGGAAACTATATGACACGCATAAAAGAAATGAAAGATGACACAAACAGCTGGAAAGATATAACATGGTCACGGATTGGAAGAATTAATATTGTTAAAATGACCATCATACCCAAGGACATCTACGGATTCAATGCAGTCTGTATCAACATATTAAGGGCATTTTCCACAGACCTAGAACAAATAATTTTAAAGTTTGTATGGAAACACAAAAGATCCTGAATAGCTAAAACAGTCTTGAGAAAGAAGAACACAACTGGAGGAATCATGCTCCCTGGCTTCAGACTGTGCTACAAACCTACAGTAATCAAAACAGTATGGTACCGGCACAAAAACATCCATCACTGGAACAGAATAGAGAGCCCAGAAAGAAACCCATGCACTTATGTCAATGAATCTATGACAAAGGAGGCAAGAATATGCAATGGAGAAAAGTCTGGGCTTCCGTAGGGATGGTTTCATCAATTAATTTGTTTTCTTAAATGGACCATACTTTTCCATGTCTTTGTATACCTTGTGAGTTTTTTGGTTGAACATTTGGCTTTCAAATATTATAATGTGGTGTCTATGGAAATCAGATTCTCCCACTTTCCCAGGGTTTTCTTGGCTTGGATTGTTGAAGGCTGTAGTAGTCTGTTTGTTTGGGGACCTTTCCAAACTAGTTTTGCAATGACTGTACTCCTTATCGTATGTAGGCACTGAAGTCTCTGTTCCTTTAGTTCATGTTTAGCTAATGTTTTGACAGAGATGTCCTTGAATTCCTGCACCTAAGACAAACAAAAACAAATATACACAAGCACATCCACATGCACACTCAAAACCACACACCTCTCCCCATTGTGCAGATTGCTGGATCACTCCTTCAACATTTAGCTGACCTGCACTGAGGTCAGGGCTCAGCCCATGGTAAAAGCTTAGAGACTCCTCTGGTGTTTTCAGAACATGCATCTTATCTTGAGTATGCTTGTGGCTTTCTTAATTTCTCTGGACACATGTGTACTTTTTGTATGTTCTAAGTTCCCAAAGAATCTCCCCCAACGTTTGCTCCTGCATCTTATGTGGTCTATTGTATTTCAATGCACAGTCTTCTGCCCCAGCCATCTGTGCTTTGTTAGTTCACCTTGCACTTTTTTTGAGCAATGACCGCTGCTTTTCCAGACTGTGTTCCAGGTTAGCTAAGACAGAGATAAGCATCTTGTGTCAGTCCTTCAGGTAGCTCCCAGACAGGTTAGAACAGATACACATAATAATCCGAGAGTACGGTCTCTTCTGCTCCCTCCTGAAGCAGGATTGAGGGTCCCATACTACGAATGGTCTGCTGCTACTTTAAGACTATCACTGCATTAAGACCCCACCACTTTAAGACCACCACTACACTAACAGTAGATGGGGCAAGGGCAAGTAAAAATGCCACAAAGCTTTCCTGCCATTTTCAAATTGCCTCTTCCCTGGTTCAGTATGTGTTTGGTTGCTGTAAATCTTTGCCTGATTTCAGGACTAAGAGAAACTCAAGGAACGGCACAACAAGAAACAATATAATCAAACTCTCAGATGCCAAAAGACAGAGAAAGAATCTTTACTCCCAAAGGAGAAAGAAAAAACAAATTTGTTACAAAGCAGGGATCCTCAAAAAGATTCACAGCTAATTTCCTATCTGAAACCACAGAAGCAATAGGCCAGACATATTTAAAGTGCTGAAGGAAAAAAATTGTCCACCAAGAATTCTATATTTGCCCAAACTGGTTTCAAAACTTAGGGAGAAATTAACACATTCCCAGATGAACAAAGGCTGAGGGCGTTTGTTTTACAACTTCCTAACACTGCCCGATGACAAATGCTAAATTGAACCTTCAGCTTGAAATGAGAGGACACTAGACAGCAACTCGAAGCTGTATAAAGAAATAGAAATCTCCAGTAAAGATAAATACATGGGCAGATACTATAGCCAGTATTGTGCTACTGGCTTGTAACGCTAGTTTTCATTTCTTACATGATTGAAAAAACAAATGCATAAAATAATCATAAATCCATGTTATTGGGCTCACAAAGTATAAAGGTGTAATTTGTGACAACAATAAGGAGGAGGAATGGAACTGTAGAGGAACAGATTTTCTGTGTGCTATTGAAGTTGGTTCCAATTCAAATGATATTGGTTGAACTTTAGAAGGGTAAATGTAATCTTCTTGATAACCACAAAGAAAATATCAATAGACTATATGCAAAAAGAAATGAAAAAGGAATCAAGAGTTCACTACAACAAAATCGGCTAAGCACAGAAGAAGTCAGTAATGGAGTAAATGAGGGGCAAAAAATGCATAAGACATACAGAAAACAACCAGGAAACAGACAGAATTAAGTTCTTCCTCATCAGTAATTTTTGAAAAAGTGGATTAAGCTGTCCAATAAAACGATAAATATTGGCAGAATGGACCTTAAAAACATCCATAATCCAAGTATATGCTGTCCGCAAAAAACTCACTTGATTTCAAGAGACACAAGTTGGTTGAAAGTTAAAGCACAGAATAAAATATCCCATGCAAATAGTAACAAAAAGAAAGAAAGAGAGAGAGAGAAAAAGGAAGGAAGGAAGGAAGGAAGGAAGGAAGGAAGGAAGGAAGGAAGGAAGGAAGGAAGGAAGATTGATCTGGGATGGCTATGTTAATATCACACAAAATAAACTTTAAATCAAAAACTATCACAAGAGGAAAAGGAGGCCACTATATGTTGATAACAAGTTCAATCTATCAAGAAGATATAACAACTATAAACATATATGTACCAAACATCCCCCAAATATGTGAAGCAGACATTGACAGAATTGAAGGAAGAAATAGATAGTTCTAAAATAATAGTTGGAGATCAATACCTTGCTTTCAATAATGGATAACACATCTAGACAGAAGATCAGTAGAGAGGTAGGGGGAGTGAATAACACATTTAACCAACTAAACCTAACAGCCATATATATATCACTCCACTCAACAACAGCAGAATACACATTTTTCTCAAGTACACATGGAACATTCTCCAGGAAAGACCATATGTTACGCCACAATACAAGTACCAATACATTTTTAAGAAACTGAAATCATACAAAGTATCTTCTTTAGCCACAGTGAAATGAAGGTAGAAATCAATAACAGAACCATTGGTAGCCATTTCCCATCATGCCTGCCACACATGATATAAAGCAATGAAGGGAAAAACATACTAGACCATTTAGAAAAGTGGGAAAGAGGACATACCATTGACACAGAGTGTGTGCTGTTTCCCGTTGTCAGGGATAGAAATAAATTAGCATCATTTATTCATTAGTGTGTTAATTTCTTGGTCAATCATTGCGCAGCCAGTGTTTCTGCCTGATGGGAAGTTTTCCTATACTCAGTGTTGAGTGGAGACAACCTTGAAAGGGACATTTAAAAGGATTATACTGTGATGGGCTTAGCAGTACCCTTCCTCCTATGCCAGTATTTAGGCTGGGGTATTTCCATGCAGTGTGTACAATCGTAGGCCCCAGGTCACCAGAATTTAGTTGGATTCGTTTTGTTAATACATTCCCTCAGTACTTTGTCTTTTATTTGACTGTTGCATTTACTTCATTCTTTATTATCACTGCGAAACAACTTTGTTTCCTGTTCAGATGCCAAAAAGTGGGTATCAATACCTCCTGAGTTTTACACATCACAGGTCTGTTTTACATATCAGAGACAGAGACAGCAACTATTTCCAATGACTTTGAGACATGCTTTGAACATGTGATTAACACGTGGAGTGTTGAAATGTGTGTCGAGCTCATTATACTTGCTCTAAAAGGTTTCAAACTGCAAAGATTTAAAAATCTTTATCTTTGAATAGTTTTCCTGTGCTGTCCCTTTGTGTCAGACTGTTAATGTGCAGTCTGGCACCTTCAAATAACATGGCTTTGTAACCAATTATTTACATGTTGTTTTATCCACAGAGAATCTTTTTTTTAATAAATTTATTTATTTTTGGCTGTGTTGGGTCTTTGTTGCTGCACATGGGCTTTCTCTAGTTGGGGCGAGTGGGGGCTACTCTACATTGTGGTGTGCAGGCTCCTCATTGCTGTGGCTTCTGTCGTTGCGGAGCACGGGCTCTAGGCGCTAGGGTTTCAGTAGTTGTGGCACGCGGGCTTCAGTAGTTGTGGCTCAGTGGCCCTAGAGCACAGGCTCAGTAGTTGTGGCGCACGGGCTTAGTTGCTCCACGGCATGTGGGATCTTCCCAGACCAGGGCCCGAACCCATGTCCCCTACACTGGCAGGAGGATTCCCAACCACTGTTCCACCAGGGAAGTCCCCACACAGAGAATCTTAAGGTCAAAACATACAACTCGATTAACTACACTTCCTCCTGTTCACATTTCCCTCATCTTTTCTTCATCTTCTATGTTTCCTTGGCCCTGTTTATATTAAGTGCTTTTGCCATTATATTTGATTGTCTGTATTCCGGTGAGTTACCACAATGCTTTATGAGATATGGTAGGATATAAATGCATTTAGGTAATATATATATATATATATATATATATATATATATATATATATATATATATATATATATGTAGTTTGCTTGAGTGCAGTGTTTTTTGTTTTCTGTACTGAATTTATTAGCATGGGTCGGTATAAAATGTAGCATAGGTCAATATGTAATTTGTAAACTAATAAGGTCTTAAAAGTGAGGAATTAAGTCTTTTAAATTTAATTATTTATTGTAAAGAGCAGAATAGCATACATAAACAGGTGCCTAAGGAAAATTTGTATTCTAATATGGAACTCTTATGAACACTTTTTTTTTCTTCTAATGGTATGATAGGCCATTTGATTATTTCTATTTTTAATGGCTTTAACTTTAGAACAATGAAATATTTGTAAAGTTTAAAAAGTATTTTTCTTTATTTGATGCGGGTGGGATACTGGAGAAATGAAAGGTCAAACACCTATTGAGGAATCCATACTTGTCTATATATTGTGTACTTTTATTTCAATAACTGATTTAAAATTCCTAAAAGGATGCTATAATAAGTTATTATGCCATTTTACACACTGAATTAAGTGAATTTCACGGAGGTATGAAACTTGCCTAATGTTATCCAGCTGCCAAGCGGTAGGAGTGAGAATTAAATCCGGGTATACCTATCGCCAAAGTTTCTGCTCATCTCTTTACATCATCCACTTTTAATAGCCAATGCTTTCCTGCTTACAAATATGACTGAGGTTTCCAGACAGTCAACATTCCTTTGTAATCAGATAGAAAAATTACTGTTGATTCTCTAAAGACATATTCCTTTTCCATTAAGTGACTTTAGTTGTTCAAATGATACTTCCAGACAGTAGTAATCACACAGTTGGAGACTAAGAACAGAACTCAGGGATGTGTCTAGCAGTCAGTAAAGACCAACTGGGCTCACTGATGATACTTACAGTCATTTCCTCTAGACTAATATAATCTTATTAATAAGACCCTAATAATTCACAGTACTGCCCTTGCCTGATTGTTTGTTCTTCTCCCTCTATCACTCTCTCTTTCCCCATATTATTATTATTTTTGGCAATTTTTGGTGAATTAAATTCAGGGATTAGTATTCAGGAGTACTAGTCACAAAAGCAGAGAATCTTAGCTCACCAAAGGAAGAAAATAGAGAAAAAGTATAAATTATATGAATACACACACATACACACATGTGCCAACTATATGCTGCACTTCTCCAAAATCTATTCAGTATCTGCACATTTACTGTATATTAGCAGTAAGACCAGAAATGAGCGTAACGCTCTGTTTACAAGGCACAGCAAACAGACCCAAATATGGAAATTACTAGCAATGAGAATGGGGAAGAAAGACTACAACAAGGAATGTAGATGATATTTTTGTTTCCTAGCTATGATGCCAAATATTGAACTTTCAACTTGAGACAAGGAGGCCATAAAAAGTTGTATTAGTTTCCTAGAGCTGCCATGACAAAGTACCAGAGACTGAGGAGGTTAAACAACAGAAATTTACTCACTCACAGGTCTAGAGGCTAGAAATCTGACATAAGGTGTCAGCAGGATTGATTTCTTCTCAAGTATCTCTTCTGGGTTTGTAGATGCCATGTTTTCCTTTTGTCTTCACATGATCTTCTCTCTGTGAATGTCTGTGTCCTAATATTTTCTTTTTATAAGGACACCAGTCATTGGATTAGAGCCCACACATTTGACCTCATTTGACCTCAGTTACCTATTTAAGGGCCTTATCTCCAAATACAGTCATATTACCAGGTATTGGGGGTTAAGACTTCCACATATCAACTAGAGCAGGACACAATTCAGCTGATAATAGAAGATAAGAGTAATTTAAGCAAGTAACTATTGTTTACAGTGAGTTGCTTAAGGATATGAATTTACTCAAGAAAAACAAGAAGAAATTACATAACACTGTACGTTATACAAAGATATTAAATTAATCATCATAACATCCTGTGAGATGGGCATTAAATTAGACTAAGCAAGATGAAGCAACTTATCCAGAATTGTATAGTTGGTACTTTCCAGAATTTAAACCAGGTATTTTCCCAGTTCCATTCTACGTTATATATTCATTTCATTATTTGAAATGAATTTTGAGTCTTCATTTTGCTTAGTTTCTGAAGTTACATGGGGATAGAGTGGAGTTGGATATTTTCAGTGACATTCACACATGGGGAAGGAAATTGAGTGCAGAAGCTTCAGCAATGTTTCCATGGAGAACACTAACAACAGAACCAGAAACACCATTATCCTTTTGGTTCAGTGATCTTTCCTGAAGCACTACAAGAATCAATTTTAAGAAGCCCAGTGTTTTCCAAACTTTCACCAATGGGCTCTGTAGGGTCCTCTAACAGTATCGAAGAGACTAACTAGTTTCACATCCCAAGCCACTTAAGACAAGGAGTTCTGATTGTTCTCTGTGAGGAAATCAAGTGACAATCATAGCTGGTGATTTAGGATAGTTTCTTCAGGGCCCAGGCAAAACCTAATACACAGTAATAATCATTGTTAACTGCATCTTTGACAAGGATTAATCAGGTATCAAAGAGGTCTATAAATTGGGAGAAATTATGATCAAAGAGAAACATAGACCACAGATATTTAATTAATGCTCAATTTTTTATGAGTTTAACTTTGGTTAACCTAATTTTCTTTCTTCTAGACAATTTCCAATTCGTCTCCACAAAGAGACCAGAATAATCACCTTCCAATACAAGATTTATTGTGTTGCTTTAATTTAAAGCATACAGTGACTTCTACATTCACTCCACCAAGTTTTGCCAGGAGAGAAAAGGAGACGTGATATTTTGTCTTGAATTGGATATGCCACCATACTTGACTTAGCTCATCCTACTGGAAGCACTTTGAGGGCAGATTCTACAGTCTTGTCTTACATCCTCTACGGAATCAAGCCAAGGGAATCACACACAGTTACAGCTGGAAAAACATTTGTTCTGGGTTAATACTTTTAGCCTTTACCACCAAGACTTTATCACCAAGACCCATCTTTACAGTCTCTAAACAGGAGACCTTCTTGCCTTCCGTTTTCATATTGACTAGGAAGGTAAAGGGAAGAACTGAGAAGTACCCAAAGTCAGCTAGCAGCCAGCACAGATAAATCATCTGTGGAGATATTGTTTCTTTCAAAAGATATAAACATAAGAGGAAGTCCTAGTGTTTGAAACAACTGTGCATAATAAAATTCCATGAAAACCTAGAAATCCAGATGCAGATCAGTAACATATTGGTTAAATAAGCTGTTATGTTCATGCAATGGACAAGTGTACATACATTAAGAAGAACGAGATACTCTTTTCTATGAGATTCTCTTTTCACTGAACTCATCAGTGCTGCAAACACAATGTTACATAATACTTTTTCTTTAACATTATATCAGGCATCCTCATCTTGTCCTGCATTTATTGCCAGTGTTACTAAAGTCTGTCACTTACCTCTTTCTCTTTTAGACATATAATTTCTTCTTATTTTGGAAGCATTCATCAATCCCTTTTTTACTCTTTCTTTTAAATTACAAATGAATATTGAATTTTATAAAATATCTTTTGGGGGATATTTCAAGTGATTGTATACTTTTGCTCTCCTTTGACCTTGTTATATGGTAAATTATATTTTGTTATTTTATATTATGCTATTTATTATATATTGTATTCTGTTTACTAATGACATTTATTATATTATAATTTCATTATTTTTAAGGTAGCATTTTGTTTTAGATAGACAAAACAACCAGTGGAATAGGAAGCATCTTAAAATTAGATGCAAGAGCATAAGGGAATTGAGATTAAAATAAAATTCACGTTTTGGATCAGTAGCAAAAATTATTCAACAAAAGTGGGAAAATATGGCTATCATAGAATTACTAAATTCTAGATACAGCAACCAGTTAAAAGTTATAAAATAATGAAAGTGTAAAAGTATCAGAAACCTGGGAGACTTGAAATAAATTATTCATGAGGAATACCTTTCTAAGATACAAAGAAAAAAGGATACATTTAATTATATAAGAATTAAAATTTTCCTCATGGCAAAATGCACTACAATGGTCAGAAAACAAGCAAAAGAAATTGGGAAATATATTTAGAAATGGATATGCCTTCTTTACAACCTTTGAGAGAAGCACATGTTTCTTTGTCTTTTAACCTGTTATGTGGGTATTAATCTATAATGTAAGTGCATGGTTCCTTTCCTTTCATCTGTAATGTGAGTGTCAACATGGGGCACTGTTTCCAAGCACAGACTTTGGATGTTCCTGTACTGGTCCCATCACTGACCATCCACAAAAACTTACAAATGTTGCTTTACTTTCCTGGGGGTTAGAGTCTTAACTAAGAAATGGAAGCAAAATAGAACTTTCCCCCAGGGATGATAGAAGGTTTAAAGGAGTAAATATGTAAGTGACTTGGCACAGTGCCTAGCACAAGAGAGATCAATATAAGTACTTACCAATTTTTTAAAGAGACACATGAAAGAAATAAAATGTGGTGATTTCAATCTATTGATATATATTCTTGACATTAAACTACATTGGATGACCTAACTTGCTCGTGCTTTTTCTTACTCTAGTGAACTTGGGTAGCTAATATCATAGTTTAAAAGTTTTCCTTTTATATTTACAAGTAAATTTGACCTGTAAATTTCTTTTTCCTTACAGTCCTCATCTATTTTCAGTATTAGGATTATATAGACTTCATAAGATGAATAAAGGAGCATTCTTCCTTTGCTACTCCCTAGAAGTTTTTCTTTGTTAATATTGATGTTATCTGTTTAACAGAAGTTTGATAGAATTCACCTCCCAAATGATCTGGCCGGGTCTGGTATTTTCTTGGTGAAAGCTTGTGAACTATTGACTTAATTCCTTTACTGGTGTAAGAACTCCAGCTACAAATTTCCGCTTGTGTCAGTTTTGGTAAACTTTAGGAGCTAGGAAATTGTCCACTTTACAGAAATGTTCAAATTTACTGACATTTCATATATTCTCTGTTTGTACTCTCTGCTATAACATTGTCCTGATTCTTTCTGTATATTGTTTACTTATGTTTTTGTTTTGCTTAATCAAAGTTTGTTTTTTTAAATCTTTTCAAAGAATATTCTTTTGACTTACTAAATCACCTCAATTTTATACTTTTTTCTGTTTTATTAAGTTCTGCTCATATCTTTACTGTCTATTTTTCTATGTTCTCAGGGTTTATTGTTTTACTCTTCTGATGTCAATTAAAACACTTGGTTATTAATTTTAATAAATCTTTTGACTTATAAACAGTTGAACTTTTTGAAGGTTCCAGCTTAGTTGTACGTATCTAAGGGTCAGCTCCTCCTCATAGTTGCTGGCCTAAGGCTTAGTTCACCCTATAGCCATGTATATATTGACATTTTTTCCCCTCGACTTTCTGTGTTTTGCTACTTCTCACTTCTCTTTGCAGAGAAGCCCTTTGAAATACCCTTAACTTATTTTACAGCCAATAAGTCTTTAGAATACTGTGTATTTTTTAAGATAAATCAACTTATATAATTAGGCAGGAAATCTGACCTGCCATATTTTTAAAAACAGCATAATTTCACTCTTCTCCACGATTAATCTGCTGTATTACACGACCTTCGAGTTTTTAGCTTTAACAATGACATGTACTCTAAAAATGTTTGAAAGATCCTACCCAGTCTTTTAAAACATCCTTGCTCCTTGTTTCAGTTCTAGTTTTATGTATATTTTCTGCCTGGCACCTGATTATTCCAACATCTGATGGATGGCCTTGCGAATCTAATTCTGCTATTGATTGTTTTTGCTGATTCTCTCCACTTGTAGCTGATTTCTTCATTATTGTGTAAATTTAGATCATGAGCTCACGTTTAGCTAAACTTTATCTGTGGGAACGCTATAGGCCTGTGTTGAAGGTCTACCTCTCCAGAAAGGGTTTAGTTTTGTATTTGGAATACCACCGATTTGGGAGCATTGTAAGTTAATTTCTTAGCTTCTGTTTGCAAGACCGCAAATAAATTTGCAACCCAAACACTGTGAACACAGATCTGCGGTTCAGAATTCTCAAGATTTCCTACCTGTTTCCTACCCAGAGCAGAGGCCAAGAGAATTTGCTCTTAGTCTCCCTTTGCCAGCAGATATTTTTTTCTCCTGGCACACCCTTTCATTAAAGGTGAAGCCAGGGATAGATAGGTTTAGTTCTAACTTCCCATCTAGTAGGGATGGAGTCTTACCTCCTGCCTCCCATGTGGTCATGGCCATTTAAAAACAAGTCTCTATACCAGGTGTGTCATTCAACTACGGCCTGTATTCCAAATCCAGACAGCTGCCTATTTTTTATGGCCTATGAGCTATGAATAATTTTCACGTTTTAACTGGTAACATTTTAAATGGTTACCTAAGTACCTAAATAATATCCTCAATTTTGCCTCTTTGGTCTACAAAGCCTAAAATATTTGCCATTTGGCTCCATAAAAACAGGAGTTCCAGCTTCTGTTCTAAGCTATCAAGATCTTCAATCCACTCTTAATAGAGCTATAACTCTCACACATGGACCACCCTTCCTTCATGGGTACTGGAAATTTCGACTGCACACTTCCAAAATCAACCACGCACTTAAAAATAAGTTGTGTACATTTAACCTAGCATACCTAACCCTTTTCTTTTAGGAGAGTTTTTCAAGTAATCTTGCCCACCATATTCTTCAGAACTTCATTAATAATGGCAAAAAACTGGGCTTACCTGGTGGCGCAGTGGTTGAGAGTCTGCCTGCCGATACAGGGGACACGGGTTCGTGCCCCGGTCCGGGAAGGTCCCACATGCCGTGGAGCGGCTGGGCCCGTGAGCCATGGCCGCTGAGCCTGTGCGTCCGGAGCCTGTGCTCCGCAATGGGAGAGGCCACAACAGTGAGAGGCCTACGTACCAAACAAACAAAAAAACAAAAAAAGGCAAAAAATTAAAACAACTTAACATTCAACAAAAATGGGAAATGTTCATAACAATTAGAGAAGAACATACAGTAGAAAACTATAAACTGTTATTGAAAGAGTGAGACATAACCTTTTATTCTTGGAGAACTATGTTTATTTAGGTCCCTTTTGTTTAAATAAGTATATTTCTGTGTATGTATGTATACAGTCATGTATTTATATACACATACATTATTTGTATGATATATTTATATAAACATATGAAATACATACCTATACACATACCTTTGATTTATATTTGTATACATACACAGGAATATCATTATATATTATATATTTATATACATTGAACTGAAAACTGGTAGTATACATATATATCGTGTATAAACGTGTGTCTATGTGCATGTGTAGAAAAGCAGGTTGAGAGATATGGAAGCATGAGTTAGACAGGGTTCAAGATTTTAAAAGTAGTTATGTGTAGGTAGTGAGGTTAAGGCCCATTTGATTGAAAATATTGCATATTTTTACATCAATTGTTATGATGACCAGATTCCTATGTAAATAAAATTATAATTAGCTATACATACTCGTATGTGTAATGTATAACCAAAAGATATATAGTTTTATATATGTATTATATTTATATTATATAATACAATTATACTAATACATTATATATTGTGTTCTATAGAATATATTAACTATAGTGTATTATATCAGATAATAATAATTATATATTTATATATTATGATATAATTGTTTTAAAATCAATATTACAGGATATATCATATTAATATTATGAACATATTAATGATATAAATACATTTCATTACTCATATATTTTGTCTATAATATATGCTAGGCAAAAATATATATTAATATAATACATAATTGTTATACACTAATATAAATATTAGTATATTACATTTATACATCAATATAATATTTAATATTGGTATATTTATATTATTTTTAATATATACATAGCTAATGCTCTTTAAAGCCATCTGCTACAAGTAGAATAAGACCAGGAGTATGGCCAAAGCAAATTGTAAAAATATTAGATTACTTATATTCATTTATATGTCATTTTCCTGGAATCTGCATCTGGTACTAGAGAGGACACACAGCAAAATCAACAAAAAGTGCCCAGGACATAGGATCCTTTCTTCATTGGAACCTCAAAGGAAACACAGTGCTATTTAGTCCCCCTTCAAAGAGCCAAGAGCAAACCTTGAAGCACCCAGTAAAAGCCAATTCAAACAAAAACGCTTTTCCACTTAAACTGGAAAACGTTAAGTTCCCAAGAGACCCCCTACATCAACCACTGAAGCTCATTTGGCAGTAAAAACCGAACAACAAGAAACGCAAAACAATAGGTGTTTTACCAAAAACACAAAAAAGCAGCTAATTAGTGTCTTTCCTGTTTGAGAGAAGGGGGTGGGAAGTGGGCAGAAGACCTCATAGGAAAGATAAAAAGAAAAGGAAAAGGAAAATAACAGTTTCCAGTTTGACACTCAAGCTGTCTTCTGCATCCATTTCGTCAAGACCACCAAGTCAATGTGGAGGCTTTTTCCTCCTTCCCTTTTCTTTTCATGAGACCGATCACAACCAGCACTGCAGATTCCATCCAATTAAGGAATGCTGTTGCCTACAGGTGTGAATGAGCTGTGAGTAAAGTACTGAAGTAGAGGACACCTAAAGTGAAACGATTTCATGAATGTCCACGTGGCTGAGCAGCAAGTTAACCTTTCATAGATGTGCTAAAGAAGAAGAGTTGGGTTTTATTTTATTTACTTTTCCCTGGACTGTGTTGAATGACTATCATCGACAAGTTCAGGCTACTTTTTGCTGAGGATTAATGCACTGGGAGAGCTGAGAGAACACTGAACGGTAGAGCTGTCTTTTTCTTGATCAGTTCACCTTAGTTTCCCAAACTCCAAGTCTTTCCCTAATTCTTTCTCCTTTTTATTGTAGTAAAATGAACATAACACAAAATTCACCATTTTGATCATTTTACAATTCACTGTACCATTCAGTGGAATTTACTACTGTCACAATGTTGTGCAACTATCACCACTGTCCAACTACAAAACATTTTCATCACCCCAAGAGGAAACATACACCCATTTTGAGGAGTCATTCCCTATTTCCCTCTCTTCCAAACCCCTGGAAACCACTAATGTATAATATTTTCCGTGTGTGTGGATTTGCCACTGCTGGACATTTCATATAAATGGAACCATACAATATAGAGCCTTTTGTGCCTGACTTCGTTCACTGAGTTGCATCCATGATGTAGCATGTATCAGTAATCCATTCACTTTTATGGCTGAATTCCCTGATCCTGTTTTCTTCGTACTGTTTGAATACAAAATTTAAAATAAGTTGAGAGTGAAGCTCTGTTTTAAGGGCACATCTACGAGGCCAACTCTTTTTAAAAAGGTGAAAATGGAGATATTGTTGTGAAATGATAATCGTTGAGAAGCCTCAGCCAATTTGATAATGAAAAGTTTGGGAAATGTTGCAAAAAATTATCTGCTTTATATTAAAAGCCTTTTAAGCAAGGATTCAGGAGATTGTCTTTTTCTTGCAGGAAACTTAAATGAGTCAGAAGGAAATAACTGCGCTTTAAAACAGATTTTGAAAGGATTCTATTTATTCTTAATAGACGAATGGGAGTACAGGTAGTTCACATCCAATATGGACTCCCTGTGCAAACACTGTTTATCGTTTTAGCCACCACTATCGAATTATATTTCTTGAGAGTAAGGCAGCTCAATTCCTGCATATTACTTTTTTTCCTGCATATTACTTTCTAAAATTCATCTATCAAATTATCAAATTCATCAATCCATTAATACAGTATAAACAAGAGATGTTCATGTTTCAGTGCAGTTCAAATATCAGGTATAAAGAACCACCAGCAAGAAAAAGAATCCTGTATCTCTTGCCAGAATGTGGTCAGCTCTGGGGTGCTTTGCTAGCTGAAACACACTTTCATTGTTAAGAGGATAGAGGCTGTTTAAGAGGGATGAGAGCCAAAAAATGTTAACTACGTGTATGTGTTAAGAACAGTGCTAGGTTATCTCATATTCTATATCAGCCAAGGCTCACCATTTTACATATGTGAAAAGCGAAGTTAAAAGTGTTTTAGTAGGGCTTCCCTGGTGGCGCAGTGGTTAAGAATCTGCCTGCCAGTGCAGGGGACGCGGGTTTGAGCCCTGGTCCGGGAAGCTCCCACATGTCACGGAGCAACTAAGAGCATGCGCCACAACTACTGAGCCTGCACTCTAGAGCCCGTGAACCACAACTACTGAAGCCCACACACCTAGACCCCGTGCTCAGCAACAAAGAGAAGCCACCACAATGAGAAGCCCGCGCACCGTAACAAAGAGTAGCCCCCGCTCACCGCAACTAGAGAAAGCCCGCGCATAGCAAGGAAGAGCCAACGCAGCCAAAAATAAATAAATAAATCTATTTTTTTTGTAAAAAAGTGTTTTAGTAACTTACTAAAAGGCACGCAATCAGTAAATCTGAGCAAGAATTCAATCCCAAATCTGTCACACTGAAGTTTAAGCTAATACATGAGATTAATAAAAACAGCACTAAATTAAAAGTTCAGAGATATTTTTAATTTCATACTCTTTCACTAACGCTCTTTGGAGATAAATCATTTCTTTTATATGGGCCTTAGTTTTCACAACTATCATAGTTGGAAGCTTGACTAGATGATCTGTATGTAGTCTTCCAATTCTAAAATGTTCCACTCATTTGGATTCCTACAATAATTGCCCTTGCAATACATGCATGCTGCCACCAAGTAGCCGTACAGACTATTAGTTCCTTTTATATCCCTAGTGGGGAGTGCATTTTGACATCAGACTTACCGGTCAACAGTACAACCTGTTACTATAACTATAAAATAACAAAATAATCTGGTATTATTTCCTGTAAAGCAGAAGCTTTACATTGTCTGTGCATCATATCAGAATCACCTGTAGGTTTGTTTGGTTGTGTTTTAACATCTTTATTGGAGTATAATTGCTTTACAATGGTGTGTTAGTTTCTGCTTTATAACACCTGTAGGTTTTTAAACATAGAGGAAATCCATAACCCATTGAATGAGAATCTTCAGAGACAGGACATGGGCATCTGGATTTTTGGGCTTCCATCATCCGTATATTTTATTTTATTTTTTGCCTATGTACAATATTTGTCACATCCTCTTGAATCTTTAAATGTTTCTTTTTGTTTTAAAATTTTAGAATATTCCATAATCTTCACCTACTTTTCATAAGGTGTTATCTGTTATGTTTATTCGATCTTGTGCTTCTCCTGGTTGTCTTCTTTTTTTCCTTTTTTTTTTTGGCGGGGGGGGGGGCGCCTCATGGCTTGCAGGATCTTAGTTCCCTGACCGGGAATTGGACCCCAGGGCCCCAGCAGTGAAAGCGCCAAGTTCTAACCACTGGACCACCAGGAAAGTCCCAAGACTTCTGTTTTAAATGACTTTTTTTCCCACTCTAATTCATTCCTAGGATCAGTTTCATGTTTGAACATTAAACCAATCTTGCATTACTAGAATAAAGCTACTTTGATTGTGATATATGATTGTTTTACATACCATGGATACAGTTTGTGCTTCTGTTTACACATTTTGCATGCATGTTCAAAAGAGAAACTGGCCTGTGATTCTATTCTTGTAATATTCTTTTTAGTTTTGATCTGAAGCTTATGTTGGCCTTATAAATATTTGAGCAATATATACTTTTCTGTTTCCTGGAAGATTTTTATGTAAGATTACCAATATTTCTTCCCTAAATATTTGGAAGAATTTACTTGGAAAGCCATTTATCCCTGGCAATCATTTTCTGTAAAGGTACTTAATTATACAAACAACTTTTGCAGTAGATATAGGTTTTTGAGATATGTTTTCTTTCTTGGGTTAGTCTTGTTAGCTTGCATTTTTAAAGAATTTGTCATTTTCGATGAATTTTCAAATTTATAAATATAAAATTGTCATAATTTTAACAGCTTTATTGGGATGTAATTTAAATACCATAATTTCAACACTTTAATGTATACAATTCAGTGGTTCTGAGTGTAACCACTAAAAGACTTGTGTAAGCATCACAACAATCCAATTTTAGATTTCTGTCCCCCCACAAAAAACCCATTACACATTAACAAGCTTTTTTCAATCTCCTCAGCCCTCTCAGCCCTAGGCAACCACTCATCTACTTCCTGTCTCTACAGATTTGCTATTCTGGGCATTTCATATAAATGGGACCGTACAATGTGTGATCTTCTGTGAGTGGCTGCTTTTACTTTACATAATGCTTTCATGGTTCATCCATGTTGTAACATGGATCAATAGATCATTCCTTTCTACAGCTGAATGCTATTCTATTGTATGGATATTCCACATTTTGTTTATTCATTTATCCGGTTGTCATTTGAATTATTTCCACCTTTTGTTTTTAGAAATATGCTTCTATGAACATTCACGTACAAGCTTTCGTGCAGACATAAGTTTTTATTTCTCTTAGGTATATATTTAGTAGTGGAACTGCTGGGTCATAGGGTAACTCTATGTTTAACACTTGCAGGAACTCTCAAGCTGTTTTGTAAAATGGCCGCACCATTTTACATTCCCACCAGCAATGTATGTGCGTTTCAATCTCTTCTCTTACAGCCTAGCATGTCATCTATGCTGGAAAACGTTTCACATGTAGTTGAGCAGGATGAGTATTTTACTCTTTGGTTGAGTGTTCTGTAAACATTTATTAGGTCTTGTTAATTCATAGTCTTGTCCAAGTCTTCTATATCGTTGTTGATCTTCTGCCTAACTGTTCTATCCATTATTGACTGTGGAGTACTGAAGCCTCTACCCAATGTTGTGCAATTATCTATTTCTTCCTTCAATTCTTCATGGATTTTGGTATTTTCTTCTTCGTGTATTTTGGTTTTACCTTATTCAGGGCAAATAGGGTAAAGATTTTTGTATCTTCCCTTTCTTTATCATAAAATGTCCCTTTTCATAGCTAGTAACTTTTTTGTTTGTTTTAAAGTCTATTTTTCTGGTATTAGTATAGCCACTTCAGCAATGCTTACGGTTGCTATTTGCATGATGTATATTTTTTCATCCTTTTACTTTGTACACATTAGACTTTTGAATCCAAGGAGTGTCTCCTATAGTAAACATTTTTTAATACCCAGTTCGACAATATATGCCTTTTGATTATACTGTTTAATTCATTAACATTTAGTTTTTATTATTGATATGGTAGGATTTATTTATGTCTATCATTTTACCTTTGGTTTTCTACATGCCTCATGTTTTTGCTTTTTTGTTATTGTTCCTCCAGTTTCCTTTTATAGTAAGTAGATATTTTCTACCGTAACATGTAATTCCTTTAATGATTTTTAACCACATTGTTTGAGTAATGGCTGCACTAGGGCTTATGTAATACATCTCAGAATCTCTTCAGATTTTTACTAGGTTCATTCCAGATAGAAACAGAAACTGTACTTTTATAGAGCTGTATGCCTTCCCCTCTTTTTTGTTTTTATTACATTTATATATGTTACATACTTAACAACATATTATTATAATAATTACTTCTCACAAGCTTATTTTTTCAAAGAGCTTAGAGAAGAAAGTTGAGCAAATAAATATTTTTGAGTTTGTCGGGTTAATCTATTTACCATTTCTGGTTCTCTTCCTTTCTTTCTGCGGATTCAGCTTATGATCTACTGTCATTTTTATCCTAACACAGCTTTGTTCTCACTGCTTTCATTGTGCCATATCATTAAATATATGATATGTTTTTATGTTATATAGAGAACAATCCAAATATAGTCATATTGTTTAGGCACTTACTTTTAAAATTAGTTAAGAGAAGAAAGGAGAAGAAATTTGAAATTACAGTATCTTTTATAATTCCCTCCACAACTGCTCTAGTCAGCATTCTTTGTTTTGTTCTTATGGCTTGAGTTACTGTCTGCTATCATTTGAAGAACTTCCACTAGTATTGCTTGTGAAGCCCGTCTGCTAACAATGAACTCACTCAGTTTCTGTTTCTGAGTTATGGTGAAGTATTGATGATAAGTTGTGGAGTGGTGGGAAAAACTAAAATGCGATGTGCTGTATGATGTATGTTTCACTGAAGTGTCTTGGTCAAATTCTAATGATTTATGATAGAAATCACATAAAGCAAGCATCACAATTCTCCAGGAATGTTCTGTAGAATGCTAATGTTAATGATGAACATGTGATCCCAAATCTTTCACTTGTATTGACCTTATCTCAATAATTCTTCTCCCAACAATGCCATAACTAGAGTTGAGTTCTAAAGTGTACCATCCTCTTTTCCAATAGAAATGGTCCCACAATTTCAGAAAGTTCTCAAAGGTGAAAAAGTGCACACGGCGTTTATCACGTTTGCAAATGCAAATGAAAATGCTAAGGTAACACTGTCCAAAATGCAATATTCTTCTGTGAGGGCACCCAACTTTAAACAAATACACATATTCTAAATACAGCTTAGATCTGTGACATGTTTTGGCCAATGAAGTGTGAGCAGACATGATGGCCTTCAATGAGCAGCAGAGGCCTTAAATGGGCTTGTGCACTTGGGCTCACCTCTTATGTTTCAGTGAACTTTGTGAGAAGACAGGGCCTGGGAGCTGCGGCCTCACAGTTGGGCTCCAGAGGAAGGTGTGTGTTACAGACCTCAAACTGACCCAAAACACGGAGCAAGACCAGCCATCTAGAGGTCTAAAAGAGAGCCACTGCAGCTAGCCAATAGGTCCAAGAAAAATAAATTCTTGTTTATGGAACTGAGTTTTGGGTCGATTTGTTCCAAAGCATTATCACAGCAAGAGCTGACTAACACAACATCCTCCAAATCATTGTTATGTAAATGGCTGCCACCATGCCTACAAGTAAGGCAATTGTGTACTCAAATTGTGAGAGTTCTTGAACTCTTGGTGCCTCTCCAACACAATGTACATGGCTAAATTTCCACAACTAAGTTCACTAATATACCACAAAGATCTCCCTAAGCTTTTATTAAATGTAATGCAAAGTTCTTTCTTTTCATTTTCTGCTTCTACATAGTTAAAATGCTTTTTATCAATGTAAAATGGCTCTTACCTTTTGGCTTCTGTCGTGAGAGTCTTGAACTCTGAAACACTGTAGGATATCACCTATAAATGGTATCTAAAACATACAACAATTGAACGAATATAACAAAAAAGGAGAGTCACCGATATAGAGAACAAACTAATGGTTGCCAGTGTGGAGGGGGAGGAGGGGGCAATACAGGGGTGGGGAAGTGAGAGATGTAAACTACTGGGTGTACGACAGGCTCAAGGATGTATTGTACAACACAGGGAATATAGCCAATATTTGGTAATAACTGTAAATGTAAAGTAACCTTTAAAAAGGATATAAAAATTTTTTAAAAAAGAAATCATACTTAAAATTCGAAACAATTTAAATGTCCATCAACAGGAAAATGCACATATAAATTATTGTATTTCCCTACATGGGAATCCTACGTAGCGAGGAAAGTACATGATCTAGACAGATCTTTACGTGTCAGCATGGATGAACCTAGCAAAGATAACGCTAAATAAAGCAAGTAACAAGAGAAAACAAAATAGAATACGATATGCAGTTTAAGAATACTTAAAAATGTAGCCTACATAGAAAGACATCCATGCCACTGATGGAGACCAAGTTCAGAAGAGTGGTTACCCAGGATCAGCTGGGGAGTGGTTGTGTTTGGGAAAGTGGTCACACCAGAGACTCTTCAACAGGAATGGTAATGTTTCACTTCACACGCTGGCTGGAGGACGGAGGAGTGTCTGCGATGTTATAATGTGAGCACGCTACATGTAAAAGCCATTGCTGACCACATCTAGGGGAACTGATGCGTGGGAGCTGGTAGTGGGTGGAGGCATCCAGAAGGTGGTGGTAGAAGAGGAACGTTGTACACGTAACGCCTAAGGCCTGAACAGAGGACGACCACCGCTCTAGAAACTGGACACAAATCCAACTTCTACGGCCAATCTTAGAAGACAAACCGAGGCATGTTTAAAATTTTAACACTTTATGTGCGCAAAAATAGATTCAATTCACGCACCACAAAGCGGAAGAGGTGAGGAGCACTCCAGCCACAGGAGCTGCAGAGATGTTTATTTTAAAAGGGCAGAAGCAAAGCAAGGAAACGAGTGATTTGCTATGGCTTTAACGCCTAGTTGGTGGTTTGTGACTGGGTGTCCTCAGCGGTGTTCCTCACCCTGAGGCGCTGACAGGCTTAGATTTGGGTTGGTTTAAGTGGGCGGCCGCATCGCTAGAGCCACCGCAGGCTAACGGCCTCCTTGCAGGGTTAATTTACTAACACCAATTGTCTGAGTCCTTCCTCTTACTCAGTCACTTCACTTCCTACGCCTCACTTTCTCTTCTGCAAAGTGGATATTCAGTAGTAAATTCTCTGTGGAGGTGTCAGTACAAAACAAAGTGATTATTAGGAACCACGATCATGTCCTGAATGCACGGAACACGTCACCGTTTGCCAACCACCGTGTCAAGTCAGCAGAAACGACAGAAATTAAGAGCTCTCCGCAGAAATTCACACACCTGTGCACCAGGTAAGGGACCACAGGCAGACGTTCTCTCAGCCTTTCCTGTGTCCCTCACGGAGTTCAAGCTCTCTCCTGGGCGGGGCGAGCACAGACACTTTGCGGGAGTTTAACTACTTTTAAAATGCGCTGATACAACCAGTCTCACTTTTGTTTGGATCAATCAGCAAACGCTTTTTGGAAACCCCAAATTCTCCACACCTCCTACCTTTCGCGCTGCCATAGGCTCAAAGCTGCCGACACCGCTCCTCAGGCCGCGTCGTCAGGAGAGGCGGGTCTGCGTGCTGCTCCTCAAGCCGCGTCGTCAAGGGAGGCGGGTCTGCGTGCGGACGCACGGCGAGCGCGCAGAAGTCCTCGAGCCCCGCCCCCACGGGCCCGCCCGGAGGCTTAAACCGCAACCCCGCGGCTCGGGAGGGCGTTGATGCCCGCGCCAACACCAGGCCGCGCGTGGGCTCCGGAGCGCGGCATGGAGGGCCCGGCCTAGCTGGGGCCCGTGGCCCTATGTCTTCGGGCCGCAGCCGCCGGGCGGTGGGCGCCCGAGGGGCCGGGAGGCGAGCCGGGACCCACAGGAGGATGTGGGCATCCTGTCTGCAGCCAGCGTCCCCGAGGCCGCGCTCAGGCCATGAACACTCGGTGAAGCTGCGCCCGGACAGCGCGGCCGACTCCTTCTCGCGCTCTGAGGACCTGTGCGCGCTGCAGGACTCGGTGCCTCTGCCCTCCGTGCGGGCTTCCCTGAGGGAGGGCCTGCTGGACTTAACGCCTTCTGCCTCCGCGGGTAGACTGGGCGCCGCTCCTGAGCACCCTCTGCCCCTGATCTGTATCCAGAGCTTCTTCCAGCCACGGCTTGTCGAGACAGGTTTGTACTTCCCGCTTCCAGGGGCCCTCGTGTGGGCGCTGAGAAGCGGGGTTTTAAATGGTTAACAGTGGAGGGTGGGCACTAGAACCGGTGCCCAGTGCCCGGGTGTGCCTGCACTAGATGGGGCGTGCGGCCTAGGACTCCTGCCAGCTCGGTGACCCCGGCCGAGTGCCTTAAGGCTTCAAGGTCTCAGTGTTCTCATCTGTAGCATGGGCTTCACAGGACCCAGCCTCTGTGGCGGTTACAAGGATGCACTGTGTTAATGCTTCTAGACTCTACAAAGTAGAACACTTAGCACAGTTTGGAGCATCGTTAATTGTTGCACAGATGTTACCTGGTCTGTTGAATGACTTTGCCTGGTACGCACCAAAGCGATTAGGAAATGGATATATCCCAGCTTCATTTCCTTTCCATTCAAACAGGGCTCAGGAAAAAAAAATTTTTTTCCAATAGGTGTATCATATATAGTGGAAAGAGCACCGGTGTCAAGGCAGCTTAGGGTTTGAATTCCAGGGCTGATGCTCTCTGTGGCCTGGACAGGTTTCTTTTGCACTACAATCCCCACACTTGTAAAATGACATTAAAAACCACTCTTTCTGTGGGTTCTTAGAATTAATTAAGCAGGTTATGTGTGTAAAGTATCCTGGCACTTGAATGAGTTGTCAGAACCAAGGGCTGCTGGAGACGATGCTTCTGCCCTAGGTAATCTTCCCTTCTGCTGGGCAGCAAGTAAACACAAGCACAGGAGTCAGTGCTCTGGAAGAAGTGAGTTCTGCTGCTACAGAGCACAGAATCTCTTTTTTCTTTGATTTAATTTTTATTCTATATTGGAGGATAGTTGATTTACAATGTTGTGTTAGTTTCAGGTGTACAGTAAAGTGATTCAGTTATACATATATCCATTCCTTTTCAGATTCTTTCCCCGTACAGTTTGTTACAGGATATGGAGTAGAGGTCCCTGTGCTATGCAGTAGGTCCTTGTTGATGATTTTATATATAGTCGTGTGTATATGTTAATGCCAAACTCCTAATGTATCCCTCCCCGCCATCTTTCCCCTTTGCAGAGCACAGAAACTTGGAAGGGAAAGTTCAGGGTAGGATTCTTGGAGGAAGTGCCATCCTTTCTAAGGATATGTAGAAGCTCCTGGGGTGGCAGGAGAAAGCAGTGTGTGTTGAAGTTTGAGAAATGTAAGAAAATATGGCAAAACTAATGTACAGGGCTGGAACTCAGGGTTTGGGAAAGAAATGAGAGTTAATACTGAAAACTTAGTGGGGCCCAACAGAAAGGCGCCTTGTTTGTCCTGTCAGAAGTTTGGATGTTTATCCTGAAGGCTGCGGGAAACACCAAAGAACAGTGATTTGGAATTCTGGTTTAGAGGCTCACTTGGACCTCCATGTGGAAGGCAGTTGATTGGGTGCTGGGTGAATTGTAATCTAAGGGTCCCACTTAAGTTATAAAAGGTGGGACCGGGTTTTGCAGATCTGAGAGAGAATGGGTGAGGCCTGGTGACCAGTTAGAAAAGGGAGGGCAGCAAGCGTGGGTGACAGTTTACAGCTGCATCTTTTTGAGAGATACAGAGCACAGTAGAAAGGGATTGGGGGTGGCGAGAGGATCTTCCTTCATCTTCAGTGCTTTAGAGGGGCCTGGTAGAGAGGTCTGGGCCCAAGGTACAGATGTGGGCTTTTGGGAGGACAGGTGTTTGAAGGCATGGTAGAGACTTAGGTTATCCACAAGAATATCCAAAGAATCATAGGTCTGAGAGTTTTTTTAAGTGGGTATATTTGAGGATGTTTATAAGCTGAGAGAAAGTAGCCAACAGAGGAAGGGTGTAAAGATCTAGGAGAGGAAGTGATTGTTCATTTGTTTGTGAAAAGCTGAACACTTATCGTGTGCCTGGCCCGTTTCTAGGATCTGGGGTTCACACCATCTGTTATCTCTTCTGCAAGGACAGTTCAATTCATCCCCTGGTGAACAGAAGTCAGATTATTCTTTGCACCCCATTCAGATGTAAGAACTGTTTTGTACCTCTGAAGGGAAGCAAGCTGTATCCTTTGGTCACCTGCTGATGATAATAGCATTGGCTGAGACCTGACCATTTACAACGAAGGCACTTCTGTAGGTAATAAGTTCCAGGAGGGCCCGAACTGAGTATGTCTGTTTCAGCATTTAGCATGGTTTAGCATCTGAGAGGCCGGTACATTATTGGCATATAGTAGACTTAAAAATGAACATTTGTGGATTGTCTGAATGAGTGGATTTGTGTGATTCACATCCTATTTGCAGGTCCTATGCGCTGCAATGGATTTTCAGTGTCAGGTTGTGACAGTATTTATGACGGGGATTGGCATTGTTCCGTATCTAATGGATAAAGATTACACATGAAAGGACTTTACAGTGACATCTCAAAAGCCTCATAGGAATTACTTAACAAAAAAATAAAATTGGATTCTGTATAATTTTTAATTTGTAAGCTGGCCAGAACACTGGTATTTCAGCCAGTCCTCTGGTAGTTCCGATGACGTCCCCATGATCACCCAGGCATAATCAGAATGGCTTTAGGATTTGAGAGCCAAAATGTTCCTCAGTATTTACGGCTTTGCTAGTCCATTTAAGAAAATGGACTATTGAAAAAATAGCTTCAGACACAATATGGCATTTTATGATTTAGCATGAAATCTGAGAAATATAGAGGTTATCGGAAGCCTGCAATGGTAAAGTTCCCTCTGCTATTGAAGTTATTGTCTTTAAACAAAGATTCTACATCACTAATGCTATATATATTTTTTTTATGATATTCAGGTTAATTTCCTGTTCTCTCTAAGGAAGTAATTGGTTGCTTGGTATGAGAGATGGTGTGGCTTCCAAAGGTGAAAAGTATTATTTTGTTGTAATTTCCGGCTACCTAAGGATGGGAGAGGCCCAGGACACTGCAGTCAGTATATTATGTGGAGCAGGTTATATTGTGGTTTATTTATGAACTTTTACATGTTTATTTTCTTTTTTGCGGTACGCGGGCCTCTCACTGTTGCGGCCTCTCCCGTTGAGGAGCACAGGCTCCGGACGCGCAGGCTCAGCGGCCATGGCTCACGGGCCCAGCCGCTCCGCGGCAGGTGGGATCTTCCCGGACTGGGGCACGAACCCGTGTCCCCTGCATCGGCAGGCAGACTCTCAACCACTGCGCCACAAGGGAAACCCACATGTTTATTTTCTATGCAAGTTTGTGTGCTCCTTTTTGAGTTTTGGTAGATAAGTGTTTTGTAACTTTGGAATACTTGGAGTTTTATATATATATATATATATATATATATATATATATATATATATATAACTTATATATATATATATTTTTAACGTAGTAGTTAAAGCCGTGGAGAGTGTACTAGTCTACCTAGGTTCAAATTCTGGCTTTACCCTATGAATTCCCTGTGGCTTCCTCTGCTCACCTATTAAAATGGAGGATAATAAGACTGCTGTGGTGAGTTACTTACTAAGTGCTATTTAAGCATTTGCTATAATGATCCTGTATACTCGAAGGCAAGGAACTTGCCCCTTGATTGTCTCTGTATTCCTATTGTTTAAGAATTCCTAGTGCTTTCCTAGTGCATTGTCTTAGGATAGAGATAGCTCAGTATAGTTCTTCTCACTATAAAATACTGTTACGTTGAAAGTTTTTGCTTGTGTACTAATAATCTATGACATATCTGCTGAGGACAAGGAAAGGAATAGTTTTAAAACTGCAATGGATAACAAAAGATTGTATGATGTAATGCCTTTATTATGTAATTATAAAACTAACAAATGATCATGGTAGAAAATTTGAAAAACTCCTAGACAAAAGAGAGGTCAGCAAAATTTGGAGTAACTTTCAGAGTGTAGAGTTGTCCATGAATATTAGTGCTTTCATATTTTCCAGGACTTTAAGTAGACTCTGCTTCTTAAGAGTCTATTCATGATATTTTACTTTAATGATGTTTTCATCATGAGGACACACACACACAGAAATCTGTCAAAAAAAAAAAGGCATGTAAATCACTGATGTTTCAGATAGCCACATGAAATAAAGTGAGAAAGGTCAACCAGCTGAAAGAATGTGGAGTAGCATCTCCTTAATTGCTTACATAACTCTGATAATTACCTCTTTGTGGATAAAGTAATTAATGGGGAATCTAATTCAAGAAAAATGTATGAACTTCAAGCCTTCTCAAAGCCAAGTATTTCTTTCCACAAAAGGTTACTTTCCACGGCCATTCTTCCTTATTACCAGACAGGGAAAGAGTATTGTATGGCAAAGGATCTTCCTGAAGGAGCGTGCTTCCCACACTGATTGTCATAAATGACTTTGGAATTACTGTTGCTGTATTACCAAAATCTTAAACTAGGATATTTTTGACAAATGCGGTCCTTAGTTAATTTTTAGAGCTACAAACTGTCAGATGGCTCTGAAATAACAATTGTCTGGCTATTCTTCAGGGTGATCACAATATGGTAATGACCTTGAGGTATCATTAAAAAGCAGGAAGGTGTGAGTCTTCCTTTGGTGCCAGAGTGAAATGCGAGTTGGAGTTGGAAAAGAGGCCCACAACCAAGTGATAGAGAAGGAAATGTGAGGTCATTAGTGAAAAACCAGGTTGAAGTTAAGGGGAAGAGGCATGAGGAAATGGTCAACTGTTACAGTATTACAAAGATCATCAAGGAGCATATCCATGAATGTGGTTTGTATTGCAATCTGCTGAAAAAGAGACAAATATCCTGGCCTGGCCTTCATGGAGATTATATTTTATTGATTCTGATAATAGATTATTGTTGATAAGGGCCTCCTATAAATTATAACCATGCAAAGGCAGCAAGATAATTTTTTTTCCTTTATGTATGTGTTTCTCATTCCTACTCACTTCTCTCTTAGGGGAAGAGAAAATCACACACACAAAAAATGTCAAGTCTCAGCTATTCCTTTTCAAAATAATTTTTTTCCAAATTCCAGTGGAGGCAATAGGTTAACTGTTAAGATTTGTAAGGCTCAAAAAGCTAGATTTTTACAAAGTGTAGCCAAATTTTATTACATAAATAATAGCTTTGGAAAGAATATATGATGATGAAAATTTGGCAAAAGCTGGCTTTTCTTCCGTGAATGACTTCACTGTGTTGGGAGAAGAGGCAGAGAAGAAATCAAAGTAATTAAACATGGGGTGAGTTTTCCTGATAGGGGACTCTAGTGCTTTAAAATAGACTAGATAATCCTAGAGATAATCTGAGGGTAGAACAGACCAATGCCTCATTTCCAATCTGGTACCCTGGAAGAAAACAGTATATTTTCTTTGAGGTCTTGAGAGGTTTTTCTTCAGTTTTGTTTTGGTTTTGGTTCATTTTGTAATCAACCTTATTAAGGTATCATTTACATACAATAAAATGCAGACATTTTTAGTCAAGAGTTCAGTGACTTTTAATTAATGTATACATTTGTTTAACTACCACCCCCATAAAGATAGATAACAATCCTAAAACCCTAGAAAGTTTCCTCCTAGGCTTTTGCAAAAGTATCCCCATCTCCCACCCCAAGGCCACCACGGATCTGTTTTTTATCTTTAGAGATGACTTTTGCCGAGTTTACAATTTCATGTAAGTTGAATAATACAGTAGGTGCCCTTCTGATCTGGCTTCACTTGCTCAGCATATGGTTTTTGAGATTCATTCATGTTGGGATGTTTTAAACCAGGACTTTGGCCTGGGTGGCTGATGTTGTCTGAAGGCACCTATTGGTACATCTGAGTCTCTGGCATTGTCACTCTCTGTTCTTGGCTCCGTATTTTCAACTTTACTAAAAAGCACAAGGTTGAAGTAAGGAAGATCATTGTCAGTATAATGGAGGTGAAGTGGGTTCTGTTATATAATATTCTCAGCATAAGTTGACCTGCTTGGAATCATTGTGTTGGTAATCAACAAGGATACTCTTCCTCCAAAAGCCTTGATACTATAAAACTTCTAAAGGATGCTGTCGTAGGACTCTTTTAGTTTTCATTTTTTGGGAAACATTTCTGGAAAAATCAAATGCTCACAACCTGAAAGAAGCAATTATTCACCTGAAGGCTAACTCTGCTAAAGTTGAGTTGTCCGACCTTTACATGCTGATAGAAGCCAAATAGCCTTGCAAAACAATGCTCTCTTATTGGATATAAGCATATAGATTGTTTAAGATGGACGAGTATATGCAGTAAAGTGAAAAAACAAAGAATCTTTGAGTTTCCCTTGCTGGTTTTTTTTATTTTTTCATTTAAGTTTCTATAGCCTATGCTAATAGTTCAGGGAAACCTCAATTTAGTTTTAGGTCCACTCTACATAAATGTTGAAGTACTCCATACCCACCTTTTTTCTACCTTCCTTCTTTTCTTCCATCTTTCCTTTCTAACTTCTTATAATCCATTATACTTAATCCTGCATTTGCTGAGGTGACAATTAGTGTAGGAAAATTGAAAGCACTGTGAAATTTTGCTGTTCAGAATGCATGTTGACCAAATTCTATATTGAGAAAAGGTCTGAATTTACCCAGAGTAACCCTTTCTCAGCGTCTTTGAATAAAGGCCATAGAAAGTGGGCTATATATAATATCCTGACAGGTATGTAGAACTCATAGCAATTGCCCTAAAGAGCTTACCTAGCATAGATGCATATGAATGCATTTAATGATTGTTTTATTGGCAGCAGTGCCAACATACACAGTCTGTTTTGTTTTATATCATTCTCATTACCTGCTGTTTACCACTGTATAATGGTAATGGTGTGGTATCTATGGCTTGTGAATTTCACGGCCAAATAATATGTAATTTATTGCACACTTCAGTGTAGACGATGGAGACTCCATAACTTTTCATGTGCTCTTTGCCCCTTTGGAATGTATTACACTGAGATCAGGCAAAGTAATAAATTTATTTCAAATGTGCGTGATAGCTAAACATCAATTAGGACTGATGGGCAATATTTCTTCTTCCAGCAAGATAACAGTTTTTAAAGACTAAGCCATTGAACGTGGAGTTACTGAACATGGGACTCAGTTCACTGGGATCCTTCTTAGAAAAATAAAGGACAACTTGAATTGGATTTGTGTGGCTTATTCAAGTAGTAACTAATCAGCTACATCTTGGTGAACTTAATTTGTCACAATCGTTTGGTATTTTATTAACTCTCTTCCCCTTCTTCCCCCGACTCTCATGAGAACGGATCATGAGTATCTTAAAACATACTAAGTCGTCTTCCATCCCTGTTAATCTAAATACAGAAGCACACTTTCCTTATCGAATGCAACTTACTGTCTTTTAGAGTAGCTGTGGTTTTAATTCTCTACAAAATTAAAACCAGCAAAGAGAAACATTTTCAAGGAGGCACACATTGTAGAGCTTTAGAAAGAAGACTTTAGAATTAAGGGCAAATATATCGATTTATACCTAAAGCACCTGAGGCCTAAAGTAGGCAGGTAACCATCAAGGTCAGGGAAGGGGTTGAAGATCAGGTTTCCAGCTGAGAAAGAGTCTACAGGGACTCAATCTGAGCAGGTCAAAAACCGAAAGGAGATCACGAATGTTCTGGGAAAGCTGGCATCTGGCCTCCAGTGTGGGATTCAGATGGGGAGTGGTTCCTGGGGGAACTGAGCTTCTGCAGTAGGCAGAGAAGTCCACCTCCCCTACGGAAAGTGCCACTGACATCAGGGAGTTGAGGGGAAAGAGCAATGAATTCCAGTCCACCTGAGAAAGCAGGCCAGACTGATTAACTCTGAATTTAGGCTTATTTCAGATACTTCTTGAGAAAGAACTTGCACAAGAGCAAGTCCCACGCAGCCTCTTTTAAATCCATGCCCAGTATTTTCTGGTGGAGCTGCTTAAACCCTCCAAGTGACTCCAGTATTTTAATTTCACTCTGTATTTAATTCCGACAGTTCTATGATTGATTATTTAATGGGAAAATAAATAGGGTCACAAAAGAGTGTGAATGTATTTTACAGGATGAGGATGGGCGGAGTGGAGCAGTCTGAAATAGGACACCAATAAAAAGGGATCTTGGTAAAGAAGAACGTCTATTAGAAATGGAGAGGAATTCCCAAGGGAATTAGTGCCTGACACCACGCCCTTCTCTCTGCATGTTTAGAAGCTAGTTTCTAATTTTATTTTCATAGGAGATGTCCCTGTGATGAATTGTCTTTAATTCCATACTATTTATCACATGGACATATTGTGAAGTTTGTGTGAGAGAAAGCAAGTATTAGAATTTGTCTTGCAAGCAGCTATAAGCACTGCCTGTAACAGTCTAGGATAGAAGGAAAAGGAAAGGAAGGTGGAAACAAAGGAGAAAGACAGCTAATGATGCTGGAGTCTCTCGCTAGGATTTGTGGTATCTCGTTTTGAAACTAAGTACAGAAAGTCAGAACTTGACTGATTGTTTCTTGATCACGGTTTGTTTTCATTTTTGCTTTTTTCTTGCTCTCTCATCAGTTATTCCAGCCAGTGCCATGTCATTTTCAGTTTCAGTAAGCATGCCTGTCTTTTTTCCATTTGCATTATTCATGCAAACGTTGATTGAACTGATGACCCCGATTGAACTGATGACACGGAAACATTAGATACACCAGTGGATACATTTCTTAATTTTAGAAAAAAATTCCCGAGTGAAGGTTAAAATAACTCCTCTTCAATTTGTCAGTTAAAAAAACTTCTCCTAACATACAATACCTCATTGCCTAACAATGCCAGATAAATGAAGAATTGCTATGTATTCATGAATGCAGGCTAGTCTGTATATTTTTTGGCAGGTATGACCGTTACCGAGGGTAATGGCCTTGTTTGCTGGCCATGTCCTGTCTCCTAGAAAGTTGTACTTTCCGTTTTCTTTCAGTTGGTCCATTGGATATCAGAGGTGAATTTATAAAACTATACTTCCCTTTACACTTACTTTGTTTTGTTTTGTTTTGTTTTACTTGAAGTATAGTTGATTGACAATGTTGTGTTTCAGGTGTACCGCCAAGAGATTCAGATATATATATTTCTTTTTCAGATCCGTTTCCTTTATAGGTTATTACAAGGTATTGAATATAGTTGCCTGTGCTATACAGCAGGACCTCGTAGTTTATCTACTTTATACATAGTATACACTTACTTTGTGTGATCCACGCTGGTCAGACCACATAATTATTTTCACTTCTGATATAATTTTTTCAGGTCCAACCTCAAATCTTTGATGAGAAGATATTTTAAAATAAGTTTAGCATGTGTGTGCTCTAAATCCAACAGTAGTTATTAGAGATATGATTTTGCACTAGGTATTCCTCTCTTTTTTGTTCTTGGCCAACCAATTGAAAATTAGTTTTTATTTTCTGGTTGGTTTGCTAGATGTTTATGACTATAATAAACGTGTTAAATTTTCTCTCATATCTTAAAGCACAATCTGAATTAGCAATGGATATTGTGCTATACATAGGGGCTGTGATATAAATATAGTTTCTAACTTCAAAAACATATAGCCTAGAAGGGAACACAGACACATATGCAGCAATTATGGCAACTGCATCTGTTTACTAAGTGAAATAGTACTGAGATGCATAAAGTGCTAGCAAGCCTTGAACAGGCAAATCAGCTTCAAAAATAGATGCGCAGTTCTTTAAAAATCTTTTTAACATTTTTCCAGCTACATGTAGAATATAACTTAGCATAAAAACGGTATGGGTTTGAGGATATGGGGAGGGGGAGGGTTAAGCTGTGACAAAGTGAGAGAGTGGCATGGACAGATATACACTACCAAACATGAAATAGCTAGTGGGAAGCAGCCGCTTAGCACAGGGAGATCAGCTTGGTGCCTTGTGACCACCTGGATGGGTGGGATAGGGAGGGTGGGAGGGAGACAAAAGAGGGAGGGGTTATGGGGATATATGTATATGTATAGCTGATTCACTTTGTTATATAGCAGAAACTAACACAGCATTGTAAAGCAATTATACTCCAATAAGGACATTTAAAATAAATAAATAAGTAAAAGAAGACTGACTCATGCAATTAAAAAAAAAAAGAAATTCTTTTGTCCTGGATTCAAGAGAAGGGATGAAGTAAAAGGATGAGGAAGAACAAGAAGAGGAAATGTGAGCGTGGAGAGGGTAGGAGGAAGAGCAGAAGGCAAATAAGTGTATGTGCTTCCCTTGCCATCCCTGACTTTTTTTTTTTTTTTTTTTTGCGCTTCAGGAAAACCCAAAAGCCAGAGAAGAGCACGGAGGTGGTCACCACTGCATGTGAACAAAAAGGTGGAGAGAAGAGAATGGTGGTAATCTGGGCAGGCAACTGGAGGGTGACCTGAGTGCATCTCACCAGGGAAGAGTCCCGGTTCCATAGATCCCCTGAAGATGCCAGACTCTTATGTTTAGATGGGGGGCCGAAGGCATCTGTGGGGTCACCACATACATCACTCCTGGAGGTGTTGTTCACTCTTTGTAAAGAGTGTCCCTGGTGAGGTTCCACATCTCCCTCTGCAGGACCCAGCCTTGCCCTCCCAACCTGCCGAGGTCAGCAGGCAACATCCCCAGTTAATCACCAGGTGTGGTAAGATATCTGGAGTGGCCCTGGTACCCCCCAGTTCAGGCGTCCTGGGGAAAGGGTGAGGAGGACAGAGGCACCGGGGCTTCTTCTCACGCAAGCAGACAGCTCACCTGGCCCAGCGCTGCTGCATCCCTGTGGGCACGCAGTAGCCCTGGCATCCGGTAGGGGACACTGCAGGATCCACACCTGGCTGGGATTTGCCCACCCCTTGGGGACCCCGCAGCCTCTGTGGAGCCCCACTGAAGGGCCTGGGTCACCTCATGGCAACATTTCTCAACCTGAGGTTCTATAGATTTTCCATAGATGTGTAAAAATTGAATACAACACACACACACAAAATGAAGGCAATTCAAAGCAATGCTAATTTAGGATGAGTTAAAGGGCCAGCATTCCAAGTTAATTATGACCTTAAAATTAGATAACAAATACATTTGGTTTTATTACACGCTGAAAAGCAGTGTCTTCTACAAACTTTTCATGTTGGGATACAGCAAAGCTATAGAATTTATGATTCTGTGACCACAGCATCAGGATATTTTTAAATTAAAAAGCACAGGCAAGTTTGGCTGGGGTGTTAAAGAAAGAAAAATGATTATTAGGGGAAAAGGGAACATTGTGGTTCTCTGCCCACTTCCACTGTGCTGGTCTCATGATGGGCCGTGTTGCGTGTGGCCTGGAGGGACAGGGTCACTACTCCCACCTGTGTCATCAGACCTCCCACTCCTCACAGCGCCCAGGTGGGAGGGACCCACACTTTTCACCCTGGAGCCCCAGAGCCTCCCCTTTCCTCTGCATCACTTTCACTGTTCAGGGGACCAATCACTTGAACGCCGCCCTGCCAAATGCCCAGGTTAAATCGCCCCTGTAGGACAGGTCTCTCTGCTACCAGAACACACTTGGCAAAGAGCAGCAAACAGGCCCCAGTGCCCTGGGGATGTGAGCCCTGGGGGATGTCAGGGCCCAAAGTCACTTGCAGGGTCTGAGTAGCCCCCTGGGTCCCACACACCGACCCCAGGAAGCCCACCTCCCCACTGACTCCAGTCCCTGCCTTTGTGTGGCAGGTTCTGGTCTGACACCTGTGAGGACTGTGACCTGGAGGCCTCAGCCTGAGACTCAGAGGGGATGGAGCTTGTGCAGCGTCTGGCAGCTTAAATGAGACACGAAGCCAAGGAAGGAGGGCCGCCTCTCTGCTCCCCCTCCGCTCCTGAGTCAGCTAGTGAGTGCCGGTTACTTCCTGTCGGAGCTGTACAGATTTAGCATAAATTTTAGATATAGGTCTTACTTTTAACAGTGAAAGGCTGTTACATCAAGCAAAATTGATCTCTTTTTTTTTTTAAGTATTTCTGTGTAAGATAACACACAAGTATAGAAAAGCACCCTCCGCAAAGGGAGGGCTCAGTGAATTACAATGGGCGCTCCACTCTGGGGAGCAGTAGTTTTTCCCTCTGTGAAAGCCCAGATGCTTCTGAGAAGCTTCTCAGCTTCCTTACTCTGGCCCGACCTCCACAGCGGAAATCCCAAAGGGACTGGATTCTCCCAGCCCTCCAGCACCCTCCACTACTTTCTGATTGTGCTGCCACACTCATTTTGAGTTATTTGTGTGTAAATCACTGCACTTGGAATATACGTGGAGTAACTGATTTCATTCTTATAACCGAATAAGTTAGCAATTATTCTTCTCCCCTTCTACAGGGGGCAGCCAGGGTGCTGGGGACGTCCTGTATATTGAACTGGGTGTTGGTAACAGATGTGTTTATATTTACAAGAAACCATAAAGCTCTACGCTTAAGATCTGTGCCCTGTACAATACACCAAGTAAACTTCAATTAGAAAGAGATGCCAAAAAAATTTCCCCACAAAACAAACTTCAGGGCCCGGTGGCTTCCTCTGATTTCTACCAAACATTTAAGACAGAAACGATGCCCGTCTCCTACACACTCTTCCAGAGAACAGATACAGAGGGAACACACCCACACTGCTTTCATCGGACCAGGAGAATACTGATGTCATACCAGCAGCAGATATTACAGGACAGGAGAAATTACAGGCTAAACACTTCTGAATGTCGATGTCAAAATCCAAAAGCAAATATTAGCAGTCTAAATCTAGAGGTTTTCAGAAAGGAAGGAAACTGGGATTTCGTGGTGGTATTTCCAGTGGTTGATGTGAACAGGATCACTGGGTGTTTGGGCGCTGCCTGGGAACGTGGAGAGAAGGGACAATGCCATCGGGTTAGTGGAATGAACATTTGGTGACAGAGATTAGGAGGGCCTGGGTCATCCTCAGAGACAGTCCTGGGATGGGGTCTCTAGGCTGTGGCTATGGAGGGGTCCCTCTAGAAGGGCATGGGCCTCTCTCCTGTGCCACTGCAGGGTCTAGGGATGGATGAGGAGTTTGTAGGGGCTGGTTTTTGATGAGGAAGGATGAGCAGGGAAGGTGCGCCCTCAGAGCCAGTGCAGCCACGGCCCCTCCCCAGCCAGGCCGTAGCCCAGGCTACTCAGACAATTGCTCACATCAATAGGCGATCACGCCACCTTCACCCACTAAACCACCAAGCACAGCCCAGCAGGCCACTGTCCTCATTAATCAGCACTACCTGTGCATCCAGGGCTGGTTGTTGAAGACCAAGCTAATTTGTTAGAGACGTGCCATGTGGGCAACTGGCTTGGAGAGACCAGGGCTCTGAGCCACGTGGAGACAAGCCGACCACTGGTCAGACCACCAGGAGGCTCACCCAGTGTGTGAAGACGCTGAGGGAGGAGGGACGTAGATGGGACCCTCTGATCCTTCAAGGGACCTTCTTTCAGGGATATTTAAGAGCTGTGGGGTCAGGGATCAACATGTAAGGGGGGCAGCATGTCAGGCATGGGCCCTCCTGTTGGCTCAGACCCCTCCTGTCCTTGGAGCAACCATGGGGCAGGCAGGAGGATTGGGGGCATGGAGGGAGGGGAGCCCTGGGCTCAGGGGTCCAGAGCACCATCTAGAGGATTCAGGGGTTCAGGGATTTCTGTCCCAGGGAACCAACTACATTCCTGTCCCACATCCATCTGTCATCAGCTTTGCGACTCCGGGAAAGTCACTTAAAATCTCAACATTTTCGTGCCATGTACCATAAAATATGGTTCACAGCACCTGCCATGAGTTCCCCACGGGGCTGATGTGGGGATCACAGGAGATGATGACAGATATTCTTCACAAGCTCTAAAGCATCACACCCATAACCTTCCCCACTCCCCTGCCCTGTGGCATCCAGGTCCCCTCTCTGGAGGCAGCACTACCACATTTCTTGCTTATTCTTCCAGACATTTAATATTTGCACACTTAGGTAGCACTTATGAAGTAACCATCATTTTTCATCAGGGTCTACCTGATTTGCTGTATTAAGCTTCATCATGTAATACTAATAAGTGGGCCCTCTTAACATTTCCATTATCACAGAACAAGGAACTGAGGACAGAGGGTCTGCATAACTTTCCCAGGTTCATGTGGCTTCTGGTATGATTTGAATCCAGACCATCAGGCACCAGCCCCCACTCTGTCGGTCACTGTGCTGTGCTCCCTTTCTGTATTATCTCACTAAATAAAGTCATGTCCCCGTGCAGTCAGCCTGCTGGCTATTTTAAGTGCACACCACATTGCAACACCCTCTTCTCAGCCCAGCTTCGATTCACTTGACTCCCCTAGACTCCCCTAGGAGGCTGGTGAACAAAGAGAACAGACGTGTGACCTGGGAATGAATTGACACCTCTGCATGGTCTTCTCCCAGCAACATATCAATAGTTCTCTCAGTTTTTGTTGTGTTTTCCTGGATCATGACTCGGGTACCAAGCAGAAAAGGAAGATTATAAAGGAGTCAAACACAGGATGCACAAGAATATCATCTGCGATCAAGATAATCTGCTGGCCATCCGCAGCGGTGGTTCAGGCACATCAGAATCAGCATCTGGCCAAACAACAGGGTAGGGACACAAATAGCACCCCCACTAACCACTCCATTGAAGGTACTGTGGAAATAATACCAGCAAGTAGATTCAGGAGCAATGGCTGTAGTTTGTACAGCAGAGCCTGGATCTGGCTGAGGGAGGATTGGGCATGGAAGGTGCCCACTCAGAGCCCGTGCAGCCACTGCCCGCTCTTAGCCAGGCCTTAGTCCAAGCTGCTCAGATGATTGGTCAGTTTCTAGTCAGTGAGACCCTGGGGGCCTGTAAACCTCATCTGTTAAGCCACCAAAACACCAGCCCAGTAGACCCTGTTCCCAGCTAATGAATATTAACTGCTCATCATCCAGGTTTGATCAGTTGAAGATGATGCTAATTCTCTGTGCAACTGTCATGTGGGCAGTTGGTTTGGACTGTCCTGGGTTTTGAGTCAGTTAGGGAGTCAAGTAGACTACTGGTCATTCAGGGTGGTCACCTGACCACCAGGAAGTCTCACTGCAAATCAGCTGCTAGAATCAAGTGCTGAGGGGGAAGGGAGGGAAGCTGCACACACATTTGGATGCCCCGGTCCATCAGGGGGTCTGCATTTGGGGGAAAGACATTGTATTTGGGGTCAGGGATTGAAACGTAGAGCCAGGAGGTGGGTCCAGATTTGAGCCGTTCTCTTGGACCAGGCACCTCGTCCGAGTACCAGCTGTCTCCCTGCAGCATCCTTGGGGCAGGAGGATGTGGGAAAGGGAGTGAGGAGAGCTCTTGGTTTGTGTATCCAGGGCATGATCTCATGTCCATGTGTTCAGGAATCTCTATCCCTCCCCTGCCTCAGACCCATCACTCATCAGTGTTGTGACTCTGGGCAAGTTACTCAATCTGTCTAAATTTCAGTGCCCTGAACCATAAAATATGGGTCACAGCCCCTACTCTGCCCACCCCACAGTGCATCCCAAGAAATAATATTCTTTCCATGAGCTCTAAAACTTCTTACTCATGTCATCAATGTGAAAAAGTAGGCTCTATCCTCCTGTTTGTAGCCTCCTAGGTGCCCTTTCTGGAGACGACCTACTTATTCCTCCAGGCATTTAATACTTGAACATTTATGTAGGTAGCACTTATGAAGTACCCATCATTTTTCTTCAGGCTTTGTATTTACTAATTTTTAACCTCAGAACATAATACGAATAAGCAGGTCCTACTAATATTTCCATATCCTTGGCCAGGGAACTGAGAAACAGAAGGGCTAAGTAACTAACCTTCCTAGGTACACATGGCGTTCAAATAGGATTTGATTTCAGGCCATCAGGCACCAGCACCCATACTCTCCCTCATTGTGTTGTGCTGACTTTGTACTTGTCTCATGTAAATAAAGTTATTTTCCCCATGTGATGAGCCTGTTGGGTATTTTAAGTGCACGCTAAAATGCAAGATCCATCTTCATAAGCCCTACTTTGATTCAGGGGACTCCCCGGGCAGCTAGTAATAAGGAGCTCTGAAGTTTGACCTGTGAATAAGTTAAGACTTTTGCCAGGAAGATGTCAACACCTCTCACTATTGTGAATGTATTTCCTAGGAACTTGTTTCAGGAATATGAAAAGAAAAAGACAAGGATTCAAACCAAGGATACATATGGGGATTGATCCTCCGTGAAGAAAATATACTGGCTGGCCCTCACCGTCATTCAACAGCTCAAAATGAACATCTAGTCCCAAAGGGTTGAGCCTCAACTATCATCCCATACAAGCCACTCCATTGAAGTCACTGTGAGAATTCCATCCTGAAACTGATCAAGAGTAATGACTATAAAAATGTTGTCATATTATCCTTTGACTGAGATATAATTCACATTCCATCAATGCACATTTTTTTTTAACTGTGTGATTCAGCTGCTTTTAGTGTACTCAGGTTTTGCAATCAACATCTCTAATTCCAGTACATTTTCATCATCCCCAAGAGAAACCTCATACCTAGTATCAGTCATTCTCATTCTGTCCTCCCCTTTCACCCCAGCCCTGGGTCTTTCTGTCTCTATTGATTTTCCTATGCTGGACCTTTCATATGAATAGAACCACACAACGTGCGGACTTCTGTGTCTGACTTTTGCAGTAAGCAAAATGTATTCAAGGTGCATCCAGGTTGTAGCATGTATCTGTCCTTCACCCTTTTAATGGCTGAATAATATTCATTGTATGGATATAACACATTTTATTTTTCCATTCCTCAGTTGGCGAATAGTTGGGTTGTTTCCACTTTTTGGCTATTATGAATAATGATATGACAGTATAACACTCATGTACAAGTTTTCGTGTGAACATATGTTTTTTATTTCTCCTGGACATATACCTGGGAGTGGAGTTCCTGGGCCATGCTGTATCTCTGTGTTGAACTTTTTGAGGAACGGCCAAACTATTTTCTTTTTCATATTTGCACCAGCGATGCTTGAAAGTGCCAATTTCCCCACATCATTGCCAACCCTTGTTTTTAAAAAAATTATATGGCACAATAGTGGGTATGAAGTGGTATCTCACTGTAGTTTCAGTTTGCATAATTTTGACTAATAATTTTGGACATGTTTTCACGTGCTTATTGGCAATTTGTGTCTTCTTTGGAGCACTATCTATGCAGATTCTTTTTCTCATTTTTAAAATTTGGTTATTTGACATTTTATTGTTGAGTTGCCAGTGTTCTTTACATATTCTGAATACTAGGCTTTATCAGATATATGACTTGCAAACATTTTCCTTCATTCTGAAGGTTGTATTATGTCTTTCTTGATGGTGTTCTTTGAAACACAAAGGATTTTAATTTTGATAAAGTCCAATTTCTTTTTCCTTTTGTTGCCTGTGCTTTTGCTATCATATTTAAGAGTTCATTGCCAAATCCAAGACTATGAAGATTTATCCCTTTTTTTTTTCAGAAATTTGTATAGTTTAGCTCTTATATTTAACTCTTTGATCCATTTTAAATTCAAAGTCTATTTTGTCTGATATTGGTATAGACACTCCTGCTCTTTTGGTTACTATTTGAGTTTTCTCACTGAGTTTGGAATTCCCTTTTCTATCCTTTAACTTTCAACCTGCTTGATTCTTTTGATCTCAAGTAAGTCTCTTGTAGACAGCATATAGTTGGGTCATATGTTTTTACCTATTCCGCCAATCTCTGTATTTTGATTGGAGAGTTTAATGCATTTACATTTAAAGTAATTGCTGACAAAAAAAAAAAAAAGTAATTGCTGACAAAAAAAAGACTTATTTCTGCTATTGTGCTGTTTCTTTTCCATCTGCCCAAAGCTTTTTTGCCCCTCATTTCCTGCATTCCTATCTTTCGTTGTGTGTGTTTAGCTGATTTCTTACAATAAAATATTTAAATTACTTTCTCACTTCCTTTTGGGACTATTCTATAGCTATTTTCTTTGTGTTTACCATGGGGATTACCTTTAACATCCTAAAATTAAAACACTCTAATTTGAACTTATACCAGGTTAAACTCAACAACATCCAAGTTCTTGAAGCTAAAAGAGCATCCTACTATCTCAATGCAAAAGACCTTCTCCAAGACACACTGCAGTTTCTGCCTGGCTGGGACATTGCCCCAGAGTGAGGTTAAGTTTAAGGAGTCGAAGGAGGCATACATTTCCATCCTCTGGATCACTGCTCACCAAAAAATACATAATGCCAGGCACATATGTAATTTTGAATTTTCTAATGAACACACCAGGAAAATGAAAATGGTGAAGTCAATGTAAATAATAGATTTTTAATTCAGTATCTGCAAAGTGTTAGAATGTTTACATGTGTCACGAGAAATGTGGTCATATTACGAAGGCTTGAGAGCCGCGTGGGGCAAGATAGAGGACAAACAGCATGCACTTGAAACTCTAAGAAGTGAACGCTAACAGGCAGATGGGGCCTGGAAGTCCAAAGTTGAATAACAGCCCATAACAGGGTGATTATGGTGGGGTTTTTTTCCTGCCTCTGTCTCCCAACTTAGGCAAGGCACGCAAAGTCCAGCAACAACTGAAAGTTAAAACCATGGGATCAACCTTTTATTTCTAGCCAGACAAGTGAGAAAGTGGGGGGCTTGGATGTTGAGGAGTGAGGGGGTCATCCCCATTGGTCTTTTTCTCCCCAGTTACCACATCTCCCCTGCAACCTCAGTGATGGCAGAGGCCTTCACTGAGAAATGGCCTGTGTCTCTGGACAAAGGAACAGGTTAAGAGGCTCCTATTGTCTGAAGAGTGTGGGGGCATGCCCGTTATTTTCCTTTCTTTTCTCTTGCTATTTAAATTGACAAGAACAGGTACTACACTTGATCTTAGCCGAAAGGCTGAGATGAAATAGACAAAATAAACTTTAAGCTAAAATTACTGTCAAGTATAAATTTTACTAATCTAGTAATTCCAAAGGACCAAAGAGCAGGGCAGTGGCTTTATTGAGAACCCAGGATTTCCGAGTGTCCACCGTGCTCAGTCACTTTTAAATCATCAGCACAGCCCTATAATTCAGAGATTTAGGTGAAGTGACTTGCCCAGGGTCACACAGCTAAGTGAGAGTCTTCTGGGACCAACAGTAACTTTTGCAAAGGCGTCTCTTGCTATACTTAATCACTGCCACCATCTGACACTCACATTCTTTCTTTTTATACTATTCTGTTTCCTTGGGTCAAAGAATCCGACCCCTGAATTAAGGTTAAATAGCAATTAGTGGCAGATCAAAAGCCGAAATCGCTTCAAGATATTCTTTTAATTCCCCCAAGTAATGCCTTTAGTCACAAAAATATAGAACAATATAGAAAATTACAAGTGACCTTAGTGTTCACAGGCAAGCACTAATACATTTTAATGTACCATGATCATATTAAAATAGAAATAACTATGAAACATTTTCTGCGGAGAAGCAGCCCCTGCAGCAGGCAGCAGAAAGGGACAGGGAGGCTGCATGGTGCCCAGGCCCCCAATGGCCTAGGTCTCACCCTGCAGCTCACTGCTGATGCGCCGGAACACTGCTTCCTTCTCGGAGTCTAGGTCTTCAGCGGCAACAGGGAAACCCAGCTCAGGGCCTGGGGGCAGCCTCAGAGGCTCCCCTTGCCGGTGCGGCAGCAGAGGAATCCTGCGTTTTCGGGACCTGGGACTGTCAGATGTGCAGGAGCCGTTCCTTCAGGGCCCTTTCTGCCCTCTTGTTGCCTCTACATCTTTGTCAGGCTGGCTTTTCCTCTGGGAAACCACCGGAGCTGCAGAGGGCGACGGAGGGCCCTCCTTGCTCCTTTTCTTTGCAGACTTTTCGAGCAGCCCTTCCGGTATGGCGGGACTCCTCCTTCTCCTCACTGGTAGGACACCTCGGGTGGAGCTATATGAGTTCGTGATGGCGTTTCTTTGGGAGCAGGCGCTCATACAAGTGGTCTGCAGTCTCCTGGTGGATCTGTCTTCTGCCCTCTTGGCGTGGAGGTCTCTCTGCAGAGGTCCAGGCCTGGGCACGAAGAAAGAGCCCCCCAGGGGCCTAAATGCAGATCGTGCACCCCCGGTGTCATCGGGGCCGCTTCTCTGGTCTTCGTTCCTCCCTGTGACTGTGGGGACTTCTTCCTGCTCGGCCATCCCTTGCCCGCTCTCTCCCAGGGCCCTCAACACCGTCTTCTCTGTGCTGTAGTTCAGGACACAGCTGGGTGTTGTGGCCGGCACTGGCTGCCCCCGTGCCACACTGAGAGTGACTGTGTCCACTGCGGACACTGAGCTGCGGGACGTCGTGGAGGTGCGAGCACCCATCACTGCCTTCTTCCGATGGCCTCGCCTGCAGATGGAGATAAGGATCCCCAGAAAGGAGCGCAGGGTCTGCGGAACGGTAGAATGGGGTCTCAGAGACTCTGTGGCAAAGCGCAGATGCAGAGTCACTGGATACTTGTGGGCTGGCCTGCGAGTGGATAGCCGGCCATAGACAGCTGGGTTACCCGGGCCAGCCATGGGAAGTCGGTGGGTGCGGGGAGCGGGCTGGGGGCAGCCGAAACCTCCTGGCAGGTGCTGGTCCCCCAGTGCCCGGGGCGGGGGTGAGGGGCAGGGCCTACCTAAGTAACTGACCCTAGAGAACTTGGGTGAGGTCGGTCCTTGGTTAGAGAGCTGGGCTCCGAGCACTCTCCTTCAGCTGCCAACTCGGCCAAAAGCGGAGTGCGCTCTCTTTGGCCTGTTGCTGGGATGCAGCTCTGAAACCTGTGAGCGAACAATGGGCGTGCGTTGGTTGGGCGCAAAAGTTTAGGGAGGGGTGGCGCATGCGCAGAGTACACGTCAGGCCCTGGGGCGCACAGGTGAGGATGCGCGCCCCTGGACCGTCTAGCGCTTCTGAATCTCCCCGGGGGTCTGAGGGCTGGAGGTGTTTGCCTTGAGGGTGATGAGCTTCTTGGCAGGGCAGCTGCCCCTTCTCCCCCGGCCGGCTCTAGCTGTACAGGATGGGTCCCCGGCCACCAGAGCAGGAAAGCTGGAGAGCAGGGTACCTGGCTCAGCAGCCGCCGCCCGAGGTGGCAGATTTGGCATCAGCGCCTGTGCGTCCGCCTGCCCTCCCACCTGGTAACATTGGAGGAGAGAGCCGCTAAGAACAGAAGTGCAAAAAAAAAAAAAAAAACCAAAAACAAACAAACAAAAAACCCCAGAAGTGCCCAAGCCAATCAGATCCTGCTGGGGTGACAACTGAAGGGGCAGGCAGGGCGGGCTGGGAGGGACATATATACCAGGTCCAAACCCAGAAAGATCTGAAATGCACGAGTCAGAATGAAAGTCCAGAATCAGCCTTGGGCTTTGGGCTGAGCTGGAAGTATAGCCAAACTCTTCAAGGTCTCCAGCTCCACCTGCAGTTTCTGCCTGGCTGGGACATTGCCCCAGAGTGGGGTTAAGTTTAAGGAGTCTTAGTTCCCCTACCAGGGACTGAACCCGGGGCCCCAGCAGTGAAAGTGCTGAGTCCTAACCACTGGACCACCAGGGAATTCCCTGTATATGTATGAAAAAAGGATACCACAGTCTCAGAGGGTGGCGTTGACGTCATACAAAGGTGACACGTATGACAGCTATAACAAAGAGTGGAAGGTAAAAGAATCTATATGGATGTAAGCCTTCTGAATTTTATTTAATTGGTAAAATATTAACTCTAGACTGTGAAACAATACGTATACATAGTGTTATTCCAAGAACAATTAAAAAATGACAAACTCAAGAAAATTGGATAACCTCAATAGTCCTATATTTAGGAATTGTGGACAAGATAGCTAAAACATTCACATATGTGTTTTGTGAAAAGTTTTTCTCTTGGTTAATTGCCTAGGAGTGGGTTTTGGGGTCATATGGTAAGTATGGCCCTCTCAGCCAGCCCTGGCCACCACTTCAGGTGTCACCCCAGCAGGATCTGGATGGTGTGGGCACTTCCGTTCTTAGCGACTCCCCTCCAGTGCCGCCAGGGGAAAGGGCGGGAGGACGCAGAGGCGCTGCTGCCAAAGCTGCCGCCTCTTGTGGGAGGTGCACAGCCAGCAACCTTGCTCCACTTTGCTGGGCGGGGATCCCGTCCAGTACAGTTACTTACCCCGACAGCACTGGGGCGCGGCCAGGGGAGAAGGGCCAGCTGTCCTGCCAAGAAGCTCATCACCCTCAAGGCAAACACCTCCAGCCCTCAGACCCCCGGGAGATTCAGAAGCGCTAGACGGTCCAGGGGCGCGCATCCTCACCTGTGCGCCCCAGGGCCTGACGTGTACTCTGCGCATGCGCCACCCCTCCCTAAACTTTTGCGCCCCGCCAACGCACGCCCATTGTTCGCTCACAGGTTTCAGAGTATAAAAAGGCAACAGGCCAAAGAGAGCGCACTCCGCTTTTGGCCGAGTTGGCAGCTGAAGGAGAGTGCTCGGAGCCCAGCTCTCTAACCAAGGACCGACCTCACCCAAGTTCTCTAGGAGCAGTTACTTAGGTAGGCCCTGCCCCTCACCCTCACACCGGGCACTGGGGGACCAGCACCTGCCAGGAGGGCTCGGCTGCCCCCAGCCCGCTCCCCGCGTCCACCGACTTCCCGTGGCCGGCCCGGGTCACCCAGCTGTCTATGGCCGGCTATCCACTCGCAGGCCGGCCCACAAGTGTCCAGTGACTCTGCCATCTGCGCTTTGCCACAGAGTCTCTGAGACCCCATTCTACCATCCCGCAGACGCTGCACTCCTTATGGGGATCCTTATCTCCATCTTCAGGCGAGGCCATCGGAAGAAGGCAGAGATGGGTGCTCGCACCTCCACGACGTCCCGCAGCTCAGTGTCCGCAGTGGACACAGTCACTCTCAGTGTGGCACGGGGGCAGCCAGTGTCGGCCAGGACACCCAGCTGTGTCCCGAACTACAGCACAGAGAAGACGGTGTTGAGGGCCCTGGGAGAGAGCGGGCAAGGGATGGCCAAGCAGGAGGAAGTCCCCACAGTCACAGGGAAGAACGATGACCAGAGAAGCCCCAATGACACCGGGGGCGCACGATCTGCATTTAGGCCCCTGGGGGGCTCTTTCTTCGTGCCCAGGCCTGGACCTCTACAGAGAGATCTCCACGCCAAGTGGGCAGAGGACAGATCTGCCAGGAAACAACAGACCTCTTGTATGAGCTCCTGCCCCCAAAGAAACGCCATCACGAGCTCATATAGCTCCACCCGAGGTTTCCTGCCAGTGGAAAGAAGGAGGGGTCCCGCCATACCGCAAGGGCTGCCCCAGAAGTCTGCAAAGACAGGGGGCGAGGAGGGCCCTCCATCGCCCTCTGCAGCTCTGGTGGTTTACCAGAGGAAAAGCCAGCCTGACAAAAATGCAGAGGCAGCAAGGGGGCAGAAAGGGCCCTGGAGGAAGGGCTCCTGCACATCTGACAGTCCCAGGCCCCGAAAACGCAGGATTCCTCTGCTGCCGCACAGGCGAGGGGAGCCTCTGAGGCTGCCTCCAGCCCCTGAGCCGGGTTTCCGGGTCACCGCCGAAGACTTAGACTCAGAGAAGGAAGCAGTGTTCCGGCGCATCAACAGAGCGCTGCGGGGTGAGACCTATGCCATCGGGGACCTCGGCAGCTCTCCCCAGCATAGGCAACGGAAAGCCCCAGCCTTTGCCTCTGCTCCAGGCCCCCCAGCTTCGAGCGACCCCGCACAAGCATCTTCTGGGTGTTCATCATCCAGAAATTCCACCGTGGGCACCCATGCCAGCACACAGCTGGGTTTTGGGAGCAGAGCGGCTGCCCTAGATCTGAGCTGCATGTTTGCAGCTCTCAGCGTGACATCGAGAAAGAGGGGGCCCCCGAGCACCACACACAGCAATGGGGGCAGCGTGGGCCTGAACTCCTGGGACCCTCCTCACCAGAGCCACCCCATGGTGACCACGGGACCCAGCCCTAAGAAGAAGCCTGGGTTTGGAGGCACTACTGCCCCCATCTTAATGCACATCCCTGGGGGCCCTGATTGGCAGCAGCGAGGAACCACCGCCTGTGGCAGCTCTCCCCAGCAGAGGAAACGGAAAGCCCCAGCCTTTGCCTCTGCCCCAGGCCCCCCAGCTTCGGGCGGCCCCGCACAAACATCTTCTGGGTGTTCATCATCCAGAAATTCCACCGTGGGCACCCATGCCAGCACACAGCTGGGTTTTGGGAGCAGAGCGGCTGCCCTAGATGATCTGAGCTGCATGTTTGCAGCTCTCAGAGTGACATCAAGAAAGAGGGGGCCCCCGAGCACCACACACAGCAATGGGGGCAGCGTGGGCCTGAACTCCTGGGGCCCTCCTCACCAGAGCCACCCCATGGTGACCACGGGACCCAGCCCTAAGAAGAAGCCTAGGTTTGGAGGCACTACTGCCCCCATCTTACATCACATCCCTGGGGGCGCACCCAGGCAGGGCCCCCCTACTTCCAGCGGAGGGCGCAGCCCATGCCCAGCCAAGGCTGACTTTAGGGGTGTGTCGGTTCCGGCCTCTACTCCTATCAGCCTCAGCTCCGCAGTGGGCACAGCAAGGTGCAGCCTTGCTCTTAGGGCCCCCTCATCACCTGCCCAGGGCGTGGCTGGACAAAAAACCACTGGGCCATCGACCAAGTCATTCTCCTCCAGGTCTCGATTCATTACCTTGGGGTTTAAGAGGAGGAAGTTGGCCTGAGCCAATAACTTTGGGGCGAGGCCATCAGTGTCCACCTCCTCCCAGGCTGGGCCTCGTGTGGACCCTGTTTCGATGTGAAACTTATAATAAAGCTTTGTTCTTGTTCTTTTGCATAATCCTCACGTGTCTGTGATCTGTAGATCAAGTGTGGAAAAGCACTGGCTTGTATGAGTGGTAACATGGAAAGCCAGACCTGTTTACAGTTTCCTGTGACCCTGCTCATGGGTTGTGAAGAGTAGCACAACAAGATGGCTACAAGGGCCCTATAATAAAAGTGTGTTTTGAGTTTAAACGATGCAGCCGGGAATAAAATGGGCCCAGAGGGAGGGGTAAACAGGGAGGGTCATCCTTGTCTGTTGTAATTGCTGCTTCCCACCCACCTCTCTGGCCTGGAGGGGGCTGGGTCATCCCGAGCACACACCAGCCGCCCATACTCTACACGTTTAGTATTTTCTAATGTAGCAGTTTCTTTGACTTTTTTTGTTTTGCTTTAATAGGTCTTAGGCAAATCATTTACATGCACATCTCACTCGGAGAGTATATGTCCATACAACCTAAAGCAATCTACAGATCCAGTGCAATCCCTATCAAAATTCCCATGACATTTTTTACATAAATAGGAAAAACAATCCTAAAATTCGTATGGAACTGCAATAGACTTCAAAAGCCACAGCAATCCTGAGAAAGAAGAACAAAGCTGGAGGCAACACTTTTCCTGATTTCAAATTATACTACAAAGCTAGAGTAATCAAAATAGTATGGTACTGGCATGAAAACAGACACATACACCAATGCAACAGAATCAAGAGCCGAGAAATATATCCACACACATACAGGCAACTAATTGACAGGGATCCAAGAATACTCAACAGGGAAAAGATAGTCTCTTCAGTAAATGGTGTTGGCAAAACTGGATACCCACATGCAAAACAAAGAAAGTGGACCCCTATCTTACACCATTTGTAAAAATTAACTTGAAATGGATTAAAGACTTAAATGTAAGACCTGAAACTGTAAAACTCCTAGAAGAGAACATAAAGAGAAAGCTCCTTAACATTGGTCTTGGTGATGATTTTTTGGATATGACAACAAAACCACAAGCAACAAAAACAAAAAGCAACCAATGGGACTACATCAAACTAAAAAGCTCCTGGAGAGCAAAAGAAACAATCAACAAAATGAAAAGGCAACCTAGGAATGGGAAAAAATATTTGCAAACCACATGTATGATAAGAGGTTAATATCCAAAATCTATAAGGAATTCAAACAACTCCATAGCAAAAAACAAACAAACAAAAACAAATAATCTGATTCTAAAATAGGCAAAGCAGGGGACTTCCCTGGTGGTCCAGTGGTTAAGACTCCACACTTCCACTGCAGGGGGCATGGGTTTGATCCCTGGTCAGGGAATTAAGGCCCGCATGTCATGCAGTGTGTGTAAAAAAATAAAATAAAATAGGCAAAGCAAGACTAGGAAACAACTAAGTGTCCAACAGGTGAATGGATAAAGAAAATGTGACATATAGATATAGATAGATAGATAGATAGATAGATAGATAGATAGATAGATATAGATAGATATAGCTAGATAGATAGATAGATAGATAGATATAGATAGATAGAGAGATAGATAGATAGATAGATAGATAGATAGATAGATAGATAGATGATAGATAGATAGAGAATGGAATTTTATTCAGCCACATGAAAAGAAGGAAATCTGCCATTTGTGACAACACAGATAGACCTTGAGGGCATTATGCTAAGTGCATTAAGTCAGAGGGCGAAACATAAATACTGTATGAGATCACTTATATGTGGAATCTTTTAAAAAAAAGAAGAAACAACTCACAGATACATAGAATAGACTGGTTGTCAGAGGTGGGAGGTGGGTGAAATAGCTGAAAGTGGTCCAAAGGTACAAACTTCAAGTTATAAGATAAATAAGTCCTGGGGATGTCATGTATAGTGTAGTGACTATAGCTAACAATATTGTTGTGTATTTGAAAGTTGCTAAGAGAGTAGATCTTAAAAGCTCTCATCACAAGAAAAAAATAATTTGTTACTGTGAGTGGTGATGTATGAAAAGCCATGGAAGAAGCTTAAATGCATATTGCTAGTTGAAAGAAACCGGTCTGAAAAGACTACACACTGGATGATTCCAACCATATGACATTCTGGGAATGGCAAAACTATGAAAACAAGAGGACATGTGGCCCCAGTGGACACCACTGTCTCTCCTTTCAGGAGCCTCCAGGTGCTGGAGACCTTCCCTCCTGAGATCCAGGTCTTCATGAAGGACTCCAGTGGCCAGGGCAAGCCTTACACATTGACCCTGATGACTCCATCCACGACTTGAAAGAGAAGGTTGAAGAGTCTGGAGGACCTTACATGGAGGGTCCCGGGGCCAGAAACTGTGGAATCAATAGCTTCTCAGACTGCACATCAAGGATTGTGACACCATCATGCTCGTTAAGAGAGGCCCCACATCCCCACGAGTGCCAAGATCAGGCTGTTCATTTTGTAGACTTCTATGGTCATGTCCCCCTAGCTCACCCCTTTCTACCCAGACCACTGTGCTCTTTCTGAAGCATAAATAGAAACAGAATCCTCCCCTGCTTAAAATTCTCCAATGGCTCCTATTACCTACAGAATCAAGTTCAAGTTCCTTTGCTTGGCATTCAGGGTTCTTGACCATTTAGCTCTTGCTGACCTCTCAGTCTCTCCTCGTCACTCTCAAAACATACCAGACGTGGCCAAACACTTGCAATTCCAGAACACTGAATGCTGGCTCACAACTCCATGACTTTGAGTCAACTTTCCTTCTCCCCCATGTTGTCACCATTCAAAGTTCAAACCTCTAAGTTATTGATTCTCAAAAGTACGGATCCCAGACCAGCAGAATCAACATCATCTGGGAACCTCTTTGAAATAAAAATTCTCAGCAGCTAGCCCAGAATTACCTGAGTTAGGTTCTCTGGAAGTGGGACTCAGCAATCTGTGTCTTAACAAGCCTTCCAAGTAATTCTGAGCAAATATGGAAGTTCCAGGGAGTTAACACCCCAGGGGGTAAGCCTTGGTCCATTGAAAGACAGGAACCAGCGAGTGCAGTGAGTGCATACTCCCCTCCTCCACCTCTCAGGTGGATAATTTTGAGGCACGTTCTGCATTGCTCCTTAGAGGGTCCCCAGTGGGATCAAAGCTCAGCTGTCCACAGTAGTGATCAATTTCATGATATTTCTTGGACTGTTTTTTCCTCCTTCTCAATCCCCCACACCTGTCCTTTGGGATCATTTCCCAAAACAAGTCTCATGCAAATCCTTGTCTCAGGCTCTGCATTTGGAGGAACACAAGCTAAGAGAAAACCCATCTTCATGCATCTTCCTCCTTCCTAAAACCCAGCCCACACCCTTCCTAACCACTAGCTCTTCCCCCACCGCCATAGAAATGTGCCCAACTGCGTGGCATTAAAACCAAACCATAAAACCAATACACAATCGACTGCATGTTCCCCCCCCCTTTTTTTTTTGCGGTACGCGGGCCTCTCACTGTTGTGGCCTCTCCTGTTGCAGAGCACAGGCTCCGGATGTGCAGTCTCAGCAGCCATGGCTCATGGGCCTAGCCGCTCCACAGTGTGTGGGATCTTCCTGGACTGGGGCACGAACCCATGTCCCCTGGGTTGAACCCTGGTCCCTGGCAGTGAAAGCCCAGAGTCCCAACGGCTGGACTGCCAGGGAATTCCCCCTTTTGAAATCTTGAAAGCTGCTGAACTCCCAGATATCTCATGAAAATGAATAATGAAATGAATCAAAACTAATATGTAAGGTCTATTGAGCAAAGTGGTGGCTACCAGTGGGGAGAAGGAAGTGGGGAGAGGCAAAATAGGAGGACGGGATTAAGAGGTACAAACTACTGTGTATAAAATAGATAAGCTACAAGGACATATTGTACAGCACAGGGAATAGAGCCAATATATTATAATAACTTTAGTTTTTCAAAGGTTTATTATTTATTTAATTTATTTTTGGCTGCATTGGGTCTTAGTTGCGAGACGCAGGATCTTCATTGAGGCGTGCGGCATCTTTCATTGCAGCACGTGGGCTCTTCGTTGTGGTGTGGAGGTTTCTCTCTAGTTGTGGCCTGCATGCTCCAGGACACATGGGCTCAGCAGTTGTGGCGTGCGGGCTTAGTTGCTCTGCCGCCTGTAGGATCTTAGTTCCCCGACCAGGGATCAGACCTGTGTCCCCTGAATTGGAAGGCAGATTGTTTACCATTGGATCACCAGGGAAGTGCCTATAATAACTTTAAATGGAGTATAACCTGTAAAAATATTGAATAACAATGTTGTACACCTGAAACTGATATAGTGTTGTAAATCAATTATACTTCAAAAAAATGTTTTAAACTAAGATGTAAGGTCTGAATGTTTGAATAACTTTTGTTTGAATAACTTTTATATTGCCTTGAAGCTCATTATCTGTCATTATAAACATAGGACAAATGTTTGGAATCTCACTTTATTGTTGACTTTGGTTTGCGAAATTGCCACTGCTCTTTAAACCGTTATAATATAGGACTGTTTAAGGACCAGGCACTACCAAACTTTGAAAATATGGAGACTTTTAGAATCTATGTAATTAAAAGTGTGATTCTTTCCGTTTGGGGTTAGCCAGTTGGAGAGTTTAAATTGAAACGTGTCATGATTGAGGGTTTTTTTTCCCCCCCAAATGGTATTTAAGACAACAAACACCCTCCACCCCACCACTTCCTCCAGCTAACACCTGGTCTTTCTCCTCCCTTTCACGACAAAGTTCTTGAAAGTGTTATCTACACTCCTGGTCTCCATCCTCCTCACCCAACTTACTCTTCAACCCCGCACCTAAGATCTGGCTTCTGCTCCCAGCTCTCCCTTACATTTCACCCACAATGGTCACCAGTAGCCTCTTGGGTGCTTCTCAGACCTATATTCCTGAACTTATCGGAAGCATTAGGCAACGTGGACAACTATTTTAAACTCTCTGGCTTAAACAGCTACCCTTGTAGACCTCCCCACTTCCCACTCCTCCTTGTATCTTCCTCCCTTTGTTAATAGTACCCTCCATCCATTACCCAGGTACCCAAGCCAGAGAGCTGATAGCCATCCTGTCTTTTCCCTCACCTCCTACCTGTAGTCACCAAGTCCTGTTCACCCTTCCCCCAAGGTAGACCTAGAATCCCATCCCTTCTCCAGCCAAGTCCGGGTCACCTTCCCTCTCACCTGGATCACTGTACAGTGTCCTGACACCTCTCCCTACATATCTACCCCTGCCCCCTGCAATCCATCCTCCCCACAGAAGCAGCCAGACCAATCTTTCCAGAATGGTCATTTCACCTCTGGTCGCTCCTCTGATTTGCCACTGCCCTCAGGACAAAGTCAGCGCAGATTCACCTGATATGTGATCCAGTGGATCACTTTCTCTTTCCTAGAACAATGTTTCCACTTGGCTATCAAAACACACTCCGGATTTTTCTTCCACCTCCCTGGCTACTCCTTCGCATTCTTGTTTGCCGGATGCTTGCCTCTCCCCAATCACTTAATACTATTAAGTGTTTCAGGGCCCAGTCACTGGTCCTTTTCTTGCCTTGCTCTATACTCACTCCCTTGGTGAACCCATCCAGCCTCATGGCTTTAAATATATCTATGCTGGTCATTTGTATCCCAACCCCAGACTTCGTCCCTGAAATCCAGACTCAAATATGCAACTCCCTAGCCAACTCGGATCTCACTAGACACTCAAGTTTGCTTCCAAAGCCGAGCTCCCGACCTTCATGCCTACACTGTGCCCTGGCCCAGTCTTTCTCTTCTCAGTTAAGGACAATTCTATCCTTCCAGTGCTAAGGCCAAAAGCCTTAGAGTGGTCCTTGACTCTAATTTTTCTCTCACATCACACTCTATCCTTTAGCAAGACCTGTTTATACTCAAAATGTAGCCAGTGAAATGATATGAGGTCTGGGATTCACTTCCGAATAATACAGGAGGGGAGATGTGGATGGAGATATCATTGAAACAAGATTGTCTGTAGGTTGGGACTTCCCTGGTGGTCCAGTGGTTAGGACTCTGTGCTTCTACTGCAGGGGGCATGGGTTCAATCCCTGGTTGGGGAACTAAGATCCCGCGTGCCGGGTGGCCAATAAAAATTAAAATGGGCAGAAGACCTGAATAAACATTTAAAAAACTGTCTACAGGTTGATAATTGTTGAAGATGGGGGATGGTACGTGGAGGTTCATTGTATTATTCTACTTTTGTTCATGTTTGAAATTTTCCATAATAAGAAAATTGAATCATACCACTTCTCCCTACCTTTCACTGCTACCATTCTGATCCAAGGCGCCACATCTCTTGCCTGGACTGTTGTAGTAGCTTCTTAACTGAATTCCTGCTTCTGCTCTCACCTCCACTCCCCACCCTCTGCTTTTAATCCAGTCTTCCCACGAACAGCCAGTGTGATACCGTTAAAATGAAAGTCCATCCATGTCCCTCTTCTGCTTGGAACTCCCCAGTGGCTCCCCATTTCAATCAGAGTAAAAGCCAAAGTCTTAGTAGTCTTCAAGATCCTACACAATTTGCCCCCTACCCTTGTACTCAAACCTCATCCCCTCCCACTCTCCCCCTTTGATCATTCCATTCCAGTCACACTGCTATTCCTCAATCCCACCAGGCATACTGCCGCCACAGGGCCTTTGCACTTGCTGTTCCTTCTCCCATTCTTCTTTAATTTTTTTTAATTTTTTTTAAATTTTTGGCTGAGCCGGGTCTCAGTCACGGCACACGGGATCTTTCGTTGGGGCGTGTGGACTTCTTAGTTGCCGCATACAGACTCTTAGCTGCGGCATGCATGTGGAATTTAGTTCCCCGATCGGGGATCGAACCTGGGCCCCCTGCACTGGGAGAGTGGAGTCTTACCCACTGGACCACCAGGGAAGTCCCACTTTCTCTCATTCTTCCCTCTGACATACATACCGCTCACTCTTCGCCTCCTTCATGTCTTTGCTCAAATGTCTCCTTTTCAGACCTTCCCTAGGCGCCTTTCTTGAGACTGAACCCCTGAACATTGCCAATTCTCACCCCACCCCCACACACGTAGTCAGTACCTTTTAACCTCTTTCCCTGCTTTATTTTCCTGATTAGCGCTTATCACCGTCTTAATTATTATAATGTTACTTATTTATCCTGTTTATTATCTGTCTCCACCATTAGAGTGTTAGCTCTCTGCAGTCCGAGAATTTTGCCTATTCACTGCTGTATCCCCAGGACACCTGCCTGGCACATAACGGGCACTCAACAAATGTTTGTTGAATGAATGAATGAATGGCATTCCGAGTTTCAATCCCTGCCCACCTGTCCAGGCACAGCTCTCCCCTCTCCCCTCCCTGCCCTCCATGCCAACGTGGATCTGACAGCCGAGTCCTGGCACATGGCAGGATGATTCACACTTCTCAGCCTTATCCTGTCTTGTGCCCTCTGTCTCGTGGCCGCATTCCCAGTCTTTTAAGACTCATCTCAAGCAGGTGTTCACTGACACCACAGGTGACCCCAAAGAAACTCTTCTGCCTGAATTTCCACCAAGTTTCTGTGCCCTCTTTTCTCCTAGTACACAGGACACTGGACTCTCTGTGTCTCCTCTGTCTCCCCCACTGCTCTGGGAGCCCCTGGGGCAGGAACCACGTCTTACATTGTCTTCTTCGCACAATGTCTGGCACCCAGCCAGCACTCAATAGATGTACAGTGAACGAATAACAATACTTGCATTTACTTAATGTTTTCTCTGCTAAATGTTCTCTTGCTTAATCCACACAACCTATGGGGTAGGTATTATTCTTAAACCCATTTTAAGGATTATTTCTGTGAGAGTCAGAGAGGTTAAGAGTCTGGCAAAGGGCAGACTGGAATTCCAGAGTTTGTTCTGCGGAACCCTAGAATTCCCACTGTTCAGTCCAACCTCCAGCGAGTGCCTGCTCTTACTGAGCCTGTTTTGGGTGACAAGCTTGTGGGGATGGGATTGGTGGATACCATCCAACTCCCATCTCCTGGGGGAGTTGCCTTTCCCAGGGCCATCCTCAAGCCAGTTTCAGTTTCCAAGTTGTAAAAGGGAAACTAAGAGGTGAGAAACGAAACCTACAGCAGAATGGGTGACTAAAAGCCCCACCTGTTAAGGTGGTTTCACCCAGTGTCCCTCGGTACCCCAGCTGCAGTGAATGGCCTCCAGGAAGAGGATCCCCTGGTCAGCCAGACACCCCTTGTTTCCTCTCCACTCTGGTCCTTTGTTCCACAGGGTGCTGGAGGTCAGCTGAGGAGGAGTCCCCTTAAAGAAGAGTGTGTGTGCCAGGAGCTGGGTAGGTGTGTGGGTATAGATCTAGCCACCAGTGGTACTCTCAAGACAGAGATGGCAGTGCCCCCGGAGCTCTTTGTCACTCCAGCTTCCAGGCTGAACTCCTTGGTGGCTCACTGCCTGCATCCCAGCCAGAAGTGGAAGAAAGAGGTGTTGGAGACTGTGCAGACCGTGGAGCAGTTCCTGAGGGAGCAGAGCTTCCAGGGGGAGCAAGGGCTGGACCAGGAATCGGGGGTGCTGAAGGTGGTCAAGGTGAGACTTGTTCCCTCCATCCCCAGGCCAGGGCTGGGCAAAATGCAGCTTGTGGGTCTACATCCCTGAGGATGCTGGGACCTGTTGCCTCATTATCTCTAGCCCATGCTACTGACATCTCAAGACACTCCATCCCAATGCACTACTGCCTTGAGCAGAGCAAGTCCAGTAAGGAAGCTAATAATAATAGTGTACTTTTTAGGATGCACTAGCCTAACCCCTTAACATGTATTATGTCTAATTTGTGTACCCTGTGAGGTATGTACTATTCTTTTCCCATTTTACAGATGAGCAGAATGGAAACTCAGTGATTTAAGATCCATAATGACCAAATGCAATGCAAGGTCTCTGATTGGATCTTGGTGTGAATGGACCATCTGTAAAATATAATTTGGGAACAATTGGGGAAATTTCAATATGGCCAGAATATTAAATAATATATATATATAAGGGAATTGTTTTTTTAATATTTATTTATTTTCTTGGCTGCGTCAGGTCTTAGTTGTGGCAATGCGGGATCTTTTGTTGCAGCGTGCGGGCTCGGGCTTCTCTCTAGCTGTGGCGTGCGGGTTTTCTCTCCCTAGTTGTGGCGCGTGGGTTCCAGGGTGTGTGGGCTTTGTAGTTTGCGGCACACGGGCTCTCTAGTTGAGGCGTGGGAGCTCAGTAGTTGTGGCACGTGGGCTTAGTTGCCCTGCAGCATGAGGGATCTTCGTTCCCTGACCAGGGATCGAACCCAAGTTCCCTGCATTGGAAGGTGGATTCTTTACCACCGGACCACCAGGGAAGTCCCAGGGAACTGTCTTTTTGAGGCATAATAGTTTTGTGGTTATGGGGGAAAATGTTCTCTTTTGTTGGACACAAATGCTAAAGTATTTAGAGACGATGGTACTTAGCGTTTGTAATTTACTTTAAAGTGGCTTAGTTGAAGCAAATATGGCAGAGTTTAGACTTGTTGAATCTGGGCGGATGTATAAGTGTTCATTGTATTCTCTTTCTATTTTTCTGTTTAAAATTTTTGATAATGGAAATTTTTTTTTAATGGAAGCTCAGAGAGGTGAGGTCACTTGCCCAAGGTCACACAGCTATTGGTGAAGCTGGGATTTCACCCAGGATCTATCTTACTCCACTCCAGGCTGCCCTCACTGAGCTTTTTTCCCCCAAACCCTTCTTGCAGCTGCATCATGTCACCTCCTGTCCTAGCTAGGATAATAATGCAAGAGGGTCAAAACTAGAAAGGTGTGATGAGAAAAACAACTTTGAGGAAAAAAATTTGTTTTTCTGAGTGGCTGCCTAGGCATTTTACAGTATGGTGACCCTACTAACACCAAAAGTTCAGAGTCTGGACTTTTAGATAGGTTTAGGGTATCCCCACAGGTTCCTGCTTTGCCTTCCCCGGTGGAACCTTTTAATATAACCACTGAGTGGGCTTCCCTGGTGGTCCAGTGGTTAAGACTCTGAGCTTCCACTGCAGCGGGCATGGGTTCGACCCCTGGTCAGGGAAGTGCTGCATGCCACACTGTGTGGCCAAAAAACATAAATAAATAAAATTTTTTAAAAATTTAGAGCTAAGCGGGTTTTAAATAAAATTTTTTAATGTAAATTGATACAGCCACTATGGAGAACAGTATGGAGGTTCCTTAAAAAACTACAGATAGAACTACCATACGACCCAGCAATCCCACTACTGGCCATATACCCTGAGAAAACCATAATTCAAAAAGAGTCATGTACCAAAATGTTCATTGCAGCTCTATTTACAATAGCCAAGACATGGAAGCAACCTAAGTGTCCATCAACAGATGAATGGATAAAGAAGATGTGGCACATATATACAATGGAATATTACTCAGCCATAAAAAGAAACGAAATTGAGTTATTTGTAGTGAGGGAGTTTGGGTGCTGAGGGAGCTACCTGCCCACCCTGTGTGGGCGGCTTGTGCCCCCGGCCAACGAGAAATGAACACTTTATTTGGGCTTTAAACCCTCCCCCAACCCCTGAAAATCTGGTAAGCTGTGCTGGTCCACAAGAGTGAATGCTTGTCCTTGGGTTTGAATAGGTTTGAACTGAAGCAAGTCATGAAGCCTGTTCTAGAACGCTCTTCCCTCTCTGCCTATATCTTACCACTGGAAAAGGTGGGAAGGGCAGCACAGGCACAGCCTTCAGCGGGATGGGCTCTGTGCCATTCCCAGCCCTCTCACATAGGGCAGAAACGCCCCGCCCCTGCCAATTCCTGAGTTAAAGCCCTCACCTCTAATGTGACTGTATGAGGAAATAGGGTCTGTAAGGAGGTAATTAAGGTTAAATAAAGTCATAATGGTGAAGCCCTAATCAGACTGGACTCGTGTCCTTATAAGAAGATAGAGACATCAGCGGCCTCTCTCTGTCCATGCACACACACAGGTAAGACCATGTGAGGACTCAGTGAGAAGGCAGCTGTCTGCAAGCCAGGAAGAGAGGCCTCAGAAGAAAGCAACTCTGCTGGCATCTTGATTTTAGACTGCAGAATTCCAGAACTGCGAGAAAGGAAATTTCTGTTGTTTAAGCCTCCGGTCTCTAGTATTCTATTATGGCAGCCCAAACAGACTAATGCACCATTTTATGTTGGCTTTTTTCCCCTATAACAGTAGACTAGCATCCTGGTCCCCAGGCCATTTTGGTGCAGTTAAATTCTTAAAGTAGCACTTACATCTCACCTCACACTGAAATAAATGCTTTTGTAGCACGTGAGTGGCACAGAGTGGAGCTTAAAAGATTTGGTGGGCCATCAGGCTCTCTCTAACCCACCCCTCGAACCTGCCTTATACCATCTTCTTTGCTTCCCAGTCCAAACCCTGTGTTCCAGTCTTTTCCCTGTCCCCCATTTTTAGTGCCCACTCCTTCCTTGCCCAGTTGGAATTTTCTCTAGCTTCCATGCCGACTGCCCAAACCCCATCTCTTCTTCAGGGTCATGCTAAGCCCTACATCTTTGGGGCCTCTTCTCAACCTTCCAGCCAACCTCTGCATCACTCTGGTACTTCCTGCCTTTGCAGAAATTTAACAGAAAGAGAGGAGGGGATTGGAGGCACTGTGCCTAAGATCTCAGGTGGATGAGATTCTTCCCTGCAAGCCAAGTGTCCGGCTGTAAACAATACCTTCAGGGCCTAAACAGTGAATAGAGGGATAGAAAGTGACTTGACTTTGGTGTATGTATGTGTTTATACCCATATATGTGAAGTCTGTGCTCTTGGAGTAGAGCCCCATTCATTTAGAGAAAAAAGAGCCTGCTCCAAATTCCCCATCTGGAACTAGCAATTTGTCCTTAATGAGGCACATGTATAACACAGGTTATAGATTAAGACTGACCTGAAGAGAGCACACTGACTTTCGTCTAAGCACGTCACACGTCAAAGACAGCTAGACGTGGAAGAAACCAAGAAATCAAGTGTAGGATTTCCCAAACTGCAGTCAGTTACTAGCCACATTAATAACTGTTTTAAACCTTATTCACATTGCATCAAAGGGATGCTTTGATGCACTGCTGAGGTCTTCTCAGCAAAGCTCATGGGAATTTGGTATATGAGGATCCACAACAGCGATCCATTTCATGGGTGTCAATCTTTCTGGACAGTTTGGGTGGAAAGGACAATTCCTGAAGGTGCGATACCTTCACCGCATGTACTAACATTGGGCCTTGCTTGTGTGTGTGTCACCGACTTCAGCCTTGCTGTAGCAATAATAGCTAAGATACTGTAGAGCTGAGAGGCTATTTAAGTATTTATAGATATATACATAAGATAAAAGCACCTAACTTTTTTCTACCTATTGCTTACTTTCCACAGCGGTGTACACACCACACTTTAGGAAACAGTGATGTTGTCCAATTTGTCTTCTCATTTGAAGATGAGAAATGAAGGTCTGGAGACCTTTCATTGCTCAAGGTCATTCGAGTGTTTAAGGGCAGGATGCTGGGGTTCCTGACTTCCAGGGAACCTAACTTTTCTCTGAAATTATACTGCCCCTTAATCTCTTAGCAGTACATAAAACAAATATTGGTGACCTCGTGACATGCCAGCCCTTGGGTGAAATGGAGATCTGTGACTGGCTCTCAAACTTTTAAGAAATGGGAGTCTAGGAAAAAAAACCCAAAACAGTCATGCAAAGACTCACTGGGCTGGAAGGGGAGCCTGTGGTCGTCTAGCTCAGTGCTGGGCTGAACCCTGGATCATCCAAGGAGGGTCTTGGAGACCTCTCTGGAGGCCAAGAAGTCAAGGCATAAGGGGGAATCAGGCAGGTTTGCTTCTGTGTCTTCATGTTATTTTCATGTAAGATAGCACTGAAAATTTCAAAAGTAACACTGGAAATGTGCTGTGCTTGTCCATTTTCATCGTATAGATAATGACATGAAGGCTCAAAGGGGGGATCGTGTTTTGCTAGTTAATAACAGACAACATTCCTCATCCAGCATTCCTATAGCTTAAAAAAGCAATAGAGGCAAGTGTGTCCATGAACGTGGGTTTGTGGTCATGCAGATTTGAACTTGCATCCCAGCAGGGCTTGAATGGAGTTTTTCTCTCCAAATTAGGCAAATTGTTTCTCCAAGGCTCATGGAGTGGTCAGTGTTGTTATAGGGGAGTGAGGTAAAAGCATTTTCTTCACCATATGCTGCCCCAGACATGTTATCTGAAAGGAAGGAAAGAAGGAAAAATGGGAGGGATATATGGAGAAAGAGGGAGGAAACTAAGGTGGCAGAGAACATTGCTAAAAGTCCTCCATGATACTTCTGCTGTGCTTCCACACGCTCCTTGGGACCTTGCTTGCCAACAGAAATGTTGATTAAGCACTCTGGTTCTTATGTACGTTCTGCATTGGGAACACTTATAGTTAGGTTTCAGGGCTCTGAACTCCCCAAACTGAGGAACTTGTCATTAAAAGGTCCTTTTAAAAAGCACAAGTGCCCCCAATTTAATGGCATTAGATTTTGGCAATGATTTCTTGATTATGACACCGAAGGCACAGGCAACAAAAGGAAAATAGAGAAATTGACTTCAAGAAAATTTTTAAAAATCTGTGCATCCAGACCCTATCAACAGAGGAAAAGGGCAATTGCAGAATGAGAGGAGATGTTTGGAAATCACATATCTGTTAAGGGATTAATATCTAGAGTGTACAGAGAACTCCTAAAACTCAACCACAAAGCAAACAACCTGGCTAAAAAATGGGCAAAGGACTTGATTAGACATTTCTGCTAAGAAGATACATAAATGGCCCATAAACACCTCAAAAGATGCTCAGCATCAGCGATCATTAGGAAAATGCAAGTCAAGACTACAGTGAGACACCACCTTACACACATTAGGGTGGCTACTGTGAAAACAAAAAATAACAAGGGTTAATGAGGATGTAGGAAATTGGAGCCCTGTGCACTACTGGTGAGAATGTAAAATGGTACAGCCATTGTGCAAAATATTATGGTGGTTCCTCAAAATTAAAAGTAGGATTACCATATGGTCCAATTCCACTTCTGGGTATATACCCAACATAACTGAAAGCAGGTTTTGCAAGATACTTTGTATACCTATGTTCATAGCAGCATTGTTCACAATAACTAAACTGTGGAAGAAACCCAACTGCCCACTGACAGATGAATAGATAAGCAAAACGGGATGTATACATAACAGAATATTATTCAGCCTTAAAGAGGAAGTTCTGACACAGGCTACAACATGGATGAATCTTGAGGACATGATGCTAACCTACCAGTCACAGAAAGACAAATGCTGTCAATTCCACTTGTATGAGGCACCTAGAGTGGTCAAGTTCATACAGACAGAATGTCGAATGGTGGGTGCCAGGGGCTGGGGGTAGCGGTTGCTGGAGGGCAGAGAGTTCCAGTTTTTCCAGAAGAAAAGAGTTCTGGAGATTGGCTGCCGCACAACGTGAATCGCCTGAACGTTTCTAAACTCTACACTCATAAGTGATACGATGATACAATTTTATGTGCATTTCACTACAAATAAAAACAAAACATGGACTTCCCTGGTGGCGCAGTGGTTAAGAACCCGCCTGCCAATGCAGGGGACACGGGTTCAAGCCCTGGTCCGGGAAGATCCCACATGTCGCGGAACAACTAAGCCCGTATGCCACAACTACTGAGCCTGCACTCTAGAGCCTGCGAGCCACAGCTACTGAAGCCCGTGTGCCACAACTACTGAAGTGCATGCACCTAGAGCCCGTGCTCCTCAACAAGAGAAGCCACCACTGTGAGAAGCCCGCACACCGCAACGAGGAGTAGCCCCCGCTCGCCGCAACTAGAGAAAGCCTGCGCACAGCAACAAAGACCCAACGCAGCCAAAAATAAATAAATAAATAAATTTAAAAATTAATTTTAAAAATTATTTAAAAAATAAAATACCAAACACAAGTGCCCCTCAGAGACACAGTAAATATTTTTGTCGTTCACAGTTTAGAGCTGCCTCATTGTCAGGGTGTTAGTCTTCAGTCAACTAGCTGAGAACTGGTACGGAGGGGATGGGAACTTCCATGAAAGAGCTTCTGAAGCTAAGTAGCCTGGTCCATTTCCTAATTTCTTTAGCGAATATCTGAGTGCTTGCTGGAGCCGGGCACTGTACTTGGTCCTCGAGATAGACAGCTGTGAAAAAATTATACAGAGATCCTTGCAATCTGGGAGTGAGAGGTGGGGTAGGGAAGGACCCGCAAATAAAAGCATGGAAGTTTTTAGCATGTTACCAGATGATGTAGGTTACGGGAACAATAAAGCATCAAAGGGAAAGAGGGCTACCCTAATTTGAAGGGGACATGTGGACAGACCGGAGAGAGCAGCCCCTGTAGTTATGGAGAGAAAGAACATTCTAGGCAGAGAGAATAGCAAGTGCAGGAGGCTATGGGGAGGGAGCTGCTAGGAACAGCCAGGGACAGCTCACCAGTGTGTCTGGAAGGGCTTGAGGGAAGGGGAGGGACGGTGTGTGTGTGTGTGTGTGTGTGTGTGTGTGTGTGTGTGTGTGTGTGTGTGTGTGTCAGAGAGAGAGAGAGACAGAGAGAGAGAGAGAGACAGAGAGAGAGAGGAATGGGGAGGGGGAGAGGGGGAGAAGACTTTTGTTTTTTTTGCTTTTGTTCGAATCCAGATGGGAGCCTTTGAAGGGTTTTGAGCTCCGAGCAACACGATCTGACTTGGGACTTACCAGGATCACCGTGACTGCTGTACCTAGAACGGATTGAATGGGAGGGGGCAAAGCAGAAAAACGCATTTAAAAGGGGTGCACAGAAGGGGAGAGCAGGGCTGGTGGGACCTGAGGGGAGAGGTTTTCTGTCTCTTGCAGGGTGCCAGGTAGGGTTTAGTCTGGGTGTGGCCGCCCCGCTCCCCGTCTGCAGCACTCTGCCCTCCTCACCTCCTGTAAACGGAGGCTAAGTACATCCTTGAGGCTCTCCCAGCGAGTTGATGGCCTGCCTGGGACAGTCCTGAGTCACAGCCTCTTGGCTGTCGCCAGCTCCAGGGATGCTCCTGTCCTGAGCATTAACCTCCCTCAGGGGTAGTCCTCATTCTCCAGGGAGGAAATGGATATCTCACTGCTGCGGGCTCTTAACTCCTGTAAAGCTGCAGGACAAATGACTTCCCTGAACATGCTTCATGCAGGGAAGAATGGGTAATCTCAGAGAAGGGAATAAAACTTCTCAAAACTCCGAACCAGGGGATTGCAGAGAAGCTCGCTGTCTTCTCTCTTGGGTGCCTGTGTGTGAATCGGGGAAGGAGAGGGCGGGCACCGACTTGGGTCTCGGTTCGCCGCCGCAGACCATCCTTCCAGGGCAAGTTTTTCTTAGTGTCACTCGATTTCCTGAAGTGGGAGAATGAATACTCAGTGTAGAAAAGTGGGAAGAAAAGCGTGTTAGTTAGCATGAAATATGGTCATCTGATGACTTGTCCATTATGTATTTGAGGAAGCGGAGATTCTGAAGACCTTCACCTACTCAAGGAGAGGAAATTGCCTCTGTCTAGACCAGGACCTCTTACTTTTGCCACTGGTGACATTTTGTGTCCGATAATTCTTTGCTGTGGGCTGTCCTGGGCATTGTGGGATACTCCTACAGTATCCCTGGCCTCTGCCCAGCGGATGCCAGCAGTCCTTCCCCAGCTGTGACAGCAGAAATGCCTCCTGAACTTGTCAATTGTCCCGGGGGCGGGGAGCTGGGGGGAGGGCGACAGAGTTGCTCTGGGTTGAGAGCCCCTGACCCAGGCTCAGCAGGCACATGGGTGAAGTCAGGACTGTGTATGTCATGTCCTCTCTGGCTAACAATAATCGATGGAGTTAAAACTAATAGTGGCTTCTGCTTGGTCACTGGGACAGCAGAGCATTCACTGTTCTGCCTTGAGAGAACAATTTTCCTGTGTTTTAACTAATAAGGCCCTTGTGACGCCTGGATTCTGGGCACCCCAACTAATAAGCGTGCCGATAAGGCAAAGAAACCAAAACCAACGTCCTTCCTGATTGCCAGGGAGGGGGCATGTTTTCTTTCCCCTCCCTCTCCTGGATCCATGCAGTAATTAGCCAAAGTAAAATGAATTTTAGCTCATGCTTAATTGCCTTTACAGCGTACTCACCAGCATGGATGCAGTAGTGCTAAACTAATTTTTAAAATAAATTTTAAAAAATTTATTTATTTTTAGTTTTGCCTGCCTTAGGTCTTTGTTGCTGCGCGCGGGCTTTCTCTAGTTGCGGTGAGCAGGGGCTACTCTTCGTTGCGGTTCGCGGGCTTCTCATTGGGTGGCTCCTCTTGTTGCAGAGTACGGGCTTTAGGCGCATGGGCTTCAGTAGTTGTGGCACTTGGGCTCAGTAGTTGTAGCTCGTGGGCTCTAGAGTGCAGGCTCCGTAGTTGTGGCGCACGGGCTTAGTTGCTCCGTGGCATGTGGGATCTTCCCGGACCAGGGCTCGAACCCATGTCCCCTGCACTGGCAGGTGGATTCTAACCACTGCACCACCAGGGGAGTCCCTAAACCAATTATTTTTTTAACTTTATGGCTTTAAATAATCCTTGGCTCTGAAATTCCCTGTACCCCTCAGCTACGTAACCACAGGCCCCTCTGCCCTAAATCCTTTTCTTATACTTTTGTAGCTTTTTAAGCAAGGCCCCTCTTTAGGAAGACATAACCCCGTCTCTGTAGAAAACATGAAAGACCTGAACAAATCAAGATTTCTCCATGGAGAATGCAGCTAGTCCTGTGCTTAGCTCCAAACAAGGAAATCCATCTCTCTAGCAAGCATGCCATTACCCGGACTAATGCCTGACTTGAATAACAAGCAAATTGTTGTGCTTTTAATTGTACCCTGCTGGGTCACAAAGCTTGTGAGAGAGGAATGTGCCCAGCTTCTGCAGGAGAAACAGGTCAGGCCTCTAATCCTCCTTTTCTGTCACCTTCCCCTCCCCCTTTCCAATCCTTTCTCTTCCCAGCAGAGCAGAGGGACAAAAAAGAGACAGCTAAATTATGTTTAAAATGGAAGAGTCTAAAAGAAGAAAAACGGTGGTCAGTACTGACTTGGGAGAGGATGCATTATCTATCCACAGCCTCTGCAGTGTGGCCCATTTGAGGACAATCAGTGTTCTCACCGGCTTGCTGGAGGGCGATATCTGCGAGCCTAAACCAGGCTTTCTCAGCCTCAGCACGACTGCTGGGTGGGGTTGGATGCTTCTTTGCTGTGGGCCTGTCCTGTGATGGAAGGACATTCAGCCTCGCGTAAGCTGTGACCATCCAAAGTGTCCTAAGACACTTTCAAATGTCTCCTGGGTGCAAAATTGCCCCTGGTGGAGAACCACGGCCCCAAGCCCTTCCATATTGGGATGTACTTGCTCTCTCTCTCAATCTCCCCCCACCCCCCCAGTACACAAAACCCAAGAAAATCATGGTTCCTGTGTTAAAACTGGGGAGATCAACATGCTCTTCATGTAGGTAGAATGAGTGGAAAGGAAAAAGACGCTGACTTGTGTGTAGGCAGGGGACAGAGTGGGAACTCCCTCAACACCAAGACTGAAAAGAGTCTTAGGATGTGGGTGTGTTTGTGGCTCCCGCTGGGAAGTGGCAATGCCCCTGGTTGAACAAGCCAACTTTCGAACGCCTCTACCCTGTGCATTTTGGAATAGGGCTTCCTGTGGGCGAGATGAGCAGTGATGGCGAGGCTGCAGAGATGAAGGCGCCTCTGAAGGTGCTGACTGTCTCCTCCCACACTACTTGGGACAGGGGAGAACTACCCAGCTTCACAGAGATACCCATTGCTCAGACAATGACAATCCTGTCTTGGACCTAAACATCGGGATGAAAGAGGGCTACTGACAAGACAGACGTTATGCAAGCATGGGGTTGCACTTTCATTACAGACATTGAGGCAAACATTTCACTCCTGGTGATATAATGAGACCTCCCTATTTTTAGGAATTTACAAGAAGCATTATTGCTTGTCCTTACCGGCCAGAAGGAAAGGCGGGAGAGCGAGCACACTGCAGTGAGCCCCCATATCCACTAGATGGCGGTGTACATCTTCCTCAGAAGCCAGGCGGGCAGCGCTCCGGGCAGCTCGTTGGCCTAAGCAAGACAAGGGCCACTCTTCTTTTGGGAGACAGGCGTCTCCTCTCATTGTCGGCACAAACAGCCCCAAACAATTGCACTGACCACACAGCTCTAAGCCATGTTCCAGGGCACTGCCGTCTGTTCAGGAGTGAATGCTGGGGAAATGAACCACGCTGCTGATTTGCTTGATTGGGGGCAAAAATAAGATCTCAAGTGACAGTGGGTGTGATTTATTTTTCCAACAAGAATAGGGGCAAAGCCATTTCATCCCACCCACCCACCCCCGCCCCAGCTGCTACCATAAATGAAAGCAATCACCTAATTAGTCCTGAATTACTAACTGGCAGGGTAAAGATCTGCTGGAATTCAAGCTGAAGTGGGGAGTCTGGAGAAAGGGATGTGATTTCTGCAGGGGAGGAGGGGAGGGGTAGGGCAGGGTGGGAGGGGCGGGAGGGGAGGGGTAGGGCAGGGTGGGAGGGGCGGGAGGGGAGGGGAAGGCCTGAAGCCCATTGTGAGGTCCTGCACCCCTGTGGTCTGGGGGCCGTGCTGGCCCTGACCCTGGGAGAAAAAGAGGCTCAGTGATGTCTTCAGGCCTTTCATTTTGTGCAGGAGAATGACTTTATAAACTGAAGGAAAAAGAACCTGTTGGAGAAAACCTATCCGAGAGTTTCTCTGAAAATGCTACAGATGGAGATGAACTGGCTTGGGAAGGAGAGCACAGCCCTGTGGCGCCTGGCCACCCCGCTGCTGGTGGACCCCCCAGGAAAGTTCTGTCATGGAAACGACAGGCAGATCTGAAACCAAGTTGGGCTTTACGTCATTAAGAAATCCCCCAAAGGAATGGCATAAAGGCCTCCTTTCACACTTTGGGTTTTGCATGTGTCCTGAGGAAGCGCCTCTTCCCCAGCTGAGACAGCGCGCTGTCCCCGCGACCCAGTGAGCGGCCCTCGTCCTGCGGGGAAAGCAAAACAGCAGCGGGGTGGGGGCGCGCCCAGAGCTGCCCCTCTCGCAATTGATTTGTTCAGGGGTGACTTCTTGCGTTCTATTTAGATGTGACTTTAATCGAAGTGCTTTCCTAAGGCGATTTATCACAACTGTGAACGGTCAGTTTGCACAGCTGCTGCTCTTTTAGGGAAACGCACAGGCTCGGGAGGCGGAGGGGCCGGCGCGGGCTCCCCTCTTTCCCACGGACCGGCCCGCGTGCCCCTCGCACACCAGAAATATGTGCACCGCGTCTTCAGAGGCCGCCGCTTCTGTGCTCCGGCTCCTCTGCTGTTTCTGGCTGCTGAACAGCCATCTCCTCTCTCCTGGGAGGGGCAGCTGGTTTCCTTTTGGGGCGCTCCCCTTCTCCCCGTCTCAGCTCCTGCAGCGGAGACGAGGCTGCCCCTCTCTCCCTGCACGCTGCGGGCTGGGTGTGCAACCCGGCTCGGGCCACCGTCTCCCTCTCCCCTCCCCCCCGTCTCCGCCGACCCCGCTCGGCGCCCACCACAGCTGGCAAAGGCCACACGGGGCGCTCAGTTAAAGCTGAACCTTAGGTGAAAACCACGACTTTTTAGGGTGTCTTCAACTTTGCATGCAACATACTTCTACTAAAACAATTACTGTTTATCTGAAGTTCAGCTTTAACGAGGCGGGCATCCTGTATTTTGTCTGGCAGCCTTCTAGGTTCTAAAGAAAATGTTTGTCCAGAGCAGATCAAATTGGAATCAGCCTAGGACTTTTAACTGGAGCTTTGGGGAAAAAATACTTAAAAGGTATCTGTTGGGACTGCTAGGCTGGTAGGATTCATGCTTGCAACCGCTGGAAGCCAGCTTTGCTATCATGTGGGGAGAGCTGCTTGAACTAGAAGCCAACACCACAGAGAGCAGACCTGTTTCATTTGAACAGGTGGATCCAGCTGTTCTTGAAGCTGGCCCGGTGGGTGGTAGAGGTCAGGGTGCTGATGGCCAGGAGGGATAATAATTTCCTACCCCTCAAATCTGGGAAGTGAAAACAGCAGGGCTGAATGTGCCCACGGGGCATGGCTTCTGTTCAACTGGAAGAGTGGTGAATGGCTATTGGGTGACCAAAACAGTCGGTCTACTATATTCTTACTTTGTTTGCTAATTGTTTTGCTGCATGTAAACTCTTTGTTGCATTAGCTCTTGTTCATGACATCATGTCTGGAGACAGGGTCTGATAGACTTACATGTGGAATTGGAGACTTAAATTTCAAATCTGCCTCTGCCTGGTTGAGTGGCTTTAGGGTCCTCGTAACCTCTACAAAGTTGAGTTTCTGGGTCTGAAACCTAAGGACAGAGGTTATCGTAATCCATTTGGACTGCTATAACAAAATACCAGAGTCTGGGTAGCTTATAAAAAACAGAAATTTATTTCTCATAGTTCTGGAGGTTGGAAGTCTAAGATCAGGGTGCGAGCAGATTCACAGTCCGGTGAGTCTCCTCTTCCTGGGTCACAGTTGGCGTGTTTTCTCTGTAACCTGCCATGGCAGAAAGGTCGAGGGACCTCTGCGGGGTCTCTTTTATGAGGGCACTAATTTTGTTCATGAGGGCTCTACCCTCATGACCTTATCACCTCCCAAATGCCACACCTCCTGATACCATCACTTTGGGGGTTAGGATTTCAACATATGAATTTTGGGGGAGGCAAATGTTAAATCTATAGCAGAGGTACTTTCCCCATAGGATGGGGGAGAGGGAAAGTATGTAAGCACCTGTCATAGGGCCTGGTGTGGAGCAGGTGCCCCATACAGATGTTATTACAAAATATTTAGTATAGTTTCCTGTGCCATAGAGGAGATCCTTCTATCTATTCTATGCCTTCTTTGAATGACCGTAGCACTTGTTGTATCATTTTTATGTCTGTTGTTGCTTTGTGACTGAAAACGAAAAATTTCTATTTGTCCATGTCCTGGCCCTTACATAAAAATGTGTTCATTTATCTATTTCATATTTATTGACTACATCTTAGACACCCTGTTAACTGCTGGTTCTAGATGTTAGTAAAATATAGACCTTCCTGCTCAAAGGGTCACAGTATTTGTGGGAAAACAAAAAAATGAACAACCTATGTCTCTAAGATCTTTGTACTTCCCAAAGAGAACACACCTCGTAGGTACAATAAATACATGTATCATACGTAAATGTATAAATAGTTAATGGGATTATACACCTGAGATAACTGCTTTTCGATTCTGACGAAATGATGATTATATTTCACCAGGAGCTCAATACCACTCTGAGAATGAGGGCTTAACCCCCGACTTGACTCACTGCATCGCTTTCCTATATAAAAATACACAAATCTGTACATATGCTCTAGAAAAAGGCTTATCTGGCATGAATTTCAGATAGCAAGAAGAAAACTTCAAGAGGTTCAGAGAAGCATCCAGAAGCTCAGCTGACTCTCTGGCACTAATACAAGTTGCTTGACAGGAAAATAGAGCTGTAAATCTCACAAAATTAGATGATCGTTTAAGAATTTCAAAACCTCCTGCTATTAATTGGAAATCCTAGAAGAATAGCTTCTTTTAAAATGTACTGATAATATGCTTTACAGCTTAATATTCAGAAGCCTATGTTTTGGCTAAGTGAGCTTCAGGAAGGAAGGAAATTTGCGGTTTACCTCCACTTACTTTGGAACCGCTGGTTCCAAACATCTACTTCTATGCACAGTCATCTTATCATCTGTCAAATGGAGGCAACTCTAAGACAACAGAGTTACAGAGATGTTGCACAGCTCCATGTGTCATTGTCTTCATTTGTTTCAGAATACCAATAACATCTAAGCGACTACTGAAAGAGTGCTATATTATTTGGGGTCATCTAGTACAGCTCTGTCAAAGTAAAGAAAAGGGACCTAGAATGACTATAATTTTCCCAAGAGGACACAGTTATTTTATGGTAAATCTGGGACAAGAACCCTGATCTCTTGGATCCCATTCCATTGTTCTTTCATTGGGTTCTGAACAACCCAGAGAAATAAAGAGAAATAAAACTCCTGTGTGCTGTGTCACTGGTACAGGACATGGCAAGATTGGAATTGGAGCACTACATATTAAGAGGTATCTGAGAAATTCTTCAAACTAATTGAGATATATACCAGGTACATAGAAAACACTATGTTTTATGAAGATGATTCTGTGCAATGAACAGAACTGGTAACACACACTGGAAGGTGAATTCTCATTTTCTGGCACCTTGAAAACACCACCTCAACATACACATTAAAATAAACATTTGAACTGGGTCATATTTAATTCTGCATGCTCTTGTAAGTCAGCAAAATATTCCATATATCATTTAAGTTGTCACTCACTTTTTAACTTGACTTTCAATTTCTAAAAGTCTTTCCAAACATAAAACAGAAGTGGGAAAATGGTATATGGGAAGCTGCAGAGATGAAATAAGCTTATTTCATTAGGCATAAGGATGAATATCCAAACAACTTCTTCATGGCTGAAAGTGTGCAAATCTACTGTCTTCATTTTGTAGTCAAGGTTTCCGGAAAAATATGCTAATGGATTCCTTATTACCCAAATGCCCCATATCAGTTTCAGTAGGTATCATTATATATTATGGAAATTTTTCTCAGGGACAGTGAAAGACACCCTGACTGAACATCCCCCTGCCCATGACACAGAGATGATGGTCTCAAGCTATCTTGAAGCCATTGGAGCCCACACTATCCGTTACTAATATTAATGGAGGATAAAACTTCATATTCTCTTTGCTCTATATTTGTTAAATCACTTCTTCCCTTCATTAAACTGGATGGCCCATAATTGAGTCTGTAGTGTGTCTATCATTGGAAACTGAACAAAGTTTTGTTGGTTTTATTAATGTCATACGTTTCTAGGGAGGGTTTATTCAATAACTAAGTCTAGTTTCACAGTTACAAATAAATTATGATGTAACTTTGAATAAATTAAGCTCATCATAAAGGAAGGATACTGATAGTTGCTACTACTCCTTCCTTGAGGGGCTCTCGTAAGGCACTAATTAAAGTAACAGAGGTGTATATGTATGCATATATTTTCAATGATGTTTGTACAGACTTAAAAAGAACTCTACAGAATGCATTATAAAAACCTTAATGCTGTGTGTCCCTAGTTCCCAGCTCTCTCATTAAACCTACTTAAATGAACACAATCTTATGTTAGGATAGCTATCAGAGTACTCCAAATATTACTTCTTGCAGTACCCTGTCCCAACCATTTGCCATCCTCTTCCCATTAGTCCTCAAGTCAGAAGCCTCGAAGATCTGTTCGTTAATTTATGAACACATTTCTTCATCCAGCCAAGAAAATTGATTGATCCCTTACCAAATTTCAGGCACCATTCTTCAGTATGATTTATAGGCATGTTCAGGAAACACAGCAGTGATTAACACAGATGAATATAGTCTCCCTTGAGCTGAGTGGGGAGACAAAAGTAAATAAGCAAATATAAAATCATAAGTATAGGGCTTCCCTGGTGGCGCAGTGGTTGAAAGACCCCTGCCGATGCAGGGGACACCGGTTCGTGCCCCAGTCCGTGTAGATCCCACATGCCGCGGAGCGGCTAGCCCCGTGAGCCATGGCCACTTAGCCTCTGCGTCCGGAGCCTGTGCTCCATAATGGGAGAGGCCACAACAGTGAGAAGCCTGCGTACCGCAAAAAAAAAAAAAAAAAAAAAAAAAAAAAAAAATCATAAGTATAAATATGTAAATAAAAATTAAATAAATGGATAGAATAGTGTATCAGGTAAGTGTTGGAGAGAAACAGCAAGCAGGGAAGGGAGATGGAGATTGTTAGCTGGTAGGAGGAGACTGCGATCTGAAACTAAGTGATCGATGAGGGCTTTCTGGGGAAGATAAAATATAAGAGGGAACTTAAGGTTGTGAGAGGGAGCAAGGTGCATATCTGGGAAGTGAAGAGTACAAGCAGAGGGAACAGTCAGATGGAAAGGCAATGAGGCAAGAGTGGGCTTGGAGTATCCAAGGAGCAGAAAGGATGTCAGTGTGTGGAAAACAGAGGGAGCAAAGTGGAGAGGAGAAGGAAACAGTCAGACAGGAAAACAGAGGCCCACATTTCTAGGGCTGTGGACGCACTTTGAGGACTTTGCTTTTCCTGTGAAGGAGCCATTGAAGAGACTTAAGTGACATGATCTCACTTATGTTTTAACAAGATCTCTCTGGATGCCATGTTGATTCGAGACTGTAGGAGAGTAAGGACAAGCCCCAGAAGACCAATAGTTGATTCAAAGAAGTGATTACTCAAACATAGTCCCCCTCCTCAGTAAGGACGCAGAGCAGGAATCGGCAAATAATGGCCACAAATCAAATCAGGCTCTCAGCCTGGATCTGTGGGACTGTGAGCTAATAACGTCTCACGTCTAGAAAGGTTGTTGAAGAAAAAAGGGTAGGAGAAGTTACAGAAACTGTATATGGCCCACAAAGCCTAACTGCTTAATTCTTTTTTTTTTTTTTAAGGGCAACTCATTCATTTATTGTTTAAAGATTGCAAGACAACTTCTGAATTTCTGTAGCACAATTTAAATGTTTTACTTTTTTGATAAAGCAGAGTATAATAGAAAAAACAATTAGTTTCCAGTAATATCTATATCTCTATTCAGAATTAAGTCTTCCACAGACATGTAACCTGGAAACAGAAGCCTGTTACAATAAGCAAAGCTTCAACAGAGCTGCCACTTTTCGGGCCAGGGAAAGGTTCATCCCTATAGGAGGAGGATGTGCTATGTAAAATGGCTGCAAGGTCACAGCCTTGAGGGCACTGGAAGTCTATTATCCTATCCCACATTAAGTAGTTTGGTGAACTTCAAACGTCCGTTCATCTGCAACCAAGCTGGCAAACTTTAACTGATATTTCAAGCAGGTAAAAAATAAATTAAAAGAAATCCTTACACTGATGTTCCTTGATTTACACTGTTAAATGGTTCATTAACATGTAATTCTGGCTAAGAATTACATTTGAGACTCCTTGCTCAGATTTTGGTTAACAGTACAAATCTTTCAGAAATTCAAGTCCTTATTAATCAATAATTTGTCAGCTAGGATACATTCAGGCATCAGCTGCAACTACAGAATAGGTGCACTGCCTCAGCGCTTTGGAAAGACATAATCTAGAACACTACTAGCAGACAAAATATCTGTTACTAGACAGCACAGGTGCAGTACAGCAAGACAAAAACATATATTCATGTGTGCTGGGGACCAGCCGGAGAAAGAGGATTTCACCGCCCAGGGTCACAAGGGAAGGGGTAAGGAACTGAAGTGGCACCGACGAATGGGGTCAGAAGGACCAAGACAACGATGGTTGCAAGGCAAATTTTATTGCGCTACAGTTGCAGATTATATAGACTAGAAATCGGAAGGCTGCCAGATGGTGGTTTACATTATCTACAGACTGTCTCGGCTCAAGGTTAATTTCCCTGGGAGGAAACCCATAAACCCAGAAGCATCAAAAATAACCTGCATGTGTAGGGGGGAGACAGCTTTGCTTGTCTCATTTTACATTCTTTCTGATCTCTGGGCCCTGGTGATTTATCTCCCATGGAATGGAACAAGGAGGGGAACAAGTAGGGACAGTCCCTTTGAGCAGCGGCGGCATGCCTGGCATGTCTGTAGCCTGCTCTCAAGGCTGACTGCTTCCCACAGGTCCCCCTTTTTTATTTTTTAACTTTTGCTGCAAAATAATTCCATGAAGTTTAGTGCCGAGAGTAGTATACTGTTGCATGAGGATACGAAACAGACATGAGAAGATTAATATCAATAATAGGCAAATTATGGCCGGGTAATAAATCCTGACAACCTTCCGGTAATCCAAGACTGAGGATTTAACCACTTTAAATGGTCCAGTAAAGTTTGAATTACATCTTCTGGCGAAATATCATCAAGATGTGCATTTTGTATATCCTGAATTTCAGCATTTAATTTCTTAAGATCAAGACTAATATTTTCTGACCACTCAGCAGATGCATTTTTACTTTTTCCCATTCCCAAATACAGTCACTGTACTTTTAAGGAGTAACACACATCCATGTATACTTTGCATGACAAGCTAAACGCATCCTCAATTTTAATGCTGCCATCTGATCTCCAATCCCCAAAATTGCGTTTTTAAATTCATCTAACTTGTTATTAATCTGTTAATCTATGTGACTTTGTAAAGATAAAGCAAGACTGGTATGTTGAGATAACTGATTAGCAAAGTGAGCATGATGAATACTCTGTGAAATAGCAAGACCGGCAGTAGCCGCGGTAGCAGAGCAGCTGAGGCAAGTAAACTTACTATTAGCCACCCAAGAAAGCGTCTCCTTCTCTGCAAGGCTTTAGAGAGTTCCACCCATGCCTGTACTCCAGTATCTTCATACCAAGGTTCTCTCAGATGTACAGGCACCATAACATATATGGGTTGCTTTAGTATAAGCACAGATTGTGTTCCTGCAGAAGGGAACGTACAACTGCTAAAAGTACAATTAACACAGCTAATATTATATCCTCCTTTGGAAGAATTACCAATGTTAATAGAACCACACAAACGTGTATATGGAGGAGTAACACAAGTTCTAACAGGTGTATTGGAATAAGTTAGAGCTAGTTTCCATATATCCCAGTTCTTTTGAAATGTGATAAACCTATCTATGATGGGAATAGAAGAGATAAGAATTGACACCTTGGTATATTTGTTTATTATTCCAAGATGCATTGCAATGTTCAAAATTGGATCCAGGAAAGTTAACGGTCATAAGGGGAGGAAATTGAGTTTTTGATTTTCTGTTAAGCATAGTAACCTTATGTCCAGCTATAAGTATCCCTTGTCCTCCAAGTAAACGCTTCATACAGAAATAATTTCCTGAATCTTCACCTGTAACCTTGGCTATAGTAATAGCGGAATCCCTAAGTGGTGAGGCGTATGAGATTCGACCTCTAATATTAATAGGTTGCCCATTTTATACCAAATGATGGTATCCTTAAGATCCTCTCGTCGGCTGGTAGCCGGGCATGTAAGAGTAATGTTGGTTCCTGTAAAACGAAGGATGCCTGGAGAGCCTGACAAACTAATTGATTGATCCGTTCCCTCATAAACATCTGTATGCTCATAACTAATAGCCTTTACACGTCCAGTTTCCAGATTCAATGGGCTAAGACAGGATGGGTACTAAACCAGTTAGTATAATTTACAGACATATTGGTTTGTTTTATATTCCCAATAAGAGGCCCATAAACACTTATCATTGTAAAATACAGGAAACTCTGCTTCAGACCATGATATGGGTTGTAATAGTGGAGAATCAGGTACATAGGCCCAGTAAGTTGCTGCATTAACAGAGGGAACACGTGAAATGGTTGCCAACATAGCCAAAAATAAAGTTACAGGTGTAACAGGATTATTCTGTTGTTTCACTGACTCTTGAGCTCATGAAACCAGTTGTTTAATTTGTCCCCAAGTTGGAACATCACTCCTTTGAGTCGTCCTGGCAAGTGGTCTTCTCTTCCTCTTCTCTTTCTGAATCAACACTGTCAAATTTTCGAGAGAGATGCAGAGCTTCTTCATCTTCTGAACTAGTTGTGAGCTGTGGCGAGCCATCTGTTTGCTTGACTAAGCGCTCAGGAAACCAGCAAGGTCCAGGCGCTGATCTGGGAAAGATACACACGTGACCACGTCCCCAAATCAACACAGGATCAGGACCACGCCAAGTGCTGGTTAACGGATCTTTCCAGAGGACCTCCGGAGATTGAGAGGCCAATCCTGGCTCAGCCACCAACCTTCCCCCTGCAGAGCAGCCAAATTTGTCAACAGTGAGAACATTTAAAATAAACAGAGCATGATTTATAAGGTTATGTGGCGTTGTTCTATACAATTCCCCCCTTTTTATTTTTTCAATAGTTAGCTTTAAAGATCTATTTGCACGTTCTATAATACCTTGTCCTTGAGGGTCATATGGAATGCCTGTAATATGGGTAATTCTGTAATGAATTACAAAATGTTGCAAAAGCAGCACTAGAGTAAGCGGTCCCATTATCTGTTTTAATAATTTTGGGAAGGTTCATGAAAGCAAAACAGTGTAATAAATGAGTGATAACATGTTTAGTAGCTTCTCCGGTCTGTGCTGTAGCACAGAGGAAACCAGAGTAAGTATCGATAGTGACACGAACAAACTGTAATTTCCCAAAAGACGGGATATGAGTAACATCCATTTGCCATAAATGTCTAGGTAATAATCCACGAGGATTAACAACATAATGTGGAACAGGAAGGTGAGGTAAGCACTGTGGGCATTGCTTAACAATTTGTCGGGCGGCTTCACGAGTAAGGGAAAATTGTGTGTGTAATGTAGCCGCCGACTGACGGTGTAAAGCGTGCAACGGCTGTGCTGCTTGTGAAGCAGTTTGATCATAACTTACCATAATATGAGGGTGTCCAGGACATGGACCATGAGTATCAACAGTATGAAGATAATGAATGCAGTACATTAGCCATTCTTGACAGCATGACGAACGGAAAGGAGGAGTATGGTAAATTGGGACATGTCCTGCTTTAGGGAAAAGAGATTGAGGAGGAGGAGTAACTTCAACTCTATTCTTGGGAGGAAAATGTACAGGATAAAGATCACGTTTAGATCGAGTTAAAACATCTGCAGTCGCATTAAGTTTAGTCAATGGACCAGGCAAGTTAGAATGAGCACGGATATACAGACCTGCAACAGGACCATCATGGGAACGAATAAGCTGTTGAAGCAAACGAAAAGAGGATGATAATTCAGGGTTATTAGTATGTCCTATGGTCGCAGTCTCCAGAAGAAATCACAAGCTAATAAGATATTTACTATCAGAAAACAAATTAAAGACATAGAAGGCAAATGTTTAAAAGACATAATGACAGCATACAGTTCAACATACAGTTCAACTTCCTTCCTGAAGTCAAGGAAGTTTCTTTAATGAGGTTTGTTCCGTCGTCAATGATTACAGTAGCCACTCCTGAAGAAGAACCGTCCGTAAAAACCAAAGGTACATGAGGAACAGGCTGTTGCCTAATTACAGAAGGAAAGATATGAGTTAAGTTTGCTGAACTGGATCAATTTATCAGCAGGGTAATGGCATTCCAAGGTACCTGAAAATCCTGCAAGAGCAAGACCCCATTCATTACTATGTTGAAAAAGCAAATTTTGTTGACTAACTGAATAAGGGATAATAATTTGAGAAGGTTCTATACTTATAGGTTGTAAGCATCTAGTTCTACCTTGCATTACTAAATTATTAATAAGTTCATAATAAGGGTTAATAACTTTAGAGGGTGTAGTTTTCATATGGATCTATTCAATAATTCCAACAGTTTGCCATAAGATGGCAGTAGGCACATGAGGAGTTGGACAAATTATTAAGAAAATTGGAAGGTGAGTATGAATTCTAGTTAATTGTGTAGAACTGATAGATCTATTGACTATTTGTAAAGCTTGAAATCCTTCTGGAGTCATAGAGCGTGAAGAAGAAGGATCTGAGTCACCTTTAAGAATATCAAACAAAGGCTGTAATTGAGCAGTAGTAAGTTTTAAGGAAGGCCTTAGCCAATTAATATCTCCAAGTAATTTTTGTAAAGCATTTAATGTTTTTAAATTATCAACTCGAATTTGCAGTTTTTGAGGCCTAATAGTAGTGTTATCAATATATTTTCCCAAATATAAAAATGGAGATTGTCTTTGAATTTTTTTTGAGGCAATGACCAAGCCAAATGATTGTAAGGACTGTTGTAAAAATTGAAAAGCAGTCTCTAATAAAGAAATATTATCAGTGGCTAAAAGTATATCATCCATATAATGTATGAGATATAACGATGGAAACCTTTTTCTCACAGGAGTCAAGGCCTGAGCCATGTATTTTTGGCATAATGTAGGACTATTTGCCATGCCCTGAGGCAATACTTTCCATTGAAATCTCCTCATGGCTTCCTTAAAATTTAAGGCAGGCAAGCTAAAAGCAAAATGTTTTCTATCTTCAGGAAACAAAGGAATAGTGAAAAAACAATCTTTTAACTCTATAACTAAAAGATGATAATTATGTGGTATGGCTGTTGGAGAGGGTAGGCCTGGTTGAAGAGCTCCCATTATTAGCATAGTTTTATTAACAGCTCTTAGATCCTGTAATAACCTATATTTTCCAGATTTTTTCTTGATAATAAAAATAGGAGTATTCCAAGGACTACTGGAAATTTCTAAATGCCCTAATTGTTCCAGTACTGATTGTTCTGCAGCTTCTAATTTCTCCTTTGTGAGGGGCCATTGGTCCACCCATACAGGGTCATCAGTCAGCCAAGTAATTGGATCAGCAGTGAGTGGAGGAGAATCCAAGGCTCCTAAGAAAAACCCAAACCTTGTCTATCATTTTTTATTTTCACATCAATAGGATGGACAGTTCCTTGTTGATTTGTTCCCAGCCCTTTTGTGGGAAGAAATCCTTGATCCAACATCATATTAGAGACTTGAGAATCTGGACTATAAAGTAATACTCCCATTTCTTTTAATATATCTCGGCCCCAGAGGTTTAAAGGCAGCCCAGGCAAAACATAAGGCTGGAAGTATCCTGAATGGCCCTCACTATCTTGCCATAATAATAACTGACTACTTTGCATAGGAGAAGAACTTTGTCCTATTCCGTGAAGTTCTGTAATAGTAGGACTAATGGGCCAACGTTTAGGCCAGTGTATCTGCGTCATAACAGAGACATCAGCTCCAGTGTCTAACAAACCTGAAAAAACCTTTCCATTAATGGTTCATTTCATTTCTGGACGTTCTTTCCCTATCTTCTGAATCCAGTAGGCAGCATTAGACGATCCAAAAGCCTTTGTTTCTCTCTTTTGATGTTGTAAAATTTGTCCATGAAGTACAAAGGGCAAAAGTAGCAATTGTGCAATTTTATCACCAGGAGAAATAATTGTTGTATTTTTAATAGTTTGTGCCATGACTTTTATTTCTCCTTCATAGTCAGAATCTGTGACTCCTGGCATAATAGTTAAACCTTTCATGGTGACACTACTTCTTCCCAATAATAGTCCCATCAAACCCTTGGGTAAAGGTCCACAGATGCCCGTAGAGAGGGCCTGAGGACCCATTTCAGGAGTTAATACATATCGGGCGGAGGTACTGAGCTCCAGTCCTGCGCTTCCTGGTGTTGCTCTGGAGAGCGAGGATATTGTATGTTTCTGTTTTTGGTTAATGTCTGATTGATAATTTGAGGAGGATACACAGACATTGCCCTTATTATTTGTTGGGGCCAGGGAAGGCCCCGGGAGGAGTTTCCCGACAGTGGTGGCCCATCCTTGTGGGCCACTGAGCAACAGTCTTGTGCCCAATGTTTTCCCCTATTGCATTTAGGGCATAAACCAGGGATTTTCTGACCATCTGGAGGTTTCTGAGTAGGGAAGGAAGGACTAGGGTTAGAATTAAAAGATCTACATTCGCTAGCAAAATGACCTGCCTTTCCGCATTTAAAACAAGTCTTCGTTTTCTTTTGATTGTTTTTAAACCCCACTTTAGTTAATGCTGCCGCCACAGCAGCACCCTGTATATAAGTAGGCCCAATGTCTGCACAAAGGCGAATATAATCCTCCAATGTTCCCCGTTTTCTCCAAGGTCGAATCGCAGCCTGAGACGCATTATTAGCATTCTCAAAAGCAAGTTGCTTAACTACAATTGTACCAGTGAGTCCGTCCACAATGAGTCTCCCCACTGCCTGTGACAACCTATCTACAAAATCAGCATATGGTTCATCAGGTCCCTGTCTAATTGTTGAAAGATCCTCAGTTTTGTGTGTAGAAGGTCATTTCCTCCAGGCTTGTAATGCCAAATGATTTATTTGAGGATAAGCAACAAAGGGATAAGTTAATTGATCTTGCAAAGAAAGATACTGTCCTTCCCCAATCAGCATATGATAATCAACTGGAATATTATGGGCAGCATTCTTTTCTGCTTGTTCAGCAGCCCGTTCATAAAAATCAAACTTCCATATTAAATAATCTCCACCATTTAAACAAGCTCGTGCAATAGACTTCCAATCAGCGGGGGGAAGAGCTTCTCCTGTCAACCATAGCAGCAGTAAAAGGAGCAGTGGGCCCATATTGAGCACAGGCAGATTTTCAATCTTTCAAAACTTCCAAAGGGAGAGCCTGATGCTCCCTAGTAGCTTGTTGAGGATTATTAGGACCAGGTCTTTCTATGACGGGACAACAGAAAATAGGATCTTCTCCTCGTTTTATGGCTCCTTGTACAGCGCGCTGCAAGGGACTGAGCATTTTTACAGATGTAGATTTTTGAGCAAGACAGTCCTTATTAACCTGCAGCTTTCTCACTGACTTATCTATCACAGCCATTAGAAAATCATCCTCAGGATAGTTCTCTCTTTTATGTTTACAAGCCTCATCTGTTAAGTCAAAATGTTCCTCTTCATCTAAACTATTTAAATTAATTAGCTCTTTCGGTTTAGGAAGTGGCGACACAGTAGCTGATAATACAGTCTCTCCTTCTGTCAGAGGCTTATGTTTTTCTGACTTTACATTCAAATCAACACTATCATGAGAAGCAGCTAAACATATTTTTATCAGATTCCACAAACTATATGTAACAACAGGAGTATGAGTAGGCCCTCGAGACTCATAATAATTTTTTAAATCTTCTCCAACTTTCTGCCAGATTTCTATGTCAACAGAGCCGCCATCAGGAAACCAGGGAGATACACCATGGATATGCTGTAAAAATTCAGTCAACTGTGAGGTAGAAACTTTATTACCCCGAGCTTTAAGCATCGAAAGTAAAACCTGAGCAAATAATTCACACTCCTTTGAGCCCTTTGGCCCCATCTTATTTTACTTCTGACTATTGCCTTATGCCTCTATTAGTTTCACTTTTACTGGTGGCCACACATATTTTGCATAAGGGTTCTCTTACCTGCACTTTCTTTTTCTTTTAATTGCCTTCACGCTTCAGGTCCCTGTTCGAGTGCCACTTGCCGCGGACCAGCCGGAGAAAGAGGATCTCAGCACCCAGGGTCAGAAGGGAAGGGGTAAGGAACTGAAGTAGCACCGACGGATGGGGTCAGAAGGACCAAGACAACTGATGGTTGCAAGGCAAATTTTATTATGCTACAGTTGCAGATTATATAGACTAGAAATCGGAAGGCTGCCAGATGGTGGTTTACATTACCTACAGACTGTCTCGGCTCAAGGTTAACTTCCCTGGGAGGAAACCCATAAACCCAGAAGCATCAAAAATAACCTGCATGTGCAGGGGGGAGACAGCTTTGCTTGTCTCATTTTACATTCTTTCTGATCTCTGGGCCCTGGTGATTTATCTCCCATGGAATGGAATAAGGAGGGGAACAAGTAGGGACAGTCCCTTCGAGCAGCGGCCTCATGCCTGGCATGTCCTTACCTGCTCTCAAGGCTGACTGCTTCCCACACATATGTTGCCTTGTTTAAGCCTCAAGCCCTCGATCCTTTGTTGAAATACAATAATTTCACTCCTATGGTTTTCAATACCAAAAACTCAACCTCCAGGAGGGCTAAAGTCTAATTTGTACTCCAAACCAAGTAGCAGTGCAGTTCACTACTACTGAGGCTGGATCCATAAAGACTTCAAGACCACGTCCAGAAGACAAGTTATTATATATAATACCCTAGAAGGTCTGAAACATAATTATCATATACATAGCTGGTCCTTCAGAGCTTTTGACCTATAACATGTTTTTTGATGAAAGTTATTTAATGTACTGGAGATAACTGTGACTTACTGATCAAATATTTGAATACTTATACTTACCTGGGATTTCATTTCTGCTGAAAGAAAAAGGAAGAACAGGACTCACTAAAAAAAAAAAACAAACTTTAGAAATGAAAGTAAAAATCTTAACACACACTATCACTTTTGGAAGCAGCACAGAGGGGCAGTCAACGGTAAAACACTGGTGAAATAGGTCAAAACTCTGGGCCAAAAATCCATTGTCGTTATCATCAGTGACAGTACCACAACTGTGCCCTTCAGAATTAATAATCACTCCTAAGGATCTTCATTTGGCACCAGATGATGCGTTTAAGAGAAACGCTCTGGGAGGTTTTGAATCAGACTTGGTTTTTTGTTAGCCAAGTTACAGGAGAATTTTTAAAGTGGGGGGAGGGGAAGAAGGAAACGGACCAGGAAAAGAATTTAAGCCATCATCTATAAACCAACAAGGCACTGATAGTTCCAAACATTATGTCAGAAACTAAAATGACTGATACAGGCTCAAGTGGTTTATAAAACCTATAAAAAGACTACACCAGCAAAGTCCCCATTTATCTGTAGAGTTCAGAAACTAAAACAAGGAATATTTTAGCTTAAAACCTTATCTCAAGAGAATCATATACACTTCACATGAATAAAAATACCTGAAACCAAACATTTTTAAAAGCTCCAATACCCCAAATATAAAGAAAAATATTAATCCAGAAGACTCAATCAATCCATGATAATCACAGAACGGCTGGGCAATCTCTATCTCCCTTCCACACTAACCATCCATCCCATGGAAGACCAAGGGAGATCAGACCTTCCAGACTTACCTTCCAGACCTTCCAGACACCTGGCTGCTGCAAAATTCTATGGAGACTCCTTGTGGAACAGCAGTTTCCCATCTCTTGTGTCTCTCCCTATCATGATCATGATCATGCAGGAAGCAAGTCTGGCTGTGCTATTTCTTATCATTGTCTGTCACCCATCTGCAGCATGGTATTGTACAGATAAGGAAAAAGTAGTTCCCTTTCCCCCAGAAGGTTGAGGCTCAGGTACAGGGTAATTCTCCTGTGCACACAGTCCTTATTTAGGCCGACTCAGTGACTTCAACAGGCTTAATCATGTGATCAGGTTTGTTGCCAGCTGCGTAATGCTCCCACATCTGTAGATAGAGCCGCTCTAGGTCCACTGTGTATTGTTTGGTGTTGAACAGAGGGCTAGATGTTCTCTGCTTCCAGACTTTGCCACGAATTTTCTTCAGGTATTCTAAATCAGTTCCCAGTTTCACAGCTATGTCTTCATATTCTTGTCTATTTTGAGCAATAAGCTCAAGACAGCCTAAACAAGTGAGCTGGGAAGCTGCAACTCGGGAAGCAAGAGTCTCTCCTGGCATAGTCACCATGGGTGTCCCTGACCAAAGGACATCCATCCCTGTGGTGTGTCCATTACAGAGTGGAGTGTCCAAGCAGACATCAGCCAGCTGGCCTCTCCGAACGTGTTCCTCTTTAGGAGCAACAGGTGAAAAAATGATACGGTTCTGGGGAAGGCCCATGTTTTGTGCATACTGTTGAATATTAGGTTCTCCTACTGCTGGAAAACGCAACAGCCACAGTACACTATTGGGAACACGCTTCAGAATATTTGCCCACATCTGCAAAGTAGATGGGTCAATTTTATACAACTGATTAAAGTTACAGTACACAATGGCATCTTCCGGTAACCCGTACTGAGAACGTGTGGTTACAATAATGGTACGGGGAACCTCCTCTCCAGTGGCAGCCTTAATGTTGATCTGGCTAGTTGCCAGTCCATTGCTAAGACTGAATCCATTAATTGTTATCTGAATTTGTCCTCTGTTAATCATTTCAATAACTGCCTCTGCAATAGTATTCATAGGAATGACAGGCATATTAAGAGCTGTATTACTGCTGTCTGCATTGTCTCCTCCATCAGGACATTTCATCTTGACAATCTGCACATCTGGGAGACTATCAAGAAATGCTTTGAGGTCGATGCCATTCAGCACAATCCGATTGTCATAAATGTGCCCATTGGACTGAAAATCGATGACTGCTTTCTTCTTCAGGTGAGGGAACATATTAGCATGATCACCAATAAAGAAAGTATGGGGCATATAAGCCAGTTTCTCAGAATACTGCTCAGCAACTTCAGCAGGTGAAGTTTCCTGATCTGTGATGATATAATCCATGAAAAGCACGCCACTGGTCCCAGGGTAGCCCAGCCACATTGCCTGAATAGGAGCTGGCCTGAGAGCAAAGAGTTCATTTCGAGCACCCCTGGTATAACCATTCATATTTACAAGGATGTGTATACCATCTTGATGGATGCGATCAGCTGCTTTCCCATTGCATGGAATCTGAGAAAGATCAATGAAATGATGGGCTTCTGCCATCACCTTCGCTCGGAAGTTTGTGCCATCATCTGGGCTCAGGGCATAACAGAATACCTCAAATTTATCAGGATTGTGCATGCCTGGAATAGACTGCATAAGATGAGAAGTAGGATGATTCCCAAAGTCAGAACTCACGTATCCTACACGCAGTCGACCATCACTGAGCTTCAAGTCTTTTGGATGTTCGTACGGTGGTTTATGAAGGACATCGATCTCATCCAAGCAGAGGTTCCCGTGGCTCTCAGCAATAGCCTTCCTGAAGCCATGAGAAAGAGGATAGAGCATACTATGATGAGGCTGCACAGAAGGCAACCTATTCTTCTCCAGCTGGTCAGCCACAATGCTGACCAACTTCTTCATTCGCTCATCATAGTCTGTCCAATCACAGACAATCTGCAGGCAATGAGCCAAATCACAATAAGCGTCAGGAAAATCAGGTTCAAGCTTCAGAGCAGTGCGCTAAGAAGCAATTGCTTCTGGAATATTCCCTGAATGCTTGTGAATGGAAGCCAGATTGCTGTGGGCATCCGCAAGTGCAGGGTTAATCTGAATGGCACGAGTATAACACTGCAAGGCTCCCTGAACATCCTGCATCTCCTTTAGAGTGTTTCCCATGTTACAGTAGGCATCAGCAAAGGTAGGACTGATTCGAACAGCCTCCTTATAATGCATCAGAGCTTCCTGCAGTTTTCCCTGCTGCTGCAATACACTTGCTAAATTTGAATGGGCAACAGCAAACTCTGGGAAGACTTCTAATGCTTTACAATACAAGCGAACTGCCTCTTCAATGTTCCCCTGGTCTCCTTTGATATTGGCTAGGTTATTCAGAGAGTCTGCATGGGTGGGACACAGCCGCAGAGCTGTATTATAACAATCTTCTGCTTCGGCAACACTGCCCTTCTCTTCCAGAGCGTTGGCTAGGTAGCAGTAAGCATCAGGGAAATGTGGTTGCAATTCAATAGCTCGCCTGTAGGTGTCTATTGCCAGATCTATCAGGCCTTGCTCATAGTATACACAAGCCAGGTTGGCATGTACCACAGCATGATTTGGGCTCAAGCTTAGGGCACAAAGGTAAGCTGCCACAGCTCTGTCAAAAATCCGTGCCTCTTGCAAGACATTTCCTAAATTGATATAAGCATCCAGAAAACTGGGGTCAAGGGTGACAGCCTTTTCAAAGTGATGAATTGCAAGCCAAATCTCCCCTTGTGCATTGAAAACACAGCCAAGATTACTCCAAGCTACTGCAAAGTTCGGTTGCGTCTCCATTGCTTTCAAATAACATGCCTTGGCTCCTTCCAAGCGACCCAGGGCTTTGAGCAGGTTCCCCAGGTCACTGCGAACACAGTACAAATCAGGATTGCACTGAAGAGCAGAGACGTAAGCTTGTACTGCCCCTTCCATGTCGCCTGCTGCTACCAAAGCGGCTGCCAGGTTAATATAACCATCGATGAAATCTGGCTTGAGATGCAATGCATGCCGGTAATGCTCAATTGCTTCCTGCAACTGCCCTCTTTCCTTGTACACATTCCCCAAATTCGAATAGGCTTCTGCCAGAAGAGGGTTCTGTTTAATTGCCAGAGTACTAAAGTGGGCAGATCTGTCCAGTCTTCGACACTGGAAGTGTAGAGATGAAAGTAATAAAAGTACTCCAGTATTGTCTGGCTCTTGTCTCCACAGCTGCATGCAGTGCTTCTCAGCTGCCTCAAAATCTCCTGCCTGATATTCTCGATGTGCCAACTCAGCTAACCCTTGGAAGGAAAGCATACGTTTCATTGGTTCTGTGCTGTCGGCCACGTTGCCCACAGAAGACGCCATCTGGAGCTTCTGGAGAGAGTGAGAAAAGGGGGTAATTGAGTCCCGCTGCCGCCACTACTGGCAAGAATGTTTCTAGAGGTAGCAAATATGAGGGCAGCAGCTGTACCACTGCTTTGGCAGGCTTAAGTGGCGGCGACACTTACAGGCACCGAACCTTAGGAACTCTGGTTGGTCGTCTAACTGTCACGCTCTTGAAATCTTAATTCTTAACCCTGCCCTCTTCCACCATTTTTCTCCTAATCAGGGAATAAAAATTACCTATACACTTGCCTTAGAAGAAATCAAAAGTCAGTAGTCCAAACACTTTTCAAAATTTTGTTTTCTGCCCAGTTGGAAAGGAAATACATGATTGACTTTACTTCATCATTCATATAGTCAATGTGGAAAACATTAGGGCCGTGAATTTCAATACAGTAAGATCAGAAAATTTTAAATTGGCCTTCCCAAACCACTAATAAGTAACCGATGTTGTATATAATGCTAAAATCTTAGAGACTGAGTTTGATATTTTAAAAGTTCTGAAAGGATTAGCTAATTTCTCCTCATCATATTTCTCATGCCTCAAACCTGAGTATTACTTTTTTAAAAATAAATTTATTTATTTTTATTTATTTATTTTTATTTTGGCTGCGTTGGGTCTTCAATGCTGCGTGCAGACTTTCTCCAGTTGCGGCGAGCGGGGGCTACTCTTTGTTGCGGTGCCAGGGCTTCTCATCACAGAAGCTTCTATTGTTGTTCCACAACTCTATGGGTTCCTTTTTAGGTCCTATGAAGAACCCTAGAAATTAATTCATGGAATTATAGGTTTTTGCAAAATTGTCAAAAGTGAGATATTTTCACTTCCATCAGGTAAGACCAGCGTCTCTTTCTTTGCCAATTTTCCTTCTATCATATTCCACTATGTTGGATCATATTGGAATGGCCACAGGCTTTTTTGAAATCTGGCTAAGGAGATTTTCTTTTGTTCTGTGGTACGCGGACCTCTCACTGTTGTGGCCTCTCCCGTTGTGGAGCACAGGCTCTGGACGCACAGGCTCAGCGGCCATGGCTCACGGGCCTAGCCGCTCCGCGGCATGTGGGATCTTCCCGGACCGGGGCACGAACCCGTGTCCCCTGCATCGGCAGGTGGACTCTCAACCACTGCGCCACCAGGGAAGCCCTAAGGAGATGTTTTAAGTGAGGCTATTATGTGATTTTCAGACACCACCATATGTAATTGACTATATACTATCCCATTACAGGAATAACTTCCAGTACTCATACTGACTACTCTACTGACTTAACTAGCACAAGACACAGAAGCATAAGGACAAAAACCACCTTACAATATAGCCATGTCTTGCACTTCACAGCTCTCAAAGCATGTGCGTTTGAAGAAGAAAAAACCAACTGAAAAGTACAAAACCAGAAGCTATTCTGTGGAAAATTATTTCAATCATCAGGCATGTGAAAGATAAGTCAAAGATTCAGTTTTCATCAATGCTTAGTCAAAACGGGAAATTTTCTTCTGTCAAGAATATACTCCAGGGGCTTCCCTGATGGCGCCGTGGTTAAGAAGCCACCTGCCAATGCAGGGGACAAGGGTTCGAGCCCTGGTCCGGGAAGATCCCACATTCCATGGAGCAACTAAGCCGGTGTGCCACAACTACGGAGCCTGCGCTCTAGAGCCCGTGAGCCACGACTACTGAGCCTGCGAGCCACAACTACTGAAGCCTGCGTGCCTAGCGCTCGTGCTCTGCAACGAGAAGCCACGGCAATGAGAAGCCTGTGGACCGCAACAAAGAGTAGCCCCCACTCCCTGCAAGTAGAGAAAGCCTGCGCACAGCAACGAAGACCCAACACAGCCAAAAATAAATAAATAAATAAATAAAAGAATATACCCCATCAACAATGTGTGTAATGGAATGGTGTGAATGAGTATTTTATCAGAATTCCTGTAATGCACAAACCTATAGCAGTACTGAAATCAGTAATGCATTTATAATAGTAAATATTTATGAGGAAGTAATCCATAGAGGTTTTCTCAAAGTTAACAATGAAAATTAATGTGACATTATCAATAATAAATTGTGAAGCTGAAATAAACTTTTCTAAACTATTAATAACTAGAAGCAAATTCTAATCAACCATGTTACAAGAAATCTATGTCTATAAACTACAAAGTTTATTTCTTAAAATTTTATTTCGAAAATACATAAACTGTCGTATGAGGAGGCAGTTAAAGAATATATAGCTAAAAGAGTGGGGGAAAAGTTTTATAGAGACACATCTGGCAGTAGTTAATTTTTAAATGTCATTTTTCTAGATTTTGTGACACCTATAGTATTGATATTTGAAAGCATTTAAAAAATTGTAATTTGAAGATTTGCTACTTCCAGGTAGAATAAAATATTTGGAAGCAAAACAACGTTTCCACTGAGAAAAACAAAAAAAGCCAAATAAAATAGCCAGCATTCAATCAAAAAGTTCTAGACAAACCAAGAGGTAGAATCATATGACTAAAATTCTAAGAACAGATAATACAAAAATATTTATATAAGATATTGTGTATCTTTATCAGGAAAAGTCTTTCTCAAGAAAAGACTTTAAAATCATCAGAATTAATATTATATTTTATTTGTATATTTATATATAGATATTTATATATTTATATAAAGAACTTAAAGATAAAGCCCTAGTTAAGGCAGTGACAATAGTAGCAGTGGGAGTGAAAAGAAATGGTTATATTCAAGCACATTTTGTCAGGAAAAGTCCAAGATCAAATGTCTGACTGCATACATGGGATGGATAGACGGAGTGGGAAAAATCAAAAGTTAACTATAGAGGTTCTAGTGAAGATGGGGTTGCCGTCACCCAACCCAAGGGGTTGTGATCATCCCCAAGGTCTAGGAGACTCAAAGGGAAGGTCATGGTCAGAGGCAAAGTTAATTGGTGGGAAAATAAGACTCCCAGTCTCTCCATCTCCTTATACCAGTTTTTTTTTTTAACATCTTTATTGGAGTATAATTGCTTTACAATGGTGTGTTAGTTTCTGCTTTATAACAAAGTAAATCAGTTATACATATGTCCCCATATCTCTTCCCTCTTGCATCTCTCTCCCTCCCACCCTCCCTATCCCACCCCTCTAGGTGGTCACAAAGCACTGAGCGGATCGCCCTGTGCTATGCGGCTGCTTTCCACTAGCTATCTATTCCTTACACCAGTTTTGTTTTTCTGCTCATATACGTAGCAGCATTTCATTCAAGGGGAATGTCATTGATCTGACTGGTCAAATTAAACAACATAGTTCAAGGCACATTTACAGTGGTTAGTTCCTCCACAATTTAGAAAGTCACATTCACAATTTCCCTCTTCCTACACCGCGGAACACATTGGCCATTCCTCCGAAGTTTCCACTCCACAGAGTGGACCAGAGATGACGTTAGCCCAGAACTGAGAGCTTGGCATGAAATGGTGTCAGCCCCACGTAGAGCTCTGGCATAAGTTATAACCCAACCCAGCTCTACAGAGAGCTCTGCATGGAATCCTGGGAGTAAACTCAGCCATAATAATGGGATTCTGTTTTTCATTTGCTTTTCTTCCTTGCTTAACTTTCCCTGGCCACTCTGACAAACAAACTTTCAGGCATTCCTGGACCACTCACTAACTTTATTCCATTTAATCTCATCCAGATTCCCAAGAAAATTACTAACTATAAGGAGGGAAAGTTGGAACATGGTGAGTTTTAGATGCCTGAAATATCCAGGTCATTGAATCCAGTTAAGTAGCAAATTATCTGGATCTCAAATATGCCAGTAGAATAGCAGACTAAGCTCAATTTAATGTACTCTTACTGGAGACACATGTAAATTCTGGGTCAATTTTGAAAAAGTTAAAAGCACATAGCTGAGATTAAAAGAAAGAAAGGAACACCTGCATGTTTCAGAAAGTAACAGAGAAATTAAATCCAGAGAAAGAAGAGCGGACTGATGTCTGTGGGTTCCGTTCCTTAGTATAGGCCTTATGTAAATAGGGGCTGGAGCTAGAAATCTAACATTACCTTGAGGCCAGGAATTTAGACTCAGGATGGAACAATATTGAGAAGTTGGTACAGATATCCTACAGAAATTTCATGAGGAACTGCTTAGTCCATTAAGAGGGCCAAGGGAGGTGGTGAGGAAGACTGGTATCTCTTGAAAACCTTCAGGTACGGAAAACATCAACACCTCTGAAAAGTAGGCCTGTCCTTCCCAGCGTTGTGATGGCCAGGTTGTCACTAACCTGTAAGGCCCTGTATGAATCAGAAACTGCAAGGAGAGTAATTCAAAGAAAAACAGATGCAGGATGGGCGTGGCAATAAATCCTAGGACCCTATCAGAAACAAAATTAAAACCACTCTAAAGGGAAATTTTAACAAACCAGAGCAGATATATCCTAACCAGAATAGAATAATAATTCTGAGGAAGTTACTTTAGTTATTTAAGTAATATTCAATGCATTTCCATGGCCAGGCCCTTTTGAAGAATTCTAAAACATATACAAACAATTCGTTTACATCTTATATAGTCCACCATCCAGAGCAAAATTCACTTAAGTACTGTACTGGTGGAAATCGGGCAGCACTATGGAGACAATAAAAAGGTGTTTACCATCAAAAAACGTCAAGGTAAGAAAGATAATGTCTAATTTTTAATTATCCTGTGGTTTATTGAAATCTTTTGGAAACCCAAAATAGAGAAAACCTAGCAGGCAAGGAAGACTTAAATATTTAGAGATTTATCAACTCATCTATAAAAGCTTTATTAATCTCTTCTTTTAATACCATTCCTGAGAGGTATAAATGTGTCCAGTGATAGGGTTGAAGAAGCCTGAGAGAATTCCAATTGTTTACTATTCTTGGTCAGCTATTAAGACCGTTCAGGAGCATCTTGATTTTCATGGCATCATCCAACAAAAAGCAGGATATTTTACAGAAAGTCCTTGTCCACTTTTTGGCTTGCTTTTGTGTTTATGTTTTTGGTTTTCTCACATTGGGCGGTACATTAGGCTACCTATTGCATACTCCCTCATTCATGCATGCATTCATTGAAACAATATTTACTGAGTTGAGATATTTAATTAACACCCAATAAATGATGTTTAGATGAATGAATGCGCTTTTTATCAAAGTAAGTGTAAATACTGAGAAAAATTACAGAATGTATGATCCCAGCCCCACAAAAGCGTATAATTGTGTTGAGGATATAACATATGCTGGTGAAATAACTAATATATCATATTGGACAGTTTCTAAGTTCAAAAATGAGTTTTTATAAATAATCAGAGCCTAAGGATGACAAAGAAGGGACAGTTCATTATGGGTTGAATCTATCAATAAATGTACATTTCAGATGAGATTTGAGATTGACCTTAAAGAAAGAAGAGGACTTAGATATATGAACAGAGAACAAAAAAGGCATGGTGATAGCATGTGCATAGATAGTGTGGCCAATATTTATGTTCTTCATTAAAGATAGTCAGAGATAACCCAAATGTAACTGTTCCCATGGGTCCATTCTCAGTATCCAAACAAAACGGCAAATCCTATCTCAGTAAAACTAATGAAAAACACAGTCTTTAATAAAGACATTGTGAAGGAATGGGGGAGAGAAAGGCTTGCGTCCCACACCACACAACAAAACTTATTTAATTATTTGTTTCATTTTCTCCCTCTGAAAATTTCCTCTCCCTCCCTCTGTATGTCTCTCTTCTCCCACATCTGGCCACACTCTACCAGCCACCTTTCCAGATCTTTCCAGAACTCTCCATCCTAGTTTCATTATGCCACAAGTTGAACATCTCACAGGTCTCCAGGATGCATCCTCATCACTTATTCCACAAAGACAAACAAAGGACACTTCTCAGGATCACGTTTCTTGGAAGGAAGAAGTCATGAGGAGTGATTATAAATAATATAAGGTGGAGAGCAGTGACTTAAAATACCATTTTTCCTCTTAGAATGTGAATACAGGGAACTTTGGGAAACTAGAAAATCTAGAAAGGATTCATTGATAATTATTTATTTTCAATGAATAAAATAAAATGTAATAATACGGCTAAACTCTGACAGATTAACTTTTTCAAAAGTTGCTTTCACACACCTTCACTATTGGGATGTTTGATAAACACATCTTTCTTCTTTCTTTGCAGATACTGGCACCAAACTTTCAAACAATAAGAACCTTCCCATAAGTCCCTTGCCAGGCAAGATTAAGGTATAACAATCCAAACAGATTTTTGAAGAAGATAACTGGTTGAAAGCACAGGAAAAGAGCTGGGTTGCTCTTTTTCAACGGTCACATAATGAGTAATGTGGGAATTGGTTTACAAAGTCTCTCTCCATGAGGGGCTAAGGTTAAGATTAGAACTTCTGAGGCCAGAAGAGCAAAATAACTACAACAACACACATATTTTCAAGAGCCGACCTTTGGATGTGAGGGATTGATTTTTCCCACTCTTTTTTCAGCAGCCCACCTGGTGTCTTTAGTAAATGACATAAGAGAATACAGTGTGGCCAAGAAGGCTTAGATTTCCTTAGTCCCAAGTCAGATATTCTCAAGTGACTGTCCACTCAAATTAAAAAGAGAGATTTACAAGAGGAAACTGGATACAACTGAGTGTACTTTTATTTCAGCCCTTTACCTGAATGTTTTGTTTTGTTTTCAGTTCTCCACTGAAGTTGCCTACATTAATATATTTTTAAGAACATTTCCTTAAGTTGAAGTATTCATTCAGTATATTCATTTACTATAATTGAGAAAAGCCAAATGACTTAGGCAAATTCATTTCTGTACTGCCACAGCAGTGTATTGTGAACTAAATGACACCTGGCAGTTCTTTACTCAGATACTAACTCAATTAGAAGGCAGAACAAGGATACCTACCCATTCAGGGAAGGAAAGGTCACTTAGCCTCTGTAGCTGTCTTAGGTCTCTTATCATCACAGTAACAAATTGAAGACTAAAAACCATACGATCATCTCAATAGATGCAGAAAAAGCTTTTGAAAAAATTCAATATCCATTCATGGTAAAAACTCTCCAGAAAGTGGGCACAGAGGGAACATACCTCAACATAATAAAGGCCATATATGACAAGCCCACAGCTAACATACTCAATGGTGAAAAGCTGAAAGCATTTCCCCTAAGATCAGGAACAAGACAAGGATGCCCATTCTCACCACTTTTATTGAACAGAGTTTTGGAAGTCCTAGCCACAGCAATCAGACAAGAAAAAATAAATAAATAAAAGGACTCCAAAATGGAGAGGAAAAAGTAAAACTGTCACTGTTTGCAGATGGCATGATACATAGAAAATCTGAAAGACACCATCAAAAACCTATTCGAGCTCAAACATGAACTTGGTAAATTTGCAGGATACAATAGATTTCTATATATAAATTTTGTATTTCTATACACTCACAGTGAACTATCAGAAAGAGAAATTAAGGAAACAATCCCATTTACAATCGCATAAAAAAGAATAAAATACATAAGAATAAACCTGCCTAAGGAGGTAAAAGACCTGTACCCAGGAAACTATATGACACTCATAAAAGAAATGAAAGATGACACAAACAGCTGGAAAGATATACCATGGTCACGGATTGGAAGAATTAATATTGTTAAAATGACCATCATACCCAAGCAAATCTACGGATTCAATGCAGTCTGTATCAACATATCAAGGGCATTTTCCACAGACCTAGAACAAATAATTTTAAAGTTTGTATGGAAACACAAAAGATCCTGAATAGCTAAAACAGTCTTGAGAAAGAAGAACACAACTGGAGGAATCATGCTCCCTGGCTTCAGACTGTGCTACAAACCTACAGTAATCAAAACAGTATGGTACCGGCACAAAAACGTCCATCACTGGAACAGAATAGAGAGCCCAGAAAGAAACCCATGCACTTATGGTCAATCAATCTATGACAAAGGAGGCAAGAATATGCAATGGAGAAAAGTCTGGGCTTCCTTAGGGATGGTTTCATCAATTAATTTCTTAAATGGACCATACTTTTCCATGTCTTTGTATACCTTGTGAGTTTCTTGGTTGAACATTTGGCTTTCAAATATTATAATGTGGTGTCTATGGAAATCAGATTCTCCCACTTTCCCAGGGTCTTCTGGGCTTTTGATTGTTGAAGGCTGTAGTAGTCTGTTTGTTTAGGAACCTTTCCAAACTAGTTTTGCAATGACTGTACTCCTTATCGTATGTAGGCACTGAAGTCTCTGTTCCTTTAGTTCATGTTTAGCTAATGTTTTGACAGAGATGTCCTTGAATTCCTGCACCTAAGACAAACAAAAACAAATATACACAAGCACATCCACATGCACACTCAAAACCACACACCTCTCCCCATTGTGCAGATTGCTGGATCACTCCTTCAACATTTAGCTGACCTGCACTGAGGTCAGGGCTCAGCCCATGGTAAAAGCTTAGAGACTCCTCTGGCGTTTTCAGAACGTGCATCTGATCTTGAGTATGCATGTGGCTTTCTTAATTTCTCTGGACACATGTGTACTTTTTGTATGTTCTAAGTTCCCAAAGAATCTCCCCCAACTTTTGCTCCTGCATCTTATGTGTCTATTGTATTTCAATGCACAGTCTTCTGCCCCAGCCATCTGTGCTTTGTTAGTTCACCTTGCACTTTTCTTGAGCAATGACCGCTGCTTTTCCAGACTGTGTTCCAGGTTAGCTAAGACAGAGATAAGCATCTTGTGTCAGTCCTTCAGGTAGCTCCCAGACAGGTTAGAACAGATACACATAATAATCCGAGAGTATGGTCTCTTCTGCTCCCTCCTGAAGCAGGATTGAGGGTCCCATACTAGGAATGGTCTGCTGCTACTTTAAGACTATCACTGCATTAAGACCCCACCACTTTAAGACCATCACTACACTAACAGTAGATGGGGCAAGGGCAAGTAAAAATGCCACAAAGCTTTCCTGCCATTTTCAAATTGCCTCTTCCCGGGTTCAGTATGTGTTTGGTTGCTGTAAATCTTTGCCTGATTTCAGGACTAAGAGAAACTCAAGGAACGCCACAACAAGAAACAGTATAATCAAACTCTCAGATGCCGAAAGACAGAGAAAGAATCTTTACTCCCAAAGGAGAAAGAAAAAACAAATTTGTTACAAAGCAGGGATCCTCAAAAAGATTCATAGCTAATTTCCTCTCTGAAACCATGGAGGCAAGAGGCCAGACATATTTAAAGTGCTGAAAGAAAAAAACTGTCCACCAAGAATTCTATATTTGGCCAAACTGGTTTCAAAACTTAGGGAGAAATTAACACATTCCCAGATGAACAAAGGCTGAGGGCGTTTGTTTTACAACTTCCTAACACTGCCCTATGACAAATGTTAAATTGAACCTTCAGGTTGAAATGAAAGGACACTAGACAGCAACTCGAAGCTGTATAAAGAAATAGAAATCTCCAGTAAAGATAAACACATGGGCAGATACTATAGCCAGTATTGTGCTACTGGCTTGTAACTCTACTTTTTATTTCTTACATGATTGAAAAAACAAATGCATAAAATAATCATAAATCCATGTTATTGGGCTCACAAAATATAAAGGTGTAATTTGTGACAACAATAATGTAAGGAGGAGGAATGGAACTGTAGAGGAACAGAGTTTCTGTGTGCTATTGAAGTTGGTTTCAATTCAAATGATATTGGTTGAACTTTAGAAGGGTGAATGTAATCTTCTTGATAACCACAAAGAAAATATCAATAGACTATATGCAAAAAGAAATGAAAAAGGAATCAAGAGTTCACTACAAGAAAATCGGCTAAGCACAGAAGAAGTCAGTAATGGAGTAAATGAAGGGCAAAAAATGCATAAGACATACAGAAAACAACCAGGAAACAGACAGAATTAAGTTCTTCCTCATCAGTAATTTTTGAAAAAGTGGATTAAGCTCTCCAATAAAAAGATAAATATTGGCAGAATGGACTTTAAAAACATCCATAATCCAAGTATATGCTGTCCGCACAAAACTCACTTGATTTCAAGAGACACAAGTTGGTTGAAAGTTAAAGCACAGAATAAAATATCCCATGCAAATAGTAACAAAAAGAAAGAAAGAGAGAGAGAGAGAAAAAGGAAGGAAGGAAGGAAGGAAGGAAGGAAGGAAGGAAGGAAGGAGGGAAGGAAGATCTGGGATGGCTACGTTAATATCACACAAAATAAACTTTAAATCAAAAACTATCACAAGAGGAAAAGGAGGCCACTATATGTTGATAACAAGTTCAATCTATCAAGAAGATGTAACAACTATAAACATATATGTACCAAACATCCCCCAAATATGTGATGCAGACATCGACAGAATTGAAGGAAGAAATAGATAGTTCTACAATTATAGTTGGAGATCAATACCTTGCTTTCAATAATGGATAACACATCTAGACAGAAGATCGGTAGAGAGGTAGGGGGACTGAATAACACATTTAACCAACTAAACCTAACAGCCATATATAGATCACTCCACTCAACAACAGCAGAATACACATTTTTCTCAAGTACACATGGAACATTCTCCAGGAAAGACCATATGTTATGCCACAATACAAGTACCAATACATTTTTAAGAAACTGAAATCATACAAAGTATCTTCTTTAGCCACAGTGAAATGAAGGTAGAAATCAATAACAGAACCATTGGTAGCCATTTCCCATCATGCCTGCCACACATGATATAAAGCAATGAAGGGAAAAACATACTTGACCATTTAGAAAAGTGGGAAAGAAGACATACCATTGACACAGAGTGTGTGCTGTTTCCCGTTGTCAGGGATAGAAATAAATTAGCATCATTTATTCATTAGTGTGTTAATTTCTTGGTCAATCATTGCGCAGCCAGTGTTTCTGCCTGATGGGAAGATTTCCTATACTCAGTGTTGAGTGGAGACAACCTTGAAAGGGACATTTAAAAGGATTATACTGTGATGGGCCTAGCAGTACCCTTCCTCCTATGCCAGTATTTAGGCTGGGGTATTTCCATGCAGTGTGTACAATCGTAGGCCCCAGGTCACCAGAATTTAGTTGGATTCGTTTTGTTAACACATTCCCTCAGTACTTTGTCTTTTATTTCACTGTTGCATTTACTTCATTCTTTATTATCACTGCGAAACAACTGTTTCCTGTTCAGATGCCAAAAAGTGGGTATCAATACCTCCTGAGTTTTACACATCACAGATCTGTTTTACATATCAGAGACAGAGACAGCAACTATTTCCAATGACTTTGAGACATGCTTTGAACATGTGATTAACATGTGGAGTGTTGAAATGTGTGTCGAGCTCATTATACTTGCTCTAAAAGGTTTCAAACTGCAAAGATTTAAAAATTTTTATCTTTGAATAGTTTTCCTGTGCTGTCTCTTTGTGTCAGACTGTTAATGTGCAGTCTGACACCTTCAAATAATGTGGCTTTGTAACCAATTATTTACATGTTTTATCCACAGAGAATCTTTTTTTTTTCAATAAATTTATTTATTTTGGCTGTGTTGGGTCTTTGTTGCTGCACATGGGCTTTCTCTAGTTGGGGCGAGTGGGGGCTACTCTACATTGTGGTGTGCGGGCTCCTCATTGCTGTGGCTTCTCTCGTTGCGGAGCACGGGCTCTAGGCGCTGGGGTTTCAGTAGTTGTGGCACGCGGGCTTCAGTAGTTGTGGCTCATTGGCCCTAGAGCACAGGCTCAGTAGTTCTGGCGCACGGGCTTAGTTGCTCCGCGGCATGTGGGATCTTCCCAGACCAGGGCCCGAACCCATGTCCCCTGCACTGGCAGGAGGATTCCCAACCACTGTGCCACCAGGGAAGTCCCCACACAGAGAATCTTAAGGTCAAAATATACAACTCGATTAACTACACTTCCTCCTGTTCACATTTCCCTCATCTTTTCTTCATCTTCTGTCTATGTTTCCTTGGCCCTGTTTATATTAAGTGCTTTTGCCATTATATTTGATTGTCTGTATTCCGGTGAGTTACCACAATGCTTTATGAGACATGGTAGGATATAAATGCATTTAAGTTTTTTTTATATATATATATATATATATATAATATATATATATATATGTATTTTGCTTGAGTGCAGTGTTTTTTGTTTTCTGTACTGAATTCATTAGCATGGGTCGGTATAAAACTTAGCATAGGTCAATATGTAATTTGTAAACTAATAAGGTCTTAAAAGTGAGGAATTAAGTCTTTTAAATTTAATTATTTATTGTAAAGAGCAGAATAGCATACATAAACAGGTGCCTAAGGAAAATTTGTATTCTAATATGGAACTCTCATAAACACCTATTTTTTTTTCTTTTAATGGTATGATAGTAGGCCATTTGATTATTTCTATTTTTATGGCTTTAACTTTAGAACAATGAAATATTTGTAAATTTTAAAAAGTATTTTTCTTTATTTGATGCGGCTAGGATACTGGAGAAATGAAAGGTCAAACACCTATTGAGGAATCCATACTTGTCTATATATTGTGTACTTTTATTTCAATAACTGATTTAAAATTCCTAAAAGGATGCTATAATAAGTTATTACGCCATTTTACAGACTGAATTAAGTGAATTTCAGGGAGGTATGAAACTTGCCTAAGGCTATCCAGCTGCCAAGCGGTAGGAGTGAGAATTAAATCCGGGTATACCTATCGCCAAAGTTTCTGCTCATCTCCTTACATCATCCACTTTTAATAGCCAATGCTTTCCTGCTTACAAATATGACTGAGGTTTCCAGACAGTCAACATTCCTTTGTAATCAGATAGAAAAATTACTGTTGATTCTCTAAAGACATATTCCTTTTCCATTAAGTGACTTTAGTTGTTCAAATGATACTTCCAGACAGTAGTAATCATACAGTTGGGGACTAAGAACAGAACTCAGGGATGTGTCTAGCAGTCAGTAAAGACCAACTGGCCTCACTGATGATATTTACGGTCATTTCCTCTAGACTAACATAATCTTATTAATAAGACCCTAATAATTCACAGTACTGCCCTTGCCTGATTGTTTGTTCTTCTCCCTCTATCACTCTCTCTTTCCCCATATTATTATTATTTTTGGCAATTTTTGGTGAATTAAATTCAGGGATTAGTATTCAGGAGTACTAGTCACAAAAGCAGAGAATCTTAGCTCACACCAAAGGAAGAAAATAGAGAAAAAGTATAAATTATATGAATACACACACATACACACATGTGCCAACTATATGCTGCACTTCTCCAAAATCTATTCAGTATCTGCACATTTACCGTATATTAGCAGTAAGACCAGAAATGAGCGTAACGCTCTGTTTACAAGGCACAGAAAACAGACCCAAATATGGAAATTACTAGCAATGAGAATGGGGAAGAAAGACTACAACAAGGAATGTAGATGATATTTTTGTTTCCTAGCTATGATGCCAAATATTGAACTTTCAACTTGAGACAAGGAGGCCATAAAAAGTTGTATTAGTTTCCTAGAGCTGCCATGACAAAGTACCAGAGACTGAGGAGGTTAAACAACAGAAATTTACTCACTCACAGGTCTAGAGGCTAGAAATCTGACATAAGGTGTCAGCAGGATTGATTTCTTCTCAAGTATCTCTTCTGGGTTTGTAGATGCCATGTTTTCCTTTTGTCTTCACATGGTCTTCTCTCTGTGCATGTCTGTGTCCTAATATTTTCTTTTTATAAGGACACCAGTCATATTGGATTAAAGCCCACCCATTTGACCTCAGTTACCTATTTAAGGGCCTTATCTCCAAATACAGTCATATTACGAGGTATTGGGGGTTAAGACTTCCACATATTAACTTGAGCAGGACACAATTCAGCTGATAACAGAAGATAAGAGTAATTTAAGCAAGTAAGTAACCATTGTTTACAGTGAGTTGCTTAAGGATATGAATTTACTCAAGAAGAACAAGAAGAAATTACATAACACTGTACATTATACAAAGATATTAAATTAATCATCATAACATTATAACATTTAATGTTATAAATTAGACTAAGCAAGATGAAGCAACTTATCCAGAATTGTATAGTTGGTACTTTCCAGAATTTAAACCAGGTATTTTCCCACTTCCTTTCTACGTTATATATTCATTTCATTATTTGAAATGAATTTTGAGTCTTCATTTTGCTTAGTTTCTGAAGTTATATGGGGATAGAATGGAGTTGGATATTTTCAGTGACATTCACACATGGGGAAGGAAATTGAGTGCAGAAGCTTCAGCAATGTTTCCATGGAGAACACTAACAACAGAACCAGAAACACCGTTATCCTTTTGGTTCAGTGATCTTTCCTGAAGCACTACAAGAATCAATTTTAAGAAGCCCAGTGTTTTCCAAACTTTCACCAATGGGCTCTGTAGGGTCCTCTAACAGTATCGAAGAGACTAACTAGTTTCTCATCCCAAGCCACTTAAGACAAGGAGTTCTGACTGTTCTCTGTGAGGAAATCAAGTGACAATCATAGCTGGTGATTTAGGATAGTTTCTTCAGGGCCCAGGCAAAACCTAATACACAGTAATAATCATTGTTAACTGCATCTTTGACAAGGATTAATCAGGTATCAAAGAGGTCTATAAATTGGGAGAAGTTATGATCAAAGGGAAACATAGACCACAGATATTTAATTAATTCTCAATTTTTTATGAGTTTAACTTTGGTTAACCTAATTTTCCTTCTTCTAGACAATTTCCAATTCGTCTCCACAAAGAGACCAGAATAATCACCTTCCAATACAAGATTTATTGTGTTGCTTTAATTTAAAGCATACAGTGACTTCTACATTCACTCCACCAAGTTTTGCCAGGAGAGAAAAGGAGACGTGATATTTTGTCTTGAATTAGATATGCCACCATACTTGACTTAGCTCATCCTACTGGAAGCACTTTGAGGGCAGATTCTACAGTCTTGTCTTACATCCTCTACGGAATCAAGCCAAGGGAATCACACACAGTTACAGCTGGAAAAACATTTGTTCTGGGTTAATACTTTTAGCCTTTACCACCAAGACTTTATCACCAAGACCTATCTTTACAGTCTCGAAACAGGAGACCTTCTTGCCTTCCCTTTTCACATTGACTAGGAAGGTAAAGGGAAGAACTGAGAAGTATCCAAAGTCAGCTAGCAGCCAGCACAGATAAATCATCGGTGGAGATAGTGTTTCTTTCAAAAGATATAAACATAAGAGGAAGTCCTAGTGTTTGAAACAACTGTGCATAATAAAATTCCATGAAAACCTAGAAATCCAGATGCAGATCAGTAACATATTGGTTAAATAAGCTGTTATGTTCATGCAGTGGACAAGTGTACATACATTAAGAAGAACGAGATACTCTTTTCTATGAGATTCTCTTTTCACTGAACTCATCAGTGCTGCAAACACAATGTTACATAATACTTTTTCTTTAACATTATATCAGGCATCCTCATGTGGTCCTGCATTTATTGCCAGTGTTACTAAAGTCTATCACTTACCTCTTTCTCTTTTAGACATATAATTTCTTCTTATTTTGGAAGCATTCATCAATCCCTATTTTACTCTTTCTTTTAAATTACAAATGAATATTGAATTTTACAAAATATCTTTTGGGGGATATTTCAAGTGATTGTATACTTTTGCTCTCCTTTGACCTTGTTATATGGTAAATTATATTTTGTTATTTTACATTACGCTATTTATTATATATTGTATTGTTTATTAATGACACTTATTATATTATAATTACATTATTTTTAAGGTAGCATTTTGTTTTAGATAGACAAAACAACCAGTGGAATAGGAAGCATCTTAAAATTAGATGCAAGAGCATAAGGGAATTGAGATTAAAATAAAATTCACGTTTTGGATCAGCAGCAAAAATTATTCAACAAAAGTGGGAAAATATGGCTATCATAGAATTACTAAATTCTAGATACAGCAACTAGTTAAAGGTTAAAAAATAATGAAAGTGTAAAAGTATCAGAAACCTGGGAGACTTGAAATAAATTATTCATGGGGAATACCTTTCTAAGATACAAAGAAAAAAAGGATACATTTAATTATATAAGAATTAAAATTTTCCTCATGGCAAAATGCACTACAAAGGTCAGAAAACAAGCAAAAGAAATTGGGAAATATATTTAGAAATGGATATGCCTTCTTTACAACTTTTGAGAGAAGCACATGTTTCTTTTTCCTTTAACCTGTTATGTGGGTATTAATCTATAATGTAAGTGCATGGTTCCTTTCCTTTCATCTGTAATGTGAGTGTCAACATGGGGCACTGTTTCCAAGCACAGACTTTGGATGTTCCTGTACTGGTCCCGTCACTGACCATCCACAAAAACTTACAAATGTTGCTTTACTTTCCTGGGGGTTAGAGTCTTAGCTAAGAAATGGAAGCAAAATAGAACTTTCCCCCAGGGATGATATAGAAGGTTTAAAGGAGTAAATATGTAAGTGACTTAGCACAGTGCCTAGTACAAGAGAGATCAATGTAAGTACTTACCAAGTTTTTAAAGAGACAGATGAAAGAAATAAAATGTGGTGATTTCAATCTATTGATATATATTCTTGACATTAAACTACATTGGATGACCTAACTTGCTCGTGCTTTTTCTTACTCTAGTGAACTTGGGTAGCTAATATCATAGTTTAAAAGTTTTCCTTTTATATTTACAAGTAAATTTGACCTGTAAATTTCTTTTTCCTTACAGTCCTCATCTATTTTCAGTATTAGGATTATATAGACTTCATAAGATGAATAAAGGAGCATTCTTCCTTTGCTACTCCCTAGAAGTTTTTCTTTGTTAATATTGATGTTATCTGTTTAACAGAAGTTGGATAGAATTCACCTCCCAAATGATCTGGCCGGGTCTGGTATTTTCTTGGTGAAAGCTTGTGAACTATTGACTTAATTCCTTTACTGGTGCAAGAACTCCAGCTACAAATTTCCTCTTGTGTCAGTTTTGGTAAACTTTAGGAGCTAGGAAATTGTCCTTTACAGAAATGTTCAAATTTACTGGCATTTCATATATTCTCTGTTTGTACTCTCTGCTATAACATTGTCCTGATTCTTTCCGTATATTGTTTACTTACGTTTTTGTTTTGCTTAATCAAAGTTTGTTTTTTTAAAGCTTTTCAAAGAATATTCTTTTGACTTACTAAATCACCTCAATTTTACACTTTTTTCTGTTTTATTAAGTTCTGCTCATATCTTTATTGCCTATTTTTCTATGTTCTCAGGGTTTATTGTTTTACTCTTCTGATGTCAATTAAAACACTTGGTTATTAATTTTAATAAATCTTTTGACTTATAAACAGTTGAACTTTTTGAAGGTTCCAGCTTAGTTGTATGTATCTAAGGGTCAGCTCCTCCTCATAGTTGCTGGCCTAAGGCTTAGTTCACCCTATAGCCATGTATATATTGACATTTTTTCCCCTCGACTTTCTGTGTTTTGCTACTTCTCACTTCTCTTTGCAGAGAAGCCCTTTGAAATACCCTTAACTTATTTTACAGCCAATAAGTCTTTAAAATACTGTGTATTTTTTAAGATAAATCAACTTATATAATTAGGCAGGAAATCTGATCTGCCATATTTTTAAAAACAGCATAATTTCATTCTTCTCCACGATTAATCTGCTGTATTACACGACCTTCGAGTTTTTAGCTTTATCAATGACAGGTACTTTAAAAATGTTTGAAAGATCCTACCCAGTCTTTTAAAACATCCTTGCTCCTTGTTTCAGTTCTAGTTTTATGTATATTTTCTGCCTGGCACCTGATTATTCCAACATCTGATGGATGGCCTTGCGAATCTAATTCTGCTATTGATTGTTTTTGCTGATTCTCTCCACTTGTAGCTGATTTCTTCATTATTGTGTAAATTTAGATCATGAGCTCACGTTTAGCTAAACTTTATCTGTGGGAACGCTATAGGCCTGTGTTGAAGGTCTACCTCTCCAGAAAGGGTTTAGTTTTGTGTTTGGAATACCACCGATTTGGGAGCATTGTAAGTTAATTTCTTAGCTTCTGTTTGCAAGACCGCAAATAAATTTGCAACCCAAACACTGTGAACACAGATCTGCGGTTCAGAATTCTCAAGATTTCCTACCTGTTTCCTACCCAGAGCAGAGGCCAAGAGAATTTGCTCTTAGTCTCCCTTTGCCAGCAGATATGTTTTTCTCCTGGCACACCCTTTCATTAAACGTGAAGCCAGGGATAGATAGGTTTAGTTCTAACTTCCCATCTAGTAGGGATGGAGTCTTACCTCCTGCCTCCCATGTGGTCATGGCCATTTAAAAACAAGTCTCTATACCAGGTGTGTCATTCAACTACGGCCTGTATTCCAAATCCAGACAGCTGCCTATTTTTTATGGCCTATGAGCTATGAATAATTTTCACGTTTTAACTGGTAACATTTTAAATGGTTACCTAAGTACCTAAATAATATCCTCAATTTTGCCTCTTTGGTCTACAAAGCCTAAAATATTTGCCATTTGGCTCCATAAAAACAGGATTTCCAGCTTCTGTTCTAAGCTATCAAGATCTTCAATCCACTCTTAATAGAGCTATAACTCTCACACATGGACCACCCTTCCTTCATGGGTTCTGGACATTTCGACTGCACACTTCCAAAATCAACCACGCACTTAAAAATAAGTTGTGTACATTTAACCTAGCATACCTAACCCTTTTCTTTTAGGAGAGTTTTTCAAGTAATCTTGCCCACCGTATTCTTCAGAACTTCATTAATAATGGCAAAAAACTGGGCTTACCTGGTGGCGCAGTGGTTGAGAGTCCGCCTGCCGATGCAGGGGACACGGGTTCGTGCCCCGGTCCGGGAAGGTCCCACATGCCGTGGAGCGGCTGGGCCCGTGAGCCATGGCCGCTGAGCCTGTGCGTCCGGAGCCTGTGCTCCGCAACGGGAGAGGCCACAACAGTGAGAGGCCTCCGTACCAAAACAAACAAACAAACAAAAAACAAAAAAAGGCAAAAAATTAAACCAACTTAACATTCAACAAAAATGGGAAATGTTCATAACAATTATAGAAGCACATACAGTAGAAAACTATAAACTGTTACTGAAAGAGTGAGACATAACTTTTTATTCTTAGAGAACTATGTTTATTTAGGTCCCTTTTGTTTAAATAAGTATATTTCTGTGTATGTATGTATACAGTCATGTATTTATATACACATACATTATTTGTATGATATATTTATATAAACATATGAAATACATACCTATACACATACCTTTGATTTATATTTGTATACATACACAGGAATATCATTATATATTATATATTTATATACATTGAACTGAAAACTGGTAGTATACATATATATCGTGTAGAAATGTGTGTCTACGTGCATGTGTAGAAAAGCAGGTTGAGAGATATGGAAGCATGAGTTAGACAGGGTTCAAGATTTTAAAAGTAGTTATGTGTAGGTAGTGAGGTTAAGGCCCATTTGATTGAAAATATTGCATATTTTTACATCAATTGTTATGATGACCAGATTCCTATGTAAATAAAATTATAAATAGCTAAACATACTCGTATGTGTAATGTATAACTAAAAGATATATAGTTTTATATATGTATTATATTTATACTATATAATACAATTATACTAATACATTATATATTGTGTCATATAGAATATATTAACTATAGTGTATTATATCAGATAATAATAATTATATATTTCTATATTATGATATAATTGTTTTATAATCAATATTACAGGATATATCATATTAATATTATGAACATATTAACCATAGAAATACATTTCATTACTCATATATTTTGTATATAATATATGCTAGGCAAAAATATATATTAATATAATACATAATTGTTATACACTAATATAAATATTAGTATATTACATTTATACATCAATATAATATTTAATATTGGTACATTTATATTATTTTTAATATATACATAGCTAATGCTCTTTAAAGCCATCTGCTACAAGTAGAATAAGACCAGGAGTATGGCCAAAGCAAATTGTAAAAGTATTAGATTACTTATATTCATTTATATGTCATTTTCCTGGAATCTACCTCTGGCTATTAGAGAGGACACACAGCAAAATCAACAAAAAGTGCCCAGGACATAGGATCCTTTCTTCATTGGAACCTCAAAGGAAACACAGTGCTATTTAGTCCCCCTTCAAAGAGCCAAGAGCAAACCTTGAAGCACCCAGTAAAAGCCAATTCAAACAAAAACGCTTTTCCACTTAAACTGGAAAACGTTAAGTTCCCAAGAGACCCCCTACATCAACCACTGAAGCTCATTTGGCAGTAAAAACAATAATGTTCACCGAACAACAAGAAACGCAAAACAATAGGTGTTTTACCAAAGACACAAAAAAGCAGCTAATTAGTGTCTTTCCTGTTTGAGAGAAGGGGGTGGGAAGTGGGCAGAAGACCTCATAGGAAAGATAAAAAGAAAAGGAAAAGGAAAATAACAGTTTCCAGTTTGACACTCAAGCTGTCTTCTGCATCCATTTCGTCAAGACCACCAAGTCAATGTGGAGGCTTTTTCCTCCTTCCCTTTTCTTTTCATGAGACCGATCACAACCAGCACTGCAGATTCCATCCAATTAAGGAATGCTGTTGCCTACATGTGTGAATGAGCTGTGAGTAAAGTACTGAAGTAGAGGACACCTAAAGTGAAACGATTTCATGAATGTCCACGTGGCTGAGCAGCAAGTTAACCTTTCATAGATGTGCTAAAGAAGAAGAGTTGGGTTTTATTTTATTTACTTTTCCCTGGACTGTGTTGAATGACTATCATCGACAAGTTCAGGCTACTTTTTGCTGAGGATTAATGCACTGGGAGAGCTGAGAGAACACTGAACGGTAGAGCTGTCTTTTTCTTGACCAGTTCACCTTAGTTTCCCAAACTCCAAGTCTTTCCCTAATTCTTTCTCCTTTTTATTGTAGTAAAATGAACATAACACAAAATTCACCATTTTGATCATTTTACAATTCACTGTACCATTCAGTGGAATTTACTACTGTCACAATGTTGTGCAACTATCACCACTGTCCAACTACAAAACATTTTCATCACCCCAAGAGGAAACATACACCCATTTTGAGGAGTCATTCCCTATTTCCCTCTCTTCCAAACCCCTGGAAACCACTAATGTATAATATTTTCCGTGTGTATGGATTTGCCACTGCTGGACATTTCATATAAATGGAACCATACAATATAGAGCCTTTCGTGCCTGACTTCTTTCACTTAGTTGCATCCATGATGTAGCATGTATCAGTAATCCATTCCCTTTTATGGCTGAACTCCCTGATCCTGTTTTCTTCATACTGTTTGAATACAAAATTTAAAATAAGTTGAGAGTGAAGCTCTGTTTTAAGGGCACATCTACGAGGCCAATTCTTTTTAAAAAGGTGAAAAGGGAGATATTGTTGTGAAGTGATAATCGTTGAGAAGCCTCAGCCAATTTGATAATGAAAAGTTTGGGAAATGTTGCAAAAAATTATCTGCTTTATATTAAAAGCCTTTTAAGCAAGGATTCAGGAGATTGTCTTTTTCTTACAGGTAACTTAAATGAGTCAGAAGGAAATAACTGCGCTTTAAAACAGATTTTGAAAGGATTCTATTTATTCTTAATAGACGAATGGGAGTACAGGTAGTTCATATCCAATATGGACTCCCTGTCCAAACACTGTTTATCGTTTTAGCCACCACTATCGAATTATATTTCTTGAGAGTAAGGCAGCTCAATTCCTGCATATTACTTTTTTTTCCTGCATATTACTTTTTAAAATTCATCTATCAAATCCATTAATATAGTATAAACAAGAGATGTTCATGTTTCAGTGCAGTTCAAATATCAGGTATAAAGAACCACCAGCAAGAAAAAGAATCCTGTATCTCTTGCCAGAATGTGGTCAGCTCTGGGGTGCTTTGCTAGCTGAAACACACTTTCATTGTTAAGAGGATAGAGGCTGTTTAAGAGGGATGAGAGCCAAAAAATGTTAACTACGTGTATGTGTTAAGAACAGTGCTAGGTTATCTCATATTCTATATCAGCCAAGGCTCACCATTTTACATATGTGAAAAGCGAAGTTAAAAGTGTTTTAGTAGGGCTTCCCTGGTGGTGCAGTGGTTAAGAATCTGCCTGCCAGTGCAGGGGATGCGGGTTTGAGCCCTGGTCCGGGAAGCTCCCACATGCCACGGAGCAACTAAGAGCATGCGCCACAACTACTGAGCCTGCACTCTAGAGCCCGTGAACCACAACTACTGAAGCCCACACACCTAGACCCCGTGCTCAGCAACAAAGAGAAGCCACCACAATGAGAAGCCCGCGCACCGTAACAAAGAGTAGCCCCCGCTCACCGCCAACTAGAGAAAGCCCGCGCATGGCAAGGAAGAGCCAACGCAGCCAAAAATAAATAAATACATCTATTTTTTTGTAAAAAAGTGTTTTAGTAACTTACTAAAAGGCACGCAATCAGTAAATCTGAGCAAGGATTCAATCCCAAATCTGTCACACTGAAGTTTAAGCTAATACATGAGATTAATAAAAACAGCACTAAATTAAAAGTTCAGAGATATTTTTAATTTCATACTCTTTCACTAACGCTCTTTGGAGATAAATCATTTCTTTTATATGGGCCTTAGTTTTCACAACTATCATAGTTGGAAGCTTGACTAGATGATCTGTATGTAGTCTTCCAATTCTAAAATGTTCCACTCATTTGGATTCCTACAATAATTGCCCTTGCAATACATGCAGGCTGCCACCAAGCAGCCGTACAGACTATTAGTTCCTTTTATATCCCTAGTGGGGAGTGCATTTTGACATCAGACTTACCGGTCAACAGTACAACCTGTTACTATAACTATAAAATAACAAAATAATCTGGTATTATTTCCTGTAAAGCAGAAGCTTTACATTGTCTGTGCATCATATCAGAATCACCTGTAGGTTTGTTTGGTTGTGTTTTAACACCTTTATTGGAGTATAATTGCTTTACAATGGTGTGTTAGTTTCTGCTTTATAACACCTGTAGGTTTTTAAACATAGAGGAAATCCATAACCCATTGAATGAGAATCTTCAGAGACAGGACATGGGCATCTGGATTTTTGGGCTCCCATCATCCGTATATTTTATTTTATTTTATTTTTTTGCCTATGTACAGTATTTGTCACATCCTCTTGAATCTTTAAATGTTTCTTTTTGTTTTAAAATTTTAGAATATTCCATAATCTTCACCTACTTTTCATAAGGTGTTATCTGTTATGTTTATTCGATCTTGTGCTTCTCCTGGTTAAGTCTTCTTTTTTTCCTTTTTTTTGGTGGGGGGGGCCCTGCCTCATGGCTTGCAGGATCTTAGTTCCCTGACCGGGAATTGGACCCCAGGGCCCCAGCAGTGAAAGCGCCAAGTTCTAACCACTGGACCACCAGGGAAGTCCCAAGACTTCTGTTTTAAATGACTTTTTTTCCCACTCTAATTCATTCCTGGGATCAGTTTCATGTTTGAACGTTAAACCAACCTTGCATTACTAGAATAAAGCTACTTTGATTGTGATATATGATTGTTTTACATACCATGGATACAGTTTGTGCTTCTGTTTACACATTTTGCATGCATGTTCAAAAGAGAAACTGGCCTGTGATTCTATTCTTGTAATATTCTTTTTAGTTTTGACCTGAAGCTTATGTTGGCCTTATAAATATTTTGAGCAATATATACTTTTCTGTTTCCTGGAAGATTACCAATATTTCTTCCCTAAATATTTGGAAGAATTTACTTGGAAAGCCATTTATCCCTGGAAATCATTTTCTGTAAAGGTACTTAATTATACAAACAACTTTTGCAGTAGATATAGGTTTTTGAGATATTTTTTCTTTCTTGGGTTAGTCTTGTTAGCTTGCATTTTTAAAGAATTTGTCATTTTCGATGAATTTTCACATTTATAAATTATCATAATTTTAACAGCTTTATTGGGATGTAATTTACATACCATAATTTCAACACTTTAATGTATACAATTCAGTGGTTCTCAGTGTAACCACTAAAAGACTTGTGTAAGCATCACAACAATCCAATTGTAGATTTCTGTCCCCCCACAAAAAACCCATTACACATTAACAAGCTTTTTTCAATCTCCTCAACCCTCTCAGCCCTAGGCAACCACTCATCTACTTCCTGTCTCTACAGATTTGCTATTCTGGGCATTTCATATAAATGGGACCGTACAATATGTGATCTTTTGTGAGTGGCTGCTTTTACTGTACATAATGCTTTCATGGTTCATCCATGTTGTAACATGGATCAGTAGATCATTCCTTTCTATAGCTGAATGCTATTCTATTGTATGGATATTCCACATTTTGTTTATTCATTTATCCGGTTGTCATTTGAATTATTTCCACCTTTTGTTTTTAGAAATATGCTTCTATGAACATTCACGTACAAGCTTTCGTGCAGACATAAGTTTTTATTTCTCTTAGGTATATATTTAGTAGTGGAACTGCTGGGTCATAGGGTAACTCTATGTTTAACACTTGCAGGAACTCTCAAGCTGTTTTGTAACATGGCCGCACCATTTTACATTCCCACCAGCAATGTATGTGGGTTTCAATCTCTCCTCTTACAGCCTAGCATGTCATCTATGCTGGAAAACGTTTCACATGTAGTTGAGCAGGATGAGTATTTTACTGTTTGGTTGAGTGTTCTGTAAACATTTATTAGGTCTTGTTAATTCATAGTCTTGTCCAAGTCTTCTATATCGTTGTTGATCTCCTGCCTAACTGTTCTATCCATTTTTGACTGTGGAGTACTGAAGCCTCTACCTAATGTTGTGCAATTATCTATTTCTTCCTTCAATTCTTCATGGATTTTGGTATTTTCTTCTTTGTTTATTTTGGTTTTACCTTATTCAGGGCAAATATGGTAAAGATTTTTGTATCTTCCCTTTCTTTATCATAAAATGTCCCTTTTCATAGCTAGTAACTTTTTTGTTTGTTTTAAAGTCTATTTTTTCTGGTATTAGTATAGCCACTTCAGCAATGCTTACGGTTGCTATTTGCATGATGTATATTTTTTCATCCTTTTACTTTGTACACATTAGACTTTTGAATCCAAGCAGTGTCTCCTATAGAAAACAGTTTTTAATACCCAGTTCGACAATATCTGCCTTTTGATTGTACTGTTTAATTCATTTACATTTAGTTTTTATTATTGATATGGTAGGATTTATTTATGTCTATCATTTTACCTTTGGTTTTCTACATGCCTCATGTTTTTGCTTTTTTGTTATTGTTCCTCCAGTTTCCTTTTATAGTAAGTAGATATTTTCTACTGTAACATGTAATTCCTTTAATGATTTTTAACCACATTGTTTGAGTAATGGCTGCACTAGGGCTTATGTAATACATCTCAGAATCTCTTCAGATTTTTACTAGGTTCATTCCAGATAGAAACAGAAACTGTACTTTTATAGAGCTGTATGCCTTCCCCTCTTTTTTGTTTTTATTACATTTATATATGTTACATACTTAACAACATATTATTATAATAATTACTTCTCACAAGCTTATTTTTTCAAAGAGCTTAGAGAAGAAAGTTGAGCAAATAAATATTTTTGAGTTTGTCGGGTTAATCTATTTACCATTTCTGGTTCTCTTCCTTTCTTCCTGTGGATTCAGCTTATGATCTACTGTCATTTTTATTCTAACACAGCTTTGTTCTCACTGCCTTCGTTGTGCCATATCATCAAAGATATGATATTTCTTTATGTTATATAGAGAACAATCCAAACATAGTCATATTGTTTAGGCACTTACTTTTTAAATTAGTTAAGAGAAGAAAGGAGAAGAAATTTGAAATTACAGTATCTTTGATAATTCCCTACACAACTGCTCTAGTCAGCATTCTTTGTTTTGTTCTTATGGCTTGAGTTACTGTCTGCTATCATTTGAAGAACTTCCGCTAGTATTGCTTGTGAAGCCCGTCTGCTAACAATGAACTCACTCAGTTTCTCTTTCTGTTTCTGAGTTATGGTGAAGTATTGATGATAAGTTGTGGAGTGGTAGGAAAAACTAAAATGCGATGTGCTGTATGATATATGTTTCACTGAAGTGTCTTGGTCAAATTCTAATGATTCATGATAGAAATCACATAAAGCAAGCATCACAACTCTCCAGGAATGTTCTGTAGAATGCTAATGTTAATGATGAATATGTGATCCCAAATCTTTCACTTGTATTGACCTTATCTCATTAATTCTTCTCCCAACAATGCCATAACTAGAGTTGAGTTCTAAAGTGTACCTTCCTCTTTTCCAATAGAAATGGTCCCACAATTTCAGAAAGTTCTCAAAGGTGAAAAAGTGCACATGGCGTTTATCACGTTTGCAAATGCCAGTGAAAATGCTAAGGTAACACTGTCCAAAATGCAATATTCTTCTGTGAGGGCACCCAACTTTAAACAAATACACATATTCTAAATACAGCTTAGATCTGTGACATGTTTTGGCCAATGAAGTGTGAGCAGACATGATGGCCTTCAATGAGCAGCAGAGGCCTTAAATAGGCTTGTGCAGTTGGGCTCACCTCCTATGTTTCAGTGAACTTTGTGAGAAGACAGGGCCTGGGAGCCGCGGCCTCACAGTTGGGCTCCAGAGGAAGGTGTGTGTTACAGACCTCAAACTGACCCAAAACACGGAGCAAAACCAGCCATCTAGAGGTCTAAAAGAGAGCCACTGCAGCTAGCCAATAGGTCCAAGAAAAATAAATTCTTGTTTATGGAACTGAGTTTTGGGTCGATTTGTTCCAAAGCATTATCACAGCAAGAGCTGACTAACACAACATCCTCCAAATCATTGTTATGTAAATGGCTGCCACCATGCCTACAAGTAAGGCAATCGTGTACTCAAATTGTGAGAGTTCTTGAACTCTTGGTGCCTCTCCAACACAATGTACATGGCTAAATTTCCACAAATAAGTTCACTAATACTCCACAAAGATCTCCCTAAGCGTTTATTAAATGTAATGCAAAGTTCTTTCTTTTCATTTTCTGCTTCTACATAGTTAAAATGCTTTTTATCAATGTAAAATGGCTCTTACCTTTTGGCTTCTGTCGTGAGAGTCTTTTGAACTCTGAAACACTGTAGGATATCACCTATAAATGGAATCTAAAACATACAACAATTGAACGAATATAACAAAAAAGAAGGAGAGTCATCGATATAGAGAACAAACTAATGGTTGCCAGTGTGGAGGGGGAGGAGGGGGCAATACAGGGGTGGGGAAGTGAGAGATGTAAACTACTGGGTGTACGACAGGCTCAAGGATGTATTGTACAACACAGGGAATATAGCCAATATTTTGTAATAACTGTAAATGTAAAGTAACCTTTATAAGGATATAAAATTTTTTTTAAAAAGAAATCATACTTAAAATTCGAAACAATTTAAATGTCCATCAACAGGAAAATGCACATATAAATTATTGTATTTCCCTACATGGGAATCCTACGTAGCGAGGAAAGTACATGAACTAGACAGATCTTTACGTGTCAGCATGGATGAACCTAGCAAAGATAACACTAAGTAAAGCAAGTAACAAGAGAAAACAAAATAGAATACGATATGCAGTTTAAGAATACTTAAACATGTAGCCTACATAGAAAGACATCCATGCCAGTGATGGAGACCAAGTTCAGAAGAGTGGTTACCCAGGGTCAGCTGGGGAGTGGCTGTGTTTGGGAAAGTGGTCACACCAGAGACTCTTCAACAGGAATGGTAATGTTTCACTTCACACGCTGGCTGGAGGACGGAGGAGTGTCTGCGATGTCATAATGTGAGCACGCTACATGTAAAAGCCATTGCTGACCACATCTAGGGGAACTGATGCGTGGGAGCTGGTAGTGGGTGGAGGCATCCAGAAGGTGGTGGTAGAAGAGGAACGTTGTACACGTAACGCCTAAGGCCTGAACAGAGGACGACCACTGCTCTAGAAACTGGACACAAATCCAACTTCTACGGCCAATCTTAGAAGACAAACTGAGGCATATTTAAAATTTTAACACTTTATGCGCGCAAAAATAGATTCAACTCACGCACCACAAAGCGGAAGAGGTGAGGAGCACTCCAGCCACAGGAGCTGCAGAGATGTTTATTTTAAAAGGGCAGAAGCAAAGCAAGGAAACGAGTGATTTGCTATGGCTTTAACGCCTAGTTGGTGGTTTGTGACTGGGTGTCCTCAGCGGTGTTCGTCACCCTGAGGCGCTGACAGGCTTAGATTTGGGTTGGTTTAAGTAGGCGGCTGCATCGCTAGAGACAGCGCAGGCTAACGGCCTCCTTGCAGGGTTAATTTACTAACACCAATTGTCTGAGTCCTTCCTCTTACTCAGTCACTTCACTTCCTACGCCTCACTTTCTCTTCTGTAAAGTGGATATTCAGTAGTAAATTCTCTGTGGAGGTGTCAGGACAAAACAAAGTGATTATTAGGAACCACGATCATGTCCTGAATGCACGGAACACGTCACCGTTTGCCAACCACCGTGTCAAGTCAGCAGAAACGACAGAAATTAAGAGCTCTCCGCAGAAATTCACACACCTGTGCACCAGGTAAGGGACCACAGGCAGACGTTCACTCAGCCTTTCCTGTGTCCCTCACGGAGTTCACGCTCTCTTCTGGGCGGGGCGAGCACAGACACTTTGCGGGAGTTTAACTACTTTTAAAATGCGCTGATACAACCATGTCTCACTTTTGTTTGGATCAGTCAGCAAACGCTTTTTGGAAACCCCAAATTCTCCACACCTCCTACCTTTCGCGCTGCCCTAGTCTCGAAGCTGCCGACACCGCTCCTCAGGCCGCGTCGTCATGGGAGGCGGGTCTGCGTGCTGCTCCTCAAGCCGCGTCGTCAAGGGAGGCGGGTCTGCGTGCGGACGCACGGCGAGCGCGCAGAAATCCTCGAGCCCCGCCCCCACGGGCCCGCCCGGAGGCTTAAACCGCAGCCCCGCGGCTCGGGAGGGCGTTGATGCCCGCGCCAACACCAGGCCGCGCGTGGGCTCCGGAGCGCGGCATGGAGGGCCCGGCCTAGCTTGGGCCCGTGGCCCTATGTCTTCGGGCCGCAGCCGCCGGGCGGTGGGCGCCCGAGGGGCCGGGAGGCGAGCCGGGACCCACAGGAGGATGTGGGCATCCTGTCTGCAGCCAGCGTCCCCGAGGCCGCGCTCAGGCCATGATCACTCGGTGAAGCTGCGCCCGGACAGCGCGGCCGACTCCTTCTCGCGCTCTGAGGACCTGTGCGCGCTGCAGGACTCGGTGCCTCTGCCCTCCGTGCGGGCTTCCCTGAGGGAGGGCCTGCTGGACTTAACGCCGACTGCCGCCGCGGGTAGACTGGGCGCCGCTCCTGAGCACCCTCTGCCCCTGATCTGTATCCAGAGCTTCTTCCAGCCACGGCTTGTCGAGACAGGTTTGTACTTCCCGCTTCCAGGGGCCTTCGTGTGGGCGGTGAGAAGCGGGGTTTTAAATGGTTAAAGGTGGAGGGTGGGCACTAGAACCGGTGCCCAGTGACCGGGTGTACGTGCACTAGACGGGGCGTGCGGCCTAGGACTCCTGCCAGCTCGGTGACCCCGGCCGAGTGCCTTAAGGCTTCAAGGTCTCAGTGTTCTTATCTGTAGCATGGGCTTCACAGGACCCAGCCTCTGTGGCGGTTACAAGGATGCACTGTGTTAATGCTTCTAGACTCTACAAAGTAGAACACTTAGCACAGTTTGGAGCATCGTTAATTGTTGCACAGATGTTACCTGGTCTGTTGAATGACTTTGCCTGGTACGCACCAAAGCGATTAGGAAATGGATATATCCCAGCTTCATTTCCTTTCCATTCAAACAGGGCTCAGGAAAAAAAAATTTTTTTTCAATAGGTGTATCATATATAGTGGAAAGAGCACCGGAGTCAAGGCAGCTTAGGGTTTGAATTCCAGGGCTGATGCTCTCTGTGGCCTGGACAGGTTTCTTTTGCACTACAATCCCCACACTTGTGAAATGACATTAAAAACCACTCTTTCTGTGGGTTCTTAGAATTAATTAAGCAGGTTATGTGTGTAAAGTATCCTGGCACTTGAATGAGTTGTCAGAACCAAGGGCTGCTGGAGACGATGCTTCTGCCCTAGGTAATCTTCCCTTCTACTGGGCAGCAAGTAAACACAAGCACAGGAGTCAGTGCTCTGGAAGAAGTGAGTTCTGCTGCTATAGAGCACAGAATCTCTTTTTTCTTTGATTTAATTTTTATTCTATATTGGAGGATAGTTGATTTACAATATTGTGTTAGTTTCAGGTGTACAGTAAAGTGATTCAGTTATACATATATCCATTCCTTTTCAGATTCTTTCCCCGTACAGTTTGTTACAGGATATGGAGTAGAGGTCCCTGTGCTATGCAGTAGGTCCTTGTTGATGATTTTATATATAGTCGTGTGTATATGTTAATGCCAAACTCCTAATGTATCCCTCCCCGCCATCTTTCCCCTTTGCAGAGCACAGAAACTTGGAAGGGAAAGTTCAGGGTAGGATTCTTGGAGGAAGTGCCATCCTTTCTAAGGATGTGTAGAAGCTCCTGGGCTGGCAGGAGAGAGCAGTGTGTGTTGAAGTTTGAGAAATGTAAGAAAATATGGCAAAACTAATGTACAGGACTGGAACTCAGGGTTTGGGAAAGAAATGAGAGTCGATACTGAAAACTTAGCGGGGCCCAACAGAAAGGCGCCTTGTTTGTCCTGTCAGAAGTTTGGATGTTTATCCTGAAGGCTGCGGGAAACACCAAAGAACAGTGATTTGGAATTCTGGTTTAGAGGCTCACTTGGACCTCCATGTGGAAGGCAGTTGATTGGGTGCTGGGTGAATTGTAATCTAAGGGTCCCACTTAAGTTATAAAAGATGGGACCGGGTTTTGCAGATCTGAGAGAGAATGGGTGAGGCCTGGTGACCAGTTAGAAAAGGGAGGGCAGCAAGCGTGGGTGACAGTTTACAGCTGCATCTTTTTGAGAGATACAGAGCACAGTAGAAAGGGATTGGGGGTGGCGAGAGGATCTTCCTTCATCTTCAGTGCTTTAGAGGGGCCTGGTAGAGAGGTCTGGGCCCAAGGTACAGATGTGGGCTTTTGGGAGGACAGGTGTTTGAAGGCATGGTAGAGACTTAGGTTATCCACAAGAATATCCAAAGAATCATAGGTCTGAGAGTTTTTTTAAGTGGGTATATTTGAGGATGTTTATAAGCTGAGAGAAAGTAGCCAACAGAGGAAGGGTGTAAAGATCTAGGAGAGGAAGTGACTGTTCATTTGTTTGTGAAAAGCTGAACACTTATCGTGTGCCTGGCCCGTTTCTAGGATCTGGGGTTCACACCATCTGTTATCTCTTCTGCAAGGACAGTTCAATTCATCCCCTGGTGAACAGAAGTCACATTATTCTTTGCATCCCATTCAGGTGTAAGAACTGTTTTGTACCTCTGAAGGGAAGCAAGCTGTATCCTTTGGTCACCTGCTGATGATAATAGCATTGGCTGAGACCTGACCGTTTACAATGAAGGCACTTCTGTAGGTAATAAGTTCCAGGAGGGCCCAAACTGAGTATGTCTGTTTCAGCATTTAGCATGGTTTAGCATCTGAGAGGCCGGTACATTATTGGCATATAGTAGACTTAAAAATGAGTATTTGTGGATTGTCTGAATGAGTGGATGTGTGTGATTCACCTCCTATTTGCAGGTCTTATGCCCTGCAATGGATTTTCAGTGTCAGGTTGTGAAAGTATTTATGACGGGGATTGGCATTGTTCCCTATCTAATGGATAAAGATTACACATGAAAGGACTTTACACTGACATCCTAAAAGCCTCATAGGAATTACTTAACAAAAAAATAAAATTGGATTCTGTATAATTTCTAATTTGTAAGCTGGCCAGAACACTGGTATTTCAGCCAGTCCTCTGGTAGTTCCGATGACGTCCCCATGATCACCCAGGCATAATCAGAATGGCTTTAGGATTTGGGAGCCAAAATGTTCCTCAGTATTTACGGCTTTGCTAGTCCATTTAAGAAAATGGACTATTGAAAAAATAGCTTCAGACACAATATGGCATTTTATGATTTAGCATGAAATCTGAGAAATATAGAGGTTATCGGAAGCCTGCAATGGTAAAGTTCCCTCTGCTATTGAAGTTATTGTCTTTAAACAAAGATTCTACATCACTAATGCTATATATATATATTTTATGATATTCAGGTTAATTTCCAATTCTAAGGAAGTAATTGGTTGGTTGGTATGAGAGATGGCATGGCTTCCAAAGGTGAAAAGTATTATTTTGTTGTAATTTCCGGCTACCTAAGGATGGGAGAGGCCCAGGACACTGCAGTCAGTATATTATGTGGAGCAGGTTATATTGTGGTTTATTTATGAACTTTTACATGTTTATTTTCTTCTTTGCGGTATGCGGGCCTCTCACTGTTGCGGCCTCTCCCGTTGAGGAGCACAGGCTCCGGACGCACAGGCTCAGCGGCCATGGCTCACGGGCCTAGCCACTCCGCGGCATGTGGGATCTTCCCGGACTGGGGCACGAACCCGTGTCCCCTGCATCGGCAGGCAGACTCTCAACCACTGCGCCACAAGGGAAGCCCACATGTTTATTTTCTATGCAAGTTTGTGTGCTCCTTTTTGAGTTTTGGTAGATAAGTGTTTTGTAACTTTGGAATACTTGGAGTTATATACATATATATATATATATATATATTTTTTTCATGTAGTAGTTAAAGCCGTGGAGCGTGTACTAGTCTACCTAGTTCAAATTCTGGCTTTACCCTATGACTTCCCTGTGGCTTCCTCTGCTCACCTATTAAAAAGGAGGATAATAAGACTGCTGTGGTGAGTTACGTACTAAGTGCTATTTAAGCATTTGCTATAATGATTATGTATACTCGAAGGCAAGGAACTTGCCCCTTGATCGTCTCTGTATTCCTAGTGCTTAAGAATTCCTAGTGCTTTCCTAGTGCATTGTCTTAGGATAGAGATAGCTCAGTATAGTTCTTCTCACTATAAAGTACTGTTAACGTTGAAAGTCTTTGCTCGTGTACTAATAATCTATGACATATCTGCTGAGGACAAGGAAAGGAATAGTTTTAAAACTGCAATGGATAACAAAAGATTGTATGATGTAATGCCTTTATTATGTAATTATAAAACTAACAAATGATCATGGTAGAAAATTTGAAAAACTCCTAGACAAAAGAGAGGTCAACAAAATTTGGAGTAACTTTCAGAGTGTAGAGTTGTCCATGAATATTAGTGCTTTCATATTTTCCAGGACTTTAAGTAGACTCTGCTTCTTAAGAGTCTATCCATGATATTTTACTTTAATGATGTTTTCATCATGGGGACACACACACACAGAAATCTGTCAAAAAAAAAGGCATGTAAATCACTGATGTTTCAGATAGCCACATGAAATAAAGTGAGAAAGGTCAACAAGCTGAAAGAATGTGGAGTAGCATCTCCTTAATTGCTTACATAACTCTGATAATTACCTCTTTGTGGATAAAGTAATTAATGGGGAATCTAATTCAAGAAAAGTGTATGAACTTCAAGCCTTCTCAAAGCCAAGTATTTCTTTCCACAAAAGGTTACTTTCCACGGCCATTCTTCCTTATTACCAGACAGGGAAAGTGTATTGTATGGCAAAGGGTCTTCCTGAAGGAGGGTGCTTCCCACACTGATTGTCATAAATGACTTCGGAATTACTGTTGCTGTATTACCAAAATCTTAAACTAGGATATTTTTGACAAATATGGTCCTTAGTTAATTTTTAGAGCTACAAACTGTCAGATGGCTCTGAAATAACAATTGTCTGGCTATTCAGGGTGATCACAATATGGTAATGACCTTGAGGTATCACTAAAAAGCAGGAAGGTGTGAGTCTTCCTTTGGTGCCAGAGTGAAATGCGTGTTGGAGTTGGAGTTGGAAAAGAGGCCCACAACCAAGTGATAGAGAAGGAAATGTGAGGTCATTGGTGAAAAACCAGGTTGAAGTTAAGGTGAAGAGGCATGAGGAAATGGTCAACGGTTACAGTATTACAAAGATCATCAAGAAGCATATCCATGAATGTGGTTTGTATTGCAATCTGCTGAAAAAGAGACAAATATCCTGGCCTGGCCTTCATGGAGATTATATTTTATTGATTCTGATAACAGATTATTGTTGAAAAGGGCCTCCTATAAATTATAACCATGCAAAGGCAGCAAGATAATTTATTTTTCTTTATGTATGTGTTTCATTCCTACTCACTTCTCTCTTAGGGGAAGAGAAAATCACACAAAAAAATGTCAAGTCTCAGCTATTCCTTTTCAAAATATTTTTTTTCCAAATTCCAGTGGAGGCAATAGGTTAACTGTTAAGATTTGTAAGGCTCAAAAAGCTAGATTTTTACAAAGTGTAGCCAAATTTCATTCCATAAATAATAGCTTTGGAAAGAATATGTGGTGATGCAAAGTTGGAAAAAGCTGGTTTTCCTTCCGTGAATGGCTTCACTGTCTTGGGAGAAGAGGCAGAGAAGAAATCAAAGTAATTAAACATAGGGTGAGTTTTCCTGATAGGGGACTCTAGTGCTTTAAAATAGACTAGATAATCCTAGGGATGATCTGAGGGTAGAACAGACCAATGCCTCATTTCCAATCTGGTACCCTGGAAGAAAACAGTGTATTTCCTTTGAGGTCTTGAGAGGTTTTTCTTCTGCTTTGTTTTGGTTTTGGTTCATTTTGTAATCAACCTTATTAAGGTATCATTTACATACAATAAAATGCAGACATTTTTAGTCAAGGGTTCAGTGACTTTTAATTAATGTATACATTTGTTTAACTACCACCCCCATAAAGATAGATAACAATTCTAAAACCCTAGAAAGTTTCCTCCTAGGCTTTTGCAAAAGTATCCCCATCTCCCACCCCAAGGCCACCACGGATCTGTTTTTTATCTTTAGAGATGACTTTTGCCGAGTTTACAATTTCATGTAAGTTGAATAATACAGTAGGTGCCCTTCTGATCTGGCTTCACTTGCTCAGCATATGGTTTTTGAGATTCATTCACGTTGGGATGTTTTAAACCAGGACTTTAGCCTGGGTGGCTGATGTTGTCTGAAGGCACCTATAGGTACATCTGAGTCTCTGGCATTGTCACTGTCTGTTCTTGGCTCAGTATTTTCAACTTTACTAAGAAGCACGAGGTTGAAGTAAGGAAGATCATTGTCAGTATAATGGAGGTGAAGTGGGTTCTGTTATATAATATTCTCAGCAAAAATTGACCTGCTTGGAATCATTGTGTTGATAATCGACAAGGATTCTCTTCCTCCAAAAGCCTTGATACTATAAACCTTCTAAAGGACGCTGTCCTAGGACCCTTCTTTTAGTTTTCATATTTTGGGAAACATTTCTGGAAAATTCAAATGCTCACAACCTGAAAGAAGCAATTATTCACCTGAAGGCTAACTCTGCTAAAGTTGAGTTGTCCGACCTTTACATGCTGATAGAACCCAAATACCCTTGCAAAACAATGCTCTCTTATTGGATATAAGCATATAGATTGTTTAAGGTGGACGTGTGTATGCAGTAAAGTGAAAAAACAAAGAATCTTTGAGTTTCCCTTGCTGGTTTTTTTTAGTTTTTCATTTAAGTTTCTATAGTGTATGCTAATGGCTCAGGGAAACCTCAGGTTAGTTTTAGGTCCACTCTTTACGTAAATGTTGAAGTACTCCATACCCACCTTTTTTCTACCTTCCTTCTTTTCTTCCATCTTTCCTTTCTAACTTCTTATAATCCATTATACTTAATCCTGCATTTGCTGAGGTGGCAATTAGTGTAGGAAAATACTGTGAAATTTTGCTGTTCAGAATGCATGTTGACCAAATTCTATATTGAGAAAAGGTCTGAATTCACCCAGAGTAACCCTTTCTCAGAGTCTTTGAATAAACGCCATAGAAACTGGGCTATATATAATATCCTGACAGGTATGTAGAACTCATAGCAATTGCCCTAAAGAGCTTACCTAGCGTAGATGCATATGAATGCATTTAATGATTGTTTTATTGGCAGCAGTGCCAACATACACAGTCTGTTTTGTTTTATATCATTCTCATTACCTGCTGTTTACCACTGTATACATTGCTAATGGCGTGGTTTCTATGGCTTGTGAATTTCACAGCCAAATAATATGTAATTTATTGCACACTTCAGTGTAGAAGATGGAGACTCCATAACTTTTCGTGTGCTCTTTGCCCCTTTGGAAAGTATTACACTGAGATCAGGCAAAGTAATAAATTTATTTCAAATGTGCGTGATAGCTAAACATCAATTAGGACTGATGGGCAATATTTCTTCTTCCAGCAACATAACAGTTTTTAAAGACTAAGCCACTGAACGTGGAGTCACTGAACATGGGACTCAGTTCACTGGGATCCTTCTTAGAAAAATAAAGGACAACTTGAATTGGATTTGTGTGGCTTATTCAAGTAGTAACTAATCAGCTACATCTTGGTGAACTTAATTTGTCACAATCGTTTGGTATTTTATTAACTCCCTTCCCCTTCTTCCCCCGACTCTCAGGAGAACGGATCATGAGTATCTTAAAACATATTAAGTCATCTTCCATCCCTGTTAATCTAACTACAAAAGCACACTTTCCTTATCCAATGTAACTTACTGTCTTTTAGAGTGGCTGGGGTTTTAATTCTCCACAAAATTTAAACCAGCAAAGAGAAACATTTTCAAGGAGCCACCACATGGTAGCGCTTTAGAAAGAAAACTTTAGAATTAAGGGCAACTATATCATTTTATAGCTAAAGCACCTGAGGCCTAAATTAGGAAGGTAACCATCAAGGTCAGGGAAGGGGTGGAAGATCAGGTTTCAAGCTGAGGAAGAGTCTACAGGGACTCAATCTGAGCAGGTCAGAAACTGAAAGGAGACCACAAATGTTCTGGGAAGGCTGGCATCTGGCCTCCAGTGTGGCGTTCAGACAGGGAGTGGGCCCGGTGGGAACTGCGCTTCTGCAGTAGGCAGAGAAATCCACCTCCCCTCCGGAAAGTGCCACTGACATCAGGGAGTTGAGGGGAAAGAGCAATGAATTCCAGTCCACCTGAGAAAGCAGGCCAGTCTGATTAACTCTGAATTTAGGCTTATTTCAGATACTTCTTGAGAAAGAACTTGGACAAGAGCAAGTCCCACGCAGCCTCTTTTAAATCCATGCCCAGTATTTTCTGGTGGAGCTGCTTAAACCCTCCAAGTGACTCCAGTATTTTAATTTCACTCTGTATTTAATTCCGACAGTTCTGTGACTGATTATTTAATGGGCAAATAAGTAGGGTCACAAAAGAGTGTGAATGTATTTTACAGGATGAAGATGGGTGGAGTGGAGCAGTCTGGAACAGGACACCAATAAAAAGGGATCTTGGTAAAGAAGAACGTCTATTAGAAATGGAGAGGAATTCACAAGGAAATTAGTGCCTGACACCACGCCCTTCTCTCTGCATGTTTAGAAGCTAGTTTCTAATTTTATTTTCATAGGAGATGTGCCTGTGATGAATTGTCTTTTACCTCCACACTGTTTGTCACATGGACATATTGTGAAGTTTGTGTGAGAGAAAGCAAGTATTAGAATTTGTTTTGCACGGAGCTATAATCACTTCCTGGAACAATACAGGGTAGAAGGAAAAGGAAAGGAAGGTGGAAACAAAGGAGAAAGACAGCTAATGATGCTGGAGTCTCTCGCTGGGATTTGTGGTATCTCTTTCTGAAACTAGGTACAGAAAGTCAGAACTTGACTGATTGTTTCTTGTTCACGGTTTGTTTTCATTTTTGTTTTTTTTCTTGCTCTCATCAGTTACTCCAGCCAGTGCCATGTCAGTTTCAGTTTCAGTAAGCATGCCTGTCTTGTTTCCATTTGCATTATTCATTATTCATGCAAACGTTGATTGAACTGATGACCCCGATTTATCACGGGAACATTAGATACACCAGTGGATACATTTCTTAATTTTAGAAAAAAATTACCAAGTGAAGGTTAACATAACTCCTCTTCAATTTGTCATTTAAAAAAAACTTCTCCTAACATACAATACCTCATTGCCTAATAATGCCAGATAAATGAAGAATTCCTATGTATTCATGAATGCAGGCTAGTCTGTATATTTTTTGGCAGTTATGACCGTTACCGAGGGTAACGGCCTGGTTTGCTGGCCATGTCCTGTCTCCTAGAAAGTTGTACTTTCTGTTGTCTTTCAGTTGGGCCATTGGATATCAGAGGTGAATTAATAAAACTATACTTCCCTTTACACTTACTTTGTTTTGTTTTGTTTTACTTGAAGTATAGTTGATTGACAATGTTGTGTTTCAGGTGTACAGCCAAGTGATTCAGATATACATATTTCTTTTTTCAGATCCTTTTCCTTTACAGGTTATTACAAGGTATTGAATATAGTTGCCTGTGCTATACAGTAGGACCTCATAGTTTATCTACTTTATATATTGTATACACTTTGTGTGATCCACGCTGGTCAGACCACATAATTATTTTCACTTCTGATATGATTTTTTCAGGTCTAACCTCAAATCTTTGATGAGAAGATATTTTAAAATAAGTTTAGCATGTGTGTGCTCTAAATACAACAGCAGATATTAGAGATATGATTTTGCACTAGGTATTCCTCTCTTTTTTGTTCTTGGCCAACCAACTGAAAATTAGTTTTTATTTTCTGGTTGGTTTGCTAGATGTTTATGACTATAATAAAAGTCTTAAATTTTGTCTCATCTTAAAACACAATCTGAATTAGCAATGGATATTGTGCTATACATAGGGGCTGTGATATAAATATAGTTTCTAACTTCAAAAACATATAGCCTAGAAGGGAACACAGACAAATATGCAGCAATTATGGCAACTGCATTTGTTTACTAAGTGAAATAGCACTGAGATTGGTAAAGTGCTAGCAAGCCTTGAACAGCCAAATCAGCTTCAAAAATAGATGCGCAGTTCTTTAAAAATCTTTTTAACATTTTTCCAGCTACATGTAGCATATAACTTAGCATAAAAACGGTATGGGTTTTATTTTAAGTAATTTAGCATTTTGACATCCTCATAATGAAATTAAATCCAGAAGGAGGTTTCTCTCCATGATCTCTTGAAATGGTCCTTGATTATCCGCAATATTTCCCATCATCACAAAGGTGGTACCAAGGGCAGGGAATTCCAACATTATTAAAGTTTCATAAAGCAAAGTCAATTTTAAGAATATAATGTCCCCAAACTGATAAAGGTCTTGACAGATAATTTCAAGGGAAGCATAAATTATTTTTTGTTTGTCAGAGGGCAAAAATATTTAGGTTGAGTTAATGAATGGTAGAGTTTTTGAGTGGAGAGTGTCCTTAAAATATTGTAGATCTGTACTGTCAAGAGATGCTAGCCACGTGGCATTATTTATATTTAAACAAATTTAAAAATAAGATTAAAAATTCAGTTCCTCATTTGCATTTGCCATATCAAACATGTTTATTAGTTTCATGTAGCTACTGAATACTGCTTTACATAGTACAGATATAGAATATTTTCATTTTCAACAAAAATTCTATTGCGCAATACTAAAATTATACCCAGATATGCACAGAGAAGGCAACCAAGTCTCAAGGAAATAATGTAACTTCCCCAAGATCACACAGGTGTGTTTTTAAAGAAAAACAAAATGACACAAAGGAAATAGTAACAGAGGCATTAAAGAAACCCAGTAAGTTTCTGGAGCAGTCAAAGTAGGGTTTAAAAGTGCATACTTAGCTGTTAGCAGGGTTGAAGCTCTTGATGGTTGATAAGATCAACCTGCCTGAATTTGGACATTAGCATTTTATGCAATGAATTAAAAGCACAGCCAGCAACCTTGCTCCACTTTGCTGGGCGGGGATCCCGTCCAGTACAGTTACTTACCCCGACAGCACTGGGGCGCGGCCAGGGGAGAAGGGCCAGCTGTCCTGCCAAGAAGCTCATCACCCTCAAGGCAAACACCTCCAGCCCTCAGACCCCCGGGAGATTCAGAAGCGCTAGACGGTCCAGGGGCGCGCATCCTCACCTGTGCGCCCCAGGGCCTGACGTGTACTCTGCGCATGCGCCACCCCTCCCTAAACTTTTGCGCCCCGCCAACGCACGCCCATTGTTCGCTCACAGGTTTCAGAGTATAAAAAGGCAACAGGCCAAAGAGAGCGCACTCCGCTTTTGGCCGAGTTGGCAGCTGAAGGAGAGTGCTCGGAGCCCAGCTCTCTAACCAAGGACCGACCTCACCCAAGTTCTCTAGGAGCAGTTACTTAGGTAGGCCCTGCCCCTCACCCTCACACCGGGCACTGGGGGACCAGCACCTGCCAGGAGGGCTCGGCTGCCCCCAGCCCGCTCCCCGCGTCCACCGACTTCCCGTGGCCGGCCCGGGTCACCCAGCTGTCTATGGCCGGCTATCCACTCGCAGGCCGGCCCACAAGTGTCCAGTGACTCTGCCATCTGCGCTTTGCCACAGAGTCTCTGAGACCCCATTCTACCATCCCGCAGACGCTGCACTCCTTATGGGGATCCTTATCTCCATCTTCAGGCGAGGCCATCGGAAGAAGGCAGAGATGGGTGCTCGCACCTCCACGACGTCCCGCAGCTCAGTGTCCGCAGTGGACACAGTCACTGTCAGTGTGGCGCAGGGGCAGCCAGTGCCGGCCAGGACACCCAGCTGTGTCCCGAACTACAACTACAGCACAGAGAAGACGGTGTTGAGGGCCCTGGAGGAGAGCGGGCAAGGGATGGCCGAGCAGGAAGAAGTCCCCACAGTCACAGGGAGGAACGAAGACCAGAGAAGCGGCTCCGATGACACCGGGGGCGCACGATCTGCATTTAGGCCCCTGGGGGGCTCTTTCTTCGTGCCCAGGCCTGGACCTCTGCAGAGAGACCTCCACGCCAAGTGGGCAGAGGACAGATCCGCCAGGAAACAGCAGACCTCTTGTATGAGTTCCTGCCCCCAAAGAAACGCCATCACGAGCTCATATAGCTCCACCCGAGGTTTCCTGCCAGTGGAAAGAAGGAGGGGTCCCGCCATACCGCAAGGGCTGCCCCAGAAGTCTGCAAAGACAGGGGGCGAGGAGGGCCCTCCATCGCCCTCTGCAGCTCCGGTGGTTTCCCAGAGGAAAAGCCAGCCTGACAAAAATGCAGAGGCAGCAAGAGGGCAGAAAGGGCCCTGGAGGAAGGGCTCCTGCACATCTGACAGTCCCAGGCCCCGAAAACGCAGGATTCCTCTGCTGCCGCACAGGCGAGGTGAGCCTCTGAGGCTGCCCCCAGGCCCTGAGCCGGGTTTCCGGGTCACCGCCGAAGACCTAGACTCGGAGAAGGAAGCAGCGTTCCGGCGCATCAACAGTGCGCTGCGGGATGAGACCTATGCCATCGGGGACCTGGGCAGCTCTCCCCAGCTCTTCCCCAGGAAACGGAAAGCTCCAGCCTTTGCCTCTGCTCCAAGCCCCCCAGCTTTGGGCGGCCCCGCAGATCTGAGCTGCATGTTTGCAGCTCTCAGAGTTACGGCAAGAAAGAGGGGCCCCCGAGCACCACACACAGCAATGGGGGCAGCATGGGCCTGAACTCCTGGGGCCCGCCTCACCAGAGCCACCCCACGGTGACCATGGGACCCAGCCCTAAGAAGCAGCCTAGGTTTGGAGGCACTACTGCCCCCATCTTACATCACATCCCTGGGGGCGCACCCAGGCAGGGCCCCCCTACTTCCAGCGGAGGGCGCAGCCCATGCCCAGCCAAGGCTGACTTTAGGGGTGTGTCGGTTCCGGCCTCTACTCCTATCAGCCTCAGCTCCGCAGTGGGCACAGCAAGGTGCAGCCTTGCTCTTAGGGCCCCCTCATCACCTGCCCAGGGCGTGGCTGGACAAAAAACCACTGGGCCATCGACCAAGCCATTCTCCTCCAGGTCTCGATTCATTACCTTGGGGTTTAAGAGGAGGAAGTTGGCCTGAGCCAATAACTTTGGGGCGAGGCCATCAGTGTCCACCTCCTCCCAGGCTGGGCCTCGTGTGGACCCTGTTTCGATGTGAAACTTATAATAAAGCTTTGTTCTTGTTCTTTTGCATAATCCTCACGTGTCTGTGATCTGTAGATCAAGTGTGGAAAAGCACTGGCTTGTATGAGTGGTAACATGGAAAGCCAGACCTGTTTACAGTTTCCTGTGACCCTGCTCATGGGTTGTGAAGAGTAGCACAACAAGATGGCTACAAGGGCCCTATATTAAAAGTGTGTTTTGAGTTTAAACGATGCAGCCAGGAATAAAATGGGCCCAGAGGGAGGGGTAAACAGGGAGGGTCATCCTTGTCTGTTGTAATTGCTGCTTCCCACCCACCTCTCTGGCCTGGAGGGGGCTGGGTCATCCCGAGCACACACCAGCCGCCCATACTCTACACGTTTAATATTTTCTAATGTAGCAGTTTGACTTTTTATGTTTTGCTTTAATAAGTCTTAGGCAAATCATTTACATGCACATCTCACTCAGAGAGTATATGTCCATACAACCTAAAACAATCTACAGATCCAGTGCAATCCCTATCAAAATTCCCATGATATTTTTTACATAAATAGAAAGAACAATCCTAAAATTCGTATGGAACTGCAATAGACTTCAAAAGCCACAGCAATCCTGAGAAAGAAGAACAAAGCTGGAGGCAACACTTTTCCTGATTTCAAATTATACTACAAAGCTAGAGTAATCAAAATAGTATGGTACTGGCATGAAAACAGACACATACACCAATGCAACAGAATCAAGAGCCGAGAAATAAATCCACACACATACAGGCAACTAATTGACAGGGATCCAAGAATACTCAACAGGGAAAAGATAGTCTCTTCAATAAATGGTGTTGGCATAACTGGATACCCACATGCAAAACAAAGAAAGTGGACCCCTATCTTACACCATTTGTAAAAATTAACTTGAAATGGATTAAAGATTTAAATGTAAGACCTCAAACTGTAAAACTCCTAGAAGAGAACATAAAGAGGAAACTCCTTAACATTGGTCTTGGTGATGATTTTTTGGGTATGGCAACAAAACCACAAGCAACAAAAACAAAAAGCAACCAATGGGACTACATCAAACTAAAAAGCTCCTGGAGAGCAAAAGAAACAATCAACAAAATGAAAAGGCAACCTAGGAATGGGAAAAAATATTTGCAAACCACATGTATGATAAGAGGTTAATATCCAAAATCTATAAGGAATTCAAACAACTCCATAGCAAATAACAAACAAACAAAAACAAATAATCTGATTCTAAAATAGGCAAAGCAGGGGACTTCCCTGGTGGTCCAGTGGTTAAGACTCCACACTTCCACTGCAGGGGGCATGGGTTTGATCCCTGGTCAGGGAATTAAGGCCCGCATGTCATGCAGTGTGTGTAAAAACATAAAATAAATAAGGCAAAGCAAGACTAGGAAACAACTAAGTGTCCAACAGGTGAATGGATAAACAAAAGGTGACATATCCAGATATAGATAGATAGATAGATAGATAGATAGACTATTTGAACGCCACGTGTACCTAGGAAGGTTAGTTACTTAGCCCTTCTGTTTCTCAGTTCCCTGGCCAGGGATATGGAAATATTAGTAGGACCTGCTTATTCGTATTATGTTCTGAGGCTAAAAATTAGTAAATATAAAGCCTGAAGAAAAATGATGGGTACTTCATAAGTGCTACCTACATAAATGTTCAAGTATTAAATGCCTGGAAGAATAAGTAGGTCGTCTCCAGAAAGGGCACCTAGGAGGCTACAAACAGGAGGATAGAGCCTACTTTTTCACATTGATGACATGAGTAAGAAGTTTTAGAGCTCATGGAAAGAATATTATTTCTTGTGATGCACTGTGGGGTGGGCAGAGTAGGGGCTGTGACCCATATCTTATGGTTCAGGGCACTGAAATTTAGACAGATTGAGTAACTTGCCCAGAGTCACAACACTGATGAGTGATGGGTCTGAGGCAGGGGAGGGATAGAGATTCCTGAACACATGGACATGAGATCATGCCCTGGATACACAAACCAAGAGCTCTCCTCACTCCCTTTCCCACATCCTCCTGCCCCAAGGATGCTGCAGGGAGACAGCTGGTACTCGGACGAGGTGCCTGGCCCAAGAGAATGGCTCAAATCTGGACACACCTCCTGGCTCTACGTTTCAATCCCTGACCCCAAATACAATGTCTTTCCCCCAAATGCAGACCCTCTGATGGACCGGGGTATCCAAATGTGTGTGCAGCTTCCCTCCCTTCCCCCTCAGCACTTGATTCTAGCAGCTGATTTGCAGTGAGACTTCCTGGTGGTCAGGTGACCACCCTGAATGACCAGTAGTCTACTTGACTCCCTAACTGACTCAAAACCCAGGACAGTCCAAACCAACTGCCCACATGACAGTTGCACAGAGAATTAGCATCATCTTCAACTGATCAAACCTGGATGATGAGCAGTTAATATTCATTAGCTGGGAACAGGGTCTACTGGGCTGGTGTTTTGGTGGCTTAACAGATGAGGTTTACATGCCCGCAGGGTCTCACTGACTAGAAACTGACCAATCGTCTGAGCAGCTTGGACTAAGGCCTGCCTAAGAGCGGGCAGTGGCTGCACCCGCTCTGAGTGGGCACCTTCCCTGCCCAGTCCTCCCTCAGCCAGATCCAGGCTCTGCTGTACAAACTACAGCCATTGCTCCTGAATCTACTTGCTGGTATTATTTCCACAGTACCTTCAATGGAGTGGTTAGTGGGGGTGCTATTTGTGTCCCTACCCTGTTGTTTGGCCAGATGCTGATTCTGATGTGCCTGAACCACCGCTGCGGATGGCCAGCAGATTATCTTGATCGCAGATGATATTCTTGTGCATCCTGTGTTTGACTCCTTTATAATCTTCCTTTTCTTCTTGGTACCCGAGTCATGATCCTGGAAAACACGACAGAAACTGAGAGAACTATTGATATGTTGCTGGGAGAAGACCATGCAGAGGTGTCAATTCATTCCCAGGTCACACGTCTGTTCTGTTTGTTCACCAGCCTCCTAGGGGAGTCTAGGGGAGTCATGTGAATCGAAGCTGGGCTGAGAAGAGGGTGTTGCAATGTGGTGTGCACTTAAAATAGCCAGCAGGCTGACTGCACGGGGACATGACTTTATTTAGTGAGGTAATACAGAAAGGGAGCACAGCACAGTGACCGACAGAGTGGGGGCTGGTGCCTGATGGTCTGGATTCAAATCATACCAGAAGCCACATGAACCTGGGAAAGTTATGCAGACCCTCTGTCCTCAGGTCCTTGTTCTGTGATAATGGAAATGTTAAGAGGGCCCACTTATTAGTATTACATGATGAAGCTTAATACAGCAAATCAGGTAGACCCTGATGAAAAATGATGGTTACTTCATAAGTGCTACCTAAGTGTGCAAATATTAAATGTCTGGAAGAATAAGCAAGAAATGTGGTAGTGCTGCCTCCAGAGAGGGGACCTGGATGCCACAGGGCAGGGGAGTGGGGAAGGTTATGGGTGTGATGCTTTAGAGCTTGTGAAGAATATCTGTCATCACCTCCTGTGATCCCCACATCAGCCCCGTGGGGAACTCATGGCAGGTGCTGTGAACCATATTTTATGGTACATGGCACGAAAATGTTGAGATTTTAAGTGACTTTCCCGGAGTCGCAAAGCTGATGACAGATGGATGTGGGACAGGAATGTAGTTGGTTCCCTGGGACAGAAATCCCTGAACCCCTGAATCCTCTAGATGGTGCTCTGGACCCCTGAGCCCAGGGCTCCCCTCCCTCCATGCCCCCAATCCTCCTGCCTGCCCCATGGTTGCTCCAAGGACAGGAGGGGTCTGAGCCAACAGGAGGGCCCATGCCTGACGCGCTGCCTCCCTTACATGTTGATCCCTGACCCCACAGCTCTTAAATATCCCTGAAAGAAGGTCCCTTGAAGGATCAGGGGGTCCCATCTACGTCCCTCCTCCCTCAGCGTCTTCACACACTGGGTGAGCCTCCTGGTGGTCTGACCAGTGGTCGGCTTGTCTCCACGTGGCTCAGAGCCCTGGTCTCTCCAAGCCAGTTGCCCACATGGCACGTCTCTAACAAATTAGCTTGGTCTTCAACAACCAGCCCTGGATGCACAGGTAGTGCTGATTAATGAGGACAGTGGCCTGCTGGGCTGTGCTTGGTGGTTTAGTGGGTGAAGCTGGCGTGCCCCACTGTCGCCTGACTATTGATGTGAGCAACTGTCGGAGTAGCCTGGGCTACGGCCTGGCTGGGGAGGGGCCGTGGCTGCACTGGCTCTGAGGGCGCACCTTCCCTGCTCATCCTTCCTCATCAAAATCCAGCCCCTACAAACTCCTCATCCATCCCTAGACCCTGCAGTGGCACAGGAGAGAGGCCCATGCCCTTCTAGAGGGACCCCTCCATAGCCACAGCCTAGAGACCCCATCCCAGGACTGTCTCTGAGGATGACCCAGGCCCTCCTAATCTCTGTCACCAAATGTTCATTCCACTAACCCGATGGCATTGTCCCTTCTCTCCACGTTCCCAGGCAGCACCCAAACACCCAGTGATCCTGTCCACATCAACCACTGGAAATACCGCCACGAAATCCTAGTTTCCTTCCTTTCTGAAAACCTCTAGATTTAGACTGCTAATATTTGCTTTTGGATTTTGACATCGACATTCAGAAGTCTTTAGCCTGTAATTTCTCCTGTCCTGTAATATCTGCTGCGGGTACGACATCAGTATTCTCCTGGTCCGATGAAAGCAGTGTGGGTGTGTTCCCTCTGTATCTGTTCTCTGGAAGAGTGTGTAGGAGACGGGCATCGTTTCTGTCTTAAATGTTTGGTAGAAATCAGAGGAAGCCACCGGGCCCTGAAGTTTGTTTTGTGGGGAAATTTTTTGGCATCTCTTTCTAATTGAAGTTTACTTGGTGTATTGTACAGGGCACAGATCTTAAGCGTAGAGCTTTATGGTTTCTTGTAAATATAAACACATCTGTTACCAACACCCAGTTCAATATACAGGACGTCCCCAGCACCCTGGCTACCCCCTGTAGAAGGGGAGAAGAATAAGTGCTAACTTATGTGGTTATAAGAATGAAATCAGTTACTCCATGTATATTCCAAGTGCAGTGATTTACACACAAATAACTCAAAATGAGTGTGGCAGCACAATCAGAAAGTAGTGGAGGGTGCTGGAGGGCTGGGAGAATCCAGTCCCTTTGGGATTTCCGCTGTGGAGGTCGGGCCAGAGTAAGGAAGCTGAGAGGAGCTTCTCAGAAGCATCTGGGCTTTCACAGAGGGAAAAACTACTGCTCCCCAGAGTGGAGCGCCCACTGTAATTCACTGAGCCCTCCCTTTGTGGAGGGTGCTTTTCTATACTTGTGTGTTGTCTTACATAGAAATGTTTAAAAAAAAAACCGAGGAGGAGATCAATTTTGCTTGATGTAACAGCCTTTCACTGTTAAAAATAAGACCTATATCTAAAATTTATGCTAAATCTGTACAGCTCCGACAGGAAGTAACCGGCACTCACTAGCTGACTCAGGAGCGGAGGGGGAGCAGAGAGGCGGCCCTCCTTCCTTGGCTTCGTGTCTCATTTAAGCTGCCAGACGCTGCACAAGCTCCATCCCCTCTGAGTCTCAGGCTGAGTCCTCCAGGTCACAGTCCTCACAGGTGTCAGACCAGAACCTGCCACACAAAGGCAGGGACTGGAGTCAGTGGGGAGGTGGGCTCCCTGGGGTCGGTGTGTGGGACCCAGGGGGCTACTCAGACCCTGCAAGTGACTTTGGGCCCTGACATCCCCAGGGCTCACATCCCCAGGACACTGGGGCCTGTTTGCTGCTCTTTGCCAAGTGTGTTCTGGTAGCAGAGAGACCTGTCCTACAGGGGCGATTTAACCTGGGCATTTGGCCGGGCGGCATTCAAGTGATTGGTCCACTGAACAGTGAAAGTGATGCAGAGGAAAGGGGAGGCTCTGGGGCTCCAGGGTGAAAAGTGTGGGTCCCTCCCACCTGGGCGCTGTGAGTGGGAGGTCTGATGACACAGGTGGGAGTAGTGACCCTGTCCCTCCAGCCCACACACAACACGGCCCATCATGAGACCAGCACAGTGGAAGTGGGCAGAGAACCGCAATGTTCCCTTTTCCCCTAATAATCATTTTTCTTTCTTTAACACCCCAGCCAAACTTGCCTGTGCTTTTTAATTTAAAAATACCCTGATGCTGTGGTCATAGAATCATAAATTCTATAGCTTTGCTGTATCCCAACATGAAAAGTTTGTAGAAGACACTGCTTTTCAGCGTGTAATAAAACCAGATGTATTTGTTATCTAATTTTAAGGTCATAATTAACTTGGAATCCTGGCCCTTTAACTCATCCTAAATTAGCATTGCTTTGAATTGCCTTCATTTTGTGTGTGTGTTGTATTCAATTTTTACACATCTATGGAAAATCTATAGAACCTCAGGTTGAGAAATGGTGCCATGAGGTGACCCAGGCCCTTCAGTGGGGCTCCACAGAGGCTGCGGGGTCCCAGGGGGTGGGCAAATCCCAGCCAGGTGTGGACCCTGCAGTGTCCCCTACCGGATGCCAGGGCTACCACGTGCCCACAGGGACGCAGCAGCGCTGGGCCAGGTGAGCTGTCTGCTTGCGTGAGAAGAAGCCCCGGTGCCTCTGTCCTCCTCACCCTTTCCCCAGGACGCCTGAACCGGGGGGTACCAGGGCCACTCCAGATATCTCACCACACTTGGCGATTAACTGGGGATGTTGCCTGCTGACCTCGGCGGGTTGGGAGGGCAAGGCTGGGTCCTGCAGAGGGAGATGTTGAAACTCACCAGGGACACTCTTTACAAAGAACACAATGTGAACAACACCTCCAGGAGTGATGTATGTGGTGACCCCACAGATGCCTTCGGCCCCCCATCTAAACATAAGAGCCTGGCATATTCAGGGCTTCTATGGAACGGGGACCGTTCCCTGGCGAGATGCACTCAGGTCATCCTCCAGTTGCCTGCGCAGATTACCACCATTGTCTTCTCTCCATCTTTTTGTTCACATGCAGTGGTGACCACCTCCGTTCTCTTCTCTGGCTTTTGGGTTTTCCTGAAGCGCAAAAAAAAAAAAAAAGTCAGGGATGGCAAGGGAAGCACATACACTTATTTGCCTTCTGCTCTTCCTCCTACCCTCTCCAGGCTCACATTTCCTCTTCTTGTTCTTCCTCATCCTTTTACTTCATCCCTTCTCTTGAATCCAGGATGAGAGAATTTTTTTTTTAATTGGATGAGTCAGTCTTCTTTTACTTAATTTATTTTTAACGACCTTATTGGAATATATTTGCTTTACAATGGTGTGTTAGTTTCTGCTATATAACAAAGTGAATCAGCTATACATATACATACATCCCCATAACCCCTCCCTCTTTTGTCTCCCTCCCACCCTCCCTATCCCACCCATCCAGGTGGTCACAAGGCACCAAGCTGATCTCCCTGTGCTAAGCGGCTGCTTCCCACTAGCTAGCTATTTTATGTTTGGTAGTGTATATATGTCCATGCCACTCTCTCACTTTGTCACAGCTTAACCTTCTCCCTCCCCATATCCTCAAATCCATACCGTTTTTATGCTAAGTTATATTCTACATGTAGCTAGAAAAATGTTAAAAAGACTTTTAAAGAACTGCGCATCTATTTTTGAAGCTGATTTGCCTGTTCAAGGCTTGCTAGCACTTTATCCATCTCAGTACTATTTCACTTAGTAAACAAATGCAGTTGCCATAATTGCTGCATATGTGTCTGTGTTCCCTTCTAGGCTATATGTTTTTGAAGTTAGAAACTATATTTATATCACAGCCCCTATGTATAGCACAATATCCATTGCTAATTCAGATTGTGCTTTAAGATATGAGACAAAATTTAACACGTTTATTATAGTCATAAACATCTAGCAAACCAACCAGAAAATAAAAACGAATTTTCAATTGGTTGGCCAAGAAAAAAAAGAGAGGAATACCTAGTGCAAAATCATATCTCTAATAACTACTGTTGGATTTAGAGCACACACATGCTAAACTTATTTTAAAATATCTTCTCATCAAAGATTTGAGGTTGGACCTGAAAAAATTATATCAGAAGTGAAAATAATTATGTGGTCTGACCAGCGTGGATCACACAAAGTAAGTGTATACTATGTATAAAGTAGATAAACTATGAGGTCCTGCTGTATAGCACAGGCAACTATATTTAATACCTTGTAATAACCTATAAAGGAAATAGATCTGAAAAAGAAATATATATATCTGAATCTCTTGGCTGTACACCTGAAACACAACATTGTCAATCAACTATACTTCAAGTAAAACAAAACAAAACAAAACAAAGTAAGTGTAAAGGGAAGTATAGTTTTAAAAATTCACCTCTGATATCCAATGGACCAACTGAAAGACAACAGAAAGTACAACTTTCTAGGAGACAGGACATGGCCAGCAAACAAGGCCATTACCCTCGGTAACGGTCATACCTGCCAAAAGATATACAGACTAGCCTGCATTCATGAATACATAGGAATTCTTCATTTACCTGGCATTGTTAGGCAATGAGGTATTGTATGTTAGGAGAAGTTTTTGTAAATGACAAATTGAAGAGGAGTTATTTTAACCTTCACTCGGTAATTTTTTTCTAAAATTAAGAAATGTATCCACTGGTGTATCTAATGTTTCTCGTGATAACTCGGGGTCATCAGTTCAATCAAGGTTTGCATGAATAATGCAAATGGAAACAAGGCAGGCATGCTTACTGAAACTGAAAATGACATGGCACTGGCTGGAATAACTGATGAGAGAGCAAGAGAAAAACAAAAATGAAAACAAACCGTGATCAAGAAACAATCAGTCAAGTTCTGACTTTCTGTACTTAGTTTCAAAAAGAGATACCACAAATCCCAGCGAGAGACTCCAGCATCATTAGCTGTCTTTCCCCTTTGTTTCCACCTTCCTTTCCTTTTCCTTCTACCCTATATTGTTCCAGGAAGTGATTATAGCTCCTTGCAAAACAATTTCTAATACTTGCTTTCTCTCACACAAACTTCACAATATGTCCATGTGATAAATAGTGTGGAGGTAAAAGACAATTCATCACAGGCACATCTCCTATGAAAATAAAATTAGAAACTAGCTTCTAAACATGCAGAGAGAAGGGCGTGGTGTCAGGCACTAATTTCCTTGTGAATTCCTCTCCATTTCTAATAGACGTTCTTCTTTACCAAGATCCCTTTTTATTGGTGTCCTGTTCCAGACTGCTCCACTCCACCCATCCTCATCCTGTAAAATACATTCACACTCTTTTGTGACCCTACTTATTTGCCCATTAAATAATCAGTCATAGAACTGTCGGAATTAAATACAGAGTGAAATTAAAATACTGGAGTCACTTGGAGGGTTTAAGCAGGTCTACCAGAAAATACTGGGCATGGATTTAAAAGAGGCTGCGTGGGACTTGCTCTTGTGCAAGTTCTTTCTCAAGAAGTATCTGAAATAAGCCTAAATTCAGAGTTAATCAGTCTGCTGCTTTCTCAGGTGGACTGGAATTCATTGCTCTTTCCCCTCAACTCCCTGATGTCAGTGGCACTTTCCGGAGAGGAGGTGGACTTCTCTGCCTACTGCAGAAGCGCAGTTCCCCCAGGCCCACTCCCTGTCTGAATCCCACACTTGAGGCCAGATGCCAGCCTTCCCAGAACATTTGTGGTTTCCTTTCAGTTTCCGACCTGCTCAGATTGAGTCCCTGTAGACTCTTCCTCAGCTTGAAACCTGATCTTCCACCCCTTCCCTGACCTTGATGGTTACCTGCCTACTTTAGGCCTCAGGTGCTTTAGCTATAAATCGATATATTTGCCCTTAATTCTAAAGTCTTCTTTCTAAAGCTATACAATGTGTGCCTCCTTGAAAATGTTTCTCTTTGCTGGTTTTAATTTTGTAGAGAATTAAAACCACAGCTACTCTAAAAGACAGTAAGTTGCATTCGATAAGGAAAGTGTGCTTCTGTATTTAGATTAACAGGGATGGAAGACGACTTAGTATGTTTTAAGATACTCATGATCCATTCTCATGAGAGTCGGGGGAAGAAGGGGAAGAGAGTTAATAAAATACCAAACGATTGTGACAAATTAAGTTCACCAAGATGTAGCTGATTAGTTACTACTTGAATAAACCACACAAATCCAATTCAAGTTGTCCTTTATTTTTCTAAGAAGGATCCCAGTGAACTGAGTCCCATGTTCAGTAACTCCACGTTCAATGGCTTAGTCTTTAAAAACTGTTATCTTGCTGGAAGAAGAAATATTGCCCAGCAGTCCTAATTGATGTTTAGCTATCATGCACATTTCAAATAAATTTATAACATTGCCTGATCTCAGTGTAATACATTCCAAAGGGGCAAAGAGCACATGAAAAGTTATGGAGTCTCCATCGTCTACACTGAAGTGTGCAATAAATTACATATTATTTGGCCGTGAAATTCACAAGCCATAGAAACCACACCATTACCATTATACAGTGGTAAAGAGCAGGTAATGAGAATGATATAAAACAAAACAGACTGTGTATGTTGGCACTGCTGCCAATAAAACAATCATTAAATGCATTCATATGCATCTATGCTAGGTAAGCTCTTTAGGGCAATTGCTATGAGTTCTACATACCTGTCAGGATATTATATATAGCCCACTTTCTATGGCCTTTATTCAAAGACGCTGAGAAAGGGTTACTCTGGGTAAATTCAGACCTTTTCTCAATATAGAATTTGGTCAACATGCGTTCTGAACAGCAAAATTTCACAGTGCTTTCAATTTTCCTACACTAATTGCCACCTCAGCAAATGCAGGATTAAGTATAATGGATTATAAGAAGTTAGAAAGGAAAGATGGAAGAAAAGAAGGAAGGTAGAAAAAAGGTGGGTATGGAGCACTTCAACATTTATGTAGAGTGGACCTAAAACTAACCTGAGGTTTCCCTGAACTATTAGCATAGGCTATAGAAACTTAAATGAAAAAATAAAAAAAACCAGCAAGGGAAACTCAAAGATTCTTTGTTTCTTCACTTTATTGCATATACACGTCCACCTTAAACAATCTATATGCTTATATCCAATAAGAGAGCATTGTTTTGCAAGGCTATTTGGCTTCTATCAGCATGTAAAGGTCGGACAACTCAACTTTAGCAGAGTTAGCCTTCAGGTGAATAATTGCTTCTTTCAGGTTGCGAGCATTTGAATTTTCCAGAAATGTTTCCCAAAAAATGAAAACTAAAAGAAGGGTCCTAGGACAGCGTCCTTTAGAAGTTTTATAGTATCAAGGCTTTTGGAGGAAGAGAATCCTTGTCGATTATCAACACAATGATTCCAAGCAGGTCAATTTATGCTGAGAATATTATGTAACAGAACCCACTTCACCTCCATTATACTGACAATGATTTTTCTTACTTCAACCTTGTGCTTTTTAGTAAAGTTGAAAATACGGAGCCAAGAACAGAGAGTGACAATGCCAGAGACTCAGATGTACCTATAGGTGCCTTCAGACAACATCAGCCACCCAGGCTAAAGTCCTGGTTTAAAATATCCTAACATGAATGAATCTCAAAAACCATATGCTGAGCAAGTGAAGCCAGATCAGAAGGGCACCTACTGTATTATTCAACTTACATGAAATTCTAAACTGGGCAAAAGTCATCTCTAAAGATAAAAAACAGATCTGTGGTTGCCTTGGGGTGGGAGATGGGGATACTTTTGCAAAAGCCTAGGAGGAAACTTTCTAGGGTTTTAGGATTGTTATCTATCTTTATGGGGGTGGTAGTTAAACAAATGTATACATTAATTAAAAGTCACTGAACCCTTGACTAAAAATGTCTGCATTTTATTGTATGTAAATGATACCTTAATAAGGTTGATTACAAAATGAACCAAAACCAAAACAAAGCAGAAGAAAAACTTCTCAAGACCTCAAAGGAAATACACTGTTTTCTCCAGGGTACCAGACTGGAAATGAGGCATTGGTCTGTTCTACCCTCAGATTATCCTTAGGATTATCTAGTCTATTTTAAAGCACTAGAGTCCCCTATCAGGAAAACTCACCCTATGTTTAATTACTTTGATTTCTTCTCTGCCTCTTCTCCCAAGACAGTGAAGGCATTCACGGAAGAAAAGCCAGCTTTTTCCAACTTTGCATCACCACATATTCTTTCCAAAGCTATTATTTATGGAATGAAATTTGGCTAAACTTTGTAAAAATCTAGCTTTTTGAGCCTTACAAATCTTAACAGTTAACCTATTGCCTCCACTGGAATTTGGAAAAAAATTATTTTGAAAAGGAATAGCTGAGACTTGACATTTTTTGTGTGTGTGATTTTCTCCTCCCCTAAGAGAGAAGTGAGTAGGAATGAGAAACACATACATAAATAAAAATAAATTATCTTGCTGCCTTTGCATGGTTATAATTTATAGGAGGCCCTTTTCAACAATAATCTATTATCAGAATCAATAAAATATAATCTCCATGAAGGCCAGGCCAGGATATTTGTCTCTTTTTCAGCAGATTGCAATACAAACCACATTCATGGATATGCTCCTTGATGATCTTTGTAATACTGTAACAGTTGACCATTTCCTCATACCTCTTCCCCTTAACTTCAACCTGGTTTTTCACCAATGACCTCACATTTCCTTCTCTATCACTTGGTTGTGGGCCTCTTTTCCAACTCCATCTCCAACTTGCATTTCACTCTGGCACCAAAGGAAGACTCACACCTTCCTGCTTTTTAGTGATACCTCAAGGTCATTACCATATTGTGATCACCCTGAAGAATAGCCAGATAATTGTTATTTCAGAGCCATCTGATAGTTTGTAGCTCTAAAAATTAACTAAGGACCGCATTTGTCAAAAATATCCTAGTTTAAGATTTTGGTAATACAGCAACAGTAATTCCAAAGTCATTTATGACAATCAGTGTGGGAAGCACCCTCCTTCAGGAAGATCCTTTGCCATACAATACTCTTTCCTTGTAAGGAAGAATGGCCGTGGAAAGTAACCTTTTGTGGAAAGAAATACTTGGCTTTGAGAAGGCTTGAAGTTCATACATTTTTCTTGAATTAGATTCCCCATTAATTACTTTATCCACAAAGAGGTAATTATCAGAGTTATGTAAGCAATTAAGGAGATGCTACTCCACATTCTTTCAGCTTGTTGACCTTTCTCACTTTATTTCATGTGGCTATCTGAAACATCAGTGATTTACATGTCTTTCTTTCTTTTTGTTTTAACAGATTTCTGTGTGTGTGTGTCCCCATGATGAAAACATCATTAAATAAAATATCAGGAATACACTCTTAAGAAGCAGAGTCGACTTAAAGTTCTAGAAAAAATGAAAGCACTAATATTCATGGACAACTCTACACTCTGAAAGTTACTCCAAATTTTGTTGACCTCTCTTTTGTCTAGGAGTTTTTCAAATTTTCTACCACGATCATTTGTTAGTTTTATAATTACATAATAAAGGCATTACATCATACAATCTTTTGTTATCCATTGCAGTTTTAAAACTATTCCTTTCCTTGTCCTCAGCAGATATGTCATAGATTATTAGTACATAAGCAAAGACTTTCAACGTAACAGTATTTTATAGTGAGAAGAACTATACTGAGCTATCTCTATCCTAAGACAATGCACTAGGAAAGCACTAGGAATTCTTAAACAATAGGAATACAGAGACAATCAAGGGGCAAGTTCCCTGCCTTCGAGTATACAGGATCATTATAGCAAATGCTTAAATAGCACTTAGTAAGTAACTCACCACAGCAGTCTTATTATCCTCCATTTTAATAGGTGAGCAGAGGAAGCCACAGGGATTTCATAGGGTAAAGCCAGAATTTGAACCTAGGTAGACTAGTACACTCTCCACGGCTTTAACTACTACGTTAAAAAAAAATATATATATATGTATATATATATATATATATATATAAAACTCCAAGTATTCCAAAGTTACAAAACACTTATCTACCAAAACTCAAAAAGGAGCACACAAACTTGCATAGAAAATAAACATGTGGGTTTCCCTTGTGGCGCAGTGGTTGAGAGTCTGCCTGCCGATGCAGGGGACACGGGTTCGTGCCCCAGTCCGGGAAGATCCCACCTGCCGCGGAGCGGCTGGGCCCGTGAGCCATGGCCGCTGAGCCTGCGCGCCCGGAGCCTGTGCTCCTCAACGGGAGAGGCCGCAACAGTGAGAGGCCCGCGTACCGCAAAAAAGAAAATAAACATGTAAAAGTTCATAAATAAACCACAATATAACCTGCTCCACATAATATACTGACTGCAGTGTCCTGGGCCTCTCCCATCCTTAGGTAGCCGGAAATTACAACAAAATAATACTTTTCACCTTTGGAAGCCACACCATCTCTCATACCAAGCAACCAATTACTTCCTTAGAGAGAACAGGAAATTAACCTGAATATCATAAAAAATATATATATAGCATTAGTGATGTAGAATCTTTGTTTAAAGACAATAACTTCAATAGCAGAGGGAACTTTACCATTGCAGGCTTCCGATAACCTCTATATTTCTCAGATTTCATGCTAAATCATAAAATGCCATATTGTGTCTGAAGCTATTTTTTCAATAGTCCATTTTCTTAAATGGACTAGCAAAGCCGTAAATACTGAGGAACATTTTGGCTCTCAAATCCTAAAGCCATTCTGATTATGCCTGGGTGATCATGGGGACGTCATCGGAACTACCAGAGGACTGGCTGAAATACCAGTGTTCTGGCCAGCTTACAAATTAAAAATTATACAGAATCCAATTTTATTTTTTTGTTAAGTAATTCCTATGAGGCTTTTGAGATGTCACTGTAAAGTCCTTTCATGTGTAATCTTTATCCATTACATACGGAACAATGCCAATCCCCGTCATAAATACTGTCACAACCTGACACTGAAAATCCATTGCAGCGCATAGGACCTGCAAATAGGATGTGAATCACACAAATCCACTCATTCAGACAATCCACAAATGTTCATTTTTAAGTCTACTATATGCCAATAATGTACCGGCCTCTCAGATGCTAAACCATGCTAAATGCTGAAACAGACATACTCAGTTCGGGCCCTCCTGGAACTTATTACCTACAGAAGTGCCTTCGTTGTAAATGGTCAGGTCTCAGCCAATGCTATTATCATCAGCAGGTGACCAAAGGATACAGCTTGCTTCCCTTCCGAGGTACAAAACAGTTCTTACACCTGAATGGGATGCAAAGAATAATCTGACTTCTGTTCACCAGGGCATAAATTGAACTGTCCTTGCAGAAGAGATAACAGATGCTGTGAACCCCAGATCCTAGAAACGGGCCAGGCACACGACAAGTGTTCAGCTTTTCAAAAACAAATGAACAATCACTTCCTTTCCTAGATCTTTACACGCTTCCTCTGTTGGCTACTTTCTCTCAGCTTATAAACATCCTCAAATATACTCACTTAAAAAAACTCTCAGAACTATGATCCTTTGGATATTCTTGTGGTTAACCTAAGTCTCTACCATGCCTTCAAACACCTGTCCTCCCAAAAGCCCAGATCTGTACCTTGGGCCCAGACCTGTCTACCAGGCCCCTCTAAAGCACTGAAGATGAAGTAAGATCCTCTCACCACCCTCAATCCCTTTCTACTGTGCTCTGTATCTCTCAAAAAGATGCAGCTGTGAAATGTCACCCACGCTTGCTGCCCTCCCTTTTCTAACTGGTCACCAGGCCTCACCCATTCTCTCTCAGATCTGCAAAACCCGGTCCCACCTTTTATAACTTAAGTGGGACCCTTAGATTACAATTCACCCTGCACCCAATCAACTGCCTTCCACATGGAGGTCCAAGTGAGTCTCTAAACCAGAATTCCAAATCACTGTTCTTTGGTGTTTCCCGCAGCCTTCAGGATAAACATCCAAACTTCTGACAGGACAAACAAGGCGCCTTTCTGTTGGGCCCCACTAAGTTTTCAGTATTAACTCTCATTTCTTTCCCAAACCCTGAGTTCCAGCCCTGTACATTAGTTTTGCCATATTTTCTTACATTTCTCAAACTTCAACACACACTGCTCTCTCCTGCCACCCCAGGAGCTTCTACATATCCTTAGAGAGGACAGCCCTTCCTCCAAGAATCCTACCCTGAACTTTCCCTTCCAAGTTTCTGTGCTCTGCAAAGGGGAAAGATGGCGGGGAGGGATACATTAGGAGTTTGGCATTAACATATACACACGACTATATATAAAATCATCAACAAGGACCTACTGCATAGCACGGGGACCTCTACTCCATATCCTGTAACAAACTGTACGGGAAAAGAATCTGAAAAGGAATGGATATATGTATAACTGAATCACTTTACTGTACACCTGAAACTAACACAACATTGTAAATCAACTATCCTCCAATATAGAATAAAAATTAAATCAAAGAAAAAAGAGGTTCTGTGCTCTGTAGCAGCAGAACTCACTTCTTCCAGAGCACTGACTCCTGTGCTTGTGTTTACTTGCTGCCCAGCAGAAGGGAAGATTACCTAGGGCAGAAGCATGGTCTCCAGCAGCCCTTGGTTCTGACAACTCATTCAAGTGCCAGGATACTTTACACACATAACCTGCTTAATTAATTCTAAGAACCCACAGAAAGAGTGGTTTTTAATGTCATTTCACAAGTGTGGGGATTGTAGTGCAAAAGAAACCTGTCCAGGCCACAGAGAGCATCAGCCCTGGAATTCAAACCCTAAGCTGCCTTGACACCGGTGCTCTTTCCACTATATATGATACACCTATTGGAAAAAAATTTTTTTTTCCTGAGCCCTGTTTGAATGGAAAGGAAATGAAGCTGGGATATATCCATTTCCTAATCGCTTTGGTGTGTACCAGGCAAAGTCATTCAACAGACCAGGTAACATCTGTGCAACAATTAACGATGCTCCAAACTGTGCTAAGTGTTCTACTTTGTAGAGTCTAGAAGCATTAACACAGTGCATCCTTGTAACCGCCACAGAGGCTGGGTCCTGTGAAGCCCATGCTACAGATGAGAACACTGAGACCTTGAAGCCTTAAGGCACTCGGCCGGGGTCACCGAGCTGGCAGGAGTCCTAGGCCGCACGCCCCATCTAGTGCAGGCACACCCGGGCACTGGGCACCGGTTCTAGTGCCCACCCTCCACCGTTAACCATTTAAAACCCCGCTTCTCAGCGCCCACACGAGGGCCCCTGGAAGCGGGAAGTACAAACCTGTCTCGACAAGCCGTGGCTGGAAGAAGCTCTGGATACAGATCAGGGGCAGAGGGTGCTCAGGAGCGGCGCCCAGTCTACCCGCGGAGGCAGAAGGCGTTAAGTCCAGCAGGCCCTCCCTCAGGGAAGCCCGCACGGAGGGCAGAGGCACCGAGTCCTGCAGCGCGCACAGGTCCTCAGAGCGCGAGAAGGAGTCGGCCGCGCTGTCCGGGCGCAGCTTCACCGAGTGTTCATGGCCTGAGCGCGGCCTCGGGGACGCTGGCTGCAGACAGGATGCCCACACCCGCCTGGGGGCCCCGGCTCGCCTCCCGGCCCCTCGGGCGCCCACCGCCCAGCGGCTGCGGCCCGAAGATATAGGGCCACGGGCCCAAGCTAGGCCGGGCCCTCCATGCCGCGCTCCGGAGCCCACGCGCGGCCTGGTGTTGGCGCGGGCATCAACGCCCTCCCGAGCCGCGCGGTTGCGGTTTAAGCCTCCCGGCGGGCCCGTGGGGGCGGGGCTCGAGGACTTCCGCGAGCTCGCCGTGCGTCCGCACGCAGACCCGCCTCCCTTGACGACGCGGCTTGAGGAGCAGCACGCAGACCCGCCTCCCATGACGACGCGGCCTGAGGAGCGGTGTCGGCAGCTTTGAGCCTATGGCAGCGCGAAAGGTAGGAGGTGTGGAGAATTTGGGGTTTCCAAAAAGCGTTTGCTGACTGATCCAAACAAAAGTGAGACATGGTTGTATCAGCGCATTTTAAAAGTAGTTAAACTCCCGCAAAGTGTCTGTGCTCGCCCCGCCCAGAAGAGAGCGTGAACTCCGTGAGGGACACAGGAAAGGCTGAGTGAACGTCTGCCTGTGGTCCCTTACCTGGTGCACGGGTGTGTGAATTTCTGCGGAGAGCTCTTAATTTCTGTCGTTTCTGCTGGCTTGACACGGTGGTTGGCAAACGGTGACGTGTTCCGTGCATTCAGGACATGATCGTGGTTCCTAATAATCACTTTGTTTTGTCCTGACACCTCCACAGAGAATTTACTACTGAATATCCACTTTACAGAAGAGAAAGTGAGGCGTAGAAAGTGAAGTGACTGAGTAAGAGGAAGGACTCAGACAATTGGTGTTAGTAAATTAACCCTGCAAGGAGGCCGTTAGCCTGCGGTGTCTCTAGCGATGCGGCCACCCACTTAAACCAACCCAAATCTAAGCCTGTCAGCGCCTCAGGGTGACGAACACCGCTGAGGACACCCAGTCACAAACCACCAACTAGGCGTTAAAGCCATAGCAAATCACTCGTTTCCTTGCTTTGCTTCTGCCCTTTTAAAATAAACATCTCTGCAGCTCCTGTGGCTGGAGTGCTCCTCACCTCTTCCGCTTTGTGGTGCGTGAATTGAATCTATTTTTGCGCACATAAAGTGTTAAAATTTTAAACATGCCTCGGTTTGTCTTCTAAGATTGGCCGTAGAAGTTGGATTTGTGTCCAGTTTCTAGAGCGGTGGTCGTCCTCTGTTCAGGCCTTAGGCGTTACGTGTACAACGTTCCTCTTCTACCACCACCTTCTGGATGCCTCCACCCACTACCAGCTCCCACGCATCAGTTCCCCTAGATGTGGTCAGCAATGGCTTTTACATGTAGCGTGCTCACATTATGACATCGCAGACACTCCTCCGTCCTCCAGCCAGCGTGTGAAGTGAAACATTACCATTCCTGTTGAAGAGTCTCTGGTGTGATCACTTTCCCAAACACAACCACTTCCCAGCTGATCCTGGGTAACCACTCTTCTGAACTTGGTCTCCATCAGTGGCATGGATGTCTATGTAGGCTACATTTTTAAGTATTCTTAAACTGCATATCGTATTCTATTTTGTTTTCTCTTGTTACTTGCTTTATTTAGCGTTATCTTTGCTAGGTTCATCCATGCTGACACGTAAAGATCTGTCTAGATCATGTACTTTCCTCGCTACGTAGGATTCCCATGTAGGGAAATACAATAATTTATATGTGCATTTTCCTGTTGATGGACATTTAAATTGTTTCGAATTTTAAGTATGATTTCTCTTTTAAAAAATTTTTATATCCTTTTTGAAGGTTACTTTACATTTACAGTTATTACCAAATATTGGCTATATTCCCTGTGTTGTACAATACATCCTTGAGCCTGTCGTACACCCAGTAGTTTACATCTCTCACTTCCCCACCCCTGTATTGCCCCCTCCTCCCCCTCTGCACTGGCAACCATTAGTTTGTTCTCTATATCGGTGACTCTCCTTCTTTTTTGTTATATTCGTTCAATTGTTGTATGTTTTAGATACCATTTATAGGTGATATCCTACAGTGTTTCAGAGTTCAAAAGACTCTCACGACAGAAGCCAAAAGGTAAGAGCCATTTTACATTGATAAAAAGCATCTTAACTATGTAGAAGCAGAAAATGAAAAGAAAGAACTTTGCATTACATTTAATAAAAGCTTAGGGAGATCTTTGTGGTATATTAGTGAACTTATTTGTGGAAATTTAGCCATGTACATTGTGTTGGAGAGGCACCAAGAGTTCAAGAACTCTCACAATTTGAGTACACAATTGCCTTACTTGTAGGCATGGTGGCAGCCATTTACATAACAATGATTTGGAGGATGTTGTGTTAGTCAGCTCTTGCTGTGATAATGCTTTGGAACAAATCGACCCAAAACTCAGTTCCATAAACAAGAATTGATTTTTCTTGGACCTATTGGCTAGCTGCAGTGGCTCTCTTTTAGACCTCTAGATGGCTGGTCTTGCTCCGTGTTTTGGGTCAGTTTGAGGTCTGTAACACACATCTTCCTCTGGAGCCCAACTGTGAGGCCGCAGCTCCCAGGCCCTGTCTTCTCACAAAGTTCACTGAAACATAAGAGGTGAGCCCAAGTGCACAAGCCCATTTAAGGCCTCTGCTGCTCATTGAAGGCCATCATGTCTGCTCACACTTCTTTGGCCAAAACATGTCACAGATCTAAGCTGTATTTAGAATATGTGTATTTGTTTAAAGTTGGGTGCCCTCACAGAAGAATATTGCATTTTGGACAGTGTTACCTTAGCATTTTCATTGGCATTTGCAAACGTGATAAACGCCGTGTGCACTTTTTCACCTTTGAGAACTTTCTGAAATTGTGGGACCATTTCTATTGGAAAAGAGGAAGGTACACTTTAGAATTCAACTCTAGTTACGGCATTGTTGGGAGAAGAATTAATGAGATAAGGTCAATACAAGTGAAAGATTTGGGATCACATATTCATCATTAACATTAGCATTCTACAGAACATTCCTGGAGAATTGTGATGCTTGCTTTATGTGATTTCTATCATAAATCATTAGAATTTGACCAAGACACTTCAGTGAAACATACATCATACAGCACATCGCATTTTAGTTTTTCCCACCACTCCACAACTTATTATCAATACTTCACCATAACTCAGAAACAGAAACTGAGTGAGTTCATTGTTAGCAGACGGGCTTCACAAGCAATACTAGTGGAAGTTCTTCAAATGATAGCAGACAGTAACTCAAGCCATACAAACAAAACAAAGAATGCTGACTAGAGCAGTTGTGGAGGGAATTATAAAAGATACTGTAATTTCAAATTTCTTCTCCTTTCTTCTCTTAACTAATTTTAAAAGTAAGTGCCTAAACAATATGACTATATTTGGATTGTTCTCTATATAACATAAAAACATATCATATATTTAATGATATGGCACAATGAAAGCAGTGAGAACAAAGCTGTGTTAGGATAAAAATGACAGTAGATCATAAGCTGAATCCGCAGAAAGAAAGGAAGAGAACCAGAAATGGTAAATAGATTAACCCGACAAACTCAAAAATATTTATTTGCTCAACTTTCTTCTCTAAGCTCTTTGAAAAAATAAGCTTGTGAGAAGTAATTATTATAATAATATGTTGTTAAGTATGTAACATATATAAATGTAATAAAAACAAAAAAGAGGGGAAGGCATACAGCTCTATAAAAGTACAGTTTCTGTTTCTATCTGGAATGAACCTAGTAAAAATCTGAAGAGATTCTGAGATGTATTACATAAGCCCTAGTGCAGCCATTACTCAAACAATGTGGTTAAAAATCATTAAAGGAATTACATGTTACGGTAGAAAATATCTACTTACTATAAAAGGAAACTGGAGGAACAATAACAAAAAAGCAAAAACATGAGGCATGTAGAAAACCAAAGGTAAAATGATAGACATAAATAAATCCTACCATATCAATAATAAAAACTAAATGTTAATGAATTAAACAGTATAATCAAAAGGCATATATTGTCGAACTGGGTATTAAAAAATGTTTACTATAGGAGACACTCCTTGGATTCAAAAGTCTAATGTGTACAAAGTAAAAGGATGAAAAAATATACATCATGCAAATAGCAACCGTAAGCATTGCTGAAGTGGCTATACTAATACCAGAAAAATAGACTTTAAAACAAACAAAAAAGTTACTAGCTATGAAAAGGGACATTTTATGATAAAGAAAGGGAAGATACAAAAATCTTTACCCTATTTGCCCTGAATAAGGTAAAACCAAAATACACGAAGAAGAAAATACCAAAATCCATGAAGAATTGAAGGAAGAAATAGATAATTGCACAACATTGGGTAGAGGCTTCAGTACTCCACAGTCAATAATGGATAGAACAGTTAGGCAGAAGATCAACAACGATATAGAAGACTTGGACAAGACTATGAATTAACAAGACCTAATAAATGTTTACAGAACACTCAACCAAAGAGTAAAATACTCATCCTGCTCAACTACATGTGAAACGTTTTCCAGCATAGATGACATGCTAGGCTGTAAGAGAAGAGATTGAAACGCACATACATTGCTGGTGGGAATGTAAAATGGTGCGGCCATTTTACAAAACAGCTTGAGAGTTCCTGCAAGTGTTAAACATAGAGTTACCCTATGACCCAGCAGTTCCACTACTAAATATATACCTAAGAGAAATAAAAACTTATGTCTGCACGAAAGCTTGTACGTGAATGTTCATAGAAGCATATTTCTAAAAACAAAAGGTGGAAATAATTCAAATGACAACCGGATAAATGAATAAACAAAATGTGGAATATCCATACAATAGAATAGCATTCAGCTGTAGAAAGGAATGATCTATTGATCCATGTTACAACATGGATGAACCATGAAAGCATTATGTAAAGTAAAAGCAGCCACTCACAGAAGATCACACATTGTACGGTCCCATTTATATGAAATGCCCAGAATAGCAAATCTGTAGAGACAGGAAGTAGATGAGTGGTTGCCTAGGGCTGAGAGGGCTGAGGAGATTGAAAAAAGCTTGTTAATGTGTAATGGGTTTTTTGTGGGGGGACAGAAATCTAAAATTGGATTGTTGTGATGCTTACACAAGTCTTTTAGTGGTTACACTCAGAACCACTGAATTGTATACATTAAAGTGTTGAAATTATGGTATTTAAATTACATCCCAATAAAGCTGTTAAAATTATGACAATTTTATATTTATAAATTTGAAAATTCATCGAAAATGACAAATTCTTTAAAAATGCAAGCTAACAAGACTAACCCAAGAAAGAAAACATATCTCAAAAACCTATATCTACTGCAAAAGTTGTTTGTATAATTAAGTACCTTTACAGAAAATGATTTCCAGGGATAAATGGCTTTCCAAGTAAATTCTTCCAAATATTTAGGGAAGAAATATTGGTAATCTTACATAAAAATCTTCCAGGAAACAGAAAAGTATATATTGCTCAAATATTTATAAGGCCAACATAAGCTTCAGATCAAAACTAAAAAGAATATTACAAGAATAGAATCACAGGCCAGTTTCTCTTTTGAACATGCATGCAAAATGTGTAAACAGAAGCACAAACTGTATCCATGGTATGTAAAACAATCATATATCACAATCAAAGTAGCTTTATTCTAGTAATGCAAGGTTGGTTTAACGTTCAAACATGAAACTGATCCCAGGAATGAATTAGAGTGGGAAAAAAAGTCATTTAAAACAGAAGTCTTGGGACTTCCCTGGTGGTCCAGTGGTTAGAACTTGGCGATTTCACTGCTGGGGCCCTGGGGTCCAATTCCCGGTCAGGGAACTAAGATCCTGCAAGCCATGAGGCGGGCCCCACCCCCCCGCCAAAAAAAAAAAAAAGGAAAAAAAGAAGACAACCAGGAGAAGCACAAGATCGAATAAACATAACAGATAACACCTTATGAAAAGTAGGTGAAGATTATGGAATATTCTAAAATTTTAAAACAAAAAGAAACATTTAAAGATTCAAGAGGATGTGACAAATATTGTACATAGGCAAAAAATAAAATAAAATAAACGGATGATGGGAGCCCAAAAATCCAGATGCCCATGTCCTGTCTCTGAAGATTCTCATTCAGTGGGTTATGGATTTCCTCTATGTTTAAAAACCTACAGGTGTTATAAAGCAGAAACTAACACACCATTGTAAAGCAATTATACTCCAATAAAGATGTTAAAACACAACCAAACAAACCTACAGGTGATTCTGATATGATGCACAGACAATGTAAAGCTTCTGCTTTACAGGAAATAATACCAGATTATTTTGTTATTTTATAGTTATAGTAACAGGTTGTACTATTGACCGGTAAGTCTGATGTCAAAATGCACTCCCCACTAGGGATATAAAAGGAACTAATAGTCTCTGCGGCTGCTTGGTGGCAGCATGCATGTATTGCAAGGGCAATTATTGTAGGAATCCAAATGAGTGGAACATTTTAGAATTGGAAGACTACATACAGATCATCTAGTCAAGATTCCAACTATGATAGTTGTGAAAACTAAGGCCCATATAAAAGAAATGATTTATCTCCAAAGAGCGTTAGTGAAAGAGTATGAAATTAAAAATATCTCTGAACTTTTAATTTAGTGCTGTTTTTATTAATCTCATGTATTAGCTTAAACTTCAGTGTGACAGATTTGGGATTGAATTCTTGCTCAGATTTACTGATTGCGTGCCTTTTAGTAAGTTACTAAAACACTTTTTTACAAAAAAAATAGATTTATTTATTTATTTTTGGCTGCGTTGGCTCTTCCTTGCTATGCGCGGGCTTTCTCTAGTTGCGGTGAGCGGGGGCTACTCTTTGTTACGGTGCGCGGGCTTCTCATTGTGGTGGCTTCTCTTTGTTGCTGAGCACGGGGTCTAGGTGTGTGGGCTTCAGTAGTTGTGGTTCACGGGCTCTAGAGTGCAGGCTCAGTAGTTGTGGCGCATGCTCTTAGTTGCTCCGTGACATGTGGGAGCTTCCCGGACCAGGGCTCAAACCCGCGTCCCCTGCACTGGCAGGCAGATTCTTAACCACTGCGCCACCAGGGAAGCCCTACTAAAACACTTTTAACTTCGCTTTTCACATATGTAAAATGGTGAGCCTTGGCTGATATAGAATATGAGATAACCTAGCACTGTTCTTAACACATACACGTAGTTAACATTTTTTGGCTCTCATCCCTCTTAAACAGCCTCTATCCTCTTAACAATGAAAGTGTGTTTCAGCTAGCAAAGCACCCCAGAGCTGACCACATTCTGGCAAGAGATATAGGATTCTTTTTCTTGCTGGTGGTTCTTTATACCTGATATTTGAACTGCACTGAAACATGAACATCTCTTGTTTATACTGTATTAATGGATTGATGAATTTGATAATTTGATAGATGAATTTTAGAAAGTAATATGCAGGAAAAAAAGTAATATGCAGGAATTGAGCTGCCTTACTCTCAAGAAATATAATTCGATAGTGGTGGCTAAAACGATAAACAGTGTTTGCACAGGGAGTCCATATTGGATGTGAACTACCTGTACTCCCATTCGTCTATTAAGAATAAATAGAATCCTTTCAAAATCTGTTTTAAAGCGCAGTTATTTCCTTCTGACTCATTTAAGTTTCCTGCAAGAAAAAGACAATCTCCTGAATCCTTGCTTAAAAGGCTTTTAATATAAAGCAGATAATTTTTTGCAACATTTCCCAAACTTTTCATTATCAAATTGGCTGAGGCTTCTCAACGATTATCATTTCACAACAATATCTCCATTTTCACCTTTTTAAAAAGAGTTGGCCTCGTAGATGTGCCCTTAAAACAGAGCTTCACTCTCAACTTATTTTAAATTTTGTATTCAAACAGTACGAAGAAAACAGGATCAGGGAATTCAGCCATAAAAGTGAATGGATTACTGATACATGCTACATCATGGATGCAACTCAGTGAACGAAGTCAGGCACAAAAGGCTCTATATTGTATGGTTCCATTTATATGAAATGTCCAGCAGTGGCAAATCCACACACACGGAAAATATTATACATTAGTGGTTTCCAGGGGTTTGGAAGAGAGGGAAATAGGGAATGACTCCTCAAAATGGGTGTATGTTTCCTCTTGGGGTGATGAAAATGTTTTGTAGTTGGACAGTGGTGATAGTTGCACAACATTGTGACAGTAGTAAATTCCACTGAATGGTACAGTGAATTGTAAAATGATCAAAATGGTGAATTTTGTGTTATGTTCATTTTACTACAATAAAAAGGAGAAAGAATTAGGGAAAGACTTAGAGTTTGGGAAACTAAGGTGAACTGATCAAGAAAAAGACAGCTCTACCGTTCAGTGTTCTCTCAGCTCTCCCAGTGCATTAATCCTCAGCAAAAAGTAGCCTGAACTTGTCGATGATAGTCATTCAACACAGTCCAGGGAAAAGTAAATAAAATAAAACCCAACTCTTCTTCTTTAGCACATCTATGAAAGGTTAACTTGCTGCTCAGCCACGTGGACATTCATGAAATCGTTTCACTTTAGGTGTCCTCTACTTCTGTACTTTACTCACAGCTCATTCACACCTGTAGGCAACAGCATTCCTTAATTGGATGGAATCTGCAGTGCTGGTTGTGATCGGTCTCATGAAAAGAAAAGGGAAGGAGGAAAAAGCCTCCACATTGACTTGGTGGTCTTGACGAAATGGATGCAGAAGACAGCTTGAGTGTCAAACTGGAAACTGTTATTTTCCTTTTCCTTTTCTTTTTATCTTTCCTGTGAGGTCTTCTGCCCACTTCCCACCCCCTTCTCTCAAACAGGAAAGACACTAATTAGCTGCTTTTTTGTGTTTTTGGTAAAACACCTATTGTTTTGCGTTTCTTGTTGTTCGGTTTTTACTGCCAAATGAGCTTCAGTGGTTGATGTAGGGGGTCTCTTGGGAACTTAACGTTTTCCAGTTTAAGTGGAAAAGCTTTTTTGTTTGAATTGGCTTTTACTGGGTGCTTCAAGGTTTGCTCTTGGCTCTTTGAAGGGGGACTAAATAGCACTGTGTTTCCTTTGAGGTTCCAATGAAGAAAGGATCCTATGTCCTGGGCACTTTTTGTTGATTTTGCTGTGTGTCCTCTCTAATAGCCAGATGCAGATCCCAGGAAAATGACATATAAATGAATATAAGTAATCTAATATTTTTACAATTTGCTTTGGCCATACTCCTGGTCTTATTCTACTTGTAGCAGATGGCTTTAAAGAGCATTAGCTATGTATATATTAAAAATAATATAAATATACCAATATTAAATATTATATTGATGTATAAATGTAATATACTAATATTTATATTAGTGTATAACAATTATGTATTATATTAATATATATTTTTGCCTAGCATATATTATAGACAAAATATGAGTAATGAAATGTATTTATATCGTTAATATGTTCATAATATTAATATGATATATCCTGTAATATTGATTTTAAAACAATTATATCATAATATATAAATATATAATTATTATTATCTGATATAATACAGTATAGTTAATATATTCTATAGAACACAATATATAATGTATTAGTATAATTGTATTATATAATATAAATATAATACATATATAAAACTATATATCTTTTGGTTATACATTACACATACGAGTATGTATAGCTAATTATAATTTTATTTACATAGGAATCTGGTCATCATAACAATTGATGTAAAAATATGCAATATTTTCAATCAAATGGGCCTTAACCTCACTACCTACACATAACTACTTTTAAAATCTTGAACCCTGTCTAACTCATGCTTCCATATCTCTCAACCTGCTTTTCTACACATGCACGTAGACACACATTTATACACGATATATATGTATACTACCAGTTTTCAGTTCAATGTATATAAATATATAATATATAATTATATTCCTGTGTATGTATACAAATATAAATCAAAGGTATGTGTATAGGTATGTATTTCATATGTTTATATAAATATATCATACAAATAATGTATGTGTATATAAATACATGACTGTATACATACATACACAGAAATACACTTATTTAAACAAAAGGGACCTAAATAAACATAGTTCTCTAAGAATAAAAGGTTATGTCTCACTCTTTCAATAACAGTTTATAGTTTTCTATTGTATGTTCTTGTATAATTGTTATGAACATTTCCCATTTTTGTTGAATGTTAAGTTGTTTTAATTTTTTGCCTTTTTTTGTTTTTTTGTTTTTTTGGTACGTAGGCCTCTCACTGTTGTGGCCTCTCCCATTGCGGAGCACAGGCTCCGGACGCACAGGCTCAGCGGCCATGGCTCACGGGCCCAGCCGCTCCACGGCATGTGGGATCTTCCCGGACCGGGGCACGAACCCGTGTCCCCTGCATCGGCAGGCAGACTCTCAACCACTGCGCCACCAGGTAAGCCCAGTTTTTTGCCATTATTAATGAAGTTCTGAAGAATATGGTGGGCAAGATTACTTGAAAAACTCTCCTAAAAGAAAAGGGTTAGGTATGCTAGGTTAAATGTACACAACTTATTTTTAAGTGCGTGGTTGATTTTGGAAGTGTGCAGTCGAAATTTCCAGTACCCATGAAGGAAGGGTGGTCCATGTGTGAGAGTTATAGCTCTATTAAGAGTGGATTGAAGATCTTGATAGCTTAGAACAGAAGCTGGAACTCCTGTTTTTATGGAGCCAAATGGCAAATATTTTAGGCTTTGTAGACCAAAGAGGCAAAATTGAGGATATTATTTAGGTACTTAGGTAACCATTTAAAATGTTACTTATATATTACTTATAATGGTACTTATATATTTCAGTTAAAACGTGAAAATTATTCATAGCTCATAGGCCATAAAAAATAGGCAGCTGTCTGGATTTGGAATACAGGCCGTAGTTGAATGACACACGTGGTATAGAGACTTGTTTTTAAATGGCCATGACCACATGGGAGGCAGGAGGTAAGACTCCATCCCTACTAGATGGGAAGTTAGAACTAAAGCTATCTATCCCTGGCTTCACCTTTAATGAAAGGGTGTGCCAGGAGAAAAACATATCTGCTGGCAAAGGGAGACTAAGAGCAAATTCTCTTGGCCTCTGCTCTGGGTAGGAAACAGGTAGGAAATCTTGAGAATTCTGAACCGCAGATCTGTGTTCACAGTGTTTGGGTTGCAAATTTATTTGCGGTCTTGCAAACAGAAGCTAAGAAATTAACTTACAATGCTCCCAAATCGGTGGTATTCCAAACACAAAACTAAACCCTTTCTGGAGAGGTAGACCTTCAACACAGGCCTATAGCGTTCCCACAGATAAAGTTTAGCTAAACGTGAGCTCATGATCTAAATTTACACAATAATGAAGAAATCAGCTACAAGTGGAGAAAATCAGCAAAAACAATCAATAGCAAAATTAGATTCGCAAGGCCATCCATCAGATGTTGGAATAATCAGGTGCCAGGCAGAAAATATACATAAAACTAGAACTGAAACAAGGAGCAAGGATGTTTTAAAAGACTGGGTAGGATCTTTCAAACATTTTTAAAGTACATGTCATTGTTAAAGCTAAAAACTCGAAGGTCGTGTAATACAGCAGATTAATCGTGGAGAAGAATGAAATTATGCTGTTTTTAAAAATATGGCAGATCAGATTTCCTGCCTAATTATATAAGTTGATTTATCTTAAAAAATACACAGTATTTTAAAGACTTAGTGGCTGTAAAATAAGTTAAGGGTATTTCAAAGGGCTTCTCTTCAAAGAGAAGTGAGAAGTAGCAAAACACAGAAAGTCGAGGGGAAAAAATGTCAATATATACATGGCTATAGGGTGAACTAAGCCTTAGGCCAGCAACTATGAGGAGGAGCTGACCCTTAGATACGTACAACTAAGCTGGAACCTTCAAAAAGTTCAACTGTTTATAAGTCAAAAGATTTATTAAAATTAATAACCAAGTGTTTTAATTGACATCAGAAGAGTAAAACAATAAACCCTGAGAACATAGAAAAATAGACAGTAAAGATATGAGCAGAACTTAATAAAACAGAAAAAAGTATAAAATTGAGGTGATTTAGTAAGTCAAAAGAATATTCTTTGAAAAGCTTTAAAAAAACAAACTTTGATTAAGCAAAACAAAAACGTAAGTAAACAATATACGGAAAGAATCAGGACAATGTTATAGCAGAGAGTACAAACAGAGAATATATGAAATGCCAGTAAATTTGAACATTTCTGTAAAGTGGACAATTTCCTAGCTCCTAAAGTTTACCAAAACTGACACAAGCGGAAATTTGTAGCTGGAGTTCTTACACCAGTAAAGGAATTAAGTCAATAGTTCACAAGCTTTCACCAAGAAAATACCAGACCCGGCCAGATCATTTGGGAGGTGAATTCTATCAAACTTCTGTTAAACAGATAACATCAATATTAACAAAGAAAAACTTCTAGGGAGTAGCAAAGGAAGAATGCTCCTTTATTCATCTTATGAAGTCTATATAATCCTAATACTGAAAATAGATTAGGACTGTAAGGAAAAAGAAATTTACAGGTCAAATTTACTTGTAAATATAAAAGGAAAAATTTTAAACTATGATATTAGCTACCCAAGTTCACTAGAGTAAGAAAAAGCACGAGCAAGTTAGGTCATCCAATGTAGTTTAATGTCAAGAATATATATCAATAGATTGAAATCACCACATTTTATTTCTTTCATGTGTCTCTTTAAAAAATTGGTAAGTACTTATATTGATCTCTCTTGTGCTAGGCACTGTGCCAAGTCACTTACATATTTACTCCTTTAAACCTTCCATCATCCCTGGGGGAAAGTTCTATTTTGCTTCCATTTCTTAGTTAAGACTCTAACCCCCAGGAAAGTAAAGCAACATTTGTAAGTTTTTGTGGATGGTCAGTGACGGGACCAGTACAGGAACATCCAAAGTCTGTGCTTGGAAACAGTGCCCCATGTTGACACTCACATTACAGATGAAAGGAAAGGAACCATGCACTTACATTATAGATTAATACCCACATAACAGGTTAAAAGAAAAAGAAACATGTGCTTCTCTCAAAGGTTGTAAAGAAGGCATATCCATTTCTAAATATATTTCCCAATTTCTTTTGCTTGTTTTCTGACCTTTGTAGTGCATTTTGCCATGAGGAAAATTTTAATTCTTATATAATTAAATGTATCCTTTTTTCTTTGTATCTTAGAAAGGTATTCCTCATGAATAATTTATTTCAAGTCTCCCAGGTTTCTGATACTTTTACACTTTCATTATTTTTTAACTTTTAACTGGTTGCTGTATCTAGAATTTAGTAATTCTATGATAGCCATATTTTCCCACTTTTGTTGAATAATTTTTGCTACTGATCCAAAATGTGAATTTTATTTTAATCTCAATTCTCTTATGCTCTTGCATCTAATTTTAAGATGCTTCCTATTCCACTGGTTGTTTTGTCTATCTAAAACAAAATGCTACCTTAAAAATAATGAAATTATAATATAATAAATGTCATTAGTAAACAGAATACAATATATAATAAATAGCATAATATAAAATAACAAAATATAATTTACCATATAACAAGGTCAAAGGAGAGCAAAAGTATACAATCACTTGAAATATCCCCCAAAAGATATTTTATAAAATTCAATATTCATTTGTAATTTAAAAGAAAGAGTAAAAAAGGGATTGATGAATGCTTCCAAAATAAGAAGAAATTATATGTCTAAAAGAGAAAGAGGTAAGTGACAGACTTTAGTAACACTGGCAATAAATGCAGGACAAGATGAGGATGCCTGATATAATGTTAAAGAAAAAGTATTATGTAACATTGTGTTTGCAGCACTGATGAGTTCAGTGAAAAGAGAATCTCATAGAAAAGAGTATCTCGTTCTTCTTAATGTATGTACACTTGTCCATTGCATGAACATAACAGCTTATTTAACCAATATGTTACTGATCTGCATCTGGATTTCTAGGTTTTCATGGAATTTTATTATGCACAGTTGTTTCAAACACTAGGACTTCCTCTTATGTTTATATCTTTTGAAAGAAACAATATCTCCACAGATGATTTATCTGTGCTGGCTGCTAGCTGACTTTGGGTACTTCTCAGTTCTTCCCTTTACCTTCCTAGTCAATATGAAAACGGAAGGCAAGAAGGTCTCCTGTTTAGAGACTGTAAAGATGGGTCTTGGTGATAAAGTCTTGGTGGTAAAGGCTAAAAGTATTAACCCAGAACAAATGTTTTTCCAGCTGTAACTGTGTGTGATTCCCTTGGCTTGATTCCGTAGAGGATGTAAGACAAGACTGTAGAATCTGCCCTCAAAGTGCTTCCAGTAGGATGAGCTAAGTCAAGTATGGTGGCATATCCAATTCAAGACAAAATATCACGTCTCCTTTTCTCTCCTGGCAAAACTTGGTGGAGTGAATGTAGAAGTCACTGTATGCTTTAAATTAAAGCAACACAATAAATCTTGTATTGGAAGGTGATTATTCTGGTCTCTTTGTGGAGACGAATTGGAAATTGTCTAGAAGAAAGAAAATTAGGTTAACCAAAGTTAAACTCATAAAAAATTGAGCATTAATTAAATATCTGTGGTCTATGTTTCTCTTTGATCATAATTTCTCCCAATTTATAGACCTCTTTGATACCTGATTAATCCTTGTCAAAGATGCAGTTAACAATGATTATTACTGTGTATTAGGTTTTGCCTGGGCCCTGAAGAAACTATCCTAAATCACCAGCTATGATTGTCACTTGATTTCCTCACAGAGAACAATCAGAACTCCTTGTCTTAAGTGGCTTGGGATGTGAAACTAGTTAGTCTCTTCGATACTGTTAGAGGACCCTACAGAGCCCATTGGTGAAAGTTTGGAAAACACTGGGCTTCTTAAAATTGATTCTTGTAGTGCTTCAGGAAAGATCACTGAACCAAAAGGATAATGGTGTTTCTGGTTCTGTTGTTAGTGTTCTCCATGGAAACATTGCTGAAGCTTCTGGACTCAATTTCCTTCCCCATGTGTGAATGTCACTGAAAATATCCAACTCCATTCTATCCCCATGTAACTTCAGAAACTAAGCAAAATGAAGACTCAAAATTCATTACAAATAATGAAAGGAATATATAACATAGAATGGAAGTGGGAAAATACCTGGTTTAAATTCTGGAAAGTACCAACTATACAATTCTGGATAAGTTGCTTCATCTTGCTTAGTCTAATTTAATGCCCATCTCACAGGATGTTATGATGATTAATTTAATATCTTTGTATAACGTACAGTGTTATGTAATTTCTTCTTGTTTTTCTTGAGTAAATTCATATCCTTAAGCAACTCACTGTAAACAATAGTTACTTGCTTAAATTACTCTTATCTTCTATTATCAGCTGAATTGTGTCTTGCTCTAGTTGATATGTGGAAGTCTTAACCCCCAATACCTGGTAATATGACTGTATTTGGAGATAAGGCCCTTAAATAGGTAACTGAGGTCAAATGAGGTCAAATGTGTGGGCTCTAATCCAATGACTGGTGTCCTTATAAAAAGAAAATATTAGGACACAGACATGTACAGAGAGAAGATCATGTGAAGACAAAAGGAAAACATGGCATCTACAAACCCAGAAGAGATACTTGAGAAGAAATCAATCCTGCTGACACCTTATGTCAGATTTCTAGCCTCTAGACCTGTGAGTGAGTAAATTTCTGTTGTTTAACCTCCTCAGTCTCTGGTACTTTGTCATGGCAGCTCTAGGAAACTAATACAACTTTTTATGGCCTCCTTGTCTCCAGTTGAAAGTTCAATATTTGGCATCATAGCTAGGAAACAAAAATATCATCTACATTCCTTGTTGTAGTCTTTCTTCCCCATTCTCATTGCTAGTAATTTCCATATTTGGGTCTGTTTGCTGTGCCTTGTAAACAGAGCGTTACGCTCATTTCTGGTCTTACTGCTAATATACAATAAATGTGCAGATACTGAATAGATTTTGGAGAAGTGCAGCATATAGTTGGCACATGTGTGTATGTGTGTGTATTCATATAATTTATACTTTTTCTCTATTTTCTTCCTTTGGTGAGCTAAGATTCTCTGCTTTTGTGACTAGTACTCCTGAATACTAATCCCTGAATTTAATTCACCAAAAATTGCCAAAAATAATAATAATATGGGGAAAGAGAGAGTGATAGAGGGAGAAGAACAAACAATCAGGCAAGGGCAGTACTGTGAATTATTAGGGTCTTATTAATAAGATTATATTAGTCTAGAGGAAATGACTGTAAATATCATCAGTGAGCCCAGTTGGTCTTTACTGACTGCTAGACACATCCCTGAGTTCTGTTCTTAGTCTCCAACTGTGTGATTACTACTGTCTGGAAGTATCATTTGAACAACTAAAGTCACTTAATGGAAAAGGAATATGTCTTTAGAGAATCAACAGTAATTTTTCTATCTGATTACAAAGGAATGTTGACTGTCTGGAAACCTCAGTCATATTTGTAAGCAGGAAAGCATTGGCTATTAAAAGTGGATGATGTAAAGAGATGAGCAGAAACTTTGGCGATAGGTATACCCGGATTTAATTCTCACTCCTACCGCTTGGCAGCTGGATAACATTAGGCAAGTTTCATACCTCCGTGAAATTCACTTAATTCAGTGTGTAAAATGGCATAATAACTTATTATAGCATCCTTTTAGGAATTTTAAATCAGTTATTGAAATAAAAGTACACAATATATAGACAAGTATGGATTCCTCAATAGGTGTTTGACCTTTCATTTCTCCAGTATCCCACCCGCATCAAATAAAGAAAAATACTTTTTAAACTTTACAAATATTTCATTGTTCTAAAGTTAAAGCCATTAAAAATAGAAATAATCAAATGGCCTATCATACCATTAGAAGAAAAAAAAAGTGTTCATAAGAGTTCCATATTAGAATACAAATTTTCCTTAGGCACCTGTTTATGTATGCTATTCTGCTCTTTACAATAAATAATTAAATTTAAAAGACTTAATTCCTCACTTTTAAGACCTTATTAGTTTACAAATTACATATTGACCTATGCTACATTTTATACCGACCCATGCTAATAAATTCAGTACAGAAAACAAAAAACACTGCACTCAAGCAAACTACATATATATATATATATATATATATATATATATATATATATATATATTACCTAAATGCATTTATATCCTACCATATCTCATAAAGCATTGTGGTAACTCACCGGAATACAGACAATCAAATATAATGGCAAAAGCACTTAATATAAACAGGGCCAAGGAAACATAGAAGATGAAGAAAAGATGAGGGAAATGTGAACAAGAGGAAGTGTAGTTAATCGAGTTGTATGTTTTGACCTTAAGATTCTCTGTGTGGGGACTTCCCTGGTGGAACAGTGGTTGGGAATCCTCCTGCCAGTGTAGGGGACATGGGTTCGGGCCCTGGTCTGGGAAGATCCCACATGCCGCGGAGCAACTAAGCCCGTGCGCCACAACTACTGAGCCTGTGCTCTAGGGCCACTGAGCCACAACTACTGAAGCCCGTGTGCCACAACTACTGAAACCCTAGCGCCTAGAGCCCGTGCTCCGCAATGAGAGAAGCCACAGCAATGAGGAGCCTGCACACCACAATGTAGAGTAGCCCCCACTCGCCCCAACTAGAGAAAGCCCATGTGCAGCAACAAAGACCCAACACAGCCAAAAATAAATAAATTTATTAAAAAAAAGATTCTCTGTGGATAAAACAACATGTAAATAATTGGTTACAAAGCCATGTTATTTGAAGGTGCCAGACTGCACATTAACAGTCTGACACAAAGGGACAGCACAGGAAAACTATTCAAAGATAAAGATTTTTAAATCTTTGCAGTTTGAAACCTTTTAGAGCAAGTATAATGAGCTCGACACACATTTCAACACTCCACGTGTTAATCACATGTTCAAAGCATGTCTCAAAGTCATTGGAAATAGTTGCTGTCTCTGTCTCTGATATGTAAAACAGACCTGTGATGTGTAAAACTCAGGAGGTATTGATATCCACTTTTTGGCATCTGAACAGGAAACAAAGTTGTTTCGCAGTGATAATAAAGAATGAAGTAAATGCAACAGTCAAATAAAAGACAAAGTACTGAGGGAATGTATTAACAAAACGAATCCAACTAAATTCTGGTGACCTGGGGCCTACGATTGTACACACTGCATGGAAATACCCCAGCCTAAATACTGGCATAGGAGGAAGGGTACTGCTAAGCCCATCACAGTATAATCCTTTTAAATGTCCCTTTCAAGGTTGTCTCCACTCAACACTGAGTATAGGAAAACTTCCCATCAGGCAGAAACACTGGCTGCGCAATGATTGACCAAGAAATTAACACACTAATGAATAAATGATGCTAATTTATTTCTATCCCTGACAACGGGAAACAGCACACACTCTGTGTCAATGGTATGTCCTCTTTCCCACTTTTCTAAATGGTCTAGTATGTTTTTCCCTTCATTGCTTTATATCATGTGTGGCAGGCATGATGGGAAATGGCTACCAATGGTTCTGTTATTGATTTCTACCTTCATTTCACTGTGGCTAAAGAAGATACTTTGTATGATTTCAGTTTCTTAAAAATGTATTGGTACTTGTATTGTGGCGTAACATATGGTCTTTCCTGGAGAATGTTCCATGTGTACTTGAGAAAAATGTGTATTTTGCTGTTGTTGAGTGGAGTGATATATATATGGCTGTTAGGTTTAGTTGGTTAAATGTGTTATTCAGTCCCCCTACCTCTCTACTGATCTTCTGTCTAGATGTGTTATCCATTATTGAAAGCAAGGTATTGATCTCCAACTATTATTTTAGAACTATCTATTTCTTCCTTCAATTCTGTCAACGTCTGCTTCACATATTTGGGGGATGTTTGGTACATATATGTTTATAGTTGTTATATCTTCTTGATAGATTGAACTTGTTATCAACATATAGTGGCCTCCTTTTCCTCTTGTGATAGTTTTTGATTTAAAGTTTATTTTGTGTGATATTAACATAGCCATCCCAGATCTACCTTCCTTCCTTCCTTCCTTCCTTCCTTCCTTCCTTCCTTCCTTCCTTTTTCTCTCTCTCTCTTTCTTTCTTTTTGTTACTATTTGCATGGGATATTTTATTCTGTGCTTTAACTTTCAACCAACTTGTGTCTCTTGAAATCAAGTGAGTTTTTTGCGGACAGCATATACTTGGATTATGGATGTTTTTAAGGTCCATTCTGCCAATATTTATCGTTTTATTGGACAGCTTAATCCACTTTTTCAAAAATTACTGATGAGGAAGAACTTAATTCTGTCTGTTTCCTGGTTGTTTTCTGTATGTCTTATGCATTTTTTGCCCCTCATTTACTCCATTACTGACTTCTTCTGTGCTTAGCCGATTTTGTTGTAGTGAACTCTTGATTCCTTTTTCATTTCTTTTTGCATATAGTCTATTGATATTTTCTTTGTGGTTATCAAGAAGATTACATTTACCCTTCTAAAGTTCAACCAATATCATTTGAATTGGAACCAACTTCAGTAGCACACAGAAACTCTGTTCCTCTACAGTTCCATTCCTCCTCCTTATTGTTGTCACAAATTACACCTTTATACTTTGTGAGCCCAATAACATGGATTTATGATTATTTTATGCATTTGTTTTTTCAATCATGTAAGAAATGAAAACTAGCGTTACAAGCCAGTAGCACAATACTGGCTATAGTATCTGCCCATGTATTTATCTTTACTGGAGATTTCTATTTCTTTATACAGCTTCGAGTTGCTGTCTAGTGTCCTCTCATTTCAAGCTGAAGGTTCAATTTAGCATTTGTCATCGGGCAGTGTTAGGAAGTTGTAAAACAAACGCCCTCAGCCTTTGTTCATCTGGGAATGTGTTAATTTCTCCCTAAGTTTTGAAACCAGTTTGGGCAAATATAGAGTTCTTGGTGGACAATTTTTTTCCTTCAGCACTTTAAATATGTCTGGCCTCTTGCTTCCGTGGTTTCAGATAGGAAATTAGCTGTGAATCTTTTTGAGGATCCCTGCTTTGTAACAAATTTGTTTTTTCTTTCTCCTTTGGGAGTAAAGATTCTTTCTCTGTCTTTTGGCATCTGAGAGTTTGATTATATTGTTTCTTGTTGTGCCGTTCCTTGAGTTTCTCTTAGTCCTGAAATCAGGCAAAGATTTACAGCAACCAAACACATACTGAACCAGGGAAGAGGCAATTTGAAAATGGCAGGAAAGCTTTGTGGCATTTTTACTTGCCCTTGCCCCATCTACTGTTAGTGTAGTGGTGGTCTTAAAGTGGTGGGGTCTTAATGCAGTGATAGTCTTAAAGTAGCAGCAGACCATTCGTAGTATGGGACCCTCAATCCTGCTTCAGGAGTGAGCAGAAGAGACCGTACTCTCGGATTATTATGTGTATCTGTTCTAACCTGTCTGGGAGCTACCTGAAGGACTGACACAAGATGCTTATCTCTGTCTTAGCTAACCTGGAACACAGTCTGGAAAAGCAGCGGTCATTGCTCAAAAAAAGTGCAAGGTGAACTAACAAAGCACAGATGGCTGGGGCAGAAGACTGTGCATTGAAATACAATAGACCACATAAGATGCAGGAGCAAACGTTGGGGGAGATTCTTTGGGAACTTAGAACATACAAAAAGTACACATGTGTCCAGAGAAATTAAGAAAGCCACAAGCATACTCAAGATAAGATGCATGTTCTGAAAACACCAGAGGAGTCTCTAAGCTTTTACCATGGGCTGAGCCCTGACCTCAGTGCAGCTAAATGTTGAAGGAGTGATCCAGCAATCTGCACAATGGGGAGAGGTGTGTGGTTTTGAGTGTGCATGTGGATGTGCTTGTGTATATTTGTTTTTGTTTGTCTTAGGTGCAGGAATTCAAGGACATCTCTGTCAAAACATTAGCTAAACATGAACTAAAGGAACAAGACTTCAATGCCTACATACAATAAGGAGTACGGTTATTGCTAAAATAGTTTGGAAAGGTCCCTAAACAAACAGACTACTACAGCCTTCAACAATCAAAAGCCCAGAAAACCCTGGGAAAGTGAGAGAATCTGATTTCCATAGACACCACATTATAATATGTGAAAGCCAAATGTTCAACCAAAAAACTCACAAGGTATACAAAGACATGGAAAAGTATGGTCCATTTAAGAAAACAAATTAATTGATGAAACCATCCCTAAGGAAGCCCAGACTTTTCTCCATTGCATATTCTTGCCTCCTTTGTCATAGATTCATTGACATAAGTGCATGGGTTTCTTTCTGGGCTCTCTATTCTGTTCCAGTGATGGATGTTTTTGTGCCGGTACCATACTGTTTTGATTACTGTAGGTTTGTAGCACAGTCTGAAGCCAGGGAGCATGATTCCTCCAGTTGTGTTCTTCTTTCTCAAGACTGTTTTAGCTATTCAGGATCTTTTGTGTTTCCATACACTTTAAAATTATTTGTTCTAGGTCTGTGGAAAATGCCCTTAATATGTTGATACAGACTGCATTGA